>NC_140422.1:29361000-30595000 GCF_965140295.1 Lepidochelys olivacea
AAGACAAATATGTCTAGATCATATGGTCAAGAAACTTATCTTCCTACCTATCTTTTTCCCTTCCTCACTTTCTTTCCCCACCCACCTCATCAGTGCAGTGTTAAGCATCCGATGTGCATCCGATTATCAATGAATTGCCTGGACTCAGCCCACACAGAAATAAGTCATAGGAAAGAAAGCAGCTGCTATCACATCTCTTAAAATTATTTCTTAGCTGGAAGACACAGAATTTGAATCAAGGTGGATAATTATACCAGTATCCCGTACCGTAAGGCAGATGCTCTCTTCCTCTTCACAGAAATTAGGTCAGAGATGACACCAAAACTATGTATGCAGACACCTCTTTTCATCACACTGCACTAGTAAAACTCCATAGCCGATTGCGTTGGAGACAACATTCTGATTAGCATTAATGTCCAAAGAAGGGACAGTTCCTGTTTTGGAATTAAAGCCTGGGAACACATATTTAACAAGTTCTATACAATGAGGAAAACCCTGGGAGAGACAGTCCATGTACAATGACATTTGTTGGGATTAGAGCTGACTGAAACTTGGGATTTCCAGTTTACAACAAATTTCAACATTCAAAAATTTGGTTTAGTTCCAAATCCAAATGAAAGTTTTTCAGAATTTCTCACAAATCGGAAAGCCTCCCAAATCTCCATTTTGGCATAGTGTTTCCAAAACAAAAACATGCTTCCTTGGATTGGCAAGACCATTCTTATCACTTTCAGAGAGCATCCGCAGGGGGTCCTAGGGTCTGTGGCTCCTGGGCAGACCTTCCAGGTAGACTGCTCAGGGCTATTCTAGAGCTGCAGACCCTGGAAGCTGTCCTAGGACATCCAGGTTCCAAATCATGGCAGGACTCCTGGAAGCCCTGGGGCCAACAGCCCTGATACAGTCCATATGGTGGGATTACCTCTGAACCTGGAGATAGATCCAGGGGAGCTGGCAAGGATCCAGGTAGGCCTCTGATGGAAACCTGCCAGTCAGACAAGGCAAACCTGAGATTTTTTGTGGGAGATTTTGGGTTCAACATATAGGCATTTTCATCAGAAAATTTCTAACCACCTGTAGTTGGGGTATTGAAGTCAGCAATTCACTAGCTTGTGTCTTTTACTTTTGTGTTGGTATTGATCCAGTGCTGTGGCAAGGTTAATGGCACTGTGTTTTAGGGAGTTGTGTCTTATTGAGATCTTGTCATCTTACTTTAAGCAAGAGAGAAATATTTAACAAAATTTCATTTGGTGTGACTTCAGTATGGCTACCTAAAAAGCAGTCCCTGAAGTTTCATGGTCTGTCCTCAAATGTTGTATAATTTAAAAAGGTACATCTGTCTAACTTAGGGATCATATAAGTACCTATTACCATAAAAACCAAGCACTCAAAAATTCTAATGTATTTATCCTCACATCACTGCTGCGAGAGCATGCTACTACCTTTATAATCAAACTGACACTTTATGTTTCAAGAAAGTACATAACAGAATTGATTCAAATATAACACTTTCCCTTTAGCCTTGGAGACCAAAGATAGCTCCTTCAAAACATGGCTTCAATCATGTTCCACAGATTAGATGAATTATTCAGGCCTCTAAATCTACATTTTTCATAAAAATTGTTCACAGCTTTAAAATAAAATTATAAAAGTTATCATCTTTTCTGCAACCTCACTCTTAACCAGTGCAGCTATGGGCAAAAATAAGGGGGGGAAGGACATAGAATGTATACATATTATTGAATTTATGACAGTTTTATTTAAAAAGGAGGAAACATTTTTGCCTTATATACTCTAAAAAATAAATTCCACCAATTCAAATAACTGTTTCCTGTTATTGTAATTGCAGGGAAATTTCTAACTTGTGCATCTCACAACAAAAAGGAGACTGAAAGAAAGATCCATTTCTTCTAGTTTAGGGCATACAGTAGAATCTCAGAGTCACAAACACCTCAGGAACAGAGGTTGTTCGTAACTTTGAACAAAATGTTATGTTGTTCTTTCAAAAGTTTACTACTG
Source organism: Lepidochelys olivacea (assembly GCF_965140295.1). NCBI lineage: Eukaryota > Metazoa > Chordata > Testudines > Cheloniidae > Lepidochelys > Lepidochelys olivacea. The sequence continues at coordinate 29,363,017 of NC_140422.1, forward strand.
AACAGTGACTTAATACAGCTTTGAAACTTTACTATGGAGAAGAAAAATGCTTTTAACCATCTTAATTTAAATGAAACAAGCACTAAGGACAGAAACAAAACAGTTTCCTAGCCTTGTCAAATCTTTTTTTTTTTAACTTTCCCTTTTCCTAGTAGTTTACGTTTAGCACAGTACTGTATTGTATTTTCTTTTGGTAAAGGGGGTCTTTTCTGCTGCTGATTGCATGCTTCCAGTTCCAAATGAGGAGTGTGGTTGATTAGTCATTTCGTATCAACCATTCTATTGTATCTTTTTCTAGCTGAACCTTATGCACATTCATAACCAGGATATCTGGGAAGATGCATATCTTTGTAATATACTGCATACATTTTAGTAACCAAACCCTTTTTTCCCCCTCAGATACTACAACTATATAAAAAAAGGTCAAAGTCATTTAAATAATACTTCATGTTTTATGTTGCTCTGTTTGCAAAATAAATCCATTGTCTGAAGCTTTTCCCCTTTGATATGCTCGGTGAAAGGAGAAGAAAGTCTGGAGAATTGATTGTGGCAGGAGAATTGGGAATGTTTCCTATTGCTTTGGAGAGAGGAAATCCTTTGTTCATTCCAATGCCTTTTTGAGGGAAGATAGCAAATGCATTCTTCATCAGGGTAATCCATTTTTTATGAAGAGGAAGAAACCAAGATGCAAAAAAAAATACAAGTGACATGGATAACAAATGAACTAGAGCAGACAACACTACACAAAAAGGTTGCAAAAGTATCTTCCTCACTCTCTTTTTTGGCTATCGTGACATGTGTAACAGCAACTGTCACCATACAATCCATTGGAGTTGCTTTAGGATATTAGTCCCAAACAAGATTCCTCTCAAATTCATGGATTAAAGTCTAAAGTTCTGTGCTGCATAAATAACTTTGGTGCAGATAGAGAAGAATATACCATTCTGGAATTCTGAAGCTGTCTGCAGAGATTGTATCATTGAACAACTACAGCCCTTATTTGATAGGGACCACAGCCTGAAATAAATCTTTCCCAACCCTCTTTTTCTGGCCTTTAAACAGTCCCCCGACTTTATCAAGCTCATTATCGTAAGAGCATAAGAATATAAAAATGACCATACTGGGTCAGACCAAAGGTCCATTAGTATCCTGTCTTCTGACAGTGATTAATGCCAGGTGCCCTAGAGGGAATGAACAGAACAAGCACTCATCGAGTGATCCATCCCCTGTCGCCCATTCCCAGCTTCTGGCAAACAGAGGCCAAGCTCCCCACAGACCTAGAAACTACCAACACAAAGCAGCACCAGACCCTGCCAGAACAACAGATGCAAAACTCGCAAACATATTTCCACTGCTACAATGATCAATACCTCCACAACACAGATTTTAAGATTCATGGGTCCTTGACATACTTATCTCATCCAGTGCCTCAAATGCCACAACAACTATGCGGGTGAAACCAGACAATCACTATGCTCTCAAATGAACTTGCACAGAAAAATGATTAAAGAAAGAAAGAAAGAAAGAAAGAAAGAAAGAAAGAAAGAAAGAAAGAAAGAAAGAAAGAAAGAAAGAAAGAAAGAAAGAAAGAAAGAAAGAAAGAAAGAAACCTTATCATCTGTGGACAAAGCTTTTCACGAAGTGGTTACTCCTTATCTGATCTTCAATACTTGTCCTCAAAGGACACCTGTGCAAGATATTCAAAAGGGAAGCCTGGGAACTTAAATTCACAACTCTGCTAGAAACCAGAAACCATGGACTTAACACGGACACTGGTTTTATGGCTCATTAGAACAATTTGTAGCATACAACACTGCCGGTTCCCTCAATGCCCACTTCAGCTCCTTTATAGCATAACAATCTCACCCACAATTGCCCACTTCAAGTATCAGCCTCCAACATGCCTTACCCCTTCCGTTTAGCAATCTGTCTCAAGGTCTATTTGCTCAGACACTCTGCTTCCTTCCCCAGACCTGAAGAAGAGATCTGTGCCACTCAAAAGCTTGTACCTTCCACCAATAGAAGTTGGTCCACTTAAAGGTATTACCTCACCTACCTTGTCTCTCTCATATCCTGGAGCTAACACAGCTCAACACAACTACAAATAACAGAGATGAAATCATGTTCAAACATTTCCAGTTACTACTGACAATCAGGCACTTTAATTATGTAATACAAATAGCCCAGCAAAAGAGCTAACACTGCTTTTTTGCTGAAAGTTGCACGATGTTAAAGACACCCCCACTGATAGCTAAGCTTCACAATGACAGTCTAACAATGAAAACATCTTTCAGGGAGAAAACTGTGAAGCCAAGGATAAATATTTCTACTTGATCCATCATCTGTGACTGATATTGCTCATACTTGGGGATGGTGTTGCATTTAATTGTATACTGCTGTATTTGTTTTATTAAACAACTTATGTCAATTATGAAGGGTTTCAACATCATGGTTACCTAACAGCTTTATAGCTACTAGTAGCTTCAGAAAGTCATTTTAACTGATTTGGGAGGATGTTAACTGACAGCTGAGCAAAATGTAAACTGTCAGCTAACAGTTTTGTTTTTATTTTATATATAGTAACTTGTAAAAAAAGAAAGGGGTGGGGTGGGGGGAAAATCAAACATTGTCAAAAGTAATTTCCCAGTTTTTAGTAATTGAGCTATTTTGATGAATACACTCCAATCTGCTTGAAACTGTTGCCATAAAGAGGAAAAGGAAGGGACAAGTTCTGCTTCCTAGTCATTGTTACCCCTCAAGAAGGACAAGAGTAGGATTTTTTTTTTTTTTTGGCCATTCTGGTCTCAGTTTAGCTTTATTTTTTCACTCCCCCCCCCTGCAATTTTAGGTACCAAATGTTGTGTAACATACCAAAGGCATACACGAATTCCCAATGAGTGAGGTGTAAACTTCATCACTTAAAAGTGCACTGATAAAGCAGTAGAAAATTCACTGTGGGACACAATCTTGAACTAAACTATCTCTTACCATATGTCTTTTCTATTTCCAGTTCAGACACACACAGTTCTCCTGACATGGTTTTATTACAGCTTATTATAAGGGGAGATTTGTAACTATGGTTTGTGTATATTCATTTTATTTACTTCATCTGTGCAGTATTGGGTTTTCCTGTGATGTGGTTGGTAAGAATCACATGGTATTGTTTTTGTTTCATGATTGGGTGACCAAAACTTTTTAAACAGAAGATTACCAAATGATGAACATCTATAAATCTTCAGATGATTTATGCTAACTAACATCCAAATATTGGAATTCATTAATTTTTACACAAAGATCCAGCAGTCATCCAAATATGCCTGAATAACATGGTATCTGAACACCAGTACCAGAGAGTCAAACTCCATGTATTATTCACGAAAATATTCAGAAGTCAATTGGTTGGCATTTTGTTTATTTAATTTTTTCAACTGTGCAACCGCTTTATTCTGATGTTTGGATGTCATTGTACACCCCATTTGCATGATTCTGCCCTCAAAATGGGTATTTTTCCAAAAACATGCTCATAATCCACCAGTTGCATATGCAACTGCACAATTGTTATGTGTAATCAAAGTAAACACATGTACACATTTGGCATATAATTACACTCCTAAATTGATTGAAAACCTGGCCCAAGATGGTCACAAGCTAAGACTTGGTTGCAATGAACAGACTGCATACACAAACTTGAACAAGTAACACTTTTTGCTTTCCCCTCCCCCTGCCCCAAAAGAAGCCACCAGTGCATCTGTGCAAGTTAATTATGATAAATGAAATGCAGCCCTGTAGTGCCCAATGTTCACAGAAAGGCATTTGTCTCCTCTAACATCATTGTCCATCAATAAGAAGAAGGAGCTTATTTTTTTCTTTTAACAAGGACGGATATGCTCATGAGTGACAGTTAAATTTGTTGGTGGCATTAAATTGCTAATACTAATGCATTTTACAATCTTCTGAACTGATTTAATATATTAGACTGCCACTCAATGTCTTAGTAAACAATTCTACACTCTTAGTTCAAAATCATTCTGTCAGATTTGGAGGTTCTGTCAATTGGCCTCAATGGCTAATGTGATAGTAGTTTACAAACAAATGACTTTTTTTTCCCCTCCCAAGGATGTGGCACACAACAGTGATGTTGAGATTTAATGGGTCTTTTATATTTGTTGTGAAACAGCTGGGCCATTGCTCAGCACTGAGGAGTTGTGCTTTTACATCACCTGTACCATAGGCTGGAATTGTCTCTACAGTGGAATTAATTTACTTACTCAAATTCCACCAAATCTCTCCTTTTACCTGAAAGTATTTCAGTGTAATTAGTGTGCAACTGAATAGACTTTTCAAGAATAATTTTATTGCATTTAATCTTATATAAATCTATTTACTCCATGAAATGCCACTTTTGCTTGTAAGTCTTATCAAATGTCATACAGCTACAGAAGCCTGATGTTTGCAGATGTTAAAAACAAAAGGTGTTCATTATGGTTAATAGATTTCAACGGGCAGTCACTGAAATTACACACTTTTTTTAGTTTTTTTGAAGTAATAAGAGCGATGTGGAGTTAATTTTATGAGAAGCATTTATGAGGCAAAAATGTCTGAATTTTTTTTTTTTTTTTGGACCTGGAGATACAGTTAGTGAGTTACTATCCTCAACAAATTCAGAGTTTGGTTTGAATAATCTGCTCAGCACATTCTCTGTCTGTTTTATGTTTTCGCATCTGAGTGCTGAACTGGTATACTATGAGGACATCAAAAGTAGAATTCATAGAGGATTCAGCCTTTAACCTGTATTAGGAAAGTCTTCCTAGGTTTCACTTGTGCATTTCTCACATATTGGTTATGGTAGGATTGCATCTGTTAATAGGTGGATAAATTGTTTGCAGTGTGCTTTAGAATGTATAAGACTTGGGTCAGTCCAAATCCCACTGGCATTTCATTCCACGAATTAACTCATTAATTTAAGCATGCATTAGTCTCTGGCTCACTTGCACTTCGGCATGGCCTTTGTCAGCTGAGCTGTCCCAGAGGATGGAAGAGAAATCTCGGATATAAATGGGTCCTCAGCCATGGATGGCTTTCAGGATTATGACCAAGAGTTTGAATGATCAATGAAAGCAAAGAGGAAGCCAGTGAAGGTAGTAGAGCAGAAGGGTGCTGTTTTCTCAGCAGCTTAATCCCCTGAGGAGGTGTGTTCTGCAGAAGATGAAGCCTTCATGTTACTTATACCATCAATCCACACCTATCAAGTTACAGTAATCTAGCCTGGAGGTGACAAATGTATGGATCACAGTGAATTGCTTATCCAATGCTCAGTTAAACAACAGTTTCCGAACCTCAGGAGAACAGGAATCTTCTCAAGTAGGCTCTTTTTAGATGGATCCAGCATCCCCGATCCGGCTCCTGGCTGGCACAGGCACAATGCAGCTTCTCTTATTTTGGTATTCTGGTTCCAGTTCCAAAAACAGAGTCAAAAGTGAAGAAAACCTACTTACATTGTTCACTAACTTTAAAAGCGGCTGCTCAGAGTTTTCAAAGAAGGGAAAGGGTGCTTTAGCCAAAATGATTTGTCCTGCATTAGCTAACATATGTTGTCTCAGCCACTTATCCAAATGTTTTACTTTCTGGTTTCCTACCTGTCTGGTGTAAATGATGTAACATTGACTCAGTTAATCTCCCAACCTATACATCTCTCCTATATTATACATTAGTTTTCAGACAAACAGTAATTTCAGCCCAATAAAGCAATGGAAAAAGCATCCAACAGTGGTAGTGAACACTGTGTTATGAAGGTATTACTGAGGTCTAGTCACACAAAGACGAGATAACTCTACTAATATAGAGGGGTAATATACTATTGAATTTTATGGAGCAGATCCTTAGCTGGCGCAAACAATCTGACTTCAATGGAGCTGCACCAATTTACCCCAGCTGAGGATCTGGTCCCGTAGAAGTTAGTATGTTCAATATACTTATTTACTACCCTAGCTGGAAACTCATATCCACTGTCCAATCAGAGCATATTGAAGTGATATGTTTTACTCCTTTAGGTAATATGGTCATAGGCAGTGATAAAATATTTTAAGGGAAAATATTAAGAGTCCTAATTTATCTTTGGCTGTCCTAGAGACCACAAGTATTAACATTTCTCAAGCTGTCATGCTAAGTTTTTAGATGTCACATCTGGTTGCATCAGTCACATCACTTTATATTACATTCTAAAGCATGACTGATGCTACTGGACAAGATAGTTTACTAAATATTCTGGTTTTGAGATTGATGGGAGTTTGGGATTTTTTTTTTTAAATCTGTTGGTCCACATATGTCTGAACTGTTCTAAGTAGCATAATTTGCAGGTTGCCTGCGCCCAAAAATCTTTGCTCTAGCAATGCGTTCTTTGACTTCAGCAGGAGTTTCGCATGAGTAAGGTCTGTAGGCTTGTGTTTTCACGTCCAGTTTCAAACGGTATTTTTTAAAAGCCTTCTTAACCTTTTGAAATCTTATAAGAAGTCATATTCTGGAAAGATCACCCATGCTGTAAACTGCTCACCCTTTCAACGGGAACAAGTGTATGAAGACACTATCGTTACTATTCCAACATAACGATTCTGTTACCCCTGAGCAGCCTGTATTGTACGGTATTTCCTATCAGTGCCAATCCCTACAAATCAAGGAAGTCACCAGTTAAAGCAATATTCACATTCAGACCAATGTAGGTGCCTGACCTCAGATCATAATACCTTAAAAACACACACAGACTCTTCAATAAGTGCTATTTTAATTCCAAGATACAACCACCCACAATACACATGCCCAGTTCCTCACATTTAAATGCACAACCTTAACTCCAACTTCAGTAAGACTGAGATTTTAAAGTACATTTACTTTAAAAAGGCATGATGTCTTATTATTATTTTAGAAAAAAAATTATTAGGTCAAAACTAAGTGTTCGTGGGTGTCAAGGTTCCTCCCCTACTCTGAACTCTAGGGTACAGATGTGGGGACCTGCATGAAAAACCTCCTAAGCTTATCTTTACCAGCTTAGGTCAAAACTTCCCCAAGGTACAAAATATTCCCCCCGTTGTCCTTGGACTGGCCGCTACCACCACCAAACTAATACTGGTTACTGGGGAAGAGCTGTTTGGACGCGTCCTTCCCCCCAAAATACTTCCCAAAACCTTGCACCCCACTTCCTGGACAAGGTTTGGTAAAAAGCCTCACCAATTTGCCTAGGTGACTACAGACCCAGACCCTTGGATCTTAAGAACAATGAACAATCCTCCCAACACTTGCACCCCACCCCCCTTTCCTGGGAAATGTTGGATAAAAAGCCTCACCAATTTGCATAGGTGACCACAGACCCAAACCCTTGGATCTGAAAACAATGAAAAAGCATTCAGTGTTTTACAAGAAGACTTTTAATAAAAAATAGAAGTAAATAGAAATAAAGAAATCCCCCCTGTAAAATCAGGATGGTAGATATCTTACAGGGTAATTAGATTCAAAAACATAGAGAACCCCTCTAGGCAAAATCTTAAGTTACAAAAAAGATACATAGACAGAAATAGTTATTCTATTCAGCACAATTCTTTTCTCAGCCATTTAAAGAAATCATAATCTAACACATACCTAGCTAGATTACTTACTAAAAGTTCTAAGACTCCATTCCTGGTCTATCCCCGGTAAAGACCAGCATACAGACAGACCCAAACCTTTTGTTTCTCTCCCTCCTCCCATCTTTTGAAAGTATCTTGTCTCCTCATTGGTCATTTTGGTCAGGTGCCAGCGAGGTTACCTTTAGCTTCTTAACCCTTTACAGGTGAGAGGAGCTTTCCCCTGGCCAGGAGGGATTTCAAAGGGGTTTACCCTTCCCTTTATATTTATGACAGTGGGTATTCATTTCTTCAAAAACAAACGGAATATTTGCAAAAACAGCCTCTATGGGAAAGTTAAATTATCCAATCAGATATGAATGTTATAGATACAGATAAGAAAGTGACAGGAGTAGGATGGGATAGAATAGAAGACTTAAAATAAAGATACTGCCTTTATGTTCATGGTTTTTATGCTGATTACTTTGGAGGATAATCTGCTTTCCATTTTGTTGAATAGAGTCATATTATCAGTAGACTGGATTATTCACACACAAAATAGGGACACAAGGTAATGGTTCTATTACACTTGTAGTCTTATGATGATGGCCTCCATAAAATTCCTGAAATAATCCTCCTCCTCCACTGGTGAATTCTTCATTACATGGTTAGTCTTGCATATAGTTCAAGCTGTAGTACCACTGGTCTGCTATTAGTTGCACTGGAGAGTGGAGGAAGTCACCGAAAATGGACTCCCAAATGTAATTGGCTTATTGTGACAGTAAGTGTAACAGCCTTCTTCATTGTTGCCTCCTCTCTTATGGAAACAATTCTGCAGCTACACTACATGCAGAATTCCCAGTGAAGTGTTTGAGAAAATGTATAATTGGCCCCTAACGTACACTTAACACATTTGTTTTTATTCCTATGCTTTCTATCTAAATGTTGGAGGGGTTATTTTTGCTTTGCTATAGGCTCTAAAATTGCAACACAAAAATGTGAATTATTTTCCCCACTCCCCATGTGTACAAATTTAGAAAAGTACCTCTGTGCATAAGCTAAGCAGAGTCAGCACTTTTTTCCATAGCACTCTGGAAATCTTGTAGAACATTAAGACATACATAAAGATTAGGTTCTTCTTTTGATCTTTTCAGAAAGGAGAAAATGGAGAAAGACACCAATTATCTTTAACTAGCTTTAAATCAGAACCTAATTTTGCATAGAAAACATTTTTATTTAATAAATCTGCAGAACAAAATAATTAAGTTTATGGAAGAAGTTTCAATAGATTTGTACATTTTAAGATACGTTCCAACCTTTAACGATAGAGCATTTCCCAAGGCCTTGAAGAAAAGCAGATTCTACACATTACATGTAACGTTTTTTTATGTGCATCATAGGTGAAATCCTGGCTCCCTTGAAATCAATAGAAAATTTGCAATTGACATCTATGGGATCAGGGTTTTACCTCCTATGTGCAACATTTATTTCAGTGCAGAATAGTTTATATTTTTCAGAATGAATGTTAGCAGTGAGGCATATTGCCTCATGCCATATACCCACGTCTATAGTTTTAACTATATATTTAGCTGCTTAGATTATCAACTATTGGAGGGTAAACAATTTAGGAATTTTGGGAAGAAAGAATGAAATGCAATTTGCTGACAGGTTAGTCATTTTCACATGCAAGATTGTGTTAGGCCATATTTTTACTATGGAATATGATGCAGACATAGCAGCAGCATTTGATAAATAGAGGGCTTTTTTTCCAATGCATCTGAAACACTTGACATTCAGTATACAATTTTTGAAAATGATAAAATCATAATTGTAAAAAAGACCTGCAGTATTGCCAGTCAGATTCTCACTGTTATGTGCACCCTGGCACATATATCTTACTGTCCCCCTGTAGAAGAAGGAATGAGCATAAAGAAAAGAGCAATTTCCCTTCTGTAAATTGGAAAGTCTGCCAACCAGCTAAGTGATCTACCATCAATCAGTGTTAAATTCTCCTTAGCTGCAGAAAATTCAAGGGCTAACTATTACTGAGAGATTTCACACAGTGACTAATGGTATATGACAAACACATTTAAAATCTGCATAGACCAGAACCAGTTTAAAATATAACAGGAATAATAAATAATTGTAAAGAAATCCTGGTGTGCAAAATAAGATATAATCTTCTCAGACACATATTGTATGTAGAATATTACCATTCCAGAAATCCATTCAATATTAATACAGAACAAAGTATAAATAAATTTAAAAAAAAGTCCTTTGGCAAAGCTTCTTTCATACAAAGTATGCCCCAAAGTTGCACGTAGGGAAGAAAAACAGGTTAGTGAGACAACTGATGGTATAAATTAGAGAAGACAGTGAAATAAAAACATTGGTCCAAAGATTTGATTTCTTTACTCACTGAAGAAGTCTGAAATCTTTGAAGCCCTAATTCAGATAGCTGTTCCATGTGGTGGGCATTCTAACGAATCAGCGATGGTATCAGCACTTGTATACCAATATGGTTGTTTCTTGACATGAGGATTTTTGGTCCAACTTGCACCATTTCACTTTACGTTCCTTTAAAAATTTTTTTCCCCCAGTTAAAATGATATGCAAGAACTATTTATAAGATAGAGGTATTGTTGCATATAGAAATCTCGACCCTGGTCCTCAAAAGGTATTTGTACTCTGAACTTCCATTGAAATCAACAGAACTTAGGAGACTATGTACCTTTGAGGAACTAGGCCCTCTTGGCTAATCAAAAGTGTTGCCTCTGCAAGTAGAGGTTAACTGCTATTCAAAGTATCTCTCGCATTGAAGGAGTGGTCCACTGATTCAGAGATACACTGTACTAAAATTATATTTTTAAAAGCATGGCCCTTTTTTCATATATTTTCTGTAATTCTCAAAAATCATACCTTTGTCATTTAAAAAAAAATCCTATTAATAGTGATTGGTTTAGGTCAAAATTTATAACCATTGAAGTCCATGGGAGGTTTACCTTTGATTGTAATGACCATAGGATTGGGCCTGTCCTTAGTAAATTTTGACTTTGTCCAGTTATGAAAAAAACACAACAGCTTGGGGGAAAGAAGTCTTCCTTCTGAATAGAAACATATTGTGAAAGAAATAGAAATTTATAAGTCAGAGTACCTGGGCAAGGTATGCTATGCTGAGCAAAGCCAGCATTTCTTGTAACCCCCAAAGTCTGATGGAAAACTCTGAATGAAGTGAATTCCACATACCTTTCAGTGAGAGTGAGCTATACCAGCCAAACTATCCCCATTCCCAGGAACTCCAACAGAAGCAGAATCGAGAGGGAAACAATAACCACCATGTTCAAATATTTATGGCGTTCAGGTGCAAAGCTTGCAAAATCTGGTTTATTTCATTCTATTTCATCAATTACCTTCCTGCCTCCCAAAATTTAAACATTCACAGCTAGTTTCTTAGACAAGAAAAAAATTAATATGCTGAACCTGTCCACCTCTGAACTGTGCCTTTCACAATGACTCAGGATCAGCTTACCTAATCTTCTCTCATACAAGCTCAAATACCTAATGTTTAAATTGGATAAAGAACCTCTGTATATGTTAAAGACAGAGCAGTACAGACACCAATGCCTCTGTAAACCACAAATTTGGAAGTGTTTTTTAGCAAACAGCACAGATAATGCAATAAAATCAGCTATAATTTCAGCTAGATCAGCTTCTGAACCAGAAAAGCAATCTATCCCTAAACCCAAGTTCACTAAGAGCAAATCTGGTACGGATAATGCTTGCAAATCAGATATTAGGTCACACAGAATAAATGGTTTAAACAAGCTCCCTATTAGCTGAATTAGATTAATGGCTCAGTGAGTCATCTCTATTATCCAGTCTCATTTACATGTACAGGATGGCTAATAAGTAAAAGAAATTGAAGATAGAAAACAAGTATTTTGACGTAAACATTCAGTGCCATTTTATGTAACTCTATACAAACATATAGGGGAATAAAGGATACTTTGGAAATGTTACTAATGCAAAACAGATCAAGGCTCTAAAACTTCATCAAAAGCCAGGCAGGGGCCAGGGGCATCATTTCATAAAATTTCAGGGGGAAGGAAGCAAAGTTGTGTCAGCATATAGAACATTGCAGAATATAATATAATCACATATAAAAACCATGGGGGAGATAACAATAAGTGGAGCATATAGACATATGAAAAGTTTCAAGAGGCAATTGTCCACTTTCTCCATAGCAACTCATGCTAGATTGTGTTACCCTTACTCTTGTGTAACCCCAGTGAGGCCAATAGGACCTCCTGTAGAATAAATTACTACACAGGGTGGGTAAATCTCTCAATCTTGGCCAAAATGTGTACGATCCATTTAGGATGGCATATAAACAATGCCAATGTTGTAAGAAGCTTATGTCAAAGGAAAACCATGTTACGTTTTTGAGATGATCGGTATTTCCAATTATTTTCCTTTCCCCAAAAGGGAACAAAAAGTATCTAAAAAAAATTCAATTAAAGAGTTTAAAGTTGCACTGAGATCTGGGTCAATTTATATTTGCCAACACTGTTTCAAATTCCCATGCCATGCTCAATTACATTGAAAATTTTAGTGGAATGTTTAGATGAGTAAGAAGTTCTGGATCATATGCAAAATTTAGCCTCTTTGCACAGCCAACACCAAAGTTACTTACAATCAGATGAAAGTACTAATTGAAATTTATTAATAAAAATGTGTTTATTCTACCTGAACTTTGTAAAAACATTTATCCAACAATAACAACTGTGCAATTCTTGGTTTGCACAGTGATGTCCTTTATTTACAGTATGGGGTTTGGCAGTGTTCTCTTAACTTTTAAAAATTTATCATCATCATTATTGGGCCAAATCCTTGCCCTGGTCATCAGGAATTTACCAAGCAAGTACTAAGTTTAGACTGTAGGATTTAGCATTTTGTTGAATAATCAACATTTGCTATGCCTTATGCCTGAGAGTGTGTTCTCAGCCATGAGCAAGGGATGGTTTCTCAGGTGGAATTCTGGAAAGGAATTGTGAACCAGAGACACACTTTGAAGTCATTGCTCTCCAGGATTCCTGGTTTGTGGAGGAGGAAAGGAAAGGGGAAGTATTTGTCATCAGCCCATTGCCAGATGCAGATAGCTAAGCCCCTCTCAGGTCAGTCACAGAGGTGGATGGAGCTATGGTCCCCCTCCCCCACCTCCATCCCATTCTCTCCTCATTTACTTGTTCATGGTGACGGGAGAGAGGGAGTATTGAATGCACAGCCCCTGCTTTTGTCCCCACATCTAGACTCAAGATATCAATAGGTCTGTGTGGGTGATAGAGATGGATGTGGGCCCTATGTCTCTTTTCTTGCCTGAGTAACCAGGCAGGACTGACAGCTGAGTGTACATAATTTCCAGCAACACTTGAACTCTGTGCATATCTTTTACATAATTTTCAAGCCTCAATTATTAAAAAAAAAATCCCCACCAAGTCTAGGAAACAATTACCAGAATAACCTAGAAATGTCAGAGAATCTTTACAGACATCTCTAGAGCAATAAACGTACCTGCTTCATCTCTGCCTACGCAACAGCATCCAGGTGGATAGCAAGGTCTTCAATTCCATCCCAAGTGACCTTGCAGACACCATTAACCTAAATGAGATTAGTCACTGGATCTGTGTGCAGTTGTGCTCAGCAGCTGTAGCCACAGCAGCAGCACTTATCAATAAAAGAAGCTAGATAAAGAGAGAGAGAGAGAGACTGGATTTAGAAGCACTGAAGATGATCACAAGGACATATGGTGTCTGAATTCCTCAAGCAGACAGAGAAGAGCATGCATAAGGAAGCATATTAAAAATGGAAAACGCCTCTGAAGAATGCACATTTTCATAATACACTGCAAATGTTTGCACAGAGGCCTCCCATTCAAAAAACTGAAGTGTATTGCCATCAACCACAGTAACAGCAAACAGAAATGGTGGGATTTTATGTACAGTGCTTCACTTGGAGAGCTTTAATGTTCATGTAGGCAAAGGCAGTTACTTCCCTGGCAAATCATGTCATTGGGAATATGCTGATCATCTGGCTGAATTGAAACATTCATAAAATATCAACATCCCAACTGAAAAACAGCCATTATGCCACAGTGGCGACAGGGTTTCCTTTACACATAATTGAAACATTTATGCTGTGGTACAAATTGATATTCGTGCAAACATCTTTACTCTGGAATGGAAGGACAATATCCTTGTGTGCAGGTCATGAGGCTACTGTAAATGCAGTAGAGAAATCCACCAGGAAGAAGGCATTGTTTTCGTTCAAGGTGGTATGGGGACTGCAAATGATAGCATGTGTGTTTTTAAATAGAGATTAATTAATCTCAAAATGTTCATTACAATAAATGTACATTGTCCAGACTCTCTGTTCTGGAAATCAGTTTGGAAAAGTCACATTACTACCATAGGATTTTCAGTACTCACTGATTTTGAGTCTTCAAATTACTTTAGGAATTGTGCTCTCAAATTGAGTCTGTTGAAGACAAGTTGACGAAGACAGATTGTGGAGAGCAGCCATTTCCCTTTAAGTGGCCACTAGTTTTAAGAGCCTAAATTCCATTTTCAAAAGTTACTTAGAGACTTAAGTCCCATGAAAGGTCAATGAGGTTTAGGCTTACAAATCTAAATGAAGGTTAGGTGGTGCCCCCCCTTCCCCACAAAAAAAAAACAAACAAAAAAACAAAAAAAAGAGAGAGAGAGAAAAAAGAAAAGATGTGCTCTAATTCAAACAGGAATTATTTTGTAGAAATTCTATGATTTTATGTAGGAGGCTAGACTAGATGATCACAGTGGTCCCCTCTGGCCTTTGAATCGATGAATGCTGAAGTCCCTTTGAAAATGGGACTTAAGTGCTTTTGAAAATTGTATCTTAGGGGCTTCTATCAGCGGAGGAATGAAGGTAGATGGTTAACATATGCAGCTGGGCAGAAGTAAACCACCTTGGACCTATTTTCCTGGCTGCTTAGGTCACCAGGCTTCCCAACCTTGAGTCTGGATTAGATTTAATATTAGTTACCCAGGAGTACTAGAATATGGGGTGTCAGGTGCTGTGTAGGTAACAGTGTTCTTCAGTGATTCCTGCTTTTCAGTATGGGACTATTCATATACATATCCAACACTAGATAATTTGCCCTCCTATAAAATGAAATTGCAAAATATAAGCTCATCTGAGGTCACACTCCTACTTATTTCTCCACAGCGGGGTAGCATTTATGCCATCTGAGGATATGATTAAGTAGCGGAAGGAGCAAGGAATACATAGTTAACCAAATTCAGGCCCGGTAGGTACTGCTGGGAGGCTATTTGTGTATGTGGGAGGGGTAAGTATCTCTCAGCTGCTGGCAGCTCTTTGAGTGGCCAGGCCTTCTGTCTTTGTGGTTTTCCAATGCAGTTCGGAAGAATTCCTGGTGGTGCTGCCCCAGGTGGTGTTTTAGTTGACAGGTGGTTGGTTGTTAACCCAAATGAAAGTTGTGACCTATGTGCTGCTTTCAGTAATTCAAGTGCACTGTCTCCAATCTGTCATATTTTTGGCAGCCCTTTGTTTATTAGAAAAATGCATTTTCCTTTTATGACAGTTTGGCTAAAAACTTGCCTGTAATCAAATACTGTCCCTTTAACTACTGTATATTCTTCTCCAATCCATTCAAGATGCAAATTGAAGGGTAGATTGTGTCTTAGATTAAACACCAGTGCAGAAGAATAAGAAGGACTAGGCTCCTCCATTATTTCCATATGCACAGTCCGCAGAAGTTAGGTCTAGATGAGTAGAGATAAACAGAGTTATCCAGCCCATTACCACCTTCCAGGGGAGATGAATGGGCAGCAGAAGGAAGAAAAGGGGTACGGAAATAGGTGGATCTTTGGCTCTACCCACCTCACTTGCTCAACATAATTGCTGAGCAGTCCAAAGTGGCTTAACTCAGCAGTAAATTATGCCGAGTCTTGCTCCCTAGGGAGGTATAAAGTCACAGATATTAAGGCCAGAAGGAACCATCAGACTAGTGCGACCAGTGGTGGCAGATGACAGAACAAGAAGCAATGGTCTCAAGTTGCAGTAGGAGCAGTCTAGGTTGGATATAGGAAAAACAATGTCACTAGGAGGGTGAAGCACTGGAATGGGTTACCTAGGGAGGTGGTCGAATCTCCATTCTTAGAGGTTTTTAAGGCCCAGCTTGACAAAGCCCTGGCTGGGATGATTTAGCTGGGGTTGGTGCTGCTTTGAGCAGGGGATTGGACTAGATGACCTCTTGAGGTCTCTTCCAACCCTAATCTTCTATGATTCTATATATCTCAGGCCACCATCACCTTGCACACAAAACTGAAACACCACAATTAGACCAAAGTATTCCATGAGACTAAAGTATTATGTGCCATGGGAAGAGAACAAGAGGGACTGAGGTGCAGCAATGCCCGAGGCCACTGCAATGAAGGGGAATTATTTAAAATGAGATAGATCCAGATTATTCTAGAAAGTGACCCACACCCTATGCTTCAGAGGAAGGTGAAAAAGACCCATGGTCCTTGTCAATCTGGTTTGCGGGAAAATTCCTTCCTGTCCCTAATATGATAATCAGTTAAACCCTGTCCATCCAAGCACCTGGGAGAGAGAATTCTCAGTACCACCGCAGAACACCTTTCTACCCTGTCCAATATCCCATATCCAGCTGCAGCCATCCCTGATGCTTCAGGTATGTCTCTGAATCACAATGCCACCCTGATCTGTTCCCGCAGCTGTGGCGTGGTTTCCTCACTCCCCCTTACCTAGGACTATGCCTAGAGTCACAATCTAAGCCTGAAAAGGAAAGGGAAGATTCTGTAATTTATTAATATAAAAGCATCTGAGTCCATGTCCTGTTAATTGTCATGCTGTTACAAGCATTTAATATTTATATGGCAATTGTGCTCAGAGGCTACGGTCAGGCTTAGGGTCTTCTTGAGTCAGGCATTTCACCAACACAATGGAAGACACATCCCTACTCCAAAATGTGTATAGTCTTCATTCGGCCTAGAACAAAACAGAAAGCTTAAAGGAATCTAGTGAGGCCCAGATCTGTTTTTTCATTATTTAACCTTGGACTAGTCTCTCTCTGCTCACAATAACATGGACCTTTCTCATTTAAATGATATTGTAATGCTACTTGTTATTATGGTAGGCCTTATTCTGGTTAATAAAATAGTAAATTACCAACAACACACAGTATTCTAATGTTAGAAAGGGAAATTACTGGTGTAAAATAGGACTAAGTAGATGTGATGGATATTCGGAACCAATTTTTATCAGAGGGAGTCAGAGTGAGATGTGTGCAAGACAGAGCCTAGTACATGGGAAAAATCAGATGAGGCATAATAGCTTGTCAATTAAAATTATTTAAATGAGAATTCCCTACCCCACTAGCTATTTATCTCCCATGAAATTTGAATCAGATTATAGTAAACTGAAAGTTCACCCTTTGAACTGATAAATCTGGTTACCTGAGTATTAAAATAGGTGAATTTGCTTCAGCTATCTTCTTGACAGGTTTTGAAATAGCCATTTATACTGTCGAACTCTATACATTGTACATTTGTCACTCCTATATTGTCCACTTGTCTGTTCTTATTTATTGCTAGCAATGCATAGCTTTGTAAAGGAAAATGTCAGAGACTAATGATAACTATGTTTGCTAATCATTAAATTTCTGGTGTTTAAAAGCAGTTAAAAACCTACAAAAATGTGGAGCATGATAGGTTTTTAAAAAATTGCTAGATCGCAACTGGAGGGTGATTTTTCCTTGGTCTATTTCATATGCTTTGACAGATCTTAAAGTTAATTCTGGAACAAAGAATTCCCCATCATTTCATGCACCATCTGTCTCAGAAAGATCTCCTACTATTTTCTCTATTTCATTCTGACCATCAGCCTCACACAATATTCTCAAGTCCATGTTCATGCTTATAAAATGGTGATGGCTACATCAGAGAGACGTTTTGCTGGAACATTAGCACTGGAGAGATGCTTGGGCAATTTTGAAGACTGGCTAGCAATAGAGCTACCACTGTAGGGAAAAAGTAGGCAGATGAGAGTGAAAATGTTCCACAGTCCTCATCTTATAAGTTCTCGTCTTATAAGTCACCACAGGAAAGAAAGGGAAGTTTTAATGCTGCAGAGTAATGTGATTCTCAATTACAGTTCTGCTCAGTTTAAGTGCTATAACCAAACAACATTTTTGCACGTCACTGAACCATTTTGTCTGTTTGTTTGTTTCTCACTACTTTTCATTTTTTTCCAGTGCAGTTCCACCAAAAGTGAACATGTTCTATGTAGGTTTATATAGGACAAAACTCTCTCTTGCCCTACTTACCTACTCTTACAGTATCCCATGCAGGGGAGTAAGGAGGTATGTGCCCTGTGGGTCCCAGCAAAGATGGTAGAGTAGTGTCCATGATGCTTCTTCTACCCATCTACTACAGGTGACTGTGACAGTTGTCCAGAGCCAAGGCTGCGTCCCACCCAACAGATTGGTCAGCATAGCTGAGCAGATAAAGGAGGATGTAATTTGCTTTAGACCTGTGGCAGATTAATTCCTTCTACAGCAAAGTCAAAGCCAGGGATAGTTCCCTCCTGAATCTGCACCTGAGCAGCACAGCTAATCTGTCATTTGGCAACCTGCTCTCAGTAAATCTAGTCCCTACATAGCAACCACATCAAGAAAGTGGAGTGAGAAAGCAGTAAATGGGATATTTGGTGAGTAACAGTATGGCCGGTTACCAGTGGTGAAGAATTACTGAGCAGTAGGAACATGCTAGGAATGCTGCTTCAGATTACCAGATGGCAACAATTCTAACTTAGTTTTTAGCAGTCCTGGCAAGAATAAGAGTGAATGAAACATACTATAATATTGTTCGTAAAAAAGAAGAGCAGGGAATCTCTCCAATAATTGTTCCATGATTCAGCAATTCAGTCAGTTAACTGCTCCCAGTCAAATACAACCTCAAATAAATTTGAGAAAGGCCTCACATGTATGCCATCTGTTAAGATAAATCTAAAACCCAAGGATATAATTGGAAAAAGCTCATGAGCTCCATGTAAACCTCAAGGAGAGAAAAAGAGGGGGAGGGCGTATACAAATTTGCTGTGTTTGTTTTAACATTATAGATGTGGCAATTTTTTTTTATTATTATTATTATGGACTAGTGGCAACGAAACTCTCAGCTCCTCAAACATATGCTTACCACTAATTCAACAGAACAGCTGCCAAATCTAGAATAAGACAGAAAATGGAAAATTTTAAAACACAAGACATATAGACTTCTTATATATGCCTGACTAAACAACAACAGGATAGATTCTGCCACCCATACTCAGACAGAGGAGTATTTACTCTACTTGTAATATCACTGAAATCATTAGGCCTACTTGTGAATTACTTAGTAGAACCTAGTAGAGTGCTAGATTCAGATCTGAGTTACAATGAGTCAAATTCAGATTCACTTCATTAATTTTGGTGGAATCACTCTCCTTTTACAATGGCATAACAGATTAGAATCTGGCCTCTAGAGTTTTAATACCCACTTATATTTAGTGAACCGGAAGGCATTAGCTTCACACAAGAATTGTTAATTTACCCTTCTTTAGTCAGGCATAAAAGCAGATATGTGTGTGTGCGAAAATATTTATGTATATTTATGTGGCTGAGTATTATTCAAAATGCACATAAAGCTGCAGAGAGGATAGAGATTTTTAAATTCCTTTTAATACTTGCAATTGAGGGTACAACTTTTATTTTGAAATACATTATTTCCATGTCTTTGATCAGCTTTTCAAAAAACGCTTAAGGGGATAATAATGTTTTCTGTATAAGTATTAAATGTTAACAGCAGTTTGCTTTTGAGAATATTCCTTCCCTGCAGAGTCTTTACAACTAAGTTATCAAGAAAGTTATCTAAAAATATTATTTAATTAAATGGGAAATGTAAAATTAAGTCCATCATAACAATGTACTCATCTTTTTCAGCGCACTCTTAGCCAGCCCTCCTGCTTTTATTTGAAGTATATTCTGTTCCTCATTTTGTTTAAACAGTGATATTTTTTTTTCTCATGATAGCCTCTAGTGAAAGGCTCAGAGGATGAATCTCTGTCTATTCCAAGGCTAAGCCCTCTGACACCACTTCTTGGCTTCCTCACCACCCTGTTATTCCATGACCCAAACTCCGGCCAAGTCATCAACTTCACTGCAAACAAAAATGACTGGATTCACCACTGTGTTTCAAGTAATATATATATTTTGGTTCAGTGGGATGTTAGAAAAGTAATCTGTCTTTTATTCTAAACTAAATTCAGATACCAAACTAACTTAAGGAGGAAAATTCTGGCTAGAGAATCACTAATCACTAGCATCTCTCTCAGCAAGATATTTAGGAATGCCACACATGAGCAATGAAACTGAAGAAATCAAGAGATGCCATGTAATGGGAACACACTTTGAGTAGGATACTGCAGCCTTGCCACTATTTAGAGGCGAATATACTTTTGGAGAGTATTTCAGATGGCACAGGTGAGGACCCTGCTGTTTGCATACTCTTTACAACTCCTAAGAGGAGACTGAAGAATGGCCTGCTTTTAACACTATGCAATCTGTCACAAAGCCATCTTAAACATCGTGCCCTTAGTCACTTCCTATGTCGTGTAGAACATAGGATGAGATGAGAATATGATGAGAATAATCAGAAGGAATAGGTGCAAAGAGAAGCGAGACAGGGTCCCAGACGCGGTTCGCAGAAGTTTTTGTGGCTATTTTGCGAGACCTAGCAGGACTGCGACAACAGTGACAACACTGTAGGACCAAATGTCCCATTCAGGCATAATTACGTGGCTAAATAAAACAGTGAAATATAAATGCAGAAATATGAAACATGATCCCTCATAATGCACCACTCAGTGTCTGCCAAAATGCAAACAGACAATTCCCCTAGCAGGCTGTTGCTTAGTTCTTTTCTGTATAAACACAATGAAATTCAAGGTGGACTGGCACTGTTACTCTCATTTCCATAGCAGTACGCCATTCGTTATGTGGTCTGGAGCTCATCCATGTTCCCGGGTTCTAACTTATTGTTCTTCTCAATGTTTTATTTTGATTTGTTTTTCCCTAGGAAAACCATGTATAGAGCTGCAGAAATGAACATGGAATAAATTTTTAAAAAAAGGTTGAAGCCCTCACGTTCACCTCACCCCAGACACGCAGACCATTGGCCAAATGCATGATTGCATTCAGACATCTCCATCCTGCCAGAAACAAGGAGATGCTAGAGGGCATGATGCAGAGCCAGGGATTACCAATAAACTGATATTTGCTTGAATGAATATGAATTCAATTTGAAGGCATAGGAAGCATTATTTTAGTAACACTGGCAGAAAAATATGGCTTTCAAGCTAATCCAGGAGTCCAAAATAGTGGAATGTTTGATCCAAGTTTCAAGGGCAGA
This sequence comes from Lepidochelys olivacea, assembly GCF_965140295.1. Classification (NCBI taxonomy): domain Eukaryota; kingdom Metazoa; phylum Chordata; order Testudines; family Cheloniidae; genus Lepidochelys; species Lepidochelys olivacea. The sequence goes on from NC_140422.1 coordinate 29,384,132, forward strand.
ACTGAAACCATACTTGCAGTAAATGCAGGCCAGTTAGGAAATTATCAGGGGATATTCTAATAGAAGCAAAATATTACAGGTCATACCCAACTACCATTACTTTGTCATTCTCCTCAATTTCCATTACAGGTTGAGTGCTGTCAGGAATCCAAATATTTCCAGTTTCTCTGAAAACAAAAGCGAATGAGGGAATATTTATACCTCTAAAGATGCATCAAGAGAGGGAGGAAGCTGTTACAGTGGCATTTATGGGCATCATTAAGCACAAACATTTTGCCATCGATACAAAGCAGACCATCACTGTCAAGGCAAAGTCAGTCTCCGTCTCTGTCTGTTGAAGAGCATCTTCGTAACAATCAGGGCACAAGTGAATTCCTTTTATCTATGTACTTGGAAAGTTGCCTAGGGGCAAGTTTTATGATAAACACTGTCTGCTATGTTCCTCACGTGCACACACACACACACACAGGTATTCTGACATGTGACAGACTGAATGACTATTAGTGCAGGCAGTGTGCAGTGTCTCATTTCCCTGCAAATAAAAATTGCCCAGACAACCCACATCTATCCTTCTGGCTTGCAGAGGAGGGGGGGAGGGGGAAATGGAAGGATAAAAATGGTTCCACTCAGACTTCAGATGGATTCCCTTTACAGCAGCAGGTGCTTTGCTTCTTTGCCTGATACAATACTGCCAGCCTCAAGAATCCAAAAATCATAAATCAAGCTCCAAAAAATTGAGATTATCTTAAAAATTATTAATGTAAAAACAATACTTTTTTTTTTTTTTTTAGCCTTCTAGCATTGGAATATTTGGGGCTCATGTTTTCAAAGTTTTCATCTATTTCATGGGAAAGTATCAATTTAGTTGAACTTTTTGACAGGAAATTATTGAAGTGTTTCATTTTGTTAAGGCCAAAATATTTTGTTTTGATACAGTCCTAACATTTCCTTGATTTTATTGTTTTGACTATTATATTTACCACAGAAGTCAAATTGATAAAGTCAAACCAAAATATTTCAGATTATTTCATTTAACGAAAAATCCAGAGATTGAGACATTTTGTCCCAGTTCAGGATAAAACTAAAATTTCAAAATCTCAGAATTTCTCATGTGATAGAAATTCCATTTCCCAACTAGCTCTTATCATCAGAGATTTCTTGTATCCTTAGAAAAAGATAGCAAAAGGTGTCATATTTATGGGACGGATGTTTTTATATTTAACAACAGTGATAACATTATACTGGGGAGGAGGTATTTGAAATAAACAACCTTTGAGAGTCTCAGACAGAAACTTTCTAATGACCAGGTGTACCAACCCCACAGGCATTGGGGTTGGTACACTTGGTCTCCTCTCCTGTGCGACTCCAGAGTCCTTCCTCCCTCCCTCCCCCCCATCTCCCACAGCAGAATTTCACCTGTTCTGCTTCACAGGCCTGAATAAGAAAGGATTGGATTTGTCCCTAAGGGAATAAACACAAGGAAAAAGCATAGTTCATACACCATAGTTGGTCATTTAATTTTTCAGTTGCAGTTCACTTTTAAGTATTTATGATAATACTGCTCTTCAGAACATACTAGTAAATGTTCTCTACAATATTTTTTAAGAAATGACATAGCCTTAGAAAAAAAATCTCAGTACAATCTGTGTCAATACATCTTTACTCAGAGGTGGAGCGAGATAGACAGTTTTGGAGCAGCAGTTTAGAGAAGTTTCTCTGTATTATTGATATTCATAATTAACATACATCTTTCCTTTTAAAGATTTAAATTCCCCCTTATACATGTAGCCTTGTATGATTAGTTAGTTTTCAAAAGATTGGAAGTGAACAAAGAAAGATGAAATGTTGAGATAAACAATACATCTAATCTGGACATTAATCAGTCAGGCTTCCATAGTGCAGTGCATGTTATACCTCCCAAAACCCAGTATGGATAGGAATCTGTAATTAAAAAATGATAAGTAATTGGAGAAAACTAATCTAAGCAGAGGAATTCTGAAACCTTTGTTCTGAAGGCACTGTGGGAGCTAAATCTCTAATAACAGCTGTGGAAACTCATGGGCTGTTCTGAAAATTTAGATTTGTGAGAAGAAATTGTACAGATAGCTGAGCTGAGCAATTGCCAATGAAATAAAAAAATTAAAAAAACTTCCCCATGGAAACTGAGGGAAGATCAGGTTGCACTTAATAGGTCAAGACTGAAGTATAGAAATTGGCCAGAAGTTTGGCATAAAGTTAAGTTTTAGCAAAGTGAAAATAGAGCCATGTTTGTAGGGTCATGTGTATGTGGAGACTCTGGCAGTTGAAATGTGTCTGTGCAGTAACTTAGCTTGCTTCTCATATTCCATTACAGCAAATAGAAATAGACAGATAGGGAGAGCGATCACTGGGCAAAAGACAACTTCAGTTGTGTGGTGAATCTGGTAGATCTAAGAATAAGGAAAGCTTTTATCTTTGAGAGGAATGGGCTGATCCAATTAAAACTCAAATGGGAAGGGAGATGGCTTTAGCTTTTTCCATTTGCTGAATCTGCTGAAAGATCATTAACTCTTCAGCCCACAAACAAAAAGGAACATAGGAACAAAAATGACTGAAATCAGGGTGTGCTCTCTTCACGCCCAGTTTTTAGATGCCACGTTAATCCAGATCTAGATCAGAGGTAAAATTTTGAAAAGTACCTAGCTAAGCAATTTTCATAAAAGTGATTTATGCAGTTAGGAGTAGAACTGTGTGAATAAAAGATGGTTTTGTTTTGTTTGCAATTCTGAAAAATTGAGGGAAAATTAATTTCAGATTGAACCATGAACAAAATGTTTAGAAATCTTCAGAAGATCAGAAAGGAAAAAAAGTGTTTCAGGTCAAATAAAATGTTTTGTTCCAATTTCAAATTTATTTCCTTCAAATTTATTTTAAAAAGTTTTTTAAAAAAGATAAATAGTGGTTTTAAACCCCAAAATTTAACTGAATAATTTTAACACTTTCTAAAAAAGATAAAATATTTCATTTAGAAGGTTCATGGTTTGTGGAACCCCCTCTACCAACACAGACAGTTCAGCAAAACTGACACACATTCCCAAAATGTTTCTGTATTGCTGAAAAAAGATTTGGGACAAAAAAAAAATGTATGCATCTCTATTTACGAAATTAAATCCCAAGGTTTAGACTTCTAAGGGCCAGATTCACAGATGCATTTAGGCACCTACAGACAGATTTTTAAAGATATTTAGGGACCTAATGTTGTAGATAGATGCCTACTGGGATTTACAGAGTATATTACGTACCTAATTCCCCTTTGAATCAATGTGAGTTTGGTGCCTAGGCACTTTTGTAAATATCACTAGTGTCCTACCTTCATCTTTATGTGCCTAAATACATTTGTAAATCTGTCCCAAAGTGCCTAAATCTCTTTTGAAAAGGGGACTTAGGTTCAGAAAATTTTTTATCAAAGATCTTAGAGATAATGTGCTATGTCTGAATAATTGTTCCTTTTGCAATTAAGCATCCTACTGCGTTATCAAAATCTCCGGCTTAGCTTTCAGTAATGTGTGACCATACTAGTACTCTGATCAGGGACCCATAAGCAATCTTACTCAGTGTCTACCAATTTGATAATCACTTTGGGGGTCAATGGAAATAGTTGCATGATTAAGTATCACTCAGTATGAGTAAGATTTCATATTGGGCAAATTTTCCATATTTCCTTTACTGAATGTGACTTTGTATATAAAGTCTAGGGTTTTCAAAGGCGAAGTGACATAGGCATGCACTTCCCCCAGCAATTCACTGGGAATCAAGTGCCTAACTTCCTTAGGCTGCCAGGACAATCCCAACCAGTGTAAATAAATGACAGGTGAAATCCTGACTCCACTGAAGTCAATGAATGTTTGGCTATTGACTTAAATGGGCTCTGGATTTCAGCCACTTTTGATTGCACACTTTAAGAAGTCTTAGCATGCACAATAGGACACCCGTTACAGGCATACCTGTTCTTCCTCATTAACTGAAACAAACAGAACAGTGGTTATATTATAGACAAACCACTTCAGGTGTCTCTTTATTGTAAATTTAAGACAAGCCAGGGAGTCTGCACTGCTTGTGTTACAAGCCTGAGCATCCATTATCACAAGAAGATGACCTAAAAGGATGTGAAGTGGCGGGAACTGAGACAGAAGCCTGTAAGAATATGTAAGAGTGAAGTGGGACTGAATGTTGAACAAAACTAGATCTATATAAAGTTCTTGAAGAACGTCTACAAATGAAAGAGAAGAAATAAAGCTGAGTTATGATCCAAAATGTGGGGAAAGATCCACATACAGTTAAATGTTATAAAACAGAATATCTTGGTATCCACATAACAATAAGAAGCCGGAGCATCAATCTGTCCGTTCAACTATTTATTACCGAAAAACCGTCTAGGCTGCAATATATATATTTAGCAAATGCAGGATTGTGAATTCGATTCCAAAGTATCAGTAATTCATAATTCATTTTTATTATTTTTAAACCCGTATCCAATTTAATCGCTCTGTTTTTATAGAAAACAGCATCTTTAAAAAAAAATTCCCAGTTTGTCTATGTCACCTGGGTACTATTTAAGGTCAGCAGAAACCTCTTATATTTAGAGATACTTAAGTCTCCCAGAGCACATCTCTACTTGAATATTCTTTTTGGTATTCATGGATGAATAATGGTAGCCCCAGGCCATTTATTGCTGAACTGTAGAATTCTAAATGAGGAGGTTATGGTATAGCTATTTACAAGATCAAGTTCTGTGTAGCAATCAAAATTTTGTCCGCAGAAGGATTGTCCCCAAGAGAGATTCAGCTGAGCATATTTAATAACAATAATAGTAATGAATGATTGATTAACAGTCTGTGTAGCAAAATCATTGCAATAAACCAAGGGGACATAATGATATTGATGTCAGAAAGCAAATTTAAATAATACGGGTAAAGATTGAACATTATTTTACAACACTAAAGTGAACAAATCTCTGACATTCAAAGATGGTGCCACATCCCAATAAACCAAAACAAAGCTTCAGTAAAAAGGCATTTGTAGGAGACTACCAAGTACAGTGGGGATGATGGAAATATTCTTCAACCTCAACTTATGCTTGAGATCCCCCATTGTCCTTTATGGCTGGCCCACAGCCCGAGAACACAGGTTCTGAGAGATAGTTGATAAGCTGCAGTTCTCCTCTAACCTGAGCAGTATTACTATCCTCTGGTCATGCCGACAGTTTGCCAGCTCCTCACTGTTTGTGCCTGTGAGAGTGTGCTGGAAGCTAGCTGTGTGCCAGCACTCTGATCCCTTAGGCCTCACTCAGCTCCCCTGCAGAGTCAGCAAGCTATTTGGCTGATCTGACTGGGAGGCAGGATAAGCCCGTTATGCCATCAGCTGGAGAGCATAAGGAGGACACTGGAAGGAAGAACAGAGAGTAGCCAGGGCTAGCTGAGCCCAGTGTGTGCAGAGATCTCAAGGAAGGGAGACCACTATTCCTCCCCAACCAGGTGGAAAAGGGCTAAAGAAAGAAAAGCAATGCATAGAATGTTGCTGCACAGGGACCTTATTGGAGTTGGTGATGGGAATAAAAATCACATAAAGTTGTCGCTCAACGGACAGAGTGTGAGAGGTTCCTGTGGCATCTGAAGACAGGGACAGCACATGCCCTGTTACTGGGGCAGTGGTCTCATACAGTGCATAGAAGATACACAGTTCCCAGTACATAGTATATGCTCTGCTTGGCTCTCAAGCATAGCACAAATGTAGCATTTCTGTTGCATTTGAGCTTCATGCAGGAATAAAATTCACTTCTGATTTTGGCCCATTATGCCCCCATTGTTTTGTTTTGCACTTATTTTTACACTGCTTCTCCAAGATATTCAGAGAAATATGTAGTCTTTTTGCAGTTTGCAGGTTTCTAGAAGACCCTTCTTGAGAAGAAGAGCTCAGCAAATCTAATTCTATTTGCCTTTTGGATCCTTGCTCAGATGCGATATTCATATCCTTTCCCCCTTCCTCTCCATAGAAGTATATCAGCGCAACCCAGTCATGCAAAAAGAATTAGCAATAAAAGAACTATCAAGGTAGATGGATATTAAGGATGTGTGCACAGAAGAATTTTAATACCTAATAACACTGGTCTACAAATCAGTTAAAGCAGCTGATTTTGATGTATTTCAATAGCTAGAGCTTAGGAAAGGATTCCAAAGATAGTCATAAATGACGTTATTATGGATGCATTTTACATACTTGAAAGGCTACATGGTAAGAGCCCCTCCAAGAGTGCCAAGCTCTACGAATTGTTAGCCTCTGTGCCTAATTGCTTTAGCTGCGTTGGATTTGCATTTTAACTGCTGCTCTGCGAACTTGCTTGTCGTATGCAACGTGCAAATTCTCCTCTCTGATGTTTTATACCACTGATGTCAAAGGCATTATTCCTGATTTACACCAGCATCACAGTGAGGAAAAAATGCATCTTTTTTATTTTGGGGACCCCAAGTTAGGACAGCTAAAGCCAAGAATGTGTGAGTTTTCTGACTGGGCAGATTAACAATGATCACAAAGCCTCAAAATGTTGAAATATTCAACTGCAGAATCTCCCCTGGTGTAAGCTGTCATAGCTCCATTGACTACAGTTTAGTTCCAATAATTTACATCAGCCAGGGAGCTGCTCTTCAGTGTGCATAAACACCTCAGATGCTTTTCCATACAAATTTTGGTCTGGTTGCTTTCTTACCTGGATTTCTGGAACTTAACAGATCTTTCTGAGCTGGAGATTACCATGAGCTCAGCCTTGCTGTTTGAAATCCTATCCTTACAGAGATGCAGATGCTTTGTACCTACTGCTGTTGCAGGTTCCACAGTGCTTAGGTGCTATTTTGATTCTACTCTCTTTCTAGTAAGAAAAATAGAAAAGACAAGAGCAAAGAACAGCCATGTAATGCTTTGAGCAGACTAAGGTTATGTGACAAGGTCTTTTGTTGTCATCATGTAAAAGCTCACTGGTAAAATGCAGAGTATGAAAATTGCAGAGGGACAAAGCTGGGGAGCCATCTAGAGCCCAGAAGAAACTAGCCAATTTTGTAGAAAATCTTCTGTCTCTTTATAGCATGAGCCCTAATGCAACTGCCACACACCTACCTGCATCTGTTCTTTCCCCATCTCCAACCAAAGTACAGCAGGCATGCTTAGTATGACTTATAAATAATCCTGTTAGCTTGAACTCTGGAAAATATTTAATCAAATCTAATTTCAAAACAATATTAGCTGTAGAGTAGCTGATTCTCAACACTGACCTGTTTTCAAGACCGATTTTAACTGAGGCAGTGCTTTAAAAGAGGCAGATTTTTTTTTAAAGCATTGCAAGAATACTTGGGAATCTTATTTCAGTTTAGATGCCTAGTTGTTCCATTTCACTGGTTTTAATCCAGAATAGAATGGTCATATAAATGCAATAAAAGGTGTATTTCATCTTGTTAAGATCAGGGAATAAGTGTGTGTATGTGTGTGTGTTTGAAAGATGCTGAGAATTGTCTTTATCCCCTTAGGCTAAAGTACATACTGCGGCCCTAGCATTTATTAGGCCTTTATAATGTATTTTGCTAGATTTATTATCTCCATCTCCATCTACTTCAGCTTGAAGAGAACAGTCCTGAAATTGCCCTTAAAAGAAGACAATCATGTTTCTTAAAATAGAGCATCCTTTCACAGCAAATCAAAAGTGGAGAACAATAGCAAGGGGGCTGCCTTTCCAACCGTACTGTCTGAAGTTTTCCTGCTGGAAGCTTTAAATTAAATAAAGTCAGACTTTGACTACACTGAACCTCACAGATAATAGCTTTGGAGAGGACTTTGTGGGGTTACCTCTTTTAAACTTGACTAATATTATGTTAGAAATTGCTGAGCATAGGAGACCCAACTTCCCCTTTGTGACAAGAGCTGGAACCCTAGCTGAATATCACAGCAGATGCAGGAACAGGCATATGCCTTGAACTATTCTCTGAACCCTATAAAGCAATGGTCTCATCAGGTCAGGCATGTTGGTGGCACAGGAGAGGTTGAACTCTGGCTTGCCCCTGTTGCACCTGTTCTGAGGAAAAAGTAATTTAGGGAAGAGGGGGAAAAATGAGGCTGCAAAGTAATTTGTCTTATTCTTTACTCTCTGCGATAGATTCTACCCTTTTTTATATAGCTGCATTCTAATACTCCTACACTTTGGCACCTCACTCCATGAATAATCCTATTTAAATCAATGGGACTTCTTGTGGGGCAAGTCGCTGCCCAGCATGAGTCAGTGTGTTGGAATCTGTTGCTATTTTTACGATCAGACACAAGCAGTGTTTTTGGTTAAGGAGATACTATAGATGGTCTGACGCATCCCACTCAAATGCATCTCCATGGTGATCTGCAAGGGGATAAGGGTTTGAGTCAGGTAGCATCTAGGTGACACCATGTTTCATCAGGACTTCCAGTCCTTGTCCTCGAGGCACCCCAACGGCTCGGCTGACATTGCTCAAATGCCATGATGAATCAGCAAGGCAGAACATTGGGATGCTACCAGGAGAAAGCAAGATTAGATTCAGATACTCACCAACAGCATTTAGAAATACATCTTTATCTCATCAGAAGTGATCACTATAATTTTTACAGGTGGTTGGGGGTCTGTTTAAAAAGGTTAAACTTTATGGCCGACGGTGCCTCAATTTCGGATGTCCAACCTGAGCTTTTTTAAAGTGGCTGAGCACCTGCACTTTGAAAATCCAGCCCCTTAAAAGCTGTTGCAAATTGGGCAGCCAAAAATCACTAGCCATTTTTGGAAATCTATGCCCACAAGCAATACAACCAGCATCTGATATATCATCATCATCACTACATATATTGGCACTAGATACTCTTGTACCACTTCTCTAATTCCAGAAAGAGAGCCACAAGGGAATATTCACATTATTTTCATTTTATTCTCAGAACTGTAAGAAAGACTCCTCTAGATGCTCTTTATTTTATGTCTTTCCACTGGTGACAGAATTAAAGAAGCTAAACTTCCTGTCTTGGGATGTAATTCTGTCATAGAAATGTTAATGTCATCATTTTGAGATACTGATCTTTAAATGGTTTGTCCCAAGGCTTTTCAAAGAATCAGAAATGTGCAATGTTGTATCCTATAAAATGTCTGGCCCTGTTTTTCCTTTGACTGTTTATTGGTGTCAGTGAGAAGTACTCATGTTGGAGTCAGTGGGCCAGATTCTGATCTCACAACAGTTTTACATCGATTTAACACCAATGACTTTGGTGGAATTATTTCTGATTTTACATGATATAGGCATGATCAGAATTAGACCCAAAAGCACCAAGTGAACTTTGCTTCCATTTCTATAAACTGCTTCACATGACCATCACATGAAAAGAGTTGTGGTCTCCATCTAATTGATATAGTGGACAGATGCCCAAAACCATGTTGAGATTTTTCAATATTTAGGGATAATTTACCACTTAGGCCCCAGGCCTTCAATCCAAACTGCATGGGCAGATCCTTAAACCTGGGTGGAGCCCATTAAAGAAAAGGGACCCCTGCATGGTTCCACTCACACAGATCCAATTACTAGATCACAGCCTTAAATTTGCTATGCATTTACTAGGGGTGGCTTTCATTCAGAAAGAGGGAGGCTGTGGTATAGCAGTGATAGAGGAGATAGTGGAGGAGGGGCTTGTTTCATTACAAAAGGAAATTTCCACGGCTTTACTGCTTGACTACAGTACATTTCTTTCATACTCACTGTAATGACTGAATCTGCATCCAAAACGAGTTTGAATATTCTTGAACTCTCCACCCTTCCTCTATGTTACTGTATCCCACAGGGGATTCATCTTGCACTACAACAGTTATTGCCAGATGATAATTGAAAACTAGAAGAAATGGCTTGAAGAGTAAATGGAAGAGAGACAGATAATTTTAGGATTCAATTTTCTCTGCATTTTTTACCGGTAGGCACAGCATAATACTGTAATAGAGAAATTCTGATTGGATTCTTCGGTACTCGTCAAATTTCCGTGAGCTAGCAGTGGCATGTTAAAACAGCTACAAGTCTGGAAGACTTGTGTTTGCTAGAACTAACAACAGGATAACCAAAACTTTGATAGATAGTTAAAGAGACTATCACAAGTAATTGTTAAATAAGGAAAGGTTTTCAAGTGTATTTATTGCCAGCTAAATTTGCTTTTTTTCCTGCACAACATCCACGGCCTTATCGTTCATAATTTCTTCAGGTACCATTAAGAAAATTAAATAATTCACCTAATTTAAACGTTGACAGATTATTGTGATGGCGTTCTTGGTTATGGTTGGGCAAACTGGTTCAGGCATTTTTTATGAACTATCGGAATCAAACCTGAATATTGTGACATTGAATTAGGTTCATGACTACAGCTGTCAAAGCAGAAAGAGACCCAGGACTGGTGTTCTCTCTTTGGTGTTTCCAAAGATAAATCTCCAATCAAACTGGTGTCATATGATTCATTTCCATCCCCTACCTAACTACAAGGTTCAATTCACTAACCCTTTCATGAATCAAGCCTTGTGGGATCCACATGGCACTTAACAACAAGAAGTGCATTTACATCCACCATAAGTAGGTGCACTGACTCAGAAGAATCGGCACTCTTGGTATCTGCCCTCTGAAGCTATGTCTACACTGCCCACCACTGGCAGTGGCATGTAGGTTGTGTGTGGCTACACGGCACAACGAAAAGCAAGCTGTATCCATGCTGTGGTGCAAAGCTACACGTGCTCGGGGAGATCAGCAGGGAAAGGCTCTACCGGGGGCAGCAACTGGAGCCTTTCCTTGCTGCCTCCTCACTGCCAGATCCTTTCCCCACAGAAGGGAAACACTCCAGCAACAGGACAGTACACTGCTAGAAATAGCAGCATAGGTGGGGAAAGGCACTGCTTGGGCACGTACAGAGCCATATAGGGTACATACCCACAGGGTTCAGGTGTCTTTATTCCATTCACCCAAACCATGCCTCACAGTCTATGCTGCTATTCATAACCATGCTAAGGAGGTGTGCAGTGTATGTACTGTACATGCCACCGTGAGGTGCATGCAGTGTAGATGTACCCAAAGTGAGATTTGCAGCCAAGGAGGGCAGGCTGCATAGCTTTAAGCCACCTTTATGGCCTCCTGAGCCTGAACTGTTGTTTGGGGGGCTGCAGAAGTCCCCAGAATAATTTAGATAGAAGGCTCCCAGGACTAAGTTTGCTCAGCCTCTCCACACTGCCCTGTGGATCATCACTCTGCCTAGAAGCGCAGCAAAGATGCATGCTGCAATCCGACTCCCAACATCCTCCTCCCTCCCCCAGCACACCAAGACTTGGAAGGGGGTCCTCAGGATTGCCTGCACTGGAGCAATCTTCCTTTGGCAGGGCATTCCAGGGTTTTTACTAGTCATAGAGGAGCTGGAGTGGGGAAGAGAATCTTCTGAATGGCACTGACTCTCTCCTGCAACATAGATGGGTTCTGTGAACATGGACACTTCTGGGCCAGCAATGCAATAATGAAATCATGACGGAAAGGAACTGTCATCCAGAGACATAGCTTGGGATGTTTGCCAAAGTTTGTGGTGGATCCTGACCCACATTCCAATATTCTGCAGGCTTATGTACACCTAATTTGTCCCACCTATGATTTTAACTGCGCTATCTCTTGTAAACATTTATGAACATTCATTTCAGAGACTTCCGTTTTTTTATACAAACAGCCTATATCATCTTTGTGAAAAGTACTACATAACTATGTAACATCATGCATTAATATTTAAAATGGAAGGAAACAACACCAAAACAAGGATTTTATTTCTCAGTTTGCTAACTGTCTTAAATTCATTTGTGAGTAGAACGGGAAAACACTGGTAGAAAATGTTCATGTTCCTCTGCTTAGTTTAGTAAAATGGATATTTTGGGGGAATGTTTTCTAAATATAGCTTTTTCTTCCAACACTAAAGAATTTTCATGAAAAATTAATTCAATTCTGAATGCACCAGGAATCTGATTTATTATGATTACCCAATCAAGAAACGGGGGAGGGGGGGAGAATACCATGTGGCCTATGTAGCCAATCAAAACTAAACAAAACTGCAATTTGAACATCAAATCAAATAGTTGCTATTAGCACTATCTGGAAAACTTCAAGGAAAATAAAATATAGACGAAATATGGAAATACTTTTGTGACACTTTTTATTTCATTTTCTGACCAGCTCTATTTGCAATGAATTGCTGTAGCAACATGTGGACCAAGAAATACTAAATAAGATTATCTGAAGTATAATTTTGAATAGCTGTGGAAAACCACAAATCAGTCTGCAGACAATTCAGACAGATAAATAAGCCTAGTTCTTTGAATAAAATATTTGCTATTGATTGTTCACCCAGCACTGTTTGTTGGAATGTGATGAAATACCAATCGTATTGCTTAGTGCCCAAACACCAGCTTCATTGGTAGCTTGACCAGTTTCAATTTATTGCTGCTAGATTTCCTGTCTTTGTAAAGATTCAGGGAAGCCTAGGAAACTCAGAAGTGAACTCAGAAGGAAATAAGATGGGAATTGGAGTCCCAATTCCCACCTCTGGCTAGGATCAATGGATACAGCCTGTGGTGGAGATGAGGTGGTAAGCTTGTGTCCCTGAGCAAACTGTTCCCTGTGGAACCAAGAGCAGCCTGGAGAGTGCAACAGCTGCAATGAGCCATTTTGTCAGCAATAGCCTGGCTGAGGCCCCTTTTTCCCCAGACTTGGGAAGTTTGTGTAGTAGAGGATATTAGATTGTTGAGTGGTACAGAACCAATCTGTGTATGCTAGGGGATCTTCTGACAGAGCATATGGCAACTACATTGCAATGGAGAATTGAGCCTTATGTTGATGTAAAGCTTGCAAAGTTAAAATTAACAGAGATCACTGTGGCTAACAGCACTAACTATTGGGTAGATCCCCATTAGATTCTAGTGACAGAACCCATTTTCACAGGTTAATTTTAAAGTTTTTCCACTTCACTAGACTTACATTACTGTATAGTAATTACAATACATATTTTATATATATATATATATATATATATATATATGCTTTTGTTCACCAAAAGCATTTATCAGTTATTTTCTCACATCAAAAAGATGGAGTAGTATCCATTCTCGGAGGCATTCAAAGTCAGACCAGAGATATAAGGCACATTTGTAATATTTTAACATGTTCAGAACTGAATCTGCCTCTCACGTTCAGTAGCCGCTTTCTTGAGGCCTTCATTCTGATACCTCACATTTATGTCAAAGGTGGTATCCCCAAGCCCCCAATATACTAAACCCTTCTTCAGGAAGGCCAAATTCTGGTATGTACTGATCAACTCAGAGGCGCTGAGCAAAACTCCAGGGGACTTCAAAGGGAATTGCAGGCATGCAGTCTCTTCAGGAATTGCTGAGCACCTGGCATGACAGAACCCTAGCCTCCTAGAGCTGTCTATACTTTTTTTCTTCTCTGCTTAGTTTTTAAAAATAACTTTTTCTTTTCATTTCCCCTAGGCTCCAGTGGGATCACTAAAACACAATTTACAGTTACCGCAAACCCAAGGCAGTTTCTTCCACTCTTACTTGGCTGCTTTGGGATTTGCAACTTATTGCCTCTTCCCTCCCCACCCGTTACAGGAGGCAATGTGTCCCCCTAGATGACTGCCTACATAAAACATATTTTTGTTTAGACCTAGGGTCAGTATGTAGCTTTTGCAGAAGGTGTTTAGATTTGGATTAACAACAGCAATGATTTTTTTTAAACGTAGACTTGATTAAAAGATGATCTCTAATTTTAGTTAGAGATTGGCCCAAATCACAAACATGTATTCAAATACCCCTGAAAAGCAGGATGTCCTATATCTGATTTCTGATTAGCTGAACAAAGACCGTGGCTCCAAAATGCATGAAGCTTTTTAGAGGGTGAGCACTGAAATTTAGATTTCTTTCCAGAATGTTACTTGCTTTTATTTATATTACAGTAGCACATAGAAACCCCAATTTAGATCAGAGACCCTTTGCATGAGCACTGTAAGAGACAGTCCCTGCCCGGAAGAGCTTACAATCTCAGTGGATAAGATAGACTAATGGTGGGAGGAGATACAGAAGCACAAAGAGGTGAAATGATTTGTACCATCACATAGCAGGTCAATGACAGAGCTGAAGACAAAGCCTCGGTCCCAGACTATTGCCATGTCTATTTGACCAAATAACTCTGATGCTACTTTTTAAATGAATGATCCGACAGCTTTACCACCCCCTCAGAGTTTGCAATTTAAATGGATATGGTAACGTCCACATTGATTTCCATGAGGTGCATGGAAAGAAGGAATGCAGCTGCATCACTATATCAGCCTCATTCTTCGTGAGGTGTCTCACATAAGTGGGACGGGTATTCATTGCCATTTGATAGCAATAAGATGTAACAAACTTATTGAGATTCCAAGATGCAGGATCATTCTATGTACCATCTGCATTAAAATAGAATTATGTGCAATGATACCACCAGTGATGACACAGGGATAGGAGAGGTGATACTTAGTAAAAGCCAAGTTAAGGTATATTTGACTAACTGAGCACGACAAGCTAATTTATGGATTCAGCTGACATGTATTGTATATTTCCTCCTTGTCCAAGGAGTAACATTGTTTCTTGTTAATATAATTTTGCACACAGTCAGTGGACCACTTTTTTATTAATAATAATTTATTTATATAAACAGTAGTGCCTGGAAGGCCCAATCAACATCAAGGCCCCACTTCATTCGGCACTGTACGTTCACATAGTAAGAGACAGCTTCTGCCCAGAAGTCTTTACAGTCGAACTAGACAAGTCAGACAAAAGGTGGGGAAGAGGAGGTGGTATTATCTCCAATTTACAGATGTGGAACTGAAGCACAGAGAGATAAAGTGATGAGTCCAATGTCACACAAGATTTCTGTTGCAGAGCTGGGAAATGAACTCCAGATCTCCTGAGTTCCAGTCAACTATCCTAATCACAAGAATATCCTTCCTCTCCCACAATTTAAAGCACATTGTCTTCTACATACCTGATTTCTCTAATCAGTTGTCCAAATGACTCTCATTGTGCCTGGCCTCAAATTTCAGCATTGGAATGTCTCTAATTCCTAGATAGGTCTTCCTCCATAGCATATTGCACCTATATTTGGTTGCTCATGCATGCTCTGGCCTGTAAAATGGGATAAAGAGGCAAATGGATTGCTCATCAGAGGTTGGAAGGAACAGGCTTCATATTTCATTAAACAATCTGATTTTGATTAGATCACATAGTGTTGTAGTTTATGGGATGGAGCAGAATAAGAAAACCCAAAGAATGGGAATCAAGTGACTGAAAAGGGACAGAAAACAAGAGAGAAATAAAGTAAGGGAGAGGCTGGGAATGGACATCAAACTTTATTACTTATGACCCTACCATATTCATGACCTAGCTTTGAACATTTGAAGAAAGAGGGATTAGAGCATACTGTGGAGAGTCAAGTCATACTGTGTTAATCTCCTATGATAAAGACAGGCTCTCTGTTTTTTAAAATGCCAGGTCAAAGTGATTTCAAGCATTTATTTGTGATAGGAAAGCTTTCAAAGTAATAGGAAAAAGAATTGGACTTAGAGAGGCAAAAGGAATTATTAGTTCCACTTCGCCTGTGTTCAGAAATCCAGCTTCACCATTTGCCAAAAAGTCTCAAAGCTGCCCCAGCCACAAGGCTTCTAGCTTCTAGGACTCAAAAAGAAAAGGACCAATGATAACTTCCTCACTCATGTTTTTTTTTCCTGGGAGGGTGATTGGGTCAGGGAGGGGGTATCTATAAGGGTACATCTATGCAGCCTGCAACAGTGAGCCTCCAAGCCTGGGTCGATACACTTAAATTCACATTACCAAGCAGCAATACTTGTGTAGATGTTGTGGGTCAGGCTGAGGGTAGACAAAACTTTGAATCTCAGGAAGGCGTGTGGGTTTCATTTCAGAGCCAAAGCTCCAGCCTGAGCCACAACTTAAAAACTGTCCACACAGCTATTTTTAGCATGGTAGCAACACCCCGAGTCTGACGACCCGGTCTAGGAGGCTTATGGCCGATGGCTGCGTAGATTTACATTAACAGGGTACTTATACTAAATGGTCTGATTCTGCAAGGTGCTGAGTGCCCCCAAATCAGTGGCAGTGCCCTGACTTGGCTGGAAGCTGACATAAGCACTTCCATAAAAGGCCAGAAGTTTGAAGAGTGCTCAGCACCCACAAATCGGACGGCCAGCTTTTCAAAAGAGCTCAGTATATGTAGCTATAATGCAGCACAATCCAGCTATCCTCCTGCCCACTACCAACAGATCCCTTGTGCCAAAGACTGTGGGCGGTGGTGTGCAGTACAGGAATCTCCAGCAAGGGACTTGAAGATGGTTTCCACTCCCATTGTGACACCCAAGTGACAAATAAAGAGCTGAACAGGATAGAGAATCTGTCCTGTAACATTGATTGTAGTCCCTTAACCTTTTTAAAGTAATAGATTTGGCTCTTCGGCTGGAAAGGTTGGACACCACTGGTGTACTTCCTATCAATATGTTCTTAATAGAACTGACTAAACCAGCAGCTGAGCCCATCCTTAGCATCATGGGAAAGAAGTATGCAGCACACCAGCAAGAGAAAAATGACACAAAAAACCAATAAGAGTATTTTGCAATACACTTTGTAAATAAGAGGTTTAATGCCAGCCATCAGATTACTTCTTACATAAATTTGTTGGTCTTTAAATTTATATCATTGCAATCACAAAACTGTAATTAAAAGCCACGTAAGTTATTGTTTCCATTTTCTGCATAATGGCAGTTTTGAAACAATGCATCAATATGGAGCACCAGAGAGAAATTGACTATTTTCAAAAGTGTGGAGAAGAGATTTCATTCTATGATCCACGTGTGTAACCCAGCATGAATTATTTTATGTTTCTAATGGCACCTCATATCAAACTAGTCCAGTCTGCTTGCTGTTCATGTTAAATTGTTGCCATGGAAATTTGAAGTGCCTATCACACTCAGACGTTAACTCTTAAAGCACAGTAGATTATCCCTGTGTGTTATTGGCTCACAAATTATAGATTAAGAGAGCAGTGCATAGCAAGGTGGAATTTAGGCCTGGTCTACACTAGAAAATTAGGTTGGTTTAAACTACATCAGTCAAGGGTGTGAAAAAAATCTATCCCCCCAAGTGGTATTGTTATGTCAACCCAAGTTCCCAAGTAGACAGCACTAGGTTGACAGAAGAATTCTTCTCTACCTAGCTACCACCTCTCAGAGATGCTGCAAAGACAACGACATGCAACCATAAGAAAATCCCACCCCCCTAACCCCCATCCCTATGAGTAAACTGTGAGAAAATTGGAAGACAGCTCTACAGATAAAAGAATTTGTGATTAATTAGCCCTAGTCTTTTTGTGGGCATCATGTCATATTCATTAGGGAACAAGGCAAATGAAGGGGAGGGAGCCAGATGCAGCAGCAGCTTCCATGGCACACTATTGTAGCCATTAGACTGGGAATAAGTTCTAAACAGGAACTATCTGCTTCTGTAGATTATTTTAAAGAGACAGAAATGGAAGGTTTTTAGAAACAAACATCAGTGAGCTTCCTTTAATGCAACAGAGGATTCTGCTGTGTTACATAATGAAAGACCACAGTTGAGACAGAAGTTCTATATGAAGCCAAATCCTCAAATTATTCAAGTGCGTAGTCATTTTATTTACATACTTATTACTATACTATCTGACAAGGATCTGAAGCACAGAGAGATTAAGGTCTAGATCCTTGAAGGTATTTGGACACCTAACTCCCATTGAAGTTGAGTGACCTTGCTTAAGTGATTTGGCCAAGTTCACACAGGAAGCCTGAGTTCCTGAGTCAAGAACTGAACCCAGATACTCTGAATTCAGTCCAGTTCCATCTTTACAATACCATCTTCCCTATCTAATGGGATCAATTACACTACTCACACATGTAAGGCAAACAGGATTTTGCCATGGTCTGGAAGAGGAAAGTATCTCAAATCAAAGCAACTGGCCCAAGAAAGCAGAGGTAACAATGACTATAAAAGAAGACTATAGAGATAGATGAATGTGGTTACAAGGTGTTTGCAAAATATCCACGGATTCTTTTCAGGGCAATTCATGATGACTTGTTTGTCTCCCACCTCCCGCTTTTGGGGGGCAGGGTGGAAACTGTGCTTGCTTGTATGCACAAGAATGTTATCAAAAACGGCAAAAACACCTGATGAGTGCTAACACAACCAAAGATTTGTTAGAGAATTCACACAAGAGGTGTGTAAGATGTCTGGTTTTCAAACACAGCCTTATAAAGGGGGAGCTGAAAATTGAGTGAATTTCAAGTCATGCTGGTCTATACAAGTAATGTTACTGACAAACAATGCTTCAGCAGGCTATTCCAAGCAGAAGTCTCACTTTTTAAACATTGAAAAATATGACTAAAGGGGAAAAAAATGTCCTGTGTGTTCTTGGTACATTTAATCATTTTTAATATTTCTGGCCTGTTATTCTTTCTTGTATTACATATGATAAACACATGCTCATATTACTTCATTAAAATTTGCACAAACCAATTACAGAGACAGTTCTGAAAAGAGAAATCACCTTGGTGATTTACAAGTGAGTTGTATATTTACTGTATGTAGAAAGCATACATCAACATGGTAGGTCTCTCAATGCTGAGATAATTTGTTTTACAATCTTTATCTTCCTAAAGCTAAAGAAGTTGATTTAGAGGACCCTAAAAGTTTAAATGAAATACAACCTTGGAGAGTGCTTTCCTCACAACGTATATCAACTCTTTACATGTGATGAAAAGCCTAAATCTTAAAAAAGTCTACTTTTTTTTTCCGTCTGGGATAAATGCATTGCAGGTTTTTCTCCCTCCACAATAGAAGTTTAGCCTGCATTCTCTCTGAGGAGGAAACTCAAGCATTTATTAATCAGTTTTGCCAATTTGTACACATAGCCATGTCTAGAGACGTTGTCAATGACCCTAACTGAACAGGCTTTGACAACACCCCTCACTAGGATTCATGTCACCAAAGGTCTAAATGCAGCACTGGGAGCCAGGAATCCTGTCACACATTCTAACCTTGGATTTGCCACTATTTCTGTCTAAGGCCTGGGAGGGGTGGGCAGAATGTAATTGCTATGGGTCAGTTTCTCCATATATAAAATGAAGGTAAGTATACTTCCTTCTATCAAACACATATTGTGGGGATTAAAAAAACTTCTTATCATATCATCATTCTTGCAAGTACTCCTCTAATGTAGTATTATTTCAAACTGCATTACATTAGAGCAAACCATGGAACTTTTAGTGTAGACCCTACTGGTACACACAGGCCAATTAGTGCACAACACTTTACTGCACTTAAAAAAAAAAAATCCCTGTAGTGCACATTGCTGCACCATGCAGACGTTCCCTAAGCGACTAACCAAAAGTCACACAGGAAGCCCTAGCAGAGCAGGAAGTTGATCCAGGTCTTCTAAATCCAAGGCTAGTACTCTAACCTTCTGACTTCCTTCCTCCCCTCAGAACTAAGACTCAGATCCTTGAAGGTATTTAGGTGTTTCTACACTCAGCATTACAAGGCCTAAGTGACTTAGGAGCTCAAGCCACATTTTCAAAAGTGACAGGCACCTAGGGGACTGAATCCTAAATCACTTAGGCTGAGTAGAGCAGTATCTTTTAAAAATGTGGGCTTAAGTGTTCAGACTGCAGCTAAAAAGGACACACACTTCAATCTACTTTTCTGCTGCATGTACTGAAATTTTTTGGAATATGATTTGTTAAACAACATACATTTATGTGGTTCTCTATCATGAATAGCATTGTATTTTCTCTGGTTTTAGCAAGTATTAGCAAATAACACAATAAGAGGCATAATTAGCATGGTAGGAAGTTCAGGATGCAGCTACAAGAATATTTCTAGTGGTTTTCACAATGTGGTCAAGATTTTCAAAGTTGGGTTCCTAAAGTTATGCTCCTAAATATGCATTTAGAAACCTAAAGAAATGGCCAGATTTTGGATTACGAATTGCTCAGCACTTTTGAAAAAAAATCAGGGCTATTATTTAAATGCCTAAATATAAACTTGAGTCTAACTTTAGGCACCCAACTTTGAAAAACTTGCCCAGTGTATTTAGATTTGTATTTTACCACTATCTGTAGGCACCTAAAATGCTTCCAGAGAAAAGGACAATTGGCGACAGGGTGGGGAACCACAGTTTGTAAAAGTTAAGGATGGAATTTAAATTAAAATAAACCCAGTCTAACTGCTTTTTTAAAGTCGTTTATAACAAGAGGATTGCATATATTAATCATATTTATTGATCTAATACTTTGAAAGTAAAGATAAAAATGTGAAAAATAAGGATTAAACATATAATCATGCCAGGGGGATTACTTACGGCACACGTTTTCTTTCTGACTCATCTTGCGATAGTACCTTGAAAGTTTTGAGCTTATATAAACAAACAGATTAATTAAATACATTTGAACGGGTTTATTTAAAAACAACAACCACCACCACACCACACTATTCTGGCTACATGGAACCTAAAATCTCATTTTAAGAAGAAATCCTGGGGCAGCCCCAGCACATTGATTACCTCCTACATCATTCCTTTATGCTTTTCCTAGGTTCCAAATGAAAAATCAATGTGACCATTTGTCTTTATAATAGCAGAATAATAGCATGACACTAACTTTATCAAGGTGTATAGTCAAATACACTCATCTGAAATCTTGTCATTAAAATAATTTGCACAGACTCAAAATAAACAGAACCAATATGTTTTAAGAAAGTCTATTCTGTCTAAGATAGAAATCAAACACACTACAACTAATGTCATCAGTCAATCAGGACTGATCCTACAAATTTGCTACATATATAAGTAATCCAGGTGAAATAAATAAAAGTGTATGAGTAAGAGTAGACCGGATTGGATCCATAGAGTATACTCCACCAGGGATGGTAACAGATTCATACACTAAAAAGCCTGATTTGAAATGGAATCTCCCCAAACTTGCATATGCATTTTGTTGCACTGCCTCCTGCATGTACATTTGAGATTATAAAACTCTGCACATTCAGGTGGTAGAATGTTCAGGAACAAATGGGGATTTGCACATGCATTTCACCTCCCTAAATTCATCACTGGTAATGCACTAAAATGTTCATGGAAATACACAGATTGTGGGACCTGAAGGAAAAAAAAAGACTTATGGGCCAACATTTCAGGAAGTGGAAGTTAGCATGAGAAGGGGACAAAGATATGATAGCATAGGTTACAGATGCATTATCTTACAAAATAGCCTAACTATATCCTGTTCATTCATCCAGAAGAAAACATTTTAAACTGTAAATACATATCTCAGACTGAATTTGGTTGGAGGTCTCAACAGACACAGGATTGGAGGATGAGGAGGGAGGAACATATTTTTAATGAATAGTTAAACTGAAGATTTTGCAAGCAGGGTATAATTGAACACACTAGGGGTGAGAGATTGTGGATGGAGAAGCAGAGAGGTGATAAGTCTGCAGGATTCTCCAACAAAGAAAAATATTCAAAATGTTATTCAAGTGAATGAGGCAGACAGTCATTTATCTTCACCTGCACTTATCAGCTGCCAACATTTCAAATTGTATTGCTCTTTCTGGAGTGAAACTTCCACTGTCCCTTCACTTATCTAAAATGCTAAAGCACAATGGAACTACTTTAAAGATGCAGATTCCCCTTCAGTTAGCCTTAATTTTGTTGGATTTAAGTCAAACCCTTAGGAGTATCTTACACTCCTAGTGTATTCACTTGCTCTTGACAGGTTCATCAAGAATAAAATGTGCCCCTTTATTATCAACAATACGATATAGGGACAACGTGAACAGCTGATGTCAAGCTGTCTTCAAGCAAAAAGGAAATATGTCCAAATAGTTTTTAAGGGGGATTGACCGTAACAGCTAATTCCCAAAGGCAGGGTAAATGTGCTCTGCACATTAAGAGAGCATAGTGTAGTGTTTCAGCTACCAATACCACAGCTCCCAAAAGGAGAAAAATTAGCATTGGGAGTGCAGGGACATACTGTCGCTCTTTCCTTCAGAAGAAGACCCACTTCAAAACCCATTCTCCTTAATAATCTCCTGCGTCAAAAGAACAAGCAGAAGTTTAAGAAGCAGCCCCTTGTTGCCCAGACCATACTTAACTGACACACTACTTCCTGGGTTTATCATGCTGCAACCACTGAGAGGCAGCCAAAAATGACAATGTCTCTGTTTAAAATATCTGGCCATTACTTTCAATACCTGCAATGGCTGTCCTGCAGACAGATCCACAGGGGGCATAGATGTGGTACGATGAGCTCTGCCACAAAGCAAAAACTCTGGGAAGGAATCCTCTGGTTTACACTTCTGATCCAGAGAACGGTGGTTTGAATGTGCAGCCAGTGGCTTAGAAGTTCCTGTTACACTGACAATGGGGGAGATTTTCAGATTCACACGGGGGATGGTGACCGTCTCCCCACAATCCAGGAACTGCAAAGGGGACTTCCCTATCTCTTTTATACTCATGGCTCTGAGCCTGTAGCTCAGATATAGATTTCAGAGAGTTGTTATAAAAATGAAGCAACTGTACTCTATGTACCTTCCTCACCGGCTGATAAAGCTACATTAACAGTCTGTAAAGCATTTTAAGACACTGGATAAAAGACTTCCTCTAAATACAAATGATTACTACTGAAAGATGATGAAATACAACAGATTTTCCTCTGTGCTTTTCTTAATTCAACAGACTGCCTGCTCTCCACCTGTGCCCTACAACACATAAAATACAACTCTGTGCCACTAAGAAAAAACAGCCCAACAATTTGAGTGTATGCAGAACTGTCTCAACATGAAAATGGTATAATTAACTGCATGTTTTATGTGGCACCGTTATAATGGATCTAAGGGCCCAATTTATTCCTTACTTTTGACCTGGTAAGATATTGTATCTGCAGACTCAATCAATATTTTGCATACATAAACCACCTCCCCCACAGCCCCACTAATTGGACTGCTGTAATGCAACTCTCTTTCTCCCTCAGTGCAAAGTTGAATGGAGGTCACTAGGACAACGACCAAGCTTGCAAAATGATACACTGAGAATAATGCACTTTCACTCAGCCAGAGCAGTTTTCCACATACAGCCTTCATGGCTACGCTGTATTTGTATTCACTCTGCAGACAAATGCAAAGATTTGAAAAAATTAATCTAAGCCTGAATTTCCAAGTGAAATTGTTCAATTGCTCCATTATGGAGAAATTCATCGTAGTGCAGAGGGTGAACACAAGGATCTTTGTACCATTTAAGTACCACATTGGGTAGAGAGGAGGCAATTGTGCAGGTAGAGCTGCCACACCCAGAAGCTTTCTGCACAGGTCTAAACAGAATCCTTCTGTCTGTATCTCTGGAGCACAAACTGGTAATATTATTATAGCAGAGATGGTACAGGTCACAAAGGGAGCTCTGCTGACCACATAGTCGGTAGCTTGTGTTCAGTATGGGGTGGCTTATGCTGAGTCCAGCCTTGTGGAAATACCTGTGGCACCTCCAGAACCTCTTGTGGTAAGAGATCTTCTCCTGAACACACTCCCCCAGGGCCCTCAAACATATTCTGCCTGCCACAGCAATTTACAGACAGTGCCCCTCCAAATTTCAACAAAAAAATAAAAATCCCTTGAAAATTTAGATGAAGAAAAAAAAAAACAACCACGGGAGTTTTCTGCATTTTCACCCCCAAAATTTCCCATTTTAACAACAAGGCCAAATAGTCATAGTCTAGCCCAGAATACAGATGTGCTGTGTAACGCCGACCGACAGACCGACCCCGGTCATTGGCAGGATCGAACCTAGGGCCTTTGGAGCTTAGTGCATGAGCCTCTACTGCATGAGCTAAAAGCCATATCGCTGTTAGCAACGGCTGTAGAGTGGACTCATTAATCTCTCTCTCAGTGGTCTTGGTGCCACTAGAGGGGACAGAACCCCACACCCAGGAAGTGTGTGGGTTACATACTTCCCGTAGCTGAGGGGGCATGTCCAGAGCTCCAGGGACTTCCCTGTTGAAATCCTGGACGAGCCCCACCTTTGTAACACCAACCGACAAACCCTGGGCGTCGGCGGGCGGGCTTGAACCTGGGGCCTCTAGAGCTTAATGTATGAGCCTCTATGGAATGAGCTAAAAGCCAGGCTGTAGAGCAAACTCATTAATCTCTCTCTAAGTGGTCTCGGTGCCACTAGACGGGACAGAACACCACTCCCAGAAGGTGTGTGGGTTACAGCTGCATCAGCACTGCAGAAAATGAGCAATGACATGTCATCAGAAATTTCTAAGACTAGCAGCAGTAGCCTTTGGTTACATCTATGCAAAATTGTCAGCTAACAATATGAAAGTGGACTGACCAATTCTTGAATAACTTGGGCCTCATTCTCCTCTCCATTAGGACATAAGAAAGGCCATACTGGGTCAGACAAAAGGTTCACCCAGCCCAGTATCCTGTCTGCTGACAGTGGCCAATGCCAGGTGCCCCAGATGGAGTGAACCTAACAGGTAATGATCAAAGGATCTCTCTCCTGCCATCCATCTCCACCCTCTGACAAATAGAGGCTAGGGACACCATTCCTTACCCATCCTGGCTAATAGCCATTAATGGACTTAACCTGCATGAATTTATCTTGTTCTCTTTTAAACCCTGTTATAGTCCTAGCCTTCACAACCTCCTCAGGCAAGCGTTAGCAGCTCCACTGAAGTCAATGGAGTTCCATTAGCATCAGACCAGTGCAACAGAGAGGAGAATTGGGCCCTTAGAGTAAAATTCAATATAGAAGAACTAAGTGAGGTTTTGCAGAAGATGGAAAGTGGATACGACAACTGCTAAGGCTCTTGTAAAACTGTTTGAACATCAACATTATTATTTCTCAGATTTTGTCATCTTCCCTCAGATATGGTTGCCATGATATTCCCTGAAGCGATTGACCAAATGTTACAATATTAGATTCTAAGAAAAAACGTTGTGGTAAGGAGAGAGGATGTGTCCATGAGATCAGATAGATCAGCTGTTACAATTTATTGGATGGAGCAAGCAGATGGTTCTGACATAATGTACAGGGATTTAATCTATGCATTTCTGTGAATCTGTGTCCACAGCAAGTCTGGAAAATGTTCACACTTGAATGGCAAAATTTCTTTGCAATTGCAAAACTGATTAATAGTATTGTGTAGCATTTAAACAAACAAGGGCTGTGTTTTAATTTAGAAATGATCAAGCACTAACCTCCAATCTCTGGAATATTTGCAAGGGTAGTACTGAAAAGGACAGTAAAAGTGACAGATTTAAAATTATATGTTAAAAACCCCAAATCTTAGTCTATGCCACCATCTCAGATAACAACAAACTAAATAATTTTAAAATAAGAAATTTATTTAAACCATTTATGCTCTTTTACTCTCTGCATTTTCTTTGCTTTGATTTTGTCTTACATAAGGAAAGGAAGGAGTGAGAGCAGAGCACAAGAATAAAGACAATGAACTTCAAAAAAGCAGACTTCAGTGAACTACAGGAATTGATAGATATGGACCCAGGGAAAGAAAATCTAAGGGAACAGGGAGTTCAGGAGAGCGGACTGTTACTAAAAAAAGGAATATTAAAGGCTCAACCAAAAAAAAAAAAAACACTATCCCAATGCAGAGAAAAGATAGGAAGACTAGTAAGAGACCAATATGGAGCATCAGGAGCTCTGTAATGACCTGAAAATCCAAAGGAATTATACAAAGTGAAAACAAGGACAATTTGCTAAGGCGGAGTACAAAAGAACAGCACAACATGTAGGGACAAAAATCAGAAAAGCTGAGGCACAAAAATGAATTACAACTAGCAAATGGACATAAGAAAAGATGCTATAAATACATTAGAAGTAATCAAAAAGACAAATGAAAATGTAAGTCAATTAACTGTAAAGGAGAGCAAGCCACAGATGACACAGAGAAGGCTGTGTTTAATGCCTTTTTTCCCCTTCAGTCTTTCCTAAAAAGGTTAATTGTGACCCAGTGCTTAACACAATATTAAGAACAAGGGGAAAGAATATTCAAACAAAGATTAATTTTAGGGTTCTCTGACTTTCTTTGAAAACTCTGCATTCATATGCATGCAAATACACGAAGTAAATAACTTAACTGGAAATTAACAACCACCAAAAGCAGTGGGGAAAATAGAGATCCCTGGAAGGATTTTACTAAATACCTAACTCAAAGTGTTTCCAAGCAGCAGTCTGGATTTTGATTAATATTATAATACAGCTTGCTAAAACAGCATCTTATAAATATCCATGAAACATTTTATTACAGATGCTTGTAAATACTTAAAATCTTGTCTTGCAACTCATCAGACTGAAAAAAAAAAGTAGCTGAAAACACTGATATATGGAAATAAGGTAAATTTTTAAGTGTTGTTTCCTTAATATTACAATATACTGGTCCAAATTATACAGGAGAGTGTAGACCATTACACACAATTGAAAAGTGTGTTGATTTGCTTTATAACTAAACAGTAGGCCATAGCAGAGAGATGGACATCTGCAAAGAAAGGTTGGGAGAAATAAGGATGATGAAAACATGACAATTACCCTCCCCCCCTCCTCCTGTCCCCTGACTACAAAACATAAATAGAACTCTCCAAGTTAGAGGTGGGGGCTGGGAGTTTGAGACCACCAAAATGGCTGTCCCAACGATTTACTGTTACAGTCTTTCACATCTTGTATGTCTTAATGGTATTACTACAGCTAAGCATCCTGCGAGTTCTAGAGCCAAGGAACTTTAATTTAAGGTCTATCTGTGTGAAATTTTGGTCATCTATCCTCCAAGTTCCTGTCCTATATCAAATATTTATGTGGCCATTGATAATGCCATTCTGTGTAGCACTTCCACTGTTCACTTTCCATTTTTCTTTCCTTAATGCAAATTTAGAGTTCATGAAAGGTGTCAAGTAGACAGCCCAGAAAACCAAAGTTATACCTTCTTAAAACTGCAGCACCCATATTGTGCCTCATCTCTGATCAACAAATCACTTCCAATGGTGAGAAACTCTGTGGTCTATTCAAGTCCTCAGCATCACTGCTGAGACTGACAAACATTTATGATAGAATTGAATTGTGATTGTCTCATTTCATAAAGCATTGAACAGCTGCCAGAAGGTAATTACTGGGGCTGACCGAATAATACAAATAGGCCAGGTTGTGGCTGGCCTCTGTTGCAACTGCAGGAATAAAAGGAATTTGTAGTGATGTGTTTTTTCCAGATGCACGGTGACTCCCTAAGATCCCCAGAGAAAAGTGGATTGCTGATGCTCTGCTGTCAGCATCAGACCAGCACCATCAGATGAAGTGGTGGAGAAAAGGGGAGTAGAGTGCCCTATAGGAGAAGATGTTTGGTCAAGTGGTGTACAGCCACCTCTTTTCCACACTTTCTTTCCCTTAAGTCCTGTGCCAAATTTAGCTTAGCCAGACTTGAGGATAAGGGCTACTCTATTGGGATAAAAGCGGCAAAGTGTTCTGTGGCAATGCATCTGTTAGTCTATCAGGGACCACAGGACTCTTTGCCACTTTTATTCAGACTAACATGGCTACCCTTCTGATCTATTGGGATAGATACTCCTCATGCCAGTCTCTGTAACAGACGTTCGATGGCTTATCAATACAGGAAAAAATAGCAGTTAATCTTGCTATACCTATCCAAGCTGTGGGTTGGATGATGACATTAGTGGTTATGAGTTTTAGTCGTCCCAATACAAATATTTTCCCCATCTGGAAAACCTATGGAACCAGATTCACGAAGATACTTAGGTTAGATACAGGCAAACAGTTCCCATACACACACATCTGTGAACAGAATTTGACCAGAAGATATTTCAGTGAGTTTTTCTAAAAACAGTCCATGATCAATGCAATTTTCCTAGTCTTTTAAGCCGTTTTTCATCATCAGGATTGTCTCATCCCTGAGTTCATCATAACACTCCTCTAAGTCTAAATCCTAGTTTTAGGCTCCACTGCAATTCACAAAACTTCTGCTGAACACTGTAGGGGCCTAAAATCACTCTATGCCTGAATTTTCAGAGTACAAGTTCTCTAGGCATCTATGTTTCTGCCTCTGAGCATGTGCAGTGATGCCTCCCTCTAGGCATCTGAGCACCTAAGTCCCAGATGATCCAAAAACTGGAGAAGATAGGCATTCACCTGCTTAATACCATGAAGTGCCTGATCCATTAGGCTTACTCGTAGGCCGCTTACCAGATGGGGTTCTAACTTTTAATATAGTGATTAAAGCAGTCATCTAGAAGGTGGGAGACCCAAGTTCAATTCCCCCTTAGCTAGAGGAGAAGAAAGGATTTGAACCAGGCTTTCTAACCAATGACCTATGGAATATCATTCTCATATTTTCTCTGTCTCCACTAGTGACTAAATATTTGAAGTTGTTCCACAGTGTATAAATACTTAAGAGTCAGTGGTCCACAGAGAAAGAATGACTTGATAGACTGATGGTTAGGTCACCCTTCTGGGAGGTGGGAGACCCAGAGTCCAATTCTCCTGCTCCAATCACACTAAGCATTTATCCAAACTAGAACAGCTTCAACATGGCAGACTGGGGAAGCCCCACATCTAAATGTCCTAAAGCTCAGTTGTTAGAGCACCCTCCTAAGAGGCAGACAATTTGAATGGTCTCCCTCTCTGCCTGAGGGTGAAATTGAACCTGGATTTCCCACATCCCAGGCAAGTGCTTTAACCACTGACTAAAAAAAGTTAAAGTGGGCTGCTCCTCCTCAGGCTCTTTTGCATGGAGCAAGGCAGATGTCCAATTCATTCCCTGAAGAAACTCCTAAGGCACCTAAGACACCTAACTCGAGGTATCAGGTTCCTGTTTGTGAACCACCATTCATTGTACAAGGAGCCTAAATACCCAAGTTGGCTCTATGGATTGCAGTGCTGTTCCTTTGATTTTCTAGGCACTTGGAAGTTATGCTGAGTGTTGTGATGCCTAAGTTCTTTGGTAAATCCTAACCCATGTGCCCAAATGTAGGCTCCCAAACCCATCACTGTTAGGGTAAACACCTAAACAAAGCTAGAGAAAGGTATTTAGGCACCTTACTGCCATTGATTTCAGAGTTCAGGCCCTGGGGAATCAAAGACATGGTCCCCTTTACATTCTCTATACTTAGATGCCTAAATAAAGGAGTTGTGGATCTGTCTGGTGTCTTCATCTTAGGTCATGTCTTTTTACTTATGAGGGCTTAAAAATCTACCAGTATTTTATTTTGCCTAATTTATTAGATTCATAGATTCCAAGGCTGGAAGGGAGCTTTGTGATCATCTAGATGGACCTTCTGTGTAACATAGGTCATAGGGCTTCCCCTGAATAATTCCTAGAGCCTCTCTCTTTTAGAGAATGATCCAATCTTGATTTAAAAATGGAAAATGATGGAGAATCCACCACAAACATTGGTAAGTTGTTCCAATGGTTAATTACTCTCACTGTTAAAAATGCAAACCTTATTTCCAGTCTGAATTCATCTAGCTTCAACTTCCAAACACTAAATCATGTTATACCTTTGTCTGTTAGACTGAAGATTAAACATTGTTCTATGTAAACATAGACTATAATCAAGTTACTCCTTAGATTTAGCTCCTTGAATCTATTTAGCTTAACACAGAGAAGGCTATCGCTATAAGACATGTTTCAAATCCTTTAATTGCTGATAATGGTGCATTTGGCTGTTGACATTGCTTCAATGTTGAGCAGCAGTATTCTTGGGCCTCAAGACTCTAACGTGGGAGGATGGGGGAGGCAGAGGAGAGAGACAGAAAATAATTGCATCCAGAACGTTGGCTGGCAAGAAATTCAGCCCTAGAAAGGACCTCAAGTGAATGTGTCAAAGACCCCAAATGAGAAGCATGTCAGATGACAAGTCCATGATGATTGGTGTTAGTTCCTTTGGGAAATGCCACTTGACAACTCAGAGCTGTTCACAGTCACAGAGTTAGACAAAATATTGAATGAGAAGTACTTGTGCCACCTTAGAGACTAACAAATTTATTTGGGCATAAGTTTTTGTGGGCTAAAACCCACTTCATCGGATGCATGCAGTGGAAAATACATTAGGCAGGTGTGTTATACACACACACACAGAACATGAAATGGGTGTTGCCATACCAACTATAATGAGACTAATCAATTAAGGTGGGCTATTTATCAGCAGGAGAAAAAAAACACTTTTGTAGTGATAATCAGGATGGCCCATTTCCAACAGTTGACAAGAAGGTATTGTTAGGGGCTTATTCCTTCACCCGCTTACTTCCCTGGTCCTTCTCGCATGAACAGAGAGCAACAATACCCGAAGTCCAAAGGTGCAAACAATCTGATGTTTATTGGGGAGAACTTCCAGCAAGCATGATTCCAGTTTCCTTCCTCAGTGTCCCCCTTCCCAGCTCTGACACCACAGAGCCTTACCTGTGTCCCTGTTCCCATTCCCCCCCTCCAGCAAAATGATTCCAATTTCCCCAACCCCATTCCCATCCCCCCCACACACTTCCTGATTGACTGCAGACTATATAGTAAAACTTGAGTTCTGCTTAGCTATATCTTAACCAATCATTTTACTGAAATTTAACTAACCAATCCTAACATATTGTAATATGATTATTTAACCTGTTATATCCCATCACCTTAATTAGATTACACCCAGCAAAATTAATTATACAACAGACAGAAACACTCACAGAACCAGACAGAGACCATGCAAATAAACAATAGCAAAGTGGGAACTATAATGACAAAACAATACAGAAGTGAGGATTTCACATCCCAGCTATTGATAAGTGAGTTCTTGCCACATAGGATGCTATCAAACTAAGTTTCCTTTTACATTTTCTAGGCACTTCCCTTTTTCTGGAGGTGATAGGAATACAATGCTTTCCCGACAATGCCTAACAGCCCAATAGCACCTTATTTCAATGTGACTAGTTTGGAATGTGAGGATGTGACCGTTCGCTTCCCAGCTTATGGCTGCCTCTGTTGCTTAACCAGAGGCCTTAGTCTAAGAACAGGGCCTCAGACGGTCACAGTAAGGGCAGGCCCTTACACTTGCAGACAGTGATTTTGATTCTCTTTTATACCTCCATAACTAGCTAAGTGATAAGAATACACTTAAATTCTTAGAGTATCGGCCTTTACAGACAGGCCTGAATATCTATAGCCTAACAGGTATGAAAAGGAGGACTTGTGGCACCTTAGAGATGAACAAATTTATTGGAGCAGAAGCTTTCGTGAGCTACAGCTCACTTCATCGGATGCAAGTGAGCTGTAGCTCATGAAAGCTTATGATCCAATAAATGTGTTCATCTCTAAGGTGCCACAAGTCCTCCTTATACAGTGGCACACGTTCACATACGCAGATGCCGAAGCAAATGTCATTCCTAGAACTGGAAGATGCCCTAATCATTGACTTTATTAAGATGGCTGAATATCGCAGTTGGTGGCATCTGCAACCAAGTCTGATTAAGAGAGTTTCAAATGTGTTACATCTTTACAATGCTAGACCAGTCCAAAAACTGAATATCTTTCTCAATTAACATTGCTCGAAACATGAATCATACCCAGTCACACCCAGAGTAACGCTAGATAGATCTCACACGTGTCTTAATCAGTGGAGGAAAACTGTGGCTAAGATGAGGTCATGTAACAACCTTCTAAGCAAATTGGCTGGCACTTCTTGGGGAGCAAATGCCCAAACTCTCCAATCAACAGGTTTAGCCTCTGTTACTCTGCAGCAGAATACAGTACTCCCGTCTGGCTCCATAAGTCTCAGGTCAAGTTGTCTGAAGCACAACTACACTCACCATGTGCACTGTAACTGGGACAATTCGGCCCTCACCAGAAGCATGGCTCCCTGTGTTAAGCAACGTCACTCCTCCTACACATCCATGCTTGACATGCTACAGCCAGAATGGTTGAGAAAATTGGAGCAAATCCAAGCCTAATAAACACTGTATACAGACCTTTTCAACAACCCAAGAGTGCATTTTTCATCGAGGCATCCATTGTGGGCCCACTTGCCATGCCCAGATTTATATCAGACATCAAAGTGGCATGAAGAATGGTCTGCATCGGATATCAGAAACAAGTCTTGTATGGTTGGGTCAGTCATAAATGTACCTGGCTTTGATTTGATACACCACTCATGGGATTTTCTGAACCAATTTTTAACAGACCAGGGTCAATGTGCAGCCAGCCTTCACACTCAGCACCAATGAGAGGATCCCGCATGCAGTCATGGCCAAAGACAGACAGACATCATCACATATCAGTGATGACTACCATCACATCTGGTCAGAGGGCAGTCTGAAGGCTCTGCACTTTACAGATGAGACTGCCACAAATTGGTTTGGCAAGCTCTGAACCTGATAAGAAGAATAATCCTTTAATCGTTCTTATGGCTCTTCTCTGTACCCTCGCCAATGTATCAACATCGTTTTTGAATTATGGACACCAGAACTGGATAAAGTATTCAAGCAGTGGTTGCACCAGTGCCAAATACAGAAAAATAACATCTCTGGTCCTATTTGATATTTCACTGTTTATGCATTCAAGCATTGCATTAGTCTATTGCTCCACAGCATCATACTGGAAGCTCATGTTCCACTGACTATCCACCATGAACCCCAAATCTTTTTCTGAGTCAGTGCTTCCCAGGATAGGAGACACCTATTCTGAAAGAATGGTCTACGTTCTTTGTTTTTAAATGTATACATTCATCCATATTGAAGCATATATTGTTTGTTTGCACCAAGTTAACCAAGAGATCCAGATCTCTCTCTATTAATGACCTGTCCTCTTCATGATTTACCACTTTTCCAATTTGTGTCATCTGCAGTGATGATTTTTATGTTTCCTTTCAGGTTATTGATAAAAGTGTTAAATAGTGTAGGACCAAGAACCAATCCCTAAAGGGATTCTCCTCGAAATATGCTTGCTTTTTGGTTTCCTGTTTACAATTACATTTTGAGACCTATCAGTTAGCCAGCTTTGAATCCATTTAATGTGTGCCATGTTAATTTTATATCATTCTAGGTTGTTGTTGTTTTTAAAAATCAAAGTCAGATATTATACAGAAGTCTAAGTATTCTTCATCCACAGAAAGATTTTTTGTGAGGTTGACACAAATTCTTATATTTGAAATATATCCACATAAGAAATTTTCTGTCTTAAATTTGTGCCAAGCATATGAACATAATGACTGTGTAATAAGGTTTATTACTTGAGAAGTCTTCACATTGTACAGTATAATTTTAATCTCTTTTGTGAATTAATGTATTCTGTCTTTTATAACATACAACCCCATCTGCTGAACAATCTTACAATTCAATGGTAACATTGTATAAAAGCCAGCACCTTTTCTTTTACATAATACAAGGAAAGCTAACTCCCCACACAGAACTGTTGCAAGATTGCTGGACTATTCCTCAGAAAGAATAGAAAGAACAGAAAGGAGAAAAGTCTCAGGAGAATGCTCAGTAGAGGGGAAGATGACTGGCAATAGGATACAAACCTCTAGATCAATGGTTAAATAGGGCTCAGACTAACAGGAGCTGGTTGGAAAGTTTCTGTTCAACTTTTTCCAGTGAGAAGGGAGGGGGGGGGAAATGGTACCATTATATTTCCCGAGAAAGTGCTCATATTTTAGCCAGCTCTCTTAATTATGAATATCAATACCATGTGAGGACTCCAAGATCACCTCTGGGATGCTCAATTGCTGGTCTCAATTTGTTTCTTGTGCACCATAGCACAATAACCACCATTTAAACTGGTGCTAATTAATCTTAGTAGGAAGTGTATCACTGGAGTTATGGGCATGGAGGCTGACCTACCTATCCCATTAACCTCTGCTATTTATAGGTAGTGCCTCCAGATCAGAGGTGGGCAAACTATGGTCCGCGGGCCACATCCGGCCCATAGGACTGTCCTGCCTGGCCCCTGAGCTCCTGGCCCAGGAGGCTAGTCCAGACTGAGAGCTCCTGCCACTCTGAGCTGCATGGTAAGGGGGTGGCAGCGGTGCACCCGTGGCAGTGGGAGGGGTTGGATAGTGGGTCCTGGGGGGCAGTCAGGGGACAGGGGGCGGTTGGATGGGGCAGAGGTCCTGGGGCGGTCGGGGGGTGTGGATAGGTTGGGACAGTCAGGGAACAGGGGGCGGTTGGATAGAGGGTGGGATCCTGGGGGGAGGGGGGCGTAGTTTGGGGCAGGGAGTCCCAGGAGGGGGCTGTCAGGGGACAAAGAGCAGGGGGGGTTGGATGGGTTGGGGGTTCTCAGGGGGACAGTCAGGGGGTGGGAAGTGGGAGGGGGCAAATAAGGGGCACCGCCTTCCCTACCTGGCCCTCCATACAGTTTCACACTCAGATGTGGCCCTAGGGCAAAAAAGTTTGCCCACACCTGCTCCAGATGAAGATCAAAGTATTTTAGTTGGGGAGCATGGGGGGAAATTCACAGGACATAAAGAGAGTGCTGTCAATCCTTTTTTTTTAAGGAATTAAAGTGAGGAAAGGTGGATTAACAACAGTCAACTGCAAACATTTCTTTCTTTCCTGAGCAATAACATTCAGTTTAAAAAAAATAATTCAGCGGCTTGTACATGGACAGTGCATTCCACAGTACAATTCTAAGAAGGGGTGCTTCAAAAAATACTTCAGGTACATTTATAAGCAAATAGAAATAACTTGTCAAAATGGAGCACAGGAGGAGTTAACTCACGATTTTAGAGCATTCTAATCTAACAGACTGTTAAACAGTGTGAGAGAATTAAGTGACCTGAAAATGGCATAACTAATGGCAGAATCTTGAAAAAAAAATGATGGTAATGCAGAGGTTCATGAAATGTGTATGAACTGTATCACATATTCATGCCCTATTACTGTGAATTCTGAAGTGTCTTCCTGTTCAAGATAATAGACCTTGATTCAATTCAGTTTGATGTAGAATGAATTTCATGCGCTAATTAGTAAAGCATTTCTTAATGATTAGGAAAAAAGTAGATAACATCAAATTGAAAAACCTAACTGTCAGAGATAAAACAATGATACAACTCAGGGTGGAAGCAATGCCAGTCATGCTGGATTCAGGTGTCTTAATTATGATAATTAATGATTGTATTCCCTATATAAATGAACTCAACCAACATGAAAAGCATATTGTAATTAAAGTGCTTTTGAAAAGTAACATTTAAACAAATGTCATTGGTAATATTAATTACTTTTCTCATTTCAGTTTCACATTTAATTGCCACGGTTCACTAAGGAGCTGATATGGAAAGACTGAGCTACCACAGCTCCCACTGAAATCCCCACTTAGCCTTAAACTAATAACGGAAGAATATTAGAGTACTCTAGTGTTACTCTAGTTCTGATAACAAGATCTGCTCCTAGATCACTGCCATAATGACTGGATTTCCTGAAGTATAATGAAAACATTCTACCATTAAAGAACTAAGGCATGACACTTTCTATTCTAATGTGCTGTTATAATAGGTTTCCTCTCTGTCACTAGTCCAGCTGCAAGCAGGTGTGATTTCAGAAAGGCTGAAAGAAATGTGAACGGACAGAAAAAGTATTTTGGGGATTTGAAGGTCTGGGTCTGTCTATAGCCAGTCCTATGGGAACAGGTACTTCTGTACAAGAGCTCTGGCTGCACTGAAATGGATTGATAGACTTGGTGGCATGGTCTTGCCTTTTTCATTTGGTTGCTCCAGTGCAACAGTTTAACCGCTTATTGTGATGTTAACACATAGCACCAGTGTCAAATTTTCAGGTGACCAATTTTTGTTGTTGTTTTGTTGTTTTTTTTTAATACAGATAATTATCTTTTAATATTAAAAACAGGAAACGGAAGATCGACTGTAATTTGTTAACAGAATCACTGGTCTTATGTCATATTTATCATGTTGAGGGGGAAATACTTAGCGGTAATGAGTTAATCTCAACCTAATGCAAAATCAGTTTAGTAAATGTAATTTTAATCATAGTAAAATGGCAAATAGAGAATAACTTCACTGAACACAAGCCCTTCATGGATGACATTTTTGTTTCCATACAGGTGAGAGCCATACAAAAGTTTTGAAGCTGCTGGGTAAGGTGACAATGGGTGGGGTCCACTAAGAGACTTAGGCATTGCAAAGCTGAGCAGCACAATGCCTAACTTTTAGGCACCTAGGGGAAAAAAAATCACAGGAACAACACTATGATCCACAAAGCCTGACTTAAGCTCTTATGATCCTATACAATGAATGGAGAGAGACAGGTGCCTAAAAACATGATCATCATACCAGGCTTTTTGCTCTTTTTGAGCATCCTGTAGGTTTTCTTTAGCAAGGGCTAGAGGTTCGGAGGGTGTTTTGTAGGTTGGTTACAAAGTCCAGAATATTAGTTCCTGGAGAAGGTGTAAACCTCTCCCATTCCTGCTTCACCAACTGTAAGGGCCCCTTAATCTCGTGGCCACATACAAGTTCAAATGGTGAAAACCCTAAACTGGGATGTGTTACAGCTCTGTAGGCAAAGAGCAACTGCTGCAACACTAGGTCCCAATCATTGGAGTGCTCATTTACGAATTTACGTATCACGGCCCCCAAAGTTCCATTAAATTTCTCTACCATGCCATTTGTTTGATGGTGGTAAGGAGTGGCAACCAAGTGATTTACCCCATGAGCTTCCCAAAGGCTTTCCATAGTTCCTGCCAGGAAATTAGTTCCTGCATCTGTGAGGATGTCGGAGGGCCAACCTACCCTGGCAAAAATGTCTGCTAGTGCCTGGCACACACTTTTAGCCCTGGTGTTGCTTAGAGCTACTGCTTCCGGCCACCGGGTGGCAATATCCATGAAAGTCAGTGTGTACTGCTTTCCTCTGGGTGTCTTTGTCAGAAAAGGACCCAGAATATCCACAGCTACTTGCTGAAATGGAACTTCAATGATGGAGAGTGGCTGGAGAGGGGCTTTGACCTGGTCTGGGGGTTTTCCCACTCTTTGGCATACTTCACAAGACCGGACATAGGTAGAAACATCCTTGCCCATTCCCTCCTAGTGGAATGACCTCCCCAAACGGTCTTTGGTCCTGTTCACCCCAGCATGGCCACTAGAATGATCGTGGGCTAAGCTCAAGTGCTTGACCCGGTACTTAGTTGGAACTACCAACTCTCTCTGAGGATGCCAGTCTTCCTGGTGTCCACCAGAAAGAGTTTCCTTGTATAAAAGTCCTCTTTCTACAACAAACCTGGATCAATTAGAAGAGCTGAGAGGCTGTGGGTTGCTCCGTGCCGCCGTCCAAGCTCTCTGGAGGCTTTCATCTGCTCCCTGTTCAGTCTGGAACTGTTCCCTTGGTGCTGGAGACATCAGTTCCTCATTGGATTGTGGACCTATGCTTTGTCCCTGTGGAAGCGATGTAGGGGATGGAGCTGTTTCCGTTGACTGAACCACTCTCCGCTGGTGCACTATGTCGGGGTTCAGCCTCTGGCTGAGCCTCATGTAGGGTTATCGGCTGCTGCCGGTTCAGGTTCGGTGGGGCCCTCTGGTGTTGGGGTTGCAAGTACTGGATTCAGTGCTGGCAGTGGGTCTGGTGCTAGTTGTTCTGCCGATTCCAGTTCTGGGACTGGCTCTGTCTGGGTCTCTGGGACTGGATCCACTACTGCTGTTGCAGACATTGGGCTGGGGTCCGGGTCCATCACCTCTGACCGGGTCCTGGTAGAAGTTTCCAGAACAGAGCTAGGCATCACGGCTTGTTTAGCCTGGCTGTGGGTGACCATTTCCACCCTCTTGGCTAGCTTCACATGATTGGCCAAGTCTTCCCCCAACAGCATGGGGATGGGATAATCATCATAGACTGCAAAAGTCCACGTTCCTGACCAGCCCTTGTACTGGATGGGCAACTTGGTGGTAGGCAAATTAAAAGAGTTTGACTTGAAGGGTTGAATCATCACTTGGATCTCTGGGTTGATTAAATTGGGGTCCACTAAGGAAGCATGGATAGCCAACACTTGTGCTCCGGTGTCCCTCCACGCAATGACCTTCTTCCCTCCCACACTCACAGTTTCCCTCCGCTCCGAGGGTATCTCGGAGGTATCTGGGCCTGAGGACCTCTGGTGTGATTCCGGTGCAATGAACTGTAATCTGTTGGGGTTCTTGGGGCAGTTGGCCTTTACATGTCCCCGCTCATTATATTTAAAACATCCTCCAGCAACCCACCTCGCCCCAGTGACCCATCAGCTGGACAACGGTGTGGCGGGACGATAAGGGGTCTGGAGGGTTCCTTGGGGGTTAGTTGGGGCCTTGGGCTGCCCTGGTAGTAGGGTCTGGTCTGAGGTTGTCCCTTCTGGTATCTGCTCCAACTGTGACCAGTTTTTTTTCTTTTTCTGCCACCTCCACCCATTTGGCTCCAATCTCCCCCGCCTTGATTACAGTTTTGGACTTTCTATCTAGGATGTATCTTTCTATTTCCTCAGGAACACCCTCTAAGAACTGCTCCATTTGCATTAGGAAGAGCAAATCTTCTGGAGATTCAACACTTGCTCCTGATATCCAGGCATCCCAATATTTCCCAATGTGGTAGGCATGTCGGGTAAACAACACGTCTGGTTTCCACCTTAGGGCTCTGAATCGCCAACGGGAATGCTTGCGTGTTAGCCCCATTCTGACTCTTGCCTTGGTTTTAAACAGTTCATACTTGTTCATGTGTTCCTTAGGCATTTCAGTCGCCACCTTAGCTAAGGGTCCACCGAGCTGCAGCCTCAGCTCTACCAGGCTGCAGCCTCAGCTCTACCATGTATTGGTCTGTAGAGATGTTGTACCCAAGGCCGGCCCTTTCGAAGTTTTCTAAGGCGGCCTCGGGATCATCGCCTGCCTTGTAGGTGGGGAACTTTCTGGGACGGGAAGTGTTACCTGGAGAGGGATTGCTAGGGTTTGTTGGTATATTCTGCTGAGCCTTTGCCTTCTCCATCTCCAGTGCATGCTTCCTCTCTTTTTCCTTCTCCTGCAGTTCTTTTTCCCTTGCTTCCATAGCTCTCCTGTGGGCAGCCTCTTTGGCTGTTTCTGTTTTGGGCTCTGTCATGTTTGCCTCTCTGTTTTTTAACTAACTTTACACCCGAGAGTTAGAAATAAAACAAACAAAAAACTTGGCTTGTAAAATTTTGCTGCACTGTAATTGGATACCTATGTTCTCTGATAGTGATTGTCAGCCTACAGAAAAATCCTTAAAAAAAAAACAAAAACACTAACACCTTTGTCTCCAGGCAAATAGACAGAAAACCTTTCTAGTTGCTCTTAGGTTAAAAAAAAAAAAAAAAAAAAACACTTCTTCAGGTCTGTGGAGACTTGTGAATTTCCCTGCAGGAGGTTAACTACCCTGCCTTTAGGTAGAGAAAACTCAAGCTCACAAAAGACAACTCCCTTTTGTCTCTGCTCTGGCCTCCAAGCAGAGACCCAAAAAAAAAAAAATCCTAACTGCTTAAAACCTGCTTTCCAGCAGCCCAAATGAAAAAAAAATATTTCCTTTTAAAATCTGTGCTTCTGGTTCAAAAAAATCTCAAACTGATCTCAAAATGATTTCAAGTTAATCCCACCGCTCTGCCACCATGTCAAGGTTCCTTCCCCACTCTGAACTCTAGGGTACAGACGTGGGGACCTGCATGAAAACCCCCTAAGCTTATTTTTACAAGCTTAGGTTAAAACTTCCCCAAGGTACAAACTATTTTACCTTTTGCCCTTGGACTTTATTGCTGCCACCACCAACTGTCTAGCAGATATATAACAGGGAAAGAGCCGCTTGGAAACGTCTTTCCCCCCCAAAATCCT
Organism: Lepidochelys olivacea; assembly: GCF_965140295.1. Classification (NCBI taxonomy): domain Eukaryota; kingdom Metazoa; phylum Chordata; order Testudines; family Cheloniidae; genus Lepidochelys; species Lepidochelys olivacea. The sequence goes on from NC_140422.1 coordinate 29,424,141, forward strand.
CCCCAAAACCTACACCCCCTTTCCTGAGGAAGGCTTGATAAAAATCCTCACCAATTTGCATAGGTGAACACAGACCCAAACCCTTGGATCTTAAGAACAATGAAAAAGCAATCAGATTCTTAAAAGAAGAATTTTAATTGAAGAAAAAAAGTAAAAGAATCATCTCTGTAAAATCAGGATGGTAAATAGTTTACAGGTTAATCAGATTCAAAACAGAGAATCCCTCTAGGCAAAACCTTAAGTTACCAAAAGGCACAAAAACAGGAATATACATTCCATTCAGCACAGCTATTTTCTCAGCCATTTAAACAAAACAGAATCTAACACATATCTAGCTAGATTACTTACTAAGTTCTAAGACTCCATTCCTTTTCTGTTCCCGGCAAAAGCATCACACAGACAGAGAGAGCCTTTGTTTCTCCCCTCTGCGTCCAGCTTTGAACGTATCTTGTCTCCTCATTGGTCATTTTGGTCAGGTGCCAGCGAGGTTATCCTAGCTTCTTAACCCTTTACAGGTGAAAGGGTTTTTCCTCTGGCCAGGAGGGATTTTAAACGTGTTTACCCTTCCCTTTATATTTATGACACTACTGTAGTAAGAAGGGACCTTGCAGGCTGCTAGCCTGTCTCCATTAGAAAAGACTAATGGCATGTTCGAGTCTCCTTCATAGCATGTTTTTTTCTTCTTCAAATATAAAACTTACAAAGTAATAGAAACAAAGTCATTCCCCTACCCAACAGAGGCTGCAGGGACTCTCCCCTTGTAACTCATCCCCTGCTCCAAGCCCAGCCACAGGGGCCACCTCACTTCCTGTAGCTGTTCTCCAGCTCAGCTTTCCCAGCCAATCAGCTGACCCTTTCCCAGATGGGTCTGATAATTGAATAGAGCTGGCTGGCTGGCCGGCCGGCCTGCCCCAGGCATCCTGTCCCTTAAAGGGACAGGCCACCCTATTAGTCTACTTATGAAGATGGTATCTGTATATGCCTTTCACTTGGTGTCTTTAGCCACCCAAAACATTTACCAGTAGACTATGGATGTAGACTGAAGTGGTTCATTGCTATTAAAAAGTAGCTTGTTAACTTTCCTTTTTTTTTTAAATAAATGGCTGTGAATGATCTATCCTTCTACTCTGAGAAATAGCTCCCAGTAACAGAAAAGAAATGAATTAGTAAGGGGAAGGTTGGAAATACCTACCCTCTATTCTTTTGCATATAAATATTGCTTGGTTTTTGTTGTTGTTGTTTTTAAACCTCTTTCCCTAAGAGTAGTTGAGCTACTTGGTCTCCTTATCATCACCTCCTCAGTTCCTCACAAACCCAGCTGTCCTATCAGCAGAAATTTTTTCAACTCATTTTGGAATAGCTCCCAGTTAAGTTATTACAAAAGAGAGATAGAAGTGGCTGAAATAGCCACAGACTGTTACCTTGAACTGACAGAGAGGGACAGTTTAAAATTGACACATTCCGCCCCCTCACCCATCAGCCATTCAATCTTCCACCTTCCCCCCTGTTAATCTCTCTTTTCACACAACCTCCTCACCCCATCTCACAGGGTGTGTTGTCATCATCAACCCTGGTTAATATTTCCTCCTCACTAGTTTAAAATAATAGGTGAAATCCTGGCTCCAGTGAAGTCAATGGGAAAACTACTATTGACTTCAATGAAGCCAGGATTTCACCCAAATGAGACACAGAAATATTGTGTATGTGTTTCAGTGATGAGATCTTCACTGTGAGTTTGTGTATAGCTGTGACATGAAAAAAGCCCAACCGGCCAAAAAGAGTTTGAAGAAGATGGATTGTGGGTTTAGCCTCCTTCTTGTCCACAGGCACAAACCAGCTGAGCTGGCTGGGGGCTAAAGGGAGTGCATATGAAATGCAGTAGATAGGATTGTGTACCTTCCACTGCAATGTGCATTCCCTTAGAGCCCCCAGGAGGAATTTTGATCAAGTCAGCACTTTTCTTCCCAGGTGTTTTCACTGTAGCATAGTCTTTCTCCACCTCCTCCAGGCTGGACCATGCCTTACTAAAGTGGCCACCTTTATGCTTATTGTAGAAACAAAAATATTACAGATCACTAGTCAACAATCAGAGAAAAAAGGTATATATGGAAGAACGTATGTCTTACACACAAAGTTTTATCTTTACTTTCAGCATCCAACCAGCCAGGAAAGTTTTTTTTTTTTCCCTTCTTCCTGGCCAGATGTAGTCCTCTTCTTGCCCTGTGTATTGAGTAGTTTCAGTGCTCATTGTCTAAATCCTGTATTCTGTTTGAAAGGATGCTGGTGTTTGTCCAGTCCTAAGCCAACATTTACCAATTAAATATCATCCAAGAGTCAACATTTTGTTAACCTTTGGCATGGTCATAAATCCCATCAAAGAGTTTGTATGTTCACTGCTGATTTGCATTTTAAAAGTGTTTCAGTTCCAGCAAAGAAACAAACCACCATTCTAATTGTTCACAGCAACTTCTAGGTGGAAAGAAAATTAGAAAGACTATTAATCATACCAGAAGGGCATTTGCAGCTTATTGTCTTGATTTACAGATTCCAGATATTGATCTATTCTTTGATATACAAAGGTCTGTATAAGTTTTGGTCACCAGTTAAGTAAATGAGTCGGGGGAGGCAGGGTCTGTTTGGTGGACAGAAAAGGATCAGTTCGGGCGGCAGTCCTTAATCACTACAGCAAGAAAACCCATTCTTTTGTCACTAGTAAATAGGGATAGATCTTCAGCCTTAACTTTTTGCTTGAAACATAAAAATGCAGAGAAACTCACAGTTTACAATAGACTGCAAGCTATGAATCACAAAAGAAGCATTCATCACTGAGAGGTTTTAGCCTGCAAGGTGCTGAGTAGCTGGAGTAGGAGTAGATAGCACAGAGCACTTCACAGTATCTGCTCCTTAGTAAAATTTCAATGCCACTAATTAGCAGCAGTATTCTCTTCCTGAGCATTATCACTGCCACCTTAGGCTGATCATCCCATTTGCCTGAACAATGCCTTTAGCTATAACCTCCAGCTAGGGTACCACAGAGTTAATATTGATCCAGCAGCAGTTTCCTTCACTACAGATACTAACAGCTAAATGACAGGTTTCAGAGTAGCAGCCATGTTAGTCTGTATCCGCAAAAAGAAAAGGAGGACTTGTGGCACCTTAGAGACTCACAAATGTATTTGGGCATAAGCTTTCAGCTGTAGCTCACGAAAGCTTATGCTCAGATAAATTTGTTAGTCTCTAAGGTGCCACAAGTCCTCCTTTTCTTTTAACAGCTAAATGTCCTTTCTTCATATATGATGTTGGTGGATTACTTAATGCATTTGTATGAAAGTAGTTTTTCACACCACAGTGCTAAAAGATCTTTTTCGTTTCTGAGAAATGTACACATTCACTAAAAGCCATTTGAGATGGCGGGGTGGAAAACTGACTGAAATAGACATATTGTTCTTTTAAACAACATGTGTATATTTGTGTTTGTGTGTGAAAAATAATATTGCTTATTTGAGGCATATTTCACTCACAGACAAAATCAAGAGTCCAAGAGCTTGTAAACAGAAATCAAGGATGTATTTGGAAGCAACTTCAAAAATGCAGAGTCCCATTTGGGACTCTATTTTCAGGTGCTTTTCAGTACAAATCTTCATGAAGAAACATAGCACACATTTTTTTTATATATTTCATCCACCACACAAGAGGAAAATGAGCCACTGCCCAGAAACTTGACCATTTGTCCAAGCCAATGGCAACCTAGACACTCATGTACAATTCAGCGTTTGTTGCTATGTAATGTTAGTCATTGATTTATTTATACAGATATAGCGTTACATGGAGAAAATGCAGGTCTTTGTGGGTGATATACTGAAATGTATATTCAAAGAAGACAGTGTACCAGACTCTCAGCAGGCCCATGAGTTCAAAGTTAACAGGAAGGAAGCTATGAGCCTCTTTTTTTTTATTGATTTTTTTTTAAATAGTTCCTATTACTTTTTTCTACAACCAGTGTGTTAAGCTGCATGATGCTGTGTCTTTAAAACCTTCTAAATGTTGTTGTCTTTGACAAGGTAGAGCACTTTAAAATTGGTCCCTTTCTCATACGCTCATTTCTCCCTCTGTCATTGGTGGATGCTGATGCTTTCATTATGGTTTCTCTTGCTACACAAGTGTTTTCAGCTATTATCTTTTATAATTAAAAAAATGTGTTCATCTTCTCCCATGCTCCCAATTTAACCTTTGCTAATAGAAAACAGGAGCAGAAAATGGCCTATCCACTAGTACAACTGCACTGAATGGGAGGGCAGGGCTGGCAACACAGCAGGAGGGAAATTACTTTGGTGCCCATGTTTGCAGTCTGAGGCTTCTATCTTGCAAACATTTAGGCCTCTGAGTAACTTTACACAAGTGAATAATCCCATTTAGTTCAAAGGGACTCCTCACATGTGTAATGTTAGGAACTTGCTTAAATGTTTGCAGGCTTGAGGCCTAAATTATCACTGGGCTGTCACTTGCAGAGTAGGCAGCTTCACTTGTGGGAACACCATTTTTTTCATTTGCTCTTAATTGTACCCAGAGCAGCAGTATTGAATTCCCCTGATCAGCATAACAGACAAAACAAAATTCTGCATTGTCAGAGTGTACAGGAAGCTAAACTGAAAATAGTAGCTGGTCTTAAATTTGAGAAGGAAACATGATTGTAAAGAAAGTTAAAAGACACAGGCTAGGTCAGAGTACTTTTCTATAGCAGCATTACTGTAGTTAAGGTTGTATCATGATGTCTGTTTAAAGGTTGACTTTTCTAAATGCTCTAAAGTTAACATACTTAGTCAGATTCCTTTGACATTTAGTATGCCTCAGAAAGGTGTAGGTAGGGTTAGTGACCCACATTTGGGGTTATTTGAGCTAGGAATTGCAAAGATATAGGCCCTGGGAGGCGGGGGGGAAGCTATTTTTTCAAACGTTTTCCAGGTGTCTTTATAGAGCTAGAGATCAAACTATTGTGCTGTCAAGATAGTCTAAATGCATTGAGTTTTGTCCAAAATAGTGTATATCACCCACTAAATCTTTCGGGGACCCATGCTGAGAATAATATTTAAGAAAATGTATGTTTTTTTTACAGTGGGCATAGGCCATTAGAGACAAAGAGCTAGGGGGTTTCCATTCTCCCCATTTTATGTGTTTTAAAGCCTCACTCTTGTAAATCCTTCAGAAGCTGAATTATTAGCTAGATTGCTTTGAAATCCGGCATGCTCATAGAAGTGTGGGATAGCATTGATGACCCCATTTTGAGGTCATTTGACCAAGGGATTCCCAAATTACAGTCACCCAAACAGTTGTCTACTACTGCCTTGTATTGTTAACCTGAGACGTACTAAGGCCTGAATGGATCAAACTTACCCTTCAGTTCACTAACACAAGGGAGGGTAAATTACTCACAAGCCCCCAACTTAAGATGGAAGTAATTTTGGACTGAGTAGTTGGCTGGCTGTTGCTACAATTTGTGAGTCATGGTGGCAATTTTATTTTGATGGGGGAGGGGGAATGCAATCAAAACATTTTGGTGGGAGGGGAATTAGACATGGGAAGGCTTCCTGGGAGGAGAGAGTTATTAGAAGGTGGAGTAGTGGGGGAATAGGGGTTTGTGGCAGCAATGGGAGGAAGTTAGGGGGAGGGTTGGAGACTCCTGTGAGGGAGGTATGGGGCTGAAGGGGTATGGAGAAGGGGTACACTGGGAAGGGGGATGTGGGAGGAAGTGGCAGAGGGACTGGGGGAGAAAAGGAGCAGGGGTACTTGTCAGCCCTATATTTTCCTTTCCTGGGTGAGTGTCCTGATTTGGGGGGCTGCCCTCTAGAGGCATCTGAGTACCTCTCCCTGCTCCCTTATGTGATATGGGGTCCTTTCTCCTATGGGGGTGCTTGAGCCCCTCATGTGGCCCCCTGTGTTTATGTGCCAGGATATGGGGGTCCCATGCCCATATACAGAGATTGACACAGCCCCCACCTACCCTTTCATGTGAGCCAGGTTCTGGGTCATGCCCTTTGGGGTAAGTCTGAGGGTCTCTCCCTGCCCCCCAACCCAGGAGCCAGGATGTGGGTAGTTCTGCCCCTTTGGGTGGGAAACTGAGAACAGAAAGCACTCACAAGGTGGGTGGGAACACCTGCCATTCACGCATCTCAGCACTATTGTTTCAGGCTATATTAATTTCCGGAGCGTGTTCTCATTCAGCTGAGAACATCACATTAACACGAATGGGCAACTTCACTCCTTTCAGAGCCCACTATGTTGCAGATGGATGTGTAGAGAAGCCCTTTTCTTCCAGCATCATCTCCCTCTATCCTTTCTGTTTAAAGGACAGTGTTTCTAAGTGCTCTAAAATCTGCATGCTTGCACAGATTTTCTTGAAGTTTGATGTGCCTTGTGGTAGTGCAAAGTAGGGTTAGTGACCAACCCAATTTTGGCGTCAGTTGAGCTAGTGGTTCTGGAGATATAAGCCCTGAAACATGAGCAGTTTTTCAAAAAGTTTGTTTTATTGTTTGTATTTTTTGGTCCAAAGCTAGAGATCAAGCTATTGCTGAAATATGGGTCAAAATGGTCTTGATCAGTCAATTTTTACCTGATTTAGTGAATGGCACCCACTAAGTGTTCGAAGGACCCAACTTGTGAATGATATTTAAGAAAACGTTCATTTTTCTTGCATAGATGTGCAGTCTGGAAGGATTACAATGTACTTGCACCAATAAAGAAATCAACAGTGAGAGGACTTCAGTGCTTGCCTGGGTAGTTCAAGGGAATGTGTTGATACTATTTTCCTCTGATGAACACCTCGCCACTGAAGTTTTTAGTCTGAACTTTTGTACACTTGTGCAGTAAAGATTTAATAACTCATTGCTTTCTATGAGTTGTAATATATGTTTTTATTTTATGGGGAGGTTTACTGTGAACACAGCAGAATAGTCAGCAGCAGCTGGTCTAACCAAATTTTTTTTTATTGAGTAGAAATAAGCCAGAGAACTCGGGGGAGGAGGGGAGGGGACAGATAAAGTGTTGCCACTGGAAATGAGGACCAGTGGTTCTCACATTGTATGCATGTAGTATTATTTCTGAGCAGTTTGTCAAGTGTGTAAATGAACTCCAGGATCTGGAACCACCTTAATTTTATAGTGCCAAGGTCCAGTAAGAGTATGTGTGCATTGAGGCTCTGCTTGAAGAGGGCAGAGGGAAGATGGCATGGGCACTTTTTTGTCCTTTAATAATGTTAGAGGGAATACTGTGGGTGAGAGAGAATGGGTTGCAAAAGGAAGTGAAGAGCTTGTATTGTGGGGCTGCCAGAGTAAAAAATGTTTGTGTTAACAGAGGCTTGGTCTACCCTACCAACTTATGTCAGTATAACTACGTTGCTCAGGAGTGCGGAAAATCCACACCCCTAAGTGATGAACCTAACCCGCAGTGTAGACAGCACTATGTCAGGGGGAGAACTTCTCTTGTTAACTAAGTTAATGCCTCTTGGAGAGTTGGAGTACCTATGCCAACAGGAGAAGCTCTCCCATCAATGTAGGTAGCTTCACTAAGAGTTACAGTGCTGTAAGTGTAGACAAGCCCAGAATATATTGGAGCATTGCTGAAAGAAGCAGGTGTTAAGGTTGCAGGGGCATTCTTAATGGTTACTTTCCTGGTTTTCAGACATTTTCAATTTTGTTCAACTTAGCATTCTGCAAGGGGACAAAATCCTACGGGCAGCCTTAATGCTGCATTAATGTAGTTTTTTACCATTTAATATAGGTGATACCTTCAGCTCCCATTGACTTCAGTGGCAGCTGAGGATACTCAATGCTTTGCAGGACTAGAGGAATATTTCTGGAGAATTTTGTGCTTCGTGCAAAAATTACACTGAAAAAATGATGATATGTACGAACACCACTCCTCCTTACCACTTACTATGTTCATTATCTAATAAAATTAACCTGGAGGCAGGGTATACTTACGTATTAAGCAACTATTTCTCTAGCAGGAAAACAGATGAATAGAGGTGATAATGGCCTAAAGTAATATGTGCAATTAGCTAATATTTTTAAAGGGACATACAGGATTTCTAGCAAGGTGTTCTACAATGAAATCTAAACCTATCTCAGTTTGCTTATGTCTATGGCATACTAATATTGTCTTCAGTCACTCAAAAACCTTGGTGGCAAGTGCTATATAAACACATTAGATTGCCACCACCTAATATTACTCAAAAATACATGATAGCACAGTTTGTATTTGAAACACCTTATTCTACCTTGTTTCTCTTGTTGGATTATTTATTATTTTATAGTACCGTGGCAACATTAGGTTCTTCCAGTGCCCTCGGGTATGACTGAAGTAGAATCATTACCATTCAGGCTCAACCTGTTTGGAGCATAATAGGGAAAATTTTCTTCTTTGACTATTTCTTTATCTACAGTGTGGGAACAACTTTGTTATAAGCTTGTCCCTTAAATGCAGTGAATCATCCTTAATCTTATGAATACTGTCTGGCACCAGAAAAGACAACAAAATTTGTTCTCAAACCACCATTCACTATCAATGAAATGAAGAACACAAACAGGGCCTGATTCTCCTCTCAGCTGCACTAATGTAAATTAGGAGTAAGTCCACTGCAGTCAATGGAGTTCTACTGGTGCAAACTCCTATAAGTGGGAGGAGAATCAGACCCAACTGTAGGGAAATATTAAATCAGACTTAGGAAATGTTGGAATGAATACAATCAGTCTTATATAGAGATTGATGCATTCAAAATCATGTTGACATCCAATTTTCTTTTTCAGTTTGTTTGGCAGTTGCCTTGTACGTTGACTGCTAGTACAATTAACATTACATAAACACTGACACCTTTTAATTGTATTTTACTTTATTGATCAATATTTAAGCATTAATGTAGCTTTATGTTGTAATCACTGCTGGAGGAATATAGGTATCCTTTGTTGAGCCATTCGAAACTCAGGGGTTAACAGTGTGCCTAGAGATGCTGCACATATACCGATTCTCCACTACTTTAACCTTTCATAGTCATTTACACTTGTGCCAATTGGATGTAAAATATTACTGCTCCAATTTAGTTAGTGTTTTAGACCCTCTTTGCACAGGTGTGAATGATGACACAAAGGTGCAAGACATTGGAGGATCAGCTCCTGGGTGTGGAGATTATGATCAAAGCAGAATGGAAACATCACTGCTGATATTTTATTATTACTAACAGTTATCTCAGGATCTGGAGCCCTTTTAGTAATTTTCTGAAAGTGAATTTTGTAAAGGTCTAAATTGTGTCCTTTCCACACTCATGCAAGGGATAAGAATAATCTGGCCCTGAATATTATAGGGCAACTTCTTGTAGCACCTGTTGTTTAGTTCTAGAAACTTTGTATCTTAGTGGTCCTTCTCTCCTTCCTTTTCTCCTATTCTGGTCTTTTATAAGAGTTCAACAAAACTGATAAAATTACAAAGAAATATCAATTTTGCCACCTCCATTCTCATCAATATTTTATCACAGTAACACAAGAGCCTTGCTGCAGATATAATTGTCTTGATTCCTACTGTGACCAAATGTCTTATAAATATTGTGCAAATAGCTCATGAGCTGAGTTCAGCATCTTCCTTTCTACATGCTAAGGGGTAAAGACATTAAATAGAACTCAACCCCCTCCCTGCCAGTCCCAGTTCCTTCCTCTTCGCTTCTCCTCTGATTTGTCTCTCCCCTCCTACCAACCACCCCACTGGTTCCCAGTCCTAGTCTCCCTCCCTGGGCTTCTTCTACAATCTTACTCACCCTTCCACCACCTCCCTGGCTCCTTGTCTCAGTCTCCTCCCTCTCTGCTCTCATTTCCATTGTCCACCCACACGTGGCCCAAAGCAGCCATTACAGGTGAAATCCAGCTTTGCCCTGTGATCCTGGGCTGGATGGAGCATGCAGGAGGATCCACAGGTGGATCATGTGCCAATTGTTCATCAGTAGGAGCTGGGAGGCATTGGTGCATGCTCATTGAAGACAGAATGTTTGCTGGTTTTAGCTGCTAACATCAAATCTCTACTGACTGTGTGAAAACTGTGTTTTTTCCAAAGGCTTAAAACTTGGTCAAATTTGATTGATTATAACAAGGATGGCAAAAGGCATAGATTCATAGATATTAAGGTCAGAAGGGACCATTATGATCATCTAGTCCGACCTCCTGCACAACGCAGGCCACAGAATCTCACCCACCCACTCCTGCGAAAAACCTCTTTCTTATGTCTGAGCTATTGAAGTCCTCAAATCGTGGTTTAAAGACTTCAAGGAGCAGAGAATCCTCCAGCAAGTGACCCGTGCCCCATGCTACAGAGGAAGGCGAAAAACCTCCAGGGCCTCTTCCAATCTGCCCTGGAGGAAAATTCCTTCCTGACCCCAAATATGGCGATCAGCTAAACCCTGAGCATATGGGCAAGATTCGCCAGCCAGATACCCAGGAAAGAATTTTCTGTAGTAACTCAGATCCCATCACAGGCCATTGGGCCTATTTACCATGAATATTTAAAGATCAATTAATTGCAAAAATCATGTTATCCCATCATACCATCTCCTCCATAAACTTATCGAGTCTAATCTTAAAGCCAGACAGGTCTTTTGCCCCCACTGCTTCCCTTGGAAAGCTATTCCAAAACTTTACTCCTCTGATGGTTTGAAATCTTCGTCTAATTTCGAGTCTAAACTTCCCAGTGACCAGTTTATATGCATTTATTCTTGTGTCCACATTGGTACTGAGCTTAAATAATTCCTCTCCCTCTCCAGTATTTATCCCTCTTTTATATTTATAGAGAGCAATCATATCTCCCCTCAACCTTCTTTTAGTTAGGCTAAACAAGCCAAGCTCCTTGAGTCTCCTTTCATAAGACAGGTTTTCCATTCCTCGGATCATCCTAGTAGCCCTTCTCTGTACCTGTTCCAGTTTGAATTCATCCTTCTTAAACATGGGAGACCAGAACTGCACACAGTATTCCAGGTGAGGTCTCACTAGTGCCTTATATAACCAATACTAAAACCTCCTTATCTGTACTGGAAATACCTCGCCTGATACATCCCAAGACAGTATTAGCTTTTTTCACAGCCACATCACATTGGTGGCTCATAGTCATCCTATGATCAACCAATACTCCAAGGTTCTTCTCCTCCTCTGTTACTTCTAATTGATGCGTCCCCAGCTTATAACTAAAATTCTTGTTATTAATCCCTAAATGCATAACCTTACACTTCTCACTATTAAATTTCATCCTATTACTATTACTCCAGTTTACAAGGTCATCCAAATCTTCCTGTAAGATATCCCGGTCTTTCTCTAAATTGGCAATACCTCCCAGATTTGTATCATCCTCAAACTTTATTAGCACACTCCCACTTTTTGCGCCAAGGTCAGTAATAAAAAGATTAAATAAGATTGATCCCAAAATTGATCCCTGAGGAACTCCACTGGTAACCTCCCTCCAGCCTGACAGTTCACCTTTCAATAGGACCCACTGTAGTCTCCCTGTTAACCAATTCCTTATCCACCTTTCAATGTTCCTATTGATCCCCATCTTTTCCAATTTAACTAATAATTCCCCATGTGGCACGGTATCAGACGCCTTACTGAAATCTAGGTAAATTAGATCCACTGCATTTCCTTTGTCTAAAAAATCTGTTACTTTCTCAAAGAAGGAGATCAGGATGTTTTGGCATGATCTACCTTTTGTAAAACCATGTTGTATTTTTTGTAAATGTTGACATGTTGTAAAAGCATGTCCCATTTACCATTGACCTCAATGTCCTTAACTACTTTCTCCTTCAAATTTTTTTCCAAGACCTCACATACTACAGATGTCAAACTAACAGGCTTGTAGTTACCCGGATCACTTTTTTTCCTTTCTTAAAGATAAGAACTATGTTAGCAATTCTCCAATCATACGGTACAACCCCTGAGTTTACAGATTCATTAAAAATTCTTGCTAATGGGCTTGCAATTTCATGTGCCAATTCCTTTAATATTCTTGGATGAAGATTATCTGGGCCCCCCGATTTAGTACCATTAAGCTGTTCAAGTTTCACTTCTACCTCAGATATGGTAATATCTACCTCCATATCCTCATTCACATTTCTCATGCTACCATTATCCCTAAGATCCTCTTTAGCCTTATTAAAGACTGAGGCAAAGTATTTGTTTAGATATTGGGCCATGCCTAGATTATCCTTGACCTCCACTCCATCCTCAGTGTTAGCGGTCCTACTTCTTTCTTTGTTTTCTTCTTATTTATATGGCTATAGAACCTTTTGCTATTGGTTTTAATTCCCTTTGCAAGGTCCAACTCTACTTGACTTTTAGCCTGTCTCACTTTATCCCTACATGTTCTGACCTCAATAAGGTAGTTTTTTTTGCTGATCCCTCCCATCTTCCATTCCCTGTATGCTTTCTGCTTTTTCTTAATCACCTCTCTGAGATGCTTGCTCATCCAGCTTGGTCTACAATTCCTGCCTCTGAATTTTTTCCCCTTTCTTGGGATGCAGGCTTCCAATAGCTTCTGCTGCTTTGATTTAAAGTAATCCCAGGCCTCTTCTGCCTTTAAATCCACAAGTTCTTCAGTCCAATCTGCTTCCCTAACTAATTTCCTTAATGTTTGAAAGTCAGCCCTTTTGAAATCAAAAACCCTAGTTGCAGATTAATCTTTGTTAATCCTTCCTTTCAGTTTGAACTGAATTAGCTCATGATCACTTGAACCAAGATTGTCCCCTACAATCATTTCTTCTATGAGGTCCTCACTACTCACCAAAACCAAATCTAAAATGGCATCCATCCCCTCTAGTCGGTTCAGCAACTACTTGCTGAAGGAATCCATCAGCTATCACATCTAGGAAAATCTGAGCCCTATTATTATTACTAGCACTCGTCCTCCAGTCTATATCTGGGAAGTTAAAGTCTCCCATGATCACACAGTTTCCATTAGTATTTACTTTATTAAAAACATTAAAAAGGGCTCTATCCATATCCAAATTAGATCCCGGCGGTCTATAGCACACCCCAAGCACTATCCCAGGGGAGGCTCTAATAGTTTTCTTCCCCAATGTAATTTTTGCCCAGACGGACTCTGTTTGATGCATTCCATCACTTCTTATTTCTTTACATTCTACCTCATCATTGATATACAATGCTACTCCACCACCTTTACCTTTATTTCGGTCTTTCCTAAACAGCACATACCCTTCAATACCTGTACTCCAGTCGTGACTACTATTCCACCATGTTTCTGTTATCCCTATAATATCTGGCTTCACTTCCTGCACCAGTAGCTCTAGTTCTTCCATTTTGTTACCTAGGCTCCTCGCATTGGTGTACAAACATCTTACTTTTTGCTGTTTGGCCTTGCTCACATTTTGTACCCTATTAGGCACGGTCATTCTACAGCCAGTATGACCTATTAGACTGGTATCCACACTGCCCTTCCTCCTTATATACATTCTCCTACCTACGACTGTATCCTTTCTTACTTCATTTTCTTCCCTCTCAATGTTAAAATCTGGCGTGGAGATTACCTGGACATCTCCCAACCATCTCCCCCAGATTCCTAGTTTAAAGCTCTCTTAATCAGTTGTGCCAGCCTCCATCCTAGAAGTCTATTTCCTTCCCTACTCAGATGAAGTCCATCCCGAGAGAACTGTCCTCTGTCCATGAATGCCTCCCAGTGGCCATACATCCCAAAGCCCTCCTTATAGCACCACGGCCTAAGCCATCTGTTGATGGTCATAATCTTGTCACACCTTTTTTGCCCTTCTCTAGGAACAGACAGAATCCCACTAAAGATCATCTGAGCCTCGATTTCCTTAAGCATCTTCCCCAGCCTAGCATAGACTCCCTTCATACGTTCCAGTGAGAATCTAGCCATATCTCCCTGACCAAAAGACTACCCTCCTTCCAAATCCCTGCTCCAAAGTATGGGGTCTCAAAAGCTGAAAAGAAAAGGTCACTAGAATTTTTCACATGGACAAAACATTTTCCTTACCCTTGGGCTTGGAAACAGTGGAAATATTTTGGTTGAAATTCCCCCCTCACCCTCACCCGCACCCTCCACCATTCCTGCCAAAAATAAAATTAAAATAAAAAATCAATCTGAGGCAGACACCCAGAGAGGGAAATTACAGTCCAAATGATTAAAGCTTGGAAAAGTAATAAGCAACTGAAAACAGGATCTTATAATGGTAAGTGTTGGGCAACCTTAATAACAAGCACCATCTATAACAAATGCTGGGATTTTTTAATTTGTCTTCTGTTGGTTTTTGTTTGGTTGGTTTTTTTTCCCCCCAACCCACTGGGATCCATGTTTTCCTGCTTCTTTCACCACAGCTCTTAAGGCTAGAAACTTCTTTTTTTCTTTTTCTTTTTTTCATGAAAATTAAGATTTTTCTGTAATCCATTGAAACTGGGAACGGGGCTATGAAAAAAGGGAGCTGGCAATATTGCCACTAAAAACAAACAAAATCCCAAATCCTGGATTCTCCCTGAAGCAGGTGGATAGACTTTTCTGATTCCTGCTATACCTAGCCCTGGCTATCATTACTCCTTTTTCTGTTCAGTTTTCTCTCCCTCCTGTCTTTTCTATCTCTCTTCCTGCCCTTTTCATCCTGTTTTATTAGTTTACTGTTTATTTGTCTATTAAAAACCCAATAAACTCCTTTCCTTCTAGATGACTCCCAGTCCTTGCTCCTCACTTCCCAGAAGGCTGGAGCCTGCTGGAGGTAGAACTGGAGGCTGGACCACATGAGTTTTTAGTGGCAGCAGAGGACACAAGCTCAGGGCTGGGCTGCTACCTACAGGTATTGGTATAATTATAGGGAGAATGGAGTGGTCATCTTCCCTTCCCCATAACTTTCAGTCTTCTAGAGACAACATTGCCTTTTCGCCCTTTTGGCTGGTTGTAAAGGAGAGGGAGGCAAGTCTAAGGCTTCTTTGGGAAGCAGCATTCTCACACCCCTGCCGGTTGCCAGTGAGCCACATAGCTGATAGGCTCAGCAGGTGGGAGTCAGCTCCAGCTCCAATCTTCTGCCATCAAGAACATAATATTTTTCCCCTGCACCATGTGGAGACTATCGCTGTGGCACCTGCAAGCAGTGGGGACATGGGCACTGCGGGGCAGCTGTAAGAGGTGTTTCGAAAGGAGAAATAAGATGGCGGCAGCAGCATTGGTGAGAGGGGAGAGGAACTGGAGAGAGATCAGTTTGGGGAGATGAGAACTCCGCTGAAAATGCTATACAGTGAAAGACTTAAAGAGCTCAATCTGTTTGGCTTTTCCAAAAGGGGACTGAGAGGTGACTTGATACAGTTTATAAGTGCCTTCATGGGGAGAAAATACAGGGTACTAAAGGCCTCTTTAATCTAGCAGAGTGAGGCATAACAAAATCAATGGCTGGAAGCTGAAGCCAGACAAATTCAAATTGGAAATAAGGCACCATTTTTTAACAGTGCAGGTGTTTAACCATTGGGAAGTGGTAGATTCTGCCAATGAAAGTGACAGATTCTCCATCTTTTGATGTCTTCAGATCAAGACTGGAGTCTTTCTGGAAAAATATGCTTGAGCTAAACAGAACTCAGTGGGCTCACTCAGTACAGGAGTGACTATAATTTAAGGGCCTGTGATCTACAGAATTTCAGACTAGCTGATTTGAGGCCTCTTCTGCAGGACGGAAGAATGTGATGAGTTTGGAGAAAGGGAGAGGATACTGGAGGGAGGTGAGGGGGTTCACAGAAAGGGGATACTAGGGTCTGGGGAGAGATCAGCCTGGGAAGAAGAAGAGAGAGGTGGCTGGGGGGGAGCCAGAGGAGACATGGGAGGAATCTGGGGCCGTTTGGGAGTCTGGAAGGATTTCACACGGAGAGGAGTATGAAGAAGGCAGAGCAGGGACTGGGGGGATAGCAGGAGGGTAGAAACACTGAAGATGGCTGCAACACAGGATAGGAGCCTGTAATGGCTACACCATAGGGACATGTGTCGGGGAGGCCTGTGCTGGCTGGGCTTGGTTGTGTTTGGTTTCAGTGAGGAGGTGGGGAGCAATGAATTTGAGTTGGGGCCTGTTTGGGGTTGCAGTGAAGGTGGGTGGTCTAACAGCTCTTCAGGCAATTAATATTTCTGCCCCACCTCCAGAATGGCTCAACTGTTTAGGGTGGAAGCAGGACGGGAATATGAACATCTTTCAAGCAAGCTATATTTGTATTTGGGAAGCAGGGAGTAAGGAAGATCTGGAGTCATGCAGCTTTCTCAACCCCCAAAGTTCCTCTGCTTTGCTCTGCATCTTTCCTTCCTTCTTGCTGACTGGTCTGGAACCCCATCGGGGAATACGCTGGGCTTGAGTCACCACTTTGTTACTCCATTTTTACACAGTATAACTCAATTCAAGTCAAGAGTTCTACTTGATGAATAATGCAGTGACGAATTAGTCTTGATCTGTATAGAGCTTCCTCAGTCACAAATTTAGGTCACTAGCAGCATTGGCTGGATTTAAAGCAGCAGTATTTAAAAGGAAACTTCCATATACACTTTCATCTCTCATGCAAAGCGTCTTACTTCCTAATTTTATATTTTTTTGGAATCCAATTTTCACAACAAAACATTAGTGGGGTGTTTTCTATCACAGTCCCTTATCCACACTTAAAATCCAAATGCCCTACCTGTGTTTCAGAAAAGTTCAGATTTGGATCCAGATTTTAGTTCATAATTCAAGACTTTTGCTAATAACCACATGCTATCTTGCCTTAAATTCACATTATCTGAGCCTTGCCTTGAAAAGAAAGTATAGACGTCATGAAAAAATATTCTCTCCCCTCCCCCCCACACCTTTATGACAGTCTCCTTATGGAAACAGCTAATTCCCTATCATCCTGAAAGCAGGAAAACTCCTTTTTTTTTTTTCCAGTAGGTTCCTTCATTATAATGTTATGCCTGGTAAATCCTCTTCTATATTTTACATATGCAACAAGGAAAATATTTTTTTCTAATTATACTCAGGATTGATTAGTTGCCTTTTATAATACTTTTAGTTCAAGGAACAAATTATCACACATTTCCTATAGGAAGAAAAAATTTCCCCTCCTTACTTTTTTCAGTAACTAAGTTCTGAAAAGTATCTGAACTCTTGTATGACTGATTCAGTGTTCATAAAGTTCACTGGAATTATTTGAATCCTATAAGGAAGGAGTCCTCAGTTCACAATAACTTCTTTAGCTGATTCAGTCAGTCATCCTCTTCTTTGCAGATAATATGTAGGTCAGAGGTTTTGTAAGTTTCAGTTTCTAGTTAGCACCCAGTTATTTTGGTTTAAATAGTCTATTTCTCATCTCTTTCACTTTTTTTTTAATAAACCAATGAAATAAATTATTTGGATCTTCTACTCTTAAGACATATCTTCTTCTAAGACAAAACCAAGAAATGAAGTAATGTATTAAAGTAGACTTAGATGGGCGACTGAATTAATCAAGGCATAGATGTGGTACCTTTTACCTTTAGTCTACTGATTCAAATCCAGGAAAATTCACTGAGGATCAGAGATTGTGCAATTATTGAAATAGGTCCAAGGAGAGAAGTCTGAGTCCAGGTTCAGATCCCAAACTCTTACAATGTTCAAGACCATCATACTGAATTTGGTATTGTTTGGGTCAGCAAATTGAAGCCCAAGCTTCAAAGCCTGGATCCAGTGCTGAATCTGGATCCAGAGTTTAAGGGTTTAGATCCCGATCTAATGTTCCTGTTCAGTACAATCTGTAGACAATTCCTCATGTCATAAAAACCACCAGCACTGTTGTTGTCACACTTCTTAGTCTCAGCAGGTATGAATTGACTTAATAGGCAAAGAAATACTACAGAACTACTGCAAGAGCTTAGAGCTGTACGTCCGTGGTGTAGCATCCGCAGAATTCTGTCCATACTTCATTTGTAAAGGAATTCAGGTTTCAAATGTAAATAAGAAAATGTTCATGAGCACAAAATATATATTTATATAAACATTTTCATGTTTGTATTTGAAATCTTCATTTCTTTACAAATAAAGTGTGGATAGCATTCTGCAGAAGATGCACCACTGATACAATTCTGAGATCTTGCAGCGTTCTCTCTTTCTCTCTATTACTGTAATAGTCTGGACCCTTTCTGTCCTAGATGGACATTAGTGCCTTTACCATTTTCTGCATTGATTTCCTACTTGTTTTCTCATTCTGTGAAGACAGCTAGAGGGTGTTTTCCAGTGGCTTAGAAACGTTTAATATCGTGGCATTCCTATGTCAAATGTAAAGCACTCAGCTGAATGTGATCTTTACACCATATGTCTTTACAGTGCTGTGTAGCTACCAAAATCAGTGCATTTTCAACATACTTCAATAGCCAAATACATATCTGGATGTCCATATATTGAGTTTCCATGGGCATTAAGAAGTTATTTTGATGCACAGAATCTGGTACTATATTTGTGGCAATATTCCCTCCTTCAGCTGAGGCTTCTTTTTGCTGTCAAATAGAATTCAAGTTTATCTGAAGACTAGCCTACCTAAAGTAGCAAGTGAGACCTGTCTGAATACATATTCTCATTAGTTACATCAAATTTTCTTTGGGATGAGAAGTGGCCTTTGGCTATTTCCCATAACTCACAGCCTGCCCACAAACACACAATAGTCTCCCCTGTAAAATGCTATAGAGAAATGAAATATCACTTCTACTTTATCTGCAAAACATACTGTTTCTATGGACTTATTTCTATTGTTTCAAAGTTTCTTTCTTTAACAGAGTGCCACACCTGTTTTCCCAAAGAATCATAAATCCTAGTTTTGTTTTGATTTAAATATATTTAATAATTTTCCTGTTGCCTCTTAGTGCTATAAATGAAGTTGGAGTAACAGTCTGATATGGCAAACAGCAAATGAACTAGCTCCTTTCTGTTTCTCTTTCTGCCTTCTCACTTCTCTGAAAGCCAGACAGAATTATAAAACTTCTGAATGTTTCATCATTTTATCATTTCATCTTAGATTAACTGCCTAGAGTGCTTAGGTCAATGGAGACACAGAAGCAATCTTCTTTTCTTGGAAAGCCTGGAGGTGAAATGCCCTTTTTGTTGACCCAATGTATTTTGCTTTCACATCTGGCTGCAAATACACTGCACTAAGAAGAGACTGCTATACCCATAAGTATCACTCCCAGCTATTATAAATATTTCCCTTTTTAAAGACTTGGAAAGGATTTTTTTTCAAATTTTGTATTTGCCAGTTCTTATTAAAATAATACAAGTCAGATTTTTGTGAAAGCTTAGCATGGTGACAGACAAAAGAGATTTCTTTCTAGACAGAATATCTAACTGTCTGTCTGGAGATTACTTTTCAAGTGGAAAACTTTTACAAATGCTTGTTGAAAAACTAGCTGACGGTAAGATGTAACCAGGGTTGGAAGAACCCCTTAGCATTCCCCAACCCTGAAATATTATTTCCTTTCTGTTAAACCGATTGTGCTTCAAGGGACATTTTTAAAAGCTACATGGATTTCTAATTAAATGGAAGACTGTGCTATGAAAACAATAAATTCTTGTTTGAATGAAACTCTTGTTTCCAGAACTACTGGCAAATATAGACCTCAAACCAGAATTTATGTTTTGTGAGAGTCAAATGGAATTTTATCTTGTAAGTTTCAAGTTCTGTTCTATGCATAGATCACGTAATGAATAGGTTTGAAACTTGGCAAGATGAGGTCTCCTTTCCCTACAGCTGCAGGCTGGGTGCATTGCTGTTTGCTGGACATCACCTTTTCAACTCAAGAGAAAATCATTAGATAAAGAGGAAATTCCTGTCTCCAATTCCTGTCTTCAGAGGAATGGGCCACATATTCAACTCGTTAATTTAATGGTGACTTCAACTGAATTATGCTGATTTACACAACTGAGTATCTGGCCCATTTCTCTTCTCCACCATCTGATGGTGGGTCGCCATTGGTAAGGGGATCTCCTTTCTCTGATCTGTGTGAAGGGTTACCTGTGAAGGAAATATTTCTGGTTGAATTTGCTGGATGGGAGAGTGGTCAGCCCATTGAAACCCCTCCTGCTCATGCTAGCTGGGCTAAGGAAAATGTATGGAAGTCCCTGGGAATGTCATCTATTCCACATACATTTTTGAATTACTTTAAAAAACAAACAAACCCCTGTTACATGGACTCCATATTATGGTATAAAACACCTTCCCATGGAAAGTACTGGGCAACCACATCTCCTTTGGGAAGTGAGAACCATAGGGGATGATTAAGGGAAATTACTCAGTTTATAACACCTACAGAGAGCTGCCACTTTCTGGGGATGTGAGCATATTCTGGTTCAAACCAGATTCTCCATAGACCAAAAGACAAAGAAAGGATTTTGGGATAAATAACCCACTCTTGAACTGACTCAGGGCCTTCTTCCTGATCCAGCAAACAGATTGGACTTGCTGCCCAGGGGTGTCCCATCCCTTGTGTAAGGATGGAAAGACTTTGGCCTACTGAGGCCCGATAAGACTGATAGGTGGCCCCTGGTAAGCTGTTAGCATGCACATGGGAGCATTTATTATTTTTTGCAATAATGCCTTTACCTAAAGAATAAATGTGCTTGCTTAAAAAAGAGCCGTATGGTGACCTGCAACTGCTGGCAGTTACACTGTTCATAACCCTCGGCCACAAGCAAAACACAGGCTTTTTTAGGCAGACTGGCTTGCTGGGGATATAGCAGTGTAGTGCTGGACGAGGGTCCCTCCTCAGAGAGAGGTGATGGCTGGGTGTGGGTAACCTCGAGGGACTACGGCGAGGGAATTCAGGTGCAATTACCCTGAAACTGTGGCAGGAGATGTATTTAGATTGCCAAATACAAACTGTTTCTTTAGGGACTTCTCATTATGTGGCATGCTGGATGGGTCTGTGTACAACATATACTGTATAAATGCATATCTAATTCCACACTAACTGGAACATGATAAAGAAGGAACTTGTGCATATAGTACAATATTGTTGCTTTTATCATCTCCCTGTTTACCTCAGGAGTGTAGCACTGGGGTATAACAATTGTTCATCTTCTGCTATTGTGTCTCAAAATACAAGAAGTCATAAGTACAGTACCATTAAAGAAGAATGTCTTTCTTTTTCAATTCGTACAGATTTAGTGTTTGCCAGTAACATCTTTTACTAATATTGCACTCACTAGGCATGAGAGAATTGTTGTCAGGTTTTGAATGCATTGTCTCACCATACGTCACTCATGATATTCTTTGTATATCCAGTTCAGCATGACACATAAGAATAATGAGGTGGAGACAATAACAAGGGGCATTTTATCTTGCCTGCTGCATAAGCTCCAATTTATTCTTTGACTAAAGGTGGAAGTAGTTAAGATTAGAGACTGGCTTTAATCAATACCTTATATCCAAACAACGTAGAACTTTTGAGTGTTTGACATTCCTGGATCTGAATTCAAATTTTCAAGTGGTCCCCATCTTATATATGATACCACAAGAGGTGCCGGCAACCCAGGTGCTGAAGATAGCAGTCCCTTGGTTTAAACTAGAGGGACAGTCTCATGCTGAGAGGTCCTAAAGTGTGGAACTCACTTCCCGCTCCCTGGGACTATCAGAGTAGATTTAATGAACATCAGAATGTACTGCATGACATGTTGTTGTTTTTTTCTAGTGGATGGTATGTTAGGAGCCACACTCACTACATCTGCCCTGCTCCACCTGGAAATTCTTCTACACCTACACACACACACACGTAGGTTAAGTTTCAGAGTAGCAGCTGTGTTAGTCTGTATTCGCAAAAAGAACAGGAGTACCAGTGGCACCTTAGAGACTAACAAATTTATCTGAGCATAAGCTTTCGTAGCCCATGAAAGCTTATGCTCAAATAAATTTGTTAGCCTCTAAGGTGCCACAAGTACACGTGTGGCAACAGGTTAAGTTGATTAAGGCTGTTTTGTTCGACTGATGGCAAAAACCAGCCCATGTGTGAGCCAGGCCCATAGAAAATTGCAGTGAGTGTCTACATCCTGTTTAGAACAGCCTGGGTAACTCATAACTTACAGATGGCCAGAAGTCTATGGCAGGCATTTCTTTGTTTCCTATGAGAGAGACAAGGTGGGCACCTGGGGTTTTAGTTTTTGTTTCCTAAGTCATTCCCAGAAGAAGTATTTTTAATTATGTTTCTGTGTTGGAAACACTAATTAGCTGATGTGTTGATAATGAATGTCATATGGGTGTATGTATCCCCTGCTCCCCTGGCAACCAAGCAGTTAATGCAGGAACTATGGCCAGCACTGATCGGCAACCTTCCAGAAACTGGGAGAATAAAAAAACCGAGCAGCAGTGGGCTGGGGTGGCTGTGAGAGGAACAAGCAGGCTAGAGAAGGAAAGTCTTGCCAGTAAACTGGTGAGATGGCACCCACAGACAGGACCCAGAGAATGGATGGCTGGATATACAGGCTGGAGAAGCCTACAGAACCAAGGGAGGTAGGAGGGCACTCAGGGTACAGCAGGAGGAGTTGTTGAGGCCTGATTCCACCTGCCTGGTTTGAGGTCCCTGAGCTGGAACCCAGGGGATTGGGTGGGTCTCAGTTCCCCTCCCCCCCCCCCCCAACAGAGACTTATGCATCAAAGGGGGTTTCCAGATCCCCTGAGGACCAGGATCAGCTAACCCTGCCAAGCATAAGGGGAAACCCATACACCCCAGCAGGACTGAAACAAACATCCTTCATAGCCCAGAATGGGACTACCAAAGAAATTCAGGCAAGGGGAGCTCACTGACAACCCTGCCAGACTGACTGGACTTTGTGCAATGCTCTGTCTTAGCAGAAGGGGTGCTGTTGTGTTAGCACACAGCTCATCTTGTGCCTGTGCCTTTCCGACTACCCTTCATTTCCCCCTCATTAGTGTATGTTTCTATTTCTCATGTCATCTCACAACTCTTCTGTAAATAAAAGTAAGATACTTGTAGACGTTTCTAGACTCTCTACAACCTTTGTAGCTTTTAGCCACACAATGGCTGTGCAAGTGTAGTTTGGAATGAATGTATTATGGAGTGAGCAATGCCATCAAACTCCCAATATACACAATGCATTTTGTTCATTTGCTCACCAGCTATGAATTTTGGGACACTGTAAATATGCCTGATAGCTGTGCAGAAGACACTTAGATTTTAAACTAGCCTCAGAAGGAACAGTTTAGTTAAGTAGATTTTTCTTATTGTTCCCAAAGATTTCACATACTTTCTCTGTGATCCTTTAAATATCTCCCTAGCATAGGCAAGTATTTTTTGCTTCATTTTAAAATCAGGATTGGATGTCTTTCTAACCGATTCTAGGTTCTAGCTCAACTGAGAAGTTATGGGCTTAACGGAAGAAATACTGGGTGACATTATCTGGCCATTATGCAGAAGGTCAGACAAGATGATCGTAATGGCCCTGTTTAGCCTTAATATCTATGAAAATGTGTTAGCTTTAGATTAGTATTTTCTACCTCTTGTGCATTTCAAACTTACTTGCCCTTCAGTTAAAGCCTTGATTCTCTTTGATCTTTCAAACAAATTCAACCAATGTTCTCATGTCATACTATGAACCAAAAGGCAATTGTTCAATATCATATTCTTTCTGTGCATAGTTTTAAAATTCAATCTTATTTCTGTAATGGGTAATTTGTGATGTATATGTAATTATATATAGCCATGATAACCCCGGTTTAAATGCCATGTTATTTCTTCTTTAAACTAAAACCAGTAATTGGCATGTCTCTATTATAAACATTCTCACAGTCTAAGAAAATATTAGCAATTCTTTTTAAGCTTGGAAGAATAGCAAAATGTTCAAGCTTTATGCATTTAGTGCCCTTTTTAAAATGTCTTACTTATTGTTTATTCCTGATAGCAATATATTTGAATACATCTGAATTCCTATCACATACACCAAATGATAAGCATTTCTTTGTGACATCTAGTAATTTAATAAAATTGATATTAATGGCATAAAAATGGTTTGCTGAATGAGTTTGTGAAGGACCTGCCACTTGAACCATAGCAGAACTGGAAGTTTGAGAATCAAATGGCTAAGAATAACACTGTTCCATTTTCAATGTACTAAAAGCTTTTTACTCAGTGGGAAACTAAGTTATTAGAAAGGGCAGTCTGAAAATGTACTGCTAGGAGATTTGGGAGTAGTAGTCCTTGAAGTGAAGATTTAGTTTTGTAGATTTTACAATTTATCCATTTTTGGTGGTTGTGATGTGAGTCACAGGGGTAATAAACTTCAACTAGGTTGAAGTAAAGTTAAGTACTTCCCAGTGTCTTCTATTAATTATCTGTGGGATAGAAGAAAAGAAATTAATGCAGAGACATAAGCTCACCGTGGAATAAAAGAGGAATACATTCTTATTGTGATGATTTTTACCAGAGTCCTTTTAAGAAAAGGCTGAATGATCCAGAAATATTTCATGTCTTTAGATTAGTGACAACATTCTTATCATTTTTAACATTTAAATGATGAAATGTAGCAAAAAATTAGAGGTGGTTATTACATATCCAGGGTGCAATCCAAACTAGTGAGTAGCTATGTCAACCCTGCCCTCTAACCTGAAGTACACTTTACACTGCTCCAGTCAGGATTGCTCACAAACAGCCTCCAGCATGTAAGAAACTCCCAGCTATGTCTCTGAGTGTGCTGCATACACATTGGCTCTTAGTAGCCTGGTTATATTGCAGAGTAATCTGAAAACACCCCCCATGTTGGATTTTCCCACACAAATGTATGTCCTGTACTGCCCAGCACTCTCCTGCACAATACATGTTTATATAAAGTCCCTCATTTCATTAACAAAATGATATGCACAAGCCTTGTTACCTCAAATGGAGTTTCCCAAACATTTCAATTGAAACACACTCGATTAGATAAAACAAGTTTTTAACTACAGAGAGAGAGATTTTAAATGAATTCAAGTAATGAGGCATAAAAGTCAGAAATGCTTACAAGAAAAATAAAGATCAGACACAATTTATGCCTAGTTTAACAAACGATATTAAATTCAAAGTAAAGTTTCTCTCATCACATGTTCTCAACAGTCTTACTGACCAAACATTTTAGGCCAGGACCCCTTCTTCTGTAATGGCTGCTTCCTTTGTTCCTTCTGGTGCAGTGAATCAACGGACGGAAAGAGTGAGTAGGAGTTGGTCCCTTCGAGTATCTCCCCTTTCTTTTTATAGTTCTCTCTCCCTTTTTGATAAGCATCTCCAGCTGAGA
Organism: Lepidochelys olivacea; assembly: GCF_965140295.1. Taxonomy (NCBI): domain Eukaryota; kingdom Metazoa; phylum Chordata; order Testudines; family Cheloniidae; genus Lepidochelys; species Lepidochelys olivacea. The sequence continues at coordinate 29,449,432 of NC_140422.1, forward strand.
TCATGGTGACTGGAAGTCTCATAGGAAAGCCACAGTGTTTCTTTGCCAAGATGTAGATTTTTTGCCTCTGCCCCATTTCCTGCAAAAGAATGGCCGTTTAGCATGTAATGACCCATTGACCTTGTTTACACCTGGCTAGGCATTAGTTTGCCCTTTGAGGAACTAGTTAGCCACTCCCCAGATGTGGAACATGTTTTAGTAATATCATACAGTGGAATGTTCTAACTCTACATTCAGGCCATGTCTACACTACTGGCTAAATCGGCACCATTGCGATCGATGGAGCGGTGTCAATTTAGCAGGTCTGGTGAAGACACTCTAAGTCGATGGAAGAGCATCTTTTATTGACATAGTGTGGTGTAGACACTGCTGTAAGTAGACCTAAGTTATGTCGACTTCAGTTATGTAACTTACATAACTGAATTAACATAACTTAGATTGATTTACCGCATTAGTGTAGCCCAGAATGTTGCTACACATATTTTATCAGGGCAATAATGACCAATAAATTATAAGTTTTTGAATGATACCTCACAAGGCATACTTTATACAAAGATTATTACGACAGTGTGCATGGGGTGAATACAGGTGTACAGTCTGTCACAGAGGTGGACTAGGAATATCGCAAACAGATCTAGTGCAAGCTTTGTGAATTCACTGTGCCAAAGATTCAGGTCAATCCTAGGCAGCAGGGATTACTCACTGGAGATTTTTCAAGAATATTTCATGCTTTTTTGTTCATTTAACCCAGGAGTTCTTTTGACCAAAGATAGTAGAATGAGACAAAACTTTGTCATGTATGTGAAGGTCCTGTGATCTTGCAGACAGTTTGTGTGCCACTGATCTAAGATAGTGCAAAGGAATAGGATTGGTGATATCCCAAAGCTAACTGACAAAATAATAAACAGAAAGGCAGGGGAAAAAACACACCACCCATCATGCTACTTAATTCTAAAAGAGAAAGTCTGACTTCTTCATTTCTCAAGGACTCAACATATGAAGATGTTTTAATAGTAAGGGGGGGTTGGTGAGTTCTGTAAGGAAATAAGGCAGCGGTGTAAACAGTATCAGACAAGGGTCACAAACTGTTCAGAATTGGCTGGATGTCCATAGGGTTGGGTAGAACCTGGATCCACCTTGACTTTGTATAGAATTAGAGTTCTACTTCACTTGTTTGCACAGACCTCTTGTGTACTTGTCTGCATATGCAATACCCATATGTGTGTAAATCAGATATTCAGAGTCACATTTACTCAATTTGCACTCTAAAATACAGTGTTTCCATATGCCAAATATGCACATGGTAGTGTAAAGACCTGCTTCAGGTTAACTGAAAATTAGGCTTTATGGTCTTTCATTCCTCAGCTGATCAACATAGCTAAGACCCTACATTTCTTTGTTCAACTTTATAACTCTTCTCTGGATACTCTCCAGTGAATTCACTTTAATCTACTGCTTGTAACTTCTTGGCAACAATAAAAATATTTACCTCAGCCTTGCAGAGATTTGGAGAGCTGAAAATAAACTATTCCCTCCCTCTGCCCAGATTTTTCTTAAGAACAGCAACATTTTTGTCTGTTTTAATCATAATCCTATTTTGTATTAGGATCTGATTATAAATAACCCCCCAAATATGAGTAGGATGTGAAGAGTAAACATCAAAAGACTTGTAAGCTCTGTTATTTGATATCCAGACAAATATGTTTGGGTAGATTGATGCCATCTTTCCTTTCCCCTCTTAGAAAAAAAATCCTATATCCTATTTGCTGGTATTATTTTTCTAACATAGAACAATGCTTCTGGTGGCTAGCAATTGCCATAGACACATAATACATGTATTGCTTTATGTCCCTTGGAAATATAAAATATGTCCAGCTAGGTAGACCCCTTACAATAACAGATGCCATTCCACTCCAATATATTTAGTGATGTCTATCTAAAGCAATTTACTTTTATCCAGAGTGCGTACTCCGTATTGGCTGGTACATTGGGTAAAATAGAAATGTGAAGATCTGCCAAAGATTCCTAAAGTTTTTATTGTTTTTTTTTCAATTTAGAAAATGTATTATAATGGGGGACCCTGACTTTTTCTCCATGTATCTTTAACATAGTCTCACACAGAGCTGAAATTAAACTAAAGTCTCAGTACAGCTTCCCTTCACCTTCTTAGGATTCCTAGATCAGTCTTCCACATCCCTAGCTAATTATCAACATCATCTCTCCAGATAATCTTATCAGAGGATAACAGTGTCACAAGATAATCTTGTTAGAGGATAATTTTGCCAGAGGATCATCTTGTCACAAGATAATTACATTTCAAGAGTTACCCCATCAGTATCTCCCAGGAAGATGGTTCATCTTTAAAAACAGTTATACTATGGTTTTCTGGAGTGTAAATACATGCTAAACTATATGCTGTTAGCCTGAATAAAAATGAAAATCAATGTACTGATGTTTTATTCTCTAGATCTTCTGTAAACCATCCCATGCAAGAATATTTATATAAAGAAAACTCTAAAGTGTAGCATTTCTTGTACAATATATCTCTATATATTAATTCATAGATGCCCATGGCCTGGTTAATATTAGTTTATTAATATTAAAATAACTTTGCTTTTAAAGTTCATTTCAATTGCATTTGAACAAGCTTATCACAAAACGTAGGGCTCGCAATGCCCAGATGAGGTAGGTGTATATATAACCCCTTTTATACATATACACATATTTGTGGATAAAGTGGCTTAGGTGATGTAACCAAAGCTAATGACAGTGGGAAAATTCCCATTGATGCTACAGCCAGATCACCTGTAATGGTAGTAGCACTAAGGGGATCCCTAGTGGAGATAAGGCACCAGCAGCTTTTTGGTGTTTTCAACACTCTGTCAGACCTCTAGAGCTAGTGCCCTGCTCTAAGTGCTAAACTGTGCTGCCTCTGCTTAGACATAGTGAGAAGCATGCAGTCAGATGTCACATTTTAAGTTATCTTATTTCCTTCTATAAAAAGACTGAAGTTGGTAATCAACCGTTATATCTCAAGGGTGGACAGATTTCCATTACTTTAGCAGGTAACAGGTTTTGTCTTTCTTTAGTCACATCACAGAACACAGGACTTAACCACCAGTCCAGAGTCCTCTTAAGGGCTAGTTGGTTCCAACCTGCCACCCAGCGACCTGCTAATCAGAAGTTGAACTCTGACCAAGGATACAATTTGGGAATCTAATTGGTTCCCACCTCTTATTTAGACCAAGCAGAGGAACATGAAGTTGTCCATGCAGTTGGGTTCTCCCTGCTTCGGACTGCTTCCCCTGCAATATCTGCTCCTGCTCTCTTGGTAACCCGACACCTGACTCCCAGTTTGCCCTTTGGCCTGTCTTGGACTCTGACCTCCAGGTAACCTAACCCAACCTGACTCCCAGTTCCTGCTCCAACCACTGGATCAGACAGCCCACACTTTGGTTATGACAGTTTGTCATAATCACTTGTTAAGGATGTTGTCTTTAATAGAAAAAAAGGGAACTGAAGATAAATATTTTTATTTATTTATTTTTCCAATTTGACAATAATCCCTTAATTTCTGGAAATAATTTCATTAAAATGTACCACTGTCTTGTTGCTTTTAAAAAACAAACAATCCATCAACTTAAGCAACTAGGCCTGGATCCTGCAAAGACTTACTCATGTGCTAAACTTATGTCCTCTGAGTTGTTCCATTGACTTGTCATAGGTAAGGTTACAGGTATTCCACACTAGTACAGTCATACAGAGATGAAGACCAGAGCTTGCTTATTATAGAAGCTTCTATTACCCTTTGAAACTTTAGATTGGAACTCACTGGTGTTTCTATGTTTACCTGCTTTCACCTTTAAATAACTCTTGTTACCTGTTCCTAGTTAATAAATCTTTAGATAGTTTATTATAGGATTGGCTACAAGTCTTATCTCAAAGACCTAAGGTGTAATTGACCTGGGGTAAATGACTGGTCCTTTCGGACAGGGAGTAACCTGAATATTGTTGTGATTTTTAGTGTAAGGGACCAACTATCACAAAGGCAAGCTTGCCTAGGCGACAACATAGGAGTACCCATGGTTAGGCTGTTATAATGCCAGCGGAGTTTGCACTTGATACATGATCAGTAAAATCATGGAAGCATGGAACTTGCAACCACTTTGGGGGTGGTGTCCTGCTTCTTAACACTCTGCTCTGAGTTTGGTACTCATGTTCTTGAGCCACCGCAGGACAGCTTGACAAATTCTTTCTATTATCAACACCTCTTTTCTGTGAATCTGCATAGATCCTTGAAAAACACAGGCTTCTGATCCCCCTTTGTTTTACCCATCTTCCAATGTTTCATTTTCTTCTAACTTTACCTTCAACTAGTTAGCAGCTTGCACATCCTGGTGTTCCTTTATTAGCTGATGCGCTGCATTCTACCACTTCCCTCACCTCTGCTGAGCCAGCTGCCCAGTTTCAATTTATTTGGGGATAGTTTCTTCTTCTTTTTCCTCCTGACCTTCATGAACCTATTCATGCTACTGCAAGAAGTAGGAAGATTGTCTCACATTCAGGAATGAATTCAGCTTGATATTGTAAAGGAGTCAGTTGTTTAATACCTCAAGTGGCAGTTCTCAGCCTTTCTGACACAGTATATGCTCCTTCTTTCTCCTGTCACACACACCCTGTCCCATTTTACTATTTTAACAGTCTCTATTTTACTGTAACTTATTCCCTTGTGTTATGTAGTGCACTTCTTTGTAATATTTTTAATGATTTAAAGAAAACACTACAGTTTGTGCTGAGTATCTGTTTACCTTGACAAGCTTCTACAATTCATCTGGGATGAATAATGGTTCTTTCTGCATCTAACACCTTTCTAATAACAAACCTCAAGAGAAATAATGGAAATCTAAAAGAAAGAAGCCTTGGAATTTTTTAAACATAGTTTTCTCTTTTTTCAAACCTGTGTTTGTAAACACTGCCTTTTGTTTATGTGGGACCAGCTTGACAATATTAGTTGGTCTTGGGTATAGAATAAGCAACATTGTATTCTGGCATCAAAATGAGACTACAGAAAGAACACAAAATTGCCATTTGAAACAAAGGAGAGAAAATGACTCTTCGCTCCTGCTAGTGTTTCATGGTTTTTGTTTTTTGTTTTGTTTTGTTTTGGATGAGGGGCGTTGCATTTTATGAGGAGATGCAGAGCTGTATGAACTCAGAAAAAAAATGTCTCAGAAGTCTTACGGAACTCTCTGTGTAAATACAAAAATGGCATCATAATTAGTCTTAAAACCTACCTAAATCTTTTCTTTTTTACTGTGGGTTCACGCATTCTGTATTTCACCAGTAAGTCCCTTTTGCTTTACAGACAGACCCATTTAGCATTGAACCCTTCTCTTAGATATTCAAGCTTCTGACATATCCGTCCATATTTCATTCATTTTAACCCACTTATTTGAAGTTACTCCCTGAAAACTGTATGGATCTGAATTTTCATAAGTACAAAACATTGACAGTCCTCATTGACTGCAGCTGGAATTTTAGGTGCTCAGGACCTCTAAAAATCAGGAACATTAACAGTTCAAATGTAACCACACCAGAAAGGACAATGCTGTCAGACAATTAAAAGTAGCCAAATAGATCATAAAATAAAAACTGGACTGAACTTAAACTCAACCTTTTGCAGTTTGTTTAACCTTCTTAATAGATTATAATTCTTTTTGTTAGAATACTCTTTAAATATTAAAATAAAAAGGAAATCTCTTTGGCTGGTATTTTCAGATTGTCTAATCCTGCATGCCTCTGTGGGTTAGAGGATCCTCAGAATGTGCTGAATTCCTCTGACCTCAAAGTCTGAAATTTAAAGCCAACCAAGGGGCCCTTTAACCTGATAGGCTCCTACCTTAACTAAAAACCATAATGTCCATTTAATTTGTGTAACTTTACAGAGTATTCTAAAAATGTAATGTGAACATTGAATACATTTTTACAATGAAATGCCATAGGTTCCATGCAATGTAAAGGATGCCAACTAATTGGAAGGATAGACAAGTAACATGAATAACACTGAATACTCTCATTAAAGTACACATTTTTTGTGACAACCTGTAAATACAGAACATTTGCAGAATTAGTGTTAAAATCACAGTACTTGTTCTAGTTAGCTAAACTTCTAAGATCAACAAGTCTGCCTTCTGAAATCATCCAGTATTTATTTAGGAAGATTTCACAAAAGTCCTTGGATCACATTTTTTACAATAAAGCTTTCATAAAGTGAGTGTGCATCCTAATTGTTTATTTACACAATATTAATATTCAGACAGAAGGATCATGGAAGCTCAGTTAATTAAATATAAATTAATGTGGTGGAATATTTAATTATCTATTCTACACCTCACAACTAATGATTATGTAAATGACTTGCATTTATTCTTGTTCCCAGGAAATTAACTTAATGGCCTTCAACAAATGAACATTTTGTATGCATTGCAGGACACTTTATCTAAATTTTAACAGCATGGTATTAGTTTCAGATAATAACATGATTACACAATTTTAAATGTATATGTATACAACACTTTTTTGGTTTTCTTGCTTTTACACTAGAATATAAAGTAGAACAAAAAGCTTCTTTTGGGACTTAAACTCTGAAGTCCTGTGATCTAGTTTGTGGCCAGCCCTTGGATTTCTTCCTTTTATCCTCTCTTCAGAGGCCATCCACGGCTGAAATCCTTGTGCTCTCCTACACACAAGGACTGGTCCTAGTAATTGCTGCTAGCATTCCCATAAGGTCCTAAGTAGCACTGACAAGAGGGACAGGGAGAAGGAGAGAAAATGGCCTACCCCACTATTCACCCACTCTGGTGGAGCTGAGCAGTCACAGAGAGGAGTAGGCAGAGAGTCCTCTTCAAGAGTGGCACAGAACGTAAACTTCCCAAAAGCTCCAGAACGCATAGTGAATCCCTGAGGTTCAGTGACTTCCAGAGCGTCTGCTAATGGCTCTTCACCACCTCTAAAGCAGGGCTCTGAATTACTCCTGCAATTTACTGTTAAAGATATTGCTCAATGGGCTTCAATAAGAGCCTATGTTTGAAGCAGACAAGGAAACTAAAAAATGTTTTTTGAAAGGCAAGTGTGTTTTCAGTAGATAGTTAAATCGGTGCTTACACACAAAGTCATCCATAAAGGAAACCATTTGATATTTACGTATAGAAAATACATCAGCACACTGCAGTATTTTCAAGCTCCAATTTTTTTTATACTTTTTGAATTATCAGACAGTTTTGCATGTGTTACCCTTGGACCCAAGAATACTTTCAATTGATCTGAGGATGAGATTACTGTAATTACTACAAGTACCATTAACTGCCACTAAAGTACATACCGGATATAGATTTAATTTGCCAGGAAAAAAGTTCCTTGCTACAAACTGTTGTAATTAATATGCACTCCATCATAGAAATTAATATAGAAAAGCTATGCTGCTCTAGAGGGGAGGAGGGGAGGTTATTTAGGTCTTATGTGTGACTCAAAAAGATGACTGCTGATTACAGGGTATACATCTGTAGGCCTAGAAATACCAATGCAGACTACCAAACAGAACTTTTTTCATCCCAGAGAAATTACTGCTAGATACAATGAGAAAGGCCAAATACTAACGGCCAGATCCAAAACATATTGGAGTCAATGGAAAGACTCCAATTAACTTCAAGGGGTTTGAATTAGCCCCTCCATGACTGAGCTGAAAATGTAACAAAAAAATATACTTATATAGCACTTTATATTTTCAAAGAATTTATTTACTTTACCATAGTGTCCCAATGCTGAAGTGTCTTTGAGCATTTGGATCCAATTTCTTAGGTATGTATGAAAAATGTGTATTTTAGTGCAATTCCTCACCATACCAGGCAACTTACTTCAATGCAATTACTAATTTAATATTTTAATTGATTTTGCCACATTATTGCTTCATATCTGTAAGATTGCAAGTGTTTGCGTTAATCAGGATACCACAAGAGTATGCCATTTGCTTTATAAAGTCTTCAAAACAGGCTTGTATGTGTCTACATTTCTTCAATAATAGAATAAACCTCCTTGATAAACTCCCATCATATTACTCTCCTCATTGACTAAAGATACTGTAAACTAAGTACCATCAACCTTGCTCTTCAAATGTGACTAGTGAGTTGGGGCATCTCAATATTTGGAGTGCACAGTATAAAACACCTGAAAAGGGGGGCTAAGTGCCAAGCCTAGGTGCCGGCTTCCAATTGTCCCGGGGGTTCTCAACCGCTGCTCAGCCCCAGATCCTGCCCCCACTTCACCCCTTCCCCAAACCCTCACCCCACCTCTTTCTGCTCCCCCAGTCCTGTCCCACCTTGCCCCACCCCTTCTTGCCCCCGCTTGACCCCCAGATAGCCTGCTGGAGAATCCATGGAGTCGGCATCTACAGTACCAAGCACCTATCTTCTGAAAATCAAGCCCTTCTAAGATATCTCAAATGGAGCACCCAACATCACAAGTCACATCTGAAAATTAGCATATGTCAAGTCCCATTGCTAGAGGGCTTAGAAGGACAGAAATCTCTGCTTTGCCTACAGAGGATGAGGCAAAAGTCAGCTCTGGCAGCCTCATTTACATGAATTATAATTAGGGCTGTCGATTAATCACAAGAGTAACTAAAAATATTAATTGCGATTAATCGCAGTTTTAATCACAATGTTAATATAATATCAACTGAAATGTATTAAATATTTTGGATGTTTTTCTTCATTTTTATAGATATTGTATTCTGTGTTGTAATTGAAATTAAAGTGTATATTATTTTTGATTACAAATATTTGCACTGTAAAATGATAAACAAAATAATAGTATTTTTAAATTCACCTCATACAAGTACTGTAGGGCAATCTCTTTGTCGTGAAAGTGCAACTTACAAATGTAGATTTTTTTTTGTTACATAACTGCACTCAAAACCAAAACAATGTAAAACTTCATAGCCTACAAGCTGACTCAGTCCTACTTCTTGTTCAGCCAGTCACTAAGACAAACAAGTTTGTTTACATTTACAGGAGATACTGCTGCCCACTTCTTGTTTACAATGTCACCTGAAAGTGAGAGCAGGCATTTGCATGACACTTTTGAAGCCAGCATTGCAAAGTATTTATATGCCAGATATGCTAAACATTCATTGCCCTTCGTGGTTCGGCCACCATTCCAGAGGACATGCTTCCATGCTGATGATACTCATTAAAAATATAATGTGTTAATTAAATTTGTGACTGAACTCCTTGAGGGAGAATTGTATGTCCTTTATTCTGTTTTACCTGCATTCTGATATATATTTCATGTTACAGCAGTCTCGGAGGATGACCTAGCACATGTTGTTCATTTTAAGAATACTTTCACTGCAGATTTGACAAAACACAAAGACTCTACCAATATGAGATTTCTAAAGATAACTACAGCACTCGACCCAAGGTTTAACAATCCGAAGTGCCTTCCAAAATCTGGGAGAGACAAGGTGTGGAGCAAGCTTTCAGAAGTCTTAAAAAACCAACACTCCGATGCGGAAATTACAGAACCCGAACCACCAAAAAAGAAAAACAACCTTCTGCTAGTGGTATCTGACTCAGATAATGAAAATGAACATGTGTCGATCTGCACTGCTTTGGATTCTTATCGAGCAGAACCCATCATCAGCATGGACTCATGTCCCCGGGAATGGTAGTTGAAGCATGAAGAGACATATGAATCTTTAACGCATCTGGCACGTAAATATCTTGCAATGGCGGCTATAACAGTGCCATGAGTACCCCTGTTCTCACTTTCATTTGACATTGTAAACAAGAAGTGGGCAGCATTATCTCCTGCAAGTGTAAACAAACTTGTTTGTCTGAGCAACTGGCTGAACAAGAAGTAGGATTGAGTTGACTTGTAGGCTCTGAAGTTTTACATTGTTTTGGTTTTGAGTGCAGTTATGTAACAAAAAAAAATCTACTTTTGTAAATTCTACTTTCATGAGAGATTACATTACAGTACTTGTACTAGGTGAATTGAAAAATACTATTTACTTTTTTTTTACCGTGAAAATACTTGTAATCAAAAATAAATATAAATTGAGCACTGTACACTTTGTATTCTGTGTTGTAATTGAAATCAATATATTTGAAAATGTAGACAACATCCAAAAATATTTAAATAAATGTTATTCTATTATTGTTTAACAGTGTGGTTAATCAAGATTAATTTTTAATCGTTTGATAGCCCTAATTATTATAATGGTTACCCATAGTTCCACATACTGTATTTTGTTCCACTCATAGGAATTTATCTATATTGAATGTTACTGTAACTGCACTTAGAGAAAGGCTTGGGAATTCTACACAATAATTCCTCCATGAGTCACCCTGATGTTACAAGGAATGGACTCGGATTTGGGAATGGAATTCCATTTCAACAAGAGCAAGTAGCTGTCTCTGACTTGGAATGCAGGAGCTCTGTTCTTGGGAGCTGGGACTCTGTGCAAGGGTGATGTTTTGCTTTGGGTTCCCTGCCTAGAGATTCTGAACCCTGTGTGGAGCAATTCTGTGGGCCTGGAGCAGAAGTTGTAAAGAGCTGACAACACAGTGAGGCCTGAGGAAACCAGTGTTTGTGGCACAGACCTGGTCTTCATAAGATGGCCTGACCAGACCAGCTGTGGAAGAACTGGATTAAGCACTGGACCAGTTAGCTGCACATCCCAGTGGGACCTGGTGGTGTGGCCTTTGCTGGACTGAAGCAGACAAGAGGAGGACAGCCAACTCCTGATGCCCCTGATTACAACTCCATTCAGTTAGACATATCAGTGGAGATTCGGTGGGTGGGTATTGCTTTGTGACTCAGAGGTTTGTACATCAACAAGCCAGACAATTCATAAATTGGAACTGTGGATTGGCCATCCCCCTGATAGACTGATTGGGTTTTACTCCTGTCATTGTATGCAAATATATATGGTTATCCTATTTTTTCCCCTTGTTCCTCCAAATAAAAGGTGTTTGCAAGAGAAGAACTATCTGCAAAGATGACCAAGGAAGTGAGATAGAAAATGCAGTTTTATTGAAATCAGAATACTTCACAGATTTTTTTTAATGAGAATTTGCGCAGAAAGAAAAATGAGATTTTTTTGACCAGCCTTAGTTTAAGTGGTTGAAGTTGCAAGGAACCAGATATGAAAATCGTAGAAAGAGGACTTCTTTGTCAAAACATCAAGAGTTATCTCATTGGTGGGACTGTCTGAACCACAACTGAAATTCTTTGAAATAATGTACTCCTGTATACCACAAAATTAACAATGGTCAAGCTAACATAGTTAGAGTTGAACTGTATTATAATAACATGGACAATGTAGATGCTTTTACTGGACCAACTTCTGTTGGTGGAAGGTACAAGCTTTCAAGCTCCAAGCACTCTTTTGGTCTGGGAAAGAAAGCAATCAAGCAGTGTCTGAGCTAACTACAAGTTGGGACAGATGGTTAATCAGAAGGGGTAATGTGGGAACTGGTTACTTGAAATGAAATGGGCAATCCGGGGGTTAGATTGTTGTGCATAAAAGTTTGAAGTGAGCAATTAAGGGTAGCAGGCAATGTAGTTTGTTACAAATTGTTCTAATGAACCATAAAACCAGTGTCTTTGTTAAGTGCATGACTTACAGTGTCTAGCAGAGTTATGAATTTAATTTCCCAGGCTTGCCTTTTCAAGGCGTTGTGCAGATTTCCCTTGAAGAAAAATATTGAAAGATCAGATATGGAGTAACCATTTTGTGAAAAGTATTCTCCCATGGGTGATAAGGTGTTTTTGTCGTCTCTCATTTTTCTATGCGAGTTCATTTGAGAGTGTAGTGGTTGTCAGATTTCATCCATATAGTTGTTGGGGCATTTTATACACTGGATGAGGTACACTGCCTGTTGTAATAAGCATGTTTAGGACCCACGAATCATGAAAGGCGTATTGTAGGGGAGTGGGGTATTGATCTTTGTATTAGTGGAGTTATGTCTGCAGGTTTTGCAACTGTTTTGACAGGGTCTCATGCTGCTTTGAGTTGGTGTGCCCTGGTGTGTGCGGAGCTTGCTTCTGAGAATAAAGTTGGGGGATAGGGAGGGGGAGAGGATTATTTGAAGGCCATGGCCGGGTCATGGACAGCCAGACCAAATGGTCAGAGCCACAGTCTGCAGGGTCAGCAGAGTGTCAGCAGGGTGCCCGGTGGAGTGTTGGAGTGTGGCCATTCCCATAAATGCTGCGGGCTCAGACTGATGACACATCTGTCATGACAGAGTATGATGGGTGGGTGGTGGTTGTTGAAGTTGTTGTAGAAAGCTATAAAGGAGTTTAGACCTGTCCAGAGGATGAAAACATCAACGATGTATCTTCGGTACATTGTTGGTTTCCTGGTGCTTTTTTCCAGAAATTCTTTCTCAAGGTGGCCCATGAAGAGATTGGCATATTGGAGAGCCATCTTATTACCCATGGCTGCTGTCATAAATATAAAGGGAAGGGTAAACCCCTTTGAAATCCCTCCTGGCCAGGGGAAGCTCCTCTCACCTGTAAAGGGTTAAGAAGCTAAAGGTAACCTCGCTGGCACCTGACCAAAATGACCAATGAGGAGACAAGATACTTTCAAAAGCTGGGAGGAGGGAGAGAAACAAAGGGTTTGTGTGTCTGTCTGTAGTCGTCTTGGCCAGGGACAGAACAGGAATGGAGTCTTAGAACTTTTAGTAAGTAATCTAGCTAGGTATGTGTTAGATTATGATTTCTTTAAATGGCTGAGAAAAGAATGGTGCTGAATAGAATAACTATTTCTGTCTGTGTATCTTTTTTGTAACTTAAGGTTTTGCCTAGAGGGGTTCTCTATGTTTTTGAATCTAATTACCCTGTAAGATATATACCATCCTGATTTTACAGGGGGGATTTCTTTATTTCTATTTACTTCTATTTTTTATTAAAAGTCTTCTTGTAAAACACTGAATGCTTTTTCATTGTTCTCAGATCCAAGGGTTTGGGTCTGTGGTCACCTATGCAAATTGGTGAGGCTTTTTATCCAACATTTCCCAGGAAAGGGGGAGTGCAAGTGTTGGGAGGATTGTTCATTGTTCTTAAGATCCAAGGGTCTGGGTCTGTAGTCACCTAGGCAAATTGGTGAGGCTTTTTACCAAACCTTGTCCAGGAAGTGGGGTGCAAGGTTTTGGGAAGTATTTTGGGGGGAAGGACGCGTCCAAACAGCTCTTCCCCAGTAACCAGTATTAGTTTGGTGGTGGTAGCGGCCATTCCAAGGATAACGGGGGTAATATTTTGTACCTTGGGGAAGTTTTAACCTAAGCTGGTAAGGATAAGCTTAGGAGGTTTTTCATGCAGGTCCCCACATCTGTACCCTAGAGTTCAGAGTGGGGGAGGAACCTTGACAGCTGCTCCCATGGTTTGGGATTAAATGGATGATTTTTGCAATGTGTTTTGGGTGGATTTCCAAGTGTTGTGCATTATCTTGGTTGTATTTGAGGAAGACAGCAATTCCCTCATGGTGAGGGATATTGGTGCATGGGGGGGGTTTCATCCCTGGTGGCAAGGATAGTGTTCTGGGGGAGGTTGGTAATGCTGTGGAGTATAACAACATAGTGTGTGGGTGGAAGTAAACTGTATGTTATCTAAAGGTTAAAAAACTGTGCTTTAATCTGGGTAGATAAAGCCTAACTTTGTCATGTTTCTTTAACCTGGTTATAAAATAGTTTGAGAGGCAGGACATAAAAATCCTGCATTAATAGTCAATTGTGCATCATAGACAGGCCTAAATATTGCCATTTGTCTTGTTAAAAATAATAAGTGATTTTCCTGTTTTGTTCCTGACCAAAGAATGTGTCAGATCTGTTTGCCGTGTCCTGCTCCCATTTGGATCACACTGGTAGAATACATGTAAAACTGATTTTTACTGTGATTCGCAGAAGAGGTAGGAGGGCATCACCTGGCCCATTCCTTTGCACTTTATGTGACTAAGCTTTGACACGATGGCTTTTCCCTGCATGGTGGTAGCCTGTGAAACCCATTGAGAAAATCGCCTAGGTGATGTTTAATCCAAGACAAAGGATAGAGCAGCTTGAAAGTGAATCCCCCACTCAGGTAATGTCGAAAAGGCGAAGTATTTTTACAGCTATGAAGCATGGTTTGGGGAGAAGGAGGAACATGTTTTTCCTCCACTTTGAATTGATATTCTTTAAAACAAACAAACAAACAATGGCTGTAATTAGAAAGAGGAACTCAATTGGAGATAAACTTGGGGAACCAAGGAACTGAACTGGTTGAATCACCACTTTTAAATTTATTATTAATATTATTATTATTGTATTTATTTATTTTGTTAAAACAAACAATGGCTGAGATATGGAGTTATTTTGGAGTAAAGGAAATTGGGTCAACACTGCACTTGTAGAGCCACATTTTCATTGACCCCTTAACCTGGCTTCTAAATCAATTAACTGTTATTGCTAATAATAATCCTTAGCTCTTCTGTACTGTGTTTTTCATCTTCAATGCATTTTACACTAGAAAAGATGACTTGGTATGGGCCCTGAAAAGATGACTTGGTATGTCCCCCGAAACTTGGGGATATTTGGATTTGAAGTTTGCAACTTAGGCCTAGCTCATTAATGGGCCAGTCCACAACATCAAATACAAACACAACCAAAGGCTAGGGAAGTCTGGATTCATATTCAGTTCTGGAGCCAAAGTTTGTAGGTGTGGCAATTTTGCACATTATAGAGATAAGGTGGGTGAGATAATATTTTTTTTTACCTCTCTCTCACCAATAGAGGTTTGTCCAATAAAAGATATTGACTCACCCACCTTATGTCTCTAGTATCCTGGGACCAACATGGCTACAACAAGACCTTTTACGCATGTAAACTAATTACTAGAGATGATCAAAAGATGGCTGTTTGAAATATTTTTTGTAAGAAAGTGTTGATGACATTTCTAAAACTTAAAAAGCTTTGACTAGCTCTACCAATGACTTAATTTTCTCCTCATCTTTTAAAGATACATCTGTCACCATTATATGGATGGTTGTCCTAAGGCAGACAGGTAAAAGCTGTGTGATCCCATTCCCAGTTTGGTCATAGACAAATCATTCAGACCAACATTTTCAAAAGTGTTCACTAATTTGGGGTGCTTTTTTTTTGTTTTGTTTTTTTTTAAGAGGTCAAAAATGTTAGAAATTTGAGAAACTTGGAATCTAATTTGCAGAGATTCTAACCACCCAGATCTGAAATTAAAAGGATCTAAGTGTGCTCAGCACACTTTTGGGCCCTAGGCATCTAAATTTGAGGTATTCTAAATTAGTGGATTCTTTTAAAAAATGGTGCTAGTGATTTGTCTAAGACCAAACAGGGACTCGGCGTCAGATCCAAAAGAGAGCCTATGAGCTCATTGTCCGCAGAACCTGGGTAAGATTATTCCTTGCTTTCATCTGCAAGTACAAAATCCTGATTTTGAATGAGCAAATGCTGGAGTCATGTCACAAATCTGGGCTCCTTGTACGTATGCAAATGATTTCATCTGCAAACCTTAGGTTGTAAATTTGGAGGACATTTTTGAAATTTTTTATGTTGTAGGTTCCTAAAAGCTCATGCTTCAGTTGGCCATCTGCAAGGGTCAGGACATATTTCCTTCCAACTCTCCCTCCCCAACATATTCTGTTTGGTTGGTTTTTGCCTCCTTTCTCTGAAGCCTCAGAGATGGCCATGGCTGTAATTGGGACACTGGGTGGGGTGGGCCAGTGCTCTGAGGAGCCACCAACCATTCTCTCTCTCAGATGTTTGGCTGGCTGGTTCTCTCTCACATGCTCAGGGTCTGACTGATCACCATGTACGGGGGTGGGAAGGAATTTTCTCCCAGGTCAGATTGGCTGTGACTTAGGAGGGGGTTTGCCTTTCTCTGCAGCATGTAGGTATGGCTCGCATGCCAGGATTATCTGGGTATATCCCATTTACTCATTTCCCTGACGTTGCATGGGCCTCAGGCATTGGTGCATCTATTTTTTCCCTGTGGTACATAACAGTCTAGTCTCCAGTGTGCTGTAAGTGCTTTGGTCTAATGTCCATTGTTTGGTGTAGTGTGCTGGGGGTGGTGGCCTTTGATATACTGGAGGTCAAACTAGATAATCTGGTGGCCCCTTCTATCCTTAGCCTCTATGATTATGACTCTAAAATGTGGACTTAATGTCTTGTCAGTTTCTCATTTTATAAAATCTTTTTATTAATCAAACCAATGAAAACACTGTCTAACACCATTCCATTTCAAAATATTACAACTAGTTCATTACTCCTTCAAAAGGAAAGAAGGGTCAAAGCCTTCACGTGGCCCATCCCCAGCCTCCAACTGTGGAGCTGTGGTCTCAGTGAATTAACAACTCCATGTTTAAACTAATATGATGAGAAAACTATTTTCAAAGCCTCTTCACTAGAACCTGATGCACTGTTCTAGGATAAAATAAAGGATAGTAGCTTTTTGCTTAAGATCATTTTAGATAATGCTAAGTACATGTTGAAAACACTTTGTTCTCCAGATTCAGAAAATGAACACATTTATTCTCATTCACTTGTCATAGTTGTCATCCAAAAATCAGTTGAACAATCACAGTGAAGTGCAGCCCATGAAAGCCAGCTGATCAAATTAAAATTAATTAGTTTACATTGTATTCTTTATGCAGTATGATCCATCCCAGACATCTTGTTCAGGGTTACACATGTGTCTCAGAGATAGCTGTGTGTCTCTGCAATACAAATGAGTGAAGATAACAATAAGTAACACATAAGGTTCAGAATTTTACATCTTCTTGCCTCTTCTGAATCCCTTGCTGATTTTGTTACTTGGTTTATCTGCTATGCACTCATATGCTAGAATAACTTCCATTTTCTTTTATTTTTGTGACAAATGAATGAGTCAACTATTTTATTAACTTCCTGCTAGTTCTTTCTGAAAGTGAGAAATGTTTATCATAATCCTGTTTAGAGATGAGCAACCTCTCCAGATGAGCTCAGCAATCAAGACTTATCTCTCAAGGACAGTTGAGTGCATGCAACAATCCTGTGGGGTGCTCAACACTTTGCAGGATCAGACCTCAAATGAGAAATGAAAAGAAGGAAGCAAATGACAAAGAGGAGAAAAATAATTGTTTTGCATGTCTGTTTTAGAGACTGATTCAGCTCTCACTGAAGTCAAGGGTAGTCTTTCCACTGAGTTTAATGAGAGATGATCAAGCCCTTAATTAACTTTCTGTAACCCTGAGCACTGTACCACTTAAAGATCTACCTGTGCAGAGACTGTTGTTGGAATGACATGGATTTAAGGCTCTGTCCCTTAGATATTCTGAGGTGGGAGTTCTGTGTACAGAATAGCTACAGATGTCGCACTCAAAATGGATTGCCAGGGTAATATTTACCTGAGCCCTGTTCCTTTAATTGTTTGGAATTCTGCAGAAGAGATTAAAGGGGACACAATAGGACATTAGCAAGTGATCCCAGGAGAGTTTAGTGTGAAAATAAGTAGCAATGGGGCAAATCTACATGGGAAAATGGTAAAAATGCCATCACTAGACTAGACAAGAGCTCCCAGCATTATGACCTCTGGTAGCATGGTCTGTTCCTGGTTCTCTGGCTGAGGCATGAGTCCTACACTCTGATCCATTTTAATGTCAAAATGAAATATTTCTTCACAGTTGATAACTTTGTAATATTTTGCAATATAATTTAAATCCCCCCAAACAAGCTAAGGCTCAGGGGCAGGAGCAGATTGCAAGAAAGTAAAAGCTACCAGAGGGCTGTCAGAGAGGGTCCATGTTAATATCAGTGAGAACTCCTAGCTGCCATTGTGAAGATAGTTACTCCCTAAAATATAATAGTTCACTATTACACTTTTCTTTTCACATTTGTACATGGTGCTTGTTGGACTATGGGGCACTTATCAACCCTTTTCATACATATCAAACAACCAGAGAGTTTATCAATTCCTATGATTTCCAAGGGGCTCACTGAAATTTAATGAAATCCCCATTTAAATTTTGGACCAAGCCCTGCAATCCTCTCATATTTGTAAGTATAGGACTACTAAATCAATATGAGTACTGAGCATAGATCCTGACCTGACCAAATAATTACATAGGCATAGTAGGCACTAGGCATAGTGCTCATTACTGTAAATAGTTTTATGGAAATCAGTGCACTATTTACAATCATGTGGTAAAATCAATGGGAAACTGGATGAGGACCTATGCCTGATAGTAAGTATTTCTAGGATCTGGCCCAATGAGACCAAGGTAAATACCTGATTTATATAAAACTCTTCACATTAAGTTTTGATGGTGATGATGAGGTTTTTGGTTTTTGTTTGTTTGGTATTGTTCACTCAAGCACAGAGCTAATTCTGCACACACATTCTAAGTGACTCTTACTTAATCAGAAATAAGCTGAACTATGTATTTCATAATCAACCAGCAGAACTCTACTGTATATGTTCATCTTGTCTAAATGCTAAAGTAAACACAAAACTTCTGTTCTCTGACTTGCAGGAGCTAGACGGAGCGGTGGGGGTTTCAATTAAAATCCACAGGAAAGGAAAGGAATATGTCAATAAAACCACAGACTTGTAAGTACTGCATACTAGTTTGCAAACAAACACAGCAAGCATTCTTGGAGTATGAGTCTATTACTGTAAATTTAGACTGAATGCACAATGTTGAAGGTGACTGTCCCAGCATGATCTTCCTTCATTGCATGTACAGTGGAATGTTCTCTAGCTTCGTTCAATAGCTCGATTTAGACATAGTGCAATGAGACTATTAGTAATTGGGGAAAACTCCATGAAGAGGAAGAACCACTTGAGGAAGATTAGGAGTGTTTTGTTCTCTTTTAAAAGCAAATACAAAGTAAAAGAATATGAGATGTGAATTTATTTTCAGACACTATTGATTGTACATTACTTTTGTTTAATGTAGACATTAGTTGAACAGAAATGTAAATGACATGGTTTGAATTATACCACTTTTGCAAATATTGTCATTAGGATAGATTATGTTGATAATTAATTAGTTATAGAAAAGGTGTAATCACTCTGTAGAAAAGATTGCATATTTTACAGTGATGAAATCTTGAAGGAAGGCAGCCAAGGTGAAGGGAGTATATCAACAATTTACAGTTTATAGAATACTGTATACCCCCTACTGCATTTTTTTTAAGTGCAATGCACCCTATGGTGTTTTTTTTATTGCTATCATATTAAAGAGATGAACCATTTAGTGCAAACAACATGGTTTACCTAATTAATTAAGAGCAGCTTAGGCTTAGTGCAGGTTAATAACTAGCATTAAATATACTGGCTTCACATTATGTTTGAACTATTAATAAAGTAAACTTATTAACTGCCTAGAATATTACAATTAGTTCTGAACTCATAAAGAAAAAATAATCACTCCTATAGCGGAAAAGATATAGACATATGCGACTGTGTTCTTTTTCTTTTGTCCGGTTCTCTTTAAACAGTTTCTTTCTTTCTTTCTTTCTCTTTCTTTCTTTCTTTCTTTCTTTCTTCTAAACAGCTATATTTTGAGGTATTTAAAAAACACAAATAAAGAAAAAAGTCAGCTTTGAAATTGACAGTACAGCGTTTGACACCACTGAGGTTCAATCTCTCTAGTGATTTAGGGTGTCATTTTCAAAAACGCTCAGATTTGGATTAACTACACATGCTCAAATAAATTGGTTAGTCTCTAAGGTGCCACAAGTCCTCCTTTTCTTTTTGTGGATACAGACTAACACGGCTCCTACTCTGAAATCTGATCCCATTGAAGTCAAATTTACCATTTTCTGGCTCACATCTGAAAATCTGTATGGGAGGTGTAAAATGCTGCCATGTTAAGACCTCAATTCTGCAAAGAGTTATGCATGCGCTCAATCTTATGTGAACCGTCCCATTGGAATCAACATGCAAGTCTATGCAGGAAGCCTAAAATGTCAACACTCACTTAGCACAACAATAGATGGTTTGACAAGGTTCAAGATAGTGGAGGAAAAGGCCCTGTGACATAGGCTGCAAGATCTCACGAGGGCAGGAATGCAGCTCATGTTCTGTCATAATCTAAGAAGAGTCATGCGTAGCTTTGATTTTATGAAACTTCTACATGAAGCCTAAATAGTGGAGGAAGTGCTGCTGGTGGTTTTGGGCTAAATCCTACTTCACCTAGGTGTGACAGGAGCCTGGGAACAAAGAGGACAACTCAGGCTGGGAAGCAGGTTGGGAGGGGACATAGAAGAAATGCACATGCCCCTCTTTTGAAAAGGGAATACAGTACACACTCTGCAGTACATGCTGCAAAGTGCAGCATTTGCATTGCTGAACTACAGGCTTGAACACACCATGCAGATCACAATGCTTTGAGTTGGTAAAAACATAGAAGCCAAGACTTCCACGAGCACTAGGCAGGTATTCTTTCCTACTGTTATTAAGATGGCCTGGGGAAGCAGCTTTCTATATACCACACTGGGCAATAAAGAAACAACATCTTAGTAGCATTAGGGTGCACTGTCCCGATGGATATACTGTGTTTCTGGTGAAATATAAAAGCAAAGTCTTGGCTCTGTGTAATTAAATAAATAAAACAAAACTCCCGTCACTTTTCATAAGAGTTCTAGAGTGGGTGTCCTTGTCAAATTCCAGCTGGACTATAATATGCAGCCTACCAAAAATGTCACCTACAGTTTCAACTAGCTATGGAATTCTTCATGTTTTATCTCAAACTGTTGTTGTTGTGCACTATTTGGAGAGTATTCAGAGTAGCAGCCGTGTTAGTCTGTATCCGCAAAAAGAACAGGAGGACTTGTGGCAACTTAGAGACTAACAAATTTATTTGATCATAAGCTTTCGTGGGCTAGAGCCCACTTAAACGGATGCACTGTTCCTCACACGTTCTTGTCTACTGCTGGAAATGGCCCATCTTCATTATCACTACAAAAGGTTGTTTTTTTTCTCTCCTGCTGGTAATAGCTCACCTTAACTGATCACTCTCATTATAGTGTGCATGGTAACACCCGTTGTTTCATGTTCCCTGTGTATATAAAATCATCCTACTGTATTTTCCATTACATGCATCCGATGAAGTGGGCTGTAGCCCACGGAAGCTTATGCTCAAATAAATTTGTTAGTCGCTACGGTGCCACAAGTCCTCCTGTTCTTTTTATTTAGAGAATAGTTATCCTTTCTGTAGAGTCAGTGATCCTCCGCAATTCAGACCTAATATCTTATCATTAATATTCTTGGGGAACACTATTTGATGAACCTAATGCAAAGCACATCATTTTCTATTTTCATCTAAGTGATCTTATGACTCCGTTCTGGAGCACTGACGGAATATAAAACCCAAACTAGTGCTATTTGCCACTATTTTGGGCTCCCTTGTCCAGACTCCAAAGCCATGGTGCGGTTGCCAATATAAGACAGAAGAGATTTATTTTAGAAAATTGGTTTCTTTATTGGTACTTTAATATCTAGCACTATTGTTCCCAACCTTTTTTGCCATATCAAGATCTCCTTCTCCATGGTGACGCTGTACCAGGATTTCCTTCCCATCTATCCAGGATCCCACTCCCATTTAGCAGTATAGCAAGGGCAGATGGACACTAGTTCACAAACCTCAGGTTGAAAAGCCATGATCTAGTATATGCACTTGTACCCATCCTGGTACTGTAGTAGTAATAAAGGTTTAGCTCACAAGGCTGTTGGCAAGAAATGGAATCTTTATTTCTTAGCCCAGTCATATCACCTTGGTAGGGTTCTGAAAGTAAATATGTTTATCGCATGACAGGGGTTGGTATCCACTAACACCAGCGGTTACTGTTACTCTACCCTGTATTGAAAAGGCAAATAAAAACATAACAATCAGACAAAGTAACTAATACAGCCAATTAACTACTACTCAGTGGGTATGCAGCCAATTCTTGTTCCTACAACAGTTCTTTCTGCAATGTCCTGTTAAACTGAGATGGATCCACTATCTCTGCTGCTGACCCTATTCGTTTTGTTGATGTAATCTCCACTTGTAGTTGGCCAACTCCTGGGACTCTGGACTGAGCTTCTAGAGGGTGCTACCATATGAACTACAACAATAATTGCTACCAGAGCTCCCTCTCACCATTTCACATTTTCAAAGCATTCTGGAAGGAGAGAAGCCAGAACAGATTGGAAACTCCTGTTGAAGCCAGCAGGGATGCTTCTGAATGGGTTGATATGGATGAGCAGTTTGCTGAGCCATTGCTAAGCCCGGGGCTGCTCATCTCCTCAGTGGGCTGGGACAGCTAGATTTTAAGACAAAGACACTCATTTTAAGAAAAGGCGTACTTGTGGCAAAACTTGTGTAATAGCTCACCTTTCCTGGTCACTCTTGTTACAGTCTGTATGGTAACACCCATTGTTTCATGTTCTCTGTGTATATAAAATCTCCCCATTATATTTTCCACTGTATGCATCCGATGAAGTGAGCTGTAGCTCACAAAATCTTATTCTCTAATAAATTTGTTAGTTTTTAAGGTGCCACAAGTCCTCCTTTTCTTTTTACAGATAGACTAACATGGCTGCTACTCTGACACTCATTTTAGTATTGATTTTGACTTTGGGAGCTCAGAGAGAAGCAGAACAGCTCAGGAGTCTCTGATTAACTCCCTTTCCCCACAAAGAGAGTCTTTGAACTGCTGGGAAATCTAGCTCGTGTTTCAGGCAGTTCCAGCCTTGCAGAGACCAGTATCCAGAGTGACAGAAGTCTGACCTATCACCGACTGCTGAGAACCAGATGAGACCTCCATTGGACTCCAGAGCAGGGACCCAGAGGGGGACTCTGCTCTACACCCAGAGTCAGAGACACTGTAGGAGGACTGAAGGAGTCAGAGACCCATCCTGCCTCTGACAGATTCCACAAGGGGTAATGAGGCAGCTTAGGGTCACTTATGGGTAGCTAACTCACTGAGTAATTGGGAGACAGTTTAATTAGGCAGGGAAGCACCTGGGCATGGTAAAAGGCTAACAACCTCAGAGACGAAACTCCTAAGGAGAAAGGCAGCTGTCAGAGATACTGCAGAGAGAGCATCACTCCAGCAGACTGGTAAGAAGCTTTCTGAGGAGCTAACACTCCAATGAGGGAGAAGCAGGGCAGAAGCTTGGGGAAACCTACAAAGGAGGGGAGGTAGGTGGTAGATCAGGAGCAAGAGACTGTGAAGGATTGTTTTTTGCTGTTGTAAACAAGAGTGCTGAACGAGAACCCAATGGTGTGGTAGGGCCCGGGTAACCCTACCTGCTCCAGCCAAGGACTTGGGAGAAGACGACCTTCTGTCCAGCCTCACTAGAATGGAACTTTTGACTCCACATTATTCTGAAGGGAACAGATTATTGAGGACCTGGCCAGAGGGCAGGGTCATAACAAAGAGTTGGTGAACACAGAATTCAGTGTGGTGGTATAAGGATGGAGTAATTACCCATCTTGTTGCAATGGGGTGCTACAGGTTAAGGCCCATATGACAAGTATTGTTTGTTTGTTTAAGCTGGCCAATGGTCATAATGCTGGAGCATTCATCTTTAGACTCATCTTCAGCCTACCACCTGCCAGGTAAGGTGCCAAGGAGAAGTCTGAAAAGAGTGTTGAGACTGGGAGATTTAGGGGCAGGGTGTTAGTACTTATTAGTTAATCCTAACCCTTTCCTTGCCCCAGATCCTATTTTCCTCATCCTAATGAATTTCCCCTTTGTTGTATTGTTGTTTCTTTGCTGGGATTTGTGTTTTTCTTCTTGTGTACTGGGTCTTATACTTTTTGCCAGCAGTGATAGTGTTGTTCATTTGCTCAAGGGATAGCAACCCTTGTGTCTAGCCACAACTTGGTTGGAGGCACCAGGTGTCACAAAACAGAACCCAGGACCCAATGGAGGTGAGGAGAAGGGAGAAGCCAGTCCAAGTAACAAGCTTTAGGGAGAAGGCTTTAGCCACACAACTGGTGAGGGACTCTATCAGAGAGTGGGTAGGTGTGAATTACTTCTGACGCACGGCAACTGTCAATATCCACTTACTCCAGCATTCACTTGTATATTCGCCACCTGAAGATGAGGGGAAGATAGCAGCTTTCCATACATATGGTATGATAGCAACAGGGTCAGCCTGAATAGATTACTGTGAAGTTCTTATTCTTCACATTATGAAACCAATATTTCCTGTGCCCCATGTGCTGACCAAGTCCTCTTCTTTCCAGCTGACTATCAAGTACAATGTACAGTGTGACTGTGTGTTAAGGCATGCGTAGTCAGGAATTTATCTCCCCTTATCTGAAGCCTGTATTCAAAAGTGTGGCTGAACAAATCTCTGTCTTGCATGCAAGTGGGAAGCAGATTGTTAAACAACAACAACATTTGAAACACTTTCATCCAGGTAAGCAATATACATGTTCCACCAGGAAATAATACACTAATGTTTATTTTATTTATTAATAGTCATTTATCTGACAACACAACCCATGTGCATCAGTAGTAAATAAGCAAGAACACAAGAAGTGGGAAAGGAACTCTAAAAAAACCCAAAACAATTAAATATTAATAAATCTGAGTGGGAAGCCTTTCCAGAAGAGAAATGAGACAAAAGACTTTACATGATTTCTTGATCCTCCCATAGGCCCTGTGCCTAAAATAGGTTTCATCTCTGAGATGAAAAAGTCATCTCTGATACACAACCTACTTCCTTACACCCAGTTCATGTGATGACACTCTGTACTTTTAAAGTGTATGTCAGAGTTCACATGTATAATGAAAACACATGGGCAATGGAAAAACTCATCTTTGCTCACAAAAGAACTGTGTATACATCTCAAGGAGCTTGTCTATCCATTGTTTATAAACAAAATATGTATTTTTCCTTTGCGTTCAAAGGCTTTGTTGTAACTGAAGAACTAACATAACCTAAATCTCTTTATTAATATCATTAAAGTACTCTAGAGATGCTTCAGATGCCTCTGATTCCCCAAACGGTGCCCTTGGTAAACTATTGTCTTCAATGCCTAAAATATAGATTATTTAATGACTGATTAAATAGGTAGGTAGATAGACTATGTAGGTTCCATGGGGCCTCCTCTCCTTTGTCCATGTACCCTTCTGTTAAATTGAAGACTGAACTACTTGAAAAATTATTTGGTGATGAGTTAAAGTAAAATCAACCCTATTCAATGGGAATATTACAGAGTCTACTGGGTTAGGCTCACAGTTTGGGAACTGGGCACAAATGCTGCATTTTTAAAAAAAAATGTGGCCAAAGTTGAATGGGTATTAGATAACAGATTGTCCCTGTATCTCCAGAACTCCAGGCAGAGATATAAATCTACTTTGTTGGCTGTACTCTTTTTAGATATAAAATGAAGAAGCTTTACCTAGGGGGCAGTACAATATGTAAGTATTTGTAAATATCCCTGGAATTGTTGCTCATTTTGCGAGTACTTAAAAAAAGATATTGTAAGACATTGTGCTCACACCATAATACCTCATTTAATCCCTTGATGGATAAATGGGGAAGAGTTGTCAGTAGTCCATTGAAATTTCAGTGTGAAAAGGCCTGCCAGCTGGCTAATAACAGAATAACAAAAATTGATATGATAAAAATTGTGAATATCGTTACAAGAGCAGCCCTTTGGCTAAAGGACATTCAAAATCAAATGTCCAATTGGCAGCTGATACCTACTTGACCCTTGAAAGGTTAACCCTGCACAGAGAAGGTAAAAAGGCAATTAGCTTATTTCTGCAGCAAACAGTACATTTGGCTGTGTAGTCACAGAAAGAAACATCTACTACTCCATTGAGAATAACCACCTGGCAAAGCAACTACCGTTGGCCAATGGAATCTGAAAGAGAGCAACTGGCATCATTGTTTGCTTTATATTCCTCCTTGGTTTGATGCTTGCCTGCTCGTTAGTGGAGGAATGTTTGGTGGAGTGTGCAAGAGCGCAGCCTTCGGTAAATTTGCTAGTGACCAAGTGCTGTATTTTGATATTGTACAGCTGAATAGGCTACTGAATAGGTTCCCAAACTCGTAATTGATCAAAGAGCCAGTTGAACGGAGAAGCATCAAGGTTCGTTTCATGAAAAACAAGCAACCATATAATCTTATTTTCTGTATCCTTCCTCCTCATTTACCTCTCTTTCTCTCCTTTATGTCATGATGAAAACCTGCAATATTGTGGATCTTAGTGGCAGTTGGCTGAGGTGGTCAGGTGGAAGCTGTAGTCTCATGGTTTTAATTCTGGACATCCTTAGTTCAGTCGCTGTCGTTGGTCAAGGTCTTGGCTGTCACACTCAGCAGCTCACAAATGCTGCTAAACACCTTGTAGGATTGTGGGTGTTATGAATCATGCTTCCAAGTTGCTCACTGCAGTGTGCTACTAGCATCTATAGTACCTAAAGGGCCAGATTTTAAAGGTCTGGCAATGCAGATAGGTGCCTAGATGGATTTTTAAAAGCATCCAAGTGCCTAATGCTAAGGTGCCCAGGCACTTTTGGAAATCCCACTAGGCACCTATCTGCATCGTTTGGCTCCTAAATACCTTTAAAATGTGGCCCTACATGCTTAGTATTGGGCAAGCTGTTACAGTACAAAAGTTAAGAATCAGACTTTTTTACCAGGCACTGCAGGATGTAGCAGAGAGGAAAGAGAATACAAGGAGGTCCACATCCTAACTCTCTATTTCTATGCACCCCTATGGAAAGGCTGACCAGAATCCAATTTGGTTAAGTAATCTCTACTCCTTTCTACCATCTCTGTGGGGAATAAGGATGAAAATGTTGGCCCCATTTAAGTCAGTGAGAGCGTCGCCAGGATTTCACCCTAAGTTTCTGCAAGGCAGTAAGGAGAGGTGGCATGAGGGAGCAGTCATGGTGCTCTCTCACACACATCAGCGGAGTATGCTGCATCTTTTTAAAAGTGGTCCAAAGGCCATGAGGTCAGCCAAAGTTCAGAGTTGGTCATGATTCATTTCAGGGAGTTCTGCTACAGTCTAACCCTTGCATACTTCTAACATGCCTGACAGCACCTAGGACATAACTGTGCACAAAAAGGGGGGGAAACCCCTTTTATCTTTGTGGAAAACACAAAGTCTAATCTGGCACACACTGCTATAAACATCACCCAGTCTTGATTTTAAAATGTTAATTTATCTTCCCAAATTACCATGCTCACATATGGCTCATAATTGCAGTATCATGGAGTGTCAAATGAGCAAAACAGATGTATTTTTTTTAAAAGAGTGGCACTGTTTGCAAAAGCACTCTATTCTCCGTGGATGTGCATGCTGCTTCTACCTTCTGCTTCAGTACCTAGATATTGATATTGCTGAACTAAATGCAGTTTTCTGCTTCAAGTATATAAAATATTAAAACTTGGGCCAGCAAAGGCCTTTATTTTGAGAGCATCTAGAAGATGGGGAAAGTGCTGAATAAAGCCAGTTAAGGCAAATGTTTACATATGCAGTAACCAATTTACATTTCTTATTGCGGCGCCAGTCAGACCAAAAACCATGAGAGGTTACGTCAGATTACCCACAAATTAGGAAAAAAGACCTGCATTTCTCAGAATGGTGTATGAAATAAATGTTTCATTAGTCTCAGGAACAGTAGAAGGGAATGATTCATAATGCCTGCCCTGGTAAATTAGGAACTAATCCTGTCAGGTGCTGAGCACTGTGAGTTCCCATTGACATCGATGGGAGCTATAGCTACTCAGCAGCAAGTATGAATTGCTCAGCAGTGCAGAAAATGATCTTTAATGGGGTCAACATCCACCTCTTGTGAGTGCTGCCTCTGGTTGGGTGTATCTGCAGTCTTTAAACTAGTCCCAGCCCTGGTATAGGGCCACATCCCCAGGGCTTCCTCCCTGGAGACACTATCTTCCTGCAGCCCTCCACATGCTCAGTCCCTACAGCCAGCCAGGCACTCCTTCATTGCTCCCCCGGTCTCTGCTAGCAAACTGCCTTTGGCTCAGTCCTAGCAGCCAGCCAGGAGCCTCTCACTCCCACAGTCTATGCTCCCCACTTAGTTGTCCATTGTGCTGCTGTTCCTTCAGCCAGCCAGATATGCAGTCATTTCTTCTCTAGCTTCCAGCAGGAACTAACTACTGCTTTATTCTGCAGCTCCCTTTTATAGGGCCTTCCTGGGCCGTAACTGGCTGCTTCCCCGCAGC
This sequence comes from Lepidochelys olivacea, assembly GCF_965140295.1. Classification (NCBI taxonomy): domain Eukaryota; kingdom Metazoa; phylum Chordata; order Testudines; family Cheloniidae; genus Lepidochelys; species Lepidochelys olivacea. Next base: position 29,477,692 of record NC_140422.1, read on the forward strand.
CACTCTAGTTTGCTTTGTGGACCTCTCCAGTATTCCTTTCCTGGGATGGGTGTGGCAGAGCCCTGAGGCCTCCAGCAGGGGCCCTTTGGGCCTAGTCCACCCCATCACAGGCCCCCATTGACTTAAACAGGATTTTCAATCCAGCCCTCTATGAAGTCCTGATCCCAAGCTTTGAATGAGGTGCTGACGCCTACCTAAGGAAGGCCCCTCAGCTCCCGGAGAAGTCATCTGGCACGATTGGACCCTTAAGACTGTCCCAAGTCTCTCGACAAGTGAATCGTTGGCAAAACTTTATCCTTTGTCCATCATTTAGGCTAGTCTGCTGCCGTTCTGAGTCAAATGCACAGTCTCATTTTTACATAAATCTCACCTGTCCTGCAGTTAGGGCATGTCTTTGTCACAAGAACTCAAAGTTATTCAGTGAAATTAATCCCACAAGACAGGGAAACTTCTGTAAGAAAAGTGGGATTTTAAGGCTCCAGGACTATAGCAAACTTTTACTAAAAATGCCCAGGTAGTCATGGTAACTATATCCATGGAAGCTGCTGGAATCCAACACCCATGACAATCAATGTAAACAATGTCATTTTGTGAGCCAAATGTCTGAAAGTGGAAAAAATCTATACACTATACATTTGCCCAGGAATTTGTCATCACAGATCACTTGGTACATACGTACCCACCCATCTGTGTACTGTATTTTCATGATGTCAGAGATATATGCAAATCTTTAGTCTTATGTTTTGGTGGAGAATTTCAAAGGGAATGGAGAGTGTCAGTGTCTTGTAGGAGCCATTTAGCCCCGCATAGGATCAGGTCTACTATCCCTGCACCATCCTGACTAGATCAGGATCAAGTCTGGCATTGAAAAATCTCTAGTGTAGGATCTTCCTTGATATGCCTTGGAGCCTTTTTCTCCTAGTTAGAAAGCATTCCCTAATACTTAACTTCTGTGAAATTTCTGCTTTCTTCATTCTGAAAAAGAATTGGCTCACAAAGAGTTTGCCTGAATTTCTCGTTTGTCTCCATATTGTTTCATTCATTATTTCTTTACTTACAATAAACTAGGATATATCTGGCTTTAAGAAAATCTGTAACTAAAAACACTTCCTTACAGGTTTGTATCTGAGTGTCAACCTCTAGAAATATTTTAACCAGTAGCTTTAAAAAAAAATTGAGAAATACTTGAGACTTAGCTTTTATGAAAGCTTCTCAGAATTGGACAGTTTTAATGCCCTGATGGAGAGGGAGGTAATTATGTCCCCTACAAATATTATTATTCTGAATTAAGTTCTCTCAATTTGCACTGCTAATTATTTACAGCAACTTGTCTTAAAGCACTGTAAAACAAGAGGTCTAACTAATCATTTTTGCTTTTTTACTAATTTAAAGTTTAGCTTTCAGATCGCTCTGAAAAGGCTTTTCATTCCATTTTTTGTCTATCGTCCTGTATATTTTTTTCCAGCAGAATTCATAGTGGTATCTTCTTCATACAAAGAAGAAATTTAAAGCCATGAATACTTCTGAAACAGCATGATACACTGCTGTTATCTTTCAACTCTTACGCATGCAGGGCTCCAGTGGGACTTATGGGAATGTGAGAGAGGATTTGGCCCATGTATGCAAGGTAGGGTCTTACCAAATAAAGTCAAAATAAGAAATAAACAAAACATTTATTTCTATAATAATATACTTGTAATAAGTTGAGAATATTTTAGAATGTCCAATCAGACTTTCCCTTTCTAGCTGGCATATTGGCTCACTCTAAAAGTGGCTTTTATTTTCAGGCTCAATGCTGGAAGTCACTTCTTACTGGCCTGCTACAAAAATAGTCAAAAGGGTTGTACTTTGATCCTTACTCTCCCACTACACTTCCACTGACTCCAACATGGGCTAAGCTGCTAAGCACCTTTCAAACTTTGAGAAGGATGCAAAAAAAAAATCACACTTGGCGATGGAACAGTTTCTAGACCTGTCCCTATTTGACACAGCATCATTACCAAGAGCAAAGCTCTGCCACTTTAATTTGTACTTTAGGAGAGGACTTTATTGGGTGTGAGAGTCTGATTTCCCATGTTCAAATATCAGCTTTGCAGACAGTCCATATTGTCATTTTTACAGTTTGTGTCATTAAGAGATGTAAGATGCAATTACAGATTTTTATGTTGTCCTTCCTATCAGATATGAAAGTTTGAACTTTTGCAAAATGTCACCACCAGGAACAAAAGGCAAATCTGATTTATTGTATAGTATAATGTGTTACTGTCTAGTGTGAGGTTTGATTCATTTTTTTACAATGCAGCATACCTATGTGGTGCAAGAATCTGATTTAAGGGTCTGCATTAAAGCCTCACTCACTTTAATATTCTGGTTAAATATTATATGATATGACACAAATATATTGAAAAATAGCATTTAAGCTTCTTATAATGGACTATTGCTTTCTATCTGTCTTACAGCGCATTGACTTCAGTATTGTGCAGGGTGTCCTAGGTCTCTGGGTTTTAATATGTGTCTCTGGTAGACAGAGTTCAATTAATATGCCACAATGCAGTCTCTAGCCAAAAGCTACCAGCTCAGATATGAAGATAAGGCTTCATCTTCTGGAAGTGTCCGATGTGTCACTATGTGCCAATCTAAATTAATATTTTATTACACACCACTATTATGTGTGAGCCTGTGGCTCTCTATTAGATGGATATGTGTAATGCTATATTCTGCAGTGATTCTAGATGTGGTAACCGTAGTTAGCTGTGATTATTTGGTTACAATGTGTCTTGACAAAATGCAAGGGTAATACAATTTTAATTGAAAAGGAGGGTCCTGATCATGACTAGGACTCCCAGGTACTATGGTAATACTACTAATAATAGGAAAATTAGATTGTCCTTAGCACTTACTTGGCCACAGAGAGTATCAAAATCCCACCTTATTTCCTCTGCTCAAATTGGAGTTCTGACTAAGGGTAGGACAGGGGTACAGCAGAGACTGTTTAGCCAACACCACCCACTGCAAGCTAGTGGATAAGAGGCCTATAGAAATGGGCAGAGCCTCAGAGGAGTCCTGGCTCTGCCTTCTCTACTCATCAGCCAGAGTAGCTGGCTGGCTGAACATGGGGAAGAAAGTGGCACCGGGAAAGGGGGTAAAGTAACTTAATGACACACACATGGAGCAGGGAAGAATATATGATTCTGCAGCATAATTCCTTCCCAGAACTCTGCCACAGATAGCACAGCTGTATATTACCCCTTATGCAGGGCTGAGCCAATTTGTCTCTAGCTGGAGTCTGACTCATAACCCTGATCAAGATTTTAACATAATACTTTTTTTCCCAATCTATAAGTAAAGGCTAGCTCTTGGTACATAATGCTACTAAGTGCACTAGCTGCGGCTCAAGTAAAAAGGTGTAGTATATTCAAACTATGATGGACATGGGTCTCTGGAAGTCATTTACTGTCAACCAAGCCAGCTTTATATGTGTCCTATACCATTGCTTAAGCCCCTCATAAAGGGTGAGATTAATCCATCCTTACTCTCACACGTAGGGACTTACTCACGGAAGTCCAAAACTGAGGGCCAAATCCTGCAGTCTATACTCATCCTTACTCAGGAAAATCTACCACAGTTGTCAAGACTAAAGATTGTTAGACGTGCCCAAGTTTATGCAGATATTGTCCATACTCTCAGCTCCTGCCACCCATATTCACATGAATAATCCTTTCTCACAGCAGTAGCACCAGTGAATGATAGTCATGGTGCTAATTTTGCCACCCTTACTCACACTGAAGAATGTCTTGCTCCACTCACTCTCTGTCCCTCCCAAACCACTTGATCCAAGCACATAGCAAAATGGAGTCTGAGGAAGCTGCAGAGGAGCTGAAGGGAGGGGAAAGGGATCTTGTTGCCTATTATGACTCCATGCAGGTGTGCAGTCCAATGCTCAACCTAGCCCAAAGGGACAATTTGCAGAGAAAGGTGGCAGAATCAGGACCTAAAGTTGTATATCTGGATTTTTTGGGGGGAAAATACATTCAATTTATTTATTTTATCTTGCTCACTCTCTGTGTCCATGAATAAATGGGAATTTGTTAGATCATTTGCTGAATTTACTTTCCTATTCTTTTTAAAGACCGCTTTGTCAGTACCAGCATGCTGAACTGGTAATAGTGATGGTTTATTACCTATATTTTTTTCTAATTTTTAAATGTGGAAATCTTTTTGTAATGGTCAACTGCAAGAATACTGGTGGCACGTTAGAGTTAAACTGCACATATTTTTTTAATTTAAAATCCATTAGCAAATCACATAATTACTTAGAGTTTTACACTTCAGTTGTTTTTGGTTCCCAAAAAGAAAACTGAGCACATGGAATATAATTTAATTTAATTTTGGTCTATGTTTAATCTACCTGAAATATTATTGTATTTTAGGGGAAGTTTTAACCATTTGCATCTTGTCAAAATGTCCTTAGTGAGCAAACATTTAGATAGTTAGTTTTATTTTAAAATACAGGAACAATACATTTTCAATTAGTACTTCACCCATTTTCAGTTAGAAGAAAACAGATAAACAAAGAACCCATGCACACTGTATCAGAGGAATATGCATAATATTGCTGGAGCATATGACCGTGTGGCCAAAAGTGATAACTGTGGTACAACAGAACCATGTGTTGACATAAATGAACACCGAAAAAGAAATAACGTTAAAAAGAACAAGGCAAAAGAAGTGCATCGATGAAATCCTTTCACAACTGTCAAGTAGTTTAAGACAACATAGGCATGCTAGTGGTATACTCCTATTGGTAGGGGTTGTTCAATTAATAATGTATTAAATTTTATTAAGAGAATATAGCCAGACTCTCAGATGGCATTAATTAGTGTTGGGATTGAGCAGGCTGTGTTGTCTAAAGCTTAGAGCATCTTCTGTGAATTAGATCTGACTTTTATTACTGACTGATATTCAATGTTTGACATTGTTCATAGATTTTAAGTCCAGCAGGAACCATTAGATCACGGTCACATTCCGGGGTGCAATCTAGACCAGTGAGGGGTTGTGTCACTGTCTGATTTGTAACCCTAAGTGCTTCACAAGTCTCTGTTGCGGTGATTCCAGCAGCCTGCTCATTACCCCCTAGCTGCACTCTGATTATACCTGGCAAGATGACCCCAACACACTCTCTGTCCCAAATTCCCTCAAACCATCTGTTCTGAAGCGTCCAGTCCTCTCCCTCAGAGAAATAATAAGGTTTGTTTGCTCCTTTTAAAGAGACAAAAATAACATTACAGCTTACTGATGTAACTGGGGTAAATACACCCTTCCCTTCAAGCACAGCACTGAGTTGATTTATTGTAAAAATAAAACAGATTTATTAACAAAAGAATATAGATTAAGTGATACAAAGTAGAAGGAATAAAGTTAGAAAGGTTACAAACAACTGTAAAAATACACTCTTGTGACTAAGACCTAACTTAACAAGAAACAGTCTATCTTCCATTCCCCAAGACCACAACCCCCGTAGTTGAAGGTCCCATCTTTCTCATCTTGAAAGATTTGACTCTTTGTGCCTGTCTAGTGATGGATGCCAAAGATGGCTTCTCTCCTTGCTTATATCTTCCAAAGTTCAGCTGATCAAACAGAATCAATTATTGGGCAAAGCAAATGTCAAAAACAGGATCTGGTCTTGGCAAAAGCAGGGTGTACAAGTCATGTAAAAGAGGATGTGGGTTTTTGGTTTGGGGTCATTAGTTTGGCAAGTGTAAATATATCCAGACTACCTGTTTTTCACATATGTTCACCCTCACACTTCAAGAAAAAAGGGCACAGAGGATCAGATTCACCTCTCCTCCTTTCTGACTTCACCTTAACTACACTAAATGACTGCAAAGATCTATTAAATAACTTTCCTAGCAATAAGCAAAATAATTGATAGTCCATCCTGATAGTTGGTAGTGGCATAGGCACCTGGTGGTTTGTTAAAATACCCCTGTACAGTACCATAAGCACAGAGTAGCAACAAGCATAATGATTCTGGGAGGAGTGAAGTATAAGATACATCTACACTGGAGGTGTAATCTTCAGCTCAAGTAGATGTGTGTGAACAAGTTTTGATCATTTTAGTGCACTAAAAATATCATTGACACTGTGGGGAGGGGAGAGGAGGGGCTAGCTGCCTGCATGCGTACCTAGCGTCTTGGATAGGAATGTACTCAGGGTGGCTAGCCTGTCCTGCTGCCCATGTTGCTGAAGCTACGCTGATATTTTTAGTCCACTAGCTCAGTCAAAGCTAGTGCACGTATGCCTACCCAAACTGGAAATTAGCCCTCTGTCACGGTGTATGCACACCCCATCCCCTTTGGGAAAGGACAGGGTGGTGGTCTCACCGCAGTTCATCTCTCTGGAGGCACTTAGGGCAACTATGGTAAAGCCCAGAGGCCACAGTTACAGCCTAATGGCCAGAGTCAAGATGGCTGGGAAAGGTGGGAGCCACCACCAGGGGGTGACAGCCCAGGTAGGGGGGCCCAGGCCTGCCTGACTCCACAAGGCCATGACCCAGGGCCCTAATAGTGACCGTGCAGTCCATCACTGGGTCAGCAGGGAATACCGCTGAAACATGCTGACCATACTCTGGTGGGAGATACCACTCGCTTACCCTCCCTGGTCACTTCCTTCCGTAGTTCCAGAAGCTGCTGTCCATGGGGTGCCAGGGTCTCTGAGTTCCTCAGCACAGAGGATCCTCCAGAGCTCCTTGGGCTCCAGGCCTCCACTCCAGCTCACAGGGTCTCTAGCTCTTGCAGGTAAGGGCTGTGGTGGCTAATTCAGCAGAACAAGCTGGATTGCTCCCTTTTATACTGAGGCAGCAGTTGGAGCATGCCCAGCATGGCCTGAGGGGCAGGACTTCTGCCACCCATAGTGTGGGATTAACCTTTTCTTCTCCGGTGCAGGATATGCACACCCCATCATACCCTCCAACTGCAGTGTAGACGTTCCCATAGGGCCATCTCGTGCCTGCCATCCCACTATGGGGAGACCATATACTGCCCCCAACACCTTCATACATTCCCTCTCTGGGTGTTCAGCATTTTTGACAACATGAGCGGAGCAGTTGTAGAATCTGGATTGCAGTAGACAATGACTTCTTCCCGCTGAAAGAATCAGGGAGAAGGGGTAGCAGTAAAATGCACCCTCTCCAGGCTCCAGCACTGCCAGGTAGGAACAGCAATACAACATTCATTTTGTGGATGAAAAGCAATTCAGAGTCTTAATCTGGGATAATTAAATCTGAGAAAGAATCTGTAATTCATCAGTTCAACAGAAAATATTTTTTAAAAATGACTGTTAGGTACATTATATTTTTTCACAAGCTCAGCAAATGAGTAAAAATGTCCCTGTGTTATCACATCATTTATAACCATTATGCTTCTAGAGTGAGTGGTTTGTTGTTAATTATCAATTTTACGCTGTTCCAGAGGAGGATTGAGAAACATTAGAATGGACTGGAATACGTGAGCCTCTCTCAGCAAAGTATTGTCTTTGACCATGCTCACAATGCCCTATGGCCCAGTTTAATTTTAAACAGAATAGGTCTAAGGGGAAAAAATATAAGAGGAACAGGAGAAGTTTTAGGGTATAAAGTAGTAAGGTTAGACAAGGGCAGGTTATCTGCCAACAGGAATAATGTTATCTACCTTCAAGGGAATAACCAGAGACACTGATTCTGATAGGTCCTCTTTTCTCAGTGAGATATCTCTTGATGGTCCAGATTTTCATGAATCCTTATTTTGGTTCCAAAGCTCTTTTTAAAAAAAATCAAGTTGCCCTTAAAAAGATGGGGATAGTCAATCAGGATAACAAATATGTGCCCCTTTTGAAAGAAATTACAGCATTTACCAACATATATCAGACTGTGAACATATTTGCTTATGTCTAGTGCTCTTCAGATAACCTGTGTAAGGTTTGGTACATTCACAGGACCCTAGTGCTGCTGCTGAGCACAGCCTATAAGAAGGTACTATATGATAGGACTTGTAGTAATTTCTGTGAGCATTCAGCATTGAATTTTAGCACCTAGGATAACACTTACGTACCAGGTATCTCATTCTGCCCACTGACTGCCATTTTGGCTATTCAGTACAGCTGGGGCTTTTTTGTAGGGTAATAGAAGGACAGCAATCTGGGTACCCTACTCAGCAGAGAGTGGCGGCTGCTAGCTGGGCGCCCATCTCTGAAGGCAGCATCACCAGCAGCAACAGAGCAGAAGGAAGGGTGGCATGGTATGGTACAGTCATCCTTTCTTCCATGCTGCTGCTAGCGACAAGAGGTTGGTGGCCAAAAAGCAGTGGCAGCCGGCCGGGCACCCAGCTCTGAAGGCGGGGCCACCACCACCATCAGCAGCACAGAAGTAAGGTGGCAATACCATGCCCAGTGCAGTGCTCTACCCCCTGACATTCTTTTCATCATTTTTCTGTTCCCTCCGCCCCAGCTTTGTGTCCTGGGTGACTGCCCCACTTGCTCTGCCCTGGTTATGGCCTTGTCTGAGCATCTCACAATCTTATAATGTTTTTAGTCTCACTACACCCTGGCCAGGTAGGAAAGTGCTATTAGCCTCATTTTCCAGCTGGTGAGGTGAGGCACAGCAAGGTTAATTGTTTGAGTTTTAAAGGTATTTAGGTGCCAAAAGATGTAGATAGGCACCTAATGGGATCTTCAAAAGCACCTTGACACTTAAAACTTCATCAGTTGAAATCAGTGGGAGCAAGGCACCTATCTGCATCTTTAGGTGCCTAAATACCTTTAAAAACCTTTCCCTAAGTGACTTGCTCAAGGTCACCCAGGAAGTCTGCAGCAAACTTGAGTTTGGTGTGAGGTAGGTGTTGGTGATCAGAGTTATAGAGAAGGTCAGACTAGGTGATCTGGTGGTTCCTTCTGGCCTTAAACTCTCTGACTTATAAAGGCATGAATACAGGTCTCCCAAATTCTAGATTAGAGCCCACTCTAGACAACAGCTGTGCTGTCTCTGAGTGACAATGCTTAGCACTGCCAACTCTCCAGTGCTCCATGCCCTGCAGGTTGAGTCATAAAGCTGTTTTTTAAAAAAATGTCAAGAATTTTAAGAGAAAACCATGTAGCACTTAACCTGCCCTATTGCCAGTGATACGCTGAAGCAGAATTGTAACATTTCTCGGCACGATGGCTTTGAAACCATTGACCATTAATAAAAGCAGTATGGGAATTTGCAACTGTGATGCCCAGCAGCTCTTTTATAAAGTTAACATCGTAGTTCTGCCAAAATCACTTATAAAATATAGCAAATGAGACTTGTCTCCAGGCCTGATTAATCCTGCAAACTTTTTAAAGCGGGTATAACATTTTTGAAGCTGGTATAACATAACTAAACCAGTGTTTCTTTTTCTCCTTCATCGCTGTCAACAGTTGAGCTATCGGTCTCCATTTCAGAGTAGCGGCCGTGTTAGTCTGTATCCGCAAAAAGAAAAGGAGGACTTGTGGCACAAGTACTCATTTTAAAATAAAATAAAATGCATTTGCAGCTGGCACCTCATATAGTAAACCAAACGCGAGCAATATTGATTCTTCAGGAGCTGTTAAACACCCCAAATTGAGGTTTACATTGATAGTCCCAATCCACACGTGGGACAAACCACACTTAGCTCCTGAGGGCATCGCTGGTCATAGCCCTGGGCCTTGACCAAATATATAGGAAAGAAACGCATGGGAAGGTAATATCTGTACACATCAAACCAGGTTACCATCTGTACTTGGTATCTGGGGCTGGTTCAACTCCAGCCCCAGCATAATCTAGAGAAGACTCAGCTACACTCTAAAGTACACTCACTGGCAGAGGCCCGCAAAGCATTGGTTGCCTGGTGGAGGATTGCCAGAGCACAACTGTGTTCCAGCCATTTCCCACCTCTCTCTCTCTATATATATACCCTCCTATGGCAAGAAAGGTACAAAAGGCCTCAGATTCCAGCCTATTACCTTTTTTAAAAAAATACTGTGTGTATCCTGGCCTTTTTTAATTACTTCTGTTCCTGAAACAAAAGGGCACTTGTGGACATTAAAGATTAGAAATAGGTGTGTCAATTTGGTTAGATCTCGGGCAAAAATAAACTGGAGCAAATAAAATATATCATCTCACATAATTAATAAAAGGCTTAGAAACATAATCAAATCACGTACAACCTAGCAAGATGAGGGCATGACACTGCCACCTTTGAAATGGAGTTCAGCAAAAACAGGATCCAACCTATACCTCAAGTTTTCAAAGAGGAGATGTTAATTTTTTAAGTATAGTGGTATAAAACTAAAATAATTGTTCCACCTGAAAACAAGTTCTCCGTCTCTTGATTCTAACTATTGGTTTCTGCTGAGTCATGGACAATATTCTGGTGAGCAAATATTTGTTGCAAATATTTGTAGAAATTGCATCTCCTTATTTCTGTGCAGCTTTTTTTTAATAGGAACTTGTCCTTGCAAATGACCCTGGAAAGAAATCTTTGTTTTAGTTTATAACTCATTAATCACCACAAAGAGAGGGAGAGTGGAAATCAAAAAACCTTTCAGGAATTAAAGTTCTCATTTTAGTGACACTTGCTTTTATATGTTATTTTTTAAACTCTATTTTAAAGGAAAATTTAATCATCATTCAGATGAAATATATTACATTGTTTCATGGAAAGGTATTTAAAGGATCAGTGGCCAAATTAGAGATATAGCACAGAAATTAGAGATTGATTAGATCTTTTCCATTACATAGTTCTGCCAATGCAGGATTTTCTCTACAGCATAATTTACTCTTCATTTGTTTATCAGGTCAATTTTTAAAGCCTAGCATTGGGTTTGATCCTTCTCTGATTGACATTAGTGGTGGCAGATCATGCCTATGATTGGGCTGTCACTGCCTCTTTTGAGGCACATTTCCATTCTAAATGTCACACCATTAAGAATATTTCCTCTCTATTCATCCTAAATTTACCTCCTCTTGATTTTGTACCATTCCTCATAGTGTGAGGCCTTCATGTACCACACTAAGCAATTTCTCTCCTTTTCTGTGTTTGCAGCTTTCAAACCTTTATAGATATTTATTATAATCCTTCTTCCCTCTCATCCTTTATTCATTAAGAATAGTAGACTTAAAGTCATGTATTCAAAGCTAGATCATGAACCCTTTAATCCCACTGGTGAGCAGTGATACACGTGACTAATCTTTAAGGAATAAAGTACTACACAACATAAGTAAAGGATCTGGCCCTAAAAAGAAATATTGTATTCATTATCTGTTTTTAAAAGAAACCAAATATTTGATAATGACAAATGAGACCAAAGGTGAACTAATACAGTACTAACACAATATGGAATAGGAAAACAGCATGTGAATGAATTTTAATAGACACTAGTTGTTCTTTTGGGGTTATTTCTTTTCTTTCAGTTGCAAGGTTGTTCTATGAAAATGATTTTCCAGGAGGCTAGTGACAGTCTCATTTTTCACTATCAAGTAAATCTGCATTATCAATTACACTCCATCTGATTATGAAGCGGTCTGTTCCAACAGTCCACTATGATATTGTTAGGGGAAAATGGCATTGTAGAAAGCTTACAGCAATGAAAGAATCACTTCTTTTAATAACATTTCTATAAACATAGTTTCAAAATTCAGTGCATCAGAGGCAAATAATTCAGAATAATAAAAGTAGATATGCCAGGTGTGTGGAGGAGAGAGATAAATTTAGATGTAGCAAGCCAGATCCTGAGTCCTGCTCTAGCTACTTTGGCTCTGGCCTATACTGGGATCACTATTCCTCAGCAATCCCTTGGTGACAGAATGCCCTTTGAGGCTGCTCTAACTTTCGATGGGGCTCAGCCCCTCACTAGCCCCAAAGCCCCTTCTGAGCTGTACTGAGCACAGCTCACACCAGCCAAGACTGAGGCCAGAATGTGGTCAGCTCTACGGTCTACTACCTTAACTGTTTTTAATAAGAATATTTGAATTTACATGTTCTTTTTTGTTTTGTTTTTAGTAAACTTAAAATTGAAGAAACTGTAAAGAAGATACAGAAACTGATTGTCAAGTTCAATCTTGTTCCAAGGTTCCATCGCATACCTTCACCATCCCTACCATAAGTCTGGGTCAGAGAAATCAGGTCTCAGGTTTATGAGAGTGAGATTGTCATCACAGTGTGGAAGAGGAAGCTGTTCTCAAACACCATATCTCCCCCCCCACATAACCACCTTAATGACTCCTGTAATGTTTGAATGGGGTGGGCAATCTAGTCCTCAACAGACTGTGAGGTATGTAACTCCCAACTGCACAACTCTGTTAGCAGCCCTAGCCACTAAGCTGTGTGTGGTCACTCTGATGAATCGTAGAAGTTTCATTGGGCCCAGACTTGAAGCAGAGAGGTTGTTGGGGAAAATTTGTTGTCTTGGCTGCAGCAGACTGCACCTGAAAGAAAGCCAGGGCATGCTAAGGCCTAACTGGCCGATGAAGTCCAGCTTGGGGAGGAGTTGGGTTGGGCTTATAAAGCCAGGAAGCTGGCAACTGAAAGGGACTGAAGGGAAATAGTCTGCAGTCACTCCATGGGAGGAGGAAGGTGTGTTTGAGGCTACAGGGTTCAGTAGTCTCTAGTTACTCCCTAGGAGGAGAGAGATTGAGATGGTACACCCGGGAGAGTGGGGAGCCAGAAGCTGTAGGAAGGAGCCCAGGGAAGGAACAACTGTGTTTGAAGGAAAGCAGAGTCTTTCCTTCAGACCCAGGTGCCAGGTATAGGTTCCATGGACTGGAACCTGGAATAGAGGACGGAGCTGGGTTCCTCTACCAGCCACTATGGAAGTGGCACCATCATGGCAGTACTGGAGAAGACTGCCTGGGACCATTTGTGCATCAGGGCTTTGAGATACACCAAAAGGGGAAATCACATAGTGACCTGGTTGGAGGCTGTGTCACTAAGAAGAGGCTGCAGTTCCTGGGATGAGAGAGGGGCCACAGAGAGTGAAGTAACAAAGAGAAAGAATGCAACCGCAGGAAGAGGCATTGGCCTGGCAGAGCTAATCCCCAGAGCTGTCTGGAGGTGGTGCCAGGCAATGGTGATTAGAGCATCACATCACATCTCCACTGGAAATTTTGCCTTTTCTGTCAAAAATTTCAGCCAAAAAATTTCAGTTCAAACTACATCTCCCAGTATACACTACTTTCTCCCCTCTTTTTCAGAGTCGTCTATGTATCCTAGACCCTTTGGCCATGGAGCATCATGGGGGGTACAGTTTCACCAGGGAGTTTGGCTTCCAGAGGAGAATGGGAGAACAAGTCATCCAGACTACAACTCCCAGGAAGCTCCTCAGTGCCATTATAAATCAAAATATTTGGGGCTTTGGCTAATATATACTAGTTTTCAGTTTTTTTTATGACATAATGAAATTTTCTGCAGTAAGCATAAAATTTCCACAATAATTACTTTGTCAAAAGCCCAATTCTCCATTGAAAAGCAGTTTGAGCTTGCGATAAAAGACTGTTTTAAATCTTTGTGGTAATATTTGATGAAACATCAGATTTCTCAAGAATTGTAGATGTTGTGTGAAAATAAGTCAAAGAATGCTGACATACCAAATGCCCTGCCAGACCCCATACGTGAGACTCATTAATTTCAGCAAGAGTTCCTTGGTCTTCTTGGACCCTAAGTTATATTCCAACACACTTTTACTTATGTATACAATAGAATACATTTTATCACATGTATGATGTGCATTACCCAGATGTGCTAAGTGAGACATATACCATGATTTACATCTGACCGATCTAAGGCACATTACCACATATACAGTATGAGACCTATAAAATAGATTATCACTGTCATAAATATAAAGGGAAGGGTAAACATCTTTAAATCCCTCCTGGCCAGAGGAAAAACCCTTTCACCTGTAAAGGGTTAAGAAGCTAGGATAACCTCGCTGGCACCTGACAAAAATGACCAATGAGGAGACAAGATACTTTCAAAACTGGAGGAGGGGGGGAAACAAAGGGCTCTGTCTGTCTGTGTGATGCTTTTGCCGGGACCAGAGCAGGAATGCAGGTCAGAACTCCTGTAAAAAGTCAGTAAGCCATCTAGTTAGATATGCGTTAGATTCTGTTTTGTTTAAATGGCTGATAAAATAAGTTGTGCTGAATGCAATGTATATTCCTCTTTTTGTGTCTTTTTGTAACTTAAGGTTTTGCCTAGAGGGATTCTCTATGTTTTGAATCTGATTACTCTGTAAGGTATTTACCATCCTGATTTTACAGAGGTGATTCTTTTACTTTTTCTTTAATTAAAATTCTTCTTTTAAGAACCTGATTGCTTTTCATTGTTCTTAAGATCCAAGGTCTTTACGTCCGTGTTCACCTATGGAAATTGGTGAGGATTTTTATCAAGCCTTCCCCAGGAAAGGGGGTGCAGTGCTGGGGGGGTATTTTTTGGTGGGAGATGTTGCCAAGTGGGCACTTCCCCTGTTCTTTGTGTAACACTTTGGTGGTGGCAGTGTTTACCTAAGCTGGTAAGAGTAATCTTAGGGGGTCTCTCATGCAGGTCCCCACATCAGTACCCTAGAGTTCAGAGTGGGGAAGGAACCTTGACAATCACAGACATGTTGTATATGTTACACTGAAACCCTTTAAAGTGTGAGGGAAAAGGGACTGAATAATCTCAAGCCAAAAGACTGGAGCTCACCCATTTATCATTTTAAAATATATGTATATGTTAACTTGACAACTTTATTGTCTCGCAATTGAATCTTTCAACTGAAAATTAGAATAATGAGAATGCAAGGCAGTAGCAATTTGTATTTATTTACTAAAACTTTGTGTTCAGATTAGCTTAGTATTATCTGCCAAATGAATAAATCACAATGTGATAGGATGAATCCCTTGTAAATGATGGATCCAACTTGAGCAAGCTGACTGCATTGTTATATCAACAATTCATTTTATGATACATAACCTGATGAGAAACACATTAAGAGATGATGACAAACAGACTTTTTACTAAGCTCAGTAATACTCTAAAGCCACATTTGGGCTTCTGCTGCATAACTGAAAAGTCAATATCAATGGTATATAATAAATTGTGTTCATTATCGGCCCAGACTTAGATATATTGATATAAATATGCTATATTGTGATCCTGGCATACCAGTTGCCAGCTCATGCCACGGTCCCCATGCATCAGCTGAACACTGACAAATACAAAGCTGGAACCAGTCTGTTGTCACCTGTGTGTTAGTATTGTTAAAATGTGTATTAGAATAATAAGAATGTTTAGTGTTTAGACTTTATGGAATGTTTGCATGTTGCTGCATGCATTAATCTCTTATAACATCTGCATCCCATACTGAAGGTAACATCTGAGCATTCATACTGTAACTGTATAAATCACCAGATAGGAGAGAGACATTAACTGGTGTGAAGTGCTGGTTTCCAACAGGGGGCATTATGTCCTGTCCAAGAATGAAGGTCCATCAACATCGATGACCTAGAGTAGAATACTAAAGAGGATACAAGACTTTGTTGTTTACTCTCCCCCCATATCCATGAAGATGGGTCTTGCAAGTGAATTCTGCCCATTAGCTGAGTTTGCAGCTCAAAGTGGAAAGGGCCGGGGGAGAGGAATAAAACTCCTTAACAAAGAGGAACTATATCTCTATGCTGCTTGGACTCTGAGGGACAAGGCTTTCTAGGCATAAGAAGCAGAACCCCAGTGCTTAGCCTGATTTAGGCTTACAGGACACAGAACTTGCTTCTTTTAGAAGATTCTATTACCTTTAGAAATATAAGATTGGAACTAATTTGTGTTTAACTGCTTTAACCTTGTAAATAAATCTGATTACCTTTTCTTATTTAATAAATCTTTAGGTAGTTTATTCTAGGATTGGCTATAAGAGTTGTCTTTGTGACATCGAAAGTGCAGTTGAGCTGGGGTAAGTGACTGGTCCTTTGCTATTGGGAATAACCTGAATATTGCTGTGATCCTTGGTGTAAGGGACCATCTATCACAAAAGTAGACTTACCTTGAAGGCAAGACAGATTGGAGTACCCAAGTGGACTGTTCGTGAGTCCATGATTAGGCCTTTATAGTGCCTGAGGCATTTACACTTGATAATAGGTTGGTGAAATCTAAGAATAGAGCCACAAACACTTTGAGGGTTGTGCCCTGGTTCTTAAGTTTGCTCTGAGGTTGGTACCTATGTCATTTAAGGTTCTGAAAAAAATCAGAATTTCATACTTTTTTTTTTAACCAAAAACAAAATAAAGGGGGAGTGGACCTAGCTACGTAGCCACATCTTATCTAGCAGATTTTATACTACACTCATCAGTGTAGCATCTCCTGGATGGCTCAAGAGATTGGAAATGGTATGAAACAGAATGGCTAACACAAAGATTGGGGGGATGAGAAATAATGAAGAGGTCAGGTCACTGATATAGCGTGATCTGGATCACATGGTAAACAAGTAAACAATATATTTCAATATGGACAAACATAAGGTCATATATCAAGGAATAAAGATTGTAGGCCAAACTTACATGATGGGGAAACTCTGTCCTTGGAAGCCATGACTCTGAAAGTCTTTGAGGTCATGGGGGATAATCAGCTGAACATGAGCTCCCCATGTTGCCCTTTTTAACTATAGTGCAAAACCATGCTCTGAAGTGTCCCTAGCCTCTGTTTGCCAGAACAGAGCAACAGGGGATGGATCACTTGATTACCTGTTCAGTTCATTCCCTCTGAAGCACCTGGCATTGGCTGCTGTCGGAAGACAGGATGCTGGGTTAGATGGACATTAATCTGACACAGTATGGCTGTTCTTATGTTCATGTGATCCCTGGGTTCATAAACAAAGAATATCAAGCAGGAGTCGGTTATACTCTGTACTTCATACTGGTGAGACTGCTACTGGAATACAGTGTCCAGTTCAAGCGTCTACAATTTGAAAGTGATGTTGAAAAAATTGGAGATGGTTCAGAGAAGAGACGAGAATGATTAAAGGAGTGGAAAACATGCCTTACAGTGAAAAACTCCGAGTTCAGTCTCTTTAGACCTTCAAAGAAGGTGAAGGAATGTCTTGATCTTACTGTAAGTACCCATATGGGAACCAGAAAATTTGGTAGAGGGTTCTTCTATTTGTCAGATGAAGGTACAAGATGCAATGGCTGAGAGATGAAGCTAGACAAATTCAGACTAGAAATAAGCCACACTTTTTAACAGTGAAGGTAAATAACTATTGGAACAACCTACAAAGGATTGTGATGGAATTTTCAGCAGTGGAAAACTTTAAATCAAATTTAGATGATTTTCTAGAGTTCAACCACTTTAGTTCAATTGAACTTTAGTTCAATCACAACTATTGGGTT
The DNA here is from genome assembly GCF_965140295.1 of Lepidochelys olivacea. Lineage (NCBI taxonomy): Eukaryota > Metazoa > Chordata > Testudines > Cheloniidae > Lepidochelys > Lepidochelys olivacea. The sequence goes on from NC_140422.1 coordinate 29,495,090, forward strand.
TGAAGTAGGAATTAATTCAGGGAAGTCCTATGGCCTGTGTTATGCAAGCAATCAGACTACATGATCACAGTGGTCCCTTCTGGCCTTAGAATTTATGAATATATGGAAAAACACTCTCCTCTCTACATTCAAATCAAATCCATCCATCCTAGGTGTAAAATGATGAAAAGTCACATGCATTAGAAGGCTGCTCAATGACCTATATGGAATGAGATGGTACTTTCAGTCCTGTTACTAATGGAAAAGTGTGCACACCACTCCAGCTCCATCACTCATCAGTTCACTTGTTCCCTTTTACTCCATCCAATTATTGTCCTTGCCAGCTTTTTTCTGAGCTGACACATGTCGCCATTACGATAATGAGGTTGACTGTCCAAGCCAGGAAATTATCTAGGTCATTTAGAGAAATTCTGAAGATTGATCTTTCCTACCACAGAAGCTTGTTTGAACTTTTCTACTCATATCACTGTAAAAAAGGAATGTTCCTACTTAGATGTGATGTAGAGTAAGTGCAGTTCCACTGCCCCAAAGGAGGTTTGTGCTCAAAAAGTGGAAGTGTCTTTTTTCCCTCAAAAGGAGCCCTACTATCTTAGCAGGAATGTTATTGCCACAAGGAAAGTCTGTCTATTTAAAAATAAACCCCGGTTTTCACCTTCTCAACGAGAGCTTCTGAAGTAGGACAGTGTCATCTCAAAATAAGTCTTACAATTTCTCAGTGAAGAGCTTAATAGAGTTTGTCTATATTTTGCCATCTAAAAATAGATGTACACTAGGCAATTAGAACTCATTTCCCCTTTTTACCCCTGGGCAGCCAGTCTAACTACTGAGCTACAAAAGTTTGGTATTCTTCCATTCTTCCTTAAATCACCATCCTCATGCGGGGTGGGGGGTGTTCTGCTCCTCCACCACTAAAGTTATTAGGAGTTTTGCCTCTGATTTCTATGGAAGCAGAACTGGACCCTAGATTCTCACTTGTCACCTCTCCCAGTGTGAACTCTGCAGACTAACTTGTTAAGTTTCTTAACTTTTTGCTGAAGGATTATGACAGAGCATTAATCTTGAATGAGAATTACAGCTTGTATTTTCTTTTTGATGGCTTCAAATGTATTTTAAACTCTTTTTCTTTCACAACCTTAATAGAGATGTTTTTATGTCTGCATTTTCCCCCCAATTATTGCTTGCAACATTGGAGACTTGCATTAGCTGATCTGTATGAAAAAGTACATACACAAGTACAGTGGGGAAAACTTAAATAGATTAAAAGTAAATAAAAGCATAAATAGAAATTGAAAGCACACATCTCCCAACAAGAGAATCTGTCTAACAAAAAGAAGAGGTAGAGAAATAAGGTGGGTGAGGTAATATCTTTTATTGGACCGGCTTCTTTTGGTGAGAGAGAGAGAAGCTTTCGAGCTTACCCAGAGGTCTTCAAGCTTGAAAGCTCTCACACCAACAGAAGCTGGTCTAGTAAAAGATAGTACCTCATCCATCTGTCTTCCTAATATCCTGAGACCAACATAGCTACAACAAGCCTGCATAGAAAAATGCTATACAGTTTTTCATTTTATAAGGTAATACAAAATCAACCTGAACTACAATGTTTGTATAGCATCATTTTTACTTAAAGAAGGAGAAATTTTTGCATCTGATTACATTGCATATCAAAACTGGGGTGAGGATTTCACCCTGCATGTCTATTACAAAGCGATAGTCTCACTTTCCAATGTTTCAAGACTTGGGAATTAGATATTGCTCTGGAGTATGTATCCTAGAAGAGTTCCTGTGGTGTCCAATAGCACTCCAAAGTTTTGTTAGTCTAATATCAAATTCTCCATATACTGCCCCTCCAACCAGGGGTGCTGGAACAATCTGAAGAATGGGAGTGCTGAGAGCCATTGAACCAAACTGTAAGCCATGTATATAATGGAAACCAGGTCAAGCCCGGGAGCGTGGCAGCACCCCAGCACCCCTAGTTCCAGGACTTATGCCTCCAACAGGATTTTGTTTCCTAGTTTGAGCACTTACTTTTGTTTTACTGTTCACCACTGACATTGTGATAAACGTGGTTGAGTCTTATAATGTTTTTGCCTTTTCTTTTAAAGCGATAGGTTGGTGCTGATACTGAAGCCTTACAAGTTGCAGGTTGGATGATTACTGTGGAAAGGTAAAGACAAGTTAATGGAGATTCTTCTTTGGTTCATGTGGTAAGAGCTTTTTTTCAATCTGTTGCTTATTCAAGTCCCAGCAGCGATAGATTCCTTGCATCTGAAAAGTAAACTCTGGATTGGAGTGGGAAGGGGAGAATTACTAACAGAGAAAAACCAGGAGATTTTTTTTAGGAAAAATTAAGATAAAACTAAGTATTCACAGACCACCTACCACTTTTTAGATCAGGTCATATTTACATTTTTGCTTTTGAGTTTTATATTATTTTGATAAGACACTGGTGCTTTGTAAAGGTATGAAAGTTATTAGTCCATGTTCATACTTAAGAAAAATTATATTAAATCAATTTTTCCATAACTTTGTGAGGATTTTAACAATTATCAGAGAATACTTTAAATTATTCATTCAATAATTAATCCTAAACAACCCATGCAGGAAGTATTACAAAAACTATCACAGCTTGGTATCTTCCAAATTTTACTTGCTAGATGTGTATTAATTTTCAGAACTGGCAACCCAAAAGCCCTGTGGGAGACGCATGAACATGAATAAATAATTGCATGTGGAATGAATAATTGTGACAGCCCTGTGCTCTGAAGTATCCCTTGGTCTGAGTAGGCTCCAGCACCGTTTCTTTCCTTAGTCTCTCAGGCACACTTCCTGAGCACAGACTATTTGTTACCCCATCATAAAAATAGGATCTCATAGCCTATGTCCCCAGGACCTACGCTGACCCCTCAGATGCCCTAGTAGCTTAAGTGCATCTTTGCACAGAACTCCAACCTTGTGGGCATTGTAGGTTTACAGTTCACCTGTTTAGGGGAACAAGATAGTTAAAACAAACATGGGTTTTTTAAGGGTTCCAAAAAACAATCACTGTTTACTTTAGCTACCACAAGATCTAAACTAAACAGTAACACCTCTACCTGCATCTCCTGGCTTCAGTTTTCTCACAACTCTTGAGTGTGCTCCTGTGAGGAGTCCAGGATCCACCCTCCTGCACATGGTTTCTCCTCTGAATTATGGTGTGTCTCTCTCCTGTGCAACCTATTTCCATTTCCTTGGCCAGTCTCTAGTTAAAGAGATCTCGTCTGCTATGAAAGCAAGTTCCTCTCTTCTTCTCTCCTACCCAAGCTTCCAGTGAGTCTCTGCATGAGTCGCTCTGAGTCTTCCCTGCAACCCCCAAGTACCAGATTCTGTGGCTTTGAAAACCCAGCCTTAACTAATCTTTTATTTGTTCTGCTTCTGGGGAAATCCTACTGCTGTAAAACCATCCCTGCTGAAAAACTTGATCAGACTTGTTTCCCTAGGTTTCAGCCATCCCATTGTCCTAATGAGCTCCCTCATGAATGGTAGTCATTCAAGGTTTAATGGCCTTTCACAGTCTCTGGTTTGGGGGGATCCATGACAGCATATGACTCCCCTTACATTGAGGTATTAAATGATACAGCAATTTCATAATATGAAAGAGAATTCCTAAGTTGTACATTAGACAGATTCCCAAAATTCATAGCATCATAAAAATGTAGGGTTGGAAGAGATCATCAAGTCCAGCCCTTTGTCCTGAGGAAGGACCAAATGAACCTAGACCAACCCTGGCTGGTGTTTGTTCAACCTGTTCTTAAATACCTCCAATGATGGGATTCCAGAACCTCCCTTTTGAATTCTATTCCAGACTTTAACTACAGTTAGAAAGTATTTCCTAATATCTAACCTAAATCTCCCTTGCTGCAGATCAAGCCCGTTACTTCTTGTCCTATCTTTAGGCAACATGATGACATCATCATCCTCTTTATAACAACCCTTCCCATAGACTTGAAGACTGTTGTCAAGTCTATCCTCACTGTCTTTTCTCAAGATTAAACATGCCCAGTTCTTTTAACTTTTCCCCATAGGTCAGTTTTTTAAAATCTTTTTTTATTATATTTTATTGCTCTCCTCTGGACTGTTTCCAATTTATTCACATCTTTCCTGAAGTGTGGTACTCAGAACTGGACACAGTGCTCCATCAGTGCTGAGTAGAGCAGGACAATTACCATATATGGTAATTTACAGTTTACATATGACACTCCTGTTAGTACTTATGACACCCCTGTTAGTATACACTAGACTATTAGCCTTTTTTTGCCACTGCATCACATTGTTCATTCATATTCAATTTGTGCTCCTCTATAGCTCCCCCATCACTTTCAGCAGTCTTACCACATGGCCAGTTATTCCCCATATTGTGGTTGTGCATTTGATTTCTCCTTCCAAAGTGTAGTACTTTGCACTTGACTTTACTGAATTTCATCTTGTTGATTTCAGACCAATTCTCTATTTTGTCAGAGTCATTTTGAATTCTAATCCTGTCCTCCAAAGTGTCAGAATAATGTTGCTGAAGAAATGTGTCATGCGTCACAATGATTTGTTTTATCCTTCTTTTAAACATGCAGATTTGTGGTTTGCATAGACCGAATTACAATTCCATCTCAGAACTTTTCATAGGGAGGGAGAGCTACACATCATTCCTTAGATATGGATAATACAAATGGCTCAATCTTGCCCTTTTCATTTTATTAAATATCAAAGTTAATATGTTCATATAAATCCATATTTTCAATCCATTAATTCATTAATTTTCAAAGATGCTGATTACTTACATCTCCCACTGCAGTCAGTGGTAGCAATGGGTGCTATGATTTCTGAAATCATACTATTATGGGTGGAGAGATGGTGTTGGTCTTAATACAGTACAAGTAATCTTATATACTGTACAAAATGCTATGGCCCAGATTCTCAGATAGTGTAAATTGAAAAAGCTCCTCTGGCTTCAGTGAAGTAGTCCAATTACACCAGCTGAGGATCTAGCCCCATACTTAAAATCACTTCACATTAAAAATTCACCTTTTAAGGTCAGACCAAAAATCTGAAATTTCAAAAAATAAGAGCCATTACTGATAAGAAATCAGAAAGATAAAATTAAACTGACAGAAGAACAAGATCTAAAGAAATATAGAGACTTAAATACCTCATCTCCCAGGTGTTCTCTGAAAGCATACCCATTTCCTCTCCACTGCAGGGGGAAAAAATAGCAGCAGAGGATAATCTGTTACCCTGGACCTGCCTGGAACAATACCTGAAATATTGCAGGTCAAATATTCAAGGTTCCCAGAAATTACTAGAAAATTGATTGTCTGGAACCAAACAATGTATTGTCTCATCAGTATTCAGCAGCGCTGCCCTAACATAAAGAAGAATAAAAGTAAAACTAAACCACAAGAAAGAGAAGAGAGCAGAGATGGACTTTCAGAAGAAAATAGGCTTCTTAACCATCCCTGCTGTGGATTCTCTCTGTGGCTATTGTATACCTTTCCGAGTCAAGAAACTTCTATATTCTGCATTCTATAAATGGACCAGCAGCAGTAGTAAATGTACAGCTGTGCACATGTGGCATACGGAATCAGCTTGTATTTGAGAACTAGCTAGCAGCCACACTTTTTAAAATGCATTATTTATTTTATATGAAAGTGTGACTGCTAGCTAGCTTTTGTGTGTGTGAAAGGACGGACAGTTGTTACACAAGATGGGAGAGGGTTGTAAATATCCTCTGGCACTAGCTATAATAACCCTTCTCCTCCATTAGAGGCTCAATGATTCAGACTCACAGCTCATCCATTTCTCCCCTCCCTATTCCCAGTATCTCACGGATTCTGCTTTTCTATTTTTCTTCATTAACAGGATGTAGATTGTTTGTTTGGAATTGAATAATTCTGGCAAGTGTAGCAACATCTGCTGCATTTTTTAAAATTCCTTACATGAGCTGTACAACAGCCTTTATTTTTGCCTTTTGTAGTTAGCAGTTTATTAAATCAAGGAGAAAGAAAAGAGTATAGACAAGCCAGGAATAACAGGCAAAGAAGACCACAAAGTATATGTTCAAAAGGCAGCTGTGGCACTGGAATAAACTACCTTGCAGGGGATTCAAGTTCCTATCCCAGGCTCACACCCTTGATACTTGGACACTGGTTTGTGACCACTGTGTGGCTGTGTGTTCAGAGCCTAAGGGAAAAGTGAAGTATATTCCCTCTGCCTTACTCAGGATTGGCTTTCACAAGTTCTCTAGGAACCCAATACAGCTTTCCTCACTCAGAAAGATAGATCAGCTTATTCTGGGGTCTTTAAGTGGAGGATAAAAAGAGGGATGCCTGAAACACTAAAAAAAAATTAAGTGAATGGGGAAAAAAAGACTTTTTTAATGACTTTTATTTTTCATTTCCCCTTTTTCTAAGATCTGGTTTCCTGATGACCAATAACCGACCAGAATCTCAGAGGGCATTAACCTGTCTGATCTGCATGGTCAGGTGGAGCTGGGTGGGGAAAAATAGCCTGGTGATGTGGCCTCTTGGGGTCTCCTTTTATTGAGCAGTCCTGCTTCCATTTGTTATTCTGCACTTGTGTTAATATTCTAGGTATTAAAAAGCACTTCCCTGTTGACAGTATTTGAGTACTCCTGTGTTCAGAGGCACCCAGATATTTCTGAACTACATTCTCGTCTGTATTTGGACATATGTTGGCTTAGTTCCATGTGTCATCATGTTCACCATATTAGTATTACCAGCACGGTGTGTCAGTGATACCAGAGCAGTGCTCTCCCTCATTCCTGGGGAATTTGCTCTTTGGGGGAGTAAAGAAAAGAGGTAGGGTTAGACATTTCCACAGCCTTCCCTCTGGTGCACTGATCTGTAAAGAAGGCAAGACGCCATATGGAACCTTCATGCTCCTTTGAATTGAAGACAGAATTGCAGTGGGGAATCCTACTATACTGAATTCAGAAACAGGAGCCCAAAAGGATTATGGTCTGCTTTCTAGGATATTATGCCTGCCCAGACAGCTAGAGATCATACATCTGTCAGCAGCACATACTAGCCAGGACTTGATGCCAAATAACAACAGCAAACCTGTTGCACATCCCAAGTTCTGCCCCCCAAAATACTTCCCTGGTTTAGTAAGATTCCTGGAACCAAAGCCTTATCTAACAGTATTACTACCTCTTCTACCTCTTCCCCAACCTTGCAGCACACCTTGAGGCAGGACCTGACTCCAAGAGAACTGCAAAATTGTAGAGGTACCTGTGGCTTCTTGACAGTAATCGTAAAGTGCTTAAGTAGTAAAGTGCTTAAGAATCTCTCTTATAAACATTGTTTTGAAGGTGTGAGAATTTCTTACCACAAAAAAGCAGGGGAGAGACGGAAAGGAGGAAATGAACTTGAAACACTTTAATTACAGATTATTCTCTTGCATTTTAGCATAAATACCTTACCAGCTATTGCAAGAGATTTATTTCTCCTATTTAAATGCATGCTATGTGTGAGTGATGCTATTTGTAAAAGCAATAAATCCAGCCATAGCAGTAAAATGTAATTACAGTATTCTTCTGTGACAGAATTGATTCTGGCTAGGTACATTAAACTCATTTGTAACAATGGGCACAGAAGTCATGCAGCTAAAATGTTTACATGAAAACATTTGCAAATTCAGGCAAATTTCTCCTCCGTCATAAGGGATTAACTGTTTCAAGGTTATTATGAAATGTTGAGGAGTCACTGCATGGCAGGCCAAACTGATGGAAAAATAAATTTTCTCTTGGGGTGGGGGGTGGGGCAAAAAAAAGGGGGACAGAAGTGTTTTTTAAATGTCCATTCATTAGTCAGTGTTAATTTCCTATCAAACTGGAGGGGAAAAGCCCTCTACCATTTATTTTTCCATGATCCAGTGTATTATGGCTATCACCATAAGGGCATTTCATATTAACCTTCTTCTAAAACCTAAAGTCATGTTACAGCCTGATCCTGAGAAGTGGTAAGCACTCTGTATTTCAGAATTCAAAAGGCAGTCAGCAATTTCTCACAATCTGGTCATAACTGGGCCAGTTTTTCAAATGCTCAGCTCCCAGTTAGGCACCTAAACAAAAACAGATTTGAAAAATAAATGCTTTGGCCTGCTATATTTGTTTTCAAATTCTGTTCCTTAATTTCAAATCAGTTATATATCTATACGTGCTATATTCAAGTCTCATCTACTTGACAAGAATATGTGTTATTGTCACAGCAAAAGCTTCCATTTGGTTAGAAATCCTTTTTCTTTTCTTTACTTATTTTCCTTTGGAAAATAACAGTTTAACATGAAGGGACAAAAATACCTTGGGGGAAACTCAAAACCATGTGATTAAAACCCAAAACTTAAAAAAATAAAAATTCTTAGGAACTATTATAAGAATGTTTACTTTCCTGCAAGGCTTTACACAGGTAGAGAATATGCAGTTGTTTCCATCAATCTGTCCTTCAACACAGTAGTCAGGTGTCATCTTGACACACAGTCTAATTGTTTCAGACAAAATACAAATGCTCAAGTGCCATCACTATAAATCCATCCCCAAGCATTTAAAAGTTTGCCCGTCACTCTTTTTGAGTTAGTTTACTAGGTTCTTTTACGGCACTCATCACCATGGTGACGAAGCATCTTCTGAAATCATGAGGTGTACACAAAGATGTAATAATTGCTTTATCATCCCTCCAGCCAGCAGGTAATAGACTTTATTTCTATTCTATTTCGTTTCATTCATTCGATCTGCTGGCAGCCCTACTCATGCAGCCCAATATACCATTAACCTTCTTGGCAACAAGGGCACACTATTGACTCATATCCAGCTTCTTGTCCACTGTAATCCCCAGGTCCTTTTCTGCAGAACTGCTGCTTAGCCAGTCGGTCCCCAGCCTGTAGCAATGAATGGGATTTTTCCATCTTAAGTGCAGGACTCTGCACTTGTCCTTGTTGAACCTCACCACATTTCTTTTAGCCCAATCCTCCAATTTGTGTAGGTTACTCTGGATCCAGCCCTACCCTCCAACATATCTACCTCTCCCCCTAGCTTAGTGTCATCTGCAAACTTGCTGAGGGTACAGTTCATGCCATCCTCCAGATCATTAATGAAGATGTTGAACAAAACTGGCCCCAGGACCGACCCTGGGGCACTCTGCTTGATACTGGCTGCCAACTAGTCACTGAGCTGTTGATCACTACCCATTGAGTCCAATGATCTAGCCAGCTTTCTATCTACCTTATAGTCCATTCATCCAATCCATACTTCTTTAACTTCCAGGGAAGAATACTGTGGGAGACTGTATCAAAAGCTTTGCTAAAGTCAAGGTATAGCATGTCCACTGCTTTCCCCATATCCACAGAGCCAGTTATCTCATCATAGAAGGCAATTAGGTTGATCAGGCATGACTTGCCCTTGTTGAGTCCATGTTGACTGTTCCTGATCACCTTCCTCTCCTCCACGTGCTTCAAAATGGATTCCTTGAGGACCTGCTCCATAATTTTGCTGGGGACTGAGGTGAGGCTGAATCTGTAGTTCCTCAATTCTCCTTCTTCCCTTTTTTAAAGATGAGCACTACATTTGCCTTTTTCCAATCGTCTTGGACCTCCCCCAGTCACCACAAGTTTTCAAAGATAATGACCAATGGCTCTTCAATCACATCAGGCACTCTCTCTGCACCCTTGGCTGCAGTGTATCCGGACCCGTTGACTTGTGTATGTCCAGATTTTCTAAATAGTTCTTAACCTGTTCTTTCACCACTGAGGGCTGCTCACCTCCTCCCCATACTGTGCTGCCCAGTGCAGCAGTCTAGGAGCTGACCTTGTGTCAAGGTTCCTCCCCACTCTGAGCTCTAGGGTACAGATGTGGGGACCTGCATGAAAAACCTCCTAAGCTTATCTTTACCAGCTTAGGTCAAAACTTCCCCAAGGTACAAAATATTCCACCCGTTGTCCTTGGATTGGCCGCTACCACCACCAAACTAATACTGGTTACTGGGGAAGAGCTGTTTGGATGCGTCTTTCCCCCCAAAATACTTCCCAAAACCTTGCACCCCACTTCCTGGACAAGGTTTGGTAAAAAGCCTCACCAATTTGCCTAGGTGACTACAGACCCAGACCCTTGGATCTTAAGAACAATGAACAATCCTCCCAACACTTTCACCCCCCCTTTCCTGGGAAATGTTGGATAAAAAGCCTCACCAATTTGCATAGGTGACCACAGACCCAAACCCTTGGATCTGAGAACAATGAAAAAGCATTCAGTTTTCTTACAAGAAGACTTTTAATAAAAATAGAAGTAAATAGAAATAAAGAAATCCCCCCTGTAAAATCAGGATGGTAGATACCTTACAGGGTAATTAGATTCAAAACATAGAGAACTCCTCTAGGCAAAACCTTAAGTTACAAAAAAGATACACAGACAGAAATAGTTACTCTATTCAGCACAGTTCTTTTCTCAGCCATTTAAAGAAATCATAATCTAATACATACCTAGCTAGATTACTTACTAAAAGTTCTAAGACTCCATTGCTGGTCTATCCCCGGCCAAGACAGACTATAGACAGACACACAGACCCTTTGTTTCTCTCCCTCCTCCCAGCTTTTGAAAGTATCTTGTCTCCTCATTGGTCATTTTGGTCAGGTGCCAGTGAGGTTACCTTTAGCTTCTTAACCCTTTACAGGTGAGAGGAGCTTTCCCTTGGCCAGGAGGGATTTCAAAGGGGTTTACCCTTCCCTTTATATTTATGATACCTTGTCTGTGAAGACTGAGGCAAAAAAAGCATTGAGAACTTCAGCTTTTTTCACATCATCTGTCACTAGGTTGCCTTCCACACTCATTATGGATCCCACACTTTCCCTGACCTTCTTCTTGTTGCTAACATACCTGCAAAACCCCTTCTTGTTACCCTTCACATCCTTGCTAGCTGCAACTCCAACTGTGCTTTGGCCTTCCTGATTATACCTCTGCATGCTCGAGCAATATTTTTATACTCCTCCCAGGTCATCTGTCCAAGTTTCCACCTCTTGTATGCTTCCTTTTTGTGTTTAAGCTGACCAAAGATTTCTCTGTTAAGCCAAGCTGGTCGCCTGCCATATTGCTATTCTTTTTGCACATCGGGATGGTTCGTTCCTGTGGCCTCAATAAGGATTCTTTAAAATACAGCCAGCTCTCCTGGATTCCTTTCCTCCTCATATTAGCCTCCATGTTAGCCTCTCATATGCTGGGTATAATTGAAAACAACAGCAAAAAAACCATGAAAACCCTTGCACATCAATACCGCTGTGCTGGAAATGCTTTCCGCCTGAAAATGTACCATTGTGAACAGTGATAACCCCCACATGCAATTAGCAGTTGCAAAAGATACAGGAAACTGAACCAGAGTGTAAAGGTCACTTCAAGTTGGTGTTCTAAAGTAGCTGGACACATTAGGCACTGCAAGTTCTGCTGTAGTTTAAATAATTGAGAGTGGTATTTGAACTGTTTTCTGAACCAGACAAATAAATCTGCCACTCTCTGAATGGAAACTAGTGACTAATATAAATAATGCACAGGTTACAGGTTGGTAAGATAGTCATTTTTTGCTTACCTGATACTGCTTTCCAGCTTCCCATACAATAGAACAGATAGCCCTAAGTTGGCCCTCCTGCCGTAGGTATTATTCCTCTGCTGTGACCGTCATGTTCAGATGAGAATCTCCTCAGGTGTATTTCACTTTCTATAAAACTCCTTCCTTCTCCCTTAAATGGAGAAGAGGATAGGACTAAATTGTATATTTCTCAGTTGAATTTATTTGTAAATGAGATCAAACAGCTCATTTGTCCTTTCACTAGACAGTTTGTGTTAAAATTTGCAGCAGGGATAGGCATATCCACCTATCTATTTTAACTTCAGCATGTGAGGAGCTTCTCTGCCTATCCTATAGCTCACAGCATAATGGCTGCCTAAGAGCTAAGGCAAAGTTATGCTGATTAGCTTCAGCACTACACTCAGCATTGCCTGTGAATCAATGAAGGAAGCTGTGTGTGTGTATCAGACCGTTAACCATCACAGTGACACAGATGGATTGGCAAACTAACATCAGCAGGGGCAGCAGAGCGGTAGGTATTAAGAACATTAGATGTGTGAAACTTCGCCCTTTTTATTGCTTTCTGCTGCCAGGGGAAGTCAGAAAGTTAAACAGGACTCAGCAAGAACCTGGTAGAGAGTATGGTATTGGATCAGTAATGCAAGGACCCTTAAGGGAGGAAATGAGAGATGTTCCAGACTGAATCACATCTGGAACCCTGGGATGGTGCAGCACAGAGACTGCATTGGATAGAAGATTTGTGCAGGAACTTTATAGGCAACAGCATAGGGCCAGGTATCTGCTTTGGTTTCCCACAATCAATAAATAACACTAATGCTACTAATAATAAATCCTATTTATGCAGAGATAGGAGGGAGAGAGCCAGGGCTTAAACCACCAACTACATTTTGCCACTATGGTTAGCATTTGAATATGTTGGTAATGAGCACAGAACATATGACTAGCTAGTGCTAGGTAGACTGGTAGATTGATATGCCCGTGATATGTGCAGTTTGAAAACGTGTAGACTTGCTTTTGTATTTCCCCTTCTAATATGATTTCAAAATAGAGTTCTAAGAACTTCCGTTGCCTTACAGGGAAAAATAAATATGGGATCAAATAAATTATATAATTGAGATAAGACAATCCCTAATATTTCTTGATTAATTAAGGAAATCAAAATACAGAGGCATGAGCTGAAGACTAGTAATTATTGAGAGAATTGTGACTATTCTGATGGACAAATTATGACTGTTGTGTCGGCTATAAAGTGTTTCAGGATGAGAGATTTGATTTATATCTCAGTTTGGCTATATGAAGTATTTACTCTTCTAGTTATGCATGGAATTATTATCTCACTCAATGTCAATTAGACAAAGAACCTTAACAGATATAGATACGTGACACAAAAAATCAAATGTCAGTGATGAACAAACAGAAATGACTGAGCAGGAGAAAAAACAGCGCTAGCATGTATAGAGTAGAATTAAAAAAATATTTATGTGGCTACAATGGTTAGCTACAACTGAAAGTCCTTCATAGGGCCTTTTGCTATATATTTGAGTGAGTTGTCAATTTTTACAAAGTCAGAGCAAGCATTAGGGCCCAACAGAGATGTGTTGCAAAGAGATCAACCTAGCTAACCACTTTTAGGAGCTACCTCGTGTGTATGTGTGTACAGATATATATAAACTTCGCACACTGGAGCCATGTCATTACTTCCTAGTCCAGGACAAGAGTTATCCTGCTATGTTCAGTGACATCACACCACACACTGTGGTATTCATTCTGGGAGTTGGAGAACTATAAGTCTCCATCTGTATCCAGCTGCCTAAATAAATATTACTCTGGATTTGTTAGTACTCTGTCATCTGTATCCTGCTAAATCATAGTAGGTGCCTCCAAACCTGCAACCTACTGGTATCAATGTTTCGTTTCAGTTACCACAATGGTACTGATACTCCCTAGAAATAGGAAGCCCATGAATAATGAACACAACCTATTATAGGTTGGGTACAAAGGAAAATGAATAACATAAAGCACTAAGTTGAAGTAATAACTGGAAAGTTCATCTTCCTTTGTGAGTTTAGTCTCTATTGCTGTGTTGAAGTGCAAGCAGTATCAGACAGGACAACGGGGAACATGTGGATACAATAGAGGTAATTTATAATCTAGAAGCAGCCAGCCCTATTTCTGGGTTTAATAAGACCTACTATACAGTGTTAACTCTCTAACTGCCTTTTTTTCTGTCAGGATTATTGGAGCCCATTCATTGTGTTCAGCAAATATGAAGTGAGAAGTTAAATTATTATACACATTGTTCATTCCTTAGTTTGCAGTTCTCACTTGCTGATTGACAATATATAGTTCTGGAGCCGGTTGGGTGGGAGACCTGCATCTTGGGAAATTTTAAACACACTTAAACTTTGAATTAGCTTTTACTACTTACAGATTGACTACAAAATTTCACATGTAAAGGAATAGTTCCTGAAACATTATGTGTTGAGCTGACTATTTTCCCCTGTAGTTTTCTTAAGTGATTTAAAACTCAAAGTCACTTCAGGTTTGCCCACCCTTAATGTCATAGGGTGAGCTGACTCCATAAGGGGGTGGAAGCTCAGCCTTATCTATGCCAAAAAGAGCCTGACTTCCCAGGTGAAGAGAATGTGTAGGAGTCATATGTGGGGGAGGGAGGAGGTATGTGGTTAAACCAGGTTTGCTGGGGGATAAAAGAGCAGCCTGTGGTCAGTTAGAGGATGGGAGACTATTTTCCAGAGCATCAAGGCAAAGAGATCTGCAAGGAATAGAAGGAGCCTGTTGATAAGCCATAATTAATGGGCCTGTGGGTAAGAAGGCTCATCCAGGAGGGTTACAAAAGATGGTGAGCCATAAGGGGTAGTCCTGATAAAGGACTGGGAAGACTTTGGGTTTTATTTCATGTTAATAAACCACATACAGAAGGGAAACAGTATTGTGGAAACACCAGAGGAAGTGAGTTATTTTAATGTGAGATGGAAGGCAAATTGAGGCAGTGGAAGAACTTGACATCAGACCTACTAAGCAATGCTGCACTTACTCTCATCAGAGGATACAACTGATCATTATTATTATTACTGACTGAGTTCCAGAAACATTCAACTCTGTACAAAAAGAGGAGACACGATTTACCCTTGAAAAGTCTAAGCGAAGACTGACCATAGACAATGCATTCGGTGCTTAAAACTACCACATGGCTAATACTTCTTTGTGACGTGCACTGAAGCTGACTTGCTACATAAAATTGTGTACTAGAGAGAGGGGTCTGAAGGAGGCCAGGTGGAAGCTAAGTACAGTGGATCAGGAAGGAAGTTCCAGGCATAGGGAGCAACATAAGGATTGCTACACGAACAAAAGGAGGAAACGAGAAGTGACCTCATGAGGATGTACTCAGGACAAATGCAGAGCCTGGTGAAGCACAAGGGTGAGGCAATTTACTAATGGAACAATAGGCTTGTAGTATTGTAAAAGCAGCGGAGGTTTATTGAAGCCTGGCTTCTGGGCAGCACGCACCT
Organism: Lepidochelys olivacea; assembly: GCF_965140295.1. Taxonomy (NCBI): domain Eukaryota; kingdom Metazoa; phylum Chordata; order Testudines; family Cheloniidae; genus Lepidochelys; species Lepidochelys olivacea. The sequence goes on from NC_140422.1 coordinate 29,510,235, forward strand.
TTCCTAGATATTAATCTTCCCAGAAATCCTCCTGTAGTGAGGCAGTGTGGTTCCCTGCCACTCCAGAGAGAGACGAACCCTTCTGGACACCAGAGTGGGCAGAGCCAGAGAGCTCTGAGCCTGCTTTCCAGAGGGTCAGGCTTGGCACAGGAATATAAAGGCCCGACCCCAGAGCTCACTGAGAGAGCAGCCACTGGGGAGGCCAGACGCCTGAGGGCCTGAGCACCTGACTCACCATTGCCCCTCCCTGACCAAGGACCTGGACGCACTGTTTTATATTGTTGTTGCTCAGCCCCTGCCTGAGGGCCTGAGCACCGGACTCACCATTGCCCCACCCTGACCCAGGGCCTGAGCTTATGACTAACGGTGTTTATTTCTGCCCCACAAAGGCCCTGGAGGCCTTTGGCTAGACTAATTTCCTGCTAGGCCTCCTCCCAAACTTAGTGAGGCAGTGTGGTTCCCCGCCTCCCCAGAGAGAGACAAACCCTGGCTAAGCTTTCTACACCTCCAGAAAAAAGAGCTTTGATGTGAAGGAGCAGACTTACCGATGGTAGTCACATTGCTCAATGTACTAGTAGAAGGTGCTCAGATGCTACACTGACAAGTGAGATATAAAGAGCTCCATAGAGGAGAATACATTCTCAACGAGACTGAATATCTCCATATTTTGCAATGAAACTCTGGGTCAGAAAAGCTTTGTGTGACTCTCATAAACTTGCTTTGTCTTCCTAATGAACACACTTTCATTAGTCTTATATTTCTCCCTATGGTTTATTCATGTAGGGCTAGACTGGGGCTGGCTTTTGCATGGTGTGTGGGGAAAGGGGGTGGGAGAAAGAGCCCCAATACTGTCTATGACCTTTCTTGCAAGAACCAGGTACATTTGTAGCCGATGTGCTTTGTACACCTCTAGGAACAGAGGGAACAAGTGGCGTGTAGAGAGTGCAATACCCTCCCTCACTGCTCTTTGTCTCAGAGCAGGGCTAGCGAGGTGAAGGGAATAAGCATCCCTCCATGAAGTGGTGTAGCATCTGGCAAACTCCCTTGCACACCGTGAACAGAATTCTGTCTTGAATTTCTGTGGGGTGATTCAGCTCTACATTGCTCCCAACATGAGGCTAAGTTAAATGGAATGTCTGAGCCCTTAGTTGTTGTGTTTTTTTTTTAAAAGCATTTCTATCCATAATGACTATGGGCCAGATTTTAAAGGGATTTAGATGCCTAAAGATGCAGCTAGATGCCCAGTAGTATTTTCAAAAGCACATAGGATCTGTCTTCATCTTCATCGTTAGGCTTCTGAATATCTCTAAAAATCTGTCCTTATATCTTACAATGCAAGCACTAAAACCTACACTATATCTTTACCAAACAGTACCTAGAACTTTCATTAGCCATTTGTTAGCTAGCACAGGGGGTCAGATTTTTACACCTTTCAATGTAATATGAAATAAAGAGAACCAGTTTCAGGTCATTCATGTTAGTAGTGGGTGAACCACTAAAATCCACTAGAGTTTGATTCAAAAGTTAAGATATTTACATTATATCCATCTGAATCTCAAATGTGGGAAGCTGAGTTGGATCATCCTTACAAGATGAGTGGCACTTTCACGTCTGGTCTTATCTGGTAATCTAGGATCTGAATATTTCAGAATCTCTAAAGGGATTTGTTTAAGATCCTTCTCTTTTCAGTCACTGGTTTCTTTCTCACTAGTTTTAACCTTTTTTCTCACTTACGTTGTCTTACAAACACAAAAGAGCAAGCCCTGCCAGTCAATCCACTGAATGTCTTCTTCATGGCATCACCTCCTCATTTCAAGTTTTAAAAAGCATCCTCTTCTCTCCTCTCCTCTCTTCTGGGCTGGGCAATATTGTTTTAAAAGAGGCCAGATGCGACCTCAAACTAATCTAGAGTGGGGGGAAAGACCCACTCCAGAGATGTTTCACATGTTTCAGCTGAATATTATCAGTGGAGAATAAAAATAATCAGGACAACTCTTCAAATGGAAAAGGAAATCACCCATGTCAAATTCACGATGTTATTTAGCAGTATTGTGATTAAAAATAATGGCCCAGATCCTGAGTCCTACTCAGGTGCACAAAAATCATTAAAGCCAATAGATACAAACCTCTGTGGATTCCTCCTACCTTAGAGACCCTATGATACTCCTGTCATCCAGGTTCCTGAATAGGGGCTATCCTTTGAGTCCATGGGTAACTGGGCATACATTAAACCAGCCCTGAGGCTGCTCTACATTATGCCAGGAGACAGTCAACAGCAGAATTGAATGTGTGTAAAGCAGCTCGGCCAAACTGAAAGATCTAGGGCAGTATCACTTCATTTGTGACCATGATTAAGGGTATTACACCATTTTTAAGTACTCTGGACTGTGAATAATAACACTTTGCTATAAGAAAAAGTACACTTGTAGTAAAAATATATATAATGGCATCTCACTAGCTAGCTAGAACATCAGACATGCCACATACAAGTTCTTTTTAAAAAAAAAAACTAATTAAACTCTCAGTTCTCTTCCATTACTTTAAGCAGAAGCGAGTCTTTGTGTTTGTGGTCAGTTTCTTAATGGGCATGGATGTGAAGTCATTTATCTTACTGAAAATCCCTTCAGCCATATCTAAATTACTTTCTTACCAATGGCTGAAGAGTCTCAATTTAATCATAATGTTTAAGTGAGATACATAGCAAACTGTTTTAACGCAATTTGGACATTCTTACATACTCATGGCAATCACCTTACTGGGCTATCTATCAAAGAAAGTGTTTGCCATCCTGCTCCATTCAATACCAGAGGAGAATATAAAACTGCACATCAGCTAGACTCAAAGCTGTTACAAGCAGTGGACTTTAATATTTGCATTTCTTTTAAATTGCAAATGTTTTCAATTAGTTGATTTCCTATTGTCCAGGGAGATTTTTTGGTGGACAGATTTTCAAATATTTTAGATGTGCAATTACTGCAACAAGTGATTGTATGTGGGCATCCGTGTGCCCAGTTGCCCAGCTGGTACACACAAGTGAACTAACTGTGCTCACCAATTAAGTATGCGGTTGTATGGCTAAAGATTTTTAAATCTGATGGTCCAAGTCTGATGGTTCATTGCTAGGATGATAAATCCTGTCTCTGGTAAAGTCAGTCCCATTCTACTGTTTCCGAACAATAATAACAAAGAAAATCTTAAACCAGATTCACTAGGATGCTCTGGCTACTTTCCACTGCTCTGATCATGCAAAACAGCCATAAAACCTTGGCCAACTAAGATGGGTTATGGCTGCTTTGTATCGCAGCAGCGATACAGAACAGCTGGAGCATTGAATCTAGCCTCTTATGCTTAGAAGTTTTCATATTTCTTGCAACTCATAGTACTGATAGTTTACAAGTCATATGAAAAATCTAAGGCAGAGGTTCCCAAACTTGTGCCATCACTTGTGCAGGGAAAGCCCCTGGCGGGCCGGGCCAGTTTGTTTACTTGCCGGGTCCGCAGGTTCGGCCGATCGTGGCTCCCAGGGGCCGTGGTTCACTGCTCTAGGCCAAAGGGAGCTGCTGGAAGCGGCACAGGCTGAGGGATGTACTGGCCACCGCTTCCAGCAGCTCCCATTGGCCTGGAGCAGCGAACCCACATTCCCGCAGCTCCCATTGGCCTGGACCACGAACTGTGGCCAGTGGGAGCCGCGATTGGCCGAACCTGCGGACGAGGCAGGTAAACAAACTGGCCCAGCCTGCCAGGGACTTTTGCTGCACAAGTTGCAAAACAAGTTTGGGAACCACTGCTCCAAGGGCCTGATTCTTCACTCAGAGCTGCTTAAATCAGGACTAACCTCTTTTATAATCATAGTGGATTAATGCCAGTGTAACTGTTCAATAAGAAAAAAAAAATCAAGTCCTAACAGTCTAACCAGAGTAACAGATTAACTACTTAATACTTTATACTTTTTGGTAAATAAGAATTGTTGGGATGGTTTCTGAGACCTTATTTACTCAATAGCCTCCAAGACCTTATTATGTGTAATGTTTATAATGTTTTTAAAAAAAAGAAGTTACACTTTGTAAAAGCATTGAGACACCCAAACAGTTAACATACAAAGTGGGGGTTACCAGTAGAGGTTGGCTGCCGCCCAAAGAGTGTCTGTTTCAACTTCGCAACCTTGAATGAAAGACTTGGATGGAGTTTTAGTGATTTTTTTAAAATAGCCAATTCATTTTACAGATACATTATACATTTTTCAAAAAGTTGCTGGATTTTTTTTTAAAAAAATCCTGCAGTCCCTTGCTATGTTGTAAACAGTTTATTACGAGAGACCAAATATTTTAAACTTGCTCGACTCAAAGGCTTGCCAGCTGAGCCTTTGAACCTACTTCTTTCCTAAAATGTTTTTATACTCCTGACATTTTCCTTTTGTAAATTGCACGTTATGAGCTGATGACCCATTTTAGTTGCTTACATTTTTACACTTCATTCATAATATTTTATATTTAAGCTTTGAATATTTTTTTTCAATTGACTTAAATTTGTTGGCTTGGACTCTGATAACTGCTTTATTCTAGCAACATTTCTTACATTCCTATTTTCACTCCCTTGTTTTCGTTCTGTGTCTTAGTTATTTGATGCTTTAGTAAGATGATTGTTACAATTAAATTTTTCTTTTTCTGTCAGGCAGGGGTTTTTTTCTTCTGGACTTACTAGGGTGTTTCTCGCTCCCTTTTTCTAAACAATCTGTTGTTTGAGCTGACTTGTGTTGCTTATAATTTTTTTTCTACACAACTGGACCCAGATTATATTCACTAGTACCTTTGGAAGCAGTCAAGCCATATAGAAATCTCTATTTCCTTTCTAGTGATTTTTACTAAATCATCCATAGTCCAATCATTCAAATCAGATTGTCACTCCACCCGCAGCAAACAGCACAATTGATCATTTACAGACACCTTCATCTGGAAGAGCCCATTTCCTTGAATGGCTGTAAAGGCTAGGGAGGAGGGGAGCATATAGTGGTGGTAGTTGTTACCACCTGACCTCCTCTTTGCATAATTTGTTTTATTACTAAGGATTTCAGTCAGTGTGACTGCACTGAGTTATACTTCCATAACTGAGTTACATCAGTTAAACAAAGCATTCTCTTCCTTAACACTTTAACATCTTCTTTAGCACTTTCACTCTTTGACATTTCTACAGCCCCCAACTGTTTGATTCCCTCCTAACTCTTCACTGTTTACTTGTGCAAAAGTTCCTTTCAGCTCCTCACTCTCTATCCTTCAATTAGTTATCTTCCAAAGCGACACATTTCTTAGCCAATTTTTTTTGGCAGCTCTAAGCTTATCTTCTATGTTTTTTGGACTTGTTTCTTAATTTAGTACACTTTGGCTGCAAAGTAGTGCTCATTAAATAGACTCCTTGAAGGACAGCTGCTTTTTATTTTGAATTTATGCAAATACATAACAGAACATTGTTTTGTCCCTGATCTTCCAGGCATTTTTTCCATTTAGTTTGTTTCCTCTTTTACAACTTTAATTTGCGCTTTATGCTTTCCTCAAGGTGGCATATTTTGTTTTTAAAGTTTTAGCCACCAGACATAGTCCTTGTATGCCTGGATATGGACTTTCTTTGCCTTCAGTAAAAAAACTAGATCTATTTTTTCCATGGCTGCCAATGGGTCCTATTTTTTAAAAAAGCTTCTGCTGTGCTCTGCCAACCATTCTTTATTTTTTTCTCTAATACCATTCTCTGGAGTTCCTTTTTTACCCAGTCCGACTCTCCCCCTTAATACTTTCCTGGGGGCTCCACAGCATCCACTCTTTGATTTAACCTACTTCTCCAGTGTGTACTAACTTTTTTAAACCCTTACGCCCTTCCAGTGCCATTTCCTTTACTGCTAGGTAGAGACTCTCACAGTAAAAGGTGTATCTATTACCTGTTTCAGATGAGTGGATTTGAATCCTGGCACTTGTATGTTGGGCTGGCTTCTGAGATCTCACTCATTCAGTAGGCTCCTCAGTTCCCAAGAACTCAGCTCGACTTCAGACTCATCATTCAGGTTTCTTTATTGGCATACAATTAAACTATACTTGAGCTGCACAGGGCACACCATGTATCCAAAGTTACACAGCAGACCCCCTTATAAATATTTACACATTACATTTCCTTTACCATACACTGCATTACATGTTCTAGGAGTTGTGTGGTCACTTTGTAGGAACCGGTCCCTGTACAACATGCTCTGTCCACACACTATCCAGGGAAGACTTACTCTTTATCTCATCTTATGTTCCAGGCTTATTTTATCCATTTTTATCTTGTCATTGTAAATGGTTCCCTGGATATATGCCCTTATTTTAGCTAGTACACTGTTTCCAGCCTGCTGATCCATTTGCCGCCCTAATCCTGTCTCCCAAAAAATCTGAGGCCTCACCCATGTTCAAGTACTCATGTCAAGCCAGGCCTACAAGAATTAGTGACCGGCAAAAGATTTGGCAATAAAGAGAAGCCCCAAACCATGATTGTTAATCCACAGATTACCTGAATTATTCAAGCCTCTTCGCTCTTCAAAATTGAGCTGGAAATATCAGACAAGCAGACTTTATCCACTGTGTGTGTAGTAATGAGAAAAAAAAATCCCCCAAAAAGTCCCTTACAAAATATCACCGGTAATAATAACAATTTCTGCACTTTGTGAAATAGTCCTGTCAATCAAACAGCAAGGTTATGAAAATTCCCCTGAAATAGCACTGCTGTAGCTTTTGATGATATTCCAGAATGCAACCAATGGACATTTCTCCTGTATGTGTGGAAAAGTTTCTTCCTATTAGAAAAAACTATGGAAGAGACTAGATAGTCCTCCACAGATACTCACTCACACCACAAAAGCATCAGCACTAGTCTCTGTTTAAGAGAGGATTGGAACACGAAGAGCAAAGATACTGCGGGCTAGAAATGGGATACGAACAGTGGCAAAGTTGCATGCTAAATTTGCACAGCAATTCACCTGCCCTAAAGTCTCATCTAGTATATGTTACCAGTGCCTCACTTTTCATGAATGCTTGGAGTTTTCCTATTTAATTCATTGCATTTTGGATTCGACTTTAATTGGAATGAGCAGTTAGATATTATGGTGATATATGCTTCATCAATGCTGGTGGCTAGCTCACATGAATAAGATGAATGGAATAGATAGATTTGTCCTGGTCAGATTTCCCATATGCTTCAGTGATTGATTAAATTAAACTTTTTGATCTGGAAAGGAACTTTCATGATCCTGTTTGTGTGTGTGAGTGGGGAGGTGGGAGACAAGGGAGGAATTCAAATAAAAGGGTTCTAAAAGTGCCTAATGCTACATTTCTTACTAAGATAAAATCCCTAATGGCTTCAACATAAGAAGATAGGATCAGGGCCAAAATGCACTCTCTGGTTCTCTCTCTCTCTTTCTTTCCATTATCCCATCATCTAGGGTCAGGTTGTCGTGCAATCAGCTACCATCTTCATCTGTCCCAAGTGGCACTGATGTCCACCTGTTTACTATCTTCTTTGATGCAATCCATATATTGCTTCCTTGGCTTTCCTCGGGCTCTCTTTATTACCACTTTCTCCTGCCATGCTATCTTTACAAAGTCTTCTTCAATCATCCTCTCTGTGTGTGTCTGAACCAGTGAAGTTGCACTTCCTGGATTTTGTCAGCCACATCATGGACTTTGATGTCCATCCTAAAGCTTTCATTTCAAAATCTGTCCCTTTGAGATGATTTGCCTTCATGCGAGGAAAAAGAGTTACTCAAAGACCTGAAGGCTTTTAACGTGCCTTTTCTTTACTGCTCCTGCTTCTGTGCCCTACAGCATTGTACAATGTTCCGCGTGTTTGTTATATACCACACACAAAATGTTATTCTGCTATTTTCATCACTCCCAAGCCTGAACTATGTCTCATGTTCAAGCTCATTGTCTTCCATAACCCAGCCTCCTAGATACTTGAACAGCTCAGTCTGGTTTAGTCGTATTCCATTAATCTTTATATTCTGGTCCCCTGAATATAAAGGCACCTTTACTAACCCATATGGCCTCAATCTTAGTCGTGTTCATTTTCTTTCCATGTCCTCTTATAAACTCATACCATTGGGTTACTATTTCTTCCAGGTCTTGTTTTGAGGATGTCTTTAGTGCTGAGTCATCTGCATATAGCAGCTTCTGACGTTTTCCCATGGGGATCTTCCTGCTGATGTAGTCCATCCATATGATAGAGGTGAACTGAGGGGGCTTGTTGTTCCAAAACATGTCTGGATCTGTTTTTCTGGTGACCTATATAGTGTATTCACCTTAGTTTTTAAACCCTCACACACTCCATATTTCCTCAGCACTGGTGTAAGTATCCTTCTGTCCACTTGATCATATGCCTTTTCTACGTCTATGTCAGATGCTATCCTGTTCGTATTCTAGCAACTTCTCTATCACTTGCTGTATTACAAAAATGACATCTGCGGTTCCTCATCCTTTCCTAAAACCAAACTGTTCTTGTGTGAGGAGAGGTTTCCAGCATTCTCCTTAACCTAGTGCCCAAGATGCATTCCAGTATCTTCATGTCATGCAATGGTAACTTTCTCCCTGTATTCATGGATGTTTCACTTCTTACTGGGACCAAGTTAGACTTGCACCAATCTTCAGAATTCTTGTGACTCACTATATGGCTTGAAACCATTTTATGCCTCTCTCACCCAGGATTTTCACCAGGTCCACGATCACTTCTTCAGGTTCTGCTGCCTTACCGTTCTTCATTTCTCACCTCTTCTTCCGTTATGCCAGAATCAGGCAACACATTAGTCTCACATGTTGGCAACTCCATCAAAAAAGGGAGATTGCCTCATTTAAGAGACTCTCAGAGTATTGTTTCCACCTCTCTTTCACTTATTCAGGTGTTACTAATAGTTTCCCTGGTCATCATTTAAAAATACCATTCTGCTTCCCTTTGAGTCTCATTTTTGCAATACTGTATGCTTTTGCCAGCCAGCTTACAAGCTCAGCGTACAGAACATCTACGGTATTCTCTTCGGCCTTCTTCACTGCCCAGTTGGCAGCTCACTTTGCTTTTTTCTATTCAATTTCACTTTACTTTCACTTGATGGATTCATTTTCTTTTTCTTGTATGCACCCTTTTCTTGTTTCAAATTGCTAGCTGCACTTCATAGGTCCACCACCACGCCTCTTTTCCTCACATTTTGTCCACCTGTACCATCCATCACCACAATGCACGTTCTTTTGAGCTGGTTCTTTCTTTTGTTAAGCAGATATATATTACTGTAATTGCCTTTCTCTGCACCCTTTGTGTTGAGAAATTCAGGGAGAATCACTTAAAGGTTAGTCCGCTCCTTAACTTCAGTTCACAAACCCTTTTCAATTAGATATTATCATGAGCACTTTATTGGCATCACTGCCTTTCTTTCCTTCAAGGATCTTATTAGAGCACTACTATTCATGCCACTCTAGTTAAGTTCATGTCAGCATTTCTAGTTATAAACCCCAATGCCATATTCAGGGGTTTATCACAACCATAAAACATGGCTACAGTATTATGTTTTTAATCCCTTTGGTAATGAAAATAAAGCTGTAAAAAAAAAAAAAAAGAAAGTCATTCAGAATGCAAAGATGGCTTATGAGGTCTCAGCCCAAAAAAATAGTGCTAAGAAAATTCACACAAAAAGAACCCCTATTTTTTAAAAATAAAGATCTGCTGCTTTCTGATGCCTGCTAGTCTCTTTGTATCCTCAAAACAGAACTGTGTAATAACTTTCATATTAAATGCAACCAACCCTCCCACAGTCTGTTTGTTAATGCAACATAAAGTTTGAAGAATCAAGAACTAAGAAGTCAGTACACTACCAAAAGTAAGTTTTTCACCATTTTAACTCAGCTGCAATGCATAACTATATATTTAATGCTTTAGATTAAAAACAAACAATAAGGGGGTAAAGTTCAAAGTCACAAATGGAGGTTAGGCACCCAGCCTAATTCAGTTGTAATTAGATGTCTAACTGCCCTATGCCTTATCTCCCACTATGACACAAAAATTGACATTTAACAAGGACACCAGGAATAGATAATGTTATATACTGTAACTGCAATATAGTCAAGTAAACATTGCCAGGGAAACTTTAAAGGTTGGAAGTTCATTATTCTCAGTTTGAATTCTCAACCTTAAATATGCTATTAATACATTAATGCTATTTTGAAAATGTATTTCGGAATGAATCAGTCTGGAATTTTTTAGGGAGAGGAGAAAATGGAGGGGAGCGGGTTTTATTTTATGTATTCATTTGACCAAATGTTGAACTGACAATTTCTAATATAAACAAGCCTCAGCATAACATCTCAATATTGACACAACACAGACCGAAACAATCAGCTGGTAAGATAAAATAGAGATCACTTAGACTTAACATTAGTTCATCAAGGATCCAGAGAGAGTAAACCTTATGCTTTCGGGCCTTAACCAGTCTCTGACTATGAAGGATTAATAATTGTTTGGGTTTTTTTGCAACTTCCTGTGAAACATCTGTTTCTGGTCCCTGTCAAAGAGAGGATATAGATTGCATACACCATGGGTCTGATCCGTGGGAGTCTTTCCTATTCCTATACTAGAATGAGTGGTAGACCAGTTGCTGTATTTCATTTTAAAATGAAGACTAGAAAAACTTCTTTAGGCTGCAAGCAAAAGAATAATTTGTGTAGTTCCTTGTATGAGAAAGTAAATATTATGGAAAATAATCAATTTTAGTGCCATTTTTATTGTTTTTCAACAAATTAAAATTCTACTTTGTTTCCACCACTGAACTCTTAGACAATCCAAAATAAATTAAAGTAAATAGTTTGTACAGTTGAGAGTTCACTAGGAAAGAAACTAAGCATCTGATTCCGCAGTGTTACATGGGAGTTTTATCACTGACCTCAATGGAAACAGGATCAAGCCTGAATAATTGATAATTGATGGATTATAGTGTAGTTCAATTTTGACTAAAATTATAAACGCAGGTTGTCAAAGTACAGGGTCAAAGGAAGTTTTGTTGATATTACAAGGAAAGAAGTATTGTTTTCATAAAGAAAGAGCTTCTCAAGCAATAATGCTGTGGCAAATAATAATAATAAAAATAATAATGTATGTGTGTTATCCAAAGGGCCCTAATAATGGGTTTTAGTTACATCTAAACTAAGACCTTCTATGTCTGTTGTTCACTGTGAACAATAGCCTATGGTCCTGCTCATTCAGTGGAAATAACCAAGTGTCTTCAATAAAATAATATGGATGGATTCTGAGGTCTTGAGCAAATTTCACTGATTCAGCTTCCGTGCTTATTTTCTGAGAATTGATTCCATATTGTTGCTGATTTCCAAACAGTTTGTCTGTAAATTCTTACTTTGCATATAAATTAATTGCATTGCTTTATGTACCTGAAATTTCTGCACATTAAATCTAAAAAGACTGAATTTTAAAGGTTGCTCCTAGAGAACGTGCAGACTTTTTGTTAAGATTCAGGCTACATCTACACTTGGCGCTGGGAGGGTGATTCCCAGTTTGAGTAGACCTTCTCTCATTGAGCTGGTGCACTAAAAATAGTACTGTAGCCACAGTAGCACAGGCAGCAGCCAGTGGTGGGCATGATCTAGCCACTACAAGTACAAACCCACCTGGATCCCATAGGTACTTACTTGGGGTGGCTACTGACTGCTGTCAGGGTTACACTACTATTTTTAGCATGCTAGTTCAATGAGTACATCTACTAAAGCTGGGAATCGTACCCCTGGCTTCAAGTGTAGATGTAGCCTCAGAGGTATGATATTCCTCGTTTTCCTCCTACCTCTCTAATTCCTTCTTCCGTGCATCCTTTAGAAGATCCCCCTTATCCCCCCTCCAGCTTTCCACAGGGTTCTGTTCTTGGTCCCCTTCTCTTCTCCCTGTATACCTTATCTCTAGGTAATCTCATCTACAAACACAAATTCAACTACATCTCCATATGTACAACTTACAAGATCTGCCTCTCTACCCCAGAACTGTCTTTCTGGCATCGCCTTGTGGCTGTTTGGCTGTCCACTCAAGCTCAACAGAGCTCCCAGTCTCCTCCTCACCCAGCAAATCATCCTTCTACCTCCTTGCTCAATCACTATGGACAACACCACCACCATTTTGCTTTGAGTATGTCATCCCTCTTTTGGTATCCCTCTACTGTCTTCTCTGTCATATTAAACATAAGCTACTTATCGTCACATTTAAAGCCCTTCACAGCCTATTCCCCACTCTACATATCAGCTCTGATTGGCTATTAAAATGTTGATTCCTACCTCTGACTGGCCTATGATAACAGCTTCTATCATCCACTTGTTAATATTTCAAACAAGCACCTTCACACTTTCTCTCATATTTCCTCTCAGGCTTGGGAGGAGCTCCCTATACACATCTGCAAAACTAACTCATTGTCTTCCTTCACTTCCCTCCTTACTACTCTCCTTTGCCATAATGCCTACAAAAAACTTGACAAATGTTAGGTCATTGGTGTTCTGAGACCACTGCCCATCATGCTGACCAATATTGCCTCATTGTTTCCTTGTATTCCGTCATCGGTCTGCCTGTATACATCTGTTATTCCTTGTCTTATACTTAAATTCAGATAGGGCCTATCATTTTGTTCTGTGTTTGTATAGCACCTAATACCATGGGTGTCCCTGACAGAGACTCCCAAGTGCTCTGATAACACAAATTACTATGAATAAATAATTAATAAATCATCGTCCTTTAGACATCAATGGAAAAACTCTCATAGACTTTAATGGGACCGGAATTTCATTCATTAACTGTAGTAGGATGTGGATCTGTCATTGGGGAGCCATATATTCAAAAACAGTCTGTCGTTTTGTTTAGAAGAGAATAGTGGCTCGCATATGCACTAAGATTCCATGTAGGTACATGGCCAGGAATGACATTTGGCTCATCTCTGTGTAACCTTCACCTTAACTTTACTCAACATTTTGGCTAAGTAATATAAGGCAACACTAATGGGATAATATATATTGTTGAAGAGCAAGTATAGCTTTCCAGACTACCATGAAATGTGAATTATGGAACCGATGAGCCGCAGCATTAAACTGAGGCATTTATGAAATCATGATTTTGCAAGAGATTTTATTTTTACACCTTTATTCCTTTGAAAAGCCATAAACACTGAAATATTGATATAAAGAATTTATACTGTAATTAATTATTTTCTAAAATATTTGTGTGACATCTCATATTTTGAAAATATACTGTAGGCTGTAAAACAATATGTCCAGTAGCATGTCTTTACACTAACGTGATCAACCAAAGATATTAAGCGCATCATAAAACTGTAATGAATGCCATATGATCACTTGTAGTCAGCACAAATACGTTCAATAATGGATGGCAAAATGGTATATAAATGCATTATTCATAACTTTTCCCCTGTATGGACCTGAAAATGGAATAGTTTGCTTTGCCTTGGAAATTTTTTGTCATGGTTTATTTTTTCTGTTCAAAACTTCCTAGACCACAACATTTTTTTTTTTAGCCTAAAGACCATTCTCTAATTGTAACGTTGATCATTGGCAGAACACCTTTCCTCTGTTTGTTGAATAACACATGTTCTTTAACCATTTTTTTGTTTAATTCTGTCTTCCTGAATTGAGAGCACAAGCTAGCCCATATACAAATATGCATGTTTATAGATTTCATCTGGAAAGCTAAACTACTCTACTAGTGATGCTTCCCTGTCAACAGTTTTATAAGTCAAGAAAATTTGACATTTAAGGTTGCCATAAATAGACAAATCAAATTCTGATAATATATAGTTAGTTTCAGCATGGTACCTTAGTAGAGTAAGCCTAGTATGGATTTATATAAAAGAATGTAAGGGCAGGTTCTATAAAATGCACACACATTATAGCAGCACCAACTAATGGTCTTTATACCTTAGTTTGAAATTGTGATTCATATACAACTCCAATTTTCAGCACATATCACAAATATCCACTAGCTTATGTTACATTGGATTAGTATTTAAAATCCAATAACATTTGGGCCATTGTCTTTCTGAGTCATACCATGCTGTACTGTGTAAATACGCTCCTAGTGTTATATTTCTATAATAATCCACTAACACACATAGAGGGTTTAATCCTGCACAGCCCACAGGCAGAGTGTTGTGTTTATAAGCATAAACAGAAGGTGTTAAGAAAGAAACACAGTAAGTCTATGGCAGAGCCAAGCCTTCAAACTTTCAGTTCTATGCTTTAACCACCAAGACATAATTCCTTCTCTTGGCTATTCTACAAGCAAAGACCAGGGGTAGAGTCTTTTGGCTAGTCTCCCAGAGTAAGTGGTAGCATTTCAATCTCTAGGTACAATTCAGATTAGATTTGAGAAAACACCAGTGAACATATGGAATTATCTGGCCTTGATGGTAAATTAAACCAGGCGCATAGCTCTGCTGCCTTTACATACAAAACAGCTATTTGTACACCATGAGTGAGAATGAGTAGCATTTGCCTCTAGAAGAGCTGACGTGTCTTATTTTTTCTTACAAAAAAAGTGGAATCACACATGTTTGAATTGTCCTGATAATGAATTATAAAGTGGGAGAGTTAACCTCTACTTCCTCCATGTCAGATCAATCAATAGCCTAGTCAGAGCATTTTATGACATTTGTTTTGATGAACCCAGTGGATTAAAGTTGTCATTATTCTTCTAAACCATGATTTTTTAGATATCCTTTGCTGTTTCATTACCCGTTTACAACCAAAATGGTGTCTGACAAGCCTGCACTTTTATTTTCCATCACAGAGTTAAGGGAAATCTACTGAGGATTACTAGACCAAGTGCTAACAAAAATATACAAGCCCGATTAAAAGGAACAAATTTCAACAAGGATTTTTTACAGGTGAGTGCTTTTAGCTAATACAATCGGATATGACACGGATGAAAAAAGAACCAGTTTTTAAAATAAACCAGACAAACAACCTTTAAAAGAATTGTTATGCTCAGGCATTAGTCAGCATCCAAGCCACCACAGTTCCTACCATCTCAGGGATTTGTTATTAAAAGTCAGTAACCTGAAAGACAGGGTAATAGCCACAGCTCAAGAATACCATCATTTGAAAGAGCAAGTTTAGCAAAATGTTTTCCTTGGGCAACCATCAACAATCAGTGGAACAAGAGAGGATCGGACACAACTGACAAGTTAAGTTGATGTGGGAGCACAGCTTTTAAATGCACTAGGCTGGATTCTCTACTGCCTTTCCCCGTGTGGAGTCATTCTGTGCAGCATGAGTGCAAATGCTACAATCCTGACTGAGCAGAGTTTTGCACTCTGGACAGATGTAAATGTCTACATAACGCACAAGGCAGAGGAGAATCAGGCTCAATCGGATGTTTTTGTGCAAGTGCTAACCAGTGAATATGCAGAATATTACCAGGTGGGAAAGCAGAGAGTCCCTATACCAAGTTTCAGAGTAGCAGCCGGGTTAATCTGTACCCGCAAAAAGAAAAGGAGGACTTGTGGCACCTTAGAGACTAACAAATTTATTTGAGCATAAGCTTTCGTGAGCTACAGCTCACTTCATTGGATGCAACAGTTTCCATCCCACCATCAACCTCAGCCTGGACCAGTCCACACAAGAGAGCCACTTCCTGGACACCATGGTGCTAATAAGCGATGGTCACATAAACACCACTCTATACCGGAAACCTACTGACCGCTATTCCTACCTACATGCCTCTAGCTTTCATCCAGACCACGCCACATGATCCATTGTCTACAGCCAAGCTCTACGATACAACCGCATTTGCTCCAACCCCTATACCAAGGGTTCTCAAACTGGGGGTTGTTGACCCCTCAGGGAGTTGCAAGATGATTGCATGTGGGTCGTGAGCTGTCAGCTCTCTGGGGCTGACAGCCGCCAGCCCCCATTAAATTAAATTACCCCCCCCCCCATTTTTAATTTTTGAGGGGGATCACATTCAGAGGCTTGTGTTAAATAAAGGGGTCACCAATACAAAAAGTTTGAAAACCACTGCGATCTGCTCCCATGGAAGTCAGCAGAAGTTGTATTATTGGTTTCAATGGCAGTTGAATGAGGCCTCTAAATAAACCAAACCTTCAAAAAGAAATAGACTGGGAGCTGGAGGCAGATGTCAAACTGTCAGCCATTGCTATATTGGAAAAATATTTCAAATATTTTCACAACGAGAAAAAAAGTAACAAAATCCCTAGCAAAGTATAATAATGATAAAGAAAAATAGCTTAGACTGTTGAAAATTAATTTTCTTTTCAAAATCCTAATTCATGATTCAGGGCACGATTTACATTGAACGGTAAGCCTCCCACACTCTGAAGCGTGAGCGTTCAGAATAGAGTGGAAGGATGTGCCCATCAGCCCCATGGGAGTAGCTGGCTGCATCACTTCTGAGCATTTCTTGCTCACAAAGCAACATTACAGTTTTGCACCTTTAACAGTCTTCTCATTTGAAGATAAGTGCTATGATCTTGCATATCTGCCTGATGATTTGTGTGCGTGTTCCAGGACTGATTAAGAGTTGGGAGATAGAGTAATGGGGAACAAAATCAAACCCAGCTAAGAAGGTTTTGCTGAACCAAGTCCTTCTGCTCTTGGGCTGTATAACTAAAAGTCATATACTGAACCCCCACAATTTAGAATTTGAAAGATATATATACTTCAAAGCAAACTGTGATCTTCTGTATGGGTATAAAAGAGATGGATTAAAAATAATACTAATTACCTGTAACCCTGTTGATAAAAAAAATTGGTTTTAAATAAACTTGGATTCTAGAACTTCAACCATTTAGGCTCTGCAAAAGCATGAAACTTTTTAAAGATGGCAGGGGAGAATACAAGGGATGGTTTGTTTTTGTTTTAACCTTTTAAGGGAGGGGGACCTCCAAAGTCTAAAAGGGTTTAAATCTAATATTGTTCAAGTTCTAAGATGAAGATTAAAGTCATTTCTTGTATTAGTCTATTCATCCTGGTCACAAGTGAACACATGAAATGACGATTTACATTTGTTAAGACTAATAATGAGTCGCCTCCTCCGTCCAGAGCCACTAGCCTATGGCCATGGCTGTTTTGCCAAGGAAAACAGACACTCCAGTAAACATCTGAGTGGTTCTTTCTTTCTCCCTAATTTCTCACTATTAACTAATTTCCTTATCAAAAGAAAAAAAAAGCCATCCGGTTTTTGAATTGTCATGTGTTTTTCATGGATAAGACCCACATTTCATATTTTTATGAATATCTTGTAAAGTTCACAACCATTACTCCTTGCATGTCAGGAACAGATTCCTTTCCTTGCTTTTAGGTAAGACCCTTTGAAAGGCTCAGGGGGAGAGTTGTATTTTTCCCCCTTCTAAATGGTTAACCATATTGCTGGCCTATTGCTACTTTCTTCAGTAATTCAACATCATTACTCGAGCTCCTTCCAGTGGTAAATCATAATGTGCAAAAGCAAAGGAATAGAACTTTTAATGTCCCTTGAATCATTTTACACTAGAGAAACACTGAGCAAAGCAGTGGTTTATCTTTTCATTGTAAATCCATTTTTGTTTGTCTTAGCCCCAGGTTAAAGGTAAAGGGTAAATGAAGTTTAAATGTATAGGTCAAGTTCATTCAAAATTCTCAGTGTCACCTAGTTCAAAGCAGTCAAAAAACATGTTCCATTTAATCTACATACTAATATATGGTTTGTGACTTTCTGTGGACTTTTTCCAAGCCTTGGTAAAACCCCAGCTAGATAATCACACATATACACAATATAATAGTATATATGCTATTGTACCAAAATGTTACTTCTTCTGACTTCAGACGGGGGGGGGGGACATTGTAATAAATGCAAAGCAGCTGTTTTTACTGGTAGTTTTATGAGATTTTCAATGTGCTTAAAAACCTATTTTTTTTTAAAGTTGCAAAATTGGGAGAAAGGAAAAAGTCAAAACAAATAGTGTTATTAAAATAGGCATTAAAATATATTAGACTCATAGATTAGGTTATATTTAGCTTTGATATAAAATGGATAAACCCAGCATGAGTTAATTGAATTGTATACCATGAACATATCAGTGACAAAGAGTTCAGAATAAAAACGTTTATGAATACCAATCATAATTATTAAAACTAAGTTGTAAATAAAACATGCTAGCCCAATTTTATCTCTGTGGTAATTGGAGAGAAGTCTCTATATAGCTACCATTAGGGGATGAATTTGGACCATTATTAATTTCAGATCTGAAAAAATATTAGAAGCAAAACAAACTCACTGTAGAAGGCAAATCAAATATATGGAAGAAATGATTCATTACAGAATGTTAGACACATTAACGGTACTCAGCAGATCAGTAATCGTAGCAGAGAATATTTGCAATCATTTATTTTGTTATAAAGTACCTAAGAGTGTTCAGATGGTCAGACTGCTCAACTGGTTTAGTGTTCTAAAAGCTCTTTTCAATCAAGGGATGTAGCAAGGCAATGGAACACTGCACACAGACACTCTGGTGATGGAGGTCATAGAAGCACCTAGTTAGATAGAGAAAGGAATACCCACAGCAGCTTTAAAAACACTCCTGGGCAAAGGATTCTGGTTTTAACACTGATGATTTTTCCCATAGCATAAGAATCATACAATAATTTCTAGCTGGGTAGATGCACGGAACACTATTAACTTCAATGGGGATGTTACCCCTAAACTGCCTAGGCTGCAATCCTCCAAAAATACATGCAAATGTCTTATTTTACGCACACAGATAGTCCCCATAAACCCAATGGGACCGCTCATGGTCATAAAGTTAAGCATGTGCCTAAGTGTTTGCAGGGTTGGAATAATAGTTTCTAAAAAAAATTTAGGATCCTTTGAAATATTCATTTATTCCAAGGCCAGAAGGACCATTGTGATCATTTAGTCTGATGTTCTGTATAATGCAGACAAAGAACTTCCCAAAAGTAGTGCATTCTGTAGCTGTATAATATTACTATTACAATTAATTATCAGGATCAAGCTGGTCAAAGGAATCAATGAAAGAACAAACTTAATCCATGTCTTGTAATTGGTTGAATCTGTTTCCTATTAATCAGACTCCATTTACTGCTTTGTATTTGTATTAGTTCACTTTGGATTAATAGCTGGCTGCCCGTTTGTTTCCTAATTCCACATTTACTCTTTCACAAAGAAAAGGAGATTTTTTTTCTCAATCAAGCTTCCAATCTCTCCATGGAGAAATTATTGTCTAAATGGACAACATCACAAAAAGACTTGTAAACCTCTTGCACTCAAGGGACCAAGTAATTGCATAGTGTGATACCTTGTATTTAGAGATAGCTGTGCATTTACACAGCTTTGGAGATATGGGGTGATTGCCATCTTTGAAAAGCTTAAATAACAGATAGATGACCAGAGATAAAATCACTGGTTAGCTGGAAATCTTCAGCAAGCAAACCCCATCTGATTTCTTATCCTCAGCACCACAGAAAAATCTGTCAACAAAGTATGGAAGTGTTGAAAAGCATGAAAGGTTAGAATGTGATTAATGGAATGATGTGTGGATACTGTTCCATAATCCCTCTAAATTCTATTTAGTTCAATTTTCCCTGTATCAATCTGCATTAAAAGATTATTAAAATAGTCTTTCCAGGCCATCAAAGTAATATTTAACATATAAAAATCACAGTCCTCAATTCCTTTTTAATACAAATCACATTAAAAGTACATTTAGTAAGGTAAAATAATTTCAATAATAAACTGAAATCAATCTGAGAATTGTTTCTCTCTGAGTAAAAGCCTCTCTCCTCCAGTATCAAAGTTCCAGTAAGGTAGAAACTTGGAAAGTATCTGATCCCAAATGATGTATCTTTCCAAAGTTAATAATAATTTCCCAGATAAACTGAGAATTTTGCAAAAAAAATTTCAAGAACGGGAGGAGTGTACATACTGGTACCATAACTAGTATACCATAACTGGTATTTTTAAAATTATATTTCTTCACTCTATGAATTGGCCATTCTAAACCAACATTTTAACCAGTAAAGAATAAACAAGTTTCTTCTCCAAAAAAGAACAAAAAATATATTTCTAGTCTTCAAGCTTCTCTCAACTTGCCAACATCAGTTTTCTCTCTGACCATGCTTTATTCAGTCATTATGTCATAGTTACTGTAATCCAGTCATCACTTACGGAAAAGTGGGTAGAAAGACTTCCTGCATCATGCTAGTCAGAAGGCTATTGTCAGAGTCTGTGTTCTAGGGATACAGTATGAAGCATGTGTTTAGCCACTGAATCACGTAATTATATTATAAATTTGAATTAATTTATTTGTGGAATCAAGTTCTGTGTCCCAAGTTAAATCCATGGAAATAAAACTTTATGCATAACACATGATGCCATGAAATAAGAATCATTTCCATGGAATTCATTCATTGAAATGAAAATGTACTTTGACTACCTTCTTGTGTCTGTTTCAGGGAATAAGATGATTCATGTCCAATGGGATTTTCATGATTAAATTCTTACTATTTATATTGTAGTTTATGTAAATGTGCAAGGAGCTTTCCAGGAAGATGTACCTCTTGGCCTAAGTAGGTACAATCTAATGGACAATATGCAACAAGTGAGAGTTATAATCATAGATATGGAACTTAGCAGAATAGACAGATGAGGATTACAAACATAAAACCAAATGGTTACTCAGGCCCTGATTCAACAAAGCACTTTTTAAATGAGTAATCTCACTGAAGCCAATGGGACTACTCATATGCTTAAAGATAAGCACATGCTTAAATGCTTTGATGAATAGGGGCCTGAGATTTTATGCATATCTTCTTACAAAGGATCTGCCTAAATGTGTACAAAGCTAATCACCATTACCTCAAAACACTAAAATCTCCCTCCAGGACAAAATGTCACCTCACTCATTCCCTCCCCCGACTATTCAACCTCCTTCCCCATCCTCCTCCATCATCCAGCTACCCCTGTTTGTGATCTGCAGAGAACCCAACTGTAACCTGTAGGTTGTTGGCAATGCAGTTAATTGCAGTATGTGTGACATAGAGATTCATTTGTGAATTTGGTATTTGTTCCTTCTAAGTTGCTCTCCCGCACTTTATGCTCTTTATGTTTGCTTTACCTGCATAGCTTCTTTAAAACTAATCTTCCCAGTTTAAAATGAGCACAGCACATAGAAAATACAGAGTTCACTGATTTTAAGCCTCCCTCCCACCCCACATCTCTCTGTTTTGTGAAAATTGGATCTGTCAGTGGCATGTAGCCAAACACCCATCCTAAGGACCTCTGAACTAGTCTGACCCACTCAAAGCTTTACAGAGACATAAATCTGCTGGTGACTTGCTGAGACTCTTGGGCAGTAAAACAGGTACAATTGATCCTATGAGTGTTCCAGTAAAAGCTGTAACATTGTTGCCTTTAAATTATTTGCTGAACTAAAGAAACTGTTGGTTTCAGGGAAAATAACTGTTCAAAGTTATTTAACATTGTATATCTATAAACTCTGCATTCCTCATTTAAAACACCAGTGCAGTTTTTTGTATTAGCAGTAAGTGTCAGGATGGAGGTCAGTCCTCTGCTCCACTCTGAGCGTGCTCATGGCTAGTTGTCCATTAAGAACAGCTTCCATGAGAATCTGTGTGCATGAGGAGGATTGAGCCTCCAGTGCTATTCTCTCTGACACCAACTTGGGTGAGCAATTTTCTATGCACTATCATTTCTGCAAGAGACTAGTAGAATTTACACACACAAACTGTGCATCGAAGCTGAATGTGCAAAGTGAGGTAAGAGGGGTCTGATTAAATTGTCCACAGAGAAGTTTTGCATATGCAATAATATTCTCCCTTTCCTCTGCTCTGCAGAAGAAAGCAGTTTGGAGTAAGTAAAGTAAAAAAAGATCTGGATTGGTCACTCAGCGAAGCAATGCAGTTAGATGGTATTATACCATACAAGCCCGAGGAGCACTGTAGGATAGATAGACGTGTTGCCATCAATAAACAAGAGATTCACTAAGTGTTTGTGAGCCAGAACAAAGACCTAAAAAATCATCAGATTTTCGATTTGGGGAATACTATTTGACTTGCTCTAGATGGGTGTGATGCTTGTTGTTTGGGAGGAGCCTCTAGAGCAGAGATTCCCAATTTTTTCTTATTGCATACCAGCTTCCTGCATACCCCTACCCTTCTCAGCACTGATACTTCGTGCGTTCTGCTAACACTACCTGTCTTTAGCCATCTCTCCATATTTCAGTGTTACATAAAGATATAGTGTGACATATACAACCAAAAAAATCTCTCTGACTAACTTCTGAGCTCAGTTAGACTGGACAGTTGCTGAGCAATTGAACATGCACTCTATGGTGACTGGAGGTGAGGGCTCTGTACATCAGCATCTTTGTATCTGTGTTCTCATTTGTACATCTTGAACTACCATATTTTATATAACAAATTCCCACCAAATTTTAAAGCTGCATCTGGGAGGCCTATTATGAAAATGTAATAAATAAAATAATAAATCCACCTCTACACAATTTCTCATGTGTATCCCCACCCCAGAGACATCTCATATACCCACAGGGTATGTGTACCATAGTTTGGGAACCCCTGCTCTAGAGGAATGGACTGAGGCAGTAAACATCCCATCACTGAGGATGTTTCTGAAAACACCATAAACATTTTGTAGGAAGATTTTGCACCTCTGGGTCCAGATAGAGCCAGTGGTGCTTCTGAATTCTCAGTTCCTTGTATTATTTACTGCTGGAGAGCAAATGGCAACCTCTTCTCTCTGATGTGGACAACACAACAGTCAATGAACACCTCCAGGTTAGAATACTCTAATGTGATCTGCTTAGAACTAAATGTGATGATGATACCAAAGCTTCAGCGTGTAGCTACCTGTCTTCTTCATGGGACAAGACATGAGTGAGTAATACCAGTGCTCAAATTTCTGCACTGGCTACCTCTGTGCTGTCAGCAGAAAGTTTGCCCGGATCTGCTTATAGGTGTTTAAGTTGCTTCTCTAGGTTGTCAGGCAGATGTTTTGAGAGCTAAAGATCTTGACTAGAATTATAAATGAGAATGTGCACACCTTATATTGATAACCTCAACAGAGAAGAATCCTAAGTTAAACTTCACAGACTGTAAATATAGGGGTTGAAACTTTTTCAATGCGTTATTTTCAATAGAAGATATGTGGTTCAATCTCCAGCACAATTTTAAATGTTCTACTAAAGTTCTTTTCATTCATTAAAATGGAATAAACTCTGGGATGCAACACAGGATATGAAGCTTCATTCTGAACCAAAAGCAATCTTTCTTAGCTTAGAAGAGCATATAAAATCACAGCCTCAGGTGATATGGCTGCAGCTATTACATAACTGGAAGTGGATCAGTAGTAATAAATGTCAACCATTTGCATCCAGTGTGTTGAAGTAAAATTATAATGAACATATTTGCATTGGGAGTTAACAGAATGAAATCCTCATACCAGAACATGAATAGATTGTAACTATTTTGAATATTGCACAGAAATTCATGATGGGGTACTAGTTCTATTGGTCTTTTGGAAAGGTGTGTGTATTCTTCTTGTACTTTGATGTAACGATATGTAATGGCTTGCATAGTCCAGCGGGTTGTACATGATGGAGGAGACAAAAATACATATGAAATACACAGACTATAGTAGGGATCCTTTTCCAATCAGCACCCTAACCTCAGAATATAAAAACCCCATCTTTAGTAGTTAACAGTTCTCCATAGTGCCCTTTCTCATGTACACACTTGTCATTTCAGACTCCCCTGATTCTCCTGACCTCAGCCACTTGAACTGAACTCCAAGCAGTAATTGTGAGAATGAACTCAGTGTCAGCCAAACAAGCTCATTCCCAGAAATACAATTTTGATAAGCACTGCATTATTCAAATGAAAGGCTGCAGCCAGCCCGACGGTGACCAATTGTTTGGTTGTTGTTGCTAGTCTACCCAGTTAACCTACCTACAGTTTTTTGAACATCTGTATTCAGTGAACTATTCCCGGTTAAACATAGCCATCTTTGGTGCCCAACTTGACACACCTTAAAGGGTCTTGGATACCATTTTTTTGAAAGTCAGACTTCTTTAACATGTCCCAAGGTGGGTACCATAAAATTAGGCACCCCAAACCACTAGTCATTAATAGGGCTGGCCAGAAAATAACAATTCCATTTAATGAAAAAGTTTGAGGTTTTAGAATTTGTTTTCCATTTCATAATGAGAGGAGGAGGAGGAGAGACCTTTCAGGGTTTTTTTTTCAGATCTCTCTCTCTCTTTCCCCCCTCCATCATCCTGGTGCTGAGAAATTGTCACAACAGAAAGGTTGAAACAGGCATATTTCTAAAAAAAAAAATGTTGGTTTTAGTGAAGCAGTATTTTCCAATGGAAAAACATTTATTTGAAATATTTTTGGCCAGCTCTAATCCCTAGTAATTAAGATAATTATGAAAGTCAGCCAGTTTAAACCACAGGAAGATCAGCTAAGAAGCAATTAGAGTTAAAAACCAAAAGGCCTTTAGCTTAACTGTACAGAAATGTTTGTAAAGAGAAATAAGATGCAGGTTAATATACTTTTTCATTTACGTAAAACGGCTAATAATGTTTTGATTTCAGCATAATGCACTGTCACCCTATAAACACCTTCATGGACAGCATTACAGCACACAACAGTAACAACTTCATATTGATGTCTGGATTTCATCATTTTAATTATTTTGCATAAGAGTTTTACTATATCTGCTGCTTATTGGGCATAAAAATACTAAACATTACATAAAAACAATCAACATAATATTAAGGGTTCATTTAGTCCCTTCCAGATATCATTTAATGAGTTTTCCTAGATGCAATTTTCTGATTAAAATAAAGCTGATTAAAAAGTAAATTAAAAGTAAACTGTCATTGATTGTTTTTTTATTTTAATGATTTTAGTCAGGGAAGTTGTATCAGTTGGAAATATGTTTGCATTACATTGTTTAAAATCACCTGTCATGTTGCTTTTACATTTCTGATTTCATGCAGCAACTGAGACACTTAGCTGATCTTCGGAAATATTGCTGTCTGGTACTTAGTTACAAACATTGCAGTCACATCTGGGCATTATAAAAAAAGTTATCTGATTCAAATTATAGCTGTTTATTGTGTGGCTGGGAATCTGTAATAGCAATCAGCAGGGTTCCAGGTACTTTCATTGTTCACTGATTTCAGACATTGACATCAAGTTGTTATTGGCTTTATTTTTTTTAAAAGCTTTAGATTTCAGGAGGTAAATTACCTTTAATCTTCATAGACTTTTATTTAAAGCGTCTTAATTTCTGTTTCTTTTTTTCTCACCATAAAAAAAATAACAGACAGCTGTACTCTTCTTCATGGCTCTGTTTCCTCCTGATCACTATCAATAATTTAAAAGAGCACACACTGAAAAAACCTTGGATGTCAGAATTAATTGTTCCTTTGCCAGTCACTGCGCTTTAGAATGTTGCTTTCTGTACAGCGGGACACATTTATCTATACCTTATGACTGTGCACATTGAAATTATGTTAAGTGTTGATTTGACCAAACTAAACATGTGTCGGAAAGTGTGCAAATGCATTGCAATTAGGAGGAATGAGTAGGAATCCATATACTTCAAACAATTTATTCACTTTTCTGTAATGTAATGATAGCTATACTTGTAGGGTTAGATCCTCAGCTGGTGTACGGCATCATAGCTCGCTCAGCTTCAAAGGACCCTTATCATTTACTCATTCGATATAACTCAAAAAGCACATGTTGGAAAAGAGAGCTAAAGCAAATTATGTTTGTAAAGAAACAGATCTCTTTACACAGACAGTATAATAGGCGAATCCAATGATCCGGAATGGTTTTTATGTCCATGTACCTGGGAATTTTGCCTGTGGTAAACAGGTGGACAAATGACCTTGACAATTTGTAACATTAAATGAACAGCGTGCTCGAATGCTCCTTGTAACTTTTGTTGTTTTTTTTTTAATTAAAATGCTGCTTCCATAACTTTTACTACGACCACCATGTGGCTTTCCCTTAAAGTTGTCACAGCAAAAATCACATTATTAAATATGACCATAGAAGTCAAACTCCATTTATATATGCCAACAAATATTTCAGATTAGTAGCAGCCTGCATGCTGTGAACTTCATCCTCTTATTGTCTCTCATCTCCTCATCTTGAATCCCCATCACTGTGCTGCTATCAGCATGCTAATTGCCCTTTGTGGCAGTGTCTTTGTCTGTAATTTGCCTAATGGGAGAGAAGGTGATGGACCCACACAAATGTCTTAGAGAAGCATTGGTGGAGATCTGGGGCATTCATGAAAATCCACTCTTTGAACCACTTCCTCACCTCACTGCAATGGAAGGTCAAACCTGACTGTGTGCTGTTCCAGTCCTCCAACAGAAACATCCTCTGAAAGAAAATGTCTTTCCCTGGGCAGTGTTATCTACTTCTTCCCAGCCCAATCTATTTTGGGAATGCAGACAGAGCTCTCTTCATCAAAACTCTAAAGTTGGTCCAGAGGACCAAATCCCCCCTCTTGTGAGCATTGGACGATTTACACCGGAGATCAAAAGTAACCAAGAACGGATCTTATAGGTAACTATGGCACGGCAATAATCATTTACATTTTAAAAATAAATAAATCCAGGGGTAATGTTTTAATTTGTTTTACTTTAAGTAAAAAGGAACCCAAGATCCTCTACTTATTATATGTCATTGATGGGCATTGTTTAACAGTGGAACTCCTTTCTTATATTGGCAGCCACCTCTGTTGCTATGTTGTTCTTTGAGGAAGCAGGGCATGAGGCAGGGAGGGCAGAGAGAGTTTTGTTTTCTCTCTGTGAACTGCACTCCGGTGATACTGCATAGAGCATCCGCAACAGCGTGGGCGGTAGTGCTGGGCTTGCATATGCAGTTCAGTCAGTGACCCAGAAACTGGAAATAGTGAGGCCCAGAGGAGCACTGAGAACAACTTTCTCCTTCGTGATTTCCATTTTTCATTGTGTTTGACATTTTTGAGACGGACGTTTGTTACAGCCTAGAAGTGTGCAGCGGAGGGCTGGGGAGATGAGATTTCACTGCAACATAGAAGATGTGCAAAAGGAAACAAGTGAGGAATTGAAAGCATCAGGTTTTGGGGGGGAGCTTTTTGTTAGGTAGTTGCAATAAATTATTCTTTTGTGATATAGTCAAATGAAATATATACACAATGTTCTTAGAACTTTCAAATATAAACAAATAATTAGATTTTCTCTTTACTTGGTATGAAAAAAGCTGTCAGCACAGCTTTTGATGTGTACAACTGCACAATGCATGTACCAGATCCTATTGAACTATCAAATATATTTTTTTACCTTATTTTACTAATTTAAAGCTATGACTTCACTGTCACTTTGTGACAAATATGAAGATTTAAAAATAGGCTGGACCTTTCTTGTATTTTTTTTTTTTAAGAAGAGGCACTGCCTTTGTGAAATCACCACAGACAATTCTGTTTTGTGCAGAAAATACTCAGACAATGTTTGGAGGCAACCGGGAGAGTGTCCTTCCATCTATTATGTACTGTTTACTATAACAATAGCCTTAATCCTGTAATCTGAACTGTGTGAGTACACCCCTTCACCCATGTGGATCCCTACTGCAGGGCATCCACATTTTTTGTCACTCAGCTTCTTTTTGTCTGCTCTGATAGTTTGGAAAACAGCTAGGGCCACTCCTGCCTCATTGACTTAACAAATTTTCACATAGGTGTAAAGACCCAGCTGTATGTGTAACACCGACAGATCCTGGTCATCAGCAGGTGGGATCGAACCTAGGACCTCTGGAGCTAGATGTATGAGCCTCTAATGTATGAGCTAAAAGCCATATGACTCTTAGCTAAGGCTGTAAAGCTGACTCATTAATCTCTAAGTGGTCTAGATATTACTAGATGGGACAGAGCACCACACCCAGGAGGTGTGTGGGTTACACATGGATCAGATTGTGGGATCAGGGCTTCTAGAACATGCACATGTCCCATCAGTGTAAAGGGCTCAGTCTGTGCCCCCAAAGAGTTTGCAATCTAAAACCTGGATCAATTGAGAAATACTCTGGGTATCATGTTTCCTTTTTCTCTTTTCCAGGTCTGAACATTGCAGTTAGTCCCTTCCTAAGCAATGGACCTTTCAAACAGTCCTTAACAATGGAACAGTTTAGGTCTGAATCTCTGTCTGGGTCTGAATGTTGAAACTTGGGTCTCTCTCTGCTTTTTATACATTTGTTTTCTTCTGAATGAATTTTCATTAGATTTACACTTTATTAAGTGATCTAGTCTTGATTTTGGGTTTGGATTTTGGGTATCTATTATGGAACATTTCTTCAGTAGGGGTTCACGTTCTAAGCACCTCTGAACATCAGACCACTTTTTTTACATGCCTAAATATGAACTTAAGTGACTGACAGTAGACACTCCGTTTGATTTCTTCCCCTTAACTTTTCTGTGCTTCAGTTTATGTGAGTAGAAAACTTACTCACCCTGATCCATGGGGGTGTGTTGAGGCTTAATTAGTTGCTGTTTGTAAAGAGCTCTGAGATTCCAATTAGAAGAACTCTAGAAGTGCAAAGCAGTAGTTGTATTTCGTGCAGGGTACCATGTTTGTTCATCTTTGGGAAAGTTAGATGCTACACACTCTAAACAATTTAACACATTTTCTTGTTGCTTACTCTGGGCTTCAAATAACACTGAAATGTCTCTATGCAATTATTTCATGTTTTTAGTATTTCTGTTACTCGAGATTAAGGTGCCCCTTCCCATAAAATATCCAGCTCCTTTCTCTTCAAGTAGGGGATGAAATACTGGAACCTAGAGAAAAAAGCTAACATCTCCTGATGTGTATATATATCTGTCCATGCATGTAATAGGAGAGAAGGAACACACACACAAACACACCATGCACAAACGCTTGTCAAGATTTTGCTTGGTTAGGCCAAACATTGATTTCTTCTCAGAGAGCCTAAACCTGTGTCTGACTAATGCTAATGGAAAGAAGCACTGGAATGACTCAGAATAGGGAAGAATGTATCAATCTTGGCTTTACTGTGATGTGTGTGACTGCAGAGTTGCTGTGATGTCCAATGGATATCGGAGGTACCAGGCATTGGTGTCAGACTATCAGAGTACTTAGGTTACCCCCTCTGATTCACAAACCTTGCTGCCAGTATCCAATGATTGGCATCCCTAGGAGTTGACTTAATCTCATGCTATCAAGAAAAAGTAGCTTGAAGTATGTCAATAACAAATAGTTTCTTCTTTTCTCAAGAACTGAAGACTGGAATTTGGAATTTACTGAATTACCAAGTAGCAACACAAGACCCAAAGTAAAACGGAGGTGTTGTACACATGATCTCTACTATCTTAACATTACATAAATAGATTTATGCTACTCAGGATTCTTGTTTATTATAGATGTTTATTGTATAGTGTACATATTACAGATTGGCTGTGATATAAAGTTTTTTTATTATTATACTCTCCCCTTAATTTCTTGTTCTACTTTCCATTCTTTATAAATTATTAAATAATGGATGAATTTAAGAATCTTCTAAGTGTCTGTTCAGATAAGTTGTGGACAGTTCTGGTTCTTATCACATCATTTGATATCTCCGTTGTTCCTCATTGCTTTTTAATCTGTATTCTGTCCATCTTCTTACTACTGTCAACCCAATGAGCGCTTCTTTCTTACCTTACCTTCTTCTTTCCCCTGTCTTTACTCATAGCCCCTACTCTGCAAAGACATCTCCCTATCGTCAACCCCCCTTATGTCAGAGGTGACCTCAGAGAGTCAATGGTGGGGTGATTTACATCTTCATCTGGGCTCTGCAGCATTTAACTCACACCTGTGCGGGCTTGGACTCCTTTTACAGATTACAGATGCAAACTTTTTATCCTGTGAAAGTGAGAGTACAATTAATTTGGTGCTGTCTGATCTTACATCCATGTCTCTCATTGTTTCAGTGGTGCTTTTCGGAGGAAGCCTTGCCAAACCATGATGTGGGAGTTAAATTGCAACAGGGATTTTTGAGACCCCGCTGGGCTATGATAACGAGAATATGAAACTACATAGATGACTTAAAGATCCATTTTTTTCAGTGCTCCAACAAAACTCCTGAATAGGCTGCAACAAACTTGACGAAGCATCACAAGAACATAGAGGATAATAGGAGACTCCAGTTTATTAGCAATCCTAGTTGTATTCCTGAACAACAAAAACGTGCAGGATTGTGAAGACAATTACAAAGAAAGTGAAGCAAATGCTCTCCTAGACCTTTCCCAAGCTCTTAAATGAAAGAATTAGTTTATTAATGTCCTTCGGCCCCTTAGAGATGGTTACTTAGAGATCACAGCCAATAGTGCATCCACAACTCTGATGGTGCTCGGAACTCTTGCTGCAGCAAATCTAAAGGGATACTGGATAGTAGTTGTGGTAGGAGCCCCAACCATTTACAATGAAACCCTAATTAGGGATAGTATAGGATAATAGTCAGTGTATATCCACAATGTGTATCCAAAATAGAGTCAGTGTACTCACAATAGGGGATAAAACACAGCAATGAAAATTCCTTTTATTTATTGGAAAATAAGAATTTGGATGTAGACAGCCATGAAGCTAATTTGTCCACACCAAGCAGTGTTTACATTTTATGTAACTGTATTATTTATTAAACTGCTGCAAGGACCCACTAATGGACAGAAGTACCCCATTTGGCACAAAAAAGTGAGTGCCTTTCAGAATTTAAAATTATTTTGGAAATCCTTCTATATCTTTGATTTTATTGTTCAGGTTGTGAATCAGAAGACACAATTTCAAAAGGTAACTTTTTTAGTTGGGATGTTTCAAAGTAGAATCTGGCTAGTATCTCACAAAAACAATGAACAATATGTACAAGAATGGTTATATATACCAATAACTTCTTGAATGTTGACTATAGAGCCTATAATTATTTCCAAGTTAAAATTCCAAATCCATCGTTCTTTATCTTAGTAATGTGTGAACAATACATTGCTTGATTAAATGATCAAGAAGCTCCGTTTTGTTTTCAATAGAGTATTTGCATATATTTTCAAGGTCAGTGCAATAAAGTAAAAATGACTAAGTATCAATATGTCCCGTACCTGCATTATGTGACTATTCATGAGTCATAATAATTCTTCACACTTAAAGGCACCTTGCAAGTTGGTATGTTTGATATGTTATTTTGATTGGTTAGTTTGTTTTTTCTAAGAAGGGCAGAATTAGACAATTACACAATTTACCAAAAGGTCAAGTCCATTACCCAAAGTCACAAAGCAAGATGGTGGCAGAACTGGGAATAGAATCCCTTAATGCTAACACCCAGTCAAGCACTATAATGCTTGAGCATATTCCTACCCGAATCAAAGACCTGATTGAAAACCTTGAAGTCATTAAGAGTCTTTCAGTTGGCTTTGGTGAGGACCCAGATGAATAGTTTAAATTTTCTTTTATTCTCTTTCACCCTTCCTATTTGTTTGGGGACTTTTCTTTAAATTTCACAATTTTCAAGGTTGCTTTTTGATGGAATTCCAGTTTGGACAAAAGTAAAAAATGACATTTCTTTTACATTGCAGATTCTGCAGAGTGCAGCCTAGAGAAGTATTTTACAATCTTGGAGGACAAAAATTTAAGGTCCTTTGTTTTCCCTTCTATGTTTAAGAAAAGTCTCCAGTATCTTGTAGAATAACAATTCTAGACACATACACAAAAATGTGGAATGAACGTAATAAGAACAATATTTTTTTTACTTGGTCTTTAAGGAGCAACAAAACAGCAACGGAAGATAGGGCACAAAGGAATAAAATGTTTGCAATCAAAGTAATAAATGTTGTTTTGCAAACCTAAGAAGTGATTTTTAAACAGCTGATTTTCATCAATCCTACTCTAATGTAGTTTTGTCAAACATATCAGAAATACTTGTTACTCTCTCTGGTATCATTAACCTGCTGGATTTCTCTTTACTAGTGTTTTCTTCCACTTTGGGAGAATAGGTTAGCTGTAGGAGGCATAAATTGAAAAGGGAATATTTGTTATGCACACAAATCTGGTTAAAAATAGTACCAGGCATAAGCTATAATGCCCAATTATGAAAATATATCCATTTAAATTAAAAGTATTGAAATAGTTTACCTAATTAGCTTGGCAAATTGCTGCACCTTGAGTTTGCTCTTTGTTAATCTTATTTTATTATATAATGGCATATATTGCTGTCTGTAGGACATTAAGCTAGTTTTGAAACCTTTATATATTTCCGCGAGCCCCCTCACACTCAGATTAATCATGTCAGGAAAGGTTAGACACTTTGCATGAGAACTATTTTGCCTCCAAAGATTTTATGAAGTGGAAGAAAATGTAGTAATTTACTTTAATTTTATGGAAGACTTGAAGTCCCTTTTAAAAAGAAATTGGTCAATAAACAAAGTCAGAGTAGTGCAAATTACAAGATCAGTAGAAGGAATCATTAAAATCTATCAATCTCAGCAACAGTACAAGACAGAAAAAGAAAGTACTCCATGAAAAAAAATCTGAAAGGAAGGTTCTCATTGCAGTAATAATACATCATTTTCAGCTTCCATAAATACAGACTGAAGACAACTGAAAAGCAATCTATATTTTCAGAGTCTTAAAGATGAGTCCTGCAAAAATCCCCGTATAGTAGCTGATTTGTAATCGCAATCGTAAGAGTGATCAGAAGGACAGCCTCTTTTCTGGACAGGATTTTAATGGAGTTACTGCCCAGTTTACCAAATGCCTGGAAGAAGATGGTCCAAATTAATGGGTACTGATGAAAGGGAGCTTCAGGAAAAAATACAATTAGGTATTATAGGCAAAAGAAATTTTAATATGCCTACAAATTGAAATGAATCTGATGGGTCGTGTCTGGCCAATCCTGCAAATCTTCACTATAAATAAATAATTAAGGATTTCACTGAATATTATTTGGGACCAGAAAGATTATTATTAATTATTATTATAAGCTGGTTGCATTATGGTAGTGCCTAAAGACTACAAGGTAGATCCATTGTACTAGGCACAGTACAAACACATACCAAGAAACAGTCCATGCCCCCAAACAAGTTACAGTCTGAAAGCAAACACACAAAACAAACAGAAGGTATGCCTATACTTAAACAGCTACAGCTGTAGCACTGAAGCTGTGTCACTATAGTGCTTCAGTGTAGACACTACCTGTGCCAGTAGAGAGGATTCTTCCATCAGTGTAGGTAATCCACCAAGAGACGATAGCTAGGTTGATGGAAGAATTGCTCCATTGACCTAATGCTGTCTACACTGGGGATTAGGTTGTCATAGCAATGTCTCTTAGGTGGATGAATTACACCGGAGAGATGTACCTATGCTGATGTAGGTTCCCAGTGCCGACCAGCCCAGATATAAAGTGTGAAAGGAGTGGGGAAAGGCACAGTAAAATAAGGTCATGTACCAAGTGACTGGAAGAGGAAGGAATATAACCCAGGTTTCTCTACTTCCATTCCTATGGCCTGTCCATTGGCCCATGTGGCCTAATAAACAATTGTCTCTCTACTGAAACAATACAATCATTTTGAAGAAAGGAAACCCATTTTATTTTACCATTTTTAAAAAAAGACTGCATTTGCATCTCTCCCTATTGGCAGCCTATTTGAACCTCCAGTGGGGCTTGAGAGGGAACAAAGCTGTTTCAGATAGCTGCTTTTCAACCAACTAACTTCATTTCCTGATAAGAGCTGAATTTGAAAGCCCTTAAAACATCAGCTTCCATCCAAAAATGAGGGTAGAAGAAGCCAAGAAATTAAATGATTTACTAGCATACTATCTGTATGTGTCCTTTGCCATCCTGTTGGTATACAATTTGCTGGCCTGGAGCAGTTCACTTTCATTTTGCAATGGGTTCCTTCCAAGGTCGTTGCTCAGAATAGCCAACAGAAGGTGCCTGTGCTTGACCTTTATTCCTAATAGGAAAGAGATAAAGCTATAGAAGCAGTTTCTTGCGGTAGTGTTTGCAACATATTGCAACATCTCATTACCTATGGCAGGCTGACCTATATACTGAATAGGTCAACCTTCCAGGCAGCCAGGATCTGTATCCTTCCAGGGCTTCCCATCATCCTTTCCTTGTCATTTCTTGATCAGCTTTGCTTCTCACGTTGTTCCCATTTCTTCTGCGACAGACATGCTGTGTGTCCTGGCATTCTGTTCAGCACTTGCTGTGCATTGTGCAATATACCATGCTGCCCTTGCTACCTCGAAACTTCATCTTGCCCCACTTCCCTTTTTTCTATCGACACTTGATGCTGCTAATGTCACCTCTTAGGGGGTAAATCCAGCCTCCCTTCAGCCACACATGCGGAGCCACACTCATGTAGAGACAGCGGAACTGGTGCAGTTCCATTCTGTAATTAAGAGTCAGGATTTGTGGAGGTCGTACACATGCTCTGCAGGGCATGGAGTTCAGCTCCTCAGCGCCTCCTTGTGTGTCAGTGCAGGACTAGGGAATCCATTGATGCTAGATGGATCCTCACACCTTCTGCCTGCAAAAGGATTGGAATCCTATTAGGGCTTTGGGTAGCTTAGGGGTAGGGCTCCAACTTCAGTATAGCTCTATGGTTGCTGGACAGACTGGCCTTCTTTGTTTGTTTCCCCAGCTACATGGGCTTCACACAGGACTCAGACTTTGGGCTTTATTTAGCATATCTAAGGATTTGGACAAACCATACTGATTGATCCCTTGTTATCATGATCCTGCCTGACCATTGCTGCCTCTGATTGCTAGTGGAAACTAGTGTTAGTGGAAACTTTTCAGCCAACACACTTTAAAGACCTGGTGCAGACAATGCAGGCTGTATTTTGACACTTTAGCTGATGAAGTGAAACCTAGCACAGACCCATCAGAATGTGAACTATGTGGTGCTTCCTTGTCACACTAGCCTAGCAGAAAACTGTCTCCAGCCAGATAATACAGGTGAAACAAACATAAGACCTCAGCCCACAGCCACTCCATTAACCTGAAGGGAATGAACACTTCAAAGCTTAACTGCTACTTTTTAAGTGATAGCATTGTTAACAAGGGATAATTACTCCACCCCCCTCCTTCAAAATATCAAAAGCTCTGTGAATTCACAGGTAAATTCTGCACAAGCAGACAAAAACAAAAACAGAACAAAACAAAATAAGAAAGTCAAAACACAAGTTTCAATCAGCAACACCAGCTTCTCCTAGATGCACATCCATAGCCTTTCCCATCCCTGTTTTTATGGTTAAATACATAGCAATATATACTTACTTTTTGTGTCAAAAATATATGCATTGTGCTTTATTTTCCTATTCATAAAACCAGAGCTGAGCAATGTCTATCTATCACACATGCCCAGATCTCACAGATTAAGTCAGACTATAGGAATAGCACTGCATTTCCTTCTCCTGGTCAGCTCTGAAGGTGGCTAGACAACCTCTCTGCCTCCCCTCTCTACTGTCCATGTGGGGTCTGAAAGGGGAAGGAGCAACCAAGAGTAGGAGGAGGCAGCAGTAGAGGTGAAGTCAGCTGGCAGGACAGACAGTAAGGGGGCTGTTACAAGATGGCCTGCCCCTTTCAGAACCAAGGCCCAGGGCTAGTCAGACATGATCAGTTAGCTCTGCCTATGTAGGGTATGGTAATTAAAAGGGTGAAGAGGAAGCAAGGAAGGCCTGAGAAGTCAAACAAACCAGGGGACTAAATCCAAAACTGGGATGACTTGGCCAGGAGGAAGCTGGTGAGGCCATATCTAGGGAGACATGTCAAAACTAAGACCAAGAGGACCCATAGATTGGACTAGAACTCAGGCAGCAAGAAGGAAAGCCCAGCAGTTAAGGGCTGGTTGGAGGGAGAGATGACAGGCTGCTCCAAAGTGAAACAAGAAGCTGGGTGAAAGCTAGGAACAGACTAAGGGCTATAGCCTGCGAGAGGCCATTAGTAAGAGAGTGGCCTGACACAGATGGTTGGGTTAGTTGGAGTCTAAGAGCCAGCAGCTATATACCAAGACACACCATTACTACTAAGAGCATGTGACAGGGCTGGCCCTTTAAAAGGGTCAGCTTCCCAGCCTGCCTGTGATAGACTCCCCTGAAAGTAATGAGCCAACCCAAATCCACCTGAGGCTAGTTAGTGGCAGCTAATTAAGGAAAGAAGGAACACCCAGGCTTAACAAAAGGCTTAGGAGAGATAATTTGGGGAAAAAAGCTCTAGAGGAGAAAGGGAGCTCCTAGAGGGCCTGGACTAGAGAAAAGCTACACAAGCATGGAGAAGTCTGAGGCCTTACAGCAAAAGGTGCTGCTGCTGAAACCTAGAGACTTTTTGTTTGGGGATTATTACATTTTAATCTGGGCTCTGAGGTAAGAGCCTAAAAACCCTTGCACAATGTTCCTTTCAGAAGGCTTTATTAAAGGGAGATACTCTGCTGTAGAGTGGTTGGCTTCTTCTTGACCAGGCTGTTTAAGTGACCTCATGGTTTCCTCATTACGGAAGGGAAACTGATGTAGACACAAGCAGAGTAATACTTTGCCACAAGGGAGTGCTTGGGAGGTGATGGTGCACCCTTTGTAAAGGCTGATAGAGAAGAAGGGGGCTGAAGGATGAGTCCAGGGTGGTCAAAGACTCATCTGTTTTGATGTTAATTTGGACTCTGTTAAACAGTGTTCAACCCCTGCCTGGGAAGTGGCTTGGTCAGAGGGCCAAGTCACCTCTAAGTGGGGAGTTAGATGAAGATTGTTGTGGGGAAACTGGGGGGGAGGGGAAGGATGTGCCACAATGCTAGGTCTCCCCATGAGGGATCACCCTGTGGTGATGAGTCTGTAAAGGACCCCATAGTTGAACTGAGCTTCCCCATGTACCCTCAGAAAGGACCCACCCCTCTATCCCCCAGGCAGAACCCAGCCAACGTATAACCCCTGGAGTATCTCATTTCAAGGGTTGGCACTCACTTTAGTCCCAAAGTTACCTACTTTCCAAAAAAAGTGATGTCTTTTCCCTTCTATTGTTCAAAATTATTTATAGCAGAAATAGAGAATCCTGACATGAATGTTATACCAAGAACCATTTACACCAAAGGAAAAGAATCCCACTTGACTTAAATGTTATTCTGTCATAAACTTGATGTTCTTCACTCAGGGTCTCTATCATGTGTTGCAGCCCACATTTGGGCCTTTATAACATGAGAGGAATGCCCCAGGCACCCTAGTGCCTTCCATGGCACCCAGCTGTTCAGCACCTTCCAGACACTCTCCAGCTTCCACTCTCCTCCTTCAGACAGAACTGTCAGATGTAGTGCATCTTTCATGTCTTACCCTTGCAACTGCAGGAGCAAGGCATGTGTGGAAATCTGTGATACCTTGTCTTCAGTGAGAAACCAAGCAGGTGGCGCTGCACAAAACAGGACACTTACGATAAAGCGCCAGGTAAGTAATCTAGACTGGAAAAAATACATATTTCAGATTCAAGAAAATAATACAGAAAGAAAGCATATTAAGTCTTAGAGAAAGAGAATATGCAGTGACTCAGTAACATTTTGTATCTGAACAGCAGCACTAAATGGCAGCTGCTTCACCACTGCTCCTGCAGTAGGGTACTCTGTCAGAAACACAATGACAGCACCGCTGCTTAGTTATATATTACCCATTTTATGTGTTTTGTGCTATGACCCAGTCATTATTGCTGTAGCATCCAGAAGTCCCACTATGGTGGGGTGTAGTACCCCTTTAAGGAACAGTCTGGAATTTACAGTTGAAGCAAGTCTGAGAGCAATGAAGATTGCACTGTGCCCGCCTTTGAGCTATGTAACCAGGAAGAGGAAGCTGAATAGCTGGCTTGAAGCCATGGGGCTGTGGGTTTGTTCTCAGGCTCCAGGAGACTAGCCTGACTGGGCTCAGAGACTTCACTCACTATAAGTTTAGGAGTCCTGAATGAGGGCCCTGAGGTAGGGGCCTTATGAACTTTATTAAGACTACTCCTTCCAGGTGACTTTCTTAAAGAGGACATAATTGTTTGAAATAGTTTGGCTTGGGTCCTTTACACCCAGTCACAGACCAGTTCCCCGTTATGCTAAGTACTGTACAAACAGCATGAAAAAGATGACCACCGCTCTAAAGAACTTACAAGCAGTTAATACTGATTCTCATGCTATATATTTTGTGTATCCTGACTTCTTGTGATATTTAACTTTGCAAGCCATAGCTTTGTATTAACTCGTTTTGGTATTTAATTTTCTGTAGCACGCACACACACACACACACACACAAAAAACATACATGGTCCTAACAACTGTTCAAGAGAACTGCGGCTGTGGGGAGTGTAATTTTCTGTAGCACACACACACAAAACATACATGGTCCTAACAACTGTTCAAGAGAACTGCGGCTGTGGGGAGTATGACAGTATGACAGCTACTGATTCTGCTAGATAAAGGAAAAAAATCTCTCTTGGTTTAGAGGCAGTGAGCAAAAGCAGCCAGTTAACTGCTTTCTGAAGAGCATGGTGCCAGGGTCCTGTGGGGCTACTCCACTCAGACCAGTGGGGAATAGAAGTGGTACTGGAGTGGTAAAGGCTATTGGAATAGAGAGGGCTTGGGTTGGGGTAATTTCTGCTGCAGAGCTCCAGAAGTAGTTTGACATTTTCTGAGTATTGATTCCATCAAATCTAGATAAATGTAGATTTCCTATTCTGGATCTCAATCACCCCACAGAGTTTCATACAGTCTCACATTTTCAGACTGCCTCCTTTCTGCGGTGCCCAACTTGAGACCCCCTCTGTCTGAAAAGAAGGCCTCTTAAAGGTATCTCAAGCGGGGCACCCAGAATCACTCATGACTTTTTTTTATAAAATCTTCACTATTAT
This sequence comes from Lepidochelys olivacea, assembly GCF_965140295.1. Lineage (NCBI taxonomy): Eukaryota > Metazoa > Chordata > Testudines > Cheloniidae > Lepidochelys > Lepidochelys olivacea. The sequence goes on from NC_140422.1 coordinate 29,549,255, forward strand.
TTTTAACCATACTAAAGTAAAAGTGTTTTTCAGATGTATTTCTGAGTTCTAGGCAATAGCTATAGCTTTTCCATCATCTATTTTTAAATGAAGCATTTCTTATTTTAGAAATAGGTATCATGGAATTTGCCTCCACACTCTGGCGGGGAGGAGGAAACCCTTATTTTAATTGCACTATCATAATGGCCCGTTACTAGAGAGCTTTTCATACAACAGTGATGCTGTGAAGATATTTGCTGATTCTGTGTGTTGCAGGTTAACCTTTGTATGACACGACTTCTAGCCTGTAGACACAGGAACGCAAATTCTCCCTAAGTGACTCTGAATGCTAATAACAGAGCTATAAATGACAGCTAATGCAAGAAAAGGTACCTGAAATATTCAAAGTTTCTGGAAATATTTTCCCTCTGTTGCACGTAGCTGAACTTCTCTTCCTCCTACAATGCAAGCATTGTGCTCAGTTCCATTTGTCTGTTCGAATTAGGAATAATAATCAGATGGTTCAGTTATATTTTAGTAAATAAACTAAATAGTCCCTGTAGTTGTTCATTAAAACCTCCATGATATATGCATCAATTACCAAACAACTTGAACAAAACTGAGGTAAATTAACTTTCTGAAACCCATTGTCATAGCCAAGAAGTGTGTAAAGCATTAAAAGGGATTTCATGGCTTAAAGTTCATCCAAAGTGCTATTAGCTTTACGTCCAATTTTGGACTGTCAAGGGGAATATTTACAATAGTAATTTCAGATCATTATCTTTGCATTTCAATGCAAATAGCCACAATTTAATTCATTATCACTCACATTACATCTTTATTTTGCCACCAACTGGTGGCTGACATTTCCCAAACTACCAGGAGGAAATGCTAATTAGCCCAGAGTGCTCTCTTACCCTTTCTTAACTTCATCATGTTTTTGTCTTTGTCAGAGCAACATTAAACATTCCCATGCTTCTGGTCATCTGTTCCCTCCCTCCCCTACCACCTCACTGAGATAGGTGGCAAACGGAAATGAGGATCAGGCTATTAAAATACTGCCCCTCTGTCTGTCTGTCTTTCTGTGTAGTGTCTAGGAATGCAGTGTCAGAATGGTGTTAAAAAAAATGACCCCCTTTCCTCAGCCTACCCACCCAATTTAATTTAGAAGATCTAAAGTGATCTCTGGAGTGGAATGGTACATGCATTAATATGCAAATGAACTGCCAAGAAAGTTCAGATTTGCATTTAGACTGGACAAAGGGGAAGGAAATGGCTTTTTCATGCTGTTCCCTTGCATCACCACAGTTTCACAAATTACTAATCCCAGAAATGATGCCAGAAGGAACTTTCTCACTACATTTCATTCATGCTCAGGTGGGTTTGATTCATCTCAATATGCCTGGCATTTTACTGTAAACCTGCAAATTTTAAGTGAGACAGCGAAGCTTCTGACGTTCTAAGAATTGAACGTGTCTGAAATAAAAATAATTAGTAAGCATCAGATAAAGGATCTCCTCCTGATGGGGGCAGAATAGCAGTAAGTAGGGGGTAAGGTAATCTTGTAACTGTTTCCCTATGAACTAACAATTACATCCAGGAGAACGTCTTCAGACCATTAGGGAATAATAATATTCCAGAATGCATATGAACCATGAATGAGAAATTCATACACTGAATGCCAAATTTATTGAAGGGAAAAGATCTTTAAATCAGTGCATTAAACCTGTATAACCACTTCTAGAGTGGATAGAATTTAGAAAGCTCATGCATGTCGCCTTATGTGGAATCAGGAGTTTAGACGGCTTTAAAATGAGGAATCATTTTTGAGTTAAAACCCAGTTCCTGTTCAGTATGTTCAGGATCCCTGCTGTATAAAATCCCAGGAAATTAAATGATATGTCAATAAATACTTTTTCCAGAGACCCTCTTTAGGTCTGAGATTTACCCTGATCAGAGAAACACGAGTAAACTTCACTGCAGCAGCTGAGTCGGAGATTCTAGATCTGAAAACGGTCCAGTATTTAATTACTGTGGAGCCTCACAGGGCAGGTACTTTTCAAAAATAGGTGTTAAAAGTACCTGCCCTGGGGCATCAACAAATAAGAATTTCCAGACAAGTTTTATGTTTGCTGCTTAAGCTTTCTAGGAGAATTTTCCCCCTTCCAGCTACTGCAGAAAAGAAAAATACCATAACTCATCACATTTCTGTTTGCCAACATTTATTTGGCCTTTGGTTTCTGACGGGGGGAAGGAAGGGCAGTGCCTTTTACTCCTGGGATTACACTTTGATGTGTCCGTTTTCAAATGCACAGAAACTAAAGTATTAATTTTTTGTAGAAAGGTGAGGAAGTTTTTCAAGCTAAAGACTCAACCTGTCTTTATTTTTCCTTTTGTTGCTTTATTGGAGGAACTACTCATGGAGTAGGGAGCTCCTTGGCAGGAACTAAGGCATTGGACTCTGGCCCAAAATCCGCAGTATAGACTAGTATTATATGTATAACAGAAGTTATCTCCTAAACTTAAAATAATTTGTGTTAAGAGGTAATTAGATGAGGAGAATATCCTGGGCTTAATCCTCCATTGCCCTGCATCTTGCGTCATTAAATGAGCATGTAATGAGTGCAAAGTGGATGTAAAATACTACGATGTCGTAACATTTTACTCCCACATTGCCCAATGAATGCACTTGGTTTAGGGTGATGTGAAATCCAGCTGCCTCTCTCTTCCAGAGGTTTAATTGGTTTAACAGTGAGTTGTACAGAGCTGCGCGGAGGATGAAAGTTCCATGTCACGGAAGATATGTTTTCCTTCTGAATTGGAGTGCAATCCAAAAAAATTGAAATTCTGTGTAAAGGAAAATTCCCAAGATAATTTATTTTGGGTCACTCAAAATGTTTTGTTTTGACAGAAATGTGTTGGTTTGATTTTTACTCTTTTTATTTTGTATTATGTTATAATGCTAAATAAACAAAATTTCAATTGATGTTTCATAAGAGAAATCAAAACATATTCTGAAAATGTTGAAAAGGGACACTTTGACAATCTCATTTTTTTCTGATTCATGGGGCCTTTCTGTTCTGATGGAATTGCATATTCATATACACTATGGTTCCATCAAAACTTCTTTGATTAGCTCTAGGGTTGTATGCAGTGTTGTAGCTGTGTCAATCCCAGAATTAGAGAGGCAATGGGATGCAGACCTGAAGAAGAATTCTGTGCACGCTCTAAAGCTTGTCTCTCTCACCAACAGAGAAGTTGGTCCAAAAAGATATTACCTCACCCATCTTACCTCTACAGATCTAGAGTTGTGATTTAATTTCTTTGGTTTTTCTCATGACAATAGATATTTTCCCTAGTTTAGTCTTTAATTTCTTTGTACCCTCCTTTTTTATTTGATTAGTGATCCTCTGTGGGTTGCTCCATGTGACTTTCATGCTGGTCCTAGTGTTGTCCACCATTCTTTTAAAAACAGGCAAACAAAACCAATAGTCTTATTGAGGAGACTTTCGGGCATACCATAAACTGCCAGTTTTCTTTTGATCTCTAATCATGAATGTAGTTCCTCTTGTGTTTCTAAGGTAGTCTGTAGAGGCAGTTGAACTAGAAGATATCCAATGACTAGGTGGCCTTAGGTGATTCCCTCAATTCACATTGTACTCAAGGTCACTCACACAAGGAAGAAGGGGATTAGGGTGACCAGATGTCCCGATTTTATAGGGACAGTCCCGATATTTGAGGCTTTTTCTTATGTAGGTGGCTGTTACCCCCCCCCCACCCTCTGTCCCGATTTTTCACACTTTCTATCCGGTCACCCTAAAGTCTATGTGTGTTAAAGATAGTCCTTTTTAACTGATTAAAGAATCGGGTGGGATGGGGTGAAGATTAAAGCCAATAGACAATACTTTGTCTCTCATGTGTTCCCCATTATCTGCAATCCAAGCATCTGTGAGTAATCACCTCAGAAATATTTTTGTTTCTGCCATCTACTTGGAAAACAAAGCATATTTTTTGCACCAGAAATATGTTATCAAATCAAGTGTTGTATCTGTAGATGATGTGACTCACTTGACATAGGACCTGGTTGCCTGTTCAGTGGAAAAATTGGAGAATTGGCAGGAGAAGAGGAGGAAATCTCCAAGAACTTTTCCTCACAAAAGCTTGTCCTTTTGTTATTCCATTTTAGGATGAGAAGGATTTTCCCATCCTGTCCTTTCCACAACCCTCCCCCTTTCCGCACAGGGCTTTCCCTCCTCCTCCCCCCCCCCCCCAAAAAAAAAAGTCCTGGAGCATCATTCAGAGACCTTTCGCCTTCCTGCTGTGTCTATGTCCCTGGTGCCTGGTAGCATGTCTTCACTGGGGCAAAGGGGTCTCTAGAATGGAGCAAGGAACTCAGCACAGACACTGACAGTCTTTTCTTTGAAAAAGTTAGTGATCTTTTGTTCAGGGATATAGGATGGCAGAGAATGGGGAGGAAGATCTTATTAAGTTAGCAACTAAGTGGCTGATGGTGCAAGCATGGGAGTCCAGGAGGATGGAAGAATAATGCTCTTTGGCAAGGAATATGGTAAAATTGTGAGACCAGAAGAAACGTTTTGTGTAGGAAATTCAAGTGATTGCTTCAGAAATTCATTTGATTGCTTCAGAAGTTTGTCATGCTTTTCTTGGTCTGAAAGCATCTGGTAGGAGTGCTTGAACAATTTCTCCTCTGAACTCACTGATCTGAATGTATTGCTTCTCTGGTAAGACTTGGAAATAGATTATTTTCCTATTTACATATTCTAACAACATCACTGAAGTTAAAGCAGGACATTATGGGACACATTGTACTTGTGGGATGTGCCGCAGATATGGTACAGCTGGCATGCAATTGACCAATCTGGAAGGCACTATACACTAGTTTACCAGAAACTGGCTGGATCATTAAGTTAGAATCTGTGTATTGGTGGAATGCCCCCCACTCCCAGGGATCAGGTTTGATTTTGTGGCTCTGATTTCTTGTCTCTTTGAACCTCAAAGGAAAAAGGAGGCTTAAAATAATTTGTTCAATTTTATCCATGCTCCCTGACATTGAACCCCCAACCAACGCACAAGGCAATGTTCTCAATAGGGCTCATAATGCAGATATCTAATTCTGAATGGTGTCCTGACTTCAACAGCTCTTCTGACTTGCACAAAAGGTGATTTTCTTCCTATTTTAAAAATTCTCTCTGCAGATTTGCTCTTCATCTCTGGTTTAGTCAGGGAACCACTGCGATCTCCTGAGCTTGGTACACTTTATCACAATTAGAATCTCTAGTAAACCCCTAGTTAGGGCTCTAAATGAACAGCGGTACTCCACGAGAAGGCTTTTATGAAAGCTAATCGAGGTATAGTTACAGTAAGGAATACAAAGTCTGATCCTGGCTGTAACTCCTCCTCCTTAATAAAAGAGGAAAAAAAGAAATGAAAGGGAAAAAAATAAGTGACAGTGAGAGAGCGCCTTTTCTCTTCTGAGTCCCTTAGATCTTCAGGAAAGCTTTGAAGAACCATTTTTTTAACATAAAAGTTGTTCCTTTTTATTTTTTGTAAGCCTATACCTTTTAATGAAATGACCGTGACCCTTCGTTTAAACCACTGTGTCCTATCTGAAGGGCCACAGCGGTATTAAGCCAGACTATATCTAGTGGTTAAGAAGAACTCTTTCCTATTGGTTTTCTTTTATTGGATATTTTTGTAATTCTCTCTCTCTCTCGCTGCTAAAGCAAGTATTTTAGGCTAAAAAATATTCACCTGTGTCGCTAAAATTTTAACAAGTATTCCCCACCAGATACTTTCAGAGGATGAAATTATGATGTCAGATCTACAAGGTGGATTTTGATTTTAATATTCCACGTTTGTATGCATGTCTATTAGGAAAATAGAATAGCCAGCATAACTGTCATGCAGATTTGAGAGCTGGAAATTACTGTAAATAAATAAAAAAGTAACTTTCCTATCTTTCAAATCCACACTGACTTCTGGTACTTAGGCTTCAGGAATATAGCAGGCTCCACAGAAGAACACATGCTTATTTTTACCTTTTGTCTTTTGATAGCCGGACTCTTTTATGGTTATCTGTGCATGCATTCTTGAGAAGCTTTATGTTAGGCTTTTTTGGTTTACAGTATGATCAGACAGATGTATGGTATGCGTCTGTATGGTCTTCATTTTGCCCTAAGGCTTTTTAGCATGAACAAAACTACTCCGGCAAGTGGGAATTTAGCACCTTTTGATCAACAGCATTTCTAAAGAAACTGCTGTGAAGTCATCATGATACTGTTGTTGTCAGTTCCTCCAAACCTATTGCACATCTTTGACCCAGATCATCCCTTCTCCACATGTGAAGAGGAATCTCTGTCTCTTACTTTACTGTTGTCCAGCCCCTCTGTCTGGCCTAATAGTATATGGTGCTATTGTGTTATCAGTCCAAGGCGGTATTTTTTTCCTTTGTGGCTAGGGGATGAACATTTAATTCCATACAGTGTGTTAATATGTTGAACTCATCATTGTTCTATCCCGAGTGGAAGAAAGTCATAACTCAGGCTATATTGGGTGTCACTCTGTGGGGAGCTCTTGGCAGGACAGTGCTTCCAATAGCTCCAGTGAATTCAGAAGAATCCTTACTACTGGACCATATCTCCTGGCTGGTGCAAAGTAGTCAGGATCCTGGTGCTGATCCTTTTCCTACCCACTTTGGGAGTGATGATGGTATGGTTGACATTAGCCTGAAGGAGTCTTGATATCAAGGTAGTGTAAGGCCCAGATTGTACCCACCTGATGATAATGTTGCGGGGGGGGTGGGGGGGCGGAATGTCCTCGTGCCCTCTCCCCTCACTTGGGCCCCCACACAGAGCCAGAGGCAATCAAGCTTATGTTTTGTTAAGTGACAGTCTTGTGTTTAATCAATTGGCCTTGATTCTTTACATTTTTATAGTTAGTTTAGTTTCCAGTGCAATGCTGTCTGAAGAACCTCAATTCTTTCCTATTCTAATTATGAAGAAAGACTTTCCTATCTCAGTGGCTGTTTGGGTATGCTGACTCTTTTTAGTGGTGACTAGTGCTTGTCATTTCACAGGAAACAGCCAGTTTTACTTCTTATCAAGACTTAAACACTTCTTGACAAACACAAGAATCTGACACTGCTAAAACTGGATGTACCCATATCATATTGTTTTGCCAAGCTGAGCTCTATAACCAGCTACCTAGAGTAGTGCCTCCACTTATCTTGTACTTTAGTCATGATATCTAAACAACCTTCTGTATGTATTTATTCCTCTCCTGAGTTTGGTGGAATGTAATCCTAAAAACTTGTCATCTGATAAAGACCGGAGTTACCGAGGACATTGGAAATGCAGTACTGGGACTTTTCCTCAGTTTCTTTAACACATACCACAAGGAGTTGGCAATTGTTAGACATATGTGAGTCAGGCAATATTTGTTCCAGCTCTGGAAATGTAGTTTAAAACACTGAATCCCAAGATAGCTCCCTGTGAAGTAATTCTGTGGGTGAAAGGGGTGGGGGGAGAGAGAGAAGGACCTTTTACTGTGTAGGACATAAGACAGATGAGTGCAGTTCTGGGACCGCTGGACTCTTGGTTACCTGTAACACACACTGAACAGGGATTTAGTGTGGAATGTCAGTGAAGAGTGAGGCTGTAGGATAAGGACCAGCTGCAAGTAAGTTGTAAGATGTAATTTCAGTAATCCTTTTAATATTATTAAATCTTGCATGCAATTAACTCGGCCAATTAAAGACTGATGTTCCTACAATAATAATCTTTCCATTTGCTTTTTGCAGTGCTTTCACCTATGCCATCTGTGATGTTTGTATATCTTGGTGACCTTTTCAACAGTTTATTGTTCTCATTTTGCTGTCCATAGGAGAGAGATGGAATTCTCCAAGGGAAGCTACCTGAACATGACAATATTACAGTGTAGAAACTGGCATTCAGGACTGCCTGTGCATACTGTAACAAGATCGACTTAAGAATTTTTCCTAATTTTCTCTATTGGGGAGGACTTTGTTATTTTGAAAGATTTTCAGCTGGTGTAAATCAGCATACTCTAGCAGCTTTAATGGAAGTAGGTCAATTTACACTAGCTGAGGATCTGGCCTCTTTTGTGTTAAGCATGACATTCTCTCAGTTTTCAAGACACACAAAAAGGCATTCTCTGCATTGAAGAGCTTATTGTATAATACAATGGGATTTGCTAGGAGACCCAGTGAATATGGGTTCTGGGTCAGAGTTTTTTTTACTTCCAGTTTTATTTTTTTTTATTTTTTGAAGGAAGGATTTGACTGTTGTGGGTTACCATTTGCGAGTATCATAGAAGAAGTTTCCTTAAGAAGAATTTGAATGAGGAAAGGGTGGGATCCATGCCTTGGGGGCACCATGGAAGAAAGCATGACAATAGGAGTGGGAGAAGAAAACCCAGGATGTGATGAGACTGATGGTGGTGAAGGGTGGGAATGTGAGGCAAACTGTTGTGGGAAACAAGACTCAAGATGAAAGCTAGGCAAGAATTGTGCAGAATATGAAAAAGATGAGGAATTCAGTTTGATATGATATACACAACATGGTCAGACAGAATAAAATATGCCACATAGCCTTATCAAAGCAGGTCAACCATGAAATAAAGAAGCCAACATTAGGGGTAAGAAGCCATTTCATTCTCCATACCCAATGAATCCTTGGACTCCTCACTAAAGAATGACAAATTTTGTGTGTGTGCGGGGGGGGGGGGGGGTGGAAATTAGTGATTTGTAATTGTATAGAGATCACTATCAACTGATTTCACTGAAGAGCTGGATCATAACTTTGACCATCACTGACCTGAGCAGATCTCCAGCAGATAACCTAGAGTGAAAGGTGCTGTTCACTATTGTAATTTTATTTAGTAATCCATTTCCCCAAATGCCTGATGTTTTTTGGTTCGTTCAGGAAAGCTGACAAATGTTCACTCTCCACAGTGAGGTTTATTTTCCTTATTGTATTCAAAGCTGGAACATTTTTAATTAAACATCATGAATAGCATAGTTAATGAAGTAACTGAAATTTGGATCAAAGTGGCAGATGACCTGACCTGTTTGTTGTGTTTGAAAGAATAAGATCCCAAATCAAATATGATAAAGAACCAGAACAATAATTTTGGGCTGTTCCCATCAGTTTGTAGCTCTGACTTCAAGGGAGTGACACTAATTTACAACAACTGAGGATCTAGCCCATTAATTCTGTAACTTCAAATTCCAAATATATACTAAAATGGTGGGGAGCATGTGCTGTAGGCAAATATTTTCAAAAATAATTCTGATTCTCACTGTTTGCTTAGTCCATGGAGTTGTCTCAGAACACCAACTACAACCTGTGAAAACAAGATTGTTTGTTTCCCTCTGGAACCTGCTTGCATAAATATTTCAGTGACAAGATACATAAATTTACAAAAGTTTGAGATAAATTGAAAAGAGAAAAAAAGACAGACTGTCCTGTACACCAATAAATATTACATTGCCTTTACAAAATAAAGTTCTCTAAAGGACACAGAATTATCAAAGATACCAGAAGATCTTATACAAGGGTGGAAATGAATTTGAGAGACCATCTTGTAATACAGTTATTGATTTTATACATCTGTCTTTTAATGGCAAGCTCTGTGATACCGTATTATTTCCTGATTTTTCTCTTCTATCCCTTTATCTCTGTCATAATCTCTTCTGAATGATCATTTCTTTAAAAAGTAAAGATGGTCCTAACCATTGCCAATATCCTTGTTACTTCTTCACCCCCCCATCTGATGAATTTCACTGAATAAAATGCAATGAATCTGATTGAATTTAATCTGATTTACTTCAGACCGTTTCTCCAGTTTGTCCAGATCATTTTGAATTTTAATTCAATCCTCCAAAGCATTTGCAAAACCTCTAAGCTTGGTATTGTCCCCAAACTTTGTAGGTGTACTTTTGATGCCATTATCTAAATCACTGATGAAGATGTTGAACAGAACATCACACTGAACAGAACATCATTACAGGACCCCACTTGATATGCCTTTCCTGCTTGACAGTGAACCACTGATAAGTACTCTCTGGGAATGGTTTCCCAACAATTAATGCACCCGCCATATAGAAGTTCCATCTAGGTTATATTTCCTTAGTTTCTTTATGAGAAGGCCATGTAAGACAGTATCAAAAGCCTTACTAAAGTCAAGATGTACCACATCTACTGCTTTCTCCCATCCACAAGGCTTGTTACCCTGTCAAAGAAAGCTATTAGGTTGGTTTGACATGATTTGTTCTTGACAAATCCATGCCGACTTATTTATCACCTTATTATCTTCTGGGTGTTTGCAAACTAATTGCTTAATTATTGGCTCGATTATTTGCTCTATTATCTTTCCAGGTACTGAAGTTAAGATGACTGGTCAGTAATTCCTCAGGTTGTCTTTATTTTCTTTTTTATAGATTGGCACTATATTTGCCCTTTTTCAGTCCTCTGGAATCTCTCTCATCTTCCATGTCTTTTAGAAGATAATCACTAATGGCTCAGATATCTCCTAAATCAGCTCCTTGAGTATTGTAGGAAGTATTTAATCAGGTCCTAGTGACTTGACACCTAACTTGTCTAAGTAATTTTTAACTTGTTCTTTCCCTATTTTAGCCTCTGATCCTTCCTCAGGCCACTGTCCTGACACCCAGTCCCAACCACTTCTCCAGATCCCAGACCAGGGATTCTGTAAATAGCAGCCACATGCTGCATCCCCTCCAACCCCTCATTCTACTTCCTTGGGACACTTCCCCAAAGCCCCTGCACCTTCTCCACCCTTGCCTCAGGGCACCAGCAGTTAGCCAGGAGTTGCTCTTGCTCCCGCCTATCATTGCTCTGTCTAAGGTGCTAGCTTTCTTCAAGGCAGCCGTTCCTCCCTCCTTGAGCTCCAGGGAGCAACTGAAATGGCTGTGCTCAGCAGCCCTTCTTATGTGGGCAAGCCTGGCCCTGATTGGCTGCTCCTTGCAGCCCTTCTCTAATTGGATGCCTCCTGTGCAGCCTCCCTAAGGCTCTATTAACCCCTTATGGGCCAGTGTGGGGCAGATGCCCCATCACACAGCTTTTCACTTTTAAATTCTGAGCCATTATCAGTGGGAAATGACTGCCTAGGAAGGAGTACTGCAGAAAGGGACCTGGGGGTCATAGTAGATCTCAAGCTAAATATGAATCAACAGTGTAACACTGTAAAAAAAGCAAACATCATTCTGGGATGTATTATCAAAAGTGTTGTAAGCTAGACATGAGAATTAATTCTCCTGTTTTACTCTGTGCTGATTAGGACTCAACGGGAGTATTGTGTCAGCTTCTGGGTGCCACATTTCAGGAAAGATTTGGACAAAGTCTAGAAAAGACCAACAAAACTGATTAAAAGTCTAGAAAATATGATCTCTGAGGGAAGATTGAAAAAATTGGAGAAGAGAAGATTGAGAGGGGGCATGATAACAACCTTTTATGTACTTGAAAACTGTTACAAGAAGGAGAGAGAAAAATATTCTCCTTAGCCTCTGAGAATTAGGATAGGAAGCATATTGCAGCAAGGACAGTTTCGGTTGGACAGTAGGAAAAACTTCCTAAGTGTCAGGGTGGGTAAGCACCAGAATAAATTGCCCAGGGAGGTTATGGAATTTCCATCACTGGAGATTTTTAAGAGCAGGCTAGACAAACGCCTGTCAGGGATGGCCTATATAATACTTAGTCCTGCCATGAGTGAAGGGGACTGGACTAGAAGACCTCTCAAAGTCCCTTTGAGTTCTATGATCTGTCACATTTTGCTCTTTCCAAAACTGCAGTTGTGGAGCACTGCTTTGGAACAGTTTAATTTTCTTGAGTACAGTTTATTACTAAACACCATACTGTCATCAAAACAATTCAATATGCATGACCTAAATCTCCTTTCTTTCTTCCTTGCCACTTCCAAGGTTGGTTCAGGTTTGATGACTTCTATAGCCTTCTTCCAAAACTCTTGCTTGTATGCCCGCAGTCATTCAGAGTGATCTCTCTGAGGTCTGCTAATATCCAATCCATATTCCAAGCATTTAGTATCCTGCTTGCTTATCTTTCAGCCACGATCATTGCAAGAGTCATCCTTCCGACACAGTGCTTAGGTCTTCACTGTATATGCCCATACCAGTATATGGGCTTCCTTCAACTTGTCTTCAATTGGAGCAACCCTCATTAGGCCCCTTTACAACCTCATTTTGTTTCCTATCACTGTTGATCATCTTTATTTCCGTGGTAAAAAGCATCCTGATTTCTTTTCTTGTGGCTGGCCAAGTCTGTTCCATACATAGGATGGGTTGAATTACAGTTTTATATACTCTATCTATTAACCATATTAGCATCTTTTTGTCATGAAAAACTGGGGTTGTCTCCTGCCATTTCTCTGATTCTGGGCATCACTCAGGAGAGCATGACTGTCAGAAACCATTGATTGTAGGTATTTAAAGTCTTTTTCACTCTTCTAAGCTCTCTACCTGTGATATCCTTTATGTGACTCTTTCTCCCTTAGTTATCATAGCCTCAGTATTACCAAATGTTCACTCTAAGTCCAGCCTGCTCAAAACTATGTGGCCACCGCTCAAAGTTGGCTAGTAGGGTCTCTCAGTCTACAACACATATCACTAAGTTGCCAGCAAACAGTATGTTCCAAGGCCACTTCCTTTGTATATCTTCACTTATGACAACCACAAATTAATAGGGCTTGATGCTGCTCCTGATGCAGGCCAACACTTCCTGGAGATTCTCTACTGTAGCCCCATTTAGTTTTGAATATGGTAGTTGACTTCCATCATACATATCCTGGATATGTCCTTTTGACACACCTCTCCATCACAAACTCTGTCAAATTAACTGCCTTGACCATTATACGTGACCATAGACCACAAAGACCAAGCCCAGTTGCTGTTTGTTGTTCTCTGAACATCTCCATGAGGATTCATAGTGCAAATATGGCATCAGTTGTGCTCCTTCCTGGCAAGAATCAATACTGGCACTTTACAATCATCTTCTCTCATATTTTCATCATACTCTAGCATGTGGCATCAGCTTAACTGGGCAATAATTAGTGCACAGTGTAATAACTCCTTTCTGTTTAAAAATAGGCACCACAAAGCTTTTACTCCTTTCACCTGGCATTTTCTTTTTCTTAAGAGAATATAATTTGAACAGATTTCTAAAATGCTTTCTTTCCTTCTGTAAGAGACTGCGGAAGACTGTGTTACGGCCTAGCTAGGGAACTTCCGCTTCCTCGAGGCCGCCTGGTTACTGCAGGACATGGAGAACCAGCTATAACTGGCTTTAGGCCGGTTCTGTCTGCCCTGTGTGGCCTCTTGCAGTTTGCGGAAAGCCACTGTTGGGAAGTACCTTATTATATATTCATGAGCTGCTTTTGTGTACTGCTTATTAGGGCTCGCTGTTTACCCCTTCGTTGGACTCCGTCCCAGGCAAAGCTCCAGTGTGCTTGGTTCTCCGCCTCCATGACAGCAACACTTGGAGTCTCCGTTGCGGGTGTGTCACTAACCTTCAATAAAGCCAATAACTCGCTTAGCTGCATGTGGGTCTCGTTTTCCAGAGTACCTCTGCCGGCCTGCGGTGCTTCGAACACCTTGGCCCAGAACACCTTCCCAATGACTTCAGCACATCCACTCATATTTAATCTGATCCAGAAGCTTTCTCCTTTTTCATTTGCCTAAGTGTCTCTGCAACAACCTTTTCCGCCTGTATACAATCTGTCCCACCCTCATTTGGCTCACATGTCCTTACTTTCTCCCTTGGGTTTTCCTCATTCATCACTCTTTCAAAATAATCACTCTATAATTGTTGATTCACCATTTGTTTGCAATCTACCATTTTCATTTCTAATATAAGCAAACTCATTGACGTCCCTTGTCATTTTCTCTCTTGCCATGGCATACATTTCCATCTCTCTCTATCTCTTCCTAATGTCCTTCTCTTCAGATTAATAGCTTGTCACAGGTCATACTTTTAGATTTTGGAATGCATTTTTGGCCTCCCTTTTTGCATCCTGACTTTATTTCTTCTCAAGGAAAAAACAAAGGATCCACCACCAGATCTTGCTTCTTATTCTTTTGAGCTCTGGTTTAATCACTCCTAGGGTTTCATGTGCCATCTCCAGCAAAGTTGAGTTTAGTTTGTATCAGTTGTTCTCCACACATCTTTGTGTGTAATTAGGAAGCCTGTTTATTACTCCTTGCTTGAAGGTAAGTTTTTTAATATTATTATTATTATTATTTATTATTCCCATCTTTAAGTCTCCACCACTTATGCCTTTCCAAGGTCCTGAGGTTCAGGTTCTTTTGAGGTGTCTGCATTCTGAAGTTCCTAAGGTGAAGTCTCCTGTCTCTCAGTACACTTGCTGGGTATTATCTTATAATCAGTTAATCACGATCTACCTTCCTTTTGTTAAGAAGAGATCAATTTGAGACTTGTGTCCCCCACTGGCATATGTTATGAGGCAGCTTTCCCTCTTCTGAAAGTGTTTTGTGATCATCAAGTCCAGTGCCAGACAAGTCTGTAGGACTGTTTTCTCCTTCAGAGTTTGTTGTTCCAGTGCCATGCCCTTCAAATCCAGCCTTCACAGTATGAACGTGTGCATTTAGATCTGCTCTGATAATTCTGTTCTCATTAGATAGTATGTTTCCAATAAAGAACAACTCATCCAAAAACTCCTCTTTTGCCTTTTGCTCCTCTCCTAACTGATACGTACTTAGTATATTGATAGTGCCCTCTTTCCCACACAGTTTAACACTCACCAGTTGGTCCGACCTCCTGGTAACCTCTATCACATGTCTTTGCATACTTTCATCTAGAGTAATTTCAGCACCATTTCAGGAGGCTTGAACTCCCTGAGTACTAGCCCTCTGCCAGCATCTTGGCTTTCCAACCTTTCCATTTGTTTGTCTGTACATGTGCCACATTTACTCTTTTCCTCTTTAAGTCCACACATAGCTCCAAATTTCTTCCAGAGTTCCTGCATTCCAATCTGCACATCTCAGCTCACTCGCTTCTTGTAATCAGGCAAGGGATGCTAAAGTAAAAACAATCAGGCAAGACTTGCAGAGAATGCCCTAGCCCTCTGGGGTGCATTGAGATCACATGAGCATATCTATGGGCTGAGCTTTACAGATCAGCTGTCCAAGTCTGACACTTTGGTATAAAATCAGTTTTTCTACCTGCCTCAACAAGGCTTACTTTAAGGAGGCCTTGATATCCTCATCATAGGGCCTATGTGACATATTATTGATGTAGCTGTGCCACCAGCTACCTTACCATGCCTTGCTAAGAGATGCGTGACCTAACTCTATTTGCAGTTAAACAGTAAGGTCTAGAGGTTAATGCGAAGAGCTGGAGCAAGCTGTTCACAAGATATTGCAAGAACTGTGGAAAAGATTACAGATCTCCAGCCATTTCCTCCCATTAGACTCAAGGGGGGAAAGCAAGTAGAACAGTTATTTCTATCCCATTATTCCTATAGCAGTGTCTAGAGAGATTCCATTGTTTTAGCCAAAGGCTAGGTGAGTGGGGAAAGTGACCAGTAAAACCCACTTTACTATATAAAGTTTAGCTGATTTTGTTTTTCTTGGTAACTTTCCTTTCATCTTTTAACTGAAATCTCAGCAGGTTGGGAATATGGGTTGCGTGACCAGGGAGGAGAAGAGAGCTAAATCAGCTTTCAATTCAGAATTTTAAGTAAGCCCAGCCACTTCTCAATTGCTGCTGAGTGTCACAGCAAGAATCGGAATGGAAGTGGCACCAAGCAGCTCCAGAGAAGTGGCCAGGCTTATTAAGTCCTACTTTAAAAAGTTGATTTCAAAGCTAATTTATGGCTCTGCTTTCCTGCCTTTAAGGATGAAGAAAACCTTAAAAGGAGTCTTGCTGGCGGTAGCAGAGGCAGAGTGGCACTGAGGGTGGAGTGGGAACGGAGAAGGTCATAGGAACTGGTTACTTTTGGAGAAAACACCTGCACATTTCTCTTAAATGTAGAATTGAAATAGGGGAAGGTGAGGGCTGAAGGACACTTTAAACCAACCTCCCTTGATTTTTCTACCCACTAAACCTAATGGGCCCAATTTTTGTTATTCTAAAATCCCTTTACGGCTCTGGCACTGTAAAGGGGCCTTAAGGTGGGTGTAGAGGTTTCATTAATGATAACAAAGTCCCATCTCTGTCCCATTGACACCAGGTGCATGGCTGTAATATCACCATAAGGCCCACCTGGACCATCAGAGTATGACTTTGGAAAGTATGGTACGTAGACTAATTTATAATTTCATAAAATTATAGGGTGAGAAGGGACCACAAGTGGTCAACCTTAAAACTTGGTGTCTCAAACTGAATGTTTTCCCATTGTGAACTCCCTGTCCTTTTAATGGAATTGTCAGTCCTGTAGAAAGCTTTTGTTTGAGGAAACATTGGGTAGATAATTCTCCTAATGAAGATCTCCTTCCTTTGTCTTCATGCTTGCCCTCTCTTTTGTTTTGCTGCACAGAGACAGCAGCCAGGACTCTTAAATTATGAAACGGCTTTTCATTTTCACAGCTGTTTTTGTAGACCTTCCTGCTAATGCATTTTGTCTGCCTTTGTCTTCCAGTCTCCCATTTCTTTTGTCTTCTTTTAAAATGACAGCAGCTAGGGCTTTCTCATTAGGCAAAGAGCTAGGAGGAGTGAGTACAGATCAGGTCCAGTTTAGGAGAGAGAATACAGCCTTAACTATTTAATTTTAAACTTGTTACAGATACTTATTAAACCAAATATTGTTTTATGGCCGTGAAAGATTTACTAATTGGAAACATTTTTAGAGCAATGAATTTGAAATCTGTCTTGTAGCCTTGATTCTTAAGTCTTTTAGCACGGGGCCTGATCCAACAATGATTGAAGTTAATAGGAGTCTTGACACTGAATCCTAACCCTACTGTTATTAGTGCATATGCCTATTTCAATAACATTCCAGTAACATTGGTCAGTTATGTACCAGTATAGTAGCTTTTAAAGTTAATACATCACTCTGGTGCCCTGGGAACTGGCAGAGTCTCCACCCACCCAGTGCATGTGTGCACCAACATTGCCCATCTTTGTGATTCTTCCTATATTCACAATTTAAGAATAACATGACATAACCCATAGACTGAGCTTTGTCCTGTGCTTGGCTGCTCCTAAGGCTTCTCCCTGCAAAATCTCTTCCCTCTCACAGTAATCCCTCCTCTTTCCCCCTGCCCCCATGGTGTTCTGCAAGCCCCTTTCTTAGGCTGTTGAGGCCACTTGTCACTGCTCCTAGGATGAGCCAGCTGAATAGTTCTGTCTTCAAGGTCACTGTCAAAGCACCCATATCCATATTCTGCAGCTATCAGAGGACAAGCCTAAAGTATACCTACAGGTGGTTGATCTTTACCATAACACACCATGGTTACTTTTTCTCATAAGCTGCAAACTATAAAAGAGGATACGTTCCCAATACCAAGCATTAATTGAAGCACCTTAGCCTGTGATTAAATAATGCCACCAGGTGTCTGAAATTTAGACATAATACACCATCTGCCTTGCATCAGGGGATTCTTAAGATGGAAGAATTGCCTAAAATGCCTTGTAGTGAGTGAAAGTTTACACTTCATTACATGTAGTAATATGTGTATCTGTAAACTCACACTCTTTGCCCTTTAAGGTAAGACTGCACAAGCCCAAGTACGGATTTTTTCCCCTCGGTTCCAAAGTACAGAGTGTACAGTTAAACCTACAAGCTGAACCATGGAAAATCAGGATTCAGAGTAAATAGAAAACATATCGTTCTGTCCCTGGCCTATCACCAAGAAAATAATTGCAGCTGACCCCTCCAAATATCAAACACTGTGCTCGCCATACAGAAAGAAAGGCTTTTATTCATAACAAGAGAAGCCACTTGATCACAGACCCATTAGAAAAATCAAGTGAGTTAACCCACTCTCTTATGGTATGAAACTCTGCATTGTCTTCTCAGTTCAAAGCCATTTTGGTAACAAACTCATTATTTGTATTTATTATTATTATAAGCAGGAAGCTGTTTTCATTTCAGTTTAATTGCTCCCATTAGCAGTTTCACTTACTTTTACAATATTACTGAACCTGTCTGAAAAGAGAGACAGACTAACTTTATCGTTAATGATAAGTTGAAATGGATAAAAGAAACATTATTCCTTCAATGGTTCTGGTTTAAACAGCTCCGCAAAACGTTGAATATGCAAGACAATCCCCTGCCATTGAAAAAGTGACTTCCAGCTGTGACCAGCTTAGCATATACTTAACACCTGCTGGTTTACCCAGTGGGAGGCTCCCTTTTGACTCCTCAGGCAGAGCTGCTTCCAGGGCACCACTTGAATCCCATTTCGAGAGTCAGATGCACTAATGTGTAGGCCAAACATGCAGCGTGACCTTCCACCAGATGAGGGAGGACTCCACTAATTGGTCAGTCTCCCCTAGTTTCTGATCACCAGTTGGCAGACACAATAACATCTCAAAAGGAGGAATGGCAATGTCAAAATGAAGCAAACTGCAACTGCTCACAATGGTTTTCCAGCATCACATTCCAAATTTGCACAAAATAATAACCTCTTGTGGGCTTGCGCTCAAGAAGTACCTTTTTGAATTCACATATTACTCCTACTTCTGTCTGGAATCCAGGCTCTGGGGTTTACTGGAGCTTCTGTGTCACTGACTGCTTGTCCTCTTTGGAAATCTAGACAAACTCTAGGGACAACTATATTTGTCCTCTGTAACTGACAAATAGTGTCAGCCTGGGTGAAAGTGTCTTGGGTAATTGTCTAAGATGCCACACTGAAGGGAGCACCAAAATTCCCTCTTCTTTATGCTACACTTCTCCTCTTCAGTAACACTGTTTTGGTCTATGCTACTGTACTACCTCCTGGTCAGATGACTATGATAAGTGTTTCTCCCATCTCATGATCTGCTTAACTGGATTAATCTCAGCAGGAAACAAAAATGTGCAGGGGACAGAGTGAGGGAAGCATAGATGGTGAAATGTATCAGAGAAGGGAGACTAAAAATGAGGGAGAGGATGGCAAGACAGGAAAGCAGAAGACCTGGAATGGGAGCATGATGTAACAGGACTTAGAAAGGGCTAGAAGAGGGAAGTAGACCCAACGTAGGGAGAGAGTGTGTTAGTAGAGAAAGGAAAGGAAACAGTGTGGGAATGAGATCTGTCAGGCATGGGGGGAGGAGAGAAGTGAATGAGGCCAGAGTGGAACAAGAGGAGAGATGAATATGACCCTTTATCCAGATCTCGCTTACAGACAGTCTCCCAATCTGAAGCAAATACTCTCCAGCAACCACACAACAAAAACACTAACCCAGGAACCTATCGTTGCAACAAAGCCTGATGCCAACTCTGTCCACATATTTATTCAAGTGACACCATTATAGGACCTAATCACATTAGCCACGCCATCAGGGGCTCGTTCACCTGCACATCTACCGATGTGATATACGCCATCACGTGCCAGCAAACCCCTCTGCCATGTACATTGGCCAAACCGGACAGTCTCTATGCAAAAGAACAAGTGGATACAAATCTGATATCAGGAATCCTAACATTCAAAAACTAGTAGGAGAACACTTCAACCCCTCTGGACACTCAGTAACAGACTTAAAGGTGTCAGAGCAGCAGCCGTGTCAGTCTGTCTTCGCAAAAAGAAAAGGAGGACTTGTGGCACCTTAGAGACTAACCAATTTATTTGAGCATGAGCTTTTGTGAGCTACAGCTCACTTCATCGGATGCATGCCGTGGAAACTGCAGCAGACTTTATATATACACAGAGATCATAAAACAATACCTCCTCCCACCCCACTGTCCAGCTGGTAATAGCTTATCTAAAGTGATCATCAGGTGGGCCATTTCCAGCACAAATCCAGGTTTTCTCACCCTCCACCCCCCCCACACACAAACTCACTCTCCTGCTGGTAGTAGCCCATCCAAAGTGACAACTCTCTACACAATGTGCATGATAATCAAGGTGGGCCATTTCCTGCACAAATCCAGGTTCTCTCACCCCCTCACCCCCCTCCAAAAAACCACACACAAACTCACTATCCTGCTGGTAATAGGTCATCCAAAGTGACCACTCTCCCTACAATGTGCATGATGATCAAGGTGGGCCATTTCCAGCACAAATCCAGGCTTTCTCACCGCCCCACCCCCATACACACACAAACTCACTCTCCTGCTGGTAACAGCTCATCTAAAGTGACCAATCTCCCTACAATGTGCATGATGATCAAGGTGGGCCATGTCCAGCACAAATCCAGGCTTTCTCACCCCCCCCCCCCCGCTTTTTTTTTTTCCGGGGACACACACACACAAACTCACTCTCCTGCTGGCAATAGCTCATCCAAACTGACCACTCTCCAAGTTTAAATCCAAGTTTAACCAGAACGTCTGGGGGGGGACGGGGGGGAGAAAAAAACAAGGGGAAATAGGCTACCTTGCATAATGACTTAGCCACTCCCAGTCTCTATTTAAGCCTAAATTAATAGTATCCAATTTGCAAATGAATTCCAATTCAGCAGTTTCTCGCTGGAGTCTGGATTTGAAGTTTTTTTTGTTTTAAGATAGCGACCTTCATGTCTGTGATTGCGTGACCAGAGAGATTGAAGTGTTGTCCGACTGGTTTATGAATGTTATAATTCTTGACATCTGATTTATGTCCATTTATTCTTTTATGTAGAAACTGTCCAGTTTGACCAATGTACATGGCAGAGGGGCATTGCTGGCACATGATGGCATATATCACATTGGTGGATGTGCAGGTGAACGAGCCTCTGATAGTGTGGCTGATGTTATTAGGCCCTGTGATGGTGTCCCCTGAATAGATATGTGGGCACAGTTGGCAACGGGCTTTGTTGCAAGGATAAGTTCCTGGGTTAGTGGTTCTGTTGTGTGGTATGTGGTTGTTGGTGAGTATTTGCTTCAGGTTGCGGGGCTGTCTGTAGGCAAAGACTGGCCTGTCTCCCAAGATTTGTGAGAGTGTTGGGTCATCCTTTAGGATTGGTTGTAGATCCTTAATAATGCGTTGGAGGGGTTTTAGTTGGGGGATGAAGGTGACGGCTAGTGGCGTTCTGTTATTTTCTTTGTTAGGCCTCTCCTGTAGTAGGTAACTTCTGGGAACTCTTCTGGCTCTATCAATCTGTTTCTTCACTTCCGCAGGTGGGTATTGTAGTTGTAAGAAAGCTTGACAGAGATCTTGTAGGTGTTTGTCTCTGTCTGAGGGGTTGGAGCAAATGCGGTTGTATCGCAGAGCTTGGCTGTAGACGATGGATCGTGTGGTGTGGTCAGGGTGAAAGCTGGAGGCATGTAGGTAGGAATAGCGGTCAGTAGGTTTCCGGTATAGGGTGGTGTTTATGTGACCATTGTTTATTAGCACTGTAGTGTCCAAGAAGTGGATCTCATGTGTGGACTGGACCAGGCTGAGGTTGATGGAGGGATGGAAGTTGTTGAAATCATGGTGGAATTCCTCAAGGGCTTCTTTTCCATGGGTCCAAATGATGATGTCATCAATGTAGCACAAGTAGAGTAGGGGCATTAGGGGACGAGAGCTGAGGAAGCGTTGTTCTAAATCAGCCATAAAAATGTTGGCATACTGTGGGGCCATGCAGGTACCCATAGCAGTGCCGCTGATTTGACGGTATACATTGTCCCCAAATGTAAAATAGTTATGGGTAAGGACAAAGTCACAAAGTTCAGCCACCAGGTTAGCCGTGACATTATCGGGGATAGTGTTCTTGACGGCTTGTAGTCCATCTTTGTGTGGAATGTTGGTGTAGAGGGCTTCTACATCCATAGTGGCCAGGATGGTGTTATCAGGAAGATCACCGATGGATTGAAGTTTCCTCAGGAAGTCAGTGGTGTCTCGAAGGTAGCTGGGAGTGCTGGCAGCGTAGGGTCTGAGGAGGGAGTCTACATAGCCAGACAATCCTGCTGCCAGGGTGCCAATGCCTGAGATGATGGGGCGCCCAGGATTTCCAGGTTTATGGATCTTGGGTAGTAGATAGAATATCCCAGGTCGGGGTTCCAGGGGTGTGTCTGTGCGGATTTGATCTTGTGCTTTTTCAGGAAGTTTCTTGAGCAAATGCTGTAGTTGCTTTTGGTAACTCTCAGTGGGATCATAGGGTAATGGCTTGTAGAAAGTGGTGTTGGAGAGCTGCCGAGCAGCCTCTTGTTCATATTCCGACCTATTCATGATGACAACAGCACCTCCTTTGTCAGCCTTTTTGATTATGATGTCAGAGTTGTTTCTGAGGCTGTGGATGGCATTGCGTTCCGCATGGCTGAGGTTATGGGGCAGGTGATGCTGCTTTTCCACAATTTCAGCCCGTGCACGTCGGCGGAAGCACTCTATGTAGAAGTCCAGTCTGCTGTTTCGACCTTCAGGAGGAGTCCACCTAGAATCCTTCTTTTTGTAATGTTGGTAGGGAGGCCTCTGTGGATTAGTATGTTGTTCAGAGGTATTTTGGAAATATTCCTTGAGTCGGAGACGTCGAAAATAGGATTCTAGGTCACCAGAGAACTGTATCATGTTCGTGGGGGTGGAGGGGCAGAAGGAGAGGCCCCGAGACAGGACAGCTTCTTCTGCTGGGCTCAGAGTATAGTTGGATAGGTTAACAATATTGCTGGGTGGGTTGAGGGAACCATTGCTGTGGCCCCTTGTAGCATGTAGTAGTTTAGAAAGTTTAGTGTCCTTTTTCTTTTGTAGAGAAGCAAAGTGTGCGTTGTAAATGGCTTGTCTAGTTTTAGTAAATTCCAGCCACGAGGAAGTTTGTGTGGAAGGTTGTTTTTTTATGAGAGTATCCAGTTCTGAGAGCTCATTCTTAATCTTTTCCTGTTTGCTGTAGAGGATGTTGATCAGGTGATTCTGCAGTTTCTTTGAGAGCATGTGGCACAAGCTGTCAGCATAGTCTGTGTGGTATGTAGATTGTAATGGATTTTTTTACCTTCAGTCCTTTTGGTACGATGTCCATCTGTTTGCATCTGGAAAGGAAGATGATGTCTGTCTGTATCTGTACAAGTTTTTTCATGCAGTTGATAGATTTCCACTCCATACGGCTAAATGCAGTGTCTTGCATAATGACAGGTTTCAGAGTAACAGCTGTGTTAGTCTGTATTCGCAAAAAGAAAAGGAGTACGTGTGGCACCTTAAGGTGGCAATTTTGCAACAGAAAAGCTTCAAAAACAGACTCCAGGAGAAAATTGCTGAGCTTGAATTAATATGCAAACTAGATACCTTTAATTTGGGTTTGAATAGCCCAGCCACTCCCAGTGTCATTACACATATTGAATCTATTTCCGCATGTTAAGTATTCTCACACCTTCTTGTCAACTGTCTAAATGGGCCATCTTGATTATAACTACAAAAGTATTTTTTCTCCTGCTAATAATAGCTCATCTTAATTAATTAGCCTCTTAC
Source organism: Lepidochelys olivacea (assembly GCF_965140295.1). Taxonomy (NCBI): domain Eukaryota; kingdom Metazoa; phylum Chordata; order Testudines; family Cheloniidae; genus Lepidochelys; species Lepidochelys olivacea. The sequence goes on from NC_140422.1 coordinate 29,572,761, forward strand.
AGTTGGTATGGCTACTTCCACCTTTTCATGTTCTCTGTATGTGTGTGTGTGTGTATATATATATATATATATATATATATATATATAATCTTCTTACTATAAGTTCCATTCTACGCAGCCGATGAAGTAGGCTGTAGCCCATGAAATCTTATGCTCAAATAAATTTGTTAGTCTCTAAGGTGCCACAAGTACTCCTGTTCTTTTTATAGAAATGACAGGAATTCTCTAACATAACATGTTCTGTTAGTGCATATGTTGAAATGTCCTTATTATTTCAATGATTAACTTCCTTTCTGGCATCTATCAATGTATGTTCATAGCAACTGCAAGCAATATCTTGTCAAAAGCAATCTACTGTAAGTGATCCTAATCCATTTTGCAATCCTATTCAAAGCCTCTTCACTTGACTGAAAAGATTGTTTTGTTTAGAAAAATTCTTACTAATGTGCAAAATTGCCCTTCGTTAAATCCCTTGTAGGAGCTGAAAAGGAGCACTAGTTTAATGTTCCACAGCTGGAGTACAGATAGGCAAGGCAGTGTGGCTGTAACTTACACTCCTCATTTTTCACGAGCAGCATATGCTTGGGGAGTCAAGAACAGATGCAACTTGCTTAATGGGGCAAGCCTCATCCATTTTACTTTAATGACTTCACATTTGGACACTGCACTCCCTCTTTATATAAGTCTAACATAACCCAAGATGCAGATGAATAGCAATGGCAGAATATCAACAGGACATAGTATACATTAGAAAATAGAGGTTACATGGTGGTCCTGTTTGGAGTTCATTAAAAAGGTATCATGTGGCATACAGGTGGCAGTAGAATGCAGCCCTACGTTTTTTGACTAGGATCAGGCTCATGACACAGAGGGCTTAGCACTAGTGTGAGTGCTCTGTTATGATCATCCAGGGCAGGAGGCCATGGCTTCACCTGCTGGTCTGGTCTCCTGCCAAGCAATATCTGGCACCATTTGAGGCACTCTTCCATGCTCCTTCCTCCACTGGCAGATTGGCTATGTTGTTGAGGGAGATAAAGGCAGACCAGTCAGACTGCATGCAGACTTCTACCAGCCAGGAGTCCGAATAAGCAAAGCAGCTGCAGTGAACAGGGTTCCCACTATTTTCAGAGGCCTGCTCATGAGGAATTTGCCAAAGTTCATGACTGGTGGAAACCCAGCAGATATAAATATCCACTTTCCTCACGAATCTAGAATTGGAGATTGCTTCCACAAAGCTTCAGTCTGAGGATGGGAATTTTTGTCTTTCCCCCAACCTCTTGTGTTGAGGGAGGGGGAGGGGCTTGGGCTCAAAGGGAGGGACAGGATAGCCCTACCCACAGTAACCGAAAGTAATGTTAAAGCACTCTCAATGCAAGATATCTTGGGCCAAATTCTGCTTCTAATTACACTACTATAAATCTGGAGTACCTCCATGTGCTTCAGTAGCAGTGCTCTAGATTTACAGCAGAATCTGACCCTTTGAATATTGCCTTCTCCTAACTAAAATTTCATTGTACTGTTACAAAGTATAAATAGCTACACTTTAACAATGGGGGATATGGTGTATTAATTTAGTGGCTGCATTACACTACGTGATATGGGTTTAAGGCCATTAAATGGAACATTCAGGGTTGGGCAAATGATTTGGTCTAAATCATGTTCAATTTTCAGAGATTTTCTTGGATTAGGAACTGGTAACACTGGGATAATTTAACACAAAATGTTTTCTTGGCAGAATTCCAAATGTAAAGCTCTAAAAAGTTATATTTTCTATCTCTCATTTTGTCTTCCTTGCCTTGCCTGTTGTTGATGCACATAATAAAGCACTAGGAAAAAAAAGACAAATCCACCCAAAAGGTCAAAATCAATGATCCTTTTACAGATGGCACCTTTGGGAATCTTAGTACTTTACCATTAGCCTGTGTTTGAGACTGTTACTTGAATACTTGGTTTTTGATGACAAAAATCAATGACTCCTTTAAAGAAGACACCCTTGGGGCTAGAGGAATGCAGACTTTGAAATGTTTACTAGTCTGTGTCTGTCTGTGAAAGACTAATAAACATATTTATAAGTTTATGAGCTTCTATTTAATTTTATGGATTGGAAACAGTGTACGGATTTGACAAGAATTTAAAGTTAATGTGTCCCAATGAGCCTTAACTCTCTGATGTCTTACAAGTTGGCGTAAATTAGCACATAAGAGCTGCTGATAGAAAGACCATTGGGGTCAATGGAAAGACTCACAATTTTATCCTATAGTTGTGTAGGATAAAATGTGTCCCTTTGGCAACTTCTTTGAAGTCCAATAGAATTACCCCAGTAGTGCATATGGCCCAATATGCCAGCTACTGAATTAATGCTGTAAAGGCTTAGAGGGAGACCAGTACTCTAAGAATAACAATCCCGCATGTAACCTCTTTTATTCCATTTCTCTATTGTAACATGTATTTTTATATTTTCACATTTTGACATTCCTCTGAACCATGAAACCATACATTTTAACCAAATTATTAATCTTTTTTTTCTTTGCTCCTAATTTGGCATCACAATTATTTATGGCACCATGACTTATTTTGATACCAGGGCAAAATTTCCTTGATATTCCTGAGTGAGCTGGATTATAACAGTCTCTTGTAACTCAATAGGACACTTGATCTGGATATCCTGTGATGTGGTGAAGCAGCAGTGCTGGAGTCTGGACAATCAATTTTCTCACCAGCTGTGCAGATATCGGTTTTGCCAGAAATTCTCCTCCTCCCCCTCCCCCACTCCCCTCAGGGATTTAGCATTGTTTTAATTGTGTATTTTGTGAGCCTGCTTCTGAGGAAGCAGCTACAGAGATGTGTTTGGAAAGAGACTGTCTAGTAACCTTGCTGTAATTAGACCAAACCCCTTCATTTGTATTAATTTTCCTTTTAACTTTAGATCTAATCAGCAAATACAGTCATGTAGGATAAAATGTCAACCCTAAACAAACAAGTGCATTGAAAAGATAATGGTAGTTAATGTCTCATATAAATTGAAAATTGAGAGAATATACATGAGAATAAAAGGGCTAGCATATTAGACAGTCCACCCCACAGTTTACTGATTCTGACTGAAGGCTACTGATCTCAGTCTAATAAATCAGCATTACTCTGAACCCCTTCACGAACACTGCACACATGCTTTGCTCTGGAGTACAGTAGGGAGAACTTGGACTAGCTAATGGCTTCTCTGCCACAGCAGTTTGTAAGGGACAATGCAGAGCCACACTACCATGATAAGCACTGGGAAGAGAGACTTTGCTACATGCTGGCACAGGGAGGGAGTTGAGTAAAGTCCAAAAAGTCTTATGCTTCCACTGACGCTACTCTGAGTCACAAAGACCTCTCACAATCTGACCCTCAGTGAACAAGCATCCTCTGTTGTCCATAAGCCACCCTGAAGAGAAACCACATTTTCTGTTATTTTGGAATACACTAGTGTCCACTATGAACCATGTCAAGGCTAGCAGCATTCACAATCCAGAATCTTACCTGGGAGGCTGTCATCTGCCGAACCTATTATTTACAACAGAGGTCATTACTTATTCCCAACAGGTAAAATGGGGATATTAATACTACTTTTCTCCCATGCTTTGTCTATTTAGACTGTAAGCTTTTTCAGGGTAAGAAATGGTTCTATGTGTACGTACAGTGCCTAGCATAATTGGCTTGCGAGATCTGGTGTGGGGTACTTCTAGGCATATGCCATTGTATAAGAAATACATTATATCATAACTCTGCAATTTATCACTTGGATATGACCTCTGTGTATAGATATTGCTGCATCTGTGAAAATCTGCCCAAATTTGATGACATTATAAGCCTTTGAAAGGCAGAGCAGGGGGGAAGTTTTGGGGGTGAAGAGGTGAGACTAATACAACTTGTTAAATTAAAGAGGCCCTTAGTATCTGATGTTTCTCCCTATGAAGATACTTAGACACACTAATCGAGTCACCTCTCAATCTTCTTTTTGATGAGCTAAACAGATTTAGCTCTTTCTCTCTCACTGTATGGCATTTTCTCCAGCCCTCAAATCATGTTTGTGTCTCTTTTCTGCATCGTCTCCAATTTTTCAGCACCTTTTTTTTTTTTTAATGTTACCACCAGAACTGGACACAATGTCATATAGAGATGAGATCACCTTCCTTCTCCTACTCCCTACTTCCCTGTTTGTACAGCCAAGGATCACATTAGTCCTTTTCCCCACAGCATTGCACCCCAGCAATTCATGTTCACAATGAATCCTAAATCATCGTCAAAGTAATTGCTTTCCAGGATACAGTCTCCCATTCTCCAAGTATGGCCTGAATTCCTTACTGCTTGGTTTGGCTGTTTTAAAACCCTTGTTTGAAGGGCCAAACTCACCAAGTGATCCTGATTGCTCTGTATGATTGCACTGTCCTCATAGCTTAACATTTTGCCAATCTTTGGGTAATCCACACGTTTCTTCAGTGGTGATTTTATATTTACTTTCAGATTACTGATGAAAATGTTGATTGGAGTCCAGCCTAGTACCGATCCCTGCAGAATCCTACTAGAAATAACCACATCCAATGTTAAATATGATACGCATTAGATGGTAAGTAACTTCTATATTTGTTAAGCCGTTCCTTGTACTAGGCATAGTACCTTCGAGCAGTTTGCTTTTAAATCTTTCAATCTCAATCCACTATACAGACTAGTATTTGTTCAAAGAACTAGGTGTTCTTTTCATATGCAATAGGGGATTTGTTTTGTTTGTTTTTCAAATTGGATTTTCATCTATTTTGTTTTATTTCTGGTGATGTTTGTTTTCTCCCTGCTCTGAATTGGGCATCTCTAGGGGGAAATGAAGTATACTTGAAGGTTTTTGATTGATCTAAGGGAAAAGAGTCCTTTTTGTGAATGGTAGGAATCCTCCACGTCGTAAATGGAAGCAAATGCACACATTTGCCAACTCTCTGAATAACGGGACAATGGAAATGTTGCTGTGAAGCTGAGTCCAGATTCTGATGCCCTCTTGAAACTTGGGAACACATTATGCCATAAGTCGACCCACTGACTATTCATGGTGTAGGTGTAAATTATAACTAAACAAAGTAAAGATATCCAAATCTGTTCATGATTGTTTAAAATTGTATATAAAGGCAGCATGGTCTAGGGCATGAGCACAAGATTTCTAAATTCAGCTCTGGCGCTGACTCACTGCGTTTCCATATCTTCAAAACAGAGGTGATAATGCATCACAAAGGTGTTATGAGAATTAGTTAGGGTGAGTTTTGATACTCATGTTAAGTAGCCCATTACTCCGCAAATGATCCCATTGATTTGAATAGATCGGCCTTCAGGCAAAAGTACTTACTATTCAGTGTAAGGAAGGGTATTGGAATCTGGCCCTTAATGGTTTAGCTGTATTTAGAGATGATATAAGTGCTAAGTTCTATTGTTATTTAAAGGGGAAAAAGTATAATTTCCTTCCAACGCTTTCTTGAAAATCCTAACATTACAGGATTCAGCACCCTGAGGCAAGTACGTGAGCTCTTGTGTTTGTCTTCTATCTACTGTACTTTAGCTCAAATACATTGCAATAATGTCTGGAGACTGTGCAGTTTAATATCTCTGACATTATTTCCCTTTAAGAGGAACAATTGGTTGTACTTGTTTAACATTGGGGAAAGAGTTGTGAATCCCAATAAGGCCATGAATACATTTATTATTAATTTTTGTTCATTAATTTTTAATTGTCTGTCAGACAAAATCAAAGGCTGAATTGGTAGCTTCAATGTACTTTATCTTAATGTGCTGGCTTCATAACTTTTTTACTAAGGTAATTATTCCAGACATCATTGGGAAATGAATGGTACAGAGGTCGGGGGTACCCAAATCTTGTGGTGCATTAATGTATATAGTAGTCACATCATTGTGTAGGTCCCTAGTTCATGCCTGCAACTGTTAGTTCACAACCAGACAAGATGATAAACAATTGTTTATTATTATTATTATTATTATATATTATATATTTTGGAAGCATATAAAGCTCTGGGTGGGGAGAAAGCACCAAAGATTATTGTTAAAGAATTCAGTCAGTTGGAACCAGCAAAGAAGTTACAGGATCCTGCTATCAGGGAGCAGGATGACTCATTGTCCTATGAAGAAACAAGCAGAGAATATTTGTGAAAGATCAGGTTCATGCCTGATAGCTTTTGAAGGAGACTTGATACAGTAGTGTCCATATGTCTGTCATCCCCTTAAAACAAGAGTGAGTAGTAAATCTGACCCTACAACAGGTTTCTTATATATAGGATGAAATCTTGGCCTCACTGAAGTCAATGGCAAAACTCCCAGTGATGTCAGTGGGGCCAAGAGTACTCCTACAGTGTATTCAATGAATAATCCTACTCCAATAAATTTTGAAGGATGGCTATCAAGTATACAGCAGATGGGGAGAATCAGGAACTGATGGGGAAGGAGTTGTTCAGGAAAGGAGGGCCTGGGGGTAGATTCCATAGGTCCTGACAGACAAAAGTTTTGTTTTTTATCTGAATAAAAGTCTGTACTCTTTAAGTTTGCCACTAGTTTATATATGTGGCACACTCATTTGTAGCCACATATTGACCACATGTACATTATCTAAGGGCATCAGTAGGGGGTTCTTCCACAAATGGAGCATAGTAGTTGTTCCCTTCAGAGGATTAGTCTGTATACACATGTGAAAATGCTATGCTTTCCCATCTCTTGCTGGTAAGAATCTTCTTCATTTTCTTATTTCTTTTTTGCTGATCTTCCAGCATCCACTGAGATGCTGGCTGGAACAGGACACCAAAGCAGACAGCACTGTCAGACCTGATATCTGAAGGTTCAGGCTTTTCATATTTCAAACCTATATTCTAAAGTTAAGAGTTTCAGAATCTTCTTGCCATGTACACTGAATTATTATTGTCACACTTCTTAACACTTAGCTTCCTTATTATAACAATGCAATATTTTAAATATGAGTGATTCAGTAATCAATACTGCTTTATTTTAATGCTGTAGGTTGAGCAAGCATCTGTTTGAAAGCATTTAGCCATGTGCTCTAGAGACAAAATTTGATCCAGTCTTTTTGTTGTCTAATCATTTCACTGATGAGAATCCTAGCTTCGGAGAAAAATAAATATTGTACAAGACATCATAAAGTTTTATTATGCAATTATTACAGATATAATTGTTCAGGGTTGTAGAGGTCTATAGATGCCTCACTGTTCATAGACCAATGCCCTTTTATACTCCTTTTTTATAGTTAATGCAATGTCTCATTTAATAATTTAAAAATAATTTATTGGAGTTAAATTGCTTTTTCAGAAGGCACAATCTTATCTCTCATTTTTTATAAGAATCTCATTTTAATTTGTTTGCTGTGCCATTCTAACATGAATTTAGGAATTTAATGGAGTGAAAATTGAAGGCTGATGGCATCAGTGAAATTATTAATTTGGTAACTGAAAGATTTATTTGGTTGATAGAATTTTCAATAGTCAATTATCTTTGGACTCTATTAAAAGATGAAGCCCGAGACAAATAACAGTTCTCATTCAGGGTTCCCCAGGATAAATTCAAAAAGGCATCTTCATTATTGCTATTGATGTTAACATGCAAATCGCTTACCGTTAATAATCCCAATAGACAGATAAATGCTTGTTTTTCCACTCAAGAAACAAGATAAGCAACCCTAAAAATGTTATGCTAAGAAATTAATAGGACCTGAAAATAGCAGATTTAGCCATGCATAATATTTTAAGTTTATCTATACCAAGTCCTAGTAGAATAACTTCACAGAGGTGGTATGTCTTTAAGTCATTCAAATAAGAGTGTCTGATTTTATTTTTCTTAAAGTGGACTGTGTTGCAGTATGAATAGTTTATCTCCAAAAATGATATAGGCATATGCATGCAAAAGAAATGTTTGTTCCCTATTCTGTTTTTTTTTCATGAACATTGCATCTGACAAGTTCAGTGTTTCAAACGAATTACTTTGAAAGTATCATGTTTGCCAATATAAAGATTATATAATTTTGTTCCTGATTTAATAGCAAGCAATGATATGTCAATACATTCTAGTGAAAGGGTCATAGGTTTTTTTGTTTGTTTGTTTATTTGAAAGAGGTATCATTGGCATATCTATAATGTAGTGAAAACACATGTGCATGAGATGGTAGGATTGATAAATGTAAATAGAAGAGAAAGTACTCCAGATTCAGCATTAATTCAGTCTTAATGTTAGTTTCACTTGTTAAAAGCTACCATAGTGTATTTAAAGAACACTTTCAATTGTTTACCAAATGGGCTAGATAAAAACAATTGTGATTTAATGAATTCTATAGGTTATGGTCTAAATCCCATTCATACTGAAGTCAAAATGGGATTTTTTCCCAAGTTGGGGCAGAACTGGAACCTATGAGAGCAATGTTTGTGAATATTGAAACCATGCGGTAATAAGCTACTTGCACAGCAATTAGATATGGTCCAGAAATATGACATGCCAGGGTACAATCTAGACTAATGAGTAGCGGTGTCGACCCTGCCCTGCAGCCGTGGGTGCCTTACAATATCTTGCTGAAGTAACTCCCACTTGGGTCGCACACAAAGAGCCTTCCAGCATGTGAGCCACACCCTAAGTGTCTGTGCAACTGCAGCCTGCCAGCCACGTTTGGGTTACACTCTGGCCCTCACCAGCTATGGTTATACTGCAGAGTGACCCCAACATACCCCCAGTCTTAAATTCCCTGCCCACCCACAAAATTTGTCTTGTACTTTGTCTTCTACTCCTAGACAATACAAGTTATGTTAAGTCTGTTATTTCTTTAAAAGGAATAATATGCACACACCTTGTCACTGCAAATAGTTTCCTAGATGCTTCAATTTCAACACGCTGGATTAGATAAAACAATAAAATAAGTTTATTAACTATAAAGATAGAGAGATTCTAAGTGAGTACAAGTAATGAGGCATAAAAGTCAGAAATGGTTACAAAAAAAAAAAGATAAAACACTACCGGTGCCTAACTTAACAAACTATGTTACATTCAAAGCAAAGTTTTCTCAGCACATGCTTTCAGCAGTCTTACTGGCCAAACTTCTTAGGCCATAACCCTTCCCCCAGTCCAACAGCTGCTTCCTTTGTTCCTTCAGGTGATGGGCGGGGGTTGAGAAGCATTTCCAGCTGAAAGCAAGGTGACAGGCAGTCGGTGTGGAAGAAAACTCCATGCTGTTTCTTTGCTAAGATTTATCTTTTTGCCTCTGGTCCATTTCCTGCCAAAGAATGGCCACTTAGCAGGTAATGGTCTATCAGACTTGTTTACACCTGTCTGAGGCATCAGCTTGCCCTTTGTCTCTGAGGATTGGGTTTGGCCACTCCCCAGACTTCTCTGGAAAACATTCTGTTAGTCATCATCTCAGCTTATGTTTGGAAGGTAACATATAACACCGCTACGTGCATTTAGCCATGATATTATTGATCAGCAAATTGAGTTTTTAAATGACACCTCCCAAGACATTCCTGGTATAAATATTACAGTAGTGTGTAGGGTGTGAACCCAGGGGTACATTCTGTCACAAGCATTAATAACCTAGTCCCCCAGGTATTCATGATTGACAAATTACATTACCTTCAAACCAAAAAAAAAAAAAGAGTACTTATGGCACCTTAGAGACTAACAAATTTATTTGAGCATAAGCTTTCGTGAGCTACAGCTCACTTCATCAGATGCATTCAGTGGAAAATACAGTGGGGAGATTTTATATACACAGAGAACATGAAACAATGAATACCATACACACTGTAAGGAGAGTGATCAGGTAAGCTGAGCTATTACCAGCAGGAGAACGGTGGGGGGAGGAATGGGGGGGGGACCTTTTGTAGTGATAATCAAGGTGGGCCATTTCCAGCAGTTGACAAGAATGTCTGAGAAACAGGGGGTGGGGGAACGGGGGGAATAAACATGGGGAAATAGTTTTACTTTGTGTAATGACCCATCCACTCCCAGTCTTTATTCAAGCCTAAGTTAATTGTATCCAGTTTGCAAATTAATTCCAATTCAGCAGTCTCTCGTTGGAGTCTGTTTTTGAAATTTTTTTGTTGAAAAATTGCTACTTTTAGGTCTGTAAGATCAGCGACGGATTGTAGTTTCCTCAGGAAGTCAGTGGTGGCTCGAAGATAACTGGGGGTGCTGGTAGTATAGGGCCTGAGGAGGAAGTCTACATAGCCAGACAATCCTGCTACCAGGGTGCCAATGCCTGAGATGATGGGGCATCCAGGATTTCCAGGTTTATGGATCTTGATCACTCTCATTACAGTGTGTATGGTAATACCCATTGTTTCATGTTCTCTGTGTATATAAATCTCCCCACTGTATTTTCCACTGAAGGCATCCGATGAAGTGAGCTGTAGCTCACGAAAGCTTATGCTCAAATAAATTTGTTAGTCTCTAAGGTGCCACAAGTACTTATTTTCTTTTTGCAGATACAGACTAACATGGCTGCTACTCTGATTTCTTCAAACCAGTTATTGTATCTGGAAAGTGAAAGTTGGCTATTAAATAACTCATTCTAATGCTCAAATGTCAGCATGAGAATCGAAACTTTTTTTGTGGCTGAGAAGCATCACCTAAGCTGTATACCCTCCTCTAAGTCCACTCCTTATAAAAGTTATGCTCCATGAGCATCAAATCAACTTGTACAACATTTTTCAAGCACCACCCCAGTTGATGGCCCAGTGTGCAAACTTCTGGGAGGATTTGTCAACCATAGATTTTGGCAACATAGAGCTAGCCTACAGGAGTTTACATGTGCATGGTTTCTCTGTTCATATTTACTAAATTTGAAATGAGGAAACAAGAACAAGCAGGTTGAAAGGTTTAAAATAGGTTTGAATGCAGCTAAATATCTATTACAAAAAGATACAACTGCTGAGAAAAAAGAAATGAACAAGGACCATGTGTTGTTCTGTTTCAAAACTGGATGTGCTACCACAATGAACTTTTCATGAGAAATATAATAAAATGGGTTGTCCTGCTGGACAAGCCCAGTGCCTCCAGTCTCAAGAGCTGTTCACCTCTTATGCAATCATCACCCAAAGGATTATAATTCCTCCGCCCTTTCCAGTGCTCTCATTTCCAAGATGCCTGGTCTCCATCTTTATCATTCCACTAGCAGCACCTTTCTGTTACCCTTGAACTTATTCCAGCCTATTTGTTCTTAAAAAAAAAATCTTTACTTAGTTCTCCGTTCAGGAATAGCTCTACGGTTTACAACTTCAATCAACTCCTACCTCATCTATCAAATGTGGGGGAGAGACTTAAGCGAAGTCATGCTGGGCTCAACAGGGTTTAAAAAGTGTGACTCATACTGTGAACCAATGCCGGTCTGTGATGGCCACACATCCTGTATCCGCTGTCTGGGAGAAACACATATCTTCCAGAAATGAGTACACTGCAGCAACTTGAAGTCGAGAGGAAGATGTGACAGGGATCTCACTTTGAAAATGCTTTTGATGGAGAAATCCCTCCAACCTCCGCAAGAGATGTCCTCCAGGGAGTCTCATAAACCAAGATCTCTAAGCAGTGATAAGGCTCCGACTTCCAAAACTATCAGGAAGTGAGCCTCGACCTCTCCAACAAGGGAATCTCACAAAAAGAGAGCTTCCCCAGAGACGGCTTTACCCTCAGTGTTTAACTCATCCAGAGAGAGCACTTATGAGAGGGCTCCTCCGGCACCGTCCCTCAGCGGACTTCTGCCAAGCCCCAACGCGCAGCACCAGAGACAAGATGTCAAGTCTCCTCCATGGCACTGACGACCCTGATGCGGAGCGCAGCACAAGCATCAGCACCACGATCAATGCTGCAGTCACCGGCACCAACTCCTGACTCGATTCCAGCTAACAAACCGAACCCGGCACCGGTCAGCGCTCCAATGGTCGACCGCAACACCAAGGCGGGACCAGAGCAACTCCTAAATCAGTGACATAGCGGTTTCTTCCTCACCGCAGTCACCACGGCTCGGCACCGAACACTCCCCAAGCTACATAACACGGTACTATCCTTCATCTCCTGCACTGATCTCCATGCATAGTGGCAGGGAAGGAGACATGCAGGACAACCGCTTCTCCTTCCAACGTTCATCGCCATGAAACCTAAGCCTCATCCCTCCAAACACTCACAGCCCTGGTATGCACAACACTGGCCTACGCATTACCACCTTACCCCATGTAATGGCCACAGTGGGATCCTTGGGCCACATACCAGAACCCATATTCTGCCCCCCCTTCCCCAGCCAGAAGGGGATTCAGAGTACCTCCATCCTTACCACACAGAGAAACCTCTGACCCTCCCCCACCCCGAGACAGAGACAGAAGAGGAAGAGATACTACCACAGGCAGACCTGGATGATTCACCACCTGCCCCACACTCCTCTTCCACACCAGAGGAAGTACTGATACCATCTACCCTGATGGCACCAGATAACCTGAAACAGTTCCAAGAACTCTTCAAAAGAGTAGCAAACAGCCAAGACATCACCGTACATGAGGTTCAGGAGAAACATAAGTTGTTAAAAATCTTACAGCTGGCATCATCGGCCAAGATCACCCTCCCCATGGATGAGGCTATAATGGAGCCTGCGGAGACCATGTGGCAAACACCAGCATTGGCACCACCCACCAACAAAAGGGCTGACAAGAAATACTTTGTTCCAGCCAAAGGCATGGACTTTTTGTTTTCACAACCTCAAGCCAGCTCTCTGGTTGTAGAAGCTGCCAATCAGCACAGTAAGCAACCCCATTTCTGCTCCACACCACAAGATAAAGAACACAAGAGACTGGACCTCTTTGGGTGGAAAGTTTACTCGTCAGCCACCCTTCTGCTCAGAGTTGCCAACTATTCTGCTCTACTAGCAAATTATGACTACTCTAACTGTAGTAAAATACAAGAACTCGTGGAGGACCTCCCCAAGCACAAACATCCTCCATTCAACGTCCTTATTAATGAGATTCAGATAATATCCTGCACAGTGCTGCAAGCTTCAATGGATACAGCTGACACAGCTGCCCGAACAGCCACAACAGTTATGGTTATGAGAAGAGCATCATGGTTGCAAGCTTCAGGAATTCCAAAAGAACTGCAGTTAAAAGTGGAGGACCTCCCCCTCAGTAGGGATAAACTATTCTTGTCTCAAACAGACGACATGCTCCTTACCTTGAAGGACTCCCGAGCGATGCTGCGCACGCTAGGCATACACCCACTGCCTAACAAACACCCATGGTTTACACCATACCAGAGGTCAGGAGACACCTCGTTTAATCATCAACAACCACGGTATTTTGTCCAGAACAGAACCAAATACCGGGCTCAGAGACAACATGCTCCACAGAACCAGGCCTCATCCAACCGCCCATCTACATCTAAGCCACAATTTTGAATTATTGGTCGGGGGTATCCACAACCACCCCACACCTCTAGTGCCAATGGATACCCCATCCCACACTTTTGGTCACCACCTATGCCCCTTTTACTAAGCCTGGTCTGCGATAACGACAGACCAATGGGTATTGGAAATCATACAGTCTGGCTACACCATCCCTTTCACAACCATTCCCCCACCTTCCCCCCTGCCCCGTCCCTCCTCAGGGACCCTCTCACAAGCACCTTCTGCAACAGGAAGTAGACCATCTCCTACTGCTGGGTGCTGTAGAACCAGTACCTCACAAATACCGAGGGAAGGGTTTTTACTCCAAATATTTCCTGACAGTGAAGAAAGGAGGGAGATGGAGACCAATCTTAGATCTCCGAAAACTCAACAGGTTTGTACGCAACCACAGGTTCAAAATGGTCACTCTGGCCACAATAATCCCAGTGCTAGATGGGGGTAGACTGGTTTGCAGCCCTCAACCTCCAAGATGCATACTTCCATATTACAATACATCCTGCCCACAGATGGTTCCTGCGGTTCACAGTATGACCCAACCATTACCAACACAGGGTTCTTCCTTTTGGCCTATCCACTGTTCCCTGAGTATTCTCAGAAACACTCGTGGTAGTAGCTGCAGATTTATGACGCAAAGGAGTCATAATAGTCCCCTATTTAGATGATTGCCCACTCAAGGGTACCAATTGACAAGAAATGGCATACATGGTGAAGACCACAATAGAGCTATTTCACGAGCTAGGTCTACAGATAAATGGAAAGAAGTCCACCCTAGAACCAACTCAGCACTTGGAATTTATTGGAGCTGACCTAGACTCCATATAAGCCAAGGCAATATTACCAAACCACAGATTCACTACATTGGTCAATCTCATTTCCACAGTGACCATCAGCCCACAAACTTCAGTGAGAACATGCCTTCAGATTCTGGGACATATGTCAGCTACAACTTTCATAGTAAAGTATGCCAGACTCCATATGCGCTGTCTGCACCACTGGTTGAGCACTGACTTTGCACCCCGCAAATACTCTCTCAACAGAAGAGTGACACTACCACCAAGGGTCATGCTCTTACTGCAATGGTGGACACAACTAGGGAATGTATGCTCAGGGATTCCCTTTCAACAAGACATGTCCCCGCATCAGTGACTATGACAACAGACTGCGGTGCCCACTTGGGTCACCAAAAAGTACAAAGCAAGTGGTCGACGACGGAAACCCGACTACATATCAACCTCATAGAGCTCCGCACAGTACACAATGCATGCCACCACTTCCTCCCACTCACACATCAGACCTCAATCTCTATTCTCACCAACAATGTGGCATGAACGTTTTACATCAATCGCCAATGGGGAGACAGATCTCACTCACTATGTGTAGAAGACATGAACTTATGGAACTTATGCATCCGCAACTATATAAACATCACAGCATCATATCTACCAGGATGCCAAAACACTACAGCTGACAATTTCAGCAGGCACTTCTCATGGGAACACGAGTGGGAAATCCATGACAGTGTTCTGAGCATGATATTCCGAAAAAGGGGTCACCCAGCAATTGACCTGTTTGCCTCAGTGACAAATCACAGATGTCCACTCTTTTGCTCCAGCGCAGGCCTGGTGCCTTCCTCATCCCGTGGAACGCGTTGCTCATGTATGCATTCCTGCCGATACCACTGATCCCATGGGTCATCCTCAAGATACGACTCAACAGAGCATTCTCATTGTCCCCACATGGCCCAGACAGACTTGGTTTCTGTACCTGTCACCCCTAGTAGTCTGTGCCCCACAACTGCTGCCCTTACGGATGGACCTCCTGTCCCAGAACAAGGGCCTGACACTCCATCCAAACCCAGTGAAGTTCCATCTCAAAGCGTGGCTCCTGTGTGGTTCCAACATGGAGAATTTAACTGCTCGGAGAAAATAAAACGGGTATTACTAAGTAGCCATCGCCTCACCACAGGAATACTTACCGCCACAAGTGGAGAAGATTCTCCCTTCGGTGCCGGCAAAAACAGCTGGACGTGACCAAGGCGCCTCTATCTATGATCCTAGACTACCTACTAGAACTGAAGGAAACCAGGTTAGCCATAAGTTCTATTAAAGTACACCTGGCTGCCATCATGGCCCTCCACGAGCACATAGAAGGGGCTTCAATATTCACTCACCTGATTACACAGCGCTTTCTCACAGGTATACAGAACATGTACCCAAAAGTACACCAACCTACACTACCATGGGATCTCAGTCGTGCTCATATGTCTCACAAGACCACCCTTTGAACCTCTAGCAACCTGCTCTCTCTTACATATGTCAATGAAGGTTGTATTCCTGGTAGCAATCACATCTGCAAGACATGTCAGTGAAATAGGGGTGTTAATGGCTGAACCACCGCACATGGTATTTACCAAAGACAAAATCATGTTATGTCCTCACCGAAAATTCTTGCCCAAAGTGGTTACAGTTTCATATTACCCAAACCATACACTTACCTGCCTTCTATCCCAAACCGCATAAGGATTCTTGAGAAGTAATGTTACACATGCTAGATGTCAGATGGGTCTTTTACGTGGACAGAACAAAACCATTTCACAAGTCACCAAGACTATTCATCTCTACAGCAGAGCACTCCAAAGGCTCTACAATATCGACCCAGAGACTCTCCAAATGGGTCTCTTCCTGTACTCAAATTTGCTACCACCTACATAACAAAGAACCCCCTGCGGGCATCAGATCCCACTCAACATGAGCCATGGTGACATCGATCACATTTGAACAATGTTCCCTTAATAGACATTTGTAGAGCTGCAACCTGGACATCACAGCACACTTTCACAAAGCATTACACTATCACCCCAGGCCTTATCTCAGACTCTATCATTGGCCTCACAGTGCTCTCATCACACACTTATACATAACTCCAAACCCTTACCACCCCTGGTGGGGCACTGCTCTATAAGCACCTAGAGTGGAGCACTCACAGGGACACTACTTGAAGAAGAAGTTACTCACCTTGTCCAGTAATGATGGTTCTTCGAGATGTGTGTCCCTTTGCGTGCTCCACTACCCACCCTCCTCCCCTCTACTTAGGAGTTCACACAGCTGACATCTGCAGTAGAGAAGGAATGGAAGGGACAGCCGGGGGTGCGCACGCTATAGGAGGTGCCAATGGCTGCACGAGACAGCTCCTACACACGCCCTTTCCCTGACCGAGTACTGCTGCAAAAAATCTCTGATCTCCGGCGCAGGAATATTCTGACACCTAGAGAGTAGCACCCACGGGGACACACATCTCGAAGAACCATCGTTACTGCACAAGGTGAGTAACTTCTTCTTTCACCATTCAGTAGGTATCACCTTTACACAATGCAAATAATAGTAAAAATCAAGGGGAGCACAAATTGACTATCACACAATGATAGTCAAAAACAGCTTTCCATAACCTGAAAAGCCCACCAATGTTTGTGTCATTCCATTGATTTAAAAGGGCTTTGGATCAGATCCTATGCCTGCTTCACCCTCTAAATAAAACTGCTTAAGTGTGTGTGGAGGGGTGGGGGCAGCCTGAAGTTCAAGTATAAGGAGATCAGTATTTGACATCTCCAAATGAACCTTTCAAAATGTGATCATCAGTGTTGTGAGTGCACCTGTTTGCTAATGTAAAACTCTACATTCACAAATGCAAATTGGTTAATTGAGCATGAAATGCCTGTTAGCAAGTGGAAATGTGAGTTCTGCAAAAACAAAATGGATGCAGCAAGCGGCTGCAAGGTTTGGGAATGGAATGAAATGGAGTATCTGATAATTTGGGCCATAGTGCAGCAGTATTTATTATCTGATGTATGCTGTACAGCCAAGTTCACGTGATACTTTTTGGATATCAGGGGTCAGATTTTTAAAGTATTTAGGCATCTAAAGTTCAGACAAGCACCTAGTGGGATTTGCAAAAAAGCAGTATAGGTGCAAACTGGTATTGATTTCAGTCTATCTGCATCTTTAGGCACCTAAAGACTTGAGGTGACCTGGCGTCAGATTTATTGTATTTTTTGTTTGTTTGTTTTTGCATTGGGAATAGAAATAAATAACTAGAGCTATGAAAGGCAGTGACTTGTTTCATGCACCCTCATGATGAAGTCTTTGACATTTTGTTTGTCAATTTTGTGTCCCTCAAACGTAATGTTTCTATTAAATAGTTGATAAAGTGGTTATTTTCATGGGCAAACACACATGTTGGCCTGTTTTTAAATGCAAAGCTACCTTCACTTGAAAAGGACCAAGTATTTCACAAATGGTCTGGTGTCTGTGGGATTTAGCTCTCATTCATTCTTTCGGGCACCCTTGTAAAACAGTGTAATAATGTGGTTTATTTTGATCTTCTGTGTTGAGATGGGGGTATGTCCTCTGTGATGGGAAGAGAATATCAAATGTCTCAATAAATAGAGACACCAGTCCTTTGATGAAACAACAGAATAGAATACTGATTTTTCTCAAGGGAATGTTTCCCTGTAACTCCAATATAATAATAAGAAGAAATGATATCAAGGTTAGTATCACAAATACTGGAAATGTACATTGATTTCCAGGCTGTATACATGAGGGGCTATCAAATGGCAATAGGGTAGCAGACCATTCTCCTTAAAGACACATTATCACAGTGGTGGTTTTTGTGACTGAGCAGAGAGAACACGTTCTATGCAGCTTCTTCCTCTAGGGACTGTTTGATAGTTTTTGTACTGGTATAAATGTATTGGTTTGGGGTATCATTTTTTACTGATAGTTATAATGGAACAGTCCTTGGTATGGATGCAGACATACCAGTATAAAGATGCCTTATACGGGTGTAGATTTCAGAGTAGCAGCCGTGTTAGTCTGTATCTGCAAAAAAGAAAAGGAGTACTTGTGGCACCTTTGAGACTAACAAAGTTATTTGAGCATAAGCTTTCGTGAGCTACAGCTCACTTCACGAAAGCTTATGCTCAAATAAATTTGTTAGACTCTAAGGTGCCACAAGTCCTCCTTTTCTTTATATGGGTGTAGTTTGCTCCATTTCCTTTACAGAGTAAGCTATACTGCTGTAAATACCTGCATCCTGGTATAACTGTGTTCACGCTAGAGAGGTTGTACCACTTTGTACTGGTATAGTTTATACAGAACAACTTTTGTGTAAATCAGACATAAGAAGGTGAGTCAAGATGGCTTCTGCACATCTCCTTAAGTACACATGGCAGGCTCGGGCAGCCTGGGAACCAAAATAAATGCTGTTTCAGTCAATCTAATGGGAATGCACCAGTATAAGATGCCTTGAACACTTTTTTGCAGACATCCAGATAGTACAAAATAGCCTGTCCTTCCTGGAGTCAACGAAATAACTACTGAGTAGAAAAGAACCCTAATAAAATGTTGCATGTTCCCATGAAGCTAGAACTTGAATTAAATCTACTGTTGAGTGCTTGTTAAATCTTAATCAAATACTTTTCACACTTCTACTCCTTCAGATGCATCCCAGTAACATCATGGATTAGTATAGCTGATATCTACTGCATAGTTAGAATCTATTCAGCACTGGAAGATGGTGTTTCTCAGGCTGATATTTCAAAACCCATAAATCAGATTTCAAGTAGTGGAACTTACATATTTCCTTTTACTAAATTCAGCAATGAACCCTAGGAAACAGAATATCCCAATGCTAGCACTGGAAGCAGTTGCTTTCAGTCTTTTAGTCCCGAAGCTATTTCAGTTTTATATTGGGATGAGAGAGAGAGCAAAAGAATAAAGAAAGTTACTGTTGTCTACTGCAGGGTCCTTGAAATGTCTTCTGAAGCATCAAATACTGGCCTCAGTCAGAGAGAGGATACTGGATTAGATGGACCAGTGGTCTGCTCCAGTCTGGTAATTTCTGTGGTCCGAAAGATCAGAGTAATTTTTAGAGCATTTCAAATATCATTTTGGGGGTCATCCTTATCCATAAAACACACGGATGAACAGATTGAGCGCTGAACACTAGTGCAGGCTTCTGTGATACTTCTCATCTAATGTATTTACAAGTAAAATCCCACAGTGGCCACTTGTGCACAAATGAAATAGATTTTGGCCATGTCTCTGAAAAGATAAATCTGGTCTTGTCCCCAAAGTCTAAACAAAATACATTAATACAACCCCTAAAGTATTGGTTTCCGATAGTTGCAATATAAAGAATAAAATTGAATTAATTTTTAATGTTTCTTTTCTTGTCTAGAAAAATAATTTTGGTTCAGACAGGGCCAAAGACAAAGCAAAATAGAGGTACTGAATATATGAGTACTAGGGATGTGATTTCTTCAGCAATGATAATCCTGTCAGAGCTGTTAGAATTTACTCCTTTATCCATATGACATTTTAACAGGCTGGAAAGCTGTGTTAGAATAAGCAAACTATAAAGGACTCAGTCCACAATTACTGACATCAGCAGGCTCATCCATATAATATACTGTTTACAAATTTCAGCAAAATCGGTTTACCAACTACTAGATTAGCTTTTGTTGCTCCAAAGCTTAGACATAACTCTTCTGTTTCATTATGGCAAAGTTATAACAGGCAGTTAAAAATGTTGATTTAAATTTCACTTGGGATCCAGGGAAAAAGAGAATTCTGTAGGAAATATACCTTTTTGACCTCATGGATTTGCCCATGTTATCATTAATTCATTAAATAGGAACAGAAGATACAATATCCAGGCCCATTTACCTCAGCTTGCAGAGAGCTCGATTGTGCAACCCACACACATTGATTCCAAACTCTGGGAATGTCTCTGCCCCTGAGACTTCTGGTGAGACTTCTCACACATGTAGCTGCTCATCCGTGTACGTAAGGGGTTCACAGTCGGACCCAGGGCTATCAAGTGATTTCATGCATAGCTATGCTGCTTTACTAGCCTTAAGGCATTATGCATTCAAACGGCAGCAAAACATATTCCTTAATGGTATTTCAGGTTAAAGTCAGACGTCTGGCTGCTGTTGCTGAGTTTCTGGTCTGACTGGAAAAAAGGAATCACTAGGAGTCTCACTAAAAAAAACCATTCTCATGAGATTCGTCTTGCAGGATTGGATATTTAAATGGTACAGAAACTTCAGCTAAGGACGGAGATTTTCAGCTTCTCGTATAAATTGGTAGAGCTCCATTGAGTTTATTCCGCTTTCTTGAGGTCAGTGGAATTATGATTTACACCAGCTTGAGAAACCCCATCGGATGCTTCCTCAATTCAAAAACTTTAATAGTTAGTTAGTCTATAACGTACTTATGCAGGTGGTGGTACTCACAGAGGTGTTGATAACACCCAGGGTATCTTTTTTTTTTTTTTTTTTGGTCAGGACATGTCTTTACTGCAGACTAAGCTTGGAAAAACCCTATGATGGAGCCTATTAACACACACACTGTTTTCAAACATCCATATGCCTCTACCCGTGCTATACAATGAGGTAACCACCATTCCTTGAGCTATAGGCAGACCCTGAGGTAGCCGGTTGTTAATGCATATTGCTACCTTGAGGTAACTGCAGTGAAGATGGGCAGTCATGACAGCTTAGCCATAATGGCCAATAATCCCTCTGACCAGACATGTATTATAGTGGCTCCTAGAGGGGCAGGAGGCTGGCCGTGCTCTCCCCTCCCAGCATAGCACAGTATGTTCATGGCCCGTAGGTGATTGGAGGCAGGGTGAGTAGCTGGTTTACTGGGTTCTCTGCTCCAGGACAGAGTATGAGGGGCAGAAAGGAGAATTCCAGGAGGGGCAGAGACATTCCCAGGGTTTGGAATCGCTGATCTTGGATTTCCCAAGTCATAGGAGGGAGGCCACTCGCTCAGTATTTGATTGGATGGTCCCAGTTTTTGATTGGATGGTCTCCTATCTGGTATTGAGACAAAACTGGACATGGTCTTGTCTGGTATTGGATGCAGGGATACCACTCTGCCCCCCTCTGCAACTTCAAAATGGCGCCCCCTGTGCAGCATGACCTTGCACGCACCAGGTGTACAAGTTCACGCTGGCAGGAGGTAGGGTGGCATGCTCTTAAAGACTGTGCCGTGTTGGTGTGACCTCACTCACACTGTCAGGTCAGTGGAGCCAGGGTCACTCTGGCAGGGGCAGGCCCACACCATTCCAGAAAGTACTGGAATGTCCTAGTGTTCGGAAACAAATGGTAGACAAGTGACCCCACTGGCACCTGAAGGTCATACATGGGTGTGGGACTGGGTGTGGGCAGCAGCCAACAGAATACAGGCCTCCCCAGCAGACATCAAACACCTCTGATTCTCCTCAGAGAGGAAATGCAGGACCATTGAGAGAGCTCCCCTGTGTGGAAGGGGGAGTATGGTGTGGTGAGCATTCCCTTTAGATAATAGTCTGTCTTCAGTGAGGCAGATCTAAACATTGGCTGCTTCATGCTGATGACTCTGGGGCAGTGGGGAGGGGGGAGGAAACCTACTCATATCCTTATAGAGACGAGCTAAGTGCCTTCTTTTACAAGGGAAACTGTGGTACATTTGAGTAGTGATGTGGCTAAGACCCTGGTTGAAATGGGGCAAACTGACATATCTCAGTGTTTGCTGTACCTCAGATTTCAGTTGAAAGTGGGGAAATTGAGGCAGCTAAGGGGAGAACTGCATAATATGTGATTCCTATTCAATTTCTCACCCTAGGTGTAGTACTCAAGATGGACATTGTGCATATGGCTGCTTCCTCAATCGTAGCCAGATCCCATTTATTATCCAGGGCAAATTAAGAGACCAAGGTTCTACTGAGTGTTGGACAGTCCCATAATCAGTACAAACAGGGTTTCCTTGAAGAAAGGATTGGATGCCATAGTCAGACCTGAACATTGATTTGAATGCATTAGAAGGACATCTGGCATGAAAAGGAAACACTGACTCCATTAAAAGCAGCAGCTGTTAGTCCAAGTTATTAAGGAGTGCAGGATCCATATTTCTGGCACATACCTACACACCACGACCACTGCACCAGCATGGATCCTGCCAGAAAATGAATTTTGCAGGCCTAGACGTTTTCTTCTCACAATTTCCAGGGTGGGCACACAATTTGTTTCATAATACCCTGCAAATCCAAGCAGAGTAGCACAGTTAGTTATGAATCTTGGAATATATGCACAGCTTGCTGTATTGGTTGTCACAGCCGGATTAAGCACCAGGGTGGACATGGGGTATGACAGCACAGTAATGTGATCGCACTATAGTGGGTTAGGCTACCACAGGTTAACTTACTGATTTGCATACAATGAAGATATAGCTTTAGATCTAGTGTCTATTTGTCTTAAACTAAATCCACCTTTAGAGGCACAGAAACCAAACTGTCTAATGATGCATATCAATAAAACTGGATTATTGTCACTTCAGTGAGCGTCCACCATCCTCTCTGATTGTCCTTTTGATGATGTATTATCTATCATACTCTTTGGCAAAGCAGTCTTTGGGTGATATTTCATTGGGGCTTTTTCTTAAGACATAAAATTATAATATTATCATTGGAGATTCTCTAGGCAAAGAATGACCAATTTTGTCTTGGAAATAAGCCAAGAATTTCACACATGCTCTTGTCACTTCTAGCATGGATTATTGGAACTCTTATTTTGCTGGAGCCATTGCCAAACCATCAGAAGGACTTTGAATTTATGTATCTTTGTAATTCCTCCACTCCAAACACATAGCCCCCTTACAAAAATTCAAGGCACTTCTCTACACAGCTAACAAAGCAAAACCAAACAGATATTAAGATTGTAGGTCAAGCATTTTTTGAGACATAAGGAGCCCAAAAAGAAAGGAAGGCTTTCTAGCAGTGAATGACAGTGAAATATTTAAACCCTATGGGCCAGATTGTCAGGTGGTGTAAGGCAGTGTAGCTCCATTGACTATAATAAAGCTGTACTGATTTGCACCAGCTGAAGACCTGACTCCTTCATTTAAAAAAATAGATTTTTTTTTAGCCCATTTGAATCTGTATTTTAAAGTACCTCTAGGCTAAAATCTTGACCCCATTGAAGCTCATGGCAAAACTTACACTGACTTCAATGGGCCCAGGATTTCATTCCTAGTCTTTAGTCCTTAAAATATCCCTGGGAAGAAAAAATATAGCTAGAAAATTAAACAAATTATTTCCTTTAATTATTATTTAATATAAATGTCTCCAATTTTGGCTTTGAAACAAATATTTTAATCAGCTTCTTGTTAGAATTATCAACAGTGGGTCAAACCTGGTGGCTTGGGAATAGATTTTAGGCCTCTTCACTATCAGCCCTGAGCTTTTTCTTTTTCTTTTTTTTTTTTTTTGGTCAACCCCCCCATTTTCTGTCGGCAAAAAGATTTAGATGGAAAATTCCTAAACAGCTCTTTTTTCCCCACTGAATTTGTTGATTTCAGTGGGTCTGTCCATGAGTCAAGATATTATTCACTGGGAGTATGTGGGGGCAGAATCTTAGAGAGCTGAATGAATGAGACAAAGTGGAGAAGTCTTATTTAGTATATAACACCATGATTTCAAACATGAAAAAAAGTTGTCATAAACTTGTTTCTCTTCCTTTCCCAAATTATATTTTTATTTATATAAACATATTTAATTAGAGACATCCCAGGTGAGTAAGAGAGGCTGTGGCTGAGTCATTGCTAGCTCATTGTCATCCCTCAACTGTGCAATACTCATAAGGGCCACTGAAACCAGGAGATACATTAGGGATACTCATTGTTGTTATTAAGACATAGGTTGCCAAAATCTCATGACAATTCTGCAGGGCTGTTTCTACACTTTTTCCCCCCTAATCCTTTTCTAGGATGTATTTTAAATATTTTAAGGGACTTTCTCCTTGCTCTGATCTTTCATCTTTTAGCTTTGGAAAGGATGTTTTTCAAGGCTTAATCTGGCATTGGTTAATGTACTTCATTGTACAGTATATGACAGCTAACCCTGCCAAGTTTTTTTAACCTGCTTCTAATTTTACAATTTACTAGATCTATTAGAAAATTCAGTTTTTCTTCAAACTGGATGCTTCATGTTATGTTCGTCAACATTAAATTTTAAGTGTAATGCTGTTTTATGAGGTCAGTGTTCCCCTGAACTTCACATACCATTACTTTTCTTTGGACAAGTTATAGTTGAAAATAGCTTGAAATTGAAAAAGTACCATTTGAGCAATGAAGTAAATTATATGACTGAACTATTAAAAATCTACTTTCCTTTCTAATATATAAAGTGCTGGTGTTTTAGTTAATTAAATCTGCTGTTTATTAAATCAGCAGAAGATATCAGTGCCTCTGTGTTGCCGCCTTCTATAATTATAAATATTGAATTTTTAAAAAATGAAATCTTGACAAAAATAAATGATTTAATCAACTCACCTATGCATTTGAGGCTCACAGAAGAGAGGAATCAGTTGATGGGGAAACAAGCCAATGACATTGTGCAGCAGTTAAAGGTAACCTTGCTGCACACCTTAATAATGCAACAAACACACAAGATATTGAAATTAAAAACAAATTGCCTAAGTGTGGCATCGAATAAAATGCTGCTGATTTTTCCCTTCTTGAGCTGTTGAGAGAATCCATTTCAAACTGTAACTAAGTCATTCTCCTAACATGTCCTTGTATTTTTTTTAACAGAGGGGTAGTCATGTTAGTCTAGATCTGTAAAAGCAGCAAAGAGTTCCGTGGCACCTTATAGACTAACAGACGTATTGGAGCATAAGCTTTCGTGGGTGAATACATGCACATGCATCCGACGAAGTGGGTATTCATCCACGAAAGCTTATGCTTCAATACATCTTGTATTTTTTGTTACTCTGACTGGCAATCCTGCAGTCTCCGGCAAAACTCCTTTGAACTTCAATAGAATTTTATCCTGTGTTAGCACTGCAAGATCAGGCCCTCAGTTCTTGTGCAGATAGAAGCATAAAGTAATGAGTGTTAAACAGAGTCTGTTCTTCCCCCACTTTGCTGTAGAAATCCCATTCACCTCAGTGATCCTTAAATCAGAGATACTGTTTGTTAGGCTGGAAGCTTGCTGATTGTCTTTAATGTGATTAGATCCATAAGATAGTAATGTATTTACATACTGGGATTTTGGAATGATAATGGCTGATTTATCATAGAGAAAGAGAGATGAAAATATAATTGTACTGCTATCAGAACACACATCCATCCACCCAGAACACATGGGTTTTGGAACAACTGTCTGAAGAACAAATGAAGCTTAAGCTACAGCCTCCAGTATAAGCCAAGAGACTTGGCCTCCCCGTATCCCTCTTTATCCCATCTTGCCAAGTATTAAAAAAGATAGATACCCTTTAGAACCATGGTTTGGGACGTACTTTATTTGTATGTTCAGAGACATGTAATTATATTTGCTGTTTTTAGTGTACACTGGAGACAGATTTCAGAGTAGAGACAGAAAGAGAGAGACAGCAAAAATTAATTCTCAATGGAATCCTTCTGAGAGCTATTACAAAGAGCCTGATTGCCTCTGGGCATAGTCAGAAGGTCCATAGTTGCTAAACAGTGTGTAAATTTCCCCTGAGGAATTATGATTATCCTCAGAAACTACAAAGCTCAAATAGCTGCCACACTATCCAGGATGACAGCAGTCATGAAGGATAAGGATTTATTAATGAATGGAAACCCAAATTAGTGTGTGTATTACACATTATTCTTGAACATTATTTTCAAATTATTGAGTTCCCCTGCATTTTGAAAGACAGAAGCACTGCAATGAAATGGCAAGGGTTTGCATAGGAGAATTGCATATATTCTTTTGTAGTCACGTGAGCTGGTCTTATTTGATGTCCTGAAATTCACATGCTGGGGACTGTGCCTTCTGAGAGATGAGGCCTCGTCTGTGGAGATCTCTTACGCTCTGGTTTCTTTACAGAGCACTGTGGTTTCATGCTGTGGCTCTCAACATTTCCAGACTACTGTACACTTTCAGGATTCTGATCTGTCTTGCATACCCCAAGTTACACCTCACTTAAAAAATATGTTGCTTACAAAATAAGACATAAAAAAGTGTCACAGCATACTATTACTGAGAAATTGCTTACTTTCTCATTTTTACCATATAATTATAAAAATGTCAATTGGAATATAAATATTGTACTTACGTTTCAGTGTATAGCATATAGAGCTGTATAAAGTCATTGTCTGTACAAAATTTTAGTTTGTACCTGTACTGACTTTGCTAGTGCTTCTTATGTAGCCTGATGTAAAACGAGGCACGTATCTAGATGAGTTGATGTACCCCCTGGAAGATCGCTGCATACCCCCAGTGGTACAGCTACACCTGAATGAGAACCACTGGTTTAGTGGGTAGAACACTACCCTGTGACTCGGGAGCCATGCGTTCTATTCCTCTGTCACTGCCCTGCTTGATGATTGTGGGAAATCACATCACCTCCCTGTGCCTCAGTTTCCCCATCTGAAAAATGGGAATCTTTATACTGACTTCCTTTGTAAAGCATTTTGAGATCTTTTGCTGGAAGGTGTTATATAAGATCTAAGCACTGTTATTTCCATCTACCTGTCTGTATAGCTAGAGGAGGAGTTCAGGATCGGAGGTCTATAGGCAAGCATTTTATTTGAATTTACTAACACCCATATGTAAAAATTAAATTTTAAGTTTAATTAAGTTCTCCCTCTTTGAGTACTTACTGAAATTAAGTTCTCTCTCTTTGAATACTTACTGAAATTTTTAAATAACAACTAAAACCAGAACCTTTATGCCCAGACTTTACGGTGGCAATTTCACCAGTTTATCAGACTAAAAAGACTTGCATTGCCTTGACAATGTCTCCTAGTCAATTTTGTTCACTCTCACCTGCCACAGTAGAATTTGGAGAACCCAAGACAGTTGTACGGCATGTTTACACATGCATGACTAAATAGCATAGCCCAGTACAAAGGCTTATAAGTTATCATTAAGAAGTAAAGCCTAGTCCCTCTGTACAGCCTGAGAAAATGGGATATGTGCAGGGGCAGTTCTGTGGAAAGTGAAGAAGAATGGAATCTCTAGCAGCTATTGCAGCCTTATGCCTATAGTAGCTATTCACCACCTCTCCATGGAGTACTTGGAAGATGGATTTTTGTTGGGCTAGAAGACATAGCTGTACCAGTAGGGAGCTCGGAGTCCCAGATGCAAAAGTCTGAAGAACCAATGGATGCATTTACTAGAGTCTGAGAACTACTGCTTTAAACAAGTCCCTATTGATTGGTACCATCAGTATTATTAAGAGATGTCCGCATTGCATAATCTTAGCAAATATTCCTTATATAAATACCTGATAGAGAAGCATCAGCATTGATAGCAAATTGCAGTGGTGGGACTCCGCCATTTAGAAATCATTATAACTGCGACCAGGTTTCAGGGTCGTCATGGCTAATTTTTTAAGACACCATGCTGATGAGAGTAATTGCCTTTAAGATAAGCTTTATGCTACTTAAAACTGATTGCTGGAAGCTTTATTATTCATCTAAAATTGCTTGAAAAGGGACATAAAATGTTTCTTAATGAAACTGATAACTATTGAGGCTTGCAGTTTGCTTTGCTAACCACTTTTCCAATACATGTATTCCATAATCTGTGTATTCAAGTGTTTTTAAATTCTCTGCTATTGAGCCAAATCTCTTTCCAAGTTATGGTCAGGCTTGAAAACTCAAATTTTCTCTTATTTATTTTATTGTATTTTTTAATTTTACAAATCACCAATTAATCAGAGAACACTAGGAAAGTAGGTACATAGTCCTTCTGGCATTTTTTACAATGTATTATCATACTCATTAAATAGTTACTACTTCCAATATAGGCTGCCATGAATAAGCACGTAGCCAAGTTTGTGAGTGTTAAGAAGCACAACTTCCACAGCTAAATAGTATGTTTCTTCCCCCTGCATAGTCCTTTCCAAATGAGAATTCTACACTCAATCAAAATGGCAGTCACATTTTACACACACATGGGCAATGCAATGGAGAATCAGATCCTATTTCTTATGATTAAGCACTGAAGCTCTTTGCTGTTCACTGTATGATGAGGTGGATTCAAACATTCTCGAATGAAAGGGCACAGAGGGAATTAGTAATCTGAATTGTGTCAATCATCAGTCTTGTCACATTTTAGAGCCTTAAAAGATTGTTATGGTTATGAATCTTTGTATTGTGGCAGTGTCAGAAGTCCTAACAAAATTAATTGGGCTGCACACCTAAGCAAGGACTGCAGTATCAATCAGACCCTATAACTTTGAAGCTTAAGGGCTTGATTGTGCCTAGCCATGTGCAGGTTTGAAAGAGGGGGATGGATACCAGATCATTTCCCCCGGCACACCTGATGCATAATATGGAGGTCCTTGTCCTTGCCTGGATTCAAGGACTGTTCTAAGCTTACATGTCTGTCTGTACTAACCTCCTATAGTTAAAGCAAGGACCATGACCTTGCCCCCCCCCCCCACTCCCCCAACACCAACCAGCACAGCTGGCAATGTGTGTGGGGGAGAAGCGTATTCTGCACCTGACCAAAGAATGTCAGACACGCTCTCCATTCCTGTTGTGGAAAGCATTGTATCTTCCTTAGGCACAGTACCTCTAAGCATCTGAGAGAGTGCATCTCTGAACTACCCACAGCCTCAGCCTCTGGCCTGAAGCCAAAATGAGCCCAAAATGTACATAAGAAAATGGACGATGATTGGTGATTTCTTTTTAACATACTGAGGAAAAAACTCAGGAATGATTTGTGCCTGTTCATGACTGTCCGGGTAATACATCTCCGCATAACGTAACCTTTTCAGTGGAAATGTCCTATATCACTATAATTGCCAATCACTAGTGAAACAAGAGACATGAAATTATTTGCATAGTCTGCTGAAATGGTAAATTGCAGGAGCAGAGTAGCCTTTACAGAAATACTTAAATCTCTTCTTTAAAGAAATATGGACTAACTGAAACAACTTCCATGACCTCTCTGGATGTTTTGGCTAATTACAATAGAATTATTAAATCAGATGTCAGCATCTAAAAGATTGTTTTTCTTCCAATATGGATTTTCCCCCAAAGAGCATTGAATTAGCTTTTGTGTATTCCTGTACAAAAGAACACAAAATCTATGCTCTAATTTATGTGGAACAGATACAATAATAAGAGGTATGTGTTTTAAAGAGCCACAGAGTCTTCAGGCCTAACATTCTTTTAGATGCAACAGTTACCCCTGGTGATGGTACTTAGCTGAAGTTTGAGTCCAATTTCTTTCTTAAATTTATATCTGAAGGGCAGGTCTTGCTGAATGGTG
This sequence comes from Lepidochelys olivacea, assembly GCF_965140295.1. NCBI lineage: Eukaryota > Metazoa > Chordata > Testudines > Cheloniidae > Lepidochelys > Lepidochelys olivacea. Next base: position 29,602,525 of record NC_140422.1, read on the forward strand.
ATATGGCTCCCTGTTTGTTCCGGCTTGTATGGCAGAAACTCATCTCTTGAGCTAAGTCTTCTAATTCATTCAATTAGAAATGCAATGAATATCTTCAACAACTTCAAAGCTGTGCATACATGCCGCAAGTAGAGGTTCTGCTGCACCCCCTGGCTTGAAGTGGTTTCTATCCTACATAGGGTTTAGAGTTTGGTTCAATGGCTTTCACCACCCCCAGTATACAAATTGTTCCAGTGTCCGTGAAGCAATAATGACATTATCTTCTTGATGTTTTTTATCAAACTGTTGAGGCAGACCTCATTAGATGTAAGGCCAGAAGGGACAGCCAGGCCATATAGTCTGACCTCCTGACCACCAAGCACTTGCATGCTAAACATAACAACCAAAATTAGACCAAAGTATGACAGCCCGCAGGAGATTAGACTATTATGTTCCATAGGCAGAGAACAGAAGGGATTGAGGTGCTCCAGTGCTCAAGGCCACCCACAGTGTCAGAGGAAATGAGTGAGAGAGCAAGCCCGATAGTGCTGGCAAGTGACCCCTTACCCCATGCTACAGAGAAAAGTGAAATCCCCCCAATATGTCTGCCAATCTGACCTGGGGAGAAATTCCTTCCTGCTCACATGTATGGCACTTATCACAGTTCAGAGGAACTGGCCCTGTGTTTCTCCCTTTGTGGTCCAGCAAGAGTACCCACCCAAGTCTCCTGCCTCCTCTGCTGTCACCTCTCCAGGGCAGAAACGTGTCTCTCTCTATCCCACCTGACCAGGATTTTTCCAGGGTGCACAGTTCCCTACCTACTCTGTCAATTCCCCAGGAAGGTAGATGGTGTAAATGGCCAATGTCTGCACTTTGCTTCCTCTCCAGCAGCTGTAAACAGTATAATTCCCCACAGTTATAACTTACCACGCCACTCTTTCTAAGCAAGCATATTTATTCTTAAGGTGAAAGGATTACAGAGAAAACATTAAAATAATAAAAGAGCTTCCACACACGCTATTAAGCTTCCCAGAGATTCCCCCTCCCTCCAAAAAAAATTCCAACAAGGGCTCTGGTAGGTGATCAGTCTTTCAAACCCCACACAGGGATTTTTCTCTGGTTACAAGTTTAATAACAGCTTTTGCTCAGCATAAGATAGGTTAGCCTTCCCTTTATAGTCTGGATCTTTGATCTCCAGAGACCATGAACAGGTAATCAGCCAGACAACTGTTCTCTCCTCAGGGCACAGCTTCAAAAAGTTGGGTCCAAAGGTGGGAATTTGCATTCTTCTCCCTTAAGGTATTTTCTGTGAACACACTTAACTTTCTTTGTCCCCAAAATTCCTCCTTGTCTGGCACAATATTTAAAATAGTCCTTAGACTCTCATAACCCTTTCCCACGGTTACATTTTCCATCTCTTACCCTAGTTGTAGACAATCCCACAATAATAAACTTTTCATTTATAATATTCCAAAGCTATATAAACTTAATTCAGTAATATCACCCAGAAATATTGTAGGACTTTGCCATATCTGTCACAGAAATCCGCTAGACCCTGAGCACATGAATAAGAACCAGCCACCCCAAACACCTGAGAGAGAGAATGCTTTGTACCATCTCAGAACCCTTGTGTTCCTCATCCAATGTCCCATCACCAACCATGGCCATCCCTCCAATTCATCAGAGGAAGGAGATTAAAAAATAAGCACTCTATTAAATTGTCCCTAAGAGGGTCTGGATTTGGCTAGAAGAACATGTTTAAGCTTTCAGAGGTTTTACTTGTCTAATATAAATTGGCATAACTCTATTTTCCCACTCGGGGCAAGTAATTTATTTTAATATCACTTTATTCATTATAATGGTCATCATGGAAGAAGTAGGTAACTAGATGTGCCTTGGCTGGTAAATTTGCATGTAAAAATTTGCAAGCTGATTGTGACAGGGTCAGGCCAGATGGCTACAGTGGAGAGCGACAGAAGGCAGATATATTAGCCCCAGGTTAAGTAGATCCCTTTTCCCTGGGTAAGGTAATAGGGAAGGTTCCAGAACAATCAGGAACTTTCTGGAAACAATTAAGGCAGACAGGCTGATTAGAACACCTGCAGCCAATCAAGAAGCTGCTAGAATCAATTAAGGCAGGCTAATCAGAGCTCACTTCAGTTTGTGGTGCATGCTAGGAAATGGGAGCAAGAGGTGCAAGAAGCTGAGAGTGAGAAGGCTTACTACTGGAAGACTGAGAAGTACCAGCATTATCAGACATCAGGAGGGAGGTCCTGTGGTGAGAATAAAGAAGGTGTTGGGAGAAGGCCATGGGGAAGTAGCCCAGGGAGTTGTAGCTGTCACGCAGCTGTTACAGGAGCCACTGTAGACAGCTGCAATCCACAGGACCCTGGGCTGGAACCGAAGTAGAGGGCGGGCCTGGGTTCCCCCCATCCCTCCATCCCCCCAACACCCTACTGGATACCGGAGGAGTTGAACTGGACTGTGGTTTCCACCAGAGGGGAAGGTCTCTGGCCTGTTCCCTGATCCACTCGGTGGATCAGCAGAGAGTGTGGGGATTGTTCTTCCTTTCCCCATGCTGGCCAGTGATGAGGCTAACTGAGCAAATGGCAGATTTGAACCATGAAAGTGGCCAAACTGGGGGCTGCCGTGAACCTCTGAGGCGAGAAAATCCGCCAATAAGCGCAGGACCCACCAAGGCAGAGGAGGAACTTTGTCACATGATATAGCTCAGACTTTTTGTTTTATTTTTAATGGGTTAAGACTTTGTTCCTGCAAACACTAATCATGTGCTTAACTTTATCCTCTGTGGGACTACTTGTGTGTAAACCTTTATTTACCATTACACTATTTTTACTTTGCACATACATATTTATCTTATCTACAAAGTGCATTTTCATCACTTTTAAAACAGCTTGGTCTCCAAGTACTTCATTTTCCAGCAGTCTTCTCCAAACCTTATATTTTGGGTCCTCTCTCTTCACCAAGTGAAGAATATAGTATATTGCTTCTACTGTAAATGCAATTTAGTGGCTCCATCCAGTGTTTACTAAAGGCATATTCTTTTAAACAAAGGAAAGCCACAGAAAAACTAATTTGATTACTAGGAACGTAACCAAGCTGCCCTCAGTATGAGTGGGTAGGCTCCCAAAGGAAATGAGCTATGCATAGATCTGGTAGAACATAAAGTCACACTGAAGAGTAGGAAACTGCATAAGGAATGCAGCTTGCTTGAATATACAAAAGAAGTAGCATATAAGTAGTAGCATTGTAATACATGTGTTTGATTCATATCGTCCAGATATAGAATTTTACAGTTTTTATACAGTTTACACTTCTTGATGAAGTATAATTATATCCACTCTGTTTCTTATGTTCTTGTCTTCATATTTAACCATTTCTACTGGTATTTCTTTTCAGTATTTATCCCGTAGCTTACATTATCTCGCTTTTTCCAGGTCACCTTATCACTTCTAATGTGATGACTGTATAGTGTAATAAGTAATTTTTAAAAGTCGATTTGCTCATAGAAGCATGTATCAGCTTGCTTCTCAGCTCTGGCACACTCTACTAGACAAACTAAATTATTCCCTTCCTCCTGGGGACAATCTAGGGGTACTAGCTGAAAGTCTGCATCAGGAGTAGCTACAATTCACTTTGCACTGTCTATTTCTCAATGTACATTTAATGGAGAGTACAGCTGGTGTCCTACTTCCCATTTCTGAGCAACATAGCCAAGTATATGACAAAGACGCATGTCCAGCTACACCTAACCTCTGCCATCATTCTGGACTTTTCCCATGACTGTGAGCTAGTGACTGCATTGGTCACCTTGATGGATAGTCTTCTTATAGCAACAGATGAACATTGATCCATTGAGTTTCTCAGCAGCATGCTTCTCGTGACCAATGTGACAATGCTACTGCAGGAGTGGATTTAGCATGAAACAAACCGTGCGGTGGCATGGGCCCCCAAAACATGGGGGCTCCCAAAACGCAGGACAAATATCTGACAGGGCTCAGGCAGACAGGCTGCTTGCATGCCATGGCTGGTGGCCCCACACTGCTCTCTGAAGTGGCTGGCTGCTGGCATGTCACTACGCGCCCCAGGTGGGGAGCTAAGGCAGCTCCCAGCCCGCTCTGTGTCCCTCCCTCCACGCCGCTCTGCTCCTGGAAGTGGCTGGCAGGGCCCTGTGGCCCCTGGGCCCTCCACGCACGGCCCCCACTCCGAGCACTGACCCTGCACCTCCAATTAGCTAGGAACTGCAGCCAACGGAAGCTGTGGGGGTGGTGCCTGTAAGCAGTGGTGCACGGACACCCCTCCCCCCCCGCCTAGGAGCTGCTGCCGGAGGGGTGTTTGTGTCAGTTGCTTTGGGACTCCTGCTGCCCGATATAAGCGCTGCACCCCTGCACCCCAACCCCCTCCCGCAGCTCAGAGCCTCCTCCCTGCACTCAAACTTCCTCCCAGAGCCGCACCCCTCACCCCCTCCCACACGCCAACCCCTGCCCCAGCCCAGAGCCCGCACGAAGCACCCAAACTTCCTCCCAGAGCCAACCCCCTCACCACCTCCTGCACCCCAACCCCCTGCCCCAATCAAGGTACCTAACTTTATTTTAATTTTCTTCTCATTACTTATAATATAGGAAAACTTATACTTATAATATGAAAAACGAGGTGGGGGGGTAAGAAAGAATGTTCTTTTTCTTGGCTGGGTCCCAAGGTGGGGGGACCAAAAATGAAGTTGTGCACAGGGCTCCACTAACTCTAAATCCACCACTGTGCTACTGACTCACTTTAGAAACCAGCAAGGGCTACGGATAAGGAAATGGATAAGTTTGTCCAAGTCTTTTTTCATAAGCAGATGTGCCTCTAGAGTTCTTTTTTGTGGAATTCTGCAGTGCTCTAAAATGTACCAAATATGTAAAGTCATTGAGAGAGACTGAGGCAGCACTGGGCAAAAGACATCCAGCTATACATATATATTTTACAAAGGCAAACAATACTATTTCCCAGATGTCACAATGAGATCAGTGATTGGCTGAAGGACAGCTGGCTGAAGCTAAATATGGCTAAGACTGCACTGTGTGAAATGGGGAAACAGCTGAAAGTATAACTAGGCTGGCCGTCCAGCTTTTACATTGCTTCTGGATTACCAAGGCAGCAACAGCTGTTTGCCACCCATAGAAACAGGAAGGTGCTTCTAAGTTCTGCCCCCACTTAATGGGTGCCGACCTAGCCACAGAGATCCTTGAATTCATGCCCTCTGATCATGACCATAGGAATGCTCACAAGAGCCCCAGCAAAGCTGGTTCAGAATGCAGCCGGAACATAAGAATACTCTGACACAGCTCTTCAGTGCACGGGACATCATGTGGGCTCCTGATCCAATGCCAGACTAAGCAATCAGTGGGCTGATGTCAGGCTTTCTCAGACACTAAGCTGCCTTTCTCTCCAAGATAATTTACCATATGGGCTGTGCTCTCTAACCAAAAGAGCACTCTCGACCAAAACAGAGTTAGACTCAAAAGAGCGGGAGAAATAGTGGCTGGCTCTCTGCTATGGAGCTCTCTGCCTCTAGAACTCAGAAGAACCATGAAGAGTCTTGCCACAGGGATGAACAAATTCAAAACACACCACTTCACCAGCATCTCCTAATGAGGATGATAAAACAAAGGAAGAGTGATATGTAACCTCCCTCTGCCTTTCCATTCAGTCGTCTTTGATCCTCAAGGCACTCAGAACCATATCTCCCCCTCAATCCCAATGTAAGCAACTCCAGTTAACATCAGTGGGGAGTGCATATTCAGGTCAAGGGCAAGATACAGCCCTAAAATTTGTCTCAAGGTTGTGGGTGCCGGAGATGGTCAAACTGCAGAATGTTGACATGTACCCCTTTAGCCTCTCCCTGGAAAAAAAAATTCAAAGCAAGATGATGATGCAGTGATCTCATCTGGATTGTTATCCTGAGGTTTCAGCTGGTCTGATGAATTTTGCATTTGAAGCAAGCTGAATTTCCCAGAGAATCAGTGGCAAGAATTTAGGCGACTTTTTTTAAAGGTCAGTTTTCATCAAGAGCCTTACAGGCAAAACAAATTTTTGACTTATTCTTTCTCACAAGTCCAGTGGGTGTACAGCACTCAGCTGCTTGCATGACTGTGAGGGCTTGAGGAGCATGAAACTCTGGTAAAGAGCTTAACTGCAGTTTTAATCTTAACCGATTACTTCAGGGGACTCCCATTTCTGCCATTTAAAAAAAAACCCCTCTTTTTCTAACTCTAGTGGATGGCTTCTGACTGTGTGATGTATCACGTCCAATTGAATCAGTCATACAACATGACAGACAACACTGGACATAATGCTGCAGGCTCAGCACAATATTAAACATCAAGTCCAGAGAGTTTAAGTAGCAAATTTTCTGAAGTCATAGTTAAACTATTGTGATTATGTTATATTATTTTTGGAGGTCAACTTCCCTCATTATTCAGTTGCTTGATTAAACCATTACCCCAAATTTCACTAATGATGGGAAGAATTAGTCAAAAACAAGCTAAACTGGGTAACTCCTATCCTGCATAGAAGTATACAGGTTATTTGTATAATGCTGACCATTGAGTTCTCTCTTAATTCATGAGGGGGGGCATTACACAATTTCGCTGCAGTTCCCTCACATCCCTCAGTGAGTTTGTTAATTTTAAACTCAATGACCCAGGTGTAGGTCACAGCTGGGCCTTGTGTGAGGTCAGACATGGAATTCAGCACAGTTTGTTCTTTTGAGAGTTTCTTTGGTTTTTCTCAAGGATGGGAGAGAGAGTGCTGACAAGGTTGTTCACTAAATTACCTTGTATGAAGGACACATAGCGAACCTCCAAAAGTGTGTTAAGGGTTATTGGATGTTCAAGCACTTGGATGTTCACCTCTTGAGCTTCCGATGTGAACATATTTCTTTTTACCTATAAATGGTTTGTTATGCCACTGTGGTTATTTTAAAAAGGATTTTCTATGGCACTCATCATTGTAGTATCAGCACCACACATACAATAATGATTTTTTTCTTTTAACACCCAGATGAAGTAGGGAGGTATTTTTATCCCAGTTTTAAAGATGGCGAGCTGAAAAATTCAATGTCTTGTCCAAGGTCACCGAAGAAGTCAGTAGCAGAACTAGGAACAGACTCCAGATATCCTGATTCTAGGGTTTAAGCCCCAGACTATCAAACCTCAACGTTCGCTGTTTCTAATCCTGAAGGATTTTTCCCACAATGGAACCATATGCTCCTCTAAGGGAAATGAAAATAAACTTTGCTTTCAGTAAGGAGTCAATTTAATGGTAACAGGTTTGAGAGTAGCAGCCGTGTTAGTCACCATCAATTTCCTCTTTTAAACTTCCATATACCTATACAACTATTTACTTTCTGAAGAAAGTGAAATCAGATGGTCTCTCTTAAAACATTTCATGGTGAAATCCTGGCCCCATTACTCAATGAGAGCTTTTCTGCTGACTTTTCAACAGAACCGGTCCCCTCATATGTAGCAGCCAAGTCACTGACGATATATGTATAATACATAACGGTCTCATCCACTTCACTTGTTTAATTCTGACTGTAATGTTAGCCTCATGAGATGGTGATACATTTATTTTGAGTCCCTTTAGCCAGGAAATAGTAAGTCCAAAGGCCCAGTGGGATTTTCTTTCATCCTAACTACTTGTGAAATGTCTCTTTTCAGCTTCAGTGACCTTGTGTCTCCCATCAGGGCACTTCTGGACTGACAGCAACAAACCACACTGTGTATATAAAGATTATAAAAAAAAAGAAAAGAAAAAGAAGAAATCAAGTTTTTGTTTGTTTAAATCCCTAGGCTGTAAAAACTCCTAGGCTGAGCCTTATAAATTTGGCCAGGATATAAAGTGTTCTTATAGAGTGAAATTGTTTGGCAAGGAACAAACTGATTCACTGATGATAAATTTCAATGGGCAAAGAACTTTTGGATTAGCAAATACAAACAAAAGAAAATTATGTTCTGTTGTTATTAATGCTTCAGTTAAGAGTATGGTGCTTCATAGGTCATATTATATAATAGCTGCATCACATTTCAGTCCTAGCAATTTCAGAGACCAGTACTTTTTTGTCACCAAGATTTTAAATCTAAGGAGAGACTATAATAAGGACATGCAGTGATTCAAATTCACCGTAAACTCCTTTGGCCACATGCTGCTATGGCATTTGAGGCTTTTTGTATTTAAAAAAAAAATAGAAAAATAACCTATCAAATACAAAGTTTTCTTCTCATGGGAAAAGGCAGAATATTATCTACCAGAGCATAAAAGAGGGATAGCTGTGCTCTCTATCAGAGCTACCAAAACAGTTTGCACAGAGGACAGTGAATTTTGTTCATGCTGTGCAGATATTTTGAATTAGCTGGCAACCCAACAGCTTGGATTCTGTAGAATCTAAAATTTCAGTGACTCCAAATGACAATGAAAGAATTATAGTGAGAAACATTGAACTGGAAGCCACTGGAATGAGTGACAAACACAAATCAATCAACTTTATTATACCCTGTTTCTCCTGTAGTGCTCTGAGACTGGCTAGAAAGGGTGCACGACTTCAAAAAAGTCAACAAATCTAGTGTCTCCAGCACGTCTGACACTCCCTAATGCAATCATTGCTAACATAGCAATGCCATGTCTGCATCATAGATGTCACATGCTGGGAAAAGTAAAGCATATCCTTAGTATGTTTTGATTAAATTGGATTTGAATATGCAATATGCTGGCATTTTCATTTGGCATTTAAATGCAATAGTTGCTGACTTTGATCCCTTCATTCCTGATTTGTTTTTTGTAATTTAGGGGTGGAGAGATAAAAAAGGAGAAAGGAGGGGTGTATGAGGAGGCTCATATGACCAATGGGGATGATGTTTCCCTGGCCGTTGGGAGGGATGGAGAGCCATATTAGGGAGGTGAATGGGAGAGGAATAGTTTGAGGCGAAGACTCCGTGGGTGCTCCGGGGTTGGAGCACCCATGCTCAGCACCCACTGGCAGCCCTGCCAATCAGCCCCTCCCCCACCCCAGCACCCACCACAATCAGCTGTTCAGGGGCAGGCAGGAGGTGCTGGGAGGAGGGGGCAGAGCAATGGCAGGGTGCGCTCAGGGGAGGGGTAGAACAGGACGGGAAGAGACAGGGCGGGGCAGGAAGAGACGGTGCCGGTCAGGAAGAGGTGGGTAAGGTGTGGCCCTGGCAAGGGGTAGAGTGGGAGTGGGGGTCGAGTACCCCTGGGGAAATGACAAAATCGGCACCTGTGAATAGTGATAGGGAGTTGGGTTGTTAGGGAAACAGGCAGAGGTAGGCAACGAGAAGGGAACGAGAAGGAGTAGGAGAGAGGTTAGTAAGCGAGGTGGGGAACTAGGAACATCAAGGAAGACATATGGAGAGGCAAATGGGTGAAGAGGCTGCACAGGGAGCCATGGCTGCAGTGCAGCAGAAGTGCACAAGGGAATAAGAAGGGGCTGTCAGAAGGGAAGGAAAGGAAAAATGTGGGAGGAGCTGAGAGCACCTCCCCAGCCATATTTCTGTGGCATGCAGCAAACCCCTTGATTTCACAGAAAATACTATTAATTGCTATAGCAGTACTTCAAGGATTAATATGTTGCTCTAAACCCATCTACAGAAAAACATATGGAAAGGGAAAATCTTATGGGGGGAAATCCTGCAGAGACAGGAGCACCTAACAATTACTTCCTCATCTTCTCCACCTTCTGTAGCTAACTCATATGCAGAGCCAGCAGTAACCAGGAAAGGAGAGAGATCACAGACGATGGAATGCATGTAGGCTAGAGATTTCAGCCCAATGAATAGAGCAGATATGCCTCCAACAGTGGAAGCATCAAATGATCTGCTCCTCAAGCACATCCCTCTTCTTCTTCCAGGCTATAAACTTCTTTGACACATTCTTCCTTACTGGACTGGATTTCGAATGGTGGAGCAGATAGTTGCTGTATGGGGGAAGGGGAATGTACTGTGGGTGGTAACACAAAACCATTATTTCTGGTTGATCGCTTCATTTTTGTTCCCATTCTCACTGTACTTTTGGTTCTGATCTGTATACAAAACCAGGGTGAGCCAACATTTCTGAGATCCATGAGTACAAAGGATCCCACACAATCCCTATCATTCACAACAAAAGAAACCTCATGAAAGTGTTATTTTAGTGCCCTTCAATCTAGTCTGATCCCTCAGCTCAGATTCACCCTCCAACTGAAACCCCACTCAACCACAGTCTGGATCTTTAACTAGAGCTGGAGACTGTTTTCTTCAGTCCTTTGTATTTAAACACTGAGGGTACACTGGAGGAACACATGCACTGTGGCAAGAGGGTCTTTTTCCATCACCGCACAAATGCTTACCTCACACACAGCGATAATCTGTCCAATTAGTCCCTTGGTGCAAAGGAACTAATAAATCTGCTGCATTTCAGCCAGTGTAGCAAATTGCATTTTATAATGCCATATTGTCACTGGATCATTTCAACACTTCATAACAGCAGGATGTTCCATAAAATTAAGCAGTCTATTATCTATTGGAAATGGAAGTGATGGTGGTGGTGGTTTGTTTTTCCTGTGAGTTCACTAACTGGTAATATAAATCACATTTTCTGTTTGTTTCAGGAATGTGTATTTGTCCTCTTGTGATGCCAGATAAATTTCAAAAATTAAATTGTCCCTATGATAATTTTCATCCTTCTTTGTTTCCTCTTAAAATATTGATTTAGTGAATCCTCTGGATAACAAATCATTATTTGTTACCTGATGACTCCTCAGGTCTCTCACAACAAAAGATCTTTTAAAGCAGCAGGACTGATGCTTTAAGTTGGGAAATGGTATATTAATAAAGGTCAGTGTGACAAAATGATTTATTGAAATACTGTGCTGCTCCGAGCAGTTAGTATTTTACATTGTATAATACACGGCAGGTACTTTTATTTGTATTTAGGTTCCCCACTGAAACCTTATTCAAACTGTTTTAATATTTATTGTTGCCTTTTAAAGATGAAAGAAACCAATTTATTCAGCTTTCATAACCATTCCTAACAGGTACAAGGAGTTAAGAACCTACAGAAAAAAATCAATTGGTTAATAAAATAGTTAATTGACTAAATACTTCTTCCATCAGGCCATGAGCACCGATTCTGCAGAACCAAAGGAGGGCTGTTTAATTAAAATGGGCCCTTGCTGCATAAAAGCCTGCAGTGCGGATAAGGTTTTAAAATTTAAGGCTACCTGAATTTATTTTTATAGTCTGGTATCAGACCAAATCAAAGTAGCACATTTACATCTTTTAGGAAAGTCTGCTCTTTATAGATTTCCTGTTGTGGTTAGAGTGTTGTTATAACAGATGAAAAATTAAAATGAAAACACATCCAGATTTATAAATACTAGCTACAAAATGTTAGTTTTAACCCAACCTAGGAATGTTCTTAAGATTAAATGGGCCAACCTGGACAAACATACAGACCACACATCCATTTCCTGTCTCATTCTACTGGAATTTCTGGAGTTTTTCTTACTGGGTTTTTTTTTACTTTACTCATGAAGGCTAGGATTTTGGAACGTCAGTGGGAGTTGGTGCCTAAATCATTAAGCGTGAAGTCCCTTCAAAAATTCCAGTGGAAGAACAAATGAAATGAATTTAAGGGTCAGTTGTGCAGGCTGCTGTGTGCCTTTCAGCAAGTTGTTGAATGCCTTCAACTTCCACTGAGTTAAGGTGCTCAGCACTTGGTGAGAGGTCCTGAAAGCCTAGGGGTTGTGCTCCTTATATTTACCTGGCATGTGCAATGTGTTTATCACTACACTTTTGAAAACAGATTTTTAATGGGCACCATTAAAACCTTGGCATTTTCCTGGCAGTAGTAAATTTACTGCATGCAAATGTGACAGAATTGTCCAGTTTCAGGTCTAATATTTCATTCCCCTTCCTGTAGCTCAGCTTAGTTCTCTGTTGCGGTACAGAACAGAGTTTAATCTATTCAGGATTCTATCTATCTGAGTTAAATCTGTGAGAGAACAAGAGTGATTGAAACTTCTTACAGGAAAATGTTTATGAAATCTATCTGTCAATGCTATAACCCTAGAAACATTTGTGAATATTGTCAATAACAACTTTTTAAAGATAAAATTTGCCATTTTTCCTCCCCCAGAGGTTTTAATAATTGTTATTACCACAAGTTCAAATGCAAAATATAATTCATATATACACTTCACTAGGGTTCGTCTCTTGGAGGATTTAGCCTTCCCAGTCTCTGTGGAATAGTAGCCAAACTCTCTGTAGGGCATGCCAGCTTCCTGAAGCTGGGAAACAATTGATAGTCCCACAGACTCCTGCAAACTCCCCTTGAGTCTTTTCAAGCACAGTCTGCAATTTGTACAGCTTGCTGCAAATTCTAGTCCTCTAGTCTGTGGTCAGACAACAGAAGGACCAAGTAGACCCATCTGGCATCACTTGACTCAGGTGTCTCTCTCTGCTGCCACCTCCTCTCCATGGCCAGTTAGTGGGGGAGAGAGTGTGGCTGGATTGTATGGAAGGACAGGGTGTGGAAAGGGAAGCTGGATAGTGGAGGATGTTTGGACGGTGAAGGACAGGATCAGGGATAACATTCCGAGACCCTGTTTGTGTTTAGTTGGCATTACATTTAGTTGACAGTAGGAGAGGATGGCTGATTGAGTAAAAAGGCTCTTTGCCTTGTGGGGCAGGAAGGAATTTTGTATGTATTGTGGAACACATTTGTAACTAGATGTGTGCAACACAACTAAGCAACACTAGAATTTTATTTGTTTCCCCTCATCCACCAGTCCTCCTATTTCCCACACGTATGTTGGAGCTCTGTAACAGGGCTGCCTGGTCCTCTGAGGTTAGTTAGCCCAATCCTGCTATGCTTGCACTGGGTATTGATCTTAAGAGGAAGAAAGCCAAGCAGTTTAGGGCTGACTGGAGGATGTCAGACTGCCTGTTCACACCCTCTCACCTGGGGGCAAGAAACCTTGTTGAGGGCCAGGAGCCGTCTGGGAACTGTGCGGGCCTGAGCCCTTTGTAGGAGGGTGGACCTTGACTTGATTGTTGGGAGGATCTGAGCCCAGAACCTGCTGGTGAGAGTTGAGGCAGGTCGTTGCAGCTGAGCCAAGCCTGTATGAAGAGGGTCTGGATGCTGATCCTGACTGGGCTGAAGATTCCTTTGTTTTGTGCTTTTGTTGCCCTTTCTCTAGAGGGGTGGAATGCTCTAAATTGGCTTGGCCAGAGGGCCAATTCATAAAGGTGGATACAGTAGGCTGAAAAGTGTGGTGGGGAAGCTGAAATTGAGCAGCTGTAGTTCCACACCGTGCTGCAAAGGGGTGATCTGGGAATGGTGAGTTTTATACTAGCTCCAACTTGTCATACCATGTCTGCCATTGCATTGCAAGCTCTTTGGGCCACGTGTTTGGAAAATACCTTGTATATTTTGGACACTACAGCAATGTAAGTAGTAAGGACAGCTCTGCTGTTACTGCCACTAGATTTTGTAAAGTGACCAAGGAAAGGCCGTATCTGCAGGACTAAGCCCAAATATTTGTGTAGCTGAATTAAACTTCCAAAATATTTAAGGTTCATCTAATTATTGTGTGGTTGGGTGGAGAGTTGACCATAAAGCCCCCAAGGGTAAATGCTCCTTATTCAATCACAAAGAAGACAATGCTTGTCTGCTAACAGTGTTACATGTTACAGCAGGACAGTCGTACCTTTTGGCATCTCACCCCTACTGTAATTATCAGGGTTTCTCTAGTTCATGTAATCTGTCAACAAGCTCTATTTTTAATTGAAATTGTTGTTTTTGCAATTCCAAGGATGCAAGTTTTGCTGATTTTGCTTAGTGCTTCAGTTGTTTGGCTCTTCAGCAAGTACACCATGATGATGATAAAGGACACTGTGTGAACGGTGAAGCAGCCTCAGTGACCTTCTCTATTGACTTGTATTGACACTCAAACAGAAAATATATTCAAACAGTTAAGGTTACAAGAAAGGTGACTTTGATTAACAGATAAATAATGCACTGAAATTCCAAATTATGTAGGAGATCATGTTCAATGTACAGTTTGTCTTATTTGTTTTTAATTTTGGAATCAATTCCGTCCAGGTTTTTAACTCTCATTATAGTACTTTTTGTATGTCTGTAACATAATTGTGATATGATCCGCAGTTTTTGTTGTTCAAAGATAGTGAAAATCTATTTTTCTTCAGTGTATAGCTCAAGATATTTCTACACACACACACAGCACAAACAGTATTTTGTACTTTAACAATGACATGAAACCGATTCTAACCTTCATGTTATGCTTGTAACCACCCCAAACAAGAACTGGGACCATCAAATGTAATGAAACTGTTCAAATCTTTCATTTGAAATTATAAGAAGCTTTGCTGTATATGGGGCTTTACAGCAGTTAAACTACACCAGTAAAAAAAAAAATGAAAACTATGCTAAGTTTGGGATTTTATACACAAAATTTCTTTCCTATCCCAACTGCCTCCTCATCTGCACATCTCAGCACATGAATTTTCCAAGAGACCCACTTTTCCCTTGATAACAAACAAACCTGATTATCCTACATGAAATCTCAAGTTTACACTTGTTTTAATCAAATAAACAAAAATCTTAGTAATCTCAAAGAGCTTGACTAGGGAGACCTGCTGAGCTTTTGTTGAAAGAAATGCATTAATCCTTTTAAGTTGACTAAAGGTTTCTTTTCTACACTGTATAGTTTCCTGCTGGGTGACAACATTTCTGTAGAATCTCCATTTGTGGAGAATGAAGGGTATAGACTTTCATAAAGGCTCAAAGTAAAGGCAATAAGTGAAAATAATGCATGCTTGGTTTTAAAATTCAGAGGAGGCTTTTTATATTGATTAGAGTTAATGTATGTTGTCCATTCCTTTCTCTGCTGTGCACCCTGAAAATGAGCGTGGTCATTTCTTCTTCTCATCTAGTTCTTTAGCAAGTCCCAAATTAATCCCTGCGAAAGGCTATGCAGCATTTCAATCAATCTGTTACTGCTGATTCACAGTAGCCATTCTGCATTGTAGGTTCAGTGGAGCGCAAACCCCAATCTAAATATGAAATAGCATTCTGTTTTCCTTGTGCTCCCACTGCAGCTGCTGCAGATGTTAGTCCAGCTTCAGATAATGACAGCAAGAGGCATAGCATTAATTGACTGCCATACTGGTAACAAACAGACTAGTTAGTTTTCTTTCAAATACCCATTGACCTGGATTTATTTTGGCAGAGGTAATATTTTGTTATAACTGGACTAGGGTTGGTCATTGCAGGACCAACATGGTATCCAATATTCTTGGCTTCGCGTAATCAATAATGATTAGTTTCAGTGAATTTAGGCTCCTACCCTTCATTGATCTAGTATTATTAGTGTTTTATTTCTTTGTAACTTTTTCTTTAGTACGTGTTGCTTTTACAGACCCAATGGAATAAAACATTTCAGCTTTCGCCTGTACAGGGAGATCTTTGCTGGGGAACTAATGTGAAATGAAAACAGTGTATCCCTGTCATGGAGAAGTCTTTTTACATATATTCATTTAGATTAATACATATGTAAAATGTAACATACCTCCCCCATTCTGCTATGTAGCAGAGCAGAGGAATAAGGCCCTCTGACAGAGTGGGAGTAGCCTAACCACCCTGTAAACTTCCCCTCAGGGGCCAAACAGAGGAAATAATTAAGGACAGTTTGATTAACCAGTTAACTAGGGCATTCAGCTCATTAGCTGGGGATGGTTAAAAAAGAGACAGGAAGCGAGAGAGGGAGGCTGGAGGGAAGCATAAAGAAGCCCAGGATCTCAGATAGGTGAGATCTCTTCTTCCCTTTCACCGTGTGCTTAGCAGGTCGGAGCTTGGGAAAAGCCTTATGCTGTGGGGACATGAACTTGTATAAAACATTTAAATAACCCACACAGTGTTGGACCTACAGTGGAGCATATATGAGGATTGTTTGCAAAGAGAAATGCATGAGGAGAGAGGTCCCCCTGTGACAGGGCCCTTTCTAACAGTCCTGTGCATTTATGGTAAGACCTGGCTGAGTTTTGCCTTCACGTAGGTGGTGGGACAGTGTGTGTTGCACATCCGATACTCCTCTTTGCAAGTAAATGGTCAGAGAGCGAGCAGGATAGGAAAGGGGATTAGGCAGAGCTGTAGCTCTGCCCCTTTGGAAATCACTGGGTCAGAGAGAGAGGTACATGCTGCATCTTGTAAAGGGCTAGTGTAGTATTTTTTCTGCTGTCCTCTAGGAAAAAAGGAAACCGGAAGAAATGTGCCTTTGTTACAGAATGCATACCTGGTGTGGCTTCTAGAGTAGTGCAGCTACGGGCCACCCCATGCTCAGGGCTATGCCTGAAGGCCCAATCTACTCCGAGTTCATTTCACCTGCCCTCTACAGTTAGTGCAAAGTACTAAAGAACTTTCCCTGACAAGGGGATCACCTATGAAGGCTTTAAAAAAAACAACCTTTTCTGCATGAAATCTAGTGAAATCCTTGTTAAGTCTCTGGTTGGGAAGTGTGCACCAGAATCATACAGTATTACCATCTGTAGTTCAATGTGGACAAAATTACTGAGTGACATGTCAGCTGGAAAGTTGGGACAGATCTTGTCTCAGAACTGAAGATAAGATCAGTGCTCTAGTGGCTTATTTATTTTATAAAAGGACTTTGCTAACAGGGGTTTATTCCTCCACATTCCACCTCAGGGGTATAAAAGCATGCTGGGATTCTTGGATTTGTAGAAGTGAAAAGTTTAGTTCCTAAAGAATTATTTCTAACAAAGTAAAAACAAGAGTGATTTCCGCTGAATAGATAGGGAACTATTAGAATCATAGAATATTAGGGTTGGAAGAGACCTTGGAAGGTCATCTAGTCCAATCCCCTACTCAAAGCAGGACCAACGCCAACTACATCATCCCATCCAAGGCTTTGTCAATGCTCAAAACTACAGTAGATGTAAGCTGCTGTTCCTAATAATGCTATCAGCACAACTGTAGGAGTAAGCAGAGGACCAGATTCTTCCGCCATTACTCATACTGAAGAACATTTTGCTGTATGAATGGCCTCACTAATTTCAGTGGAACAACTGGCATAAGTACTAATGAGTGTGAGTAAGGGTGACCCACAGACAGAGGACTAAATAGCAGGCACAGGAAGAATTTGTAATAGAAAAGAAAGGTTGAAAATAATGTAGATGTATGTTCATCAACTCCAAAAATTCTCTCAAGCTTTAGTGGC
Organism: Lepidochelys olivacea; assembly: GCF_965140295.1. Classification (NCBI taxonomy): domain Eukaryota; kingdom Metazoa; phylum Chordata; order Testudines; family Cheloniidae; genus Lepidochelys; species Lepidochelys olivacea. The sequence goes on from NC_140422.1 coordinate 29,619,818, forward strand.
TGTAAACTGAGAATACTTCCAAATGGGCTTATTTCTTCCTGTCATGCAATGTTGCCTAGGTGCATTTCACCAAACCGTCCATTTTCTGTAGGTTCATCCACCTTACCAAAACTGTAATGGCAAGAAGGCATAGAAATAAATACATTAGTCATAAATACTGAGGGGGACCTAGGTTTGGAAGTGGAAGTAGCTAAGAAATCTAGTCTGCCACAGTGCAATTGTACAGCCCATGTCTAATGCACATACACTAACAGTACAATAAAAATAACAGTAAGTATATGTTACAGATCAGATTAAGCACACAGGGTTTGAATAAGTGGTTTGTTTTGATTTCTGAAAGACACTAAAAGGATTAAGTGGGTTTTTTTTCCTGTTCAGTGATCTTGCACATTTTTTAACCATTTCTGCTTTCAAAGAAAGAATAATACTAGTTCTTCCAGTCTCTCATCATATGTAAGCTCCCCCATACTTCTATCTAGATCTAAGTGAATAATTTGCAGTAAATTTATTAAATGAACTTTTCTTTTTCTATTTAGGAGCTATCCTAAAACAGATCACAATTTCCTCAGATACATTTATTATTTGATTAAAAAAAACATTATGGATTGCCTGCAAGTATTCACTATGGCTGAAATTCATCCATCAACAGCAGACTAATACAAGTGTTGCATCACATAAGGCCCATCTGAATCCACAATAGAGTTATGTGATACATATGTCACTCAGCACATGGGTGAATTTTATCCTTTTAGAGCTGTGATTCGTCACATACCTGACATGGTATCATTCCAGTTCCTTGACTGGATCAGGGCTGAAAATGGTTGTGGAAATGGTTGCCACAACTTTATGATTTTTTTTTTCCTATCAGGTAACTTGAAACAAAACACTTCAGACTCAGTCTGAAAGCTTAAATTTTATTTAAACCTCGAGGGATACATTTTTTTAGAGGTTGCCCCAGAAATTGAACTGTGGGCGCAATTAATTTAATACGCATGCATTTTGCAGGGGCAACTTGTGCCACCAGAAAGGGATTTCAGGCCTCAGCCAAGTGGAAAATATATCCCTATATTTCTATGCTGCCTAGTAAGGCAAGATGTCTTAAGCTTTCAAGATACAAGCTGATTGTGAAAGAAACCTCCATTAATATAAGCCTATGCAGTGATAAAACAATGCTGACAACCCCCACAAACCTTTAAATAGCCATTTCCAAGCTGGCAGATCTAAATTGAAGCAAAACAAAGTAATCACACAAAGAATTCTTCGCAAATTAAAACAATTCAGTGTTGTCACTCTATGTGCTGAAGCTTCAACAAATAAAAATGCAGTGCCTGAAACCATTTTTCTTATTTGCTTGTATAGTAAATATCTTTTTGCTATAAAAGTAAGCAAATGTTCTTTGTCAATAAAATAAATGTTGGGTAACAAAGCTCATTTAAAATACAACACTGCCCCCCTTACCCCCAAACAATCTTGTTATATTGAAGAAACAGTTTGTATTAATGTGTTATTGTAGCCACTTAGAGAATAAGTAGAATTGATAATTTATTCTTTAAAAATAAAGTATCCAGTGAACTTAACTCTTCTCTGTTCAGTAATTCCTTGCGAATAAGGTTTTTTAAAATTCATTATTTGTAGCTGTTCAAGGAATAGTTTGTATGAGCAAATCAGTCATTGGTTTCAATGAATATTCCTAGTTAATTTATTTTCACCATATGAATCACCTAAGTTAAAGAATAGTGTGTCTTAAACTTGTCTGTTCACAAGTCATCTATGGATATTTGTAGCTGTCTGATGAATCTATTGAAGGTACAATTCATACCTAAACAATAAGCCAGCAAAAGGTCCATGTAGATGTACCACATAAGAGATCAAAAAGGTTTACATGTAACTTGAGAGGAGCCTAGCATTTGTGCTGGCTCTCTATACCAGGATTCCCCTGGAATTAATAATAAAGCTTTTCAAAATGGGCAGGAGACCAGGTCCAGTGCAAACACCTGCATGGATATTTATTCAAAGTGACATCCTTGCACATAGAACCTGACTCAAATCTTCACTGAGATGAGAAGAAATTCTCACCAGTATAAGTGAAATGAATTTAGTTGGGGATTGGACCTGCTTTGAGCAGTGGGTTGGACTAGATGATCTCCTAAGGTCCCTTCCAACCCTGATATTCTATGATTCTATGACAATTCACAAGAATATTGGGAAAGAGTGTAAAATGTTGGTGTAACCACCTTTTCTTTTTCTTATTTCATGGTGTTCAGCAAAAAACAAACAAACAAAAAATACCTTGTTGTTGTAATTACAGCAGCTGTTTCTACTTGCTCTGTGTTGATATGGAAACATTCCCAGACAAGGTGGCAGTATAGAGCCTTGAGTGACCAGACACAAGCAGTTGCTATTTCTGCACAGTAGAAGGAGTGCAGGAAGTTGTTAACCATGTTCAGTAGCTGTTTTGAAGATGGTGTGGAAGGCTTCATCAGGCGCAGAGATTCCTGCCTGTACACACACAAATCCTTAATTAGAAGCTGCACGCTCCTGACTAATGTGAGTTCTCTCAGGGATACACTTCAGACACGTTGAGCACCAGTCAGATCCAGTGCAGCCCTGTAGGGAGGAGATAGAGCTGCCTGGGGGAATCCCAGAGGGCAATCTGTGGGTTGGATCTTAGTACAATTTCCTGTAACTTCACAGAAGTCAGTGGGATTGAGACTGGAAAAACACCATACAGGAGGAAACGTGGACTGGAGGCCAAATGTCGTCATGAAGTGTATAACATCATTGAACCAAAGACAATGTGTGAGCCTAGCAGCTAGAGTCACTGTCAGAGATTTTTCTTATTTGAAGTTGAGTATACACTCAATAGCATGGATGCTGAAACAGCTGGTTATGTAGGACAACTGAATGTTTTATTTAACTGTCCATAGGTGAGCTTACATGAAAGCAGAAGATCTCTGATTGTCAGAAGTCTCAGTCCCTGTATTTATTTTGTAAGGTATTATCAATATATATATTAGGGTTTAGGCCCTGTGTTATAGGCTTAATTTTAAAGGAAACTACTAAGTCTGTCATTAGTGTCATTAGTCTAGCTAGGATGCATTGTAACTTCTGTGCTGTAATAGTTTTATCTTTGGAATGTTATTCAGTAAAAGGAATTTGAAACTATTAATTGTGTATAACTATCTTATGGTAAAGACTGATACTGGATTCCTTGGAAAAGAAAGAAAGTGAATCCTATTATAACTTCCACTTTTAGTATTTAGAGGGTTCCTACAGAAATCCAGCTGTAGTTTCGCACAAGGATATGAATTTGTGATGTGTGCAAATATTTTGTCAGACAAAGGAATTCTGTAGCACAGAATTGGTAGGTAAACTGACTCACCTCCCCTCTACGAAGTTACATGAGATTGGACACACAACAGAAATACACAGCAAATAAACAAGCATGTAAAAAAAGACCTCCTCAAACGTTGAGTCAGGTGCCTAGTCTGAGCTCCATAATGATGTGTTGTGGCAGTGGGTCACTGCAAGCTGGGTGTAGCAGTGCAAACCCCTCTCTTTCACAAAGACCTTCCCTTCGGGAGTTTGTGGGTATGCCACTGCTTCAAGTATTAGTGCCTCTTGTGCCTTAACAGAGCCATTGCTTTAACAACAACACCACAGTTGTTATCCATCATGAGGACAGGCCGTTCTTGCTGCCCCCCTCATCCAAGAGGTGAGACTAGGTGGCATAACACAGGGTGAAATCCTGGTGCTATTGAAGTAAGTGGAAGTTGTGCCGTTTACTTCATTAGGACCAGGATTTCACCTATGCTCTAATAAACCAGGGCCATGGAGGTAACCATGAAAGTCTATGATACTATTGCTGAGATGGTTGCTTTTGGAGATGGAGGACAGGCCTCATAGTCACTGCTAAGGCAGACACTTGACTGTAGCTGTAGGAAAACTGACCTTCAAGCAAAGTTATAAGTGCATGTAGATGACACGGCACCTATTTTTTTCCAAGCACCGCTCCTCTGCCCTATTCCCAGAAGGCCAATAGCATCTGACTAGAATGAGGCTGTAATGGGAGGAGTTGTCTGCGGATAGAGAGTTCCCCCAGAATGACCTGCTTCCTCCATTGTTTCCCCTTCAGATGCTGTTCTTTGATTTCTGAGACATAGGCATATTGTCAGGCCAGCAACAGATCTGGGTATTGCTATTTTAATTACAAATAGAGTGCCTGCCTGTGCGTCCTTTGCATCCTTTGTGATTTACATAGATTTTGAGGGTCCAATTTTTTAACCAATATTTTAAAAAAGGAAAATTAAAATATTGTTTAAAAAAACTATAAAAGTATCCTCCACAATTCTTGAAAGAATGCAATTTTTTGACTAAACATTTTTAAAAAATCCCTATGAGCTTTGATTCCAGTGAAAGACTGAAACTAGTTAGTGATTAATTTCAGCAAATCCCTGTACAAAGCTGGAGACCAAGAACATCAGTGGTTTTCTTCATAGAAGAAAAGAGTACTCTGGGCAGCATACAGAAAAGTACCCTACCAAAAGACAGTAACTGAGCTGGACTGAGAGTTGAAAGAGGAAAAGAAAGCTGGAGATGTGAAATCATAAACTGATTTTAACTGTGCAGGAATGCTAGGTGCACAGGTTAAATGAATTAGAATAATAAGCGGAAAATGTCAAAATATCTACTAACACAGAATATATTTAAAAGAGAGTCACTGACATACTATATGGCAGTTGGCTCTGCTCCCACTGAATCCAATGTTTAAAAGTAAACAAAGTTTTCTGGAGCTTCTAGGTGTAAACAATTAATGAATAACAATACAATGTGTCAGTTAGCTATTTAGAAGCCATACTCATTGACAGTAATTAACATTTGCTTTTAACAAAGAGAGAGCTACCTATTTACTGTACATAAACTGACACTGTACTCTGATTCCTGACTTAATCTGATCTTTAAAGTGTGGTTTAAAAACTTTATGTTCTTTGAGTCAACATTTAGAAAAAAAAGTCATATCCCAAAGTTGTCTTGCACTAAGAAAAGGACAGAGTATTTTGCGAGCTCTATTATGCTTTAAAATGGCGTAAACTGGGCATTTTCCCAATTTTACTGCTGCCGCTGATCCTGGTAGTGTCAAGATGACTCTTTTTCTTTTGGCTAATCCTTTTTGCATTCTTGACTGCTCTCAAAATAAATTATTTGTCAGACAACTCATCTTGCCAGGAAGATGACAAACAGGAGGAGGAAGTGGAGGAGTTTTATGACATGGCCTTCAGCTGTTTTTTATTTTTATTTTTGAAAGGGCCATTGAAATGTGGCGCAATCAATGATGACAGTGACTATTCCTCCCTGGCAAATGCTTCACTGAATCGAGAGTCTGATGACAATTTATTAAAACTGGTTTCCAGTGTCACTGCTTCCCTTATGGTTTCAGACTCTGTTTGTCCAGCATGATACGCAGCAGTTTTAGGATAAGTGGCAGCACGGAACACCTATGAGCATTATTGCTGCCATTTTCACAAAGGCATATGTGACAAAGAGTTTCTTAAAGCTGGTAACTGCTCTAAAAGCTGGTGGAATAGTAATCATTAAGACAAATACTGGAAAAACGTAGGCATTTTAGCTGGCTTGTGAATCATAGTCACGATCAGGTAAAAAGGGTAAACAGCAGCTTATTAGATGATTGATGCAAATCAATTGCACCAGCTTTTCTTTGACCGAATGTTTTGAAGAAGTTGCCAACATGGTCATATTATTTCATGGTGAGAGGAAGGAGAGGGGCTACCTTCCCTCTCCAGCTTGACCTTATTACTCAAGTGGCAAAATGGTTGTATGTCTTGAATGTTTGTTTTTACGGAGATCAGAGCTGTGGGAAGCACTGTAGTGATGTTTGGGGGAAGCAGGGAGGGCAGTAGCTACAATTCTACCACCAGTTTGAAAGAGGAGATGAACAGATGTCTCTGATGGAGTTTGCCCCTTCTCCAGAGACTGCCAAAACACCTGTTTTAAACCTTTTTGATACAGACGCTTTCAAAGTGATGCTTTTCTTTTTTTTTTCATTTAGACGTCAACAGGCTGTGCCAAGGTGCAGGTGGACATTTTTGTAGGAGATGCTAGTTGAAATATTAGTTTCATATCAGTGTACAAGACTGTCCTTGGCATGTCCCCTTTAACTTATGAGATCACTGAAATGACAATATCACTTGAACGACTGTTATGCTGCACTGCCTGACATTTTAAACTGACGGGACTGGAGCTGCATGGTTGATTTTAGTTTAGGAGGGGGAACAAAAATCAATTTACAAACAGCAAATATTTTCTTTCACATTCAGGACATCTTTGGCCTTCATTTGGGCAACTGGCCAGGCAGAAGCTAGCTGCTGAAAGTTCTGACACTAAACACTACTTAAATTTCTTTCAGTAGCATGCACACGGATTGTCCTAAATGTGCACAGATTCTGCAACTGGGGGAAGCCACAGTTTAGTGTATTGTGAGTGGAGTTTGGAGGCAGGAGACCTGGGTTCTAGGTCTGACTCTGCCACTGACTAATTACAACCTTAGGCAAGCCATTTTATGTTGTGTGCCTCACTTTACTCTTCTTTAAAATGGAGAGACTATACCTACCAACTTTAAACAAGCTTTGAGATTTATGGATGGCAATAGAATTGCAAAGTATTAGCATTAAATAATTTTATTTATTGTGGGCACAAGTCCAGTTTTCCCCTGCATATAGTTAATTATAGTAAAAAAGATTATTTTCTATTATTCACATGACCTCATTCTCTCTTCATTAGCTTAACTGAATTCTTCATCTTAATTCCCCCCCACACTTGTTTTTTTCCTGGTCATTTCCTAGCCACACTTATGAGGAGGGTTCCTACTCAATTTTCTGAAAGGCTTAAATTTTAAAGTAAATCTGCATATAAAACTCTACTCTTGAGTTAAAAGCTCTTAGGCCTCAGTCTCTCATTGTGATTCACACCCCCAGACTGCTGCACCTTCTTTCTGGGCACATCTCAGTATACGACTGGGTCTTTATTTTGTACTGTGTAGACTGTGGATTGAAAACTTGTGCTACTTCAGGACAATAAAAGTAGTTATGGTACCAAAGAGACACTGTTGAGGTTTTATTGTATTGTATGTTCAGCTGCAGAGATTAACAAATACAAATACTGCTAGTCTTTTTATGGGGCGATGCAAAACTATAATTGGGTTATAAATAAATATTAATTAGGAATTTTACTTAAAGAGAAGAATTTAATGAGGCCAAAATTGGGAATAAAAATAAAATATGAACATAAAACAAAGAAAATTTCCTTCTCCTAAAGGTTATATTTTTCAGAAGCGCTTGTTTTAAATTCCATTCTAATTCTCCTTTCTCTGTGTCTCTTTGCTATAGGTCTAAACCGCAAATAGTGTTTCTTCTTCAAATGGGGAAAAACACAAAGATTTTGTGTTAATAAAACATTCTAGTGATTCCCATATAGGAGCTACGGTTGCTTTCATGGACAGTGAGAGGGTACACACACCTGTAAAAGCCTTTCTCCCACGTTCAGTGACTTCTTATCACAGTGACCTCTTCTATTTCCTAAAGTCATTATTCCTTGCCACATACGGTATGGGGAAGGAAAGCTGTTGGTGTGAGATCTCATGCCTAGTTGTTTTGGGATCTGATTCTAGTGCACTGTAAATATAGATGTGCCACTGAGGTTGACGGTTTTATTCAGAGGGTGACTAGCAGGATTTATTAGGATCATTACTGGGCAGTATTTCAGGGTCAATGTGGGTATACATTTTCAGGAAAATTAATTGCTCAATTCAAGATGGCAGCCTCTGTGACCAGCATGTTGGGAGAGAATCCCCTGTGGTGTTAAATAGTCACTCTGATGACAATGACAGCACTGAAGGAGAGTGGGGGTGGGGGGAGAGGGAGAAGGCAGGGGAGGGGAAGGGGGCAGTCATAACATAAGACCTGATCCTGTGTGCAATGCTGAATGCCCTCAACATCAACTGAAATCTCTGAGATGCCCCAGCACTTTGTGGAAAGTGCTCAGCACCGTACACAATGGGGTCTCATTGATTTCATTTCATGGGTGAGTGCTATATGAGTCAGTGCTACCTTTAGATCTAACAGAGGAAAGTGGAATTTTGATCAGCAGTGATTTCTTTACTATTCCTAACAAATGACTAGTGTATTTAAGTTCTACAATAAGTATTGTTACTTTTTTATGGTAACCCCAATTGTACATTATATTTTTACTTATCTATCTGGATATTTACAAGCTATCCAATCCCTGTGCTGTCCAAATGCCTCCAATGTAGTGTGTCAGGAATGTCGTTCTGAGTAGATGAATCCCCTTACAAAGCGCTGATGTTATTCTTAGTCTTTGTAGACACTTACCTGACTCAGTGTTTGCGTTTAGTCAATATCTCTTCTGGATGAAAAGTCTGTTTTGAATCTCATATGATGTTAGCATGTGAACCTACTTGTGTTCTGAATATATTTGATTTGTTTAGAAATACCACTCTGCTAGTTAGATATCCGTCACCTCTTGGACACTAGCTGGAAGAACCCAATGGAAAATTCTTTAGCTTGTATATGGCTATCAGAATAAAAGTAATTAACCATCTCATCCTGATGATGCTACTGTCACACAAATTTTGTGCTACTTAGCACTGGTGAAAAAAATTCAGTCAAAATTGTTTTAAATGGAAAACTGGCTTTTCAGCTAAACAAATTTTTTGTGTGACAGATGTCTGTGCACTATGGAAAATTTTGCCTTTTTATCATCCCCTCCATTGAATTTACTTACTTATAGCTAAAACAGTGAACTGAACAGCTGATAAAAATTGTTTTCTGTTTTTTGAGAAAAAGAATTTTGATTTTTTTATTAATATTTTCTGGGTTTGGGGAATATTTTCTAACCATCTTCATCTCCATTGCTTATACTAGTTATTTCTGATTTACTCTGGTTGCTTTAAGCGAGAGGAGAATCAGATCTCTCATTGCCAAGCTAAATATGTGCTTTAATTACTTTCTGAATCTAAGCTATGACCCATAGCATTTTCAAAATAACAGCGAGATTTTCGGGGAAAGGAGGATGGTTATATAAGGATCCCAGGGGGAAACTTTTGAGAAGTGCTCACAACCAACTGGCAACAAAAGCCTTATAGTAATTCAGTTCATGCCCTTTGTTGCTATGCTTGCAAAGTTTTTAGAAGTTATAAAGTGAAATATTTGTCTATTATTATCAGTGGAAAACCTACCATTGACTTCGGTGAGAACAGGCCTTCATTCACCATTTACTGGGGAACAATGAGAGAAGAGACTGGGATAGGAGAGCTGCCACTTTTCTTGCATTTTTTTCTATGTGCAGATCAGCCACACGCCTCAAATACATTTTCCATCACCAAAAATGAATATAGTCAAAGCGTAGCATGTTTTTAGCATAGAGGTGTGTTGCATCCTACCATGATTCAATCCTTGCTTGAGCTGTACACTGCTACCAGGAGTGTTATTCATAATACATTCGTTACTTTAACATCTAAATTGCCAAAAATAGTAATCCAGCATTTTCATTATAATTGTGTCATTTTTCTATGCTCATGCATCATAGACAATGAAGTGGAATTGGAATAAATGGCTTTGTCAACTCAACAAACCTTAAATAAGTTTAATGTTCACTACTGCCATTGGTATTCAATATCACTAGATATTTTACCTTGAATAATCACTGATGGACATTGATTTTGTCTTTGCTCTTCACAGCACAACGAAATTAATGTGAAAGTCAGAGTCAAATGAGTCCCAGAGGTGTCCTCCACTCTGCCGAGAAGCACATTTCAGATACTGAAGAACAGGCAGCGGACTCAGACCTACGGTATCTTGTATTGCAACAATTAATGGGTATGAATAGTTCTCACTGGGGGATTCCAGTTACCTTTGTATTAACTTTAGAGGTTAGACTCCTGCAACTGTTCAATGAGATTAATGTATGGTAGTTTATGCACTGATTAATTCTTGCCTTTAAATTCAATTACATACTGTAGATTCCCTTATCTTCCTTTTTTAACAATGGTTCTCAGAGGCATTTGTATGTTGTAATAAAGTGCTAACAAGGGGATCATAATGATTATGAAGTTTGGTGTCAGAAACATATTGTATAGTAAACAGTCTGGGATTCTATTGTAAACAGAGAGGCAGTTGTTTCTAGATATTTTCCCCCCAGAGTCTAATAGCTTGGGTGTCTGTTAGCTTCAGTTATATCCATAACCACTGTATCTAGGTAAGTGTGGTGAAGTTTAGCTGTAAGAATAGTGTAGCTAGAATGCATGATTTTTTAAAAAAAAAAGTAATATGCGCAAATCAGCTATCCTGAATTTTCTAGTTCTCTCTATAGCTAGAACATATAGTTAAAAATATGTAACTGTAGAAGACAGCTGGTTGGTAGATCTTACAGCATATATGCACATTGTGGGACAAATTCTTATTTTTCTCCTGATGTACTCTGTGGGTGACAGATTGAAGCTACAACCACAGAAAAAAGGGTTCCCTGAGCATTGGCCAGAATGCTTCAGGGGAACCTATGAGCAGCAATCCCTGCACCACTCCTTATAACTAATTTGTAAACAGGTTTCAGAGTAACAGCCGTGTTAGTCTGTATTCGCAAAAAGAAAAGGAGGACTTGTGGCACCTTAGAGACTAACCAATTTATTTGAGCATGAGCTTTCGTGAGCTACAGCTCACTTCATCGGATGCATACTGTGGAAAGTGTAGAAGATCTTTTATACACACAAAGCATGAAAAAAATATCTCCCCCCACCCCACTCTCCTGCTGGTAATAGCTTATCTAAAGTGACCACTCTCCTTACAATGTGTATGATAATCAAGTTGGGCCATTTCCAGCACAAATCCAGGGTTTAACAAGAACGTCTGAGGAAGGGGGGGGAGGTAAGGAAAAAACAAGGGGAAATAGGTTACCTTGCATAATGACTTAGCCACTCCCAGTCTCTATTCAAGCCTAAGTTAATTGTATCCAATTTGCAAAATGTTGGCATACTGTGGGGCCATGCGGGTACCCATAGCAGTGCTGCTGATCTGAAGATATACAGTATGCCAACATTTTTATGGCTGACTTAGAACAACGCTTCCTCAGCTCTTGTCCCCTAACGCCCCTACTCTATTTGTGCTATATTGATGACATCTTCATCATCTGGACCCATGGAAAAGAAGCCCTTGAGGAATTCCACCATGATTTCAACAATTTCCATCCCACCATCAACCTCAGCCTGGTCCAGTCCACACAAGAGATCCACTTCCTGGACACTACAGTGCTAATAAACAATGGTCACATAAACACCACCCTATACCGGAAACCTACTGACCGCTATTCTTACCTACATGCCTCCAGCTTTCACCCTGACCACACCACACGATCCATCGTCTACAGCCAAGCTCTGCGATACAACCGCATTTGCTCCAACTCCACAGACAGAGACAAACACCTACAAGATCTCTATCAAGCATTCTTACAACTACAATACCCACCTGCGGAAGTGAAGAAACAGACTGATAGAGCCAGAAGAGTTTCCAGAAGTCACCTACTACAGGACAGGCCTAACAAAGAAAACAACAGAACGCCACTAGCCATCACCTTCAGCCCCAACTAAAACCCCTCCAACGCATTATTAAGGATCTACAACCTATCCTGAAGGATGACCCAACACTCTCACAAATCTTGGGAGACAGGCCAGTCCTTGCCTACAGACAGCCCCCCAACCTGAAGCAAATACTCACCAGCAACCACATACCACACAACAGAACCACTAACCCAGGAACCTATGCTTGCAACAAAGCCCGTTGCCAACTGTGCCCACATATCTATTCAGGGGACACCATCACAGGGCCTAATAACATCAGCCACACTATCAGAGGCTTGTTCACCTGCACATCACCAATGTGATATATGCCATCATGTGCCAGCAATGCCCCTCTGCCATGTACATTGGTCAAACTGGACAGTTTCTACGTAAAAGAATAAATGGACATAAATCAGATGTCAAGAGTTATAACATTCATAAACCAGTCGGAGAACACTTCAATCTCTCTGGTCACGCGATTAGAGACATGAAAGTTGCGATATTACAACAAAAAAACTTCAAATCCAGACTCCAGCGAGAAACTGTTGAATTGGAATTCATTTGCAAATTGGATACAATTAACTTAGGCTTGAATAGAGACTGGGAGTGGCTAAGTCATTATGCAAGGTAACCTATTTCCCCTTGTTTTTTCCTAACCCCCGCCCCAGACGTTCTTGTTAAACCCTGGATTTGTGCTGGAAATGGCCCACCTTGATTATCATACACATTGTAAGGAGAGTGATCACTTTAGATAAGCTATTACCAGCAGGAGAGTGGGGTGGGGGGAGGTATTTTTTCATGCTTTGTGTGTATAAAAGATCTTCTACACTTTCCACAGTATGCATCCGATGAAGTGAGCTGTAGCTCACGAAAGCTTATGCTCAAATAAATTGGTTAGTCTCTAAGGTGCCACTCTTTTTACTTTGTAAACAGGTTCCCCAAAACCTGTTTCCAGATATTAACAAATATGCGGGGATGGCTACTGTCCGAACCACATCCCATACTCGGAAGTTTGTGGCACTTGTGATCCTCGGAGAGTAAGACACTTTCAAGTCATGTTGTCAATATGCTGTCTATCCCACTGCAGAAATCATACAGGAAATAACTGTATCATAAAAATTAATGTATAATGTAATCAGTATCCCCAAACTTCAGCTGCCACTATTTTTTCGCAGAGATTGATAGATGGTGATATCTATCTGTCATCGAGATAAAGTCTGTCTGCAAAAAAAGGAGAATGCATGCTTCACACAGCAGTATGCACAGTCCGCAGAGTTCCATTAATGTGTCATTCATTTTATTTCAGTTGTCGAACTTTTCAATAAGTAAATGATTGGAAAGTTAGTGACATGTGCAAAGAACATTTTTTTCAATTAGTGATGCCCATTAACTGAATGAGTAGAAAGGGCTGATATTTTTCCTCCTGAATTAGCAGGTATACAACTAGAATGTAGGCTATTAATCATTATTTAATAATTCACCAGAAAATAAATATGACATAAAAGATAATTAGCGAATTGTACTACCTGACTTCATCTTAATTAGGAATGAAGGAGATTTGGCATTGTGTACAGGACTGTTAAAGTTTGTTTACGTTGAAATGAGTATCGAAATAGAGTTACCACAAAGTCATTTCATGAAAGAATATAGCTGCTGGCATAGTGGGGTTTGTACATCACTTCAGGAAAGGTATCCAACAGTTATGATTTTAAAATCTAAATGCAATGTGCTGGAACAAGAACTGTGGAGAGGTTTGTTTTGCTGTTTCTATAATGACCTCTTGCCTGGCACACACAAACATGTATGCCAGCCAATTTTATTGGAACAAAATTAATATTCTATCTCCATTCTGTAATAGTAGTTAACTTTGCCAGAGCAGAAACATTTGGATATATTTTCCTGTAACGGGATTTGTTTGAGAGAGCTAGAGTTGTAATGTTTACTAAACATTTAAATTCACAATGGATTTGAAAGTTCTTATGACATAAACAAGCACTTTATGAAACACATCTTCTGTGTGTGCTTAGGTCATGCAAACTTTAAATTTTGGGCCAGATCTTCAACTCCACTCTGTCCCATTTGTGCCTCTCTTTAGCATTAAGGTGGGGATTTTGCTTGTATATAAGCAGATTGTATATTGCCCTCACCTCCCTTCCCCTCCCAGTGTAATGGGTATTCAGGAGCCATGTACAGAACAAGCTGTGCTCCAGGGATCTTGATCTTGTCAAACGGGGCCTTACTTCCTTCAGAAGTTAGTGCAGCCTCAGGGCTGCTCTAACTGGCCAAACCAACCTCTAGCCGCTCCAAGGATTGGAGAGTAAATAGAGAGCCGGAAAGGTGGTGTCTATGGCCTCTCTTTCCTCAGGTGTGCAGAGATGAGCTCTGGAATACGTGGGGAACTAGCTCAATACATGGCCATTGGTTTTACCATGTGGTAATAATCTTCCAAACTTAGGATCTAAGTGTTAAACAGTCTGGATGTAGACAGCAAGACCTAGATCAATCTACAAGCATTTCTAAAATTCATATTTCTGTAATATCTAGGGACTGTACCTGGATTATAGAAAATGGTAGGATCTGTCCATTACAGACATCTTATTCTCTGCCCTAACTTAAGTGCTACACTGGATACCTTCTGCTCTGGTTCTTTGAGCAATACTTTCTTGAAGTGAGGTCAATGTTTTCAAAAATAGGAACCTAAAGTTAGTTTCCTAAATCTATATTTACCGCTTTAATTTTCAGAAGAGCCAAATAAGGATTTAGGAGACTAACTTTAGGGTCCTAATTTTGAACATGTTGAACATGCCCTTCAAGTGTGAGCTGAAATTGACAGGGATGGGGTTTGTCATGATCTCCCTTGGCTGAGTTTCTGAAAGACTTAAGCCTACTATTCAGAAGGTTGTTCCTTTGGCTCCCTCAAGTTTATTCCTGCACTCTGTTAGTTGCACTGTGTGAGGCAATCATATTTGCCTGCTGAGTTCTGAAAAGAGTGCAAGTCTTTCAGATGCCCTGGGTCTAGTTTATTAAGGGCTGTATAGTGCAGCCTGAAATGAATCTAGTAGTGAATGCAGAGAGAATGCGAGTTTTGAAGCACTGTGTTACATACTCTCTTCAGCTCATGCTTCTTAGGTGATAGGCTGCTGCTTTATCTATCACCTGCAGCTTTCTCATGAACTTTTGTCCAGACCCAGACAGACTAAATTACAATATTTCACCATGGAGGTGACAAAGATCTGAGCTACTGTGGCTGGGTCATCACCTGAGACTATTAGATAGAAGAATTTGCTTTTGGTGACTTTAATATTACAGACTCAGTAATGAGTCTAGTATAACTCCAAGGCTGTTCACCATCTTAACTGCCATTTGAAAAGCACCCTCAGCTGAGGGTGTGAGGGTGTTGTGCAGAAATTCTTTAAAGCAACTCCCTTTTCCAGCTAACATGTATGCCTTTGAGAGACAACATATCCCCTGGAGATAACCATTTACATGTTGTTGTTTTTTCTCTCCAGTCTAATAAATTATTCTTGATGGCAAATTAGGCAGAAGAAAATACATTGTCAGTGAATTTCAATACAGTCGTTGATTCTGTTAAGTACGGTACTGCTGTTTAGAAATGGGATCAATTCACATTCACTCTTGCTGATCATGTATACATTTTGAAGTCAAGTCTTTTTTCACTGCTTCAGCCACAGGCGGTAACTCCATACAGCCTCAGTACTGTGTAATATTCTAACAAAGGTCTCATTTCTATGGTCTGTTATGTTGCCTGCCAGGCATTACAGTTGATCATTTACTGCATAGATTTGTTAGGGCGTACTATGGACAGTCTATCTTTTCTTGTACTGCCCCGCAGGTTGGAAGCAGGGTATCTGAACATCACAAAGAAAAATGAGTAGAAAAAATGAGCAAGCAATATGGAAACTCTCAGATGGGAACATGTAAGGAAAATGTATTGGTGAAACCAAAACTGATTAGGAGCGCATGCATCTCTAACCCCATTTCTTGTAATATCCACAATAGCTATTAAAATTTTACAGTTCATTCATTGATGCCTGTATAACCTGTAAGGTGACATGGGAGTTTAAGAAGTTCACCATCTAAGGCACTGAGAGATGTAATTTCAACTTCGGATATGGGTTAGAGAGATCCAGGGATTTATATACTCCACATGCAACTTAGTTATAATGGATAAGTATTTTATCTACTGCTTCCATAGTAGGCATCTTACTGCTCAACCCAAACAAATGAGGATTTCTTTATTTTCAAACTATCCTTTTTCAAAAGTGATATCCGCTCCTTGCACATTTTGCTACATTTTTGTATGTATGGGGCTGTTTTTATCTTGCTACACAGAGATCACTAATGACACCTGTAAAGCAATGGTGCTGTGGACCTGATTATACAGCCCTTTTTCATATGGGTGAGCATGTACTCCAAGAATATACTCACATTTGGATAATGTGCATTTTGCATCTTCAGTTATGCGCATTTGTCACTAGCATTAGGCACAGGTATTAGACAGGGTCTACAAACCTGACCTGCAATGGTGCACTTAAGTGAGTAGTTGAAAGCAATGGGACTACTTATGGAAGGGAGGGATCGCTAATAACTACAAAAATAAACCTTATGTGCTCCCTGCTTCTAACAGTTATGGGCTAGATTGTGATCCTCTTACTAACAGCGGTGAGCAGTTACTCACATGAGTAGTCCAAGTGTCTCTTGTTTCCTCCTCTCATGGGTCTCATTGCACCTATATACCTCTTTTTCTCAGGAAAAAGCCAGTCATAGGTACCCACACAGAAACTCTTTGTTTGATACTCATAGCAAATTACATTTCTTCTTCTTCCTTCTTTCCACCTTCCTTTCCTCACTTTATGCTTCCCTTCTGTCCCTGCAGGTCCCCTCCTCTTTTCCTTCTCCTACGCAGCTTTCGATACTCTGTCACATCACATGATCTCCACAGCATTAGATATAAAAATTAATAGCATAGGACATGCAACATGGCAAAAAACCTCCCTGTTCTCTTTCAGTAAGCTAATACCCTGCATTCCTGACAGTGGCTTGAGGAAACACCTGGAGTATATGTTCTTCACAGGCAGATATATGTTCATATATGTAAGGGGAAGCCTTTCTTTCATGGGCCTTCAAGCTGTGCTTTAGCAGCAAGGTAGTAGTGTAAAGATGGGAATGCCTTTCTATGATTGAAAGGCTAAAACAGAAAAAAGAACTATCTGATCTCCCACCAGTGAGAAAGAGCTACCAAAAAAGCCAGGACAGAACACTATCTCTAAAATGATTTTTCCATTTCTGCCATGCTAAAAAGGATGCACAGTTACTGCTTAGTCTTAGCTTATGATTGCTTACCAGTACCAGCTGATTTTCTGAAATGGAGGATAAGAGATGCTGACAGCTGTGCCCTGTATGGAAACTGCCAAAATGCACTACATCTTGTCAGGCTGCCATGTGGCTCTCGGCCAAGTAAGATATCGATGACACATATAATGAGATACTAAAAGAACTAGCATGTAGCATAGATTCTAAGGAGAACTGGCAGAGCACAGGGATGGCCTTATGTTTCTTAGCACAGTGTAGTACTAGAAGATGGCGAACAAAAAGGATCTTTATTACAGCTACATGTATGGATCTGAAAGAAAAAAAAAAGCATGAAATGTAGCACCCTAGATAAAATGAAAGGAACAAGGAGCTACCCGAGTGAACATACTGTTGTGACACTTGACAAAGATATGAGAGTAAAAAAAAAACCCAGCAGTGGAAAAGGAGAATTGGGGAAGGAACCAGGTTAAAGGTTTTGAGGGAAAAAAGTGAAGCCGCAGAAAGGCAGAGTTAATGATTGACAAGGGGGATAAAGGAAATAAGAGGGGATTTCACAGATATATTTATGGGAGGAAAGAAATATTGGAGTTAGTGACCATATGTCCCATTTTCACTGGGACAGTTCCTTTTTTAAGCCCTGTCCCAGCTGTCCCACCTTTTTTTGCAAAAGGGGGCATTTGTCCCATTTGCTCTTGCCAACTTGTTCAAGAGCAAATGACACAAATATCCACTTTTGTCAAAAAAGTGGGATGCGAAGGAATATGCACCGGGACAAGCGGCAATGCCATCCCCACATCGGGGGGGGGGGGGGAGGCAGGGCTTGGGCGGCAGGCAAACATGGCTTGAGTGAGCAGCGACACCAGTCCCAGTGGGGGGAGACAGGACTCAAACAAGCAGCGACACCAGGCCCAACCTCTGGGAAATGTGGCCACCCTATCCAGTATGTGCATTGCTGCTTGCCCAAGTCCTGCCTACCCCATGCAGGGAGAGGGGCTCGGACGAGCAGCTCAGGCCAGCCCTGCACGAGGGGAGAGGGGTGGAAGGAGTAGGGGGGCAAAGGGGGAGAGCAGCTCGGGCCAGCTCCATGTGGTGTCTGTGACTTGCACTACACAAGTTTTATGGAAATATGCTTAAGACTGTGAATATGATGTAACTGGAATATGCTTTATGCAAAAGGTCTCTTGTAAGGTATCATAACAAAGGTTATAACCTATTGAATATATTCCTCCTATTTATATGCATGTATCCTTCTTGTATCTGAAGCTAGAAATATGAATTTGAATGGTCCTATTGTAATTATGTAAAATGTGGTCCATTAATGGTGGTTTAGAATCTTGATGGCTTCCATTGACTAGGACAATTGGTTGTAAATGGTTTTATTTACCTGCATGCCTTCCTGTGTATGGGTGGGCCAATCCAGGAAAAATGGAGACTTGGGGTCTTACAGTGACATGTGACCATGTCACATGATACTGGAATCCATCTCAATCCTTGTACTTTTCCATTGATGAGGCAGGGTGGGGACAGGCACAGACAAAAGATTTCCTCCTTGTGCCAAAGTTATAAAAGGGGGTGGAGCAGGACAAAAGTGGTGGCTAGTCATGAAAAACCCATGCTTACCCCCTGAGATGTCTGCTGGATCTAACAAAGACTGTACCGGGGAAAGGATTGGGCCCAGACTAGGGAGGAGTCTAGTCTGTGAAAGAAGCTTATTGGAACATCTTTGAAGGTGAGTTATTACCTGTAATCAGTTTCTTAATGTATTAGGCTTATGCATGTTTTGTTTTATTTTGCTTCGTGAATTACTTTGTTCTGGCTGTTATTAGTTGAAACAACTTAAATCCTATGTTTTATAGTTAATAAAATCACTTTCATTTATTAATAAACCCAGAGTAAGTGATTAATACTTGGGGGAGCAAACAGCTGTGCATATCTCTCTATCAGTGATATAGAGGGCAAACAATTTACTAATTTACTCTGTATAAGCTTTATACAGAGTAAAACTGATTTATTTGGGGTTTGGATCCCATTGGGGTCTGGGTGCTGGAGACAGATAACCTGCTGAGCTGTTTTTAGTTAGTCTGCAACTTTGGGGGCATGGCCCAGACTCTGGATGTGTGTTGCAGTAGGCTAGTGTGTCTGGCTCAACAAGGCCAGGTTCTGGATTCCCAAGCTAGCAGGGAAAACAGGCTTAGAGGTAATTTCAGCACATCAGGTGACAGTCCCAAGGCGATCTCTGTGACTGAACCCGTCACAGTGTCCCGTTTTCCCTTTGAGAAATGTGGTCACCGTAATTAGAGTGAAAAGAAAAATAATAGTGAGGAAATAATAAGGGAGATGGAATTAACTATTCTAAAATGGCTAAACTATTAAACTTTTTTTAAAGGGGTATGGTAGGTGGTGGGGGGGAGATGAGCATTATGTATTGTGAACTACTTCCTTTATATTAATCTATGTTACAGTTTTCAACAGTTTCTTTTTCTACTTGTGTTTTTCAGCGACTCTTCATTGGATGTAAATACTATATTATATTATTATAAAACCTAGAAAGGACCATCCAGTGAATCTAACTTAGATCCCTAGTAAAATAATGAAATAAGTATTATGGGACTGGGAGGGGAAAAAAGTACTTGGGGATAATGGGTCCATATCGGCACTGGCCAATATTCTGTTGGTTCTAATTCAGCAAAATACCTATGGATGTCCACCCCTCTTCAGGAAAGCACCTAAGCACACAGTTAACCTTTAACATGTACTTAAATGCCATTACAGTTAACTAAAGCACATACTTAACTTTAAGCACAAGAGATGGGTGGACTCTCCAAAATACAAATATAACCAACCTCCAGGGTCACTTGTTTTTTCTATTGTGGATCCACTTCCTGCTTCTAAAGACCAGGGGAGGATATTGAACTTCTGTCCCCACTCACATTGTTTGGCCTGGAACCAAGAACACACTCGGAAAAGATCCACTACTAGGGCCCAATAAAGGCTTGTTTGGGAGGATGGGTTGGCACCCACTATAGTTATTTCACTAAAAGCAGTCTGGATGCCCCTTGTGTTTTCTTCATTGGAGAGGAAGCTCAAATGGGGCCTGATCAAAGGATTCTATAAGCTTTTCCATTGACTTAAACTGCTTTTGTATCAGGCTCATGGAGAAGAGATGCCAGATCCTGTCTCACATGATGCTGCATATTCCCGGTAGAATTCAGATTGCCTCTGGTGAAAGCCCTTTTCTAGGTGGCAGTGGTGAGATTTCTCCTAGAATATCATGCACCTTCTTGGCATCCAATCAGAAAGCTGCTGACAAACTGGAGAGATTTCAGGGAGGAGCAACAAAAACTGGCTAGGGGGCTGGAGAGACTAATTTTCAATGGAAGATTAAGAAGACTAACTATGCGTGGCTTGGCTGAAGAATGACAAAGGGAGATACTGATAATTATCTGCAAGTATTAGAAGTGTATAAACATCAAAGAGGGAGAGGAATTGTTTTGCATGGTCCATGGGAATATAGCTAGGACTAATGAGATGAAATTTAGCAAAGGAATATTTAGGCTGAATATCAAGGAATTCATCAAAGTATGGCATTAGACTGTAGAATACTTTACCAAGGAACGTACAAGAGTGAAGTCCTCTCCCTTGAGTCAGATGGGAGGATTTGGGGCATGAATATTAACAGGCTTGTTCAAAATTAAACACTGAAACTTTTCACAATATTCAAGAACCACTGGAACCAAACTGTGTCTTCAAATTTAGATGGGTATCAACAATTATATTTTTAAAATAAAATAAATGAATTTACTTCTGCTGATAAAATGCTGTAATAATAAAAATGATGGGCTGCTTAATACTGAAAAATGATATATTTAAATATATCATACTGAAGTATATTTTAAAAGAGGGGTTCTCAAACTGGGGGTCAGGACTCCGTAGGGGGTCACAAGGTTATTACATGGGGGGTCATGAGCTGTCAGCCCTGACCCTAAACCCTTTGCCTCCAGCATTTATAATGATGTTAAATATATTTAAAAGTGTCTTTAATTTTTAAGGGGGGTTTCACTCAGAGGCTTGCTATGTGAAACGGGTCACCAGTACAAAAGTTTGAGAACCACTATTTTAAACCCATGATGCATTGGGTTAACTTCATCTTGGGTGTAATGGCACTGAAGCCAGTGGGGTTACCTCATGGTGTATTTGGCCCATAGCTCTAATGTGGAATGTAGTTGGAAAATATATATTTTAAAATATCAAATAAATGTATGGCTACTATGATTGCAGTGCAACCAATTATTTCATAATATATTGATCTCCTATAACTGATACCCATTCAAGTTATTGAGTGTCAGAATTTAGCCCTAAATGTCTGTAAAAGCACACTAGAAAAGGTGTGACATCGCCAGTTTTGTTCCTTGGAACAAAGAAAAGTGAATTTCACTAGGAAAGGCTGGACACAGTGACAACACGAACAAGAATCTTGGCATCTGCATGGGACAGTACACATGTTAATCTGGTCACCTGGATGTGGTAATAAGATAGCTTGATAATGTGTCAGATGTCAGCCTCAAGGCTCAGTTCCTCATTGAACAGTACATCTATACATTTGACTGAGCAGATTAGTACCACCAATTGAGATGGCAGTGTGAGAAGCATTACTGAACAGGTGGTGCAAGCTGAACGGAAGGATATCAGACTTACCAGAATTAAATGAATGAAAGTTAGAGGGCATCCCTAACTGAAGCACCTTCAACCATTTACCTGCTCAGACAACGCTCTCCTTATATCCAGCTGCCATGGACAACTAAACTTGCTTATCTTCCTTATATCAATGGATATCCAGATTTAAATGCTTCAAAATAGACTACAATGGCAGTATATATTCAGATAAAATACAAGACTCAAAACACAGCTCTGAAGCCACCACAGCATATAGGGTGGAAAGCAATGTAATACTGCCTTTCCCCAGTTTAAGCAACGCACCAGTGCCCCCACCTCCGCAAGCTAGCTCTGCTCTGTAACCTTATGTGTCTATATTGTATGATCTATTATTTGGAAATTTTCTCTGAGCACTTTTTATCCTGAAGCTAATGTCATTTGGGGAAACAGTACTCTGTGGTCATGTAATTAATGCACACACACACTAGCCAAATTAAGGTTGCATGGGCAACTGGAATTCTGTCATTTCCCAACTTTTAAAGTGCTTGACTATGTGACCTTAACATTCTTTTGATGTACTTTGTTTCAATATTATATAAGAATAATCAGTAACAATCTATATATGATAGAATCAGTAAAAAATGCAGTTATTCATCTATGTGGATGTTTACCTAAAATGCTACCTTTGATGTATAAACACAAGGGGTAGTGACAAATAGCATATCTGGGTTAAGTTACAATGGGAAGGAATAAGGAAGAAAGTAACTATCTGAGTAGAATTTAACCAACACACCTTGGCTAATAACCTGATTCTTGCAAGTCAGTACAGAACCATGGCAATCCTACTGAAATATTGGTACTGTACAGACTTCGAAGGAAGAGTCTCACTTATTGAGCACCGGCATAGTTTCTTGGACACCCTGCTTATTTTGTAAGAGCTGCCAAGATCACTTCTTCAAGTGAGATAGCTGCAACATATGAAAATAGGAGTAAATATTCCTGCTCAGACATATGTTAACTAAGATGATAGGACTCTGTAGCATCAGCAGAAGACGATCTCTCATACTGCTGTTAGATACTTGCTTGCATACTGCAATTGTCATGGTATATGTCATAAATATAAAGGGAAGGGTAAACCCCTTTGAAATCCCTCCTGGCCAGGGGAAAGCTCCTCTCACCTGTAAAGGGTTAAGAAGCTAAAGGTAACCTCGCTGGCACCTGACCAAAATGACCAATGAGGAGACAAGATACTTTCAAAAGCTGGGAGGAGGGAGAGAAACAAAGGGTCTGTGTCTGTCTGTATGCTGGTTTCTGCCAGGGATAGACCAGGAATGGAGCCTTAGAACTTTTAGTAAGTAATCTAGCTAGGTATGTGTTAGATTATGATTTCTTTAAATGGCTGAGAAAAGAATTGTGCTGAATAGAATAACTATTTCTGTCTGTGTATCTTTTTTGTAACTTAAGGTTTTGCCTAGAGGGGTTCTCTATGTTTTTGAATCTAATTACCCTGAAAGATATCTACCATCCTGATTTTACAGGGGGGATTTCTTTATTTCTATTTACTTCTATTTTTTATTAAAAGTCTTCTTGTAAAACACTGAATGCTTTTTCATTGTTCTCAGATCCAAGGGTTTGGGTCTGTGGTCACCTATGCAAATTGGTGAGGCTTTTTATCCAACATTTCCCAGGAAAGGGGGGGTGCAAGTTGGGAGGATTGTTCATTGTTCTTAAGATCCAAGGGTCTGGGTCTGTAGTCACCTAAGCAAATTGGTGAGGCTTTTTACCAAACCTTGTCCAGGAATTGGGGTGCAAGGTTTTGGGAAGTATTTTGTGGGGAAGGACGCGTCCAAACAGCTCTTCCCCAGTAACCAGCATTAGTTTGGTGGTGGTAGCGGCCAGTCCAAGGATAACGGGTGTAATATTTTGTACCTTGGGGAAGTTTTGACCTAAGCTGGTAAAGATAAGCTTAGGAGGTTTTTCATGCAGGTCCCCACATCTGTACCCTAGAGTTCAGAGTGGGGGAGGAACCTTGACAGTATATTATTATTATTTCCTGTTGAAAACTGCCAAAAAAGACATGGACTCTGGAGAGTATGGTCAGGCTGAAGCACATAGAGGACAAACAAAACTTTTGAAGAGACCTACATATGCATTGTACATTGACTCTATTTTATTTACAAGCATACATAAATAAGGAAAGCCCATTTTGAGATGCAGATTTGTACAAATGGATCTCTCACAACAGATGGAGATGTATGTTGCCCTGTGTTTATATCCTGGAAGGGGGGATACCTACTACTATTTAAATTCTTCCCTTTTTATTCAAGCACATATCAGAACTGAGCCCTTAGCATGCTTGAAATGAGTAGAGCTCCGATGACGATGTAAGAATCCACAGTGTAAAAATCCACATTTCCTAACTGTACAAATAGCAAGTACTAAAATAGAATCAATAGAATAACACTCTAGTTCAGATCAGTCAGCATAGGAAGCTGCTTATGGTGAGACCATTAGAGAAATGCACCTGAGTAAGAGCAGAGTCTCATTAGGTGGAGATATCTGTGAATAGAGAACATGTGCAAGAAATGTTATCTTCCACAACGAGCTTATAAGCTAAGTATTGTGGCCTAAACAATTCAATTTGAAAATCTAAGCCATATTAAACCATAGGGTTAAAATGTGCCCCAAACTAATAAACTTCAATTTGATTTGCCAACATGTTACCTAAATATGAAATTTTAAAAGCAGCCGTTTCAAAAAGTTTAGCTGATGGGTAGAGCTTAAATATTCCATGCCTCAGACAGAACTAACTGGTTTCCTTGGAACCAAATATCAGCAGGTTCAGCTCTCTCATTTAGCTTTTGAAATAGGTATATTGATGTTATGTCCTGGAACCATCCCCTCCAGAGTCCACATCCTTTCTGTTGTGGGGGGCTCAAAACTGGATGCAATACTCCAGATGTGGCCTCACCAGTGCCGAAGAGAGGGGAAGAATCACGTCCCTCGATCTGCTGGCAATGCCCCTACTTCTACAGCCCAATATGCCATTACCTTGGCAACAAGGCCACACTGTTGACTCATACTCAGTTTCTTGTCCACTGTAACCCCCAGGTCCTTTGCTGCAGAATTGCCCCTTAGTCAATCGTTCCCCAGCCTGTACTTTTTTTTAACTTGCAGGCAAGAATACTGTGGGAGATGGTATGAAAAGCTTTGCTAAAGTCAAGATATCAAGATATATCACGTCCACCACTTTCCCCACATCCATAGAGCCAGTTATCTCATCACAGAAGGCAATTGATAAGTGGGTAGAATCGAAGAGAGTCAAAGTATGTCCAAAAAAATCTAAATATGTTTACTTTTAAAAGTGCCTGGAAGGAGTCTTATTTGTTGTAAACTACATTAATGTTGCCTCTCTTTCTATTTCTTAATTTAACCTCTGAATTGGGCCCTGACTATCAGGCTGGTCCTAGTAGTTTACCATATGGGCTTTTCAGCAGAGACCTAAGAAAAAGAGGACCATAATACACTGCACAACAGCAAGAGTGTGGAGGGAATATTGGTTCAGGATACTGGACAAACATTATAATTTACCAAGATTAAAAATCTTTAATGTCCATGAGGGTCAATTGGCTACCATTCTTCCCCCTTAGCTCAGAAGTGGCTGCATTTCAGAGGTGATGACAGTTTATAGTCTGTGAAGTGCTTTGTGTAGCACCTGTCCTTTCAGAAGGTCCCAAAGTGGCACTTGGTATGTGAAGCATCAGCATGAATTGAATTGTTGCAGCCAAGCTGTAAACCCCTGACAAATAGGGGCTTAAAATTGAAACAATGACAGCCCCTTCACTGTAGTGATGGCAACATGTGATATAGTAGGAAAATGAAATGTGAAATTTATCATTTTGCTATGAAACAGCAGGAAGGGATAGATAATCTACAGAACTATTTTTAAACATTTAGCGCACACATTTTCCAGAGTGCTTTCTTCCTAATAGCATTCTCAGTGGGGAAAAGGAATATTTTCATCACGGGACCACTTTAAGCATAAATGGAATATCACTGTTTGTAAGTAAAAGCTGCCATATCTTTCGGTTTTAAGTGCAATGAATAGAATTGATAAACATCAAATGAAAATAAGGGTCTCATTTTCTTTCAGTGTGGGAGCTAAAGCCGTACACTAGATTCTGGATGAGGTAAAAGGCTTTAGCTGTCAAAGATTTCTGACATCCCAGAATTCCTATCACATTTCCCAAGGTTAAATGCATCGCCTCAAGGCAGCTGCTTAGAATGATAAAAGGGGCACCATAGGACAGCCATGCTCTTTGTAATGTTAATAAACCTTGATTTTGATATCAGATGCAACCCTGGGAAAACCTGCCAGTTTTAGACTTAAAAATCTAGCACTGTTTAGTGGAAGTTAGTGTAAAGAAAGTATTAGTTTGGTCGTGGTGATGGGCTAGTTTGAGTGGCACATGAAAGCAGCAGGTACACTACCTTCTCTTCCTTGCCAATTCTTTCTTTGGTTTATGAAGAACAAAAGGAATTGCCCAAGTGCTAATTAAGCTGAGTGCCATATTAAAATGCACTGTGATGTTTCCTATATAATTGCATCTGGAATTTTGCTTTCGAGGTTAACTGTCATTTGGGCTAGGTTGTCACTGCAAAAATAAAGTTTTTAAAAAGAGTGTTTTTATATTGAGCTAGTGATCTCAGTGTAAGATCCGAGTAGAAGCAAGGTACTTTTGTAATTTTTTACTTGGTGTAGTGTTGTTAAACCCAGGTGTGGGGGTATAGAGTTGATTTCATTTCCTTTTTTTTTTTATCAGTTTAGGTTTTTATTCACAAAATACAAGTTTTGGAAAAAGTTTACTCCCTAAAATGCTACTTTAACATAACGAATAATTAGGAGCAAATTAGCTCTTGACTCACTGCTAAATATATGTGCACACAGTTTTAAACTTCGGGGGATGACTCAGAATGAGTAAAATTAAGCCCATGCTGGATTAGGGTTTTCATCTAACAGATCTAAAATCACTATGAACAGTGAGATTTAGGTCAAATTTTAGCCTACTGGGGCTCTGCAGTATGGAGTCAGTCAACTGAACTCCACAGCCCAGCCTGGTCCTGCTGGTGAAACTCTGGCCCCACTGAAGTCAAGGGCTAGTCTCCCATGGATTTCAGTAAGTCCAGAACTTCACCCTGGGAGTTCAGCTGAAATGTGGATATAGAGATTCCTCCCGACGCAAGGGTTGCGATGTTACTCGTGAGGTGACCTCACAATCCTGTCCTCCAAATCTGTCATCAAGACCCGCTTCTGCTAAGACTAATGGTAGCAAGGACTGTCTCCCAAAAACCCAAACAAAACATTACATTAAATTATCTCAAATCCATCAAGTTGTGTACTTTGTTGGCTTAAGTAACTACATAACCTCATTACTATTAAGAAGGGGCCAAAACACGAAAAAGGGAAAAGGCAGGCAACCAAAACCCACTTTCTCTCCCTTACTTTTCCCTGCTTTTGAAAAATGGATATTATTTTTCTCCTCACTTTTACAATGGAAAAAAGTGTGAGAAAGAGAATAAAAAATTCAACAAGAACATTTTCAGAACAAAAATTCTAAAGTTTTTAATTGAAAAGGGAGAGAAGTGAAACATTTCAAACAAAACTAAATCTGTTCATTTCCTTTCAAACATTTTCACACACTCAAAAAAATTTCAAGCAGTTCTGCTTATGAGGCAGAAAGGAGGTTTAAGGGAAGACAAGTTTGCAAGAGCTACAGCTGCAGCAGAACAAGTCATAAGGGTCATAATTAGTTAACTAAACTAATAAGCAATGGATAATGCAGCAACTGTTTCCTCTGTGCTATGCCACAAATGTAAAAAAAACCCAGTTACTTTAGCGGCAACCCCAGCAGTGAATAAGACTCCTTGTATAATTAATAGTTTCATTGGTTGTATCCATGAGGAAAGTGTGTGATGGCTCCAGGTGCATATTAACAGTGTGTGTCCAAACAATTACTTTGTCATGCATAATGACATGCCAACTTAAAATCAATAACAGGCAAGGCAGGATTTCACATCTGGCTATCAGCACAAACAGAAGGGGATGGTGAGGTGGCAAGGAAGAATTCCTCTATTTTGGGCAATCATTTTTGTTAAAACAAATCCATCATACAGAACAATAAGTATGTTCCAGGACCTACTATGAAGCTTGTAATTCTAGACAAAATAGTTATAGACCCTTTTCATTAGAACAATGGTTCTCAGTCTTTTTCATAGCAGGACTAGAACTGGGCAGACACTTCCTTCCACCTGCACCCTCCTGGAAAAGTTTGACTGTGAAGAAAAGTGTAAATTTTGCTTTCCATGAAATTTTTCGTTTTGTCAAAAGGTAGTTTCAACAGTATTTTTGGCCATCGCTAACAAGGATCATCCTCACTGGATCCCCTCCCATTTAACAATAAGGGAAGGGCAAGATGGTTATGATGCCCTGACAACTGTTCGCTATCGCCCCAGGGTCACAAAGTGATTATAAAACATTAAAATTAGCTAAGCGGTTTTAGCTACACAAACACAAGGACTTTAGAATAAAGGATTCCTGTCCTTTACTTTTTCTTGTGGAAAAGGGAGGTAACTGCCCCAGGAGGGCAAGTTAGTCTTATTTCAAATATTTTGTAACACTGGAAGAATGAGATGCTCCAGTTAAAGCTGGGTAGCAGTTTCAACTTGTGTGACCAGCACTTACTCAGCAGATCATCCCTACAGCAGCTCTCTCTCTTTCTTTGGCAATCTCACAGAGGTTGTATTTTCATAAGGATGAAATGCTCTTGAACAATTTCTCTAATGTATTGGGCACCTAAAAGCATTTCTTCAAGATCAGGCAGACTCACCTCATTTCTCAATTATTCCAAAATTGTTTTAGAGAGCACAAAACACACACAAACATGTACACATACATTCATATTTAAGGACACACACGTCTATATATTTTGGACCAGTTCTTCCTTTTTATCTAGTTTTTTCTACCCTTTGGGAGCGTACCATGTACTGTATGCCTAGCCACTATCCTCAGAAGGAGACAAAGACTGTAAGTCAATAGCTCCATTGCTCAGATATACTGGAACTTTTTATCACAAGACTAAACCTTGTCTATGCAAGAGACAGCACCTTCTCAGGGGCCAGTCCTAGGCTATGGAATGAACTCCCACGAGAACTAATGACCATCACAAGCCACATCACATTATGCTCCAAGTGCAAGGCTCACTTCTTTAACTTTGCCTTCTCTAACACAAGCACATAGCAGCACATACATTTATTTTTTATAAAATCTACCAAAAAATACACTACACTGCACACACATTTCTCCCCCTGGGGAAAGAATGAGAGACGGAATGAACCAGATGTTAGTCACGTCACTTAATGCGTAACTGGAAGTCACTCAGATATTATGGAGACGAGGGCAGTATGAGAACCTGAATAAAAGAGAGAACTTATCAAATTCTAGGGCAAGAAAATACTGAACTCAAGTTATTTGACTGGGAGAGTCAGCAACATCCACATTTTGATACAAATTATGTGAGAAATTTCAACTTATGGAAATAGAGAGGAACCTCCAAATTTTAAATTGCTTTTTACAAATTTTCTTTTTTTTTTGTTTGGTTTTCTGTTCTCCTAACAAAACTTCTTTTCATGTTATCTTTGTTTGATAGCCTAATAAATTTCTCAAATCACCACTGATCTTCCAAAAGTGAGCCATAGTATGGCCAGTTAGTTGCGGCACTGCTCTTGCAAGAGACTGCATGCAAATGCAGGAGTGGGCACTAACAGTTTCTGTGGGATTATTCAAGCAGACTGCTCCTTTGGGTCTCATCTCCCATCCTTCCGTGTTGAGTAGTAGATATGGAGTAGTAGCAATGGGACTATTCTAAGGATGTTAGAATCTGGCCCTTAGCTGCTAGACAATTCACGTTGTAATGGTGTTTCAAGTATAAAGGATTGACTGCCTAGGACCATACTGTGTTCCCATATTGCACTGTCATTACAATAACTGTATAGGAAGTAAATTTCCTGGTGTTTCTGAAACATTTTAGCTGTATATCATGAAAATTCCCACAAAATTGTGAAAACTAGAGGTTAAATATACTGGTACTGAGCTAATCTGACTCCTTTGCTGGTATTCACAGTGCTTACAGCTCTCCCAAGTGTTTAAAGACCAACAAAACATCAGCATAATAGGCTCACTCAAATATTCACTTCTTCATCGTCAACAGAAATACCGAAAAATCAAAATCTGTTTTATTTCCCCTCCTTCTTTTTAGAGCAATGTTTTATTATAGGAAGAGCTTTAGAAATCATTGCCCTATGAAATACTATTCTGTCTCTCGGAATAAAGCACTCTGGCAGATACGTCCAGAACTACCATACACATCACTAATACAAAGTAACAATCATTCTATACAATTGAACTTTATTTGACCATCACGAAAAATAGTATAAAGCACCAGTATAACAGATCTGGATATTTTTCTTCTGTTCCAACCTGCATACTTCAGCTCAGACATATTCCCAGCCATAATTTAAAACCACTCATCATAACCTGCCTCCCATTATCAGCCACAGTTCATTCTGAGCTTTCCTTGTGCAGCAAATAGCTTTACAGCTCCTCCAGAAAGCTGGATTGCAAAATTTATGGTTACTCTACTTCAGACACTTGAATTTCCCACCTGGACAATAAACTCCTTTAACTACTTTAAATCTTCATGATGTTCTTTCTGTCTTGTTCTCCAAGGGCTAGATTGTCACTGATACTGCATACCCATGCAGTGGAGTAATATCCTATCCCCATGCAGGGTGCAATCTCTGGAGTTTGGGGATATGAAGCAGTAAGCAGACATTGTATGTTCGTTTACTCCCTTCCCCAGACCACTTGGGTGGAGAGGGCAAGAGAATGGACCCAGTCTTGTCTCCCCTCCCACTCTACTTCGTATCTGGAGAAATGTTGTAATCTGTAGTTGATACAGGACAGCAGGGAACTTTTGTGAGTAAAACCACCATTTAATAGACCTATCAGCAATGAAAAAATTGGTTAGTTACAAGTTCAGAAGACTGTTTCATTACCCTTTACTGTGTTTAACTACATTCACTGATCTTATTAAAAATATACTAAACCTCCTTCATACAAATGAGTTATAGAGCCATATTTAAAACAAAATAGTTTGCATACTCTGGTGTTGCTAGAGAGTGCAGCAGACGTCTTTGTATAGACACAGCATTTTCGCAGGTCAGGCTACAGATCAAGACAGTAGGACCTAGATCCTCAACCTAGAATGATCAAACTGCGTGTACTAATCAATGAGAAATTGGTCAGTACACATGGACTGGAGAATGGGATCCATGGTCAATAATAAAAGCTGTCCAGATTTCAGAGCTGATAGTACTGGACAACCAGCCCTTTCTTCTTGTCATATTTATTTGCCTGGCTTCCAATCATTGGCCTAGCCTCACCAACCCAATTCTGAACAAAGGGATACTCACCCTCCAAGAGGCACAGACAATGCTAGTGATCAAACCCTTCTAGTGGATTTTCTGTATTACTTTCTCTGTCTTGCGGGGTCAACATGTTTTTACTTTTTGTATACACACAATTCCCTTTCACAATTTCAGCGGTATTGTATATGCAGTATGTTCATGTAGCCACTAGAAAGAGTGCTTGGAAGATAGTATCAAGACTTCTAAGATAACCTCGATCTTAATGAGTTTTAGGAGTCAGAGTCCATTTTTCACTTCAGTACTTGAGACTATGTGTCTTAATCACCTCCCCGAATGGCCACAAATCCACAACAGACATCACAGAAAAAAGCAGCATGTGTATTAAAATATCTTTTAATCTGTGTATTAACAGCCCTACTGCTTTATAACAGCACTTCTAGAAGTACCTCCTCGGAATTTGAGGAATTACATTGCAGTGTTTGTAGGTAAGCATTTTTCCATCTTTGTTTTTCATTGGCCCATTTCCAATTTTGAAATTTCCACGCAAGGTGTTAGTCACTTGGTCAATAGCTCTGAAGTTTCCTATCACAGAAGCAGCTTCAGCTGCTAGGTCTTCAACATATCTCCATTTATCTTTCCTTGTGTTGCTTTCCACTGCTTTATCTGTTTTTTTGTACTCATAGCATTCAGGAATTTTCCTTTTGCTACTTTTTCAGTCTTCGATGAGATGCCACATACTTTGGCTTATCCAGTTCTTGCTCTATGTTTATATCCAGCTGTGGCTGCTACAACTTGAATCACATTGTCTCTAAGCACTGCTTATTTTTTCTTCAGGTCCTGTCTGTATCTCACCTTCCTCTGCTTCTGGCAGTGTGTCAAATCTGTTCCTCAGTTTAAGCTAGAATTTCTTGCAGTTCTCTTTTGTTTTCATTTTTTCACTCTTGATTTTCTTTACTTCTTTCTGTTTTAAGTTTATCTTTCTCATTTAATATAGGTTTAGCAATCCAAAGATTATGGTTGCTGCTGACATCTGTTGCTCCATATGCCCTTCCATCTTGGACTGATTACCTGAATCTCAGACTAATGCAGATATGGTCGATTGGGTTTTTCATTTTGCCATCTCGTGAATTTCATGTTTCTTTCTGTATCAATTCAAATGTAACTTCAGCACAAGTCTACAAGAGCTGAAGATCTACAAAATTTTAGACAGAAAACTAGACATCTTTAAAAATAAGTGTCTGCAAAAGATTCTGTTCAATCGTTGGAAAGGCTGTATTATCAATGAAGATAAATCTGAGTAATGGCCAACCAGCAGCTCCATTTCCACCAGAATCAGAAGTAACTGCTGGACGTGTTTGGGCCATGTACTTGGATGCCAACACAAGACTTCCACATGAAGCTGTGAAGTAATGAGGAAACAAGGACACCCAAGATAAACCTTAAAAAGAACCAGTATTGCCAGTCCCAAATGTTCAAAAATCATGAGTCAGGCTCACCAAAAATAATGAGATTATGTAAAAATAACAGATCTTAGGTTCTTTCTATTTGCCTTCTGCTTTTTGAGCCTTTAGGGTGCACTGGGGTCACATTTTTAAGCTTTCTCCACAGCCACAAGGGCAAGAAACATACTTTTTCTTTAAGAATGAAGGCTGAAATCGTTACTTGACTCCAGGAGCTGGGGCTTTAAGGGAAACAATAATTATCATGAGACTCATGACAAAATCATGAGAATTGGCAACATGGATTAGCAGGGAGGGCAGAAGAGTCAATCTCAACACCATATAGCCAATGGAAGCAGCAAAAGCAAAGGATAAAGAGGAATGGAAGAGGCTACTTCTGCTCTGTGCAGCAACAGAATGGTATGGAAAGGATGTAATGTAATAATGTTTCTAGATAAAAAGAAAAGGAGGACTTGTGGCATCTTAAAGACTAACAAATTTATCTGAGCATAAGCTTTCGTGAGCTACAGCTACAGCTCACTTCGTCGGATGCTGTAGCTCACGAAAGCTTATGCTCAGATAAATTGGTTGGTCTCTAAGGTGCCACAAGTCCTCCTTTTCTTTTTGTGGATACAGACTAACACGGCTGCTACTCTGAAACCTGTTTCTAGATAGGAAGCCAGCTAGTCAATCAGCTTTGAGTCAAGAAAAACACCTACACTCAGAGACATGGGCAGGTCAGTAACTGTGACATCCCTAACAAACATAATACATCCTGCAATATCTTTCACCTATCATTTCATATGAATAAATTAAAAATAATTCCTACAGCTCTGCTCAATGTATGCTCCATATGTCATAGAACTTATTACAACAGAAAACTATTCTGTGTGTCTTAGCACCTGGGCATGGCTCTGATGAAGAGATGAAGTGGAATGGCTCGAAGTGGCTTGGATACTTAAGAAGAAGTTCCTGTATGCTTTCTCTTTCTGTTTCTCCCCTTTCCACAGCAGTAGTTAGCTGTGTCAGATCAGGAGACATAATATCCAGATGGGTTTATTCTATGAGACATGGCAGTACGGTTTGCAAATGAAGAGTTAATCCCCTCATAGAAGGGATGCCTCCGAGTGTATGTTACTATTGCATGGACCAGAACATGCTAATTGGAAATGCTCCAAGTTCCAGGCATTTGCAAGTTGAACAGATGACAATCTATGTAACTGGTGATAACTGAAGGCAAATTATCTTAACTGTGAATTAGCTCTCAGGTGTTCTGAGCTAAATAAAAGTAAAGACTGGGACAGCAGCACTAGTTGTTTATGGTGAAAGAGTTGGCAGGAGCCACAGTGGTATAAAATCTAACAAAACACTGTGTGATTGTTGTGGTTCAGGTTTTCACAATTTTGGAATTTTGGCTGTCAGGCAACGGAGGAAATACCAGTGCAGAGTGGTTGTGATTTGCTTGTGAAAAGAAAACTCTTTATTTTTGTTCTCTTATGAATGTTGTCAAGATGAATAACTAGTAGACCAGTGGCCAGTGGAATCAGATCATTTATCTGTAGCTCACCCACCACCCATAATCTGGCCTATTACAACTTCTCCTTGTTTTGGTTCTTTTGGCTGTCTTTCAACATTCTTACTTCTCTCTTCTTTGTAACAGTTTCCCTTCTGCTTTTTTGTCCTTCTTCCATCTGTACTGACACCAGTTCTTTCTCTTCTTTGTCTCTCTGATTATCTACCTCTGTTACCTTCCTGCTTTGATTCTGACAAAAATGGGGAGTAGTAGGTCCTAATTAAAAGAGAAATTATTATTTGTTATTCCATTTAGGGGCAAAAATCTCTTTGCATGTTATGG
This sequence comes from Lepidochelys olivacea, assembly GCF_965140295.1. Lineage (NCBI taxonomy): Eukaryota > Metazoa > Chordata > Testudines > Cheloniidae > Lepidochelys > Lepidochelys olivacea. The sequence goes on from NC_140422.1 coordinate 29,654,229, forward strand.
CTGAGAAAGCAAATTTATTATTGATTCACACCTTGTATTATAGAAAAAGCAAAATTATATGCATATGAGCACTGATATCACAAATTAAGCTGTATATAATATCATAAATTTTACAAGTCACAGAATTTCATGGTTGGGTGAAATATACATAAAGTACACTCTGTTACTTCCACCTTGCCTCTAACTTTCTTTACCTTAATGCTTATCATAAAACTTAATACCTTAATGACTAGTGCTGAAATTAAACAAGGTCCCTTCGGATTAATAGGAAAATGATAAAACAACAAATGATCTGTAGCAAATTGGTTCTTCAGTTTGTCACCTTTTTCCCTCTTCCTTACAGGAATACACCCTTTTATTATTCTTATATTTTCCTTTTCTGACAGATCTCGTGAGTAAAAATGACAGCACTTTAAAAAATAAAATCAGATTCTGAAAACACTCAGAACCTCATATTGGAATTTCAGTCTTTGACACTGGAAACAGACATCCAAGACAATTGTTAGTATTCTGCATTGTGCAGATAACGACTTACGTTGGGAACAAATTCTTCTGAGAGACATCCCTGATAAGATTATAAATTAGCTTCTACAGAGAAAGTTCACTTAAAGACAGATTTAATTGTTTGCCAATAAAAATCTCATGTTGCATGGAGATTTCAGGGCTCGTTTTAACAGCTGTTTCTTTCAAATGCCTTGTTTTAACAGTTTCGTTTTTGTTTGTTTAATGAATTTCATTGTTTTAACACAAAATTTGACTTTTTATGCCTTTTCATGACATTCTTCTTTATGGAAACAAGATTCTCCTTTTGGTATACAATAATAGAGGATAAGCAACTCTATATAACATTTTTCTATTCCAACTGTGTACAGGATACTGAAAATAAATATAAATGGTAACATCCTATGCCAAGATGTTTTGTAATGCATTTATGGGCAGCCAAATTTGTTGTGTCCAAGACCCCTGATTTGTACATTAAGCCCAAACAGTTAAAAGTTTGCTGTAGGCAAATATACAATGCCAATGCAAGGTGAGCAAAAACCTATGGCATGTATGTACTTGATGGGCTATTGTGGTGGGTTCAAATAAAGCAGGAGCTGATTCTAAACTTTGACCTAGGATTAAAATGAAACCAAATAAAAAATTGGGGCAGGGGGAAGTTTTGAGAATGTTTAGAGGTTATTGTTTGGAGAAATTCAGTTAAGCATCCAAACTTTTTGATGTTTATTTGTACCAGTCAGCCTTGGAAGTCACTAATGTGTTCAGTGATTAGGGAAACCACTCTCTCTCTCGAGCCTTTATTAAGTTCTTTGACCACAGATCAAAAAGTGGCCTCCATCTGTGTTCGCTCTATCACCGACAAATGTAGGTAAAGGCTGTTACATATGAATTGCCCATAGAGATTTTGTGAGATGGGTGCAGAAGTGGTAGGTTATTACCTGCATGAACCAAAAATTCACTCAAGACTTTGTGCGTACACAAGAGAAATCTGGGCTGAGATTGTTCAAGCACTTCATTCCACAACGAAATAGCTCCTTACTGTTTAGAAGAATAGACAGTTATTAAAGTGTGAAGAAGAGGAGTACTTGTGGTACCTTAGAGACTAACAAATTTATTTGAGCATAAGCTTTCGTGAGCTACAGCTCACTTCATCGGATGCATGCAATAGAAAACTGTAGCTCACGAAAGCTCATGTTCAAATAAATTTGTTAGTCTCTAAGGTGCCACAAGTACTCCTTTTCTTTTTGCGGATACAGACTAACACGACTGCTACTCTGAAACCTGTAATTAAAGTTTGAGTTGCTTTACATCTCTCCCAAATTCAGTGAGGAAAAACATACACCTTCTAAAAACAACTACGTTTCTGAGTGCATTCCAGCTATCACAAAGTAGCTTCAATCATAAACAAAATCCTTTCAATGAAGAAATATATTTTTTCTTTCTGAATAGGTAGCTAGGTTTTCAAAGAGGACATTTGAGCACAGTGTACTGCACAGTAATTCTTATCACTGACTACTGTCATTTGAGGCCTTATCCAAAGACCCTTAAAGTCAGGGAACAGACTCCTGTTGATTTCAATGTGCTTTGGATCAGGTATACAAAGAACACCTAATATCTTAGTAATCAGCATCTTAGTTTGTAAATAAATGGTAATTCCCGCAGAGAATCCACTAATGAATACAGAGAAACTACTGTAACCTCCATTTCTGTAGGTTCATAGTGAACATCAAGCTGCACTTATGCTAAAGATTTAGGCAGATTTCCTTCACACCATCACTGCATCCTTGCAAAAAAATTTTTTTACAGATTTAAACTTTTGTTTCTAACAGACATTGCTCTTGGCATCAAAGGGCTTTAGGACATGTATTTTTGCTGGCATGCCAGTGCAGCAATTTATTTATGCATTGACTAAGTATAGTACTGCCCGAAAGGTGCACGACCTTCATCCCTTTTAAGTCATTTCCAGACTAGACCAATATCGTCAAAGTTCAAACACTGACCCATGTAAATAGAGGTCTATAAAATTAGAAAAATGCTGAACTAGAGTATATAGAAATGTCTGACATTCCCCTGCTGAGAATAACAATTCCATCTCTTTCCACCATGACAAACTTGGGTTGGATATATTTTACCTGTTTGTAATGTACATAAGAGCTTACCATTGCTGTCACTGTGCAGAAAAATTAACATTAGTATGTGAATCATGTAGCAACAAGAATAGACTCCTTGCAAGGTTAAACAAAAGGTCAGAACACTCTTAGAACTTTCATGTGGTAATTGTTATTATGTAACCCACTTATTTGGAGGATATGTACATTAGTGAGTATATTTATAGTACCTGGCTTTGTAGTGACCATATAAGCCATGGGAAAACAAAAAAGAAGATATAAAACATTTATTAATACCTTTATTTAAAAAATATCTGGAACTGTAACTAAACATAATTTTATCTGAGAATTTAAATGTTTAGGAAACGAGTAATTTTGGGGGGAGTTTTGGTTTGCGTTCATTTCACAAGTAGCAGATCAATTTGCAAATAGGGTGGATAGATACTTTGTTTATTTGTTTCTAGGTGCCTTTAACCCCAAGGTAGCAGAATTTTTTTTTTTTGAATTTTCAAAATGTTCATCAAAATTTTTAATTTTTCATTAAAAATTTCATTTGTTTCTCAATTGGCTAAACTTTGAACTAACAGCCAAGGGCAAAGAGGAAGGCATATGAGAGAATTCACTGATTCTGATTTCCACTCAAAATCATAACTACTTCTCTGTTCCAGGTTCACTCAAAGATGTGCCCACTCTCACTTGGAATTCAGCTAAGATTTGCATAAAGCTTAGTAAGCCTGAGTGAACTTTCAATGTTGTTTAACACAAACAGAAAAAAAAATCCACCAGAACCAAGTCCAACCCCCTTAAAAAAGCAAAATGGCAACAGAAAATCAATGTGTTTGGGCTGGTTTAATGTTTCCACACTTTTTGCATTAGGTTTGCAAAAGCTGAAAAAACAGTGGTCCAGTTTGCCCTGAAAATAGCAATTGTCCGTAAACAATGGATTGTAAATAGTTAAACGTCCAAACTATGGCCCCAACCCTGAAAATGTCTAAGCATGTGCACACTTTTAGCAACTTCAATAGTGCTACTCACATAAGTAAACTTACTCACATACGTATGTGTGCACAGGATCAGGGCCTATATGTGAAACTGGGAGAATTCCTTCCTGTTACACACTAGTTTACACACAATTGAAAGTTTCATTTTCCAAACCCAGGTGGCTTTCATTTGCGGTGGGTAGGTGTGACATGTCTGTTTTGTGCTCACCAGGATAACAGGTGAGTCCACAGAAATTGTGTTGTAACTTTTGCCATGTCATCTCTAGATGCTCTGGATTTTAGCATTCAATGGAAAACAACAATAAATTCATGAAGCTTTACTGCTTCTGCCAAATTTGACATCTTTCAGAGTATAACATTCTGAAAAGCCTGAACAATCCCTGCCAACTGCATGATTTAGCTGCTATAAAATCCCTCTGAATCAAACCCATTTAGAAATAAAAAAGAACCTGCCTGAGAATTTCATTGCACTGTTGGATACCCTCTCAAAGATCAATCACCTGTCCTCATTCTGTATTCCTGCTGTATTTTCTAGTTTAATCTTTTCAGCAGCTTACCTATTTCATTAAGGCTAGAATTTTAAAAGACTAGTCATTGCACATGGAAGCAGGGAATGGAGCTGGGAGAAGAGTGTGAAATCTGGACAGCACATTTCTTTATAAACTGTACTGTTATTTGAAAGGACAGGTGGGTTTTTTTGGTGTGGTTTTTTTGTTTCTTTTTTTTTAACATCTCTATGGTGTCCAATCTGTTTAGTATGTGAGGTTGCATGGTTTGCCATTCTAATATAATTGCACTCTTTCCTGTACCTAGATCCACTGAGCACAGAAAGGTGGGTTAAAGCTCCCTGGTTCTCTGCCATTTGCAGCTCTAGCCCCAGTCTGAGCATATGTTCCAGCAACCTCAGGATTGACTGCAACTGAGAATTAGCAGAGGGAGTTGCATTCCCCTCCCACTGTTATACCAATAAAATAAAAACCAGCAGGATTTTATTAAAGGGAATAAGGCAAAATGCCACATTTATTGTGAATACAGAAAGAATCATAGTAAGCAGTTAGTTATAGCTAGAACATTCCATTCAATTTCATATTTAGTCACACATTCATTCATACACACACACACACACAGGTTCTGCAAGTATCATTGTTATCATTGTTATCATAGTTACCAGCCTTAGAGTTGCTCATGCCAAGCCACTGGCCAGGTGGCCTGGACATGAGGAGGGAGCAGGGCCTGTCCTGGAAGCTGGTTTGCAGAATCAGACCCCAAGGTGCTCAGTTTCTAGAGTCCATTTTTACAGGAATTTGTTCCTATGCCAGTCTATGGGAATTGCTTCATCATGCTGTTGCTGAATCAATCAGCAGATGGCACATTTGTGACGGCTCCGTGATGTTCTTCGATTCTCCCATCCTTGAGGCTGTTGGGTGGATTCCAGACTGCCCTCTGGGGATCCTCTGGTTGTTTTCACTTGGCGCCTTCTTTGGCCGATGGACACTGGATTCTTAGGCTGGCACCTCCCTGATCATTTGTTTATTATCCACACCAAGCATCCATCCACATACATCCTCTATCTCTATTTTAACCACAATTGTTAACAAAGCAAGATAAATACAACAAAAGGGCGGGGAGTCTCTGTGTGAGTAGTTGTTCTTAGAAAGTATTGCTTTGAGAACAGACTCTGTTTTAGGATGTACTAACACAATTAGCAGCTTGCATTTTCACACAGAGAGGGAGAGAAACGGTAAAAACAAGAGACCAAAAACCAAGAGACCTCTTAATTAGTAATACCCTGGAATTTAAACTATGGGGAATCAAACTCATTTGTGATTTTAATACAGAACTTCTTTAATATGATCCAACACCACCCCAGGCCTGTCTCCAGTATACCCTGGAAGGGGTGGCATAGTAGCCGGCTACCATGGCTTTACATCAGCTGTGAGCTCCCTTATGCCATGTGAATTCTCAGCTGGCCAGCTGAGACCAGTACACACCTCCTTTGCACCGCCTGCGCATTGTTGGAATTACCAGTACAACTCCAGCTAGTCCATTTGGGCTAGATTGTAATTGGCCCTGGAATGGGTGCACAAGGAGGTTAGCGAGTGTATAGAGCCCCCCTCTGCAGTGGCTGGCCCCAGTCTCATCCATGTCCTCTCTTGTATGTCTCCCATCTGTTACATGGCTGTTCAGATATTCATTCCCCTAAGCACTGAAACCCACCTTCCTTCCATTGTATTGCCTTTGAGGCTGTGCAGTTTGCCCTCCATGGTGGATAAAGCTACTTGAATTCATACTCTCTGTTCTCTCTGAAAGCACACTCTTGGGGAAATGATCCTGCATAGTGCTGTAGGGTCTGGCCAGATCATATCCCTATCTTCTTCCTTAGCTTGGCATGCTCAGTCTGAGAGCCCTGTGGCCATGCACTGCAGCCCAAGCACCAGTGTGTTCAGGGCTGAGTTCGAGTTTTGGTGTAGGGTGCGTGTTCACTGGTTTATGCCCCCTCTGTGCTGGCTTCACCCATTCCCCTCCCCTGCCCAACCACTTGAGCAGGCGGAGGAATAGCAGCCGTGAGGAGCCTGCACTGCCCCCTGCACTGTGACTTGCAGTGCAGGTTGTTCACAAAGTGGGGGAAGGAAATGAATTACAGCTCTTGCTCCCCTGTGCACAGGACAAGAGACAACTGTGCCCTTAAAAGCCTTCCATTGTCGCCTTTTAATCTCCTCCCTGCCAATGAAGGACAGGCGCAACTCCCTTCAGATTTCCTGATAACGTTTCGTAAGAAAAGAGTCTCATTTTATATCCTTTATTCTGCCTCCCATCTAAGTTTTCTCCAAAAATTATCTCTCTGGCATAATAACTATTAATGGACAAACCCTGAAAGGTTTAGTGGTTCAATTCAGATAAGCATAGGAAAGCTTGGCTGCTTATCTGAAATTATCCCAACTGCTTTGGTCTAAAGATCTGGAAATCTCACAGGAGGAGGCTTTCTCCAGGGATTTCTCGTTCTTCTGAGTCCCGGGTGAGCAGAATGTAATACAAAAGAGCAGTCTCTGACAGTGCTTCATTTCTCCTCCAGGACTCAGCTGACAGCAGAAAGTGCAGAGGTAGATGAGGGCGAAGACAAAGTTAACTGAACTGTGACAAGTTCTGGCCCAGATTCTGTTTGATTTCCAGACGTGGTCCTGATCAATTCTTTGCTTTCTGAAGTCGTTTGCCCACCTCCAACAGGAGTGCACAGCATTCCAGAAAAGGTCTAAAATGTGCAAAGAGTTTTTATTCTGTTTTCTTCTGTTTTCTCATTTATTCCTTTTCTTCCAGATATAATCACTGGCTTCATGATTCTAAAGGTGTTAGCAAACCAGCTCCTGAATACTGATGACAGCCCTTTGGTTCTGTATACGAATGACCTCTGGTTGTTTTTACAGATGCTTAGAGAAGAAGCATCCATAGGCTAGATTGTGAGTTGTCTTTACTTGTGTGGTTGGGGAGGAGCATGTATAATTATAGTCCCTGAGTACGGGGACACAGAGACCTTTTTGTCCATGTGTCCCCAAGGGTGCGCAGAGCCTTCAGAGAATGTGGGGAACAGGGGAATGGATCCAGTATAGCTGTAGGGTAGGTGGACTAGAGAGAATCAGGCTGCATCAGCCTTACTGATCTAAACTCCCTCTTTGAAGCAGCAGCGATCACACAGGAAGGAATTATACCTCTCTTTCCTGTGCCTGGAGGCTATGGGTATGGGAATATGGACAATGACATATAGTGCGCACCAGGCTGCCTCAGGCCTGGTCTACTCTAGGAAATTAGGTCTGTATAGCTACATTTCTTAGGGGTGTGAAAAATCCACACCCCCTAAGCAACACAATTAAACCTGTCTAACTCCTAGTGTAGACAGAACTAGGTCGACAGGAGAATTCTCCCCTTGGCTAGCTACTGCATCTCTGAGTGGCCTCCCGTCAGCCTAGATAGCATATTCATTGAAGCACTACAGCAGTGCTGTTGCAGCACTTTAAGTGTAGACAAGCCCTTAGTGTGCCCATACAACCACCCTGTGCTTTTGTTTCTCTTAATGATCCCTTGACCTCCTAGGAGCAGGGAGTGCATTTTTATGTACTGTTTAATGGATCGAGTATTCTTTACTGTGTTCCCCATTGAAGTTTTGATATTCCATCACCTCACTCCAAAAAGAGAACTTCTTTGTGAAACTCACTGTGTGCATGTGTGTGTTGAGGATCACACTAATGTATACAGCCATCTTTCCTGTCATTCCTGTAATTACCTCTACAATTCACCAAGATGCCCTTTTCAAGATTCAGTGCCTGGACTCCCCTTCATGAACCTTCCAGGACTATGAGTCCATGTTCTTCAAAGTCTTGTAGAATACAGAGCAAATTTTATTCTACAGAAGGGGAGTTCTGGTTAAAGATCAAAAGCTGAATGCTATTATAAACATCTAATAGGTTGTTTTTTTTGTTTAGGGTTTTTTTTGTCAACCCAATATCTGTCAAATCTCTCTATCTTCACAAAGTCATTCTTTCTTCACAGGATCACAGAAACCAGAAATGGAAAAGATCTAGTAGGTCAAGTCCATCCCATTCTTTCTCAGAGGGAATATGGTTCTGTCATAACTTTCTTGTGCACAATGTTGATAATGGAAAGAGCGGGTGGGGAAGGGAATAAAAAAAGCAAAAAGGCACACAACTTTTTTCTCCCACACAACTTTCTGGAAAGAGAGAAAAAGTATGTTAGATGTAAATATTCTTAAGCCTAAATTTTTAGAAGGGACTAAGGACTTGGGGTGCATCAGTTTTTGGATACCTAAGCTGTAACATTTTAAAGTATCATGAGGGTGGGTACTCAGCATTTGGCAAAAATGCAACCCCCTTTAAGGTGTCCCAAACACCCAAAAAGTCACTTTTGGAAATTCAGGCATTAGTTTTTGTAGAAGATGCTGTTTGATGTTAAAGATCATCCCTCAAGCTTTTTTGCTTCCATTTTTTTTAAAATTAACCTGAATAAAAATTAAGATTCAAATTCTGTGACGATATAACTCCACTAATGTCAGTGATGTTATGTCAGCTGAAAATATGGCCCTCCTGAAAAGACACTTGTGCATTCTACAACTATAATAAAATTTTAATTAAACAATATAGAATGATGCATAATATTTGAACCGTGAATAGGGAATTATTAGATATTATTTTGTTGGTTCACTTGGTGAAACATTTATTAAAAAAATCCACTTATAGGACAGCCTGTTAAAATGATAGATTATCACTGCAAATATATGACCAAAGATTCAGTAAGTTAATTAAAGTTCCTTTGTTCTAATAGCTCATATAATGAGAAAGAAGTTTGCTAAATTAAGCGTAGTAAAAGGTTTTTGTCACCAGTTACATGTAGTTTGTTCCATGTATTCAGATGCTGTTAGATTTAATAATTTGGAAGAGGAGGAGGAGGGGGGAAGGATGTGTGTGTGTGTGTGTGTAATTCACCAATTAGACTCCTGAAGTCCTCTGACTATGATTCAGGCTGCTAGCAGTAGTTACCCAAATTATTTGTCATCACCCGTTTAGAATATTTGATTACAAATTTACATAGGAAAGGCAACAGCCTATAATGAGAGTATAAATCACCTTGGAATAGTGCCTTGTCTGGAATGAAAGTGAGTACCCCCTTGTATTCAACCTGAGCATGCTAATGGCGGTGCATATTTATTCCGAGGCCCTGTAATTAAAAACAATTTGAAGAACTAATGTTCCAGAAAACTGAATAATGTCTGGATAGAAAAGTATGCATAAAAATACCATCTTCCTCATTTTCATGATGAAGTGTTTCATTTTTTACTTTCCCTTTTCCTAAGATTTGTTTTATGATCATGTGGTTTCTAAATCTGACTGTCCTTTTCCTATTTGGACAGTTCTGAGAAACTAATTTAATGTTGCAGTGTAGTTTTATTTTTATTAAATGTAAATTTGTACTTATGACAGTCCAAGTTATTTTCTTCCACATGCCATAATGGAAAGGGAACTAGATAGAAGAGATCAATGATTACAGCAAAGTTAGGAAGTGTACAATAAATATTCAGATTCCTTATTAAATAATTTTTTTAAAGAGACATCAAATTAGATTTAATTTTATATAGCTGATCTGAACTGTAAGATGAAATGAGCGTTGTTTAACTTCCACATGCATCTGGATTTGTTTGTATTCCATTCACAGATAATACAATATTAATGTATCGTGGAGCCCCTCCCCTCAAAGCAAGTCTCCTTCCTGGTGCTTGCGATTTGGAGTGGCTTCTCCCCTTTCCTCACCTGGGTTGGGTCCTGGTTTCTTTTTTGAGCAATATGGTGCCTCCGCCCAAGGTGACTCCTCTCTGGGCCTGAGACACAATGCTATCACTGCTTGCAAGGAGTATAAAAACCAGTACACAAGAAATAATACAGTATATTAACAAAAACCCCACAGAAATGACACATCCAAAAGTGACAGTATAGCAAAGGGAGGCTTTATTGGAAGCAGGAAAAAAAAGGGAACTGAGGAAGGGAAAGGTTAGGGCTAACCATTACGTATTACAATTTCCTATCTCCCAACACTCACAACTTTTCCCAAACTCCAGGTCCCTCCCTGGCACCATCCTAGGCAGATGGTATGCCGAGGGTGAGTCTGGAGAGGAGTATTGCAGCTCTGTGAAGGTTGACCACTTTAAGCAAAGAAAGGGGTCCTCTGATAGTGTCTTCACCACTGGGTGGGTCAAAGTCTTCTCCTGGCTCCCTGCTCTTGAGTTCTGTGGAGGTGTTGGCTGGCTCTCAGTAGCTGGAACCTGTTTGGGTCTCTGCAGGCCTGGAACTGCCAGACCTATGCTGTAGATCCCAAAGCTGTTCAAAGGCTCCATTTGTAGGGAGGGGAAGTTAATCAGAGATTCCGTGACTATTCTGCTTCCCTCTTAGCTCCCAAACTCCAAAGTCAAAACTGAAACTAAACCTAGTTTCTCTGTGTCTGAGTCAGGCTGTCCCCTCCCACTGAGTAGCTGAGCAGCCCTGGCTCAGCATTGGTCCAGCAAACTACTTGGAGATGAGGCAAGAGGAGATTTATAAACTTTCATAACACCTTCTCTCCAGACAGCTCTCTCTGGGGAAATAAATAGAATAGCAGATATAACCAAATAGATAAATATAGATATGACTGAGAAGTGTGAAGCTCCCCTGCACCTTATTACTTAATTAATCCGAGGTGTCACCTCTAAAATCCAATGCTAACTTTTGAGTGTCAATATTAATTATTTCAGTGCTGATCATTTTGGCAGATACAATGGGGAAGCGGTGGCAGTGAATCCCACAGGAGGTTGGAACTGTGAGTAGCTGCAGGTATTAAGAGCTGGGTCTTTAAGGGTTGAGCTTCCCAGACAGAGAGTGAGGGTAGGTTGCTGTGAAACTCTTGTTGTTATGCACAGCTACTTGGAACCAGACAGTGAATAAGATAGATCTCTTGCAAATACTTAAGCTGAACACCACACAGGAAATGAAATACAGAGGGAAGAACAGAGGAGAGACAGATAGGAAAGAGAGAGATAAATAAAAAAGGAGTTTGGGGAAAGAAAAGAGACAGAGAACAGAGATAGAAGTAGCTGTAAAGGGAAGTGTGTTTTCCTACTGATTGCTGTTGTATGTAACAAGAAGATGCTGAGTAAACAATACCTAAAGGTTTAGTTACCACAGAAAGGCCAAATTTGCCTCCCGATCTCTCTCTGTGAACTGCCCAATGATGGTAGTAGGTCACTGTGGTTTGAGGGGAGCGGGACTGAGGCTCCATGAAGCACAATTTACATGGTTAGGCAGAAGTACTGCTGCAAAGGATCTTCGGAGGGCGGGGGGCAGAGCTTATAGTGAATCACAAATTGAATATCATCCAACAGTGTGATCCACAGTATTCTTGCTAGCAAGTTGAAGAAGTATGGATTGGATGAATGAACTATAAGATGTATAGAAAGCTGGCTAGATCGTTGGGCTCAATGGGTAGCGATCAATGGCTCGATGTCTTGTTGGCAGCCGGTATCAAGCAGAGTGACCCAGGGATCGATCCTGAGGCCAGTTTTGTTCAACATCTTCATTAATGATCTGGATGATGGGATGGATTGCACCCTCAGCAAGTTTGCGAATGACGCTAAACTGTGGTGAGAGGTAGATAGGCTGCAGGGTAGGGATAGGGACCTAGACAAATTGGAGAATTGGGCCAAAAGAAATCTGATGAGGTTCAACAAGGACAAGTGCAGAATTCTGCTCTTGGGACGGAAGAATCCCAGGCACTGCTACAGGCTTGGGTCCAACTGGCTAAGCGGCAGTTCTGCGGAAAAGGACCTGGGGATTACAGTGGACGAGAAGCTGGATATGAGTCAACAGTGTGCCCTTGTTGCCAAGAAGGCTAACGGCATATTGGGCTGCATTAATAAGAGCATTGCGAGCAGATCAAGGGAAGTGATTATTCCCCTCAATTCAGCACTGGTGAGGCCACATCTGGATTATTGCGTCCAGCTTTGGGCCTTCCAGTACAGAAAGGATGTGGACAAATTGGAGAGAGTCCAGAGGAGGGCAACGGAAATGATTAGAGGGCTGGAGCGCATGACTTATGAGGAGAGGTTGAGGGAATTGAGCTTATTTAGTCTTCAGAAGACACGAGTGAAGGGGGATTTGATAGCAGCCTTCAACTACCTGAAGGGGGGTTCCAAAGAGGATGGAGCCAGGCTCTTCTCAGTGGTGGCAGATGACAGAACAAGGAGCAATGGTCTCAAGTTGCAGTGGGGGAGATCTAGATTGGATATTAGGAAAAACTATTTCACTAGGAGGGTGGTGAAGCACTGGAATGGGTTCCCTATGGAGGTGGTGGAAACTCCATCCTTAGAGGTTTTTAAGGCCCGGCCTGACAAAGCCCTGGTTGGGATGATTTAGTTTAGGCTGGTCCTGTTTTGAGGAGGGGGTTGGACTAGATGACTTCCTGAGATCTCTTCCATCCCTAATCCTCTATGATTTGCAACGAAAGAAAGAAAGAAAGAAAGAAAGAAAGAAAGAAAGAAAGAAAGAAAGAAAGAAAGAAAGAAAGAAAGAAAGAAAGAAAGAAAGAAAGAAAGAGGCTAATATTCTAGGTGTGTTAACAGGAGTATCATATGTAGGACTTGGTAGGTAATTGTCTTGCTCCACTCAGCACTGGTGATGCCTCAGCTGGTGTAGTGTGTCCAGTTGTGGATGCCACACTTTAAGAAGGACATGGACACATAGGCCTGGACTCCATGGGTGTTCGGGAGGTGAAGCACCCAAGGGAAAAAAATAGTGGGTAGTCAGCACCCACCAGCAGCTCCGTGGATCATCTCCTTCCCCTCCCTCCCGGTGCCTCCCACCTGCCGCGATCAGCTGTTCAGCGGTGTGCAGGAGGGAGGGGGAAGAGCAAGGACAGGGTAGAAAGAGGTTAGGTCGGGGCGGGAAGAGGTTGGGTAGGATAGGGCTTTGAGGAAAGGAGTGAAATGGGGGCAGGACCTGGGGCAGAGCACCCCCCAGGAACTCAGGAATTCAGCACGTATGGGTGGGCAAATTGGAGAGAGTCCAGAGGAGAGCAACGGAAATGCTAAAAGGTTTCAAAAATCTTACCTATGAGGAAAAGTTTAAAAAACTGGGCATGTTTAGTCTTGAGAAAAGAAGGCTGAAGGAGACCTGGTAAGTCTTCAAATATGTTAACATTATAAAGAGGATGGTGATCAATAGTTCTCCATGTTTACTGAACATAAGAGAAGAAGTAATGGGCTTAATCTGCTGCAAGAGAGATTTAGGTTAGTTAGATATTAGAAAAACTTTCTAACTATAAGGAAAGTGAAACACTGGAATAGGCTTCCAATGGAGGTTGTGGAAATCCCCCTCAGATGTTTTTAAGGACAGGTTAGACAGACCCCGTCAGGCATGGTCTAGGTATAGCTGGTCCTGCCTCAGCACAGAGGGTGGGACTAAATGACCTCTCAAGGTCTCTTTAAGCCCCACATTTTTTTGAGTCTATGGAATTTGGTCCATATGAATTTGACATCCCTTCAATGTATGGCTTGTTCCAATGCCCGCTGAAGTCAGTGGAAAAACTTTCGTTGACTTGAGTGAGCTGCAGTAGTGAGATACATTTATTGTGGTATTGCTTATATATATATATATGGGGGGTATTAGCAATACCAATAGCAATATATATAAAAATCACTACTAATTTATTTTGGTTCAAGTTTTAGTAAATGACTAACAGGTTCCTATGGAATATACAAATGCTCATTCCAGTGCAGCCTATCAAAAAAATCTTCAAGGATTAACATAGGTCACCTCTGCACCTTAGTATAATCTGATTAAGGTATTAGGGCTGAACTTGGAAGTGCTTTGCAGTTGTAAGTAGCAAAGCATCATATAATTCCCAACAGAGTGGGAATTAGGCAACAATACATAAATAATTGATTATCTGTGGTCAAAACACAGTCCATATAGAATTCATATCCATTATACCTTTTTAATTCCATTCTTCTCATGTCTACAGTGCTGATCACAAGGCAAAAAGAGAGGGGGGAGTATGAAATTCATCAGAAAACACAGCAAATCGATTCCATCAAGATGCACAACAAGATTGCCTAGCCCTAACTGGCTGCAAGTTTCAACAGTATATACAGTTGGGGGTCTGGTGGAACTGAATTGAGAGTTCTGGGTACATTCCCACTTCTTTATTATTGTAAGTTTCAAATCAGCACTGATGCTATGCTGTTCTTTGACTTCTGAAATGGAAGGTTCTATCTTTGGATGGAGGGTTGACAGAATACTCCTCTAACTATAATTATAGATAATAAGACAGAAAAGATCATGTTGCCTCTATATAAATCCCTGGTACCCCCACATATTGAATACTGCATGCAGATGTGGTGGCCCCATCTCAAAAAAGATATATTGGAATTGGAAAATGTTCAGAAAAGGGCAACAAAAATTATTAGGGGTATGGAATGACTTCCATATGAGGAGAGATTAATAAGACTGGGAAGAGGGAGGATATGATAGAGGTCTATAAAATCATGACTGCTGTAGAGAAAGTAAATAAGGGAGTATTGTGTACTCTTTCTCATAACACAAGAACTGGGGGTCACCAAATGAAATTAATAGACAACAGGTTTAAAACAAACAAAAGGAAGTATTTCTTCATGCAACACATAGTCAACCTGTGGAACTCCTTGCCAGAGGATGTTGTGAAGGCCAAGACTATAAGAGGGTTTAAAAAAGAACTAGATAAATTCATGGAGGATAGGTCCATCAATGGCTATTTGCCAGGATGGGCAGGGATGGTGTCCCTAGCCTCTGTTTGCCAGAAGCTGGGAATGGGCGACTGGGGATGGATCACTTGCTGGTTACCTGTTCTGTTCATTCCCTCTGGGCCATCTGGCATTGGCCACTGTTGGAAGACAGAGTACTGGGCTAGATGGGCCTTTGATCTGACCCAGTGTGGCTGTTCTTATGTTCTTGTGTAACTCTTGTGTAGTTGATAGGCCAAAAGACTTAGAACTGTCTGGGAGTGAGTGACACATAGGACTGACCACTATAATATGCATATTTCCTTTTGTGGCAGTGTATTATTTTGCTTATTTATTATTGACCTAGTAGTATAATTGTGCATAGTGTTTTATAGCAGGTAAAATATGTTGGAAAAAAGAACAAAATCCCTACCTCAATGATCTTACCTGAACCAATAGAGAGCATATCATTGAGTAATACAAACAAATAGTGCAATACTCAAACATGCAGTACAATACAGAACATGGAATAAGATAGATTCGTCATAGAAATTAGAGGTAGAAAAGGCCCCAATGATCCAGTATGACTGTATCCTTGCTAGATCATAATTCTACAATTTTGTCTAGTGTTCTGTAGCCTAAGTACAAACCTTCCAAGTTTCCTTAGGGAGACTTCCACAGGATAATTCAATTCATTGTCACAAAGTTTTTCCTGATATTAATACTTCATTTCGTCTTTCATTTAATCGAATCACTCCCATTTGTATCCCTGCATACCACCTTAAATAAATCCTCTATGTCCTTTGTAACGCTGAGGTGTGATTGTTAGAGAGGTGGTGCATATTTTCAGATTTATTTATTTTTTGGCAGTGGAGGAGGGTGAGTATATGTTGCTTGGAACTATCATCCAATTAAAAGGAATAACATAAAAATAGGCATGGGAGTGAATAATGAAGGGAACAGTTAGAAGGCGAACAACAGGCAGAAAGGGCAGGTGTACCACAGGTTGAAAATGAAGGAAGAGACACAGGTATGTCAAAAATAAAACCATCTGCTCTTCTCTGTTTTGCTATGTATTCAGTATATATTGAGGAAATTTCTAATTGTTTCATCACCATAGTTTGGGATGGAAATTAAATGAGTGTCTTAGTAGGCAGTGGTAGGAAACTGCAATGAGACCTACTGGGCCAGAACCGCAGTCTGTTTCAGACATTTTGGGCTGCTCTATGCAGACAGTGCAAAGTGGCTGGGAACCTGTTCTAAAGAGGAGGACGGATTTATTCGCCTGGTATAAAACAAATTCCTGAATGGTGTAAAGTTCGTATAGCCAGTTCTCTTAGTTACTCTCTCTTCTCCATAAAGGCTGTGCCAGAGGCAGGGAGAAGGGCACACTGGGGCCAAGGCTGGTGCAATAAACATAATTTAGACCAGCCCTTAGGCTGCTCTGACTTATCCCAGAGGCTATTCTGGCTTCCAGGGACCCCAGGATTGTGGGAGCAGAAGCTGATTTAAATGTAAGATTCAGCCCTATGTGTCCAGAGGTTACAGGTAAATGTGATGTCATGGAAGTGTTCAGGAATCAGCTTTGTAGTTATAGTTGATAGTCAGTGCATGCAATTTTATTTTGGTTTGTTATTTGTTATCAGGAGCAATTTTCCTTATTAGCTATCAGGAAAGGTATAGCTAATATGCAGCAACGTTGTTTGTTTATAGTGCTGCTTGGAATTTCACCTGAGACATTTCACCAGTGTTCCCTGATTTCACAGCACTTTCTTATTATATGACTTTAAACCTCACTTTATGGATTTTTTCCCCTCTAATAAAAAAGCAACAGGTACATTTTGTCTCTTTCTTAATGGTTGTTTTTACTCTAGTTATTTATGTCCTTTACAGGAGCCAAGTCAATACCATACAATGTCAATATTCCTCCAACATAGTTATGCTGGAGTTTTACATCTGTGACCTTTTTCCATGTAATTAATTGCAGCTGAAATTAGATTCAATGTAAGTCTTGCTCCAATTAAGGTGAAATCTGAATAAAACTGATTTGACAATGGTTGTCTGCAAAAACCATTCCAGTTTTGCTTTGGATAACTAGGTAACATTCCTCACATCTCTGCAGCACTTCTGTACTTCGGAAAAGTGAGAAGTTTTTAAGGACAAGCTCTGTAGAGAATAAATCAAATCATGGCTCTGCCCTTGACCTCAGCTCCTCAAGCAAGACACCTCTTCACCTCTCTGTCTCTCTCTTTCCCCTTTCACCCTTGAGCTGTCTTGTCTATTCAAAATGCAAGCTGTTTGGGGCAGGGACTGTCTCCATTCAACTGCAGCCTCAGCTGGGGCCTCTAGGTGCTGCTGTAATACAGATAATAATGATCTAAGGGGCTTATCTACACAGAGCTGCAATGTGCACTATGGGGGAGTATGATTTGTAAAGCACACCAACATACTGCTCATTAATCAGTGGAACATAGTAGGGAATTTTTAGTGTGCACCAGCAGAGTCTACACTGACTAATTAATGTGCAACACATTAGTGTGCTTTAGAAATCACACACCTGTGGTGCTTATTACCCCTCCATGTAGACAAGCCCTAAGATCTTTGAATATGTTTCCATTATTCTCTTTCTGCATACCATGGTGGAGTTACTTTCAATCCAAAGGGGTATTTTGTTTTAGACATCAGAAATACTATGAAACCATCTTGCCATCATCTGAGATATTTATCTGGGATTAAATTTTGTTTAGTCCAGATGGACGTGGAGTCTGTTTTCTGAACTTTCATAACATGCAGATTGGATTACTATAATTCTTTATTTGCACATTATCCAACATCTTTTTTGCAGCAATGGCAGCTGGCTCATCTCAGATGGCCAGAGATTGCTTTCTGGCGCTCACAGGAGAAAATGCATCATATTTATACTGATGTCATCCTCTTACTGGCTTCTGATTCCAATCCAAATTGGTCTTCAAATTAGACTTTAAATTCATAAGGGCCTTATAATGGAGCCACACCACACAACTTCTACCAAGCGGCTGTGATCCCAGAACCCGTTTAAAAGGGATGGAAGAGGCAGTTGCACAGCGCAGAGAGAGTCTCAGAAGAGTTAATGCGGATCCAGTTCCACTAACTCTGTTACCTTTTCCATGAGCTTTGAAGGGTGACAATGCACAACTGCCCGCCCCTACCTTTGGCCTTCCTCCTTCACCTCCCCCTCCAATTTGCTGCAGCCGTGGATCCCTGGCCCTACGGAGGAGGCTTTGTGGGTCTCAGCATTGGAATAGCGCTGAGTCTCTGAGACTTCAACACCAAGTCATGGGATGTAGTAGAACAATCCTGAGACACCAAGTGAGATTAATTAAAGTTATATATTAAAAAGTGACACTTTAAGGAATAGGAAGGAATGTTCAGCAGAGGGGAAACTGAGAGAAAATGACCCATTATTCTCAGTGCCCCTCAGCGAAGGAGGAATTGGACCCAAGGTAGTGGATGGAAAAGCATTTCATTTCTAGCCTTCTCAAGCACTTGGTATTTCAGAAGTGATTTATCTGGAAATATGTGTGAGTTATTTTGAGGTTGTTATGATTATATCATTTGATGAGATTTTTTTTTCTTTTTTGCACTGTGGACTTTAAAGTGAGAGAGACAGCCTGGAGATAGCTTGTGATTTGTTTAATTAACTGGCTTTCTTTTTATGGATGGTTGCTTGCAAGGCTGCTCTTTCATTTGGTGATTGTTTTTGTTATTAATGATTTCAGACAGAGCTCTTCACATATCAAGTGCAAGTTTCTGCCAAGCCAGTGAAGAAATCACACAAGAGGAATTTTATTATTATTTATTTCATTTATTTCCTGCAGCTCATTTTTGTTTTCGGTGGCACTTTTCTCCATGGTGCACTGTGATTGTTAGCACTTTACATTTAAAAAACATTTTTAGGAGATCAAAGCTTTTCATCTGAAGTTTTGCAAAAGGGGTATTTGTTTTCTAAAGGTGCTGAGAAACTTTAAAGTTAACCTGTTTTGAAATTTGCACTTGGAATTTACATTAGTGTGGTATGTTAATTTGTAACTGACTTTACTGGTCCCAAAACATGCTGGATGAACTGCCCTGGAGATTGAAATCCTGCCTTTTATCCACAGGCTCAGTATAGCAAGAGAAGTTGTAACACAATGGACCTTAGTGTTGTGCTTTAACCCTGATTTTCATGCATGTGCCAACCTAAACCTATTTGCAAGAGAGGAAATTAGGTCCAAGTGAGATGGTGGCTTCGTAATATGGGTGCTGGTCCATTCACTTACAACCACCAACTCAATTCTGATATTCGTGTGAGAAATAGAATGGTCTCGTGGTTAAGGCAGTGGCTTGACTTCAGGAGATCTGAGTTAATTTCCTGGCTCTGCCAGAAACAGCTGTGTGATATTGAGTAAGTCTCTCTGGGCATCAGCGCTCTGTATGTAAAACAGGGAACACAATACTTAACTGCCTCTCTCTTATCTGTATAGATTGTCAGGGCAGGGACAGGTTTTTTTACTATGAATATGAACAGCACTTAGCAGAGTGAGGCTCGCTTGGAGCAATCAAAATACAGATGATAAATCATAAGAATAACAGGCTACTGAGATTTTTATTTTCTGCTTCCAATTTTATCAGCCATGCAAAACTCTCATTATAATTGCCACCTGTTGAACTAGTTTATTTTTATTGAACAAACTTACTTGATGATTTACCTACTTCAAGTCACCTTCATTATTTAAGGTTAAAAATGGTTCTGTTGGACAGTGCTGCCTCTTTCCTTCCTTTTTGAGTTTTATTATTCATTCCCTTTTTTCAGTAGACTGTACTGGGGCAATATTAAGGAACAAAGTAGTGAATGGGGAGGGATAGCTCAGTGGTTTGAGCATTGGCCTGCTAAATGCAGTGTTGTGAGCTCAATGCTTGAGGGGGCCATTTAGGGATCTGAGGCAAAAATTGGACTAGATGATCTCCTGAGGTCCCTTCTAACCCTGATATTCTATGGATGGAGAGAGATTGCTTTGGGTAATGTATTTTGCTACTGTTATTCATGATGGAAACATCCTGCAGGGCAAGTCCTGAGATCTTTATGCACAGTTTTATGACTACCTACACCCCATTCAACTTAATGGGAGTTCCGAGTTTAGCCAAAATAAGGCCCTCAGGATATGTCTCTATAATGCATATTGAGCCATATTCTCTTGTGGCATGACACCATGGGAATCTGACCCACTGCATTTATCTCTTTTGTTTCTAAGAATCTCTTGTCCTTGCCTGTTCTCAGTGTGTGTGTGTGTGTGTGTGTGTGTATCTGTTTCACCCAGGTAGTGAAGAATTTAAAGACAAAAGCCACAAAAATCAGTGCATAGGGCTCCTTGCCAGAGAATAGGAATAGACTGCTATTATTGTGTGTCATTTTGGGAAGTGGTAAGGTGAAAATTTTCCAGCAAGAAACTCTTAATACTAAAAGTTTGTTTTAAAAGCATGGGAAATAGAGAGGAGCTTGTCAGAAGTACATTCTCTCATCTTTTTTCCCATAATGGCTGAATCATGCTATCATGTCTTCAGATTCTGGCCTCAGACAGGCTCTTCAATGCATTAAGTGGCAGAATGTACTTATGGTCACTCATTGGAGCACATCTTAAAATCTTGTGTGAAAGTTACTTGCAGTTACAAGGATCCAGGGTCCCTTAACACAAACAAAGGCCCCAGCAATAATTGCAGAGACACTCAAAAACATCTGCTCCTCGACAGGACATAGAGCTGTGATGGGGAGTTATTTTATAAAGGTGACTCTGATATGGAGATGAACACCCTGAATGTATCCGATGAAGTGAGCTGTAGCTCATGAAAACTTATGCTCAAATAAATTTGTTAGTCTCTAAGGTGCCACAAGTCCTCCTTTTCTTTTTGCGAATACAGACTAACACGGCTGCTACTCTGAAACCAGAATGAATGTTACATCATTGTATAAGCCTATAGGAGTCTGACATTCAAGAGTTGCTGGTGGAAATTAGAACTGAATTCTCCAGAATGATAGTTGATAAAACAAGAACATACTGTGACAAGTGAAGGCAAATGCTGAGAAGGAATTATGCTCATGGAGTGATTTAAGACAAAACCTTACTGAGACAGGAAAGTTACAGGAGACTGTGAAGCTGGAGTAGTACTAAAGAAACATAATTCTCATATTTAATAATACTTATAAATGAGTGGTTTAAAGTGATAAATGCACAATGGGGAAGGTTGCTGTTAGATATAAGGTTGCATGTTAGATATTAACCCACAGCTTTTGAGGTGGACCTTAATATCTTAGCCCATGAAAGATTATTACTTATTTAGAACATAGAATCCAGTGAAATATTATGTATTATCTCTCATTTCCCAGCAGCAATGTGAGGGCCAATGGAAATTCTGTTAGTGTGGAACTGTTCTACCTAAAGGCCCTCGCAGGGGACTGATTCTTAGGAAATGTCAATATTGATTGATCCAGAGAGGTGCTGAGCACCCTCCACTCCGAGGTTTCGCTACGGGAGAAAGGTCTTATATTTCATTCTACAGGTGCAGAGATCTGTGATAATTGTGAGGCCTCATAGAAAAGTGCTCCAGTCCAGGTTCCTGCTTCAGAGAAAGCCCAGTCCCCTTGTCATGTGAATTTCACTCTAAATGCAGTCAAGTGCACCTTATTTTAAGAATACAATTACCATGGCAGGTCACTGTAACAGAAGGAAATGGCATTCCTAAAAAGCTTTGGTCTAGTCTGTTAAGGTCCTGTAAGATCAGCATCAGCCCCTTATATATGGTTTGTTATTAGCCAGTGGGTCAGCACAGTGTCCAGATTAGCAGGGTGATGTGTTCTCACTCCCCTGCCTTGGGTTATGCAGGTAATGGGCTTCCACATATTGTAGCATCTGGAGCGTTTTATGACATTCACTTTCAAGTCAAGGTACAACACATTTCAGTAGCCAAGCATGGAGGAGTAGAGTGAGAAATGTATATTACCATGGCCAGTTCCACATCTGACAGGAAGGTGCACAGCCACTTGGACAAGTACGATGTTAGAAAAAAAATTGACCACTGCTCTTATTTTGATAACCAGGAGTAGCAAAGAGCCTAGAAGAAACCTGAGACCAAACTAAAAGATTAGGAGCCAGATATCCTTGAAGGAGAATAGTGTTACGATTTTGGCAAGTTCCTCAAAATGCTTCCTACTTCCTACTCATACCACCCTTTATCTTGTCTTCGTTTTAGCTACTTTTCATTAAGGTGGTGATAATTTACTGGCAAAACTGGGTGACGATGTTCCATGTAATTGATGCAAAAAAAATATATATCTCCATATCTCTGACCCTAAAGTCCAGGGCATCCTCAGGGTATTAATGTATATGTTGAATAGGATGGGAGATAGGACAGAGCTTCGCAGAGCTCTGAGGGTGGATGAGCTGCTGATCAAGAATGAAACTTTAGACATTGGGTGGTAATTGAGGAGATTGTTTGTGTCAATAGATGGCTTTTTGAGCACCCAGCTAGACTATTGCATGTTTCAGGTGGCCTGTACACTGTCCTCTCACAAAGAGTTCTTGAGAATCAGTGTTACAAAGTGATCAAGAGCTTCTTACTGTCTCTCACTATTCACAAGGGGCATGTGTCTGAGTCAAATTCGGTGGCCTAAACTTCCTTCAGTGCTTGAAAAGCTCCTGGTTGCCTGAATGGGGAAATAATCTCAGGAGTGTGCTTTGTTAGCTGCTTGGTGCAGAGTTTCTCCGTCCTTGGGTCCAGAGAGCTTTTCCCAGATCTGGGAGATCTTACCTGCTCTAAATAGGCTGAGACTTCCTTGCAGCATGTGGTAGTAGTGTCTCACAATATGTGAAGGCACTCTAGATTGCTAGTCAGTTCATAACATGGAGCATGGATGATTTTCATGACTAGAGATGGTTGGAAATGTTCCCACAGAACTTTTTTTCCGCTGAAAAATGCCAGTTTGTCAAAAGTGAAATGTTTCACAGAAACTGATTTTGGTCAAATTTTATTCTGGGGGAAATGACTTTTCATGTCATTGTTTAAAAATGTAATATTACAGAATCTAAAATAAAAACAAATTGAATTCAGAATGAAACTTTTCAATTTGATTGAAACAAAATGTTTTAATAAACCAAGATTATTTTTCCCCAGAATTTTGTTTCACTGGAAATTTTGATTTTTTTAAATCATTTTGTTTCAGAACAGAACATTTCAAAATTGTGGAATTTCCCATTAAATGGAAAATCTGGTTCCCACTCAAATGTCATCATGACTTTGCAGAAAGGTCACTCATATCTCCAATTCATTTTTGAAGGATAAGGACATTTTAGTAACAGTATCCTGTTTAGCTATTGCCTTGCTTATGTATAGTCTCTTTATCTTACTTTTTGTGAAAGTAGAAAGAAAACACAAGAAATGTGGGCTATTTTTTTAACATAATGATCAAATGTAATTGTTTCCATTTTTAATTCTGCTAAACTAAAATAGATTTTGCCCTTCTATTTTTCATTATATTCACTAATCAAAAACATAATGTATGGTTGGGCTTTCAAGTGAAGTTCAAGGAAAATTTGAGAACTCCTGGGAATCTGCAAACTGTCAGTAGCGACAAGCATTAATAAACTGAGTGAGTTTTAAGGCAAGAGTTTATACTATTTTTGTGATGGCTTTGTTTCAATTATGTGCCATAAAATACGATCAGGAATGTCTTGTGAAAAGTGAAACTTGAACTAAAGCCAAAAGTGCATGAAGTTTTCTCATTCATAGCTTCATTTATTCATGGATGAAACATACTCACTGGCTTTGGTAGCATAAAAGCAGTGTTGCAACAATACACACAATACAGTGTTCCTGAAAATCACAGTGGAAAGAAGAAAAATCAAAGAATTTTAATTACTTGGTTGAAAAAGGAAGTCCTGGAACACTGATGCAGTTAAAGAAATGGGAAGAAATATCATGCAATAAAGAAATTAGTTCATCTAATTGCACAGCGTTTGCAAAATGCGGCTGTAATAACAATAGAGGTCAATGGAAATGTAGCTTAGCAGTTTATAATTACCCCCTGGCCTGTTGATCAATTTTACATTTCTTTTATGACTCTGTGAATCATGCTATGAAAGGAAAAGCATACAGCTGGCATAAATATCACCCACTACACAAATGAAGGACAGGAAGAAATAAAAACTTTATGCAAAAGCATGAAGATAACATAAAAATTCAGTACAATTATCTCTGCCTCACCACGAAAGTGATTACTCTCCTGGTGGATGTTAGTAAAATAAAGCTTTAAAACAGAGATGCCAGGCTGTAAATTACATTTTTGAATTATACATCTGAATCAGTTATGTCTCTACAAGAAAAGGCTATAAGTACACAGAATGACCAGATGTGTAATATTTTTTTACACTTGAACATTTGCTGTGTTTCGAACACTTAAGTAAGGATGTTGGGCTAATCAACAAATTTCATGGATTCTTGTGACATGAAAAGACGAGAAAAAAAATTCGCAGGAATTAAGACTATGATGTGCCACAAGGAGAGTTCTGTAAGGACAAGGTCAACTCAGAGACTGGAAGACTGAGACCTCTATAGGCTTCAGATTTCTTTTTGTATTCACTGAACATGTATGGTATGGGCAGCAGCATATAGCTATCTCTTATCTTAATCTTGAGCAAGACTAATCTGCTGAAGTTATGGTGTGTGTATCTATTTTTGAAGGAGCCATAGGTATTTCAGTAGGTTGCACCTTTCTGTGTGAATCAATACCCCAACCTGGTGCTGTACTGTAGGAAGGGTTGTTGAGAAGAAAGTGTCCATCTCTATTGAATTACCAAGTACATCTGTGTTAGTGCGTAACTAAGTGCCAAGCAGAGTGTTTGGCACTAACAGTGAATTGCAAATGCTGAATATTCTAAGCAGTAGTCATAGGGACTAGTTCATGAACAAGACTCAGGCTGAGATGTATTCACATTAACCATTTACCAAATCATTTTGAATAACAAATACATCTGTAAAAATAAAAATCTGTCTGCTGCTGATTCAAGAACAGAAGAAGAGTCTGAATTTGTCAAACAAATCATTTGCTATGAATAGTTCATCCAACTCCCCCGGAATACAATAGTGTTAAGTGTGTGGTGTTTGTTATTAAGAAAATGAATAGACCAAGAATGTTCCCAAAAATCTCAAGGGGTGTTCAGGTCTTAGGTGAGCTCCTTCTCAAATCCCAGAGCATACTCTGTCTGGGTGTGCATTTCATATAAAATTTGTTCACTATTTTAGACTCCCAATCTATAGTGTGTGCACACGTTTCCTAAGCTCACACCTGGATAAGCACTAACATCAGCACAGAAAGGTGTGAGTCCAGCAGCTTCATGCATAGATATCAGAATGTGCACAATTGAAACCCAGTTGTCTAAAAGTGTTTTGTACATACAATTATAACATCTGCACACAGAGGTGTTAGGACCTTTTCAGCTGTGCTCATAGGTATTAATTGATCAACTTTGTATAGACAGGTGCATGGATGCACAAAGTTGTGTATGCAGAAATGGAAACCGGGGTGAGGCACCACTGAAAATCATAGTTTGTTATATTTTGGACTGGTATTGACAACATAAGTCTGGACTGTTATTCAATCATGATATACAGCTATCCTACAAATACTAATCCATTAGGAACTGTAAGTATTTCTCTTTTAGCAGGTTGAGAGGCAAGGAAAGTGTGACATGAATACATTTGCTTAAACTGATTTTAATGCATTTTGTTAGTAACTCATATTGTGTATGTGGGAATGTTAAAAGATAATTCAATAGACTTTGTTAAATTATTTCATGCTACCATTGTCAGTGTGACTTACTTATGATGGTACATCACGTTGCAAGCAAGACTGCACTACATGTCAAATCAAAACAAGACCTTTAATATTCACACAGGTATTGTCAATACTATTATTCTCTGTGTAAAGTCCCATAAAGACAATTTTTATTTTTCTTCATTAAAGTAACAACTAGAAGAGTGTCAAGCTTCCTCAAAGATCTATGATCTTGACACACAGCACATCACAGAGTCTTGTTATTTACACATTCAAAACTCTCCTTGTTTTGCTTTCAGACAAGGTGTTTTCTTCACATCCCAGTGGCAGGTTGACAAACAGACATTCCTTAGAGTGAATGCTAAAATTAAAATGCTTATCATGCTTTTTGAACTGTATAAGGCCAATTCCTGGGAGGTTTTTGAGGCTGAGAAACCTCAAGATTTGGCCCACATTGATTAACATTTGGGAATATGGAAACAAATTTACTTTTGTAGGCATGGTTCAGCCTAGGTGAAAAGGAAATTGATACGTGCAGAGCTTTTAATATGCCAACACACAAGAGCAGCTGTGGGCAATTGGAATAGGGTACAGGATTTGTCTGCTCCAAAAAAATTTCCCATGATAGATGTAAGGAGTTAACTTTGTGGAGTTTTGGAGTCTGTCTTTTCAGATGGGAGATATCAGATTTTCCAGAGAAACTGAAATTATATTGCAAAAAGTATGGGAGGGTGAAGAGGGGAGGAGTGGTTTGTCTTTAGAATGGGATATGTCTCCAATAGTAGGGCAATCCAAGGGATGATATCATGTTTTTGAAGGAACCATAGGTATTTCGGTAGGTTGCACCTTTCTGTGTGAATCAATACCAAACCCAATACCCCAACCTGGTGCTTGTACTGTAGGAAGCGTTGTTGGTAATTCAATAGAGATGGACATTTTCTCCAAGTACATCTGTGTTAGTGCGGGACTAAGTGCCAACCACAGTGTTTGACACTTAACTGTCACGATAACTATACACATATATTAGGTGCAGTATTGTACATATTGTTTCAAAAAGTTATTCCTCACAACTGTCATTTCTGTGTACAGGACTGAGTGCCAGGAACTACTGCATTCTAGTTCTGGCTCTGACAATGACTTACCCTTTGCCCTTTGGCATGACATTTAACTTCTGTGCCTTCCTCCATTTACCTATCAGTTAAATAGGAAATCATACTTCCCACTCACAAATGTTGTGAAGATTAGTTTATATTTGTAAATTGTTTTGAAGGTGTAAAGTGCTAATGTAACTACTTTGTATTTCTCCAATTGACAAGCTCAGGGAACATTTTCTAGATGTAACTTGAAAATACTTATTTACAATTTAGGTTGAAAAGTATAGAATTTGTTCATCAGCCGTGACTCACACATTAAAACTGAATTGTTCTTTTCAGTGTTGTAATAGAGGCTAAAACCAGTGCTCATGATTATCCATCCAGCTTTGCCCTTTGAAGTGTGAAGGATGAGTATTAGTCTCAGTGGAGCCCAGACTACAGACATTCTTCTAGTTTTGTTAGGCACTTCGCTCACATTAATTAGGAGAAAATGTTTGAACCATTTCTAATAAATCAAGTTTCTAATGTCTGTAGAAGCATTCCCATTTTCTTGAGCACTGCTTCATTTCAGTGCTTCTTGGAGACCTATATTCCCCCTGCTGAAAATGTACCTGAGGATTGAGTGGATAAAGGATGAAGTGGATATCGGTTCTAAATAAAAAGAAGATTACTACTTTTAAAATGTAACGTACCAAAGATGCAGTGCTAATTCCACTCACTGGGGCTTGCTGAAATCCTCCAGTAGGCATAGGAAGATAATGCTTATGTACGGAGTTCCACAAGAGAAGCCTCTTTTGGACAAAAGAACCAATGATATTTTTCTCATAGTAATGTTTGCTTTCTGTATTGCAGTCCTGCTTGCCTCAGACACATCCAAAGGTTCTTTGTAGAAATAACAAAGAAACAACTACTGGAAAACTGCATCTGCATACTCAGAAATATCTTTCTTACATGATTTAAAGTGTCTGAAAATGTATTGGAAATTCAACATACAGACTTTTGAGCAAACACAAGTTCTCCTCCATTCAGAAGGATCAAAAATTACCTACTAGAATCATATTCAGTCTTACCTAGAAATACATATTGTTTCCTTTATTGTGGATACAATTTAATGATGATATATACTTTGGGGACCTGATGATTACTGGGGCCTATAAGTCATTTGGGATCCACAAATAACTTATTTAAATAACAAATAATCCACGTTTTGGATTCTAAATAACTCATTCCCTCTGCTACGTGGTGGTACAAGCAGTTAGAGCTAAAATAGTGGTGTATATGTAAATATGTGCTTTTGCACTAGCATTTGCTCTTCACAAAAATTAATATGAGCAAAATGTTCTTGCACAATGTTCATGGAAAATTAATATCCTGGGGGAACAGGCACAGCTGAAGCAAGCCCAACCTATACTTTGCATGAATGGTTCAAGGACACATTCCCCTCCACCCCATCAACCCAGCTCCATTGCTGAAGTTTATTGAAAACTCCTATTTCATTGTGGTGATGGTCCCATTTCTGAACCTCCTCCTTGGCTGCCCCTATGTTTTAGTTCACTTCCTGCTTATATGGAATTTCTGAAATGCAGCCAAACTAAGGGTAAGGCTCACGATTAGAAGGTATATCTAAGGCCATTTTCCATTGTTACCATAGATATCTGCTGTACTGCATAAAGACTGACTTATTACCATATATGAGAAGAATATCCCCCTCCTACAATGAATGCACATCACATGTTGGCAGCAGCTTTACTTTGCAGTAGAACACCAACAGCTTGATAATGAAATGTGATTTCTCTAGTAGTATGATATTTAAACACATTTGGCATATTCATTAGGATATTTTTGTGCATAATACCAAAATGTGAGGTCCAACTGATGGTTAAAACCATTGTGACTTAATCTGATTTGACAACCTATTCATCACAATCAAGTTGTTTTTTTTTTAATTTTGCTGGAATCTTTTAGAGAAGGCTTGAATAAGGACTTTGTGAAATACCATATACAAGAGAAAATCTACTAATCAATAAGAGGTGCTTCATCATGCGCTCTTGTTCCAACCAGTATTTCTTGGGATCAGTCACTCTCTCCTGCTGAATTTGATGATGCTATCTAAACTAATAGAAATGTTGCATTTCCAAGATATTACTTGTGACGTGTCTGGATGCATATATAATAGGAGATACTGCAGAGTGTGAGTGTTAGGACTGACGTTAGCCAGAGAAAACTATTCAACTGAGGATAACATTGAATGAAGAAGTATTCTGAGTTACACAAGTAACATGGACGTTTTAACTACTGCCCCGCCTTTGAATTAGGGCATGTCTACAAAATTAAGTCGACCTAACTTACGTCAGCATACAGCCACCGCAAGTAACTACATTGCTTGTGTGTGTCAACACATTGCTTCTTGTGTCGGTGGTACACATCCTCACCAGGAGCGCTCATATCAACTGTATTCTCAGTGTGGGGGTATTGTGGGATGGCTTCTGAAAGCCAGAAAGAGTTGATTTAAGTGACACAGTGGCTACACTGACACTGTGTAGCCCTAACTCCATCAACATTGGTGCTACGCCTCTCGTGGCAGTGGAGTTATTAAGTCGGCGTAGAGGGGCAATTACATCATCAACAGGAGTGAAATTTTAATGTGGACACTTCCCTAGTTAGGTTGATGTAAGCTGCCTTGACTTGACCTAATTTTGTAGTGTAGAGACCAGGCCTTAGTCTACAGAGGCACAATAAGAATTGAGGTTACCAACACCTGGCAAAAACCAGGCCCTTATTTGCAGTTCTATATGAAGAGAACTAATATGGAAACTCACAAGTGGCTGGGTGGTAACTGTGGGCATAGATGACTCAGGCCTCCCGATAATGTGGGGGCACAATCTAAAGGGAAGGACATGTGACTTCCCCCTTCCCCCCCCCATGTCTCCTCTGCCCAGCAGCCTCCCTGACCTGTGCCCAGCCCAGGGCTGCCCCGCTCTCACCTCCCACCAGAGTTACCTGCGGTGGGCAGTAGTCTATTCTTCTCCCACTCTGCCTCCCCCCGCCCTGGCACATTCGGCTGCTCTCCCTGGCTCACACCAGCTGAAACTGGCTGCTTCAGGTCGCTGCTCTGTGCAGCGTGTCTGAGAGAGAGCCCAGCTACGGCAGCAGCCCGCCTCACCCTCTCTGCTCCCTGCCCTGGCCCAGCTAATGGGAATAGGGGCCGAGTGAGCCGGAGTCCCCATTCTCTCCCCGCATGTTTCCAGTTAAATTGTTGTTTGTTTAATGGTAACCACTGTAGATTGACTCAGGCTATGGCATGTCTCTTTATAGCTCTAATAATTAGTGTTTCTTTTTCAAAGTCAATTAGCAGGCTTTTTCAGAAAACTCATGCATCAGATTCAGTTCTTCTCACATAGGACATTCAGGAGGTTCATGCACTACCTAAGGGTGGATAGAACAAGAGGAAGTTAAAAGGCTGTATGAACACCTGGGTACAGATCCTCATTTGGTGTAAACTGACATAGCTCCAGTAATGTCAATGGAGACTTGCTGATTTACAACAGTGGAAGATCAGGTCCATTGTTGCCTCCTGGAAAGATGACTAAAAGTTTACACTTAATACAAATGTCTACAGTGTCAGACATCTGGAAATGAAGTCAGGAGACTTTTGTGGAATGGTTAGAAAACCTTTACCACAGAACAGAACTTAGCATTATTATTAATTATTATTATTATATTTATTTGTTATAAAATAGAAATGTTAAACTACAACTTTTGCTTTTCTCCCACTATGACTCAACCCTACATGACTGAACTGGGAAATAAACTGCACCCAAGAAAAAGACATACACCCACTCACATTTGCATGGCCTCCCAACATCTCTGCTACAGGCATGGGAGGGAAATAAGGGTCTATGTGCTCAGTATGTAGGACTATGGGAACATATACCACTTTTAAAAGTCCTGATTTAAAATATCTCAAAATGCACTACATATTTGGGGAGTCATCAGTTTAAATTACTTTTAGGTGCTTATATACCTTGATGATGGGTGTGGTATACATTCCATATATAATTAGATAGATTTATATTAGATTTTGTGGGGAAATGAGTCTGCAAACAGATGTAGTAATGGGGTGTTTCTTCTCCACTGTTAATGCCTAGTTCCTTGTTTGTCATACATTGACTGTTGTTAGAGTTCTTTTGCTCATAGCTTTATGGTTGAAAAATACTTGCAACAGATATGTATTAAGTATGATACTTTGCAGCATATGACCTGAATAACTTCTAGTCATTTTGCTTTCTGTCTGATGTGTGTTTTAGAACTGATTCTCACAAGAGACTGGGAAACCTGCTATCAATGGAGTAGCAGAGTGGTGAAGTCACACTAAAAAACTTTTATTTGTTAACAAGAAATTGCTTCCCAAACTAAAAGGTAACCCACTCTGAGTATCATGCAAGTACTTCTGGAGGACTTATTTAGCTTTCTTACACCCTTTTAGTTATTGTAGTAGCATTTTTGTTTCTATTTCATTTTTGTGATTTCAAACGAACATTACAGTTTACCACCGATTCAGGTCTCAGAACACAAACCAGTGTTCACAGCATCAGAGACTGATTACTGTAGCAGTCCTACCTGAGCCTTAAATACTTAGTACCCTGTCCATTGGCTTTACGCCACTTCACCTGACTGCAATGGCACAATCACAAAAGGTGGTGTCAGGGTTCAAAATGAACCAACCACTCTACCACCATGTCAGGGTTCCCTCCCCACTCTGAACTCTAGGGTACAGATGTGGGGACCCACATGAAAGACCCCCAAGCTTATTTCTACCAGCTTTCTAAACTTCCCTAAGCCACAGATCTTTGCCCTTGGAGGGTACACTGCCACCACCAAGTGACTTAACAAAGAATCAGGGAAAGGATCACTTGGACCTATTCCCCCAAAATATCCCCCCAAGCCCTTATACCCCCTTTCCTGGGGAGGCTTGAAAATAATATTCTAACCAATTGGTTACAAAATGATCACAGACCCAAATCCCTGGGTCTTAGGACAATAGAGAAATCAGTTAGCTCCTAAAAGAAACAGAACTTAATTAGAAAGAAAAAAAGTAAAAGAAGCACCTCTGTAAAATTAGAAGGGAAGCTAACCTCACAGGGAAATCAGATTTAAAACACAGAGGATTTCCGTCTGGGCAAAAACTTTAAAGTTACAAAAAGAAAACCAGAAATACACCTTCCTCTCAGCACAGAGAAAATCACAAGCCAAAACAAAAGTAAACGAACGCATTTCCTTGCTAGTACTTACTAATTCTAATGGAGTTGGATTGCTTGCTTTCTTGATCTCTCTCCGGCAAGCACACAGAACAGACAGACAAAAACCTTCCCCCCGCCATAGATTTGAAAGTGTCTTGTCCCCTTATTGGTCCTTTTGGTCAGGTGCCAGCCAGGTTACCTGAGCTTCTTAACCCTTTACAGGTAAAAGGATATTGTGCCTCTGGCCAGGAGGCATTTTATAGTACTGTATACAGGAAGGTTGTTACCCTTCCCTTTATATGTATGACAGGGGGAAAATGGTATAACAGAAGACGATGTACTTTTTGGTTTGTTACCTTATTATCCTACTCAACCTAACCCTATTTGTCTCTCTTGTCCATCTGTTGCATCCTGTTCAACACTTAGGGCCTCATCCAAAGCCCACTGAAGTCACTGTAAGACTTTACATTGACTTCAGTATGCTTTTGGATCAAGCCTTTTGGCTCTAAATTCTCGGGATTAGGTAAATTGTGGAAGGTGGGGGTGTCTTCTTCATTATTTGTGCCTAACGCAGTGCAATCATTGATTGGGTTTCCAAGGCACTCTTATAAAACAAATAATACAAAAGAATAAGAATATATCAAAGTCAAAACCAGTCTTAATATCTCCTCCCCATTCCCTCAGTTCTCTCTCTCACACACACACACACACACCCCTTTATGGGAAAGTCCTATAGAATAGTGAATTATAACATTCCTACAGCTGAGATATAATTTTCTATTATGTTTGTTTTAAATATTATATACAAAGGACATATTTTCTAGTCAATCCTATAGATCTCTAGAGGAATCATATTTAATTTCTTTAGAACCCTATTAGTTTAATTCCTTATTAATTGTATATTCCACTTAATAATGTACTACTGTCACCAGACTCTTGTCTTTCAATTTTCCATCATCTCTAAAAATTGCAGAAGTTGTGGGTATAGCATAATATAGGACTTTGTTCAAAGAAGCTAATGGATAGGTTCTAGCACTGCCCTTCAGAAATTAGAATAATAGAATATGAGGGTTGGAAGGGACCTCAGGAGGTCATCTAGTCCAACCCTCTGCTCAAAGCAGGACCAATCCCCAATTTTTGCCCCAGATCCCTAAATGGCCCCCTCAAGGATTGAGCTCACAATGCTGTGTTTAGCAGGCCAATGCTCAAACCACTGAGCTGTCCCTCTCCCCTCAGGGGCAACTCCATTAATAATACAAGTGACCTCTTTCCAGCTGGGGACTGAGAGGGGTAGTAGACTTTGCTTTGCCTCATCATCATTCACCAGGAAACAAACTAGTGTGGAAATGAATCTGAGCCCTTCACCATGTTACTCTACAAGTATCTATGCCTGGTTATCTGTGCAATAGCCAGGGGATATTTCCAACATGACAGTACAGTCTGCTCTGATGATTTGTGAAGGAAAATTGATGAAGAGAATATTATTCATTCCTACAAGGCCCTTAAAATTAAAAACTCTAAAAATAACATATACACCTTGCAATTAGTTATAGGATTAAACAGATATTCCCTCCCTTATGAAAAAGTCCTATACAATGATTTAATAAATAAAGGATAATCTTTTTGGAATCAGCGGAGAGAATTTAATAGTGAATTATAGCGTTGCTAAAGCAACCTGTAGAAAATTCTAATATGATCCTTTATTAAATATATGAAGGGATTTTAAGAGTAAGTTCATAATTTGAGTCCTGTTGGCATCATTCCCTGTGAAATCCTATATGGCTTTTCCAAAAGCATACACATTGTGCTGTACACAATAAAAATGACCTGCAATTACAAGAAGAGGAAGGATGTGTCAGTAGTTAGCACATTAGCCTAGGATTTGGGGGAGACAGGTTCAATGTTCTACTCTGCTACAGACATTTTTAGTGACCTTTGGTGAGTCACTTAGTCTCTCTGTGCTTCAGCTCTCTTTAAAATGGAGATAATAGTGCTGTCTTACCTCACAGGGGTATTGTGAGGTACTTCTACTATAATGATAGTATCTAAGATAGATATAAAATGTGATGTTACTGTTGTTTTTCTAAACCACCTTTTCAAGTTTTCAAAACAAAGTGTGTTTTATCACCACAGCTGCTATCTCAAAAAGGATTGTGTGAGAGGGTAGTGGCTACCTACACCATTATACGATGAGACTCCTTGTGTTGCTTTTGAATGGCAATTGCAAGACCTAGATGCCAAGTCACAAAAGAGATTGTCTAGCAGCAGCATCTGTCTCCTTGGCAGATGCAGTCATGATAGCAGCTTTGAAGCTGCCTATGGGGCTGTCACATGTTTAAGCCACCAAGAGACTATCTTGGATTCTTTGTCCTTATAGATGCCATTTTCTATTAAATACTCCTTGATTCACAGGAATTTATCCATTGTGCATGAGCCTTTAATTTAAAAATATGAACTGAACAGTTTCATTTTTGTGTGGAGAGGACGACTTTGGTCTCAAAGAAAATGCCGTAAGTGCTAGAAATACTTGCTACAAAATAATGCATTTTAAGCAAATCAAAGTATTTAGGCTTTGGAATTTTTCTTTTTAAAAAAATTGGTAACCCTAAGTTAAATGTTAAAAAAAAAAAAGTTTTAAACTACCTCTAGTGCTCAGCACTTTCTGAAAATCAGACCCCTTTAAATGTGTCTCCAATTGTTTTCCCCATAATTAAGACTAGTCTGTTTCAAAAATTTACCACTTTGATTTTACAGCTGCAGTATGTTACTGTGGCTAAATTGATAGGTTCCAAATAATTAAAGAAACCAGAATGTCATTGAAATTGTTTTTTTTAAATCATGAAAGAAGGCACTATGTGGTTAAGCCTAAATATGAAGCTTCCTATTGCAATAAATAAACATGGCATTTTTTCAGAAAGCAATTCATATGAGTGGATACTGTTTGATTTGTCAGAAATGACTTAGTAGTCCACCACACACTTTCTGCACTGAAGATTTTATGTTTTAAATGGTTTTGGACAGAACCATTGAAAGGTATTGTTTTATGTATAGGTCTTTTATCATATGTGCTATTATATACAGATTTGAGGACTGAATTTGGTTTCCTAATGGACAAGATTTTCATGTTTAAAAACTTTCATATCCTTTTTGTTTGTTAGTCTGTCAATCTCTGTCTAAAAGCAAAATCTACAATGAAAAAAAATCTACTGGTTGTTCCTGTTAACATTTCCCAAATGGAAACAAACATGAATTGTTTGCATTGCCCTAGAAATATATCAGCCTGAAGACAGCTTCAGTTTTAGGATTCAGCTGATTTCAAAATGGTTCTGGGTTTTCATTTGATTAAAGAGCCAATGCCAAAGTTTCCCCTGAGATGCATGTACACTGCTCCCATTGACTTAAATACATGGTGTGCAGATATCTAATGGCAAAAACTTTGCCATTAGGGCATAAGGTCTGAAAATCATATTAATTAGTACATAGATATTAGTATTGCTAAGATTTTATTTTCACTAGGCTTGAGTGAAAATAAAATCTTAGCAGTACTAATGGTTTGGTGCTCGGTTAGTGTGGACAAGCATCTGAAAGTTCAGAGGGCAGATCCTTAGCTGGTGGACAATGGCAGATCCATTGTCCTAGGTCCAACATCAATGGAGCTAGGACAATCAACAACATTTGAGGATCTGACCAGTTAGTGCTTAGTTGAGTTAAATCCTATCAGTCTGTGTAAATGAGATTAAAATCAATACTGATCTGGTCTTTTCCAGAATAAAATATCCAAATGTTTCAGAATTTCAAATTAAGGTCTGCATAATAGGGTTAGCCTTTAAAAGTAGGTGAAGGTATCGAATTGGGGTTATCTGTGTAGCCCTCTTGTAGCCTGAGCTAGGCACTGGGAAATCAAGTAGAAAATGTCATTTATTGAAAAGAGAAACATTACAGACAATAAGAAAGTTGGCAGGATCTTGGCCCCTAACAGCTTCCCACCTGCCCTACCCAAATATTCTAAACATATAATAAAGTAGAAGGGGCTTGTGCTGGGGGGGGGAGTTAAAGTGAGTGAAAGTCAATTTCCGTAAGAAGGGACTGTGCCTGTGAGAGATACCTGTGACATTCTCTTCATAACCTTCCCCAAGGCACTAAGTAAGGGGCCAGGTGTGGGCTCTTCTTCAACCTCCCGCCAGTGCAGAGAAAGAAGCTGGTGGGTTTTCTTCTGTATCCTCCCTCCCTCTTCTTGGGCAGTAGTGAGCCCCTTTTCATCCCATGTCCAACCATCAGTATGAGGGCAAATCAAGGAGCTCCACTTCAAACTCCCTTCTTATAGATGAAGGGGAAAACACGGGCACCCAACCTACTGCTCTGAGCATGGTTAATCCCTCTACTGGCACTGCCTGAGTTCAACACAGCTAACAGATCATCATCACTTACTCTCCACACATAGACTCAGTGGTGAAAGGTACAGGTTACACTTCACAATAACGTAAAGAGACTTGTTCTAGTTACAAGACCCCGGCTCTGTCCCCAGCTCTTCTTAGACATGAAATCCTCAGTGTTTGCAGTCTCATGTGAAATAAAACTTTGCTGGTAAGAAATCACCTGAAGCAGAATTTAAAAAACAAATTCTGGTGAAAGCATTTTCACAAGTTCATGCATCACTAAGGAATACCATCTCCAGCTTTGAACTGAGAAAGGAATGAGTGGGTGGCTGACATATGTGTGAATTCTGACTGCCATCTTTAAAGATCAGAAGTGGGATGTCAGCTATGTCCCTCAGAACAGGCATAGGTTGTACACATTGAGTTAAAACATCTTACAAATCTGTTTCACCATTTTTCCCCCTATAAGCATCTGCAGCTGGCTTGTAACTAAAGTGACCCAAGTGACAGAAGTTGGGAAATGACAGTTTCAAGTTTTTGTCTCATCTCTATTCATCTCTAACAATTTCTTTGGAGATGTTCCAGAAAAAGAATATTAAACCAAACCTGTCTCTGGAATTCAGATGAAGCTACTTCCTCAGACACAAATCCCATTGGAGAGGCTTGTAAAGAGGGCTCTGTGGCACTAACAGTTGGAAAATTAAAATGTTTCATAATTTATTTACATTTCACAAGCCTTAGGGAGCCTACTTTAAGGGGAGGATGGAAACAAAATCCCTTGCAGATGAATGGGTCACATACAATGTGATTCCATTTCAGTTCATTTTGCTGGCACTTATTTTTTAATTTACCAGTCACTAATCTTTATCTATACTAATCACAAAGAAGCAACAAATGTGATCATTTGAAAGGATATACAGAAAAGACCTGTTAATTGACATCTAATCCGTCTCTACAAACAGCTACCTTGGCACTTTAGAAATCATTTTAAATTATATATTTTAAGTAGTATCAAAATGAATTAGTCATGCCAGCATTGAAGTTGATGATCAGCAGGCAATGATTCTCGTCATGTTTAATAGTGTTATTTGCATATACTTTTTTAAATGCATGACAAAAGGCTATTAGCTTAATCACCTTTGATGTTGCTACATAGAGGGAAAGGTTCTTAGTTTGCAGTTGTTTGTATAAAGTAAATGTGTTTATTGTAAATCATTTTATTGTCTTTTCTTTTGTGGTTGGCTTTAAGAAGCATAGCCATGGAAACTTGGTTCAATTCTACAGTGTACTAGTTATACCATTGTCTACTAGTTAAAAATTCAAATTCTGTCACTGACATCACTATTTATAATTTAAGCCAGGTATACAAAGAAACTGAACTGATAGGAGAGTATGCTCTTAAATTACCTTACATGTCTGCCATGTTTTTGTAGCCATGTTGGTCCTAGAATATTAGATATACTAGGTGAATGAGACCTGAAAAAGAACCCTGTGTAAGCTTGAATGCTTGTCTCTTTAACCAACAGAAGTTGGTCCATTAAAAGATATTACCTCACCCAACTTCTCACCTTACCTGTTGTACTGCTTGTGTTCTCCAGACACTGTAGATAGGAATATAATTTCAAGGCATCACAAATTGTAGGGGGGTTACAAATGCATTCCATAGATATTTGCATTAGAAATTCTGCCTCTATTTACATATCTTGAAGTCAATAGTATAGTAGGGGAAGAATTTGGGCCCATATTTTTAGCCTCCATTCAACTTTTCAGAGATCCTCATTTGGAAAGGCAAATGTTCTACTCCTTGGTAAGATTTTCTGTGTTGTATATCTCTGCAGGCTCAATAAGAAAGGATCCATCAGGCACTAGTGTGCTGTGGTGGTGGCCACCAATATAAGAACCCAGATAACTAGATAGAATACATTAGATAAAATCTATGAAACAATGGGTGAAATGACTTCCTAACTTACACCCCATAAAAACCCATTGGACCAAATGTATCTCATGTATAGCTGCATAAAGGAGTCACACCAGGGATAAATGGCTTGCTCTGACAGTGCCATTCTGTATTTTTCTGAGCCATGTGTAGTCTATCGTACACTAGCCTTAAATCCTGCAACAAGCAGACTGATTTCTGTGTATACCAGTAGTGGGATACATGGTAAAGGGAACATTCTGTTATGGAGTAAAATTTACAGAAAACATTCAAAGGCAGAGTTTTTAAGAGGTTTTTTTTGTTAAATATGAAAGGTAATTGATTATCTGATTTTGATTGTTTCCATTTATTTTATATATCCATAGACAGCTATCTAAGAATGCTTAGGATTATTCAACCTTCCTCACACCACAAAAACAAACAAACAAACAGAAAAAACAATGAGACAGCTTCCTTATATATTGTGCCTTTATTTCCTCTCCTTGCTTCCATTTCTCCCCGACTGCCTGTATTAATGATGCTGGAGGATGACTTGAAAATATATGGTCTATTATCGCCATGGTAGAAGACGAACAATGGATACTCTAGTGGTGAAAATAGATGGCATAGTAGTTAGCACCCCAGATGAGAACTTGGGTTCAATTCCCAGCTCGGTCATAGACTTCCTATATGACTTTAGATGAGTCATTTAATCTTCCCAGCTCCTCAAATCAAATTAAAGAATGGGAATAATACTTCCTTTCCTTACCAGGGATGTTGTGAGGACAAAAGCCATTGATGATTGTGAGTTGTTCCGCTATTATGGTGATGAATCTCACATAAATATAAACAGAGGTAAAGAGGGTGAAGTCCAGTGAGGCCAGGATTTCAGCCCTTGACATCATGGAGGTAATGATCTAGTTCTGACCATCTCTCCCAAAATTAGCTGCAAATTGCCAGTCTGGAAGTGGATATTTTTGTTCCTCCTGCATTAAAAAAAAAAATGGGGCAGGTGTCTATTTTGTTTTTGTTGCTTTTATTCTTGCGTGTCAACACTTTATATGCCAACTGCTATGTAAAACCCTATTTACAGAGAATTAGTAACATTTGACTACTTTGATGAGGTGTTTGTGAACTGCTAATATTTTCTGTTATTGAAAGTAGTACTTGAATGAAACCGTGAAAGCAGGCCTCTTCTCACTCCACTGCACAGAGAAAGCTCTCCGAGCATGGCATGTTGTGTTTAGTATCACTTTAGAATTCTATAAATCTTTGATCAGCTTTTATTTAATCTTTGTCTAAATTGGAAGATAGCGATGGACCCTTAAGATTTGGTATGGAATTGAATGAAATTTAATAAGGCACCTGACAGTTATTTGATTGTGATTCGTAGCACTTTCATTTTATAGGCTTAAGCAATAGTGACCTCAAAAGGACTTCAGACTAGATGGAGTGGGAGGCGGGGGAGATGGGGGAAATAAAATGTTTTATTCTTCTCTGTTTCAATCCTTTTTACTTGATAAGTCCTTAATAAAATTCTAAATTAAGTTCTGACCAATTCTTGGACCAATTCTCTGTTTGGAGATAGCTGATTCATTGCGACACTTAAGGCTAGAAATGCAAAACAAGACAACTTCTAAATGGCTTTCTCAATGATGACCTTGCCAGACTATATGCATTTGTGTATAGAAAAGAACAAGGAGATCAGACAACATGGGAAGTTTCTCTGGGGATCACCTGGGAAATTTTGAAGGTCCCTAGAACAAACTGTGGGTTACTGTGAACTGCAGGAGGCCCTCCTGACCCACTCAAGCAAAAAACGGAATGTTTTGAAATGACACCGTCCAATTATTTCAGCCTGATGCACAACACAAATAGCTGAGAGAATGAGCCTGATCTCTTTGAAAGTTTTCATTTATCTCTTTAAAAGTTGCCTTTCTCACAGGCTCATGTAGATGCCATTTCAATTATTAAAGCACAATTGCATTAGTGACAAGCTGCTTCCCTCGATTAGTTTTGACATGTGGTAATTTTATGACTTTAAGTATACTTATCTTTGACTCTAGATGGGGTTTTCTGTGTCCTTGTTTACTACCCAAGTCACTTTTTTACATTTTGTATAATACATGGTTTGTATGGTGTTTTAATTTTAATCATTGGTATATATTATTTGTATTACAATAGCACCCAGATCCCCAATGTGCTAGACGCTGTACAAACAAATAATATATGTATCATGATTTATCTTTGAAATGATTCACAGATCTACGCAGGCATCCTATCTCCGACTGTGGTCAGCACAGATGCTTCAAAGAAAGGTGCAAGAACCCTGCCATTGGCA
Source organism: Lepidochelys olivacea (assembly GCF_965140295.1). Taxonomy (NCBI): domain Eukaryota; kingdom Metazoa; phylum Chordata; order Testudines; family Cheloniidae; genus Lepidochelys; species Lepidochelys olivacea. The sequence goes on from NC_140422.1 coordinate 29,694,935, forward strand.
GATGTGGGAGCCCCCAACATAGGTCTCATTCTGATCTGTAATAGGTTAAAATTGTCTTAAGTCCTGAAACACAAGGTATATTTTCCATTACATACTTAATTATGCAGCCATGAGAAATCAAAGAAAATATATCAGTTACAGTGAGAACATATTTGGGGACTGAAATTCAGGAACTCATTTGTTCCGGTTTGGATCTGACACTAAGCCTGCAATCCAGCAAAGCACTTTAGCATATACAGTACTTACCTTTAAGAACATGACCAGTTCCATGAACCGCTAATTGGACTACTCATGTACTTAGGCATGGGCCTGTGTGATTTTCTGGGTCACAGCCTAATTCTGTATGTGGACTTGGAATAGTAAAATTTTCAAAAAATGTTAAATGATTTAGGAGCCTACATATCAATTTCAGAAGTGACTGGTCATTTAGGGCTAGATGTTCAAAGATATTTAGGCACCTAATGATGCAGATACCTTTGAACATATAGCCATAAGTGCCCACATCATTTTTGAAAATGAAACAGACTCCTAAGTCATGTAGGCCTTTCTGAAAATTTTGTCATTAACCTCTCTGTCTCAATTTAACCAAATATCAAATATGGATCGTGCTACTTATGAGGCAGTTTGGTAGGAAATATTCCATTAAAATAAAATATTAATTTAAAAGTTTTCTATTTTCTGGCTAGCTCTGTAACCAGTTGTAAACTTTTCATCAAAAAGAAATTTTAACACTAATTATCACAATAATTAATAAAATAGCTATCCCCTAAGCTACATACCCAGGTGTCAATTAAAAAAGTCCATCTTAGGGGTTTTTTTGTTTTTGTTTTAAAAAGGCAGCAAATCCTACTCAGGATAAAACAATCAGAAAAAAAAAAATCCAGGCCAAAGCTGTCACCCGCTGTCTAACCCAATGTTAGATTGCAGTCACTATGGTGACTGCAATGTCACATGATATGAATTATGACACTGCTGAATGGATAAAGCAGCAAGAGAGAAGAATGATTAGAAAGTTTCAGTTTACATTATTCTATCTTGGCTATAAAAAAAATAGAAAAACAAATGCAGAGATTGACAGATCTACAAAAATGCAACCAACAGCTTCCATTGTTCTCAATGGGAGTTGCTAGGATTTTAGCACTTTTGAAAATCTGGCCAGGAAAATACCCAGCAATAAAATGGTACGATAGTATTCATGGCCTATCTCATTATGGCAGTGGTTCTTTATGAGATCACATCAGATGCTGTGCAGAATTTTAGCAATACAGGATGTACTGCATTCGCACACTCTGCACTGAGTTCTGTTGTTTGCCCTTTAGTGCCACAGGTCTGTTATAGAATAAACTGGCTCTGGAATTGTATCATCTTTCAAGGAAACCTGGGTATTGTTTTCCTCTGACTCTTCTTTATGGAAGGATATTGATGGATACACTTTGGAGAATAATTTCCATTTGAAGTGTTTCAATAGATCTGTGATTCTGAGACTGTTTTGTTTGAAGGGATTTCCATGATTAACTCCTCTTGCAACAGTTTGAAAAATTATCCTCGTCAAAAAAATTTTAAAATATACTGTTACGTCTTTTGACCAGAGCAGTTAGCCAATATTCAGGTCTCGCAGGTTGTTGCCATTAGGGAGAGAAAGTGATGGTGAAGTCAGGTATTTCTTTGATGCAATCTTGTTTATCTGTTAAGAATGTACACAAAGTCCTGTTTCCCTGAACACAGCCGGAATCAAACAGCAGGAGACAGTTTCTTCTCTATCTGTCTCTGGGGCTTCCTTCTCTAGTGTTTCTGTGGTGTTTCTGCTTCTGCTGGCTCGCATACACATATCTCCATCCAGCCCCCTGTATTTGCATTCAGATTCCAGGAAAAATCGCTCAGACTCTAGCTCATCTCCTGCTCCAGCATTACATGTGGCCTGTGTTTTGGTGATATCTCCTAGATATCTGTTCCATAAAGCAGCTTCATTGTTTTTTTTTACATTTATCCTGAACAAAGGGTGGCTGTTACTTACACACCAGCTTCAACAAGGTGTCCCTCAACCTTTAACAGCAGAGATGTGAAGCATCCTAATTGCTGCCTCTGGGAATCAGGAAAAAGTTTACTACTGACAGGGAATTGCAGAGGAACTGGAGTTTTAACTAGAAAAAAAAATTCTTAATGGGTGATACTTCTCAAATGTGGAATTCAATAAATATATCATTGATTTATGTTGATACGGAGCTTTTCATCCAGAAGAACCACAATGCACTTTACAGACTCTCTCTTCCTTTCTGCTGCATCATCTACAGAAATATACAAAAAGAATGTAAAGCCCTGTAGTAACTGAAACATCCAGGTTGATGTGGACACAGCTTAGGGCTCCAATCCTGCAATAAGTTCCACATCAATGCAGTGTTCTGCCTGCACAGAGCTGACTGCAGGATCAGGGCTTTACTGAGTAATGATGTTGGATATCACTTTCAAAGCTGCCTCAGTGATTTAGGAGCCTAAGTCCCACTTTCAAAAATGTCTTATACACTTAAGAGCCTAAGTTTCAGTGAAAGCCATTGAGAAGTCAGCTCCTAAGGGTCAGATTTGCAAAGCTATTTAGACATCGAAAGATGCAGACAGGTGCCCAGTAGGATTTTCAAAAGCACCGAAGCAAGTCAGGTTCCTAACTTCCATTAAAAGCCATTGAGTAGTAAGCACCTACCTCAATTAGGCACTTTCTACCAGGTGTCTATCTTTAAATATCAAAAGCTCTGTGTAAATCTTATCCCCAGGCATTTTTGAAAATTGTACCCATTTTCTTATTGTTGTAAATCTCATCATTCCATACCTAATTCTCCTCTGTTATCCATCTAGAGCAGTGGTGGTCAACCTGCAGCCCGTCAGGGTAATCCATTGGTGGGCCGCAAGACAGTTTGTTTATGTTAACCGTCCTCATGCACTGCTGCCCGCAGCTCCCATTGACTGCGGTTCTCTGTTCCCGGCCAATGGGAGCTGCGGGATGCAGCACGGGCCACAAGGACGTGCTAGCCACCTCTTCCCGCAGTTCCCATTGACTGGGAACAGTGAATCATGGCCACTGGGAGCTGTGGGCTGCCGTGCCTGCAGACAGTCAAAGTAAACAAATTGTCTGGCAGCCTGCCAGCGGATTACCCTGACGCGTGTGCAGGCTGCAGGTTGACCACCACTGATCTAGAGTCCTCTACTTATGTCATGTCTGAACCATGACCTTGAGCCTGAAAATGCTTAAAGGAGGGTTTTTGAAAGCCATACTCTGTTTCTGGTGGTCAGGGCCCTAGCCTGGGATGTGAGAGACCTACGTTTAAGTCTTTGCTCTCAATTCAGTACCAAGTTTTTCATCCCAGTTCACTCCAAACCAGGCAGCGCAGAGACTTTAACCTGAGTTTTCCACATCCCAGTCCAGTGCCCTAGCCACACAGCCATACAGTCTCTTGCTTGGTTGCTTTCCTTCTCTCTATCAGACCCAGAAACCTTCCCTATGAAAGTTTCACAGAAACCAATTTGGCTTCAACAAAACAGCAGCTTTTGGTGAAAATGTTCCAAACAGGACATCATGTCCTGCAATGTTCATGACCTTCCTCAGAGGTCTACGATCCTATTGCTGACCAGGCCTCATCATATCTAAGGAGATCACAGTTGGAAATGGTACAGCTGCAGGCCATAATACATTACAATAAATAAATCCAAAGGTCTCAATTTTCTGTAAAATAAACATAGCTCTTATTTTCAATAGATTCTCTCATGGGAGTGTCAGTGAAATTCAGTGGGGTTCTCCATGCATATGACACACTATGGTCAGACCTGTAAATATGTCCACATAGCTCCTATTAACATTAATAGGAATTACACCTGTGCAGGAAGAGGAGAATAGAGACCTTTGTGCTTCCAGTTCTTAACAGTAATGATGCTTTCAGGGCAGTGTTGCTTTAAGAACAGAGCCCATTTAATTTACTTGGGCTTTGAAATCCTCTGCTAAAGAATAACTGCCTGACACACAGCTCCTAGGAGGTGAATTAAATGAAAGACATTTTCCAAACAGCAAAGCAACATTATTAAATGTCTGATTAGAATATCTGTGTCACTAGAGCTGCTTCATTATGAGAACGCTTCTTAAAAATTTCAAATCAACACATGGCTTTCACAATCCTCAGTCTGGTGCTTATTAAGACACAAAGCAGTCCAAATCTTCCTATTCCAGCATACATACTGGTAGGTAGGCCAATAACTAAACTGCAGCTTCACTATGAAGCTAAAAGTTTATTAAGATAGCATCTTAATGGTTCTGAGGAGAGAATCAGGAATTCTTTAAGTGACAGAGTGAGAATTTTCCTCTGATTTCTCTATACTCTGGTATAAAATATTGGGATAATTAATGTCTCTTTTCCAATGCTGTCTCAGTACTCTCGGTACTTTATTTCTAAAAATATAGGGTACAAAAGACTGTGAGATTTCCATGATCAAATAAAAGAAAAATAGTCAAGCACATACAAAAATCCAGAAAGCAGAGCCTGTATAAGAGACCAGCCTTATCAGGCATGCTCCCGTCTAAAGAGACCTTTTCAAATTATTCCCAGATTAAATTATTATATTCCTTTGCTCTACATTTATTAAAAAGCTGTCCCCACCAAGCTGGTCTCTTATGGCAGATTTCTCAATATTTCAGGAACATCACATGGCCAACAAAATATCTCGGTCCTGATTCTCCTTTTATTGATGACAGTGAAAATCAGTAGTTAATCCACTGAGGTCAAACTATAATCAGGTCTATAATCAAGGTTTCTGAACAAATGATCAGGCTCAGAATCTGCCTAAACTATTAGCAGTTCAAAGTCATGCCATATTCTTTGGAAAAGTAACATGTTTCAGAGGGGTAACCGTGTTAGTCTGTATCAGTAAAAACAACGAGGAGTCCTTGTGGCACCTTAGAGACTAACAAATTTATTTGGGCATAAACTTTCATGGGACATAACCCATTTCATCAGATGCATGGAGTGGAAAATACAGTAAGCAGGTATAAATATACAGCACATGAAAAGATGGGAGTTTCCTTACCAAATAAGGGGTCAGTGCTAACGAGGCCAATTCAGTTAGGGTGGATGTGGCCCATTCCCAACAATTGACAAGAAGGGGTGACTATCAAGAGGGAAAATTACTTTTTGTAGTGCTAACGAGACCAATTCAATCAAAGTGGATGTAGCCCACTGCTGGGAATGTGAGGAATATGACTGGGTCCATTTCTAATTTTCCCATTTTATCTTGATTTAGACAATGGGAAAAGAAAAGATAAAAACAATATTCAACAGAGGGGGATGAGTTGTCAGAAGGCAGTAGAGCTTCATACTCCTTCATCTTAAGTTTGCATATTTTGGTGTAACATTAGGTTATAGAGCAACTTCATAATTTTCAGCTCTATACTGTGTACTGAGTATGAACTCCGATGGTACCATGGAAGGACTCTATGAGTGTAATTCCTCATTCTAAAGAGATGCATCTTGCTTCACTGATTGTTGTTTGGACTTTAAAAGGTTACACCTTCACAAAATCTTCTACAGCTTCTACCCCAGAAGGACAAAGAATGACTTTATAAAAGACTCCACAAAGACTAATCAATAATAGTAAGTCATGCACTTATGGGTTAGGGAATAGACATCCAAATCCATCACTTTCTGAACCACCCATTCTGTTTCTAGAATACTCTCATTTACAAAAACTGGTCTTTGAGGCTCACAAGAGGATAAAATTATCATCTGTGTGTGCTCTTCAAGACTTGCTGGCCTCCTGACATTCCTTTCATCCAATGGGGGACATGGTGTCCTATTAATGTGAGGTTTCTCAAATTGAGTTGTCTCCAAAATGGAGGGGTTCGAAAGGTAGATTTCAATCAGGCAGTATGTGTCCTCTGGCATTCTTAATTCTGGATTGCTTTCAGGTGCAGTTGTTAGTTCAGAATTGCAGAGGAGTATCCTGGGAGCATGCTGGATCAGAGGCTGCACCCTGTTGAAAGAAATGACAGAACTCCACTCAACCAAATTTGGATTTGGCAGGTGGACACATGCCTCAACGTGGGGGTGAAATACATGAATGGTGACACCAGAAGAAGTAAATCACCTGTGAAATCCCTACCAAGTTTTATATGTTTTGGACATTTGGGGCCAGATTTCCCAATGTTCCCAGCACCCAGTGGTTCCCACAAAGGATATTCACATTTTACCTGCAAAAAACTTACAAGTTTTAAAATATTTACAGATTCTTGAATCATTTTCTAGAGCATGTATTGGAATTCATTGAACCACTGGAATTTCTTTTTCTTATTATTTATTAATTGTAAAAAATGGAATATTGTCTTGTTTTTCTTATTTTGATTGCCTTGAAAGAAATCCACTGTATAAGCACTGGAACATAGGCCTACTGTATCTGTAGCCACCACATGACTTACAAAAGCTAGGAGAATAACCAGTTTTTTGGTTTCTTGGCAATTCTGAAAAATTGAAAAAAAAACAACATTTGGGGCCAAAAGAAACATTTTGTTCAACTTGAAATGAAGAGTTTTATTTTGATTTTGAATATTTTAAGTTTTATTTTTAATTTTTAAAAATAAAATTGATTCAAAATGACTTTTTGTTCTGAAATTTCATTCAAAGAGAACTATTGTTTCATTTAGAAAATGTTGAAATGAAACATTTTGATTACTCCTGGTTTTTTTTGACCGAATTACTTCAGCAAAATCCACATGAATTCATGATATTTTTTTCTCTGAAAAAAAGTTTTGATTAAAAATGTTTGCCCATCGCAACTTAATATTACTCCAGGTAATCATACTCCAGCCATTTTAACATACTAACGGGTCATGCCATTCTTTTACAGAGAAGCAGTGGCCACTGTAAAAGAAAAGAAATCTCAGAGAGGATATAAAACAGCTCTATGTAAAAGCTTTCCATCTTCAAAATTTCCTTAGCGATCTAGTGGAGATGAGCGTTTATCAAACCACTTGAAAGTTTTTCCCCTCGTTGTATTTTTCAAGGGGGGAGGTCTTGCTTTTAAAGCACATAACCATGTCTCGGTGTTTGTATTTAGGGCAACAAAATCACTTTTTCAGGCTCTGGCGCTCTTTGTTTTGTTTGGTTGTTAACACTGTTCTGCTTTTGGTGGCGAGATTTTCTGCTATTGAATGACAGTAGAAAACAGCCCCACGTATATAAAGTGGGGTTTCACTTCCAGGTCCCTACACCACTATAACAAATGTATCAATGAGTAGGCCTATTGAAGTAAATGAGACCGTTCATGGGGTAAGGTGCTGTATAGCATAGTCAGGGTGTGTCTAATAGTGTAATACGATGAGAAGAAATTCCAGTTAAAAACGGATATTGTATCCACATATTTATCAGGAATTTCTGTCAGATCTGATTAATAATCCAATGCCATCACATTAGTATACTTCTTTAGTTTCCCTACTAATACAGTATGAGATGTGTCAGATAGCAAGCAAAGCTCATCCCACCAGACTCTAGGGGAAAGGAGCTTTATTTCCTATGGCTTTTTAAGTGCTTTTTAAAAGTAATCCTTAGCACTTTTTTTGTGTGTGAACTGAAGTGCTTATTCTTACTACCTATGTGTCATTGGTGAGAAGTGTCACAGATGGCGATGCTAGTATAAAATATGTCTGAACAATATGGAACAGGCTTTGTGGGCGATGTGTAAAGCTTGAAATGGACATAAACCTCCAGGCTAGAGCAGCTCTAATTGGTATGCATCACCAGTGATCTTGTGTCTTGGGATTTTTTGTTAGATCAGAAGTACCCATTGCTATAAATATATTAATTGACTTTCTTCTTTAGAATTTGGAAAAATATGGGCCTGATTCTGCAGTTTTTATTCCCAGGGAGTAGTACCCACTCATATGAGTAGTTGACTGAATTCAATGCGACTACTCATCTGAGTCAGACCCTTACTAAGGATACATATTGCATATCTCCCATCATAGTCAGTCTTACCATTAATAGCTCTAAACCATTTTTATATCTATTAAAAATAACATGGAGAAAAGAGTCACCGTGGGCCAAATCCTCAGATGGCTTAAATTGCCAGCACTCTATTGGCTTCAGTGAAGCTACACTAGATCACCCCTGTCCATTGTTGTGAAACGGATTTGAAATCAGGTGTTCGGGAATGCAGGATTTAAAAAAAAAAAGAGGGAGGGAGGTGGAATACTAACAGCATGACTTAAAACTTCAACTCAATATAGTAATGAGACTAATATTTTATTTTATAATAGATTATTTATTTCAAGCCAATCTAAATAAGAAAACAAAATTTATGAAGCAAAACAAAAAAGAAAAAACAAAACAAACAAAAGCATGCAAATGTTCGGCAAATTTCAAAATACACTATAAAAGTTACATTAAAGACGGATAATATTTTGACATTTCTCACTTATAAGTTTTTTGGCCAAGTACCCATTTATGGACTGTGAAAAATTCAGTCGATTGGGATCTTACATTACAGACTGGAAACATTTTTTTAAAATTACAAAATGAAAATTTCAATATGTGTTTTCTTCACAACTTTTTTGTTTTCAAGAAAAATCCCTTTTTTTAATTGGATAAAAATGGTTTTGTTTGAAATCTTTTGACCAGCTCTCTCACTAGATAATTGACAATGAATAAATTGCAGCAAGGGAGGTTTAGGAAAAACTTTTCCTAACTGTCAGGGTGGTTAAGTAGTGGAATAACTTGCCTAGGGAGTTTGTGGAATCTACATCACTGGAGATTTTTAAGAACAGGTTGGACAAACACCCATCAGGGATGGTCTAGATAATAATTAGTCCTGCCATGAGTGCAGGGGACTGGACTAGATGACCTCTCGAGGTCCCTTCCAGTCCTATGATTCTATGATTTCTGAAAACATCTGCCTTAGTTTAGTATCTCTGGCCCTGTGATAGTTCAAAATTCAAAATGTCTTCCATGAGAGATTACTACATCACTGTCATCTTTAGGAACCATAGATTGTACCTAATTTGTAACTTATGCTCACTGACTTTATCATGTAAATAACTTTCTCATTTCCTTTTTCCTTTATTTAGTTTATTACAGGATTGCCTACAAGTGTTTTCTTTGGTGTGAGATCTGAGGTACAAATTGATCTGTGGTATATGACTGGTCCTTGGAGACTCAAAGCAACCTGAATATCTTGTGATCTTTGGTATAGGTGACCAATTATCAGTAAGTCCAACTTGCCTGGGTGGCAAGATAGATTGGAGAGCTTAAGGGGACTGTGACTCCATGGTAAGCCTCCAGAAGTTCACATTTGTTACTAGGTTAGTGAAATCTAATTGTAGAACATACCACCAGTTTGGGGTGTTTGCCCTGCTTTTGACAGTCTGCTCTGAGGCATGCACTCACTTTAGAGAGCCACTCCAGACAGCGTAATGGAGGCTATACACACTGTAGGTGATGAACATAAAAAGGACTCACTATCCTATCATGGCTATCTCTGAAAGAACCTCAGAACTCTGTTATGATACAATATGGACAAAGAAACCCCACAAAAACCCAGGTGTCTCTTTTATGTAGAGATCCATCCATCTCATCTGTTCCATTGTGATGAGAGACACGAAAAAGCGTATTATTTGGAAAACAAGTCATTGATTTGCAGTCTGCCTGTTTCCTATTTGTATCCTCCATTCATTTCTCCTTTTCATCATTTTCCATGTTTCTTCACATTAAAGCAGTTTTAAAATGTGACTACAGGATCAGCATTGTTATTTTGTCCTGTTTTCATCTGTAGGGATGGCTTAATTTCCTTTGTACATTCTAGCCAAAATGCAGCCTTTCCCCAGTAGAAATGTATTAAAGTACTAGGCATTCCTTGTAAACATTTGCAAAACTACCTTATTATCCATCTTCAAATCCTCTTCCCTCCACCCCACTCCCCAAAAAAACCTCTCCTTTGCTGTGATACCCACAAAAACCTGACAACAGTTAGGCTACTAGTGTGTTGTGACCACCAATATTGGCCTGATCTACACTAGAAAAAATCCACACCCTGGAGTGGCATACTTAAGCCGACCTAACCCCTGGTGTAGACAGTGCTAGGTCAACAGAAGAATTTTTCCATCAACCTAGCTGCCACCTCTTGAGGAGGTGGATTACCTATGCTGACAAGAAGAATTCCTCCCATGAGGGTATTTAGTGTCTACATTGAAGTGCTTTAGTCACCCAGCTGTAGTAATGCAGCTGTGCCACAGTAGCATTTTAAGTGGACACATACCCATTTTTTCCTTGTATTCCCCTATCTGTCTGTCTCCATCTGTTCACTTTTGTCTTGTCCTTAAATTGTAAATTATTTGGGGCAGGGACCATCATTTTGTTCTGTATTTGTACAGCACCTTGCATAATGACTAAGGTTACTAGGTGCTACAGTAATACAAATAGTAATAATAATAATAATAATAGCAGACCCTCTCCATTATCAATAAAAGCCTGGTATCGTACAGTATGAAGTGGGCTGATTTACAAAGAGAAAAAGCTGCAGATATTTTCTGGGTACGGCTCTGTTATCTAGCCGCTATCCTAGTGTGTGGTTAATTACACATCTGTAGTTACAGGTTTGCAAAACTAGGCTCTGGTCTTGCAAGCATTTACACGCTTATCTTCACGTAAGCAAGTCGTCCCTTTGAAGTCAGGCTCTAAAGCTGCAATCATAGCTGTGTGGGTGAATACTTGTGCTCAGCCCCATTGACTTCAGTGGCAAAGGCAGAACTTGAACTTGGGAGCAATGATTTCAAAGGGGCTTTGTGAGGGTGAAAGAGACTTTCCAAGCTTATCTGATTGCAGGATCAAGGCCTCAGAGTTTTCCATCTTTCTCTGTTTTTGTTTTGTTTTGTTTTGAGTTCTCCTGGGGATGCTTACTTTGTGTACTTTACAATCAAAGCTTCAAATCCTAATAGATTCAAGTTTTGATGACAGTCAACAAACCTTTTCCCTATCCCGCAAATTTCATATCACAAATCCATCATAATTTCTCTGGCTGGTGCTGGTTTAACACAGTTGAAATTTCTTATCTGTAGCATGTTTCCCATCTCTAAAAGAAATTCACAGTTATACTGGCTGTACGTGGGTAACTGAACAGCTTGAATATTTAATGAATTCTAAATATACTCTCAGGCAAATAAAGGAAATTATTTCCCTGGAACAGTACACTTCAAACATTAATCATAATTATTAATATCACACACAAAGTTTTACTGGAAGTTTGAACTTATTTAAGTTCAGATTTAGAATTATTGTCACATTAGCACATACTCAGGGCAGAAGGCAAAACTTACCTCCATTAATTCATTCAATAATAAAGACATATTTTATAACCAAATGCAATTTAGGTGCATGGGATCAAACCATTCTGATTTTTTTTTTTTAAACAGAAAGAGCAAGGGGTGTGGAGGTTATAAAAATCTCACTTTATTTCTGAATTGCCTGAGAAGGTCTTTGCTGAAAGTTAACTGACAATTACAGATTCTTAGGATTTCTATAGTTCTCGAATGTATTTGTTATATACCATTAGTCACCAGGTGAAGCCCATCAGTAACGGCAATACCCTGCAGCAATAGCTCCGGAGAATATAACACTGATTGATGGCAGGTCACCTGGAATTGGTTGGCAGAATTTCCAATTTTCTGTTGGGAAATTGCTTATTTCTCGAAGTCTATTCCCATTTTAACAAGTGGACAGCAAGCTGAGATTATATATTATTATGTGTCTAACTATAAAATTGTGATGGATGGTGTCACATTTAAAGAGAGTTAAACATTTCGTTTAAGGATATTATTAAACAAAAGTTTAAATAACTTTAAAATATAGGCTATATCTTTTCAGTTGTTCATCCAGATTCAGAGCAATATTATCACATCTTAAATAGTGTAATGGGGAATGCTATGCTTTGTAATTATCCTTTTAAGTATTCAAAGGCTTATAATATCCTTGTTGTAAATATTTTGCACAGTTTCCAAGGTTTATCCAGGGACTGACTGGCTGAGTAGATTAATGTTTTACTTTGACTTAGGGGATTTAGGTTAAAATTCTGGCAAAACTGCACTGACAGAAAATCAAAGGCCAGTCAGCAAAGCCTTCTTACTGTGCTTCTTTTAAGTCATAAGGGGTAATAGCCAACAGCAACTAGTCATTCTTCTCTTTCCGAAGGTGAATGTGCTAAAAGCAAACACACTCTGTATTCTATTAGCGTAGAATGTGTATTATCTTTTACAAAACCTAGTAGCATTGCTAACCTTCTGGGATAGAGAGCAGATCTTACTGTAGTCCTAACATACACTCACTGAAAATAGTAAGTGTAGAATCAAGAAAAGCTTACATTGCTTTATCTGGGAGACACAGGTTTGGTCTACACTTGAAAGTTATATCAGCATAGCTAAGTCAGTTGGGGTGTGCAAGAATCACACCTTTGACAGACATAGCTACGCTGACATAACCCCCAGTGTAGACGCAACTTTGTCTGAAATAGCTAATGTCATTCAGGGAGGTGTTAGTCTTTCAACTACAGAAGAAGCCTTTCTGTGGATGTGGGCTGCATCTACACTCCAGGCTATGCTGGCATAGTATGTCGGTATAGTCTTCAGAGTGTAGACATACCCTCACCCTGTTTCTGTATCAGATATTCAGATTAGAAACAAAGAAAGTGTAAACTGAAATTCTACTAAGTAGGAATGACCACAGGTTAAAAGACTTCAGTTATACAGTTCGCTCTCATGACATACTAAGCTCTGGACTCAGATATACAGTCTCACAGTCTTATTTTAATAGCTCCTACTGAAATAAAGGGGCCAATGGGAAATAGCTCCCAGTGAAGTCAGGGTGTGCTCAGCGCCTTTTTAAATCAGGCCATTTATTTAGGAGCCTAAACTGAGACTAATAACTCTGGATCCTATTTTTGAAAATGTGGCCCACATGCACTGCAGGAAAGGCAAAGTCTTTTTCTAATCTGATCCTGAAGGGAACTCTAGTGGCAGGTGGGAATTAACTATATTATTTCTAAAACCTTCATATTCCAAAATTTAATCATTACTGCTCACCAAGCTATGCTGGAAATAGGTTAACCATTTTTACATCTACTTCTTCTTAGATTTGGAAGTCATACTCTACTGAGAGAAACCAAATATGTTCTTTATTCTGCTGTACTGCTTAGGTGGACAACTATGTTGTTCACAGAAATATAACAATCCAAACCTCATATTTTCCAAGTACCAAATAGATTTATGATCTCTCATTTCATTTTCAGACTATCCAGTTTGTACTATCTGATATTGATCTATTCTTTTTAGCCCGAAAATAAACTGAATCATAATTGCTTTGGCTGCCTGAATTGAAATCTAAAGAAACCTTCCAATTATTTTTTTAATCTTTTGCAAGTAAACTATAAAACACAAAATACTTTTGTGCAACATTTGGAGTCATATAAACCTTGCTTTATTTTATCAGTCCTAAAAGCCAATACTTACATTACTATTTGATGCATTTTATCAGAAGCATTGGTGCACATCAGTGTGAGAACTTTCTACCACCTTGAAAATGACTTTTAGAATATTTCATTAGCAGACTGTCTTTCAGAACTCAAGTTGACATTCATGTTACTTCACACCAGTCTTTCATCCACAAAACTCTTTGTTCTCCTGAACAGTTTCGAGACAATATGGGCAATCAAAAAAGCAAAGGCTTATGACCTATCTGCATCTTCTATTCCACCATTTGATCAGTCTTATTCAAATCTCATCTTTTTAATACTCCTTTGAGAAGTTTCTGAGAATTTTATTTCCTTTCTTTCATTGTGATCATATTATTTCAAAAACTTCAAACTTAATGAAATGGTAGCTCTCTATATAGCATGAGTCGGACACCACTGGTGGCTACACATTGATCCATTTTCATCTCTTTCAATAGCTTACGTGGAAGGAATTTGAAATACAGAAGAAAGGGAAATGCCTTTTATTATATATACATTTTATTATATATACAGTTGATAATATTTTTGTCAAATATTTGGGAGGTTTTGCATACCTTTGTAGTTGTACATTTTCCTTCCTCTTAAAAAGAAAACACAAGAGATTGTTGCTTAGAATGTGTCTTCTCAACTGTTGTAGGGAACTAGGTAGCTGCTTGAATTCCAGAGAAGTGTAGCTCAATGGGTACATAAATATTCAGAAGGACATGGCTTTGTGCATGCACTAGTTTCACAAAAATTTGGGGGATGCAAATTAGGTCTCTGGTTTAGGAAGATCAGCCCAAGTTTGAGACACAAATAAAAGCAGGTAAATTAAATGAAGATACTCCCTTATGCCATAATATTGCACTAGTTATCTCAGTTCTTCAGTCTACAGTAGTAATAATTTAGAATCCTGTGAAAAACTGAGCAAATTGTTGATATTACAGAATGTTGTATGATAAGGTTACTTCTCAGAAGTGAAGCATTGCTTTGGTTCCCACAATAATACGTTGTGTTTCACCAATGCATGTAATACATTATAGGTCTGGGATCCTCAGCTGGTGACATTTATGCCCCAACAGGTAGCAAACAGATATAATCTTCTCTATCGTGCACAATTTTCATCAGCAACCACACTCTTCTGTCAGATTTTATCCTAAAAATGGAAACAAAATGTATGTACTGCTACTGACAGAGAAAGTTTTATGTGCGAGAGGAGTTCAGCTACTGATGAACAAAATCTTCTCTGTCAGTAGTTGCACTTTACTAACAGGTAGAGTCTTCTTAGTTATCAGGAAGATAAAACCTGCGTTGGCAGCAGCTGTCTTTCTTTGGCAGGTAAAAATCTCCCCATCAGCAGCTGCATTTTTTGCATTATAACATGCAACAGAGAAGGTTTTATGCGCAGCTGCTGACAGATAAATTCTTCTCCATCAGCAGCTGCACTTTCTTGGCAGATAAAATCTACTGAGAGTTGTTGCACTTCTTTGGCACAGCCTTGGAAACTACCTCACACATGTCCATCTCCTTTACACATTAAAAACCATAAGAAATTAACACACACACACACAACTTCATTATGAAACAGTTAAGCTTCCTGATGTCAAACCTCAAAAGCCAGAAAATGAAAACATAAACCACATTCTACTATATATTTTTACTACTCCACCTACAGACACACACTACCACTGCCATAACTACCATTCACCAGACAGTATCAGGCTCATAAATCATTTCTTTTTTTCTATGATCATAAATAGCTGCTAGTAGAAGGTTTCTATCCATAATGATAAAATGTTTTACTACTTCATTCTTTCATTATTTATGGCAGAAGAAGCTAGAGAATGCAGGATTATTTCAGTGTATTCATAGCCAGTATACTTAAAGCATATAGTAATGGTTGATTTCTTTGTCATTCATTAACATAATTTAACACTGTAGATTACTGATCACTTCATAATTTTACACCACAGGAATGAAGTAATAAAATAGATCATATTTATTCTTACTTAGTAGATTAGCTATCATATATATGTTACTTATAATAAATATTGTAGCAAAAGAATGTGCTTAAATTGAGACAAAATAGCCCCCAGAATTGTAGCAGCTAATGGACTGACAAGTACTTGCATACTCTGTCTGTATTAAATAGCTTAAACAAATTAAATGAATTACCACATCACTGGTTCTTATCCTACTTGTGAAATAATACATGCCATTTAAAGCAATGCATGCCCATCAGTGGGCAATTTGAATGGAAATTGTTACATATAATATATAGGTCATTGCCAGGACAGCAGAGTTTGTAGTGCGAGGAGGCAGCATTAGTGGGGTTCTTTTCCAAATGGATTTTATAATTAATCACGCAGAAAACTTGCTAACCTCATTTGTTGTATTATTAGTCTGGTTAGTTGCACTGTCATTTGTCTACATTATTTATTAGTGGTCACTCTTAAAACATTTCTTCATGTACAAATATTAGTAGTTCCATCACTATTCCCCATCTGATATATTGGGAATATCTGTTCAGCTGGTAGAAGCTTAAAAACTGGAAGACATTTGAGGTATCACTTGCAGTTTAAACTAGTGTAAAGGGTGGATTCTCTGTAACTTGAAGTCTTTATATCATGATTTGAGGACCTGAGTAACTCAGCCAGAGATTATCGGTCTATTACAGGAGTGGGTGGACAACGTTAGATTAGATGATCATGATGGCTCTTTCTGGCCTTAAAGTCTATAAATGTACGAGTAGGTCTGCACTGCAATAAAACACCCACAGCTGATCCATGTCAGTTGACTCAGGCTCATGGGGCTCAGACTGCGGGGCTATAAAACTGAAGTGTAAACATCTGGGCTCCAGCTCAAGGTTCTGATTCAGGAGGTCTGTGTTCAATTTAAGAAGAAAATCTAAAATGACAGACAATTCATTTGTAGAAAGAGATCCTAAATCAGGAATAGTTATACCAATTAAGCATCAGACTAGGGGCCTATACATATGCACATAGAGGACAATAACCCATGGCTATTTCCCTATCCAGCCTATGCACTCTTTAATAAAAACATAGGGGGTTAAAATAGAAGGGAATCAATTTACTCAGTTTTATCTTCGAGGGCAAGATAATTGAGGTTAATTCCTCAGCAAATCTGCTTAGCATCCATGGACGTACACCTGTTTACAGCCATTGAGGATCTGCTAATATAGTTTAGAGAATAAAATCTAAACTGGAGGAAAGTCCATTTCAAAGACAATTTATTATCTGTAAGAAAATGGGCCATAGTTCCTCCCCACTCCTTAAATAACATAACCCTTCCAAAAGGTGTGTTTCCTTGCATAAATGGACTGTTTTCCATCTGGAATTTGCTTCTGATCTTAGGAAGGAAGGAAAGCTGAAGAGAGCCAAGTTAATTTCTTTAGGCCCATCAAAACCGTTTTCCTTTTTTTAATATTAGGCCTTTATGAAACTGTGAAAAAAATTAACTCTGAATTTCTTTTACTTCCTTTTACTCCCAACTTGCTAAGACTAAGTTGGTTATGAAACCCATGCAAAAATATTTTTGCATGATTTTGCAGAAGATAGATTTTCTAGTGCTCAAAAACATTAAATTTTCCAATTGTGATGGGAGTAGTTTCTCCTCCTTAGATGGATATACTTCATGTGTTCAGATAGTCTCACCAAAGGCTTGTCTACATGGGGTAATTGTCCAGAGTAGCTATTCTGAGACAATTCCACTATCGCTATTCCAGAATAACTCTCTATGTAGTCACTTTTATTCTGGTCTAAGAATTCTGTAAGAATATCTTCCTCGTGCAGAAATGTCCTTACCCTCTTATATGTTGTTTTAATTCTCTGGTATTTTTCCACCCTGGACTTGGTAATGTATCATGAAATTCCCTGAGGCTTTTCTCAGTGTCCTCACTGGGAGAAGGATCAAGGCCCATAACTGCTTCTTGTAACAGAACACACAAGCACTGTGTGTGTTCTGATCTGGAAACAGAGCTGTTATTTCCTGCTCTCCTCTCCCAATCCCATCAGATAGGCAATGAACTACATTGTACACCCTACCTTGTACCTTCACTGCTTCTACACCTTACCTCTCTTTTTTCACTCTATTTTATGTCTGTTCTGTCCTTCATACTGTTTCTCTGCCACTATAAGGCTCATTGAAGTCAACTGAGTAATATATTTTCCCTCTCCCACATTTGTCTTTCTATAGCTTTTTATGATTCTTGCTGTGAAAGGTTCTTTATGAAAACAAATTGCATTGGTCTGGGAATGCTGGAGTCTACAAAGCACAATTCTCTTTCAGTGGTTCAGAAATCTGGTCTTGAAATTGTGAATGATCATCACTATATTTCTCCCCAGGGTGATCAGCAAACCCTTATATACTTCTATAATACTTTATACAAGTTGTTAGAAGACATCGGGCTAAATTCTATTCTCACACTGGTGTAAATCCAAAATAACTCTGCAGAAGGCAATGGCATTACTCTAGATTATACTAGCTAGCTGAACAGAATCTATCCCAGAACCAATTGTAAATTGTCTTTTCAAAGGATTACTGCTAAGTCTTCCATCCAAAAAGTGAAATAAAATGCAAAATGCTTTTCAGAAGTCTGACCCTTTTCTCAATTTAGTAATTTTCTTTAAAAATCCACCTCAAATAACTTCTGATAAAAAACACCTTGTATAAATCTAAATAGATTAACAAAAACCGAGGCCCTGCTCCTGAGGTCTGGCCAAGTTACACTTGGCACTGGACTCAAGATGGGTTGGGCAGACTGTCTGTTTCTCCCCTTCTACCGTCGCATACCCCTATGCAGGGAAGGCCAGGAATGGGTGTCATAAACCCAGCCATACTAGCTCTAGACTGGCCAGGGATTGCTTTAAGCTGAAGAAACCCTAAAGTTCCCATTTAAGCTCCTAATTTATATTTGTAAAGAACTTTGCAAACAGCAAGCACATTATAAACATGAGTGTGTTTTATTAATGCATATTCTGGCACATGTTTCTAAACGTCCTTCTTTCAGGAACAAGTATGCTCTGAATATTTTTGTACTCCAGCTCTCCTTTCACTGCCACCCTGTCATTACTCTTGGTGTATGCCCAATATATGTATAGTCTCCAAACCAACAGAGCTTCTGCACTCCATAAACACACAAACTCCCCAAATCAACAACAAACCTACCATTTAGAATAGAATACATATACACAATTAATGTGCATAATATGGCTGCACACAAATAGTGAGTGAAACTTGAGGTTTCACTGTTTGAACTCAAAACTTTTTATATTTTTTAATCTTTGTTTATTTGGTTTGAGGTTGATTGGCTGTTTTAAAAGGCCCTGTAAGATTTTGTTGTTGTTGCCTGTTTAATTGTTAGCTATTTTACTGATTTTTCCCCCCATAAAAATATCAGGCATGTCACACTTTGCCTTAAGATTTTTTATGGGATAACTTGTTAGATGGCTCAAAAATGTGACTAGGGAGATTCCTCAGTCATTAATTGAGAGGCAGTAGAATTGCAAAATGAACTTGTCTCCCAAGTGTATCAGTTAAATAGGTGCTAGTAAAACAAACAAAAGATGATCAAGTTCTAGAGAGTATGGACACTTCCCACAATTAATTAGATTTTCTTTCTTTGGTATCTGTCATAAACCCAATAGGTTTTTAGTCATCTACAAAGTCTTCCAGACTTCTAGACAAGACCTCCATTTCTAATGTGGAAAATCAGGAGCAGAAAACCCAACTTGTCCAAATCCTAACAAATTTGGGGTTTATCATGATGTAACATAAAGAAACCAAATAGTCCATTTAAAAAAATTGCAGTTGCCTTTAAATAATGTGACTAGCCAATCTAAGAAGTTCCTGGATATAGTCTATCATGATATGAAACTTCAGATCAGTACAATAGGAACTGATGACTGTCCTAAGGTATATTTGGAAAGGATGGAAGAAAAGAAAGGAAGAGAATAGGATCATTCCATTAAATGTATGAGATTCTGGAAATGGGTTGATCAGTGAGGGACTCTTTGCTTAAATAAGATGAGCAGGGCTTGCACCTTAATTAACAAGTTTTTGAAAAACCAAAACCAATCCTTATCTCAACCTATTCCTAGTTTGTGGATTTTCAAGATGACCAGGAACGCTGGAGACCCAGTTTATTGGGTACGCAACCTGAGACACCTTAGAGTGTCCTAAATGCCCATCCACTGAAAATCAGGCCCTTTAAGGCGTCTTAAATCAGATACTTTAAAAATTAAGTTACCCAAAATCCCTAGTTACTTTTGGCCATCTTGACTGTAACATTATTGATATAGACATATGTCATAAAAATAAAGGGAAGGGTAACCACCTTTCTGTATACAGTGCTATAAAATCCCTCCTGGCCAGAGGCAAAACCCTTTCACCTGTAAAGGGTAAGAAGCTAAAATAACCTTGCTGGCACCTGACAAAAATGACCAATGAGGAGACAAGATACTTTCAAAGCTGGAGGGGGGGGAACAAAGGGTCTGTCTGTCTGTATGATGCTTTTGCCGGGAACAGATCAGGAATGCAGACTCAGAAACTTCTGTTAAGTTAGTAAGTAATCTAGTTAGAAATGCGTTAGATTTCCTTTTGTTTAATGGCTGGTAAAATACGCTGTGCTGAATGGAATGTGTATTCCTGTTTTTGTGTCTTTTTGTAACTTAAGGTTTTGCCTAGAGGGATTCTCTATGTTTTGAATCTTATTACCCTGTAAGGTATTTACCATCCTGATTTTACAGAGGTGATTCTTTTACCTTTTCTTTAATTAAAATTCTTCTTTTAAGAACCTGATTGATTTTTCATTTTTCTTAAGATCTAAGGGTTTGGGTCTGTGTTCACCTGTATAAATTGGTGAGGATTTTTATCAAGCCTTCCCCAGGAAAGGGGATGTAGGGCCTGGGGGGATATTTTGGGGGAAATCGTCTCCAAGTGGGCTCTTTCCCTATTCTTTGTTTAACGCGCTTGGTGGTGGCAGCATAGGGTTCAAGGACAAGGCAAAGTTTGTACCTTGGGGAAGTTTTTAACCTAAGCTGGTAAGAATAAGCTTAGGGGGTCTTTCATGCAGGTCCCCACATCTGTCCCCTAGAGTTCAGAGTGGGGAAGGAACCTTGACAACATATTTTAGAGAATATTTAGCAACTAAATGGAATGGTTGCAACAAGTGTGTTATCATTTAATGCTTATTAGATATCACTCTTTTTTAACAATTAATTGAAACCTAACTTGCTGTAGGCTACTTTGATAAATGTTAATTAAATATCTGTGCATTCCTTACAAAGGTTCATGTGTTAATAAGAATAAAATTAGGCATTTCTTGCTTATGTAATTTTGAGCTAATTACATGACTATTAGATTTATCTTTCAAATGCTCGATGTTTTCTTTTAACAGACATCTTATATTTAATTAAAAAGCAATATCTACTTTGCTAAGTCTGAAATAAATGTTCATTGAAGATACTAAATTAAAAAGTGTTAGCAAAATGTCACCACCAATTAAAGGGCTTTACAGACATTTTCACAATTCAGCATAGAGACCAATCAGTCAGAAGGAAATGCCGTGTCTCCTTTCATAATCAAACACAATTATTTTGGTTGATACACTTTAGAAAAAATAGCAGGAGTTGTGCAAAAATGTACTGAAAGAAACATGATTCTTTAAAAGAGTTGTCAGGATGTACCAGCAGCTTCTTGCGTATGATGAATGAATAGCTACAGTGCAGTAGATAAAACATACTGACTAGTACAGCTACAGATGTGGAGAAGATGATGATCAAATACCATTTTGAAAAGAGAATCTGAACAGGATGACATCACCTGTACCTTTATTTATGAGATCATAGAAGTACATGTTTATAAGCATATGAGAACACTTGCATGATTAGATTCATCTGGCCAGCCAGGATGGAAAAGGTCCACATCACATTCTATTTACTTTGGGGAGTCTTATTATTTTCCATTTTCTCTTCACTCAGAACCTTTGATTTAGAGAAAATAAAATGAGTAGAAGTGGAATAACAAATGTTAACTAGAAATAAACAGTGGGGAACATTTTCAGTAGTGCCTAAGGGCTAAATTTTCAAAGGTATTTTAAAATGCAGAAGATGCAGATCATCATCAGATGATGCAGACCATATTCTAAAGAGCTTAAACAGATTAGGTGCCCAACTCCCATTGAAATCATTGACTTCAATGGAGCTAAGATGATTTACACCAGCTGAGAACTAGTGCATACATATTTTTCTCTAGTTACTTATATGCAGTATCGAAGTGCCTCAAAAATATTGCACATGCCAACACATTTTATCTGGCTCTGCTCCTTCACCAACCCGTGGAAGCAAAAACTTGCAGTTTTTTGGTGGTTGTTTTTAAAATGTATGTGAGTGACTGTGTTGTGCATGTGTGTGTGTGTGGAGAAACTGCTGAGGCAAATAAATAAATTTTCATTTGGTTCAAAAAGCATTGAGGTGAGTGGTTGTTCTTAGGTCATAAGAGAATGAGTTCTATAGTCTTACGGTCTACTCCTGTGAAAGTGCTGTCCTCTGTCCTCCTGAGCCTCCCTTTATTGGTTGATAGTTTCATGATCTCTGCTCAACACAGCTATCATGAGAGGTCAACGATGATCTGGCAGGTAGCCAGGGCTAATTCCATGGAGCTCTTTGAATACAGTAGAACTTCAGAGTTACAAACACTTCGGGAATGGAAGCTGTTCGTAACTCTGAACAAAACATTATGGTTATTCTTTCAGAAGTTTACAACTGAACATTGACTTTGCTTTGAAACTTTTCTATGCAAATGATAAATGCTGCTTTTAACCATCTTAATTAAAATGATACAAGCACCAAAACAGTTCCCTTACCTTGTCAAATCTTTTTTTTTAGTAGTTTACATTTAACAGAGGACTGTACTGTATTTGACTTTTTTTTGTCTCTGCTGCTGCTGCTGGCCTACTTCTGATTCCAAATGAGGTGTGTGTTTGACCAGTCTTTCGTAACTCTGAGGTTCTACTGTACTTTAAATTGGACTGATGAGCCAAGACACAGAGCAGAACCCCAGAGCAATGTGTTCCTGTTGACCTGTATTGTTAATCAGAAAGATTGCTGTGTTTTGTACTAATTAGAGGTCTTTACAATTATCTTCAGTAGTCCCTAGTGGCTCTTGTAAAGTTCATCTGGATAGGCTCTTCTCAGTGTTTATATTTTTAGAATTTAATTCAGAGGAGGAAGAGAAGGAACAGGTGGAGATGACATCACCGATAATGGTCAGTGGTATCATTTTTTTCTTAGGCTGGCAGGTCTGACACTGCTGTTCTCCAGGGAATCTCTGCTTTCATTCTAATTTGTTTTATTTCTCCTGGAAAATGAACCCTTAGCATTGAAAATGTCAGTCTCAGTTATAATGTTGGCCTTGCAATGGAGCCCCTACACATGCCTCAGTTAAACAATACAAATCCAAGAAATTCAGCTGGTCTGTGGGGACTGATGCTATACATGAAGTTCTGGTTCACAGAGAAGATAGCTACACATTAAGCTCACTTACATTCAGCAAATATATCTAAATCTTCACTGTTCAATCATTTTGCAGATTAGAATTTCACAGTATAAAGGACTCCACCTTACAAACACGTTTCTTTTGTGTGTGTGTGTGTGTGTGTGTGTGTGTGTTACTGGCTATCAAAGGTACTGGATTGAAAGCCCAGGAGATAGAAAGTCCTGTTTATCCACAGAACAAGCATAGCAATGAAAATGGCAGGAAAAGCTTCTCTCTGGCTTCCTTTTTAATGTTGCTGACTTAGCTTAGAGTAAGCTAGAGGGACCATTGCAGACTCCATGCCCTGTCAGTCCTTTTCTTATTACCAATTATACTGCTTACTGTGGTGGTAGAATTTGTGATGTGGACATTTGCCACTGTGAACTGGATTGAGACTCATCAATTTAATTTCCCCTAAGCCACTCAAGAGTCATCAGATGGTAAAAATAAAAAATTAAAAAAAAATGGTTACTTCTGAGCTACTCTGAATTTGACCCAGTAACTGAGAAGTGAAAGGCAGTACTACATATTCTAGTTCTCAGAACAATACAGACCCCCAACTCGTTAGCACTCTGGCATATTTTATGTTAGTTTATGTAATGTTCTTGGACAGTTAGTATCTGAAAAGTAACTCCACTTGCAACTGAATCATCATAATAGCTTAGCATTAGCTTTAATTGGCCTATGTGGCTCTTTAGAGTGACATTTTTGATTTCACATTCATTGATGAGTGCTAGAACATAGTAAATATGCACCTCCTGTATTTTGGCATTCACTTGGCCCCACAAGTATGTGAATCCTTGAGATAGCAGAAACAAATTGTTCTGTCAATGTCTGAGTAACAGAATATGGTTTCAGAGTAACAGCCGTGTTAGTCTGTATTCACAAAAAGAAAAGGAGGACTTGTGGCACCTTAGAGACTAACCAATTTATTTGAGCATAAGCTTTTGTCCGATGAAGTGAGCTGTAGCTCACGAAAGCTTATGCTCAAATAAATTGGTTAGTCTCTAAGGTGCCACAAGTCCTCCTTTTCTTTTTGAGAATATGGTTTATACACAGACAAAAACTGAAGATGTATAAACAAAAGCCGTCACTGGAGTTCTCAATAAATGGTGCAATTTACCTACAGAATTTTGAATCTTTGATTTGTAGTCAGATTTGCAACTGAATGCTCTTAAGTATTGGGCATACAAAGAACAGTGTGACTTCAGAAGTGTGACTAAATAGAGGACTGCCTCAGCAGCGCCAAAAGTAAAGCTGTGCTAATTAAGCATAGCACCATGCTTGGCTGTATCTGAGTCTTAGTTGTGGACTTGCAAGTAGCTACAGTAACCATTAAAAACAAGCATTATCTCAATTACAGGGTAAAGATAACAAAAGGATCTTTATATATTTTTTCTTTTACCTCTGGTCATCAATGTGTTTTTCATTTTTCAATTGTATTCTCTTCATCCAATTTACTTTCTCACGTTAAATGTTATCAGAAGGCATGGATTGTTTTCACTTCATGATTACTGCTGCAGATAACTATTATCTTTCACAGTCCTGTTGGCTTTATCTTTATTCCAGTCTGTCCTTTTAATTATTTTATTTTATTTTATGGTTTCCCTCTGGCTCCCCACAGTTACAAAGATGTGTGACCCTGCAGACATTTAGGCCCCAGTCAGTCCATTCTAATTCAGCAAAGTACTGAATCACATAATTGGAGCCCATAGCATCTGCATAACTTTATACATGTGATTGGTCACATTGACTTAAACGGGACTAATCACTGACCAAAATTTACACATTCGTAAGTGTTTGCAGGATTACAGCCCAAATCTGTAATTTAGGGCTTGATCCAGAGCCCACTAAACTCAATATAAAAACTCTCATTGACTTCAAAAGTCACTGAGTCCCATATTTTTCTTGGTCTCCCTATTAGAATAGACTGACATTTTGATTTGTTGAGGTTTTTTTAATTAAACATTTTTATTCTATATCACATTTTGATACTCCAGGTGTCACGAACAGGTACATTGGTCATTACTTATAACTTTGCATACAGGAACTCTTCTGTGGTAACATCATATAAATAGATTGAAATAATGTTTTATCTGGAAATAAAAAAGAATAATGGTCACAAAGGAAAGATTATCTTCTCTCGAACTACTATTAATCATGTTGATAGTTGAATATGGGACTAGGAGTTCGAGAGTTTTTGATGTTAAGAGTGAGCCAAGACAGTGCAATATTCAGGCTTTCTTCCTTCTTCCACACATACCGTAGTCTCTCATCAACCACTTCCTGAAAGTAGAGTTCTCTCAGTTCCTAGACATTACCCTGTATGACAGCATAATATCATATTGTGGTGTCCCTGTATTGGAAAGCTATCTATTTACATAGAGAGGAGCTATCATAGTATTTGTTATCTGTAGTTGCTAATATTTAGATTTTGTACATATCAAGAATACGAATGCCAAGGTCAATGAGGAAGGAATACAGATACTTGGCATCAAATTCTATTCTCGGGTTATTCCAGTGCAAATCCAGAGTTACACTGGTAAAACTGAAAACAGAATTTATCTTTCTTTCTTTAAGGCAGGAGTATGCCTCAGTCAGTAGGGTTGCAGTTGGAGCAGGCTGAAACCTCCAGCACCCGCAGACATAAGGAATTACAGTCAATATTAACTATTATTAAAGTTCTATGTTCCATTTAGCTCTGTGTGCTTTGGAGTAAACATTTTAATCAATCCTTATCTAATATTCATGCCATTGTATAATTTTCACCCAGCTAGTCTATTTATGATACCATAATATGCTAATAGTCACATCATACAATAGCTTTGCTTTGCCTATAATATATTTGTATCTTATCATCAATATGAAAGCACCAGAGAGATGATTTTTGCCACCCTGATCCCAAGACGAAAGCCTTTTAGGAACCATCCTCTTAACTGTCTCCCTTAATGAAATACAAAAAAGGCAAGACAAACAACTTCTTTCTTAAACAGGAACTGGAAGCTATTGGGCTTTTACTGCTGTTGTAGTGGGCTACAATTGTCTCTGACTACATATGGCAAACTTGGTAACCTTAACTCTTGTTTATTAGGTCTATGCAAGTGACTTATTTAATTTTATTGAACTTTCATTTAAATGAATATTAGGGTTTGATATAACGCTGGCATTTAGAGTCGCATACCTTGCTGGCGTAGTGTCAGTATTCTTTGTTAGCAAAGACACAAAATGAAAAGGTAACATCTCAATAGTACAACAAAAAGAATGAAATGAAAGAAGCTGTGCTAAGCAAGTGAATGCCAGGACACCCCTGTCCTACATGAAGCTATTTCTCTTTTTTCACTCAAGATAAGCAAGAACTCTCTATTTGATATGCTTTACATGAGTTGTCACTTCCAGGCAATCTGAAATAAATTGCACAGTACACTTCAGGCAAACTCTTGATAGACTGTTGAATTTTTTTCAGACAAATAATAAAATGCCAATGGATCAAAGCATGATCAGAGATGCTAGCAAACCCAGACGTCTGGACCACTGAGTGCACTAAATATAAATAAACAAAAATAAAAATAGACTGTGGTTGAACTTCTGTCCCCATTGAAGTTGATGGGAGTTTTGCCATTGACTTCATTGGAGCCAGGGTTTCACTCTATGTGTTTGACATGCAAAGATTTTAACCTATTTTCCATTAACTACACATGAACCTTTGAAATAAGTGAGGGAGCAAATTTAACGTTATGAGTGTGGACAGAGAAGAGGGAGGAAGAGAGGCACAAACCTTTAATACAATTTTTATTCATAAGTCATAAGTCTACTACTGTCTGTAGTCTTAGTTAAGAAAAATGCTCTAACATCAGCTGTTCAGCATGCAGAAAACTGGATTAGGTTTTCCTTTTGTTTGTGATAAACCTCCCTATGTCTAACTTAATCACATGTTTAATAGAAAACTAGGGTCACTTTTGACAATGAGAAGCAGGGATAGGTGGGTTTATATAGAACCCCAATGGGTTTATATAATACCCTTTAAATAGTATGGGCCTGGTTCTGTTCTCACTTTCATCAGTTTTACACCACTGTAACTCCACTGACTTTGTCCCGAGTTACACCATAACCGTAAACAGGAGTGAGTGACAGAAACATAATGGCCCACTGTGTTAACATGAAAATTCTAACAGAAAAAAAATAATATAGTGTATAGATAGATTTGGGGCTAGCTGGTGTAATTTATGCTGATTTACATCAACTGAAAATCTTGACCATTTTATGTAGTATAAAGCACTGATTTATGGTACCCTTGCTTTTGGGGATTGTTCTTGTATTCCTTGTATTTATATAATTCACCCTCAAGGAAAGACGCATGAGCTTAAATTATAGAAAAAAAAATCACCAACTTGAATTCTACTTCTGAAGCTAGAACTAGTTTGAGAAGTTTGCCAAAGGATGAGCTTCTTTCCTTAACACAGAGCACCAGTGCTTTCTTTATTTTGGACCGAATGCAGCCTTAGTTAGTGCAGCTATCATTGATCTCAACAAGAACTGGTTCTGCAGATATTAGGGCAGAACTGGACTCTTTGTATTCTTGTGCACCATGAACTCACAGAGTCAACTCAGAAAACTATTTATTCCCTACATACAAATGTAAATGAATATAAATATCACCATTCAGTAATGGATGTTCTAGTCCATTTAGGCTAGTACATGTCTCTGACAGTGGGAAAAAATGAATGTGTCATTAAAAAGCTTAAACACCAATAATACATGGAATAGTGCAACTTTAGAGGAGGAGATGTAATGAGTCTTCTCAACTCCAGCTGTGCAGTGTATGCTCTGGAGTATAAGAATGTCCTTTTAATTTGTATCATACTCAGTGGCACTTCAGATGAGCCTCAGTCATATAAATGTCTAATTTTTTCCATAATTCACTAAGCTACATGTGCTTACAGTAAGTGTTGAAAACAGTCGACAATTAGTAAAGTAATAATTACAGATTTATGATCATTAGTCCTTGAAAAACTCTCATCTGAAAATTTTGAATGGTGTGTATGTTTTTTGGGTGATAGTATTTATCAGTTTAATAAGCTACTGTTTCTTCACTTGCCTTCTGTTGTTCAGAACACTGGATTGTGTTTTTCATTTGTTTGTGATCAGCTGCACTGTTTCTAACCTAATCACAACATCTAACTGGCTAGAATTATTATTTAATTTGCCACAGATCGCAGAATTATTTTATTTGCATAAGTAAAAAAGTTCTCCTAAGCATAATATTTTCAAATAGATTAAAGAGCAGTGAAAATACAAATGAAAGCAAGCAGGACTAGCGTGGATTTCAATGAAGAGTTTTTAATGATGGCACAATATTTGCATTAATTGTCATTTGTAGTAGAATTTAGTACTACATCAAGCGGAATTAAGGGGTCAGGAAGAAATTGTCCGAGACACTAAGATTGAAAGGGTTTGCGGGCAAATTGACACAGTCAGGTGTGTGCAATTCCCAACATTCTTTATGCTCATATGTTGTTTTTTTTAACTTTAATCATGTATTTTTAACTCTCAGGAAATGTGAACGTATGTTATTCTGTTCATTATCTTTGTTGCCTCTACTACACAAGAATTTTCAGTTTAATTTATTCAGGTATTGTTTATTGTATGAACTTTTATCCAAATGTAAAAGAAAATTAAACAAGTGGCTCAATTCTTATCCCTCCTCCTAACTGCCAACTCACCCAAACTGTCCCTCTAATGACAAAGTAGCTGCACCAGCTTCTTCAGTTTCATGCATTCATTTCTGCATTTTGGAATAATTGAGCAAAAAGGTAACTAACTTCTGGAGCTGATCTGTAAAGCACAGGTCATGGGCCTTTGTGGAAGGGGCTGGCCAAAAAGAACCTATGGTAGGTTCTATGGAAGGAAGAAGAATGATCCATTGATAAGGGCCCTATCCTGGGATTTGGGAGACCTAGGCTCAATCTTCTGCTCCACCACAGTCTCCCTGTGTGATCTTGTGCAAGTTTCTTTTTGCCTCAGTTCCTCATCTGTAAAATGGGGATAACAGCACTTCCTTATCTCACTTATGTTGTGAGGATAAATACATGAAAGACTGTGGGGTGCTCAGATAGTTTGGTAACGGGGGCATGTAAACACCATAGATAGATGTTCTGGAACCCCATCCACAGAGGGTGTGAAGGAGCAAGCAGTGAGCTTTATTGAAAAATGGGGAGCTTTACTGTGAAGGTTCATCAGATGATTGGGCACAGAACTCCCAGCATGTGGAATGTGAGGTAGAGCACAAGTTACTCAATATTGGGCTCTTTGCAGTATAAGGGGTTGGAAATTGTATGCTGTATTGTGTCTGTCTCTGCACCTGGATGTTTTAGCAGTGATCATTAATGTTTACCATTTGCAGTGCTAAATGAATTACAGTTGTTAACATTTTCAACTGCCAATGCCTTTTGATGGGCCAGAAGATTTAAGAGTGGCATTTCCCACACATTTTCTTCATGCTGTCTTAAACATTCATTTCTGCCAGTTCTCAAGCTCTCAGTTCAGGAGTGAGTCCTGTAGCTTATGTAGATTATGTGCAGAACCCAGTTCAAAAGCTGGCCTCAGGTCTGCCACCCCTGTGGCTAAATGCTTCCCAACTCCATGAGATGCCCTTGCTTGTGTTGTATATGCCTGTTAAATGCTGGCAGTGTGCCAGCACATGGCAAAGCAGAAATGATGTGCTTGCAGATTTGAACATGATCTTTGTCATTTATCCTTCATGGGCTTTTTGGGGGAGGGTTTCTTTCCAGTGCTATTTGATATTCACATGTTCTTGCTATATGCTTTACGAATAGACAAAATGATTCAGATACAATCAGAACCTTCCCCAGCCACCTTGAATTTTTGCCCACAATTCAAACCAAAACTGAACTAAATCTCTTCTGAAACTTCAAAAAGTTTGATTAACTATGTTCACACAATTGTCCATTTCTGAATGTCAGCCTTCTGGAGGCTGCAGAAACAGAAGAGCTAAAAATACCAAAAGAAAACATGTTCTCATCAGACTTTCATCTCGGTTTTGCAGCCTCAGGATGTTTGGATATTCCTCCAAACATATAGATAGTTGGTATTATTATAACTTCTTGTTTGTGTTATAGTAAAGCTACAATCCCCAATCAAAATTGTGCTCAGATCTGTATATAGTGAGAGACAGTCCCTGCCTTAGAATTTAAATGTAACTAGAAAAGACATATAAAGGAAACAGAATCCCCATTTTACTGAGGCACAGAGAGATTAAGAGCCAGATTATTCAAGTTACTTAGGTGTCTAAAGATGCCAATAGATACCCACTGGGATTTTCAAAGTGCCCTTGAAATCCCTAGGCACTTTTGGAAATAGCACTCTGCACTCATTTGCATTGTTAGGCACTTTGAACACCTAAGTGACTTAGACAAGCGTATCTACTGTGGCAGAGAATATCTCTGGCAGAGCTGGGATTTATATCCAGGTCTCATGAGTTCAACCAGATTCTTAACCACAAGACTATCCTTCTTCTCTTGAAAAATGATGGATCCAACCAAATCTCTGAATTTACCGGAGTTTGCCCATCATGGCTTATCTGTCTTTCTGTGCAGTTGTAATATGCTTATCAGGATACCTGGGCACCTTAAACATTTTAGAGAGTATACATACAGAAGTATTGTTTTCCTATCTCAATCCCCCTGTTCATGGGGATTATTATTGTTAGGGGAAACAAGGTGAAAGTAGAGAGTTTTACATTTTGTTCTGAAGATGATGAGATTTGTGGTCATTCTAATCCCTTCTGGGAAGGAGCACCACAGTGTGTCTTTCCAATGTGCTATACATTTTGATGGTAGAAAGCAATATGTTTGGATGAATAAAGAATCACAGAGGAGCTGTGAATACAGCCAGTTCTCCAGTTTTAGATGATCAGCCTGGTGTATTGACACTATCTCAACATACGCCATAGGGAGAAGTGTGATTTTAAGGGCCATTAAACACTGTACCATAAACATTCTCAGTGTATTACAAGTACAAAATGAAACACCTGTGTTGAAGAACTTTGTGTCAATCCACCGGGAAAAGCCACTGAGTACTGTAAACCCAAAATATCTCATTTCTTACATATCATGTGGTGATCTAGTGCTTGCATGGTTAGATGCACTATAAAACATGTAGGGATTCTTGTTCCAGCCCTCATAAAGGATTTGTTTATTCTGCATAGCTATAGCTGTAGTTCTTTATTCATCTAAGGACACTATCATTCCATTTTATTCTGCTTTTATATTAAGCACAATTAAAAAGGAAGTGAACTGAGTGTGAGATATGCTAGCTAAATAGTTATGAGCTATGAAAGCTGGGGAAGGAAAAATATCTAGGCATCATCTGACCTATTCTATGTACCAAGAATCTAAGGATACACACAATAGGAAAGCAGTAAGGAGACAACTCTTGAAGACTTGGGGCATAATCCATAGCAATACCAAGTTCACACTTGGGGCAAATAATTTATGGGGAAAGCAAAGAAGTCTAAAATACTGTTATGTCCTCCCGAATCCTGGGGCTGGATAGAGGCTGAACTGACCCATCTTGGCCGGCACAAACTAGAACAGTCACATGGCTGCTCTGATTTGTACTGGCTAGAACAGTCTGCTAGGGATCATTCCAAAGGCCAAGACCCTGCTGTCTCCAGCCCCTTCTGTCCCCCACCTGACCCAAATATGTCATCAATGTCACTGTACATTGGGCATGAGTGGTGTCAAGAGGGGATGGCATAAACACAGACATGGTAATTTCAATGGGATATTACTGGAATAAGGTGCAGCTAACTCAATGTAAGCATAACAGAATCAGACCCTTAGTTATCTAAGGCAACCAGTATGTTTCAAAGAGCTAGTACGGTACATATGACACACCTAAAATGTAACTTCTGTACACATCAATTATCCCTGAGCTACTGCAAGGGAAATGGCATTAATGAAGCTGTGGGTTCAACTAAAGAGAAAACTGAAGTGACTTTAGATCCTAAACTGAGCAAAGGTACTGTTCAGTTATCGGACAAAGAGATTAAGGAGAAGAAGCCAGAATTCACATCTTGGTTCTGACAGGCATAGTCAAAATCAAGAACAGTCTGTAAAAGGGAAATGTCTGTTTTTAAAAGACATTTTACAAGAAAGCATAGATTGTATTTCAACCTACAAGTTGTCTGTTTTTGAAATCCCTCTCCTACTTAAGGGATAGTGCAATAAAGTGGGAAGAAGAAATTTGGATAGCCTATTCCTCCAAATCAAGAATAGCTATAAAAAAGTCCCGGAATAATTTGTTTGCTTTTTAAATCTCCTCTTATAAATTAAACATATTTTAAAAGTAAAACACAAATATTAAAAATACCTGAATTTGAACTGCTTTGCACATTCACCTCCCTAGATACAGATGTTTCACATTGGAAAAATGACTTTGTATTGTTGGCATATTAAGAACATCTCATTTGATCGTTTTAGTTCTGATATTATCCCATGCCGCAAACCAGGATTCAGACTGCAACACTGTGCTGCCGTTCATTGTCAACAAGGTTGGAGAGGCTTGTTGTCACTGTAAATGAGGAATAATTCTATTGGTAACTATGGTATTACACTAACATAAGAAAGAGGAAAATATGCAAGATGCTGAAAACAAATGATCAGGAATCTTGCTGTAAACCAGCCCCTCTCTTTCTGACTATTTTCTTCTGTGCAAGGTGGGGTAGTCATTATATCCCACCCTAATATTTTTATGTTTGATTTCCTAGAAAAACAAATCAGGAGACAGAAAATTTAAATTACTGGGATTTTTTTTTCCTTACCACCAACTGAATTTATATACCTCAGAAACTAATATAGTTCTCTGATGGGGATTGCTTATTTTCTGTTGACAGCTTTTTAGTGAAAAAGATAAAAATCAGATTGAATTCCGACAGTGAGAAATTGAGAACTTGTTCTACCAGCAGGAGTCTTGAGGCCTCTCATTTTACTTCTGTGAGCAAAGATGAACCAACAATATCAGCAACCAATTTTTCTAAAGCAAAAGAAAACCTGTTATCCTAAAAGCCATGAAAAAGTCTGAGTCTAAGGTTGTCTAAGAAAAAAACATTTATTTAATTGATTTTAGCATGGCTATAATCTGAAGATTAAACATATCTATAATGATACAGTAAAAGCTCTGTTATTCGGCACTTTACCAACTGGAAAGCTCTATAAATGGCATTTCTGATCTTCATTGAAAGTCCGGTTTATAGTCCAGCTGACGTGGGGCTGGCAGGCTCCCTCCCTGGCTCTGTGTGGCTCCCCAGAAGTGACGACATGTCCTTGCTGCTCCTAGGTGGAGGCGGGCTAGAAAGCTCTGCACACTGCCCCCCCATCCCACCCCAAGCACTGGCTCCACAGCTCCCATTGGCCAGGAACCACAGCCAATGGGAGCTGGGGAGGCGGCGCCTGCAGGCAAAGGCAGAGTGTAGAGCACCTAGCCCGCCTCCACCTAGGAGCAGCAGGGATATGTCGCCACTTCTGGAGAGCCACCCAAGGTGAGCGCTGCCCGGATCCTGCACCCCGAGCCCTCTCCCGCACCCAAACTCTCCCCCAGACCCTGTGTCCTTCACCCCCTCCCATGCACCAACCCTCATCCCTGAGCCCAACTCCCACACTCAAACTCCCTTCCGCTTAGTTAACTGGAATTTTTTACATACCGGCACCCCCCATTTCCTCAGCGGGTCGTATAACAAAGCTTTTACTTTATGTAGCTAGAGAGATACAGTATAGATATTGGACTTAGCATTAATAATGAAAGCAAAGAGACTGGTACAGTGTAATGCTCATACAGAGTAAGCTCCTTCTAGAAAATCTGCACCCAGAAAAGTGAGTGTGGGATGAAATGTTGGCTCATACACACTTCCCCTATCCAAATCCCTGTTTCCAAATCCCGTGTGTCATCCACTCACTCTAATGAATTGCTGAGAGGAATTTCAGTCGAGGGCAAGAGCATGTTCCACATATTTATGGGCATGAACCGCCCAGCCTGATTACACAAAGGTCTCATTTCACACACATTATATGTGATTCTGTCCAAGGTAATCTGAGTGGAAAAGCTGTGCAGAGGTACTGCTGGTCCAAGGAGGTGTGCACATCAGTGCTGCTTTTGCAAAGAGTGTGCATTCACTTGGGGACATTTTCTCATTGTGCAAGATTTGGTCGATTTATAACTCCATTAATATGAATGTTGCGTTAGTCTGAAATGGAATTATCTGAGTCAATCAGAGGGCAGGGATGCTGTATTATTACTGATACATAATCACCCTGATTTTTTTTCTCCCAGTTATGCAATTCCCTTCACTCTGATTGTTCCTTATTTGTATAATCACTGTATGATTATTTCTCAGTAACTATAGTGTACGCAAATCCATGTACTCTGATTGGCTGCCAAACATTGAGTGCAAAGATTTTTAAAAAATACTGGTTAGTTATTTTCAATAAACACACTGGAAATATGCAAATCTCTCTACTCTGATTGGTTATTTTAATTCTTCAGGCTCCTCTCCACAGATTATTTAAATGATTAGGTCCAGATCCTACCATTGATAGTGTGTGCGCAGACAGTTGCACACAAAAGGATACATGTGGTGCAAAATCCTGACCCCACTGAGCTTGAATGCACTGCAGAGTTAACTTGGGCTGTTGTTTGGCCTTGCTCCCAGTCACACAGAAAACCATCTGTCCCAAGTGTGGATATGCTTTATATTTAGGCTAGTTGGCCTGTCCTGGGGTATAGGTAGGGCCCTACCAAATTCACGGCCAAGAAAAACTTGTCACGGACAGTGAAATCTGGTCTCACCCCATGAAATCTGGTCTTTTGTGTGCTTTTACCCTATACTGTACTGATTTCATGGGGGACACCAACATTTCTCAAATTGGGAGTGTTGACCCAAAAGGGAGTTGGGGGGGGTCACAACATTATTTTAGGGGGGTTGCGATATTGCCACTTTTACTTCTGCACTGACTTCAGAGCTGGATGGCCAGAGAGTGGCGGCTGCAGGCCAGGAGCCCAACTCTGAAGGCAGAGCTACCGCCAGCAGCAGCACAGAAGTAAGGATGGTATGGTATTGCCCCCTTTACTTCTGCGCTGCTGCCTTCAGAGCTGGGCAGCCAGACAGTGGACGCTGCTGACTGAAGGCCCAGCTCTGCAGCCAGTACATCCCTATCCTTTGTTTCCTGTCTTTTAACCAGTTACCAATCCATGAGACAACCTTCCCTCTTATCCCACAACAGGTTACTTTACTTACGAGCCTTTGGTGAGGGATCTTGTCAAAGGTTTTCTGAAAATATAAGTACACTATATCCACTGGATCCTTCCTTGTCCATATGCTTGTTGACCCCCTCAAAGAATTCTAGTAGATTGGTGAGGCATGATTTCCCTTTATAAATACCACGTTGACTCTTCCCCAGCAAGTTTTATTAATCTATGTGTCTGGCAATTTTGTTCTTTACTAAAGTTTCAACCAGTTTGCCCAGTACTGAATTCAGGCTTACCAGCCTGTAATTGCCGGGGTCACCTCTTGAACCCCTTTTTAAAAATTGGCATTACATTAGCTATCCTCCAGTCATTTGGTACAGAAGCTGATTTAAATGATAGGTTACAGACTACAGTTAGTAGTTCTGCAATTTCACATTTGAGTTTCTTCAGAACTCTTGGGTGAATACCATCTGGTCCTGGTGACTTATGACTGTTTAGTTTATCAGTTTGTTCCAAAACCTGCTCCAATGACACGTCAATCTGGGACAGTTCCTCAGATTCGTCACCTAAAAGGAATGGCTCAGGTTTGGGAATCTCCCTCACATCCTCAGCCGTGAAGACCGATGCAAAGAATTCATTTAAAGTTTCTCCGCAATGGCCTTATAGTCCTTGAGTGCTCCTTTAGCATCTCAACTGTCCAGTGGCCCTACTGGTTATTTAGCAGGCTTCCTGCTTCTGATGTACTTAAAAAAATGTTTGCTATTACTTTTTGCTGTTACTAGCTGGTCTTCAAATTCTTTCTTGGCCTTCCTAATTATATTTTTACACTTCATTTGCCAGATTTTATGCTCCTTTCTATTTTCCTCACTAGGATTTAACTTCCACTTTTTAAAGGATGCCTTTTTGCCTTTCACTGCTTCTTTTATTTTGTTTTTTAGCCACAGTGGCTCTTTTTTGGTTCTCTTACTGTGTTTTTTTTTTAATTTGGGGTATACATTTAAGTTAAGCTTCTATTATCTTTAAAAAGTTGCCATGCAGCTTGCAGGGATTTTACTTTTGGTGCTGTACCTTTTAATTTCTTTAATTAACCTCCTCATTTTTGTGTAGTTCCCCTTTCTGAAATTAAAAGCTACCGTGTTGGGCTGCTGTGCTGGTTTCCCCACCACAGGGATGTTACATTTAATTATATTAGGGTCACAATTACCAAATGGTCCAGCTATATTCACCTCTTGGACCAGATTCTGTGCTCCACTTAGGATCATACCTCATAAGCAGGTGGATCTGAGTTGGCTCGATCTCTTACAGGAGCCTGTCATAAGTAGACTGGTCTTTGACTCTCCTAAAAGGTCCAGACCCAACGATAAGCCTCTTGCAATATTTAATGATAATAATTATTCATCATTTATTATTTGTATT
Source organism: Lepidochelys olivacea (assembly GCF_965140295.1). Taxonomy (NCBI): domain Eukaryota; kingdom Metazoa; phylum Chordata; order Testudines; family Cheloniidae; genus Lepidochelys; species Lepidochelys olivacea. The sequence goes on from NC_140422.1 coordinate 29,731,667, forward strand.
GCTGTAATATTTAGACACCCCAATCACAGATGACTGCTAGGCACTGTACATAAATAATCATGAAAAGACAGTTCCTGCCCCAAAGAGCTTACAGTCTGTAAGACAAGAACAACAGTTGGGTAGAACAGACAGGGGGATGATACAAGGTCTCAGAGAGACACCCAGGCTTACTGTAATTCAGCAGTGATCACAGCACACACAGCACAGAATAGTAAGGAACAGTGGGAAAGGCTGCCTAATATGCATTATGTACAGTGTATCAGGCCTTGCATACTTGGTTAATTTGAACTGATATTTCATGGATTGCAATGGCACTACTTACAGAGTAAGATATTCTCAAAACAAATAAAGGCAGCAAAATTAGGCCCTAAATTTGCAGACTAAATAGGCTAACTAAAAGCAAAAGTAGGCTTATTCCACAGATAGGTTTTCCCATGTTCTCACACCTCTACTTTTAATTAAAATGCTGACAATCAGGGGTAAGGGGAACATAATACAAGGTAATTATATACAGAAAAACATATTTCACCACAGCATAAGCTATTAGCACTTTCTTGGCTATCTGATTATCTGACAGGTTTAAAGGTAAAAATAATGTGAATTTCAAATCTCTAGCTGCTCCCTGAGGAGACTGTCTCATATAGTTTATAGTGAAGTGAGACACTAGAATTCAAAAATGAATGAAGGGGAAAAAACATAATATAGGAGGAGTATATAAACATATTGGGCCAAATTCAGCCTTGCTTTAGTGTCATTAACTTGCATGGGCTCAGTGGCTCATTAACATCTGTTCCAAAATGACCCAAAGAACTTCCACAAGCCCTAAAATTTTAAATGATCCTGTATCTTTAATCCTTTAGGCTCTAGCCCATTAAGATCCTGAAGCAGGTGCCTAACTTTAAGCATATGAGAATTCCCATTGAATCAGAATGATCAAAGTTAGACTTGTGCCTAAGTATCTTGCTGAATTGGGGCCTTAGTCCTGATGCATTACTGAAGTGGCATATCATGAACTGCTTAGATTTCAAATTTCAGAGTAACAGCCATGTTAGTCTGTATTCGCAAAAAGAAAAGGAGTACTTGTGGCACCTTAGAGACTAACCAATTTATTTCAAAGAGTTGCATAGCTAACTCCTTATTACAAGCATTTCTTTACAGACAAGTTGCTCTCTAAGGGTATGTCTAGTATGCAATTAAACAACTACGACTGGCCCGTGTCAGCTGACTTGAGTTTGCGGGCTTGAGCTAAGGGGCTGTTTAATTGTGGTATACACATTCAGGCTTGGGATCGAGCCTGGGATCTGGGAGCTAGGGGGAAAGGTCCTAGAGCTCCAGGTCCAGACTGAACCTGAAGGTCTACATTGCAATTAAACAGCCCCTTAGCTCAAGCCCCGCAAGCCCAAGACAGCTGGCATGGGTCAGCCGCAGGTTTTTAATTGCCATGTTAATTACCTTAAGCTGGCTGTGTATTTCCTCCCTCAGGCCTACTCTTCCTTCCTCATACCACAAGTATGTGACTTGTCCAGTGTCTATTACCTGCACACCACAATAGCTTCTCCCCCACACACTGGCTGGCACAGCTGTTAAATATATTTTGGTCAGCTGTTCCTCAAAAACTCATATGTCCACCAACCTTCCATCTCCTTTGTTGTTTTCCAGACCACATAACTGACCATTTCTCCTTCACCATGCACCTTCCTGTTCCCTATATTTTTCTGTACTTACTTTTATACATTTTCACCATAATTAAACTGTGGAACTCATTGCCACAGGATGTCATTGAAGCGAAAAATTTAACAAGGTTTAAAAAGAGATTGGACATATATATGAATAACAAAAATATCCAGGGTTATAACTGCTAATGCTAGCAAACATTTTAGAAAGCTATTAATAATAATAATAAATAATAATAATAATTTGTACAGCTGTAGTGACCAGGCACTCTAGTCACTGTCCAGGTCCTCAATGTGCTAAGTGTTATACAAACACAGAACAAAAAGGGCGTATAAGTACAAGACAAGAGACAACAGATGAATATAGACAGATGGGGGAATACAAAGAAACAATAGGGCAATACTGGTCAGCAGGATAGGCAGTTGTTTCAGCATACCAGCAAGCTAGCATAAGGTATTTTGTAAGCGCCAGGGAAATGAAAAGTTGAAGGAGGGCTTTGAAGCAAGACAATGCATTAGTTTTGCAGATGTTTAAAGGCAGCTCATCCCAAATCTAAGGGGCAGTATGGTTTACTTGATGGCTTGTGCCAAACTCTAACTATTAGGGATTGGGAGATGCCTTATACCTTCCTCTGGAACATCTGTTGCTGGCCACTGTGACTATATAGACCTTGGATCTGATCCAGTTTGGTAATTCTTATGTGTGCCCACCATCATCACTGAAGTCACTACCAACTCTGAATTTGCTCTCTGGTTTGTGCTTCCAGTACAAATCAAAATGATCTATCAGCTCTTCGTTTCCCCACTGTCCCTTACTATTTTATGCATCTGCCTAACTGCTCTGATTATAGTGACAATAAAATAATAGTAATAAAAATATTTTAAAGTACCTTAACACATCCAACCAGATATGTTCAAATCTGATCTTATTATAAATCTCTTCTCACTATCTCTTGCTAATATGCACCTCTCAATATGCTTATTAAACTTGACCCTTAAACCTTCCCCTCACATAAAGTTAGCTGTGGTTTATAGATTCCTATATCCCTCCTCCTTTTTTTATTTCTTACACATGAAAAATATGTTATACATGACCTCTCACACGTTGGGATGTCTTTCATGGCCTCAGTCCTTATCCAAAGCTTTTCTGCTGCATATAAAAGCACGTCAGTTTTCACAAATTGTATGTTGAATTCTCCTAGATTCCCCATATCAGCACATAGCTGTATTCGCCCTTCCAGCGCATCTCTATTACATCTTGAACCACAAAGGATATATATGACTGAAATAAAGACAAAAGGTAGTCTCATTCGAGTTGTCCTTTCATGATGTGGCACTGTACATTGTCAAATGGGAAAACACAGAGGTTCATAAGTTACCCATCTCCAACCAGTCTCTAAGCACGGAAGCTTTCTTTTTATGTTAATTGTTTTTCAATTCTCTAGTTTAGGGGCAGTCTTTAAGGGGGAAAAGCCCTCCTCATTTCAAAAAGGCTGATATATCAAATGTTATATATCATGAACTACCAAAATTTATTACATTTATAGCTGTATTCTAATTATGCCTAATAGAGTTCCCTAACCCCATACCTGAGAATTGTATAGGAACCAGAATGAACCTTCAGATCATCTCCAGGTACAACCTCACTAATAGGGATAAATCAAAATGTTTTAGATCGGCTTTGTACCCCTAAGGCACAATGTAAATGATGAAGGGAAGGGACTTCTTTTTGTCATATTCTCTTCAAATATCAAGTTATATTAAAGAAAACATTTTTCCTCAAACGCAGGTGCATGTAGAAAGAATGAGTGACAACTTGATGTCTTCTCTTTGATAAGTCTACTCCCTTAGCATTTTTAGAGGTACTTTCATAAACGAGCTTCAATTTGTCAGAGTAGAGCTGTGTCTTGCCAGCTGAAAAGCTGTATTTAAAAATGTGCTTACTGCTTCATAATTCATAAAGGACTGTGGAAGGTAAAGCAACTATTCTTCATGTGTCTTGCAGGAGTCCAAGTGGGAGCAGTGCATATTTGCTCTTAAAAAGTCAAAGGACTGTAGGGAAGCAAGTAATCATGAGGTCTGCATTAGTCCACCACCAATCTGGCAATTTGTTATTTGATGTTTTTACATGACACTCCTCAGGGGATGATCTTGTAATTCCAGAATCTGTGTGTCTGCCAAAAGAAAAAGGCAGGTAGAGACCATTTAATAGCCTGAGGATGTACTTTGCACAGGGTTTACAGGGTTTATGTTTGCACATGTGATCTAAGGGGACAGATATATAGATCTAGATCTAGATAGATAAATAGATATTCTGGATTTAGTTTGCATAAGGTATATTTCAAATAGTGTTTTTACTTTTTTATAGTGTAAAAACAATATAAGGGATTACAGATGTGGTGACACTTTTTAAAACCAAGTGAAGTCATGCAACTAGTACCACATACAGGACAGATCTTTGGCTGTCAGAGCTCCTTGACTTCAAGCTACACCAGTACACATCAGCTGCAGATCTGCCCCACAGTACTTTTAAACTATACCCCTGCAATTTGGGAATACTGAAGTCTTTAAGAGAAAAGCTGGCTGCACATAGCTTCTCTCTGAATCAGGCCCATCATTTCTCAGTAATTTGAATCTGACAATATTCCTTTAGCATTAATGCTTCTTTGCATTCCAATCTGAGACTCAACCTAGCTGGAAATACATTGCTCCATTTACCTTTAGCCCTCTCTCATTACCTCTGAATAACTCTTCATTTTGCCTTTGGTTATTTTCATGAAAATTGCCACTAAAAGGGGTTCTATTTGAGTTGCCTCATTGTTAATGTTGTAAACTATTGCAAAATATCAGAAGTTCACACTATAATCTGTGATAAACATTTCAGCTAACACATACATGCCATTAGCAGAATCTACATTGATGTTAAAGGCTCAGCTGATAAGACTGTTTGATAATGATTGCCAACTATTGCACAAATAGCACAATTGTGAGCAATCCGAGCAGTACATAACATGATGACCTGAAATAGGTTTATTCTCAGGACCTGTCAAGCAGATATATGTAAATATTCAGCACCTGTTTTGGCACACATTTTGCACAGATCCTGACCCTGAATCCACTGGTATATCCACTAGATCTGGGATTCTCCACCTTTTTCTTTCTGAACCCTCCCCCCGCCCAAATGCCGTAAAAACTGCACCACCCCCCTGTGCCACAACTGGTTTTCTGCGCATCCAGTAGATACAAAGCCAGGACTGGTGTTAAGGGTAGCAAGCAGAGCAATTGCCTGGGATTACTTGGGTTTTGGCTTCAGCCTCAGGCGACGAGACTCGGGCTTCAGCTTTCTGTCCTGGGATCCAGTGAATCTAACATCAGCCCTGCTCTCTGCTTTATTTTGGTAGACCCCTGAAACCTGCTCGCGGCCCCCCAGGGGTCCCCAGACCTCTGGTTGAGAACCACTGTACTAGATCATGCTGCCTATTACTGGAGCTCTATCATTCATAATGATTTACAGGCTAGACTGTGACTCAACATAGGCCTCATGTAGTTGAGTAAGAACCCCCTTTTCTCCCCTACATGGTCTACCTCGACCTTGAGTCCAAATGCATAGGTGTAACCAGGGCTGCTTGCTCACTTATCCCTCTCAGGGCAGGAAGTGGGTAAAGCCTTGGCACTACGTCATCCCCTACCTGCTGGGCAGAGAATAGCTGAGCTAGCAGGGGCCAGAGGGGAATGATGTGATTTGCTCCTGGTAAAGGCCAGCAGTTCATTAGAGGAACGAGGAGGAAGCAGAGAAGGAAGTGTGACTCAGAGAATAATCTTGCATCTCATTGCCACCCAGGGCTACTCCTGGGACAGGGCAATGTACACACATGCACACGACACGCAACTTCCTCAGGGCTATGCCTAAAGGCACAATCTAGCCCTTTCCTTGGTACATTGTCATACAAGCTATTTTTTGACAGCCAGAACTGAACGCTTGCTTTGCCTTGTATCTGTCATGTAAGGTTTTTAGCTTGAACACAGTGTACTCCATGTACTCCAGTGGGCCACTGTCTTTCTACTGTAGTATTTTGCAGGGTTTATCAGCCATCTCTAATGCTGGAGGCTTGGGGCAATACAATATGCGGTTTGCTTTTTACATTATTCTACACTTTAAAAATATGGGAGATAGTATTAGTACAGGGTGATATTCCTGACTGCTTTGATCTGTACAACACTGCTGCTTATTTCAGCCTCTGAATCGCAGTGGATGCCGTGTTATGTAACTGTTTTCATTATTGCTACAGCTAGCCTTTAGTCCCAATTCCTCTCCCATCTTGTTACCTGACTTAACCCCCACTGTGTCTAGCCCACATTGGATTGGAAAGGGAGGAGTGTGGGAAGGACTGACCTGTGCCAGGAGCTCTGAGGAACACTGACTGATTGACAGGCCATAAGCCTCCTGGGGCTCTTGGGAAGATTTTGCCTTTAAGCTCAGCTGCTGAGCAAAAAGGGTAGTGCTTAAACTGTATCATCCCCAGAGATAGTCCCAAGAGCAATTGTGCCTCAGAGGCCCATTTCTTCCCCATTGCCTCAGGGGAGCTGACCCTAACCATCACCAAGATACAATACACCTTGGGCTAGCCAGTTTTGCTGGCCAGCAAGGGATGGAGGGGGAGGTCAGGACATCTCATCGTCTGTCACTCCCCACTCATTTCCTCCAGGCTGTGTGGAAGGAGCAGCAGATGCACAGCATTCACTTACTCTAACACACATGAACCCACGGTCCCGGTGGCTCACACCTGGGCATAAGGCGGGTGCGGGTGTGTGCGCGCGTGCCTTACTCTCCCTTACATCTCTGCATGGGCCTGGAGTAAAAGTCACAATCTCATCTAGAGTTGCCATTTTAGGAACAGTTTACTAGTTCTCTGAGAACATACTTCCCTGATCTCATATGTAAAAAGAACACCAGCAAGACTCAGTGTAAATCTGATTTAAACTCACTCCCTGATCAGTTATTCAAATGCTGTAAAAGTTGGCATTGTAATATGGTATTTTTATTTACAAGTGGTTTATAATTTAAAGTAAATCACAGAGCTAGGAAATCATGCTACAGTTCTTTCTAGGCTTGTACAAATCTTTGCACCAAAGATTCATACTACACAATACGCAAATGAAATCAGATACTGGCATGAGGCAATCCATGGAGAGTCAATCATATAAAGAAACCGGGTTCCTCTGGTTAATTAAATAAATCAGTAAATAAATAAAAGACTTTAGTACTGTGCTAGCCAAACTACAGCAGCTCCCCAGTAAAAAATTCTCCAGGAATAAGAACTGTCACATATAATATTTCTTTTGTTGTTTTGGTTTTCGTTTGGTTTGGTTTGGTTTTGCATCTATAATGATTGGGAAAGGGAAAAGAGGAAAGAGTAAGTAATAATGTCCTCTTACAACTTGTGAAAATGCTGTTATTCCTTTAGGAGAGAGGGGCAGTGTTCTAGTGCACAGAACTTTGGAGAGGGCTCAGGAAAGCTGGGCTTTATTTCTGGTTCTGACACTGGCCTGCTGGTAACCCTGGGCAAGTCCCTTTTCCACTCTATGCCTCCGTTTCCTCATCTGTAAAATAGGGACAATGCTACTGCACGCCTTTGTAAAGTTCTTTGAGATCTGTTGATGCAAAGTATTATAAAAGAACTAGGTGTTTTTAATTTTAGTATTATAGGACATACATTTTCCCCTTGCTAGGTAGTACATTGTAGCATCTACATTGAAAGAGGGAAATGGAGTTTGCTGCCTGAGATGTGCCTATGGCTGAAGCAGCTGAGAAACCGTATCTAAGGAAGCTAATGTTGTGTTATTCAAGTTAAGGACTCTCCCAAGCTATCCATTCATTTTGAATAATTCGTTAGCTGACTCTCTTCAACTCTGACAGTTCCAGGTAGATCCCAAGGCCGGGGTTTTGTGCTCCCTCAGCCATTGTTCCTTATAAAACGTATTAAGGTTTACATCAGTGGTTCCCAAACTTGTTCCGCCGCTTGTGCAGGGAAAGCCCCTGGTGGGCCGGACCAGTTTGTTTACCTGCCGCATCCGCAGGTTCGGCCGATCGCAGCTCCCAGTGGCCGCTGTACGCTGCTCCAGACCAATGGGGGCTGCGGGAAGCGGCAGCCAGTACATCTCTCGGCCCGTGCCACTTCCAGCAGCTCCCATTGGCCTGGAGCAGCGAACCACAGCCACTGGGAGCCGCGATCAGCCGAACCTGCAGACGTGGCAGGTAAACAAACTGGCCTGGCCCGGCAGGGGCTTTCCCTGCACAAACGGCGGAACAAGTTTGGGAACCACTGGTTTACATAATAAAAGGTTGTGTGTGTGTGTTTGAAGAGGCATTTATACAGGATCTTAAAATTAGTCCACGTTGCGTAAATCTGTGATGAATGTGAATGGCAGATAATAGAGTGAATTTGTAGGGAACAGCTGAGGAAACTGATCCCTGAGATCTGTTGATAAGTAAGTTAAAAGTTCTCCTTCTTTGAAAATGCTTGAAAGGTTTTACTTTTTATTCATATTATCAAAGGTTATTTCATCAGATAAAGCTAGGAAAGATCCACTATCAGCCCACTCCATGCCTCTAGGAGACATACATCAGGAAGATTCTCTGATGGTTTAAATTGATGTAGATCCATTGAAGTTAATTGAGTTAAGCTGATGTACATCACTTGAGAACCTAGCTCTATCAGAAGTCCTATTGACTTCAGTGGAAGAAGGATGAGTCTTTCTATATGCAAAAGAGCGAGGTGAATACAAAACTTGTACTTAACAAGAAATTGTGCATTCTAAATACTTAGCCTGAGTAACACGTCAGATAGGGGAATTACCCAAGAGCAAACTATACATTTAATATAATCAAAAGAAAGCAAAACAGCTAAAAATCACTATTTTTTCCTGAAATCATGTTAAATTTAAAATGGCATTAGCATTAAATAAAGTTTAACAAATTGATCTTTTTTAACTAAATTAATAAACTTCCTTTTATTTCTCAGCTATCTAGGTTCATAGCCTATACTTAATGATGATGCACTTGATTAAATAAAATGAAAGAAAAATGAAAGTTCTTTCAGACATTAAAATGAATAATGAGTTTAGACTTAATCCAAAAGCAATTTAATTTTAAACATTCATATGAAATTAAATGAGCCATTGAATTTTCTATATAAGCAAGCATTAATCTTATGAAGCTATGAAGACTGGAATGTTATATAGTGACCCATTAATTTCAGAGCCTAATACAAGGTCTGTTTAATGCCTGCAGTCCATTAAAAAGTCTGATCCCACAATATAACTGCTTTTTTCATAAAAGTTTAAACCCCAATTCATTTTTTTTATTGCTCTGATCATTTGATAATCTGCTCTGACAAGATTACGGCTGCAAATCTAAAACCAGTATATGTAATTTCTTCATGTGAAACAAATTTTGCATATGGCTTTGTTCTAAATTGAGTCTTAGCCCAAAGAAAGGATTTATTAGAAACTTACAGAGTCAAATAGTGATTATACAGCTATACTTACTTGTGATAGTAAATATTCAGCTACAGTATTAAACTGATTCTCTCTTATGTTTAACAAATGGACGTTTTCATGTTACATTATTCAGAAAATTTAACCTGACTTGGTACAGAGAGATGATTATATTTTATAGGCCAAAAATACACTCCTGAGTTAAAACACCTGCAAAAGTCAATTTTTGAGAGCTTGCATTTTTCCCCCATCCTAAATCAGGAAAAAAGTCAAAACCTTGTAAATGTTTAGGAACAGACAAACTGAAAGATATTTCAATTTGGGTCAATTACAATATTTTGTTTTGATAACTGGAAAATATTTGTTTCCACTTTGACTTTTACTCTTTATTTTAAAGCATTTCTAAATAGAAATTATGTTAAATTTCAAATTGAAAAGTCATTTTGAAGAACAGAAATTTAACTGACCCTTTTCCATGAACAATTTCAGTTTGGATGAATCAGTATTTTTCAACAACAACAAAAAAGCTTGATTAAAAAAATTTCCTGACCAGCTCAGATCATCATTATACCTCTGTTGACTTTAGCGGCTCCGTGCTGATATATTCCAGCTGAGGATATGGCCCAGAAACTTCCTCCTCAAGATTCTCAGGAACAGTACAAGTCATGATGCATAACAAAAAGAAAAATAAACTAAAATATGGCTCTTGAAACTGCCCTTTTAAATTAATGAGATGGTTTGATAATAACAAAGTTTAATGGCATATGTTCACCATTCGTTATCTACCATCTTGGAAGGTCAGGGTTTGACATGCCTGTTCCTAATCAGTACATCTACAAAAACCAATCAGACAGAAAGGTTGATATTTAAATATGTTTATCCTACTAAACAGGTGTTCGCATTTGACATGCTATACCTAATTCTAACTAATTTTCACAAATCTAAGGTCAATGAGAAATCACAGCTCTTAAAATAAGACAAAAACAGTTGCAGTATAGTTGATAAATGAAAGGAATAATAATTAGCATGTTAACTTTCCGTTTGTCTTTATTCCCTTTGCTAAACTTTGGAAAGTTTAGAAACTTTCGATCATACTTTAGAATAACAGTGTACTTCCATTATCCATGATGCTTTTTGTGACTAACACTTGTAAAATTCTCTGAAGAGCAGATGCAGTACTAATATATGTTTATTACAAATCCAGGCCCATTATTGCTCACAAATAGTTCTGACATCCTGACTGAATTCACTGTGTGTCATGGCAAAGGCAATGCCTACATTCAGAGTGCTGGTATTACCCCTTTGAGCACAAAGGAGTTTTCTCTGATTTCCACTGGAGCTGGTGGGAGCAGAATCCAGCTCTACTCCAGCACATGGTGTTGTATTCATTTCTAAACTAAACTTGCTGTGCCATGAGGGTGAAGGTCCTAGAGCTCGGGCTCCAACCCAAACCCAAATGTCTACACTGCAATTAAACAGCCCTATAGCCAGAGCCCTGCAAGCCCGAGTCAGCTGACATGGGCCAGGTGCGGGTGCTTAATTGCAGTGTAAACATAACCTTAGAGAACAAAATCAATAGGCTGCCAGCCGAAGTGTTTATTACAGTGTGTTGGGGTTTTTTTTTAAAGGTGTTACAATTTTAGGCCCTAATTCTAGCACCCTTTCTTGCTTAAGTATTGCTGTACTATACAACTAGTCCTCTAACTGACTAGGAATATTTTCAGAGTAAGGTATTATTCAGAATCAGAACCTAAATAACCTTTTGGTTCATTTAAGGCCAGATAGTTCCTATCTTATTGTTCAGTGTGCAGTAAAAGGAAAGGAAAGGAACCACTACACCGATGGACCAGATAAAGTAGGGAGCAGGAACTATTCCCAACTTGCTCTCCCAGTAGAGCACAATACCCCAAACAGGGAAGAGAGGGATGGGAGGAGGAGTAAACTGCACTAACAAAGGTGTGTAGTAGCAGACATACTGACTCTGCTTTGAATGTCACCTTTCATCAGGAATAGTTCCAAATTTACTGAGTCTCTCTCAGTTACACCAATATAACTTCAGGGGATTTACTCCCAATTTACACTGGTGCAACCTCAGCCCAGAGCAGTGTCACTCTGCGCTGCTTCCCAATCCAGGCTGTGCCTAAATGACAATATTGGCTCTTATTCCACTGGAGATATTTTAGCACTCCTTGCTTCTGAGTCATTCTGTTTGCTATAACATGGCAAAAATATGACTCTCAGAATATTTGCTTCAGGTAAATGCTGAAGATAAACAGGGCCATTTTGTTCATGCAGTTCTGGTTCATTTGGTCATATGACCCTGTTAGGAACAGACTGAGTTAATCTACAGTATGTAAAGCATCTAGGTATCATCACCAACAGCAGTCCTGCCAGAATTACTTGGAACATTGCACCAGTATAAGTCCCTGGATTTCGGTGGCGTTACTCCCAATTTACACTGGTGTGAATGAGAGCAGAATCTGCCCCTATATCAGTGGTGGGCAACATGCGGGCCGTCAGGGTAATCTGCTGGCGGGCCACCAGACAGTTTGTTTACAGTTGCATGGCCGCCCACAGCTCCCAGTGGCTGCAGTTCGCTGTTCCCAGCCAATGGCAGACGCAGGAAGTGTCATTGGCCACAGGTTCCTTCAGCTCCCATTGGCCAGGAATGGCAAACCACAGCCACTGGGAGCTGCGGGCAGCCATGCAACTGTAAATAAACTATCTGGTGGCCCACCAGCAGATTACCCAGATGGGCCACAGGTTGCACACCACTGCTCTATATGCATAGTCACTCATGTATCTCTGAAATGCTGCCATCTCCATCACCAGCTATTCTACACCAGCAACACTGCTTTCTAGAAGGGGTATTTACAACATGCAAAATATAGATTGGAATATGGCCACAACAATGAGTTGAAATCCTACTTATGCAAAAGCTTGAGTATTTTTTCCTTTTTTGTTTTTCTTTGGGTATGGTTGAGATGATGCTCTACTGGTTTGCATCCCCTGTTCCTGCTAAGTGCTGAAGTAGAACTAATGCATAGCCACTTTTGTGCTCCAAGAAACCTTGGTACTCCTGAAAATTTTGTAGAGGCATAAGCCTTTGTGGTGCAGCAGATTCATTTCAGCAAGGCCATTTCCAGCAAAAGTACTTTCAGAATGACATTAAAAGTTGACCGTATCTAGAGAAGTTAAGCAGAGACCAAGGGCAAGAAAACATCCACCCAGCCTATAGGCTTTTGAACACCACTAGTATTTTCCAGAACCAGTTTTCATAGAATAGTTAGTCAAAGATGGCTAAAGCCTTTCTGGCCATCTAGTCCAGACCTTTCACAATCCAAGCAGAGCTGGTCAAGAATTTTCTGATAAAACGTTTTTTCATCAATAAATGTAAATCACCAAAACAGAAAATGTTCATGAAACACTGTGGGTTGGACTAAACCCCTGACTCAAACAATTTTGTGGTAAAAAAAGTTTTGAGATTATTGCACCAGAAAGTTTTGATTTTTGGAGTCAAAACTACTTTTCGTTTAGAAATTCTGGTAGATTGTCACCAAAAATGTTTCTAAAAAAGGAAAAAGTCAAAATGAAAATGAAATGTTTAGAAGTTATTGAAACAAAATGTTTCGATTGCCCCAAACTTAAATTATTTTTTCAGATTTTTGTTTTGTGACAATTTTCCAGATTTTGACATTTTGTCCTAATTTGGAACATGAAAAAGTTTCAAAATGTCAAAAATTCTCTCATCATGGATAAACCATTTCCCACCCAGCCCTAATTCGCAGATGCCATGATCATAGAGCATCTGCCTTTTCTTCAGCTAGAATGTAGCTCACGGTTGTGATCCTTGGCCATTATTACTGTGGAGATGAAGAAAGATTCCTAAGTAAATTGTTAAAAAAGTTCCCCAACATATGCCAATAAAAGAAATCAGTTTCTTTATAATAATACGTGCTCATACCAGTACCATTGCATTATAAAATCCACTTTCAAACACCTTGCTGCTGAATCCCCTGAATATACTGAGATATAGTACAACACATTTGGTAACTGAATTTGGGGAATAAACTTTGCTGGGAAAACAAGGTACACACATTTCCAAAAATTAGACCAGGCCCTTTAGAGTAACAGCAAAATTGTGGGTTGTTGAAATAATTGATTTCTAATTTCAACTAGTATTGAGCTCCCTTAATAATTACAGTACTTTGAACCTAGGAGATGAGCTCAGGATCCATTAAAGTATATGTCAGTTGGTAATATAAAGACTCTAATGGAACATGGGTTTTCTAATAAGAAAGTGAGAATTATAAACAATAAGACACAGCATGTGATCTGATTATCAGGACACAATAATATCCCTGGGCATTTCTCTACGTAAACTCAAAAATCGTGCATATTTCAAAGTAACCCCACCTGTAGGAGTTGCCTTATTGATGCAGTGTTGCAATACTACTTTCAGATTTAAACAGAAACTTGATCGAAATAAATTGCTTTGGACCACTTGAATTTTGTGGCTGTAAGATTAATAGAAATATATCTAAGAGAAACTAATTGCCTGATTTCCAGTTGGTGATATTTGGACTCATGCACCTCCATTTTCCAGTGAAGTAAAATGGTGGTGAGCCTCACAGTAGGATAAAATGAATCTATCCCTTTCGGAGAGTGAGCAATCAATCAGAATTGGAATTATTCCAGAGTAGATGCTGGCTCTCATTTCTTGTTTCATTTGTTATATTTACAGTCAATATGAATCAGTTAACTCTCTCCCCACATGACTGCAAAGACAATGGAATTTGTTTTCATCCTCAGTTCCCGAATTATAGCACAATAAGGGCCTCAGCATCCCCCAAATTCCTAAACTGCATAGTGGGGCATTAATGCTTTAAATGAGGGACACAATGTGAGATATAAAATGGATTCTTCTCTCTCTGTTCACATTCTGCCCTGTGATGAGGCAGACACACCCCATACCTGCAGAGAAGTAGTTAAGGAGAGGTTTTGGGTCCAGTTAGCCCCATCCCACTATACCAGCAGCTAATGCCAAGCCTGAAGAAGAAATAAAAGCAGCCTAAGTTCAGGGCTAACTGACCAGGAAGGAGGATGGAGTTCTGCCTCTGTTCCTGAAGGGAGCATGGCTTGCAGAGCTGCAAAGACAGGCCTGCTAGCCAGAGCAGCCACTGGGATAGAACTGTGTCCAACTGCCTGCAAGGTCCACAAGGGGGGGCTGCTCCAGTCAAACCACTACATGCTCCTTTGTTCCAGTCCCATCTCTTGACTTCACCTGTGCTTCCACCCATACATACTGACTCTCCCACCACCAGGTCCTTTCCTTTGTAGTAACCTAATTGTTCCATGACTCTTCCTTTTTCTGCATCGGCTTAAGGACCTGGTGACTGTTACACAGTGGAGAGCAGACTATAGCATCCTCCACCACCTACACAATGAGGAGCACGAGGAACGATTTTGCCTCCCAAACACAATTCCTCCCAAAGTTCCCTTTGGGTCCGGATAGCTCTGCACCTCCCCCTACATGGGCCATTCTGTTAAGTACAGAATCTGGCCCCCAAATAGAAAGGATATATTTATATTATTATGGCAGGAGTCACCAGGTGGTGGTGCTACATAGTCTTACAAGTTCTTTTTTTCTTAGCATGCAAGTGTGTACAGTCTGAATAAATGCGTCATTGTTTTGTGATGCAATTTCTTTTGGATGGAGCTGTGGCAAGCAGCACAGGAGTTTACTCTCTGCCTTAATCTTGCTAACTAGAGTAAAGTTTGAGGCAGCATTGCTCCCTGTGGTCCAGGCATTGGTGCTGGACTCTGAGTTCGGAAAAAGCAGATTGTCTGAATGCCATTTGTGACCACCCCGTTCCAGGTCTGGTGTAAACAGTGTAAAATGAATATGTTGCACTAAAGCTCCATGTCACTAATCTCTTCTCCAATGGAAAGCTGACCTGCAAGACCCTGCTACAACACAGGTCAGCAACATTATACTGTACTAAAGGATAGTATCTGCTGTCACATGATATTCACATTCTGCTCTGAGTTAGACCAGTGTGTGTCTGCAGCAACTTAACTGAAATCAGTAGAGTGCTTTTTGCTGTAAGTAAAATCAGAATTAGGCCCAATGGAGTCACTCTAGGTTTAGACTGCTGAAACTGAGCTCAATCAATCCAATAAAATTACTGCAGAACTAAACTGAGACTGGGAGCAGAACCTGGCTTACAGTATGATGGTATCAGTGAAGTTTAACTTTTTGTTCCTGAAACCATGACTGTGTTCTGACTTTTAACAGGAGTTGGTACCTAGTGATATTAAGAAGAGATGAAAAATTGGAGCTTGCTTTGAGATGGGATTTTTCAAGTCTGACTGTTAAATACATCTGATTTTTAAAGAAAAACTTTAAATTGTCTCTAATCCTTTGTTGCTACTTCCACTATAATTGGTTATGTCATTTTCTGAATTTTATGGCATTTCCAAGTCCAAATACAATACTTGCCAGATTAGGTTGTTTTTGTCTGACCTTGATTTCAATCACCATCTCATGCCTATAATCAGTACAAAGTTGTAGCACGCACAATATTACAACATGTTCCAAAGAATAATGGTGCTCACCTTAAACAGAGCAATACTTTTTCATTTATGTATAAGTTATTAATGCTCAGGAACCTTTTCTTGTCCATGACCTGTTTGTGTAACTACTACAGCATAGCATGCGGGTATGTTAATTTCTTCTGAAAGGATAAAATATAATAGAAGGATAAATTAAACAAAGGTTACTTTCAGAAATATCCCACTTTTGCCACTTGAGGAAATGTTCCATGTGTCAATTTTATTAATACCATTGGAGAAACTATTTTCCTGGATATGAGTGATAGTCATAAGTGTCTTTGTGAAGTCTCTGCTATAGCTGTAGGAAATTACATTTTCACTCTGGGGTTTCTACACTGATGAAATATGTTCATTTCTGACTGGAAAGAAAGTAAATAATTCTAAAGGGAAACAAAAAAAAAGTTCAGGCTTTCAGGACAACACATATTTGTTCTGTCTCTGTGTCGGCAATCTATCAGGTTGGAAATTACACAGCTGTGAACAAAGCCAACCATTTCTCAATGGCGACAGTCTCCTATTGTCTCCAAATAACTTACCCCAAGCATACACTTTAAAATGAAGGAATACAACATTGTTCATACACAGTTTGCAGTCTTGCGATGATCTTTATGTCAGGCATAAAGGCAAAATATACATGTAAATATGCATAAATGATTGTCAGTTGCTTTCTTAGCTTCTTTGTATGTCTTAGTGTTTTCTGCTATTTGTTATCCTCAAACATCACCCCTCTAACCAGTGTGTCTGTTAATCTAGTACCACCCCAGTGTTGGATAATAAAAAACAGAGCTATAAGTATGTAAAGCCAGCGTCTATAAAGCAAGTCAAACTAAATGATCACAGCTGTCATTTCTGGCCTAATTATCTATGAAGGCAAATTGAACCAATCAAATGTAACTCATCAGTGAGCAGATTTCACCAATGGGGAACATACTTCTACTTAAAGAAGGGTGTATCAAATCTGTCAGCCTGACAATAAGAGGTAGAAAAGCCATCCTCATCAGCCCTCCTGCATGTAATCCTTTCTATACTCATCACTGACATACCCCCTTGTAAAATCAGCCCTGATGACACAATCAAGGCCAATGATCCTGTGCAGAGGAAAGATTAAGCCTTAAGGTTCCCTGAGGCAACTTCCAGTGCACCATTGCTCCTCCTAATACCTCCACTGCCAAAAGGCATGATTTGCTTATGACCTCTTTGCCATACCACGCTAGTCATCCTCATTAAAACCTCAAGGTGTGCTGTAGTTCATGCTGAAAATATCATGGATAGTTAATGGACACAGTCTAGGTGGAAACCAGTAAGCATCCTGTTAAAGTGGCATGGGTATTGATCTAGCAGAGGAGCTTCTAGGCACCAAGATGTGCTTGCACAACTCTAAATGTTGTTTTCACAGCCCCTTCCCTTTGTATTTCAATACATTGTAGGCAATGTCTCTGTTAGCTGCAATCTTCCTTAGCTGCTTATGGCTTTAAAAACTATTTATGTTTTCTCGGATGAGATGGAAGGCTCTGCTCAAGCAACATGAAAGTACCCTAGCCTCAGTCCTGGCATTTGTTTGTTGTTGTTGGGGATTTTGCTGTTTTTTAGTTTAGTTTCATTTTTGTTTGTTTTTTGCTGATATTTATACAGGGAATATGGTCTCCTCCCCAAAACTTAATTTAATAGATCATTTCAGTAAAGAGTTGCAGCTAAACGGATTTAGCAGACTTTTCACATGGCCAAACTTTAAGACCTTGATCCAAAACCCATTGAAATTAATGGAAAAACTCCTGCTATGCCTAAAGAATGACATTTTTACCACAATATGGGTAGCTTTCAAGTGCCCGGTATATGTTTGATTCTCCCCATTTTTAAAGTTTTTAGGCTTCTTGCCAAGGTTTTTTAGCTAAAATCAGCAGTAGTTATCTGGTTGAAATCATACTTTGAAAATTTAGGTGTCTTGCTTATCTTAAACAAATTGTTGCTTATATTGTTGAACAAAAGTATTGTGTGTTAGATAGAAATATAAGGCCATCAACAAAAAGACAAATTATGACTGTCAGCTACATTTTGTAAGTTATAATGACATTTGGGCACTATGTAGTAGAAGAAAGGCTTAGCTTTTCAACATGTTTAGAGCTATAAAAACAAGATTATTGTTGTTTTGTAGCACTATAATGCATCCGGAGCTTGAATTAGTGCTCTTTTAGTGGTAATAAAAACAAATTGTAAATCCAATTGGTTTTGGTAATATGAATTTTGCCTGTAAAGCACTTTTCTCCTATTAAAGCATTTAGTAAGACAAACAAAAGGAGAACACTGTTCCAGAATGACAATATACAGGGACTAACTTTGATCTCACATACACTAGCTTTTACAACAATATAATTCAATTGGGCCTGATTCTGATTTCACTTAGGCTGGTTCTACTTTAGCAAAACTCCATTAATTTCAATGGAATTAGTCCTGTTTTACTCTAGTGTACCTGAGTTCAGGATGAAGCCTGAGATGAATCTGAGACCCAAAGAGCCTGATTCAAAGCCCAGGGAAGTCATTTGGGATTCTTGCCATTGATTTCAATAAATCCAAGTTATTCTTAACTTGGTGGGCCTGATTTTGATATCTGTTATACCAGTTGTACTCCAATTACTCCACTGACTTCAGATGAACTATTGGTTTATGTTCATGTGCGGTGCAGTATTTTTCTTATGAGGTTAAGATTTGAAAGTTCCCCATGGGAAAAATAAGAATTTAAAGCTCAAATGCGATAAAGGGCCAGATAGTTTTAGAGCAGAATTCCCTATTATTCTTCAAATCTAGCATCAGCCCATATGTGATCACTGCATGAAAACATTCAGATTCCCTAGCGATGAAAGAAGTAAAAAGCAGAACAGAAGTCTAGAGTAGAGTAGAAACCCTGCTTTAAAGCTGATGACATGAAATGGCTGAAAGTTATTGGTGAAATTTTATATCCTGCCAGAAACACAGTAGTTATTACATTACAACTTTTTTCATTTTTCTTATTACTGCTTTGAATTGTATTGCGGCTTAAAAGATACAACAGTGATTAAAATGAACCTTTTATCTTAAAGGGACAATATCTGAGTGGACAGTGCTGCTGTTTAGAACAAGGTTAGATGCTTTAAAAAGTGAAAGCACTGTTCACTTATAGTATCGGCATCCAGGTTTGAGTATTTTATAATGGTGGAAATGCATCTAGGATACTAGGTGCACTTAATATGACACAGCAATGAACGAATTACTTATATTCAGAATAGTAACCATACAGGGGGAGGAGAGGAAGGAGGTTCATGCTCTTATATCAGAATTACACTCCATACGTTGATGGTGACCAGCTGAGAAAAACAGTTAAGATGCATTGCAAAAAACTGATCAAAGCATTTTTAAAATGAAAGCTCTTATACAGTAAAGGTGAAATTGACCTAAATGTAGAGGAGCTGTGCATTACTTTGGTAGTGGGCAGGGCTTTGCAAGGACTAAAGTGCATATTTTATCCAGATTGCCACGGCAACTGCTTTTAGCAAAGTTCTTTTATGGACACTGTGCCCAAATGTTACAGGGCTGAGATAGATGGAAAAATAAAATTTCAAAAAGTTTCACAAGAGTTTTGTTCTGTTTTTTTCCCTTTTCCTGTGCCTTGGTGCCTCTAACTGTTACCCAGAAAAGGCAGTTCCAGAGGAGCCATGGTGATCCTTAAGGAAGGAGAATATCATTTATTATTACAGTAGAGAAGAGAGGTCATTTTCTAATGCAAGCTGATGGCGTCTTGCTTTTGCTATAGTGCCAGATTCACTGGGTGGGATTTTCAGGATCACGCAACTGCGGTCTAACTTCAGAGGGAGCAGAATTAGGCCAACACTGGGCATGTTTGCAAACCCCAGCCCAGGATATATTTTGTCTGGTATCTTGACATGGCAGGATAATCATGTATCTGGACTTGTTAGGCTTTCTGTAGCATACGTAAGGGAAGGTCTCTCAGTCTCTTCATAATGAGGAATGGAACAATTTAGACCATTGTACAATATGTGAATGCTCTTCCTTGCAATTTAGCAAAGGTAAACATTGGATCAGCTTGTCTAAGATAGGGAAATCTATGAATGGGACCTTTGTAACATGTACTCCTGTTGCAGGCATAACTATTGACTTTGCAAGTTTTCCCTGCATAGGGATCTGGGATTTTGCCCTAAGAAATGTATCATACTGAATGTGAATTAATTGTACTAGGATTTAAACAATATATATTCAGATTTTTTTTAAATTCCATGTGTCATGCTGATGAGTCAAGATTTACCTGGCACATAGTTTAAAGAAATTATATTGCATGCAGTGATTCATTTTAGAACTCATTACTCTATATTTCATTTTTAACAAGTTCTTCATCCACTCAAAGAAATACCACACTGTAGTTTGGAAAAATGATTTTGCTGGTAGATGTGAAGATGGAGTCTGTACAGTTGGGGATTCATAATCAGAGCTAAAACATATTAAGGGTAGGTGTCATCTTCTTTGATGTTTGAAAAAAAAAAAAAGTCAGAAGCCAGGATGCATTACAGACTATCATGCAAGTTTCCTACACTTCTCAGAAATAATTTTACTCTTTTTTGTTACATTGTGGGCTTTTGATTCCCAGAGTAATTTATGTGCATATATGATTCTGGATGTCCCAGGTCAGGCAAGCTCCTCTTGATTTCCATGGCAGTTTGCCTAAATAAGGACCTCTCGACTTGGTCCCTTCTGTTTAACTATAGTGAGCCCAGAAAGAAAAAATCCAGTAAACTAACTACATTTTATAACAAATAATTATTCTGGGGATATAACATTGAAAAAACTGCTATAGAACAATAAGCGCCAGAGGAATATAAAAGCAAAAAGTGGACAAGCAATATTAATATTAGCTTAACATTGCTATTTCGATATCCTGATTGAATGACAGAGCTTTAATTTATTTTCTTCCACATTCTTTGCATCTTCTGTAAGATGAAGCTTTTCTTGGAGATCACTAATAAAAGGGATATTTGTTTTAATCTAGGATAATATGATCCCTGGTGACATGGGCTGTGTCAAGGAGGGCTAGAGCTTCAGGGCCAGATTTTTAAAGGTATTTAGGTACCTAAAAATGCAGATAGGTGACTAGTTGGGATTTTCAAAAGAACCTAGGTGCTTAATTCCTTTTGAAAATCCGACTAGGTGCTTGTCTGCATCTATACGTCCAAAATACCTTTACAAATCTGGTCCTTGCTAACATCTTGTTCCTTTTCGGAAGCAAAGTTTTCCCTTTGTAACTTGCTTCTGATTATGGGCCAGTTCCTTCCTGCATCTACATCCCCCACCGGCACCAACTGCAATGGCTGTGGTGTAGTAGTTTTTCTATCACTTAATGCCCTGCAGGACCAGTCGTGTGTCAGGACTATTTACTTTAGGAAGGAGATTTGGCCTTTCATCAGCACATTTTCCTACTATAAGGTTATTGATGAATGGTTTGAAATCATTTACATGAAGTCTCCACTTGCTGTGACCTTGTGAAGCCTCCATTCCCCCGCTTTCTTCCACTCTCCCCAGCAATCACCATTTTTCATACCACTGTATAGGTGCACAGTTTGAGCATAGGAAACACTAGTGGAAGCAATGCTTACAACTGGGAGTAGTCCCATTTACTTCTATGCACTTCTCCCCATAGTAAGAGCCAGAGCCATATTTAATGAATCGGTCCCAATGGAAATCAAAGTCTACAATAACATATCTGGACCTGATTCTTCTCTCACTTACACTGGTTTTGCAGTGGTATAATTCTATATTTAAGTGTAATTACTCTGATTTAGTGTAAGTAATGGAAAAAGCATGCCTTCTAATTATATAGCTGACTTTCTTCAGAGGGATAGTATTTTTTAGATCCCAAATTGTCCTTATGCCTATACAGATAATATGGATTTCCCCTGTAATGTAATCCTTCTTTTTACAATTACTAATGCAATAGATAGTAATTTACTCCTATATCTATCTTTATAAAGTAATACAGAACAGGCACAAATTAGGTGCTTAGGAATTTCAGCAAGTATAATTTTAGCAATGTGAGCCTCTATTGTAGTCCCATAATGTGCTGAGTAAGAACGTGTCCAAAACATATTTAATAAAGTAGCTGTCTTCATTTTACACCTGTGACAATTGGATGACTTGTCTATTTTTATACTTGGTCAATTTATCAGGAGTAATAAATGTTCTACGCATAAGATTAAAACAGGATAAATGATATTTAATGATAATTGAAAACGTTTTTCTGTTGGCACCGATTTTGTTCCAATCTGTTTCAGACCAGCCTCCAGCAAAATCTTTTCCCTCTGAATCCGACAGTTCTTCTAAAACAAAAGGCCTGATTCTCCTTTTCTTTTGGAGCAATGTATGCCAGGAGTAACTCCAAAGAAGAGAATGGAAAGTCAATTTCAGAAGGATTATTAAAAAAAAAATTACAGCTAGGATTCTTTAAAAATAGAAGTGGGGGATTCACAAATAATCCAATTCCTCAGTGCCTCTTAAATCCCCTTTGTCTAAGCCACTATAAAGCAGCAGTTGAGGATACCTCTAGCGTAGGGAAATCCTGAGCTGGTGTAGTCTGACATAGCCAGCCATGTGTCAGTATTTCTTGCCACTTGCCTTGGCAAAGGGGCAATTCTGGAGGTAGCTGGGTGAGAGGAGGGGCACATCAGGGGTAGGAGGTGGAGGGGCTGAACATCATAGAATCCATCCATCCTAGAGAATGGAATGGCCCATTTTGGACTGTTAGCTTTCAGCAGCCTACAGGATCAGGGATAGAAAGGGGGTGTAAAGCTACATAAACCCCACAAGTGAGAGGATAATGATCCTAATGTGATTTTACCAGACTAACATGAGCAAGTTTTGATTGATCTTTGGTGAGAGATTGTGCTCAGTTCTGATAGTACGACCTACTTGTCGTACTTCTGCTTTTATCAATGGCACATTAGGACACCAATAAACAGGACATTGTCTTATTTTTCTAACAGCAGTTTTCCAGTCAACTGTATAATGAAAGAAGATTGGCAGTTATGAAAAGAAAGGAAAATGGCTTCCAAGAGAGTGTATATTAATGTTCTTAAAACTATCCAAGCAAAGAGAAAATGTCAATTGACTTTTAAGAGAAGAGTTCCTTAAGAGTTGTGCTCTCACAGTAGCTTTTCCTACAAAGAAGGTTGCTAAGTACGAAGGTAATAGTCAGAGAACTTGATCCTTACATGCCTGTTGTGCAGTGTGTGTTTGTGCACACAGAGGGGCATCAGGACAGGCTGCCTAAGGACCAGGCCGAATGGTGGCCCCTATGCAGACTGACTACAATGTGGTCTCTTAATAAACCCTTATTTCAATCCTAATGATGTTGTATGACCTTGCACAATTCACGCCACCTCTGTTTCCCAACTCTTTGTCCATTTAGACTGTAGTCTCTTCAAGGATGGTCTCCTAGCATGTTTGCAAACCATCAAGCACAATAGGAACCCAGTTCCCTTTGGCCCCATTAGGCTCTTTTGCAATACAGATGACAATATAATAAATCAAGAACCAAATCCAACTTGTTGTGCCCAAACCTCTCATTTAAATCAATATACATTTTAAATGAGTAAGGACAGCAGGGTGCTACTCTAAACAGAAATGGCATTCCAAAAATTCTTATCCCAGGCCTTTATCTTTAGATGACTTGTTTACATTCCTTTTATGCCACAAGACCCCTCTAAGGATCAGAGAGGTGCCAAATTAGTCGCCTTCTGTCTCTCTCCTCCACTGCCCTCAGGTTTTTAGGCACTAATCTTTTTTTTTTTTCCATGGCTTATATACTCTGGAGTTGGCAATGATCTTTAAAATATTGTACTGTTCTCCCAGAGCTCTAACCTTGCTGCATGAACTGATGTTTATATGAATTGTCACCAGAAGTTTAGGGCACATCTCTTTTTTTTCTTAACAACATGTCATTCTGATGGGATTTGTTTGTGTTTCATAAAGACATGATTGATTAGAGAGGCTGAAATTAATTTAGATTGATATTCACTGGACTTTTTGTGGTGACTTTGAAGTATGACTTCACTCTGTTTTGCATGTTAATTTGCTTCTTGATAAGCTTTGTGGGTCCAGAATCCCACTGACCCCAACATACACTCACCAGTCAAACATTTCAGAATGAAGTCTTCCAGTCATGCTGTTTCAATCTCTTTATATTAGGCAGAGGCCATATTTTTAAAGGAGCTTCAGAAATGTACATGAAAATACTGTGTTTGCACCTGTCTGCACAAACAAGCATTTGCAAGTTCAAAGAAGGTAATTATTCATGCAAAAACTGTAGGTGTTTTGCCACTGACTGCAATGGGAGCAGTCCATTTTATCCATTTTATTCACGCAGACAAGTGTGGGGGCCTTGTCTCAGTAACTCATTCTACTTTTCCTCTGAGCTTACTTTTCTCTACAACTGATGGGATCTATCTAACAGTTTAAATTAAACCCCAACACCGTTACCGTAGCCCTGATCCATGAAGCCACATGTAACAGGTTTATTTCCTTTGTACCCTGATTTATTCTCAGGTTAGCAATTAGAAGAGAAGAAACTATGAAGGCAGAAGTTTATCACAGCTGTAAGCAGTCAGACCTAGTGAGTAGGGCCAGACCAAGGGTCAGAGCCAGAGTCAGTTGATTTTGAATTGCTGAACACGTTCCTGAGAAATCACTCTCTTAAAATACAGAGGCCCAACTCTCCCAGCGGATGCACATCATCATCCCAGACTCCCCCTACTGCCACAGACAGCAAAAGTAGGCAGACCCAAGATGGGGCAAAGACATTGCAATTGTGCGGTGTCCTTGTCCTTTCTGGTAAGATGATCCTCTCCATATATGATAGTCTCAACATCTGAGAAGCTGACAGAAACTGGTTTCACGGTGAATACTTTTTCTGCTCCCTTGTAGTTGAGGAAGTCTACCTTTCAGGCCATCACCCTTTAGCCATATCCACCCCTTTGCCTTCCCACAACCCTCATGGAACCCTAAGGCAGTGTCCACCTAGATACGAGAGTGCTCTACAAACAGGCTATGTCTGTAAATATGGAAGTAGTTAGTTACTAGAAAAGGTGCCAATAAATGGAGCTCAGGAATATGCAGCCTTGTTCCTGGGTTTTGTAGGGTCAGTACAATGACTTGGGGACTTCAAACGTCTCCTGTGCATGCAGCTCTTAGCACTAATCAGAGGCTACTGGGAATCCTGCTTTCAACTCTGGGAAAGCTTCTGAAGAGTGGATGCTAGAGACCTCCCACTCTACTGAGCTCATGTACAACAGAGCAAAGAGATCAGCTGCATGCTTTTAACGTGTTCAACCTCTGAAAGGGGCTCACTTCAAGAAAGGAAATGCTGACCCAGCATGACGAGAAACCCACAAATGAGGAGGTTAGACTCCTGGCCAGCATCTTTAAAAAAATGATGTTAGAAATTGACACTGAAAACTTCAGGTAGGGAGAAATCACCCCCAAGTTTTTGTACTGCCATAACCCCCATGACTTGAAGAAGGCTAGTTTCCAGGTTTCCAGGTTTCTCCAGTGCAGAGCTGGAACCTGAGGATTGCACCCCTAAGCGATTTTATGGCACTGTGCAGCCAATGATAGCTCTCACTGGCCATAGTTAGCATTTGAGATCACAAGGAGGCACTTGTGTCATGTCAGGGACCACAGTTTGTCTTTTCTTGGGATTGGATCCAGCTGATGTGATGGGATCAGCCGATTGCTCCTGATTTATAATTTCCAGCAATGACCGCCTTCCTCCTACTTGATGACATCATCATTCACTTTCTTGAGTTCATCTTTGTCACAAGAGCTGAAAGAAAATCTCACTCTACTCAAGTGACATCAACTCTGAACTCTGTTGAAACAGTTGACCCCTGTGTGACAGGATGCCTGGGGTGCAGCCTGGGACTGTGAGACCACTGTGCCCCCTTAACTTTCTCCAGCCTGCGATGTCTCTCACAATGCCTTGATAGTGACCAGCAGCAAACTCCTTCAGGTGCTGTTATCATTCAGCACAACCACATGTGGAGCCCCATACACAGCTAGATTGCATGAATGCTCCCAGAGCCACTCACGAATCACACAGAGAAAGTCACCAGCCAAATCCCCCAAGTTCCCAGACTTGTACCTCAGGAATATACTGTCTTGCACTGCTCAAGATGCGCAGTGCAAATTTATTAATTGTTTGGCCACTTCATTAATGGAAAGTGGATATAAACCAGCCTTTGCAAACCTGAGCACGTTTGCCATACATTTCAGGCAAACTCACTGGTAAAGATAAACAGTAAAAGAAGTTTATTGACTACAAAAGATAGATTTTAAGTGTCTATAAGTGATAAGCAAAAAGTTAGTTAGTTACCAAAATAAAATAAAATAAAATAAAATATAAGCTCTCAGTCTAAATTCTCAACCCTATTAGACTGGGCAACATCTAGATTAAGCAGTTTTTCTCACCTCAGTGGATATTGCAATTCATAGTGCACAGTTTTCACCCTTGAAACCCGGGCCAGTCTCCTTTGTTGGAGTCTTAAGTCTTCTGAGTGACCTTGTTGCTTGCAGCATAGGTGAGGGCAGGAGAAAGGCAGAGCATGGGCCCCCTGTTTTATGTTTTATACCTTCAGTCCCATGTGCTTGGAGAACACAAGTCCAGGCATGTCTGGTGGGCATTGCTGAGTCCCCAGGCAAGGTTGAGCAATTCCTCTGGTGTGGCCTCATGTAGGTGAGTCATTGAATTGTAGCTCCCTTGCTGGACAATGGCTGTTGATAGTTGTTTGACACCCTACCCTGGTGTTGGTTACTTTTCTTGCTGTTGTCTCTGTGCAGCTAATATCTGACTGATTCCCCAACTCACAGCACGTTTTAATGACAACCATAAAACATAACCTCATAACTTCATATGCACTAAAGATACACATATTTAGATAGAACAGTGACTTTAGCCAATCATAACCTTTTCCCTGATACCTCACATGGCATGCTTTATATGCAATATCACAATTATATACAGATGAGGAATATGGGGGTTAAAAGACGCTCCCCCAAGGTATAGTATGTCACACCCTGCCACCATGTAGGTGTAGATTCTGCCATGGTGGATCTGAAAGACAGAGCTTTGTTTGTCACAGGATGTGTGCTAAATAGACATGGTAATAGTTTGTGATGTGCTCTGTTGTATAACTTCCTAATGGGAACTTTTTAATTGTGCATTTCATATTCATCAGACCATAAAAAGTGCTTTAATTTGACACTAACTACTGAATACGATTGTCTGACAAGACATAAAAAAACAACAAATCCTGACATAAAAACAAACCAGCAAAGCACTAATTTTCATTTTCTAATTAAAGATGACACTGAAAACTCAGGACAAGAGCTATATGGAAAGAAATGCATTTCTCTGGAAACACAAAAACAAAATTGTATGAAAAAAAAATCATACAAAGCTTCCAAGATAAAACCTGAACTTCTCTGGTTTCTGAAATGCCAGAAGAGGGAATCCTAAACTGATCATAGTCCCATAAAAAAATAATTTATCAGTCTGTACCACAAGCCACTGAGTAAGATGTGCGACATCTCAAGCTGTTCAGAACAACTGGGAACTGATTGTAAGTAACCTACAATGCAATTGTTTTTACCTGTTGAGACTGTAAGACAGATGGCATGAATGTATTTAAAGATGGGGACAAAGCTGATGTGACACTGAGTTTGTTTATTAAAACTAACAATGTGAGTCTTAAATTTATTCTCTGATGGAGTTGGGCTAAGCCAGTTCTGAAAATAACTGGGTATCAATGCAACTTGTGGGTTCCCAGCACTGTGGTTCAGGAGAGTACCCGGCTATTCACATAAACTGATGCACCATCTGCAGACCTGGTAACCAAATTCTTAAAACTCCCTCAGTGAAAGTAGGACTTAAAAAGATCTAATGTTCATTGTGGGGCAGAAGGTGTTTAAAAGTGTTCTTTGAAGTCCAATAAGGGGTAGCCCGAGCAAGCGGTTCCAGAGGCAGCTGCTACTTGTACAAGTTAGATATATTTGGGTTATTTCACAAATCTAATAGTGGCAAATACTCCATTAAAAAGTCAAGGAGACAGAGGGGGAAATGGTTGAGGATGAAATTATTCAAATCCTCTTGCATAGTTTTTACAATCTCAGGTTTTACTCAGACAATCTCACAAGCCCTTTTTCACTATTCCACTTTTATGGCTTTTTTTAAGTATAGATGTTAGTAATAGATGCATAAGGGCACTTTAGTGTAAAAAAATTACAGATCTTGAGCCTCAGCACTACCCTAATAATCATACTGTATATGTTCCCGCTTCTGTGGTGTGGACTTTGAGCCTGTTTGCTGTACCATTTGTTTGGAGGGTAGGAAGCAATTATGTTTTAAATCAGATGTCTTAATTTCTTCCTATGATCGTTCCCTTCTCTCTTTAAGGCTTCTTTTGTTTTAATAACAGATTAAGTTGCCATTTTAAAAATCAGTTTGCTCCTATTTAAATTTGTTCCCATAAACAGAGAAACAAAAACCCACCCAACTCTTACGAAATATGTCACAAATGGTCAGGGGAAGACCTTGGTTATGTCTCATCTAGCAGTGATGCAATGCCCTTAGTGCCATGCAGGAGCAATGGATCGATACTAGAGCTGATTGTAAAATGGAGTATCCATCTCATGGGAAATTCTGATATTTGTTTTCACCCACGATCATAGGATACACATGGGGAGACCACAGTGCATCATGGGATATGTAGTCTGGCCAGGGAGCAGTATTTTGAAAAACACGTTTTCCATTCAAAAAAAAACAAAAACATTCTGATGGAAAATTTCTGATCAGCTGCTTTTCAGTGCCGATTCAGAATGAAAATTTCCACCAATGGAATCACCAGCACCACCTCCTGTAGCCTCTGTTTTTTTCATAGGAGTCTCCATTGTAATAGTAATTATTGCTATTATTAAACTCTGCTAACTACTTATTCTTTCTCTTCTTCCCTGCACAAACCATGTGGCCAGTACTGCAGCCACACTACATGCTTTAGAATCAAAGAAGGAATAAGGCTGATGGCTTGATATGGCAAAGTTAAGGTTGTTTGGATAACTTTAACAGTGTTCTTCCAATTTATTTGGGTTTTTTTTGTTTTTTAAAACAGAAACATTATTTGAAGGCTTTTTCAAAGAAGGCTAAGGACACATCTGTTCTACTTTAACTGCAAATTAACCATTTTTTTTGCCTAGGATACAGTATGGCTCTTTCTGTAGCTACCTTCAAGGCTCAGAGGCAAGCCCTTTGTATACAGTGTCAATGTTCAACAGTGCTTCTTTGGGGATTACTTTTTCTTGCTTTGTTTTCAAAGAGTGGCCCAATTTTCCTGAGCTATTGAGTTCTCTGGTGTCTACATTTTCTTTTAAATGTGTGGAGGGTCCTAAATATGTATGTGATGGGTGCTTTGGGAATTAATACAATAAATAAAAAGAATAGGGCCTGATTTTCAAGGGAGCCTCGACTCATCTTCCTTTTTTGCATGCACAATTTTACACCCACAATTAACCAAAGAGGAAAATCTTACCAGTTAAATGCTTAAGGACCTAAAAATGGAAGCCAGGACTGAATATCTGTCCCAAAAAGTTAACCTTAATTTAATGGGAATTCGTTTGCATAGTAAATACACACTGAAGGCAACAGATTTTAGTTTCATAGCTAAGCCATTCCAATGAGATCAAACATCTTTCTAGGAAGGTGACACTACCGGAATCATATGCTACTCTGTAGTAGCCACATACTCTAATGATTGTGTGCGGGGGTTGGGGATATGGTATGGGAAACCAGAATCTGGTTGTCATCGTCCTGCAAGCTTAGCTCTAGATTTAGAATCTCCTGGGTCTATTGGCACCGGAGACAAGCCATGCTTTCCAGCTTTCCACTGCTGTCTGTCCAGAGCAATGTGTTTGACTTTACCATAAGCTGTCTCCATGATGGCAGCATCCTTTTCTATCATCCTGTGGTATGTCATTCTTTTTCCTCCACGCTTTCTCTTCCTGCAGGTGGCAACCAGTCTAAGATGTACCTTGTGCTTTCTGTCCTGATGCAGCACCAAGACTCATCATACAACCTTTTATCATATTAACAGTCTGTGCTGGAATTCAAGGGTCTCATTCTTCCAGAGAGCTCCTCTGTGAACACTTTTAAATGCTTTCCTGGAAGCCAGAATCTGGTTGTAATAAGGAATTTCTTTCCTGTAAGGGAATTCCCTGCTAATAGGAAGCTGATGCAGCAGGGTCTCCTGCCATACCCCGGTACAGGCTGCATATCAAGGGAGCAAAGGGACATTGCAAAGTGGGGCTCCACTTTACCTGTCATCCTGGCATAGGGTAACTTAGAACAGCCTAGCAGCAGATTTAAATCTTTTCATGTCTGAGATCAGCTGATACAATCTCTCCATCCTCTTTCCTGCACTGAACAGAGTTCTGGTGTAGGAGAGAATCTGGCTCAATATGTATATTTCCAACCTTTGGAAGGAAATAAATAATTGAATGTAATTAAGAACTATTATTATTTCTTTATAGACAGATGCATACAGTAGATAACACATTAAATACAAAGATATCTCTGTCTTGTTGCATGTATACTTATGATTGACTTTTGAAAGCAAAGAACAGCTCTGAATACAAAAAGCAGGTATTTCAATGAGAGTATTGAATGCTCTTGCAAACTCTGACCTCTACCATCAAAAGGCCATGAACAAGTTCACAAATATTGGTTGCCATATCAGAATATCCAGCTGTTCTGGCTAAGTTATAAAGCTCTTTTTATCTCTCCAGTTGGTGCCCCAGTTCAGTCCGAAGGCACGACGACACAAGACAGTAATTCGCTATAGTCTTTTGTTCTATGACATGCTAACCTTGTTGCCTTGCTTCATCTGCTATATCTGCCTCCAGATGTTACAATACCTACTCCTTGGTGTCGTGTTCTTTCTGTGACATGTGGAGAAAACTTCCACACTTTCTAAATGTCAGGAAACTGATTGACACAGTATTTTCTTTCATGGTCTAGCTCTCGTGGCCATTGAAAGATGCTGGCCTGCATACTGGATAAAGCAAAACAACCAACCTTCAATAAGTCTGTTTATTGTCATCTTTAAAATGCATGAGTTTTGAATAGTCACTCTGTGATGTAACCTCACCTTAAAAAAAAAAAATCGCACCTGAACATGAAATTTCCAAAAGCCATCATAATGGAGCAACAAGAATATATTTCCCAAGGGCCATCCTGGAAACTGTTGAATCAATCCAACAATCAAACCAAATTAAAATATTAGACCAAGGAATAAGAATGACTGACATTTACAGTATATCACATTTTTCATGCAAATATCTGAAAGTACATCACAAACTGAAAAGACTAATACTTTACAGATTCACTTTCTGCCTACCTAACATCAATGTGGTACTGCTAATTAAATATTAAACTGCTCTAATCTTAAGACTTTTTCTAGTACACTGTAGAATAGTCAGCTCCATTTCTCCTTGGGCTGTGAGCTTGTGGTTTTATAAGCTAAGCAGTCTCAGGCCTGCTCAAGTATTTGGATAGGAAAATCTAGACTCTGCACACGTTGTTAGTGCTGGTGACCCAGCAGATGATACTCTTCCTCAGGAGTTGGTATTGGGACGATAGTCATTATGGTGCTAGGGGGCTGCATACTTCTGGAAGTACCATTTTTAGAATGGAACGTGAAATCAAACTAGACCATATGTGGGAAATAAAAATGCCTTTGCAGTTTGACAATGGGGGGAATGCTAGCTCCAGTACCCTGTCATAGGTGAAGTGGTAGAATGAATGCTTTTGAAATGCCACAAATACCATGGCAGTTAATTACTCATAAGTGTTGATAGTGAAGATTTTAAAAGGAGCACTCTTACAGTGCTCAGAGCAGTTTGGGAGAGAAAGTGCAGAAGAAAAGGTTGAGCAGAACTTATCCAGCACTTTTCTCATGTGCTAGAAAAGAGGTGCTGTATATTGCTCAAGTAGTTAACCAGACAAACTCAACTCAGCTTATCAAATGACAAGTTCATAGCCTGAGGTGGAATGTCTGCAGCAGGCCATTCTATTATAACCTACCAGAATGGTCTTAATGACCTGGAATCCCAGAGAAAACACAGCCAGCTCTCTTTTTTACTCCTTTCAGTTCTCAGCAATCCCAGGGTCAATGTTATATAATCTGATGGGTGAATAAGCATCTGTGAAAGAGTTTGATATGTGTCATCTTCAGCCTGGCTGGAATCAATCTCAGTCGGGTCTTCCCAGGCTGCTATAGTAAAATGATTCTCTAAATCCAAGTCACACTTCTCTCTCACGGGTTTAAAGGAATAAGGTTTGTTTTCTAAAAACTTGTGGTGGAAAGAGGAAATGATTGCCCTGAAACTGAAAATGGTAATAGTTTGATGGTGTCAGGTGTTACTTCTAATCTGACAAATCTCTGGAAACAGTTGGAAAAGGGCTTTGAAGATGGTTTCATAAGAATAAGGTACTTAAGTGATCCAAGATTTTTTTTTTTGTACTTACAAGATAAAATCGAAACGAAGTCCCTCAGCACATCGTTACGTTAATGTAATTACAGAGAAATAGGCATTTGCAGAAAGAGTGTCAGATGTATTAGAAATCACAGTGAGAGTGTGAGAACAGGAGAGGTTAACATTTTCTTGTTAGTCTACATTAAAACTTGACAGAATTGGAAGAAAGTGACACTATTTAGTACATGAAACAGCATTATGCAGTGAAGCCAGTAATAGATAATACACAAAGGCCAGTATAAACATGGGGCAGAACACATACAATCCCTCCAGGACTTTTTTATCTAAGCAAATGTTTAACTGTTAAGTCATGTATAACGAATAAAAATCTGGGCCCTATTGTTTCCACTGCTTGTGTAAAATGAATTTTTTGGTAGCCTAGCTGTTCAAGCCAATTGACATTTATTGCCTTTCAAGATGTTTGTGTGGATGAGCTAGAGTGAGTGACGGTTTTGGACAAGAACATGGTGAATTGCTGTTTGACACAACTTCAAAGCAGAGCATCCAATTTAAGGGGCCCTCAAATCTTTTTTCAGGCCCCAATTCAGAATGAGCTTACATATGTGCTTAACTTTATGCATATGCTTAACGTCCATTGACTTCTGTGGGTCTTAAGCAGAGCTGAGCTGTCCTGAGTGGGGATGTTTTCCTGAATCTGGCCTTAGATTTTAGCTGTCTCTATCACATCATTCAGTTTAAAGTGTGAGCTAAATATATACATCTATGTAAACAAAACAAAACAAAAAAACTTCTTCCAAGTGAATTAAGAGACCAAGGGAGACCTTTTCATTTGGTTTTAGAGTAGCAGCCATGTTAAAAAAGAAAAGGAGGACTTATGGCACCTTAGAGACTAACAAATTTATTTGAGCATAAGCTTTCATGAGCTACAGCTCACTTCATCGGATGCATTCAGTGGAAAATACAGTGGGGAGATTTATATACACAGAGAACATGAAACAGTGGCTGTTACCATACACACTGTAATGAGAGTGATCAGGTAAGGTGAGCTATTACCAGCAGGAGAGCAGGGGTGAGGGGGTGGGGGGACCTTTTGTAGTGATAATCAAGGTGGGCCATTTCCAGCAGTTGACAAGAACATCTGAGGAACAGTGGGGAGTGGGAGAGGGGGATAAACATGGGGAAATAGTTTTATTTTGTGTAATGACCCATCCACTCCCAGTTTCTATTCAAGCCTAAGTTAATTGTATCCAGTTTGAAAATTAATTCCAATTCAGCAATCTCTTGTTGGAGTCTGTTTTTGAAGTTTTTTTTGTTGAAGTATTGCAACTTTTAGGTCTGTAATCGAGTGACCAAAGAGATTGAAGTGTTCTCTGACTGGTTTTTGAATGTTATAATTCTTGACATCTGATTTGTGTCCATTTATTCTTTTAGGTAGAGACTGTCCAGTCTGACCAACTGGTACATGGCAGAGGGGCATTGCTGGCACATGATGGCATATATCACATTGGTGGATGTGCAGGTGAACGAGCCTCTGATAGTGTGGCTGATGTGATTAGGCCCTATGATGGTGTCCCCTGAATAGATATGTGGACACAGTTGGCAACGGGCTTTGTTACAAGCATAGGTTCCTGGCTTAGTGGTTCTGTTGTGTGGTGTGTGGTAGCTGGTGAGTATTTGCTTCAGGTTGGGGGGCTGTCTGTAAGCAAGGACTGGCCTGTCTCCCAAGATCTGTGAGAGTGATGGGTCATCCTTCAGGATAGGTTGTAGATCCTTGATGATGCGTTGGAGAGGTTTTAGTTGGGGGCTGACGGTGATGGCTAGTGGCGTTCTGTTATTTTCTTTATTGGGCATGTTCTGTAGTAGGTGACTTCTGGGTACTCTTCTGGCTCTGTCAATCTGTTTCTTCACTTCAGCAGGTGGGTATTGTAGTTGTAAGAATGCTTGATAGAGCTCTTGTAGATGTTTGTCTCTGTCTGAGGGGTTGGAGCAAATGCGGTTGTATCGTAGAGTTTGGCTGTAGACAATGGATCGTGTGGTTTGGTCTGGATGAAAGCTGGAAGCATGTAGGTAGGAATAGCTGTCAGTAGGTTTCCGGTATAGGGTGGTGTTTATGTGACCATCGCTTATTAGCACCGTAGTGTCCAGGAAGTGGATCTCTTATGTGGACTGGTCCAGGCTGAGGTTGATGGTGGGATGGAAATTGTTGAAATCATGGTGGAATTCCTCAAGGGCTTCTTCTCCATGGGTCCAGATGATGAAGATGTCATCAATGTAGCGCAAGTAGAGTAGGGGCATTAGGATGAGAGCTGAGGAAGCGTTGTTCTAAATCAGCTATAAAAATGTTGGCATACTGTGGGGCCATGCGGGTACCTATAGCAGTTCTGCTGATTTGAAGGTATACATTGTCCCCAAATGTGAAATAGTTATGGGTGAGGACAAAGTCACAAAGTTCAGCCACCAGGTTTGCCGTGACATTATCGGAGAGTAAGGAGAGTGATCAGGTAAGATGAGCTATTATCAGCAGGAGAGCAGGTGGGGGGGGACCTTTTGTAGTGATAATCAAGGTGGGCCATTTCCAGCAGTTGACAAGAACGTCTGAGAAACCGGGGGTGGGGGAAGGGGGGAATAAACATGGGGAAATAGTTTTACTTTGTGTAATGACCCATCCACTCCCAGTCTCTATTCAAGCCTAAGTTAATTGTATCCAGTTTGCAAATTAATTCCAGTTCAGCAGTCTCTCTGTTTTTGAAGTTTTTTTGTTGAAGAATTGCTACTTTTAGATCTGTAATCGAGTGACCAAAGAGATTGAAGTGTTCTCCGACTGATTTTTGAATGTTATAATTGTTGATGTCTGATTTGTGTCCATTTAGTCTTTTACACAGAGACTGTCCAGTTTAGCCAATGTACATTTGGGACACCAGTGCTGATTGTTGGGGGGAGAGGTAGCTAATGATCTGGTCATGAACAGCAATCATTGTTGGGAATGGGTCACATCCATCCTGATTGAATTGGCCTCATTAGCACAACAAAAAGTAATTTTCCCTCTGTTGATATTCACCCCTTCTTGACAACTGTTGGGAATGGGCCACATCCACCCTGATTGAATTGGCCTCATTAGCACTGACCTCCCACTTGGTAAGGCATCTCCTATCTTTTCATGTGCTGTATATTTATACCTCCTTACTGTATTTTTCACTCCATGCATCTGATGAAGTGGGTTATAGCCCACGAAAGCTTATGTCCAATACATTTGTTAGTCTCTAAGGTGCCACAAGGACTCCTCGTTGTTTTTGCTGATACAGACTGACAGGGCTACCCCTCTGAAACCTGAGTTATTTTAATTAACATATTAAATGCTTAGATGTTATGGTGACAGATATAGTATAAAACATTCCCTCCAATTTGTTAGGAGATTTGAGCTGGAAAATAGTATTGTGAGGAGCCACTAGCTGAACTGAATCCAAAGCAAAGGACAGCCATTTTTCTTAGATCCTATTGTTGATATATCGGCAGCTGCTGAGTGCATAACAAAAGCTCTGCTGTACTATTGCATATTAGAACCAAACACTAAGGGGGACAATGTGCTGGTGCTCAGTTGCAGTGAATTAGTAACTGGCCATCAGCCAACACAAAACATCTAAGAAATGAATATTTTCAACAAGGTTGTGACCAATTATGACATCTACCTGTTTGTACTGTCTGTAATTTTATTTGTATTGTATTGCTGGACCTTTTTAGACTTCTTTTATATATACACCTTATTTTGAAATTGTTGTACAGTTCCCTAGATACCTTAGCAAGGATCTCCGCTATTACAAGCACTACTTATTATGCTGATGTTAGTCATGACTCCATAGTTAAGGCCGAGTTGCATTTTGCACTTACTGCAGGGATTCAACCTCTTTGTTTTATATGAAAAATGCAGGGCAGAGTTAAGGTTGTTTGAGTGCCTTCATTGTGCATTTTTTAGATTTATATGTTGAGATTTCTTTTACATGTAACCTTAAGTCTGAATTTCCTGGGTTTGCAAGGCTTGGTTTGGGGATAATTACATTATCCATGTCGTGGTTATTACCATTACATTACTGCCACACACTCTCAATCTTAACTCTATCTGTATGTAATTTTTGTTTTTATGAGACTAATAAGAGATTCATAAACTAAAAGTAAAAATTGTCCCAGATATATCAGGATGAAAAATGTTACCTTACATTAAATTAAATAGACATTTTATTGTGAGCTGCTTTTATTAAACACCTTTTTCTTTCCAGAGTTCATAATTCTGGGACAAGTTTGTAATTTCTTTGGCAATTATTTTTGTACATGCAGAGACTATACTGAAGAAGCAGAGTGAAAACTTTTTACCATTCAGATTCTCTGGTCATTCAGGATTAGTACTCCAAATGCTGATATCTTGTATCTCAGCAAGACTGACATTTCATTATTGTCAACATTATAATCCTCCATTCTACTGACCAGGAAGCAATCTCTATTGACAAATGAGACCTTTGGGCTCCAACTGTGATTTCTGACTGTTGTGAGGTCAGTCACTTTCTGTTTAAATTCAACCAGTGACCACACCTGATAGACAGGAAAATCATCTGGTTCTAACCAGGGTCTCTTATTTAACTATAGGCTTTCAGTATCTTCAATAGAGCTGTTGGTCAAAAAATTGAAATCAATGTATTACAAGTCATTTATTCAATGACTGATGAGGGGGAAATATCAGCTTAATTATTCATTGAATATTATTGACGCATCAGCTGAGTTGGTCAAATAAAGAAAATATTTGATGTAAAATAATTTGATGTAAAATGCCAATGTTCATCAGATAAATGATTCATAATAAATCTTCTTCAGTTATTTTCTTCATAACTTGAACATTTCTTGTACTGCTATCAGATACTGCTGACCCTGAATGGGCTTCCTAATTCATAGCAGGAAAGATGTCGTAAGTAGTTTCAGTTCCTAGGAAGTATGCAGCAGAGAATCATTTTTCATTACACTTGAATATTCTCAAATAGCCAAAATTTAGTAGGCGCCATTACTAAATTCCCTGTAAGCTGTGCAGCTGCCTATTTACCGCCATACAGGCGCTCAGGGAACCTGCCCAGGCAGGGACTAGCCTGGGGTGGAGCGCTCCTCCTCCTCCAACCGAGCCCAGTCCCCAACGTGCCGCAGCAGGAGCGCCCCTCCCCTGGCCCCAACTCTGCTGTGGCCCAGACCTGCCTGGCTGGGGCAGCGCAGTCTGGCCCAAACCCAGCCGCAGCCAGGGAGGACCCAGACATGGCCAGGATGGTGTGGCCCGCCCCTCCCCCAGCCCGAACCCAGCCCTGGCCTAGACCCGCTGGGGCCAGGGAAGAGGTGCCTATCCTGCAGCCCCAGCCCCAGAGCTACTGCAGCAGGGAGTGGTGCCTCTGTCCCCCAGCCCAGGTGCTGCTGCAGGGAGAGAGAGCTGGGGGAGTCCTCTCTCCCTGCCATAGCCCTGGAGCACTTTCCTGCACCCCAAGCCCCTCATCCCCAGCCCCACCCAAGCTCCCACCCCCAGACAGAGCCCTCACCCCCTGCACCCAACCCTCTGCCCCAGCCCTGAGCCCCTCATCCCCAGCCCCACCCCAGAGCCCACACCCCCAGCCGGAGCCCTCACCTGCCCTGCACCCAACCCTCTGCCCAAGCCCTGAGCCCCTCATTCCTGGCCCCACCCCAGAGCCCGCACCCCCAGCCGGAGCCCTCACACCCCTGGACCCCAACTGTCTGCCCTAGCCCTGGGCCCCACCCCCACCACATGAATTTTGTTACGTGCACCAATATGAAAGTGATGGGTCCATGTTGGTGCACACATCACCTCCATATTGGTGCACATAACAAAATTAATTCCACACATGGGTGGGAAAAATTAGAGGGAACACTAATAGCACAGCTCCACTGATTCCAACTGAGCCGATTAACTCCAGCTGAACATCTGATATATATCTGGGACAGGTGTATCAACCTTTTTTTCATATACACATTTATATACCAGCCAAGCAGACAAGGGTTCATAAATATAAATGTCAATTTCATGGACTCAAACCTTGTTGTTTTATTTTGGTTTTGTTTTTTTCCCAATGTCTCTTAGATTTTTCTTTTCTCTTCCGGTCAGAATATGTGATAGACTGAGATCATTTTAAGTAGTCTTTTGAAATGCTATTTAGAAAGAGATAATAATATCTTTGCATAATATTGGGTGAAACGAAGATTCCAGTGCATAGGTGAGCTGCTGCTGTGCTTAATAGAAATCAGACACAATCATAGGAAGAGATTATATTTTCCATTGTAACAATGTTGCAGTCTTGCTACATTTTGCTATATCAAGGGCACTCTACTA
Organism: Lepidochelys olivacea; assembly: GCF_965140295.1. NCBI lineage: Eukaryota > Metazoa > Chordata > Testudines > Cheloniidae > Lepidochelys > Lepidochelys olivacea. Next base: position 29,770,394 of record NC_140422.1, read on the forward strand.
TTCCACTTGTTGCACAGTGGATTATGTATCTTCTCCATGAATCAGTCTTCTTTCACTTATGGCATCATTCACTGTTTGATTACCCATTTTGAGTAACCAAAGTATTTCTACACAGTGTGAGATAAAACCATCCACTGGTCCTAGAGACTTTAAAATCAAAAGCATCTTGGGACTTCCTCACAATGTGTGCCCTACGCTGCACCATGGGACACTTAAAGCCCATGAGATAGTTCTGAGTTAAATGCCCATGAGATGGTTCTGGACTGGAAGAAACAGGGTATCAGGTTACCTTGGGTTACCATACATCCGTATTTTCACAGACATGTCTGGCTTTTCGGTTCTTAAATCGCCGCCTGGGAGGAATTTTTAAATATCTAAAAAGAGTCCGGGATTTTGCCATTATTATTTTTCCCCAAAGAAGAGTTGATCATTCAAGAAAGAGAAAAGGAGTACTTGTGGCATCTTAGAGACTAACAAATTTATTTGAGCATAAGCTTTCATGAGCTACAGCTCACTTCATCGGAGCTGTAGCTCACAAAAGCTTATGCTCAAATAAATTTGTTAGTCTCTAAGTTGCCACAAGTCCTCCTTTTCTTTTTGCGGATACAGACTAACATGGCTGCTACTCTGAAACTTGTCAAGAAAGAGAGTGAATGTTGATCACTCGAGAGAATGCCCACTTTTTCCTCCCTACCTCCTCCCGCCTCCCTCCCAGCGCTTGCACTTTGAAAGAACTGTTTTGTGCAGCTGGGAGGGAGGCGGGAGGAGGGGAAACGCGGCGCACTCAGGGGAGGAGGCAGGGCAGGGGTGGGGATTTTGGGAAGGGGTCCAATGGGGCAGGGAGGAGGCAGAGTTAGGGCAGGGACTTTGGGGAAGGGGTTGGAATGGGGGCAGGGAAAGGGCGGGGAAGGGGAGGAGTTGGGGCAAGGGTGGGGGGGTGGTTGGAGCAAATACCCTCTCCCCCCGCCCCCATGGAGTGTCCTCTTTTTTGAATGTTCAGATATGGTAACCCTAAGGTTACCCTCATGGAAGAATGTTACTGGACTAAAACTGAAAAAAAGCTGCTGATCCACCTACACTTTTAAATGTTTCTCCAACTTCACACACTGAGATCTTGTGGTTTGCCCATCAGCAGTTTGTATGGAATTTCTGAGTGCCCGGCAAACTCCTTCTCTCCCTCTAAAGAGAGGGTGGGAGGAGAATTGGAGGAAGAGAGACATGTAGTGACTTGTCCAAGGTCACACAGCTGGGGCACAGCCAGTAAAAGCACCAAGGTCTGCTGACTTTCAGTGCCCTAGTCCCTTGACCGGTCTGTCTCGCCTCATTACTATTACATTTATTCTACACAACTCCATACATGACCAAGCTGCCTATTAAAAAAATCTATAGTTATTTAATTGGAACTTTTGTGACATACCAGTTCCAACAATTATCTACAGCATGTGTAAATACTTTCAGCCCTCAGCGAAAGAGAATGGGCCCATCCTCAAATGATTGCATCTGGCAGAGTCAGTACTTGCTGTAGTTCACACATGAATAGCATCAGTTTGCATGTAAATAGAGGCCTACATGCTTTTGTGGAGCTAAAAGCTGTATTTCAACATTTCACAGTAGAATTAGGCAGTGGGCACATCACTACATGATGGTTCAACCTTGTAGTGACGTGCCAGCTAAAATCATTCTAAATACTCTTCTCTGTGTTTCCCGTTAGGATTATTTATTGAACTAGTGTGTAGGATTCTTCCGAGATCCTCTATTGAAATGCTGCCAGCTCACTGCTACGATTCTGACATTGATGTTGTCAGCTGAGATTAAGCACTGGTATAATGAATGCTGACAGTCATGTTTCTTAGGTATGGTCCTGTACCTCCTTTCAGCTAGGAACCAAAATAGAAAGCCCAGATATGTACAGAAGGATTTCAGTAGTAGGAATGTTTACCTATTTACTTGCACTTCCTTACATTTCTGTTTCTTTCCACTTCAGTTAGAGTCTTAACAGTTATCATTTTCATATCAGAAGTTATGACCACATATCTGGATAAGTTTCAAACTAGCAAGGCCTATGGTACTGTGTTTGTCAGACAATACTTTAAAAATTAGAGGAGAAACTCCAATGGAAAATTATGAATCCAAGCTGGCTATTCAGAATAAAAATAGACTTTCCAAGGTGTTCTCCCAAGACATGCCTTAAGAAAATGGATAATATTCCACCTCTCCTCCACAAACAGTAGTTCTACAATTCCTTGCTTTATCTCTTGACCCTTTCTGAATTACAAAGCTGTATCCACTGCTTTGACGTCAACTGTCCTCCAAACTTAGTAAGCCAGAAATGATCCTGCTCAGTTCTTCCCCATCTACATACTCTCGGGACTTAATGCTTTGTCTACTTTAAGTTCATCTAACCTTCTTAGATCTAATTATGTTAAAATCTATATTACATAGCCCCTTGTCTGTCGCTGAATACATTAGACCAATATAAACATACTCATGTGATGCCATAAGGAGGTGTTATTTTTATATGCAGTAAAATCCCTTCCATCTGAAACTCCCTCTGAGTAAAACAAAAACAAAAAACGAGGAGTCCTTGTGGCACCCTAGAGACCAACACATTTATTTGGGCACAATGCTGTCCCCATTGTTATTCTCTCACTAACTCTCCCAGACATCTTAATAGGTTTAAAAGGCCGACATTGTGATTGGGTCCTCCTCTTGGGTGTAGGAAGATGGCTGAGGTGCAAGGACGCTTTATCCCTCAGAAAGGATAATTATAGTCTCTGTATGTTCTACCCCCAAGGGGCATACCATCCTAAAGAGACTAGAAGGGAACAAGAAGAAGACATGGGTAAATTTGTACCCCTCCCCGCCTTGACCAACAAAAAAGAGGATCAGAAGCATGGGTGGGATCAGGCTGTATCATCCCAATGAATGGTGTAATTTACCCTTATGCACTGGGAAGTTCAGGGAAAGAGCGCACTGAGGCACAATTCCTTCCTGAGCCCCATCTATGAGGGTGGTGTTTCTACATCAGGGCTGTACCTTTAAGGCCTGAACTACCTGTATGGAAATTGACTGATTTCAGCAGGATCAGAACCTACAAACAAACCCAATCTAATCTCTAATATTTATCCAACATGTGCATAGGCTGATACATGGGCTGCCTATTAGTATATGAAAACTTTTAAACAGTTTCCTTTTAAGGAAAAGAAATAGATATGGGTCATCATTTTTGCTATACTTTCCAATGCACCATTAGCAACCTTGCAAATGGATGAATACAGTGGATGAATACAAAAAGACAGCCTTCCAACTGCACGGTAAGGAGGTATGATGGCCAACTGGAAAAGATTATTTTATCCATACATAGTTGTGTGATTTGCAGAGGGGTGTCAGTTAAGGAGACGTAAAAAAGGCAGACATCAAGATTGCTGTGATGGAAAATTAGAGCTAAAGAACAATCAGGTTCTTGCTTCAATTTGACATTGAGGTGCCAGGTTGTTAAATTTTAGCCATTTCCGTACTTCAGTGAAAGCAACAGATCCAATTTATCAGAGTTCCTTTTCAGCCTCTCTCCCTCTTTTTGTATGAATGGCAAAGAGACTGTCAGTTTGTTCTCTGGAAAAATGTGATATCTTTGTTTTGTTTTGTTTGTCAAATCCATTCTATTTTTTTAATCATTTTCTGACCATACCTGTCAAGATTTTAGAAACCTAAATCTTTTCATGTTTGACAGGTTTTGTTTTGGTAAAGATTTATCAAAATCAATTCAGAGCTAAGGAAAAAAAGGGGCTGATATTTCTGTAGTGGAAGTAATCCTGGCACTCACATATATGGACAGAGCTAATGTTCTCTATGAATAGAGCTCCTGCTTCCTGATGCTGATTCTAAGGCAAGATTCCTGGGCTCAGCCAAAGGTTGGTTCAGCCCCACATGTAAGTTAGAGCAGCCTCTGTGCTCACCTAAGTTTCACTCGTTGAAGATGTGCTTATGATAGGGAAATCCTCAAGCAGCCCAGTTACTCTGGTTTCTGGCAGCCCTGTGCCACTGAAAGCAGAGAGAAGAGGATCTGCACCAGATCAGCTTCAAGTTGCAATATTACCATAATCTTAAAGAGACATCATTATGTTTCCTTTAAATCTAATTAATGTGATATATGTTTCCTATCTGTTTACAGTAGCAACCAGCCAAAAGGAAAGAAAGCAACAATTTGGGATACTTGTTTGCCTATCATTTCAGGTTGGAGTTTTCAAAAGGACTTAACATTGTTAGGCAACGTTGGCTTTTTTAATGGATGCTGGACACCTAACTCCCTTAGGATCCTCTGAAAATCCCATCCTTAAGAGCTAGAAAAATTGCATATGAAGAGATGATAAATCCAAATCCATCTTCAAACCTTTATTAGCAGAAATACATTCAAGATTAACTAGAGAAAAGCTAAGAATCCCCTTCAAACTTTGCCTATTTTTAGAAATGATTTTTTGCTCTTTGAGAAGGTCCCAAAATTTGAGAGTTACAATTTTTCTTCATTATTCTTATCATATTTGTGCACTGCTCCATTTCTGGGTTCCAGCTGAAGTAACTTCCCACATCAGTTTACATTCTGGTAGCTACATCTTGAGAAGGAAAGAGGAATAAACGTATACTTGTTTTAGAAGGAAAGTTTAGAATTTGCAGAGCGCTGCATGTAGCAGCAAAAGCAGAATGATGAGTTTGAACAAATGAATGCTCTTCCAGCTTTTCCTTTACCTGCATTTGAGTTTTAGTGACTAATTCTTGAGATAATTACATATTTTCTATATTTATTCAAAACAGCATGGAAGGAGAGAGAGAAAGGGCTCAGGGATTGGTGATGGATATACTGCTAATACCACACACAGAGAGAGATAGGCAGCATATTTCAATATTTATGAAGTTCCATTTTTGTACAAATATAGAAATCTAGAGTCAGCTTTCAGTAAATCTAAGCAGGTTTTGGTAAAAAAAAAAAAAAATCCCTAAATGGAAGAGTGATGGATATTTAGTTTAAAAGACCTGTATGACAATTTCTTCAACCTGAAAGAGTTTTACTATCACCAGATCTATTACCAGTAGATTCAGCAGAGCCCTCCTAGCACTGGGTTTTGCTTTCAGTGGGTGGCTAAAGATAAAGCAGAATAGGTTGGCTGATCTGGGAACAGCACTACAAAGGATTCCCCAGATTTACAGCCCCCCATTTCACTAACTCTTCCTGTGTTCTTATTCTTACAAACTGAGACAGAGTTCCAGTTTAAATCAACTAGCTACTAGCAACATATGACTTGCATATACTTCACAGCTTTCTAAACCTCCCACCCCATAAACTACTCCCCAGAAGACATACATTATTTATGTTGGGGGCTTCCCTAATAAATGACACCTGGAATAACATTCACCGGTAGCCAGACAGGGGCCCACCCCTCTATGTCCTCAGGCAAAGCTTGTTGGAACTTCCACTATATGTGCAACTTTTTTCCTTCTTTCACATCCTCGATTGGTTCAGCTCGTGGGCTGAGGCCCTGTTGAGTCATATATAACTGCCTGTCCTTAATTGTGGCTCCCACCTGCTCTGAAACTTGCTTAATTGCCAGCACTCTTCTTATTTGGAGTCTTTTCTGTAGGCAACTGTAGCCACATCCACAGCCCTGCTCTCCAAATGTGTACAGAAATATAGCTAATTCCATCAAATCCCTTCCTCTCCTTTGGACATAAAATACACATACACATGTGTATAGGCACTACAGAGAGGGGTGCTACACAAGACGTTGCTATCAATAGGCAGCTGACTCTTAGCCTGCCATCCTCCCCATTACATTAGTGCTTAATACCATTGCCACTGAAATACAGTATAGTGACCACTTTGAGAGTGGCCAAATGCTAGACCTGCAAACGCGTGTTCCATTACTGCCAATTTCTTTAAGAATAAAAAAAGGTGGGGACAACCCTTATCTTAGAGAGATGCTATCAAGCTTTCATATTAACAGAATTCCTGAAAATACAGATGCAGTTATTGACAGGCCTCTAGTACCTATCTGGAAGGCAAGCTGCAGGGCCTCACTTTGTTTTCTTTAAACATATCACAATAGTGCAGAGCCAGGCTATTTTCACAAAGAAAATGAGTTGTATCTTTATAGCAAGTGCTGCTAAAGAGGATTATAAATAGGCTTTAGACTACAGACTGTAGCTTTTGCTTTACAGTTGAAAAAAGAACATCAATCACCTGGCTGAGACTAAATCCTAACATCTCACCTTCCTAACAGATTTTAAAGGTCACAGATGTATAGAAATGTTCAGCTTAATCTTAAATGCATTGACTAGTCTGGCAAAAGCATTTTAAGGTTGTTTGTTGTTTGGGGTAAGGGGGAGGCTGTTGTTTTTTTTTTGCCAGCTATTTAAAATGTGAAATAAGAGTCACTTATACCTAAGAAAAGGCAGAGATTATCAGAGATCTGGGCCTGATTCTCAGAATGGGCCACAGCAGCTCTGCTCTGCTTTTCAATCAATCAATCAATCTGCTTCGTAATGTTTGCAGATTATTCTGGCCCACTGCTACCCGCCCCCACCAGCCATGTTATCAGCAATCAGCTACATGCTGGGGACAGAGAACAACCACAAATGAGCACTAGCCTAAAAATAGCCATTTTCAAATTAAAATCTTGAATTGAGAAGGAGAATGGGCTGCAGCTGGGGCATCTTTTATTCATTTATGCCAGAAGTGGCAAAAAAAAAAAGTGAGGGGCGGGGGGAATCTCTCCTAAAAATCTCCTCCCCATTCTGAATAGGTTGGGATTCTTTTTATGAAAATGTTTTTATCTGCACTGATGTAATTTAAACACAAACTGTAATGCAAGGTGATTTGTAATATCTATCAGCAAAATATTCTAGGACCATCCTCTATTCTCAGAAAGACACAACAATGACTAAAAGCAGATGAGGTATTTTAAATAGTAGATATCATTATTCAGGGACCTCCATCACTGCACACAGGATAAATCTAAAAGATTTCCATATTCCCGCCACACTTGCCATTCTCCCTCTCTATCTTTCACTCTCCGATTATTTTTAATTCCATCCACTTACCAAAGAACCCCACCTCTGCCACTTGATCTATCTCCTTATCTATCTCCTCCTCACCCCCAAGTAACTTGCTCCTGTTGTCCCCTGTTGTCCCCTGTTGCACTTTGACACCTCTGAAGACAATGTTTCTTCCATTGAGTGAGGGCAGAACTCTGGCAGTGCCAACTTCATGTAGGTAAGATCATGGGGAATAACCTTGGTCACAACAGCGTAACTTTATTTTCATACTGTGGCTGGATTGAGTTGTTACGCAGTGTAATGTGTAAGGAGATGACTTAAAGCAGTGGTCCTCAACCTTTTCTTTTCCATTTGTGGATCCCTTTGTATATTTAGAATGGAGGTGCAGGACCCCCAGCTCTTGTCTGTATAGATAGTTGACTTCTGTTCAGTCAGTTTTCAGTCTGTCTTTTGTGGACCCTCTTAGACATAGTCTGCGGAGGACCCCCAGGAGTCCAGCTTTTTAAAGGTGTTTAGGCATGCGGTCCTCAGCATTGCAATGCCTGATTTTGGAGCTTAAATCTCATTTTCCAAAAGGGATTTGGGAATTTAGACTATGCAATTTAGGCTCCTAAATCAGTTAGACATAGCAATGCCTAAATAACTTTAAAAATCTGTGCCTTAATGCCTAGATGCATAAGATCTGCAGAATTGAATGGAGGTTGGATGTCTTTCAGAGCTGTAGTTCAACTCAAATTATTGGCTTGAACAGGGTTCACTTACACAGTAGAGAACTATAATTCTCTCTACTGCAGGATTTACTGGGGGGAAGTCTCTGGCATGTGTTATGCAGGAGGTCAGACTAGATGATCATAGTTGTCCCTTTTTGCTTTAAAATCTATGAATCCAGCAGTGCTGACTCAGCCCTCCATTCCTTTAAATCAGTCTGAGTTGCTGCAGTTCATTTAGTATGCGAATTGTTCAAATAAGACCTTAAAAATCTTTAAAGACCATACTCCCCATGGACTTTAAAGATCTCATGGCACTTACTTAAGGGCATGGAATTGGCCTGGTGTTCCAGTCCAAAATTTCCCCCTTTCCACCATGCTACACTTTAAAGATGTTCAAAAATGATAGGGACATGTAATTGGGGATAATTGCTTATAGTGTAAATGAGAAGACATAGGCCCAAATCCTCAAAGTTATTTAGATGCCTAGATCCCATTGAAATGAAGGAGAGTTAGACACCTATATAGGTTCCTAAATACTTCTCAGGATCTGGGTCATAGACCACAAGTCTAGATTCTGTTAAAAGCCAAGTTGCACAGTGTGAAAATGACAAGAATACAGGCTCTTGATAGAATTGATTTTGCTATGGATTTGTGACAAATAGGGCAGGGAGGGCTCAGTAAAGAATACTGATCTTCACCACAAAATGTGGTTTATGCATTGGCTATGTGAGGGGAGCAGGTGAGCACAACAATTTCAACACACTGCTCCCACAGCCACAAGACCAGTAGTCGCAAACCATTAAGACTGAATAGGTCAAACTGCCAAACAATGAACAGAATGCTGTGAAACTCAAAAGCTTGTCCCTTCCACCCACAGAAGCTGGTCCAATATAAGGTATTACCTCACCCACCTTGTCTCTCTAAGATCCTGAATAGCATGAGGCAAACAATCACGGCGTAAATTAATCTAGGGTAGCCTAATCTGCAATAGCATGACCACATTACTGTGCATTCATGCTCTGCATCTGCACTGATGCTGTATCTGGCTGTGACGAGCAATATAGATATCTGGGCATGTGTTCCAATGTTACCAGCACTATAACTCATTGTGGTACTCTATGCTCACACTCACAGGATGTTGTGGGACAACTTGTCTGCCCACCCCGGGGATTGTGGGCGGAAATGATCTAGGCCTGCGGGAAATGAGCCAACCTCTTTACCCATGACCCAAGCTCTTTACCCCTTCAGAGCACCAGTCCACCCTGTCCAGTGTCCCATATCCAGCAGTAGGCTTACCTGATGCTTCAGAGGAAGGAGACAAAAAGAAAAAAAAATGGAATACACTAGGAGGAGAAAAAACCCTTTCTGACCCCTGCAGGTGACTGGCTGAAGCCCTGAAGCATGAGATTTTAGGAACATCTGATATGAACCAGAAGGGATCCCCAGACTCCTGAGCCCTGTCCCTCATCATCAGAAGCAACCCTGTCACACAATCCCACTCCTAAATTTGTCCAGGTCTCTTTGAAAACTAATTAAGTTGTTTGCCCCCACAACTTTTAGTGGGAGGCTGTTTCAGAACCACACTCCTCTGATGGGTAGAAACCTTCTTGTTTCCAGACTGAATTTATTCATAGCAAGTTTATATCGAGTTGTTCTTGTGCTTTAGCTTAAATAGCCCTTCACCCTTCATGGTGTTTGCCCCCATGTATTTATTGAGAGCAATCATATTCCCTCTCAGCTGGCATTCTGCTTGGCTAAATAAGCCAAGTTCCTCCAGTTTCCTCTCATAAATTAGGCTTTCCAGTCCCTGATCATCCTAGTAGCTCTCCTCTGCACCAGTTTCAGTTTGAATAAATCTTTCTTGAACATGGGTGACTAGAACTACACAGAGTATTCCAGATTAGCTTTTACCAGGGCCTTGTACAATGGCATTAGTTGCTCACTTTCTCTACAGGACATGCTTCACCTAGGCTACATCCTAGGATCACATTTGCCTCTTTTATAGCCTTGTTTATAGCGTGAACCACATCAGTGGTTCATGCTCATCCTGTGACTGATCCACACACCCTGGTCTCTGCCCGTCTCTGTCATTTCCAACTGATGAGCCTCATGAGCCACCCAGTCCTCCTCCTCATCCCACAGGGGTCACTGATTCATGACTCTAGGAGGTGAAGAGCCCAGGCAGTCATCCTGTCAATAGGAGCCACTTATAGTCCACTCCTGGTGAGAGGTCTTACGGGGTCTCAGTTGCTATGACTGCCTGTGGCTGCCTATCTTCACTGCATTTACCTTGGGGTTGTAATACATGTTAACAACTACCTCAGTTAGACTTGGATGGTAATAAACGATTGGCATAGATAGTCTGTTGTAGCCAGATCCTGGTGTAAGAATGGGAGAATTCAGAAAATTGAGAAGTGAGTTCAAAAGGCCTAACATCTATGGGAGAAAGACACTCAGAGAGATCAGAACAGGGAAAGAGGTGTCGCTAGCCCCATAACTATGACAGTATTACTTTGGTAATGGAATGTTTTACAAGGATTATATAAAGACACATCTGCCTAGTTCTCTCCACCTTCCATATTGACCTCCCAGTGTTACTGGTTGTGGAGCAGCAATAGACATTGCTCGGAGCAGTCACCAGTCAATATCAGATGTGTATAATAGTGATTTTTGTGAAACAAATGCCAAAACCAACATCATACTAATGTACTTAGCTTTAAAATTACTTGTATAAACATCTTATTGCTGCTTGGTTGAAAATGATGGAAAAAGCTTGAGAGATAAGTTAGGTAAGATGATATTTTTTATTGAACCAACTTCTGTTGGTGGAAGATACAAGTTTTCATACTACATGGAGTTCTTCAGGTCTAGGGAAAGAAGAGTCTGAGTTAAATACAAGTTGGGACAGATAGTTAAGCGTAAAGGGTGTCACAGTTTGTAGGTCACTTGAGCGGGCAAATGGATAAGTTTGGCAATGTGTCTTGGGTGGATTTCCAAGTGTTGTACATTTTCTTGTAGGTATTAGAGGCAGGCAGGAAGGGTAAGGGATGTTGGTGTATAGGGAGGTGAGATCCATATTGGCCAGAACGGTGTTCCTGGGGTGGTTGTTAAAAAATTGTGGAGTTTCTGGAGGAAAATAGCATCCATTTTCTAATACTGCATATGGCTTTTAATATCTAATGTTGTATTATACTAAAGGTTTATGTTTCAGTTCAGGAGGGATTTACATGTCAATGAACAGGTATAGGACGCTTCCTCTGATTTAACCAGTTCATTTGTCTTCTGGCCATAATACAATGCTAATGCTGCTTTTATTGTTTACTCCTTACAGTCTTCATGTAATTTTTCCACCTGTGCATTTTTTAAAACCTAATAACATGGTTTTCCAAGATCATATTTGGTCCTCCAAAGCTACAGAGAAAAAGAGAGAGACCCCCTTTTCTGTACTTCCCATGGCTTCTGATTAACGTTTCCTCTTTTGACTGCTTGAGATTAACATGGTCTCTAAATCTCATAGCAAATATACTTGTACAACAGATGCATAATTGCATTTGTCTGTTAGATGGCCTGGGTGAAATGGATCTGTTCTCAGTTCTTTTTCCATTGGACAGGTGACTACAATACAAATATCAGCCCTACACTAAGCACTCACTGACAAAAAGGTCAAGAGGGTTGAAGGGACATTGAGACAAACCCTGCCAGAGTTGATTCTACCAAATCAACTTTACATAGACTTTGATGTCACTGCCAAAAATGTGTGTTTTTTTTACCTCTGGATAGCTATTACATACTAATACACATGAGCTATCCCAGCATATATACACAGTGAAAACCAGATACTTAGTTTAGTTACCAGTGAGGTAAACCGCAAGGTATATAGACTTATACACTCTCCTAAGGCTGATCACTGCAAGTTTACCTTTCGAGTAAACTAACGTGCCTGATCTTCACTGTGTTTTTTACCTCAGGATAGCTCACATGTGTTAGTTAGCCCAAGGTAAAAAATATACCCTTCTTAGACAAGGCCATAGGACGGATCTACACTGGAAAATCAGATTGACTCGGCTACATCGTTCCTGGAAAAATCCACTTAGCCCTGGTCGACACTACAAAGTTATGTTGGTATAACTACATTGCTTAGGGGTGTGGAAAATCCTAATCCTTGGTGTAGAGAGCACTATGTCAATGGGAGGACTTCTCCCGTCCACAGAGCTATCACCTCTTGGGCGGGTGGAATGCTTACACCAACAGGAGATGCTATCCTGCCAGCATAGCTAATGTCTTCACTAAGCGCTGCTGTGGCACTGTAGTTGTAGACAAGCCCTTAAGTCCCTGTGTAGGCAGCACTAGCGATCACCTCTCGGGGAGGTGGATTTACTACAATTATTGGAGAACCCCTCCCATCCATGTAGTAAGTGTCTACGCTGAAGCACTGGAGTGGTGCCACTGCAGTGTTTTAAGAGTCGCCATAGTTACATGGCAGTCGTGTAGGACCAGCTATAGGGAGGGCCAGATTAACCTTTTGTGGGCCCGGTGCCAAACACATTTGTGGGGCCCAATGGGGGCAGTGGAGCGTGGCTTGGGGAGGTCAGTCCCTACAGCGAGGGGCTAGCCGGTGGCAATGGGGCATGGCATGGTGGAGGTGGCCCCACTCTGCCCAGCCCCACACTGTGACCTCCTCCAACTGGCCAAATTTCCGCACCTATCCCAGGCAGTTCTGAAAAGACAGGCAGGGCCCCACAGGTGGTGGGAAGCAGAGACTGCCCGGAGCTGGAGGTGTGCTGGGGTCCGGCCAGGGGGCAGAGAGGAGCCCTTGCCTGGCTGGCCAAGAGGAGCAAGCGGTGGGCAGGGGAGAGCCAGTGGCCTGGTGGGGTCTCGGGGTGCAGTGCAAGTGGAGCAGGCCGGGGCCCCTTCTGAGCATGAGCCTGGCTCCATGGCACCATTGTAAACCCAGTACTGGAAATAGGTAATGGTGATTTGATGGGACATAGGAGTTTCTGCAGTGGATCCGACTAATGGTTTGTCTAGTGTGGCACCCTTTCTCTGGCAGTGTCAGGGAAAACTTTGGTTTCTTTGCAACACACACAAAAAAAAGCTCACTTCAATTCATGTGTCAAGGAAGGTCATGTCTCTGCCATTAACAATCAATTGAGATCAAAGGCACCTTTGTCCTCACCAGTGAACTGATCACTGAGCTGCTGCTGCAGTGACTGTAAACTGCTTTTGTGAGGTCTCATATTCATTTCAACTAAGTTAAGAGTCTCCTCTCTCAACCACTTCAATGTTAGCGTTCTCTCTCATTCTGTGGGCTTTTTTAATCAGAGAGGGTCAAATAAATTGCTAAATTGTCCTAAACTTTTTAGGTCATTAAGAATAATAATTTTACTTGTGAAATAAAATCATATTTCTGTAATTTAAAAATATTAAGACACTTTCATAGGGAGGAAGGGTGATTCAGGGGATAGGGAGCTAGCCTGGAACCTAGGAGATATGTGTGCAATTCTTTGCTCTTCTACAAACTCCCTCTGTGATAGCCTGCCAAGTTACATTGCCTCTCTGTGTTTCAGTCACCATCTTTAAAATGGGGATAATAGCACTTGCCTATCTCATAGGCTGTTTGGAGGATAAATACATCAAAAGATTGTGAGATCATGTAAGTATCTAAAATAGAATTATTATTTATGCAGATGCCAATAACAGGTCATGTTCAACCTGATCCTGTTTAAAAGAGCCAAGTTACAAAAGACTGACAATAAGATTAAAAATTAGGATTGAAGAGCCTTCAGACTTCCGTTTATAGTGGCACCACCCTGCTTTTCTCCATTGATTGTCAACAAGAGGGCCCCAAAACCTCTCTCTATAATTGAAGGAAAAAGACCTCTTCCCATTCCTCTCTGGAAATCAAGGACAAGAGCCCCAGCCCACCCCTAAATACCCATCTCCATTATTCATGTGTTTGTTTGAACAAGGAAACAGTCCATCCTCTTACCCATTGGTGCTATTCACAGGGCCACTCCAGTACTAAAGCTGGGGAAAATTCCACAAACTGTGCAACCCCAGTGGAAAAAGACAGACTGAGCAAAAATATTGACTTTCAAAATGAGGAGCTCATTTGCTCTTCTTTATAAGCAGATCCTGAATAGAGCTTTGTGTAGCTTGAAAGCTTGTGTCTCTCACCAACAGAAGTTGGTCCACTAAAAGATATTACCTCACCCACCTTGTCTCGCTAAGATCCTGAATAGGTCAGTATACTGCAGAGCTTCCTCAGAAGCTCTGTTACATAGGATTCACTGTTGATAACATCCTTTTATTGAGTGGTAACTGACTGCATGAGTCAGATTTTCTTAATGTGTCAGAAGCGAGAAACAGGTTTGGCAAATATATTAGCCCAGCAGACTATAAATAAGTAAATAAATAAAATACAAGAGCAGGTTGAAGGAGATACCTTACTAATGAGCTATGCAGAAATAAATACAAGAAGAAAGTCTGGTTTCTTAGTTAATGTGTATGGAACATGAGAACTGAAACATGCATTATATAATGAACTGGTATATTAGTTAGCTAATATGATCTAGATGCACAATCACCTTTGTAGCCGTAAAGATGACTTTTGCAAATTAAGGATTGGATCCTGCTCTAATTTAAGTCATTGTCAAAACTCTTATTGACTGCAGTGATGCTTGGAACAGGCCCCAAAAGAAAAATGCTACATTTCTGTATCCAGCTTTAACTTTTAGTTACAATATTGTCACATTTACGGGGGAGAGAATAATCTCATTTATGCACTTATAGGTGAAGTTAATTGGTCCATTAAACAATTAATTAATTTAGTAAGTGGATGTTAGACACCAGCATTCAGATTATATGAGGTAAACTGTCCAATATATAAACAGAAACAAGAGTCCAGAATAAGAGTTCATATGCAAGCAAGAATAAAAGTGTGAGAAATGACAAATAATAATATGGTGTACACAGATTAAGAGAGACCTCTAGTGTCCTTCAGCTGAATATTACATAACAGAATACAGTTATAAGATTAAAAGGTATTGGAAGTTACAGAATTACTATTTATTGCAGGTCATTTATCATTTTCATTTCTGATTTTTATAAATATATGTATCTAGAATAGCTATACATTTGTCATTGTTATCCATACTGGCCTGAATTCTTATTATGGTTGCTTTCTCTCAGCAGCCAGGAAAATCATTGAAGTGTCTTGTTAGGTTTTTTTTTTTAGAAATTCAAACAGCAATATTGTGGACGAGACATTTTCTTTTCTTTTCTTTTTTTTTTTTATTGTAACCTTCTGGACTTTAGAGCATAGCTGGAATCTACATGGAAGACCTGATTCTGCTAACACCCATACACGTGAATAATTTTGTCCATATGAGTGTCCCATAGACATACACCATATGTGTAAATCTACATGTGCTGTTGCAACATTGGCCTGCAGAGGAGCTACTATACACAGAGTAAAAAGAAAAGGAGTACTTGTGGCACCTTAGAGACTAACCAATTTATTTGAGCATGAGCTTTCGTGAGCTACAGCTCACTTCATCAGATGCATACCATTTCCACGAAAGCTCATGCTCAAATAAATTGGTTAGTCTCTAAGGTGCCACAAGTACTCCTTTTCTTTTTGCGAATACAGACTAACACGGCTGTTACTCTGAAACCTATACACAGAGTGTTTTGATTGAAAATAGCAAATGCCTGTGTTAGTAATCCGAGGTATTATTCCGCCTCTGACAATGAACTTGTGTGTATGTTAGGAGCCTTTCTTCAGGCAACCAATGGAGGTACAGCCAAATATGTGTATCTGTGCGTATAGAAACATAAGCAGGTCATATTATGGATAACAAACATGATTTTCATAGTGTATTGTGTCTGTGGTTAGTGAAATCATGAGGAAGTCACACTGATCCACCCTGAAAGAAATTATTGGCCCAGATCCTTCCTTGTTATGCTGAGCTGAATAGGGAGAGAGCAAAACAGGCCTTGCTGAATGAAGGCGGTCTCTGAGCCACCTTGCCACCAAGGGGAATCTGGAAGGAATGCACTCTATACACATTTTACACATACCCATTTTATACCTTTTTTAAAAAAAGGGGTAGTGTGATCCCTCTCCTAGCACTTGGGCCCCAGACACTCAAAGGTATCTAGGCACCTGACTCCCATGGATTTCAATTGATTTTCAATGATTTCAGTGTCAGTTAGGAGCCTAAATACCTTTGAGGATCTGGGCCTTACTGCTTAATGTACCATATCTGCAGGAAATGCATGGGCCTAACCATTACCCTAAACCCAGGAAAATCACCCCCGGGGAGTTGCAAGACAGTCCATCTGCTCCTTGAGTTTATCAATGCATAGAACACTAGGCTAGAATCCTGCACTGGATTTGAGGGTAAAGGGTCTCTCTGTGACCTTTCCCCCACTACCTTTTAGCTCACCTCCAGAACACAGTACGATGTCCTTCCCACTCCTTGAGGAGAAACAAACTTTTATGTAAATCAAGCTTTCCCTTCAAATGTGAGCATAACATGCTTGTGACATGCCATCAACAATCTGGGATTTCTTTCCCCATCTAATATTTCAGTCGGCCTCTACTGCCTCCGAAACTCTTAGGCAGTGTGGTAGTCTTAGGCAGTTTGGAAGGTCTTCAATTAAAAATAATGACATCCTAACCCTTCCACTGAATAGATGGGGGAAATGTGCCTGTACTAGTTCAAATGCAGTGTGTTGATGATACCGAACTAGGAGTTGAGCATTATTCAAGGCTCAGAAGTCGATGAAACTCAAGTGATTGCAAATCTGCAAAATGGGGAAATGTAAAGGATAAAGGATGGGATAATCTGCTACATAATGGTTTGGGGAGGGTAAGAACTTCCTGCCACCTCCTCTTATGATTCTTCTTGTTAAATGGAAAAAATAAGTCTTCAGATGTCTTCTCTGTTTATTTAATTATCCTCACATCCAGTAGTTCAACTGCAGCCAAGAACACAATAATACATATATCATTCTCAGCATTATTTTGTATAGGGAAAGGAATCCAGGAACCCAACC
Source organism: Lepidochelys olivacea (assembly GCF_965140295.1). NCBI lineage: Eukaryota > Metazoa > Chordata > Testudines > Cheloniidae > Lepidochelys > Lepidochelys olivacea. The sequence continues at coordinate 29,787,214 of NC_140422.1, forward strand.
TGGCCGATTAGGAGACATTCAGGACTTTTGTCAATAGACATTAGGTTGGGAGGGAATTGAAATCAAACTTAATCCCCCAAATGTTTGGTCATGTATCTTTGTGAGGCATGTTTTCTGATCTTACAGTCTGTTCCGATTAGTACATAAACAAAACAACAATGGAAATAAAAGAGCTTATAAATGTTACAAAGGAAAATATAGTCAAGGGCTATCTCCTTTACACTCTGCAATGTACATTCTGGTGGGATAACAACTCCATCTACAGTTCATTTATGAAATAGTTCCGACAAAATGTTCTCACTGATATCAAAGAGGCTGGTCATAAATTTACATGAGACGACATCCTAGGATTATTGTAACATGGGGCCCACATTTTGTTCCAATTTAAATAACTGAAAAGCAGGAGCAAACTGGTGTAGAAATACCTTCAGCTGCTATAGGGTATAAGGGTAAAAAAGTGAGATTTTAATCTATTTTCTGGACTATCCCTTCACACAATATATCCTGGTGGAGAGAGAGCTCATGGCAGTACCATGGCGAGTGGCATTCACCATGGAGATCAACATATGAGCCAACCTGATTGGTTGGTTAGTCGCACATTTTATTTGTTTTATTAGTAAGTTCTGGCCAGTTTCACTTTCTGTGACTGTGTCATCACATCTTCTGGATTTATAGGGAGGGTAGCTAATGGGCCAACTACCCCAGAATGGTGGGATACATAAAAGTTACTACTCCTATAGATTCCAAAGTCAGCCCACAGTGGAGGAGGACTGCCTGGATGAGGGAGGAATTAATAATTTTGTATGAGAGCAGAAAGGCTGCCTACACATTGGTGGGGACAGGTTGCCACTAGGTGCCGTGATCCAGTGCAATGGGGTAGATCATGGAGTCCAAGATGTGTGTTTCAGGGCTAGAGCAATTCCCTTCTCAAGAGTAAATCAATTTACAAGAACTAGTCCCCCCGCCGTCTATTGTTGTGAGACGGGAGTGGTATTAAATAAAGTTGCAGCCAATCTAGGCAAATTTTATAAAGCATGTGTGTATGTGTCTGTGTGTGTCCTACTTTGCAATATCCCTAATATATAAACATTTACATTTTTTAAAATTGCTATCAACCATAAAAGCAACCAGACATGGAAGTAATGAAGCTGAAATATGATTCCCAACTAATTAATTAATGATTTTTTTTTCAATTTTTCAAAACTTGGGTGCATCCATTTAGGCACATAGATCCACATACAGTCACCTAAATAAAAATGGCCTGGTTTTCAGAGATGCTCACACTCCACTTCCAATATCTTCCCTGGGAGTTGTGGATCCTCAAAGGTACTTACGCTCCTAACTTCTAGACCTCTTCTGCTTTTGAAAACCAGACCATTGTTATTTAGGATGCTAAATATGGGCTCAAGGGTCTAACTTGAGGCTCCCACGTAAGAAATTTTGGCCTTAGCAGTTAACATGATCAGAACACTGTACAAATATTACAGAATTAGTCTTCACAATAGAGTTGTGAGGTAGGTAAGTAAAAAATACCCTTTTATAGAGGCAAAGAGATGAAAATGACTTGATTAAGGACAGAGGAAGTACTTGGTATTTATATGGCCCCCATTATTATAGTTTCTGAGCACCTTACTAACTCTTAAGCTATTTATTGTCGCAACATCGCTGTGAGGTAGCAAAATATTATCCCTATATTACAGATGGCACCTGAGGCACAAAGATAGCCTGCGGAGGAAAGCAGGGATTAAACCCAGTTCTCCCAAATCCCAGATAAGTGCCCTATCCACTGTACCATCCTTCCTCTTATTGATGGTTATCATTCAGAGCCACTTGAAGACCATCCCTATTCTCCTTGCTCATGCTGCCCATGTTGCTTCAGGGGGATTTGGTAAGGCTTTTTAACAAAACATCTATAAATACAGTCTCAAAATCAGAGAATGAATTTACTTTATAATTCTTCTAAACCACAATGTAAACAAACATTTTTGAAAATTTAATTTTAGGACTTATTCCCACAACTACCTATGTTTGAAATCATTGCACATTATGGTCCAGGGACATCTGTTAACAGGGCCACACTTAATAGTGTAATTAGAAAAAAAAATCTCACTCCTGTCAATGTAGGGTCTGTGAAAGGTGCCAGATTGATGGCCTTGGAGAATTAAGTCCTTGCTTTACACACCGAAATGGTACAGCATGACCAGTGGCAGCGGAAACTTTCTTCAATGCCCTGAAATGTGCCTTAAAAATATACAAGTGTGAGAGCAGGTCAGTCTCCATGGCCCACACAGTCCTTGGATGCCTTCCCATGGTGTTATTTTATGATCACCTGTCCATTGAGCACTGGACTGAGACTGCCAGACATATATCAGATAAGCCACTGAACAGCTATCTGGTAGTAAAACTTTTCATTACCAAGCCAGAGTGGATTTCAAATGGTGACTTAGAATTAAAAGGCTGGTAATGGAATATAAAATCTCCTAGCAATCCAGTCCCCTGGTGTGTTTTGTTTAATGCATAAACTTCCACTGACATGACAGCTGGAGGCATCACAATCCACCATGTCAAGAATTCATACGTTAATGGTTCTAGTCAGCACACATTGGCACAATACACTGTACTAGTTTTGAATTATGCTAATGAACCATAGATAATGGGTCACAAGAAGATTTTTGAACCATACCTTTAAACTAACGACACGGTGCTTTTAGGATGTGTCAAAGTGCATGGTGGCTTGGCACTATGACACGCTTTAATGCATCTTCAGAGCACCTTATCTCATATGCTGAGCTTTAATTGAGATCAAATGGCGATGAAGGGCTGAATACAATTTCAAGGACAATGCAATATCTCATATTCCCTATGAAAGGTTTTTAAATGTATTTTTTTAAAATAAAGACAAACAATTCAGTACAAATAGATTATGCCAAACTAACATTAAAGGTCCGATTCAAACCCATAGAAGCCAATGGAATTAGAACTAAAAGCATGTTATCCCATCCCCTTGGGCCTGAACATCATGGGGTCAGAGAACAGTGTATGATCTTGTGTTCCATATGTAGTATTATACTTAAAAACAAAGGCAGAAGTTAGAGATGGAGGCTAGCAGGGCAGGCTCCAGGCACCAGCTTTCCAATCAGGTGCTTGGGGCGGCATTCAGAATGGGGCGGCAGTCCGTGTCCCACAACGGCAATTCATCAGCAGCTCCGCTGTTCTTCCTGCCGCGGCAGCTTTTGGGAGGCAGCTCTTCCTCTCTTCCGGGCGTGGCAGCAATTCGGTAGCAGCTCCACCACTATTGCGGCAGCAATTCGATGGTGACTACTTGGGGCAGCAAAATTGGTAGAGCCGCTCCTGGAGGCTAGGATCCTACCAGTGTCCAGATTCCACTGAAATTCATGCTGGATCTATTCTGGTTGAGTAAGAGCTCTAAGGGTATTCCCGAGGGGCTGTATCTACCAGTTTTGCATCCCTTATATATGATTAAAGTAGGATCAAGGCCATAATAATGTTTTTTCCAGTAATCAATAAGGCTGTATAACTGTCCTAAAATGACTAAAATACATGCTGCATGGAGGGAGTATTAAAAAAAATTGTTATGAACTTCAGTTTAATAAACAACATTTCAGTTAGTTGCAAACTTGAACTCTCTGTTCAATAATAATAAAGGTCTTGGAAGATGGTGCAGTTGTATTCCAATAACAAAACTGAATAGTTTCATGACCCTACTGATTTTGCATTTGAGGACTCATTGAAAAAGCTTCCACCATCTCACAAAGGATGTGAAATATAATACTGCCAATTTCTGAATTATTCAATAGGCAGAAGGAACAACAATAATAAAAGGAGCAAGTCAGTCTCTGGCTTTTTTTATTGTATTTATTTTAAATTTTAATTTATTTATTTATTTATTTATTGTTTTACTACTCTCCACATTTTTAAGAGACAGGAATAAAATTCTTCCCCCATGTCTACAGCCACAACGCAAAGAAAAGAAAAGAAAATATGTGCTCTTGAAAAGTTGGGATTTCTGGGAAAACATTTTCCTCTTTTAAATTGCATTTTTAACATACGGTAAAACATTTCTTTGACAAGGTAAGTAGAGTAAGCAAAGATCAATGAAAAAGTAGAAATTATTGAAGTACTGGAAAAAAAAACAAAAACGCTGCAGGCTACTTTTTCCACACATTGCTGCTCAAGCCAGGATTATGCTCTGACAGTTCTAACTCTCCTGCTGACATCCTTATAGACTCTATTACATTATTTACTTCTTGTAAAATAACATTCTGTTACAGCTGCTTCAAGTCCTGCTGCTTTCTAAGTTCAAGGGAGAGAGATTCTACTCAACCATAATTCCTTGCTTCCAAATCATTAATACAACTTGGAGGAGATCATTATTAAAAAGACTGATATGTGGTCTCTATTTCATGCCTCATTTTCTGTTTCAGCGAAGACTGTATTTCTAGGGTGTTGGTCTTCACTTAAATCAGCAGCACTGTACTGAATGTATTAGCATGTCTTAAAGTAGCAGATAGAGCATGCCCTACGCTGTGCTGAAGCTGTATTATGCAGTGTTATTGTAGCTCTGTTGGTCCCAGGATATTAGAGAGATAAGGTGGGTGAGGTAATCTTGTATTGGACCAATTTCTGCTGATGAGAGAGACAAGCTTTCAAGCTTACACAGACCTTTTCTTCCAGACCTCAAAAGTTTGTTTCTCTTACCAACTGAAGCTGGTCCAGTAGAAGATATTACCTCACCCACCTTGTTTCTCTGAAAATGTATTGTCATTTTTCTGTCAGGAAGGAACAGGCTCTCAGATTCTCTCTTTCATTGCAAGGAACAGAAAAGCCAGTCATGCAATCACATACCATTTCAAAAGAAAACTAATCAGTTCTCAGAAGCCTTGCCAAGAGCATCTGTGGATAAAACAGGGTTAATAGCAGAAAGGTTACTTGAACGCTCCCTGAAGATTGGCCTAGGTCTCTTTTTCAGTTGCAGGAGATAGTCAAAACATATTCGTGACTCCCATCTCAAGAGTCTGTTGAAACTTGTTTGGTGGGAAGACACACTTACTAAGAACTAGAAAGTGAATTTGCCTGCTGTCTCCAAATTCTCAAACCTATCTTCAGTATAAGCCCAGTTAGCATCTATGGCACCATTAACAAAATATCCCTGCAATACAGTGACTCTGTCTAGGAGTTCCTTTTTGAAAGACCACTACTTTGAAGGCATTCCTGTCTAGAAATCAGAATTTAGACAGTGCTGAGATATTGAATTCCAGGATCCTGCAGTTGTGCTTTATAGCTGGTACCATTTATAAAAAAATTGTTGGCCTCTGAATGCCAAAGAAGCATGGTGTGGTGTGTCTGCTCATGTCTCAGGAAGACATATGCTGGTTCCTGTTTTGCTTGGGAACAATGACACCAGGTGTACAATGGAATGTTAAACTCTATTATACTGGTTTCAGAGTAACAGCCGTGTTAGTCTGTATTCGCAAAAAGAAAAGGAGTACTTGTGGCACCTTAGAGACTAACCAATTTATTTGAGCATGAGCTTTCGTGAGCTACAGCTCACTTTTCTTTCTATTATACTGTTTAGCCAGTAGGTGGCTCTCTGTGTAAAATACCTTATTTAAAGCTAACCTTAGTAATATCAGGCAAAGTGTTAAAGAATCTTACGATGAACACATCTGATGTCTATAAGCAAGTAGCCCATATCTAGTACAGGGGAACATGACACACTGTCAGGAATAAACTAAGATCAGCAACAGAAGGAACAAAGGAACAAAAGGTTCCAGGATTTCATGCTGCTCTTCAGTGCCCCAGAGAACTTCATCTTTGACAAACCTTCACAGTGGACAGACTTGAAGCAGTATTTTGCAAGATTCCAAATTGCAAACAAACTCCACAAAGAAACTGGAGATATGGAGGTATCTCCTTTAATTTATGCTATGGGGAAGCAAGCAGAACATATCTTTAAATCCTTTACCGTTACTGAAGAGAGTCACAAAGATGACTATGAAAGGGTTCTGGCTATGTTTGATGTATACTTTGTACTTCAGAGACATGTGGTTTATGAAAGACCATGTTTTCACTTGAGAATTCAAGAATGCGGGGGAAGAGGGGAGGGATGTTGAATGTTTTACCAGAGCTCTGCATACATTGGCTGAAAATTGTGATTTTGGGAATGCAAAGCATAAAAAATATGCAAAATAGGCTGGATTATTGGGTTAACAGATAAAAATGTTTCACAGCACGTACAAATGAAGAGAGATTTAACTTTAGTCACAGTTATACAGAGAGCAAAGCAGTCTGAACTGGTGAGACAGCAAAACCTAGAGCAACTTGACAAATTTGAAAAACCTGAAACTAGCTTGGAAACCATAAACAGACACCTTTAATCAATAAATAAATAAAAGTCATTATCATAAAACCCCTGAGGCAAGGAGAGAGAACTCCCAAGCTAAGAGGGGTGAATTCCAGTGAATGTGCATGGAGTGTGGCAGAAGTCATATCCCAAGAGATGATGCATGTCCAGCCAGAGGCACACAGTATAATAAATGCATGAGCTATGGACATTTTGCAGCCACACCAAAGCAGTCAGGGAGCTGATCCATATTAAAGAAAATCAAGAGCCATTGTCTATGGGTTCAATCACTGGTGACAACACTGAACCTTCCTGGAGACTGAAATTGAATATTTATGGCAAGATTATTGATTTTAAAATTGACTTGGGAGCTAATGTCACAGTCATTTCAGAAGGGATTTACAATCACCTTCAACCCCTCCCGGAGCTGAAGTCACCTGACACAGCTCTGACTAGCTCTGGAGATATTCTGAACTCTATGGGCCAAATCACCAAAAAACAACTAACAAAGACAAAAGCTGTGCATTCGGAGTGTATGTGATCAAAGGACCTCAGAGCAACAGCCGTCTCAGCCACACCTTGGCAGTCATGATGGGCCTAATGAGTAAGGTGGAAGAACTCAACAGAATATTTGGTGGCAGTGGACTTTTGAAAGGAGATCCAGTACAAATAACCTTAAGAGACATATGCTGAACCATATAGGGTGCATACACTTGGCAGGATTCCTATCCCATTACTTCATAAAGTGAAAACTGAGTTGAAGGAAATGGAGCAGATTGGCATAATCGAGAAAATCCTAAACCAGGAGCACAGTGTGCTCCAGAAGTACCAGTTGTTAAAGAAAGAAAAGGAAAATTATGAATCTGTGTGGCTCTTAGAAGACTAAGAGCTTTTCTACACTTAAAATTCAGGAGTGGTGCCTTTGTAGTGCTTCAGTGAAGACACCACCTATGCTGACCGGAGGGCTTCTCTGGTCAGCGTAGGTAATCCATCTTTCCAGCAAATGGTAGCTAGGTCAACAGGAGAATTCTCCCATCAGTCTTGCACTGTCTACAATGGGCATTAGGCCAGTTTAACTGCATTGTTTGGGTGTGGATTTTTCACAGCCCTGAGCAATGTAGTTATACCCATCTAATTTCCTAGTTTAGACCAGCACTTAATGAAGCACTTGTGAGAGAAAAATATATCCTCCCAACACTGGATGACTTCCTCCCCAAAGAGAACGGAGCTACAGTATCCTGTACAGAATCCTCAAGCAGATTCTGGCAAATTCCTTTAGCCAAAAAAGTGTTAAACTGACTACAGTTATCACATCCTTTGGAGAATTTGCTTTCAAAGATTAGTTTTTGAGATTACCAGTGCACCTGAAATTTTCCAAAGAAAGATGGTAGAGCCGTTAATGAACACAAATGGAGTTGTAGTTTTCATGGATGATATATGGATTTTTGATGGAAGAATACACCAAAACCCTCAACAAAGTTCTAAGCCTAATCAGTCTGCACCAAAGCTAAACAAGAAAATATGCATTTTCTGCCTACCCTAATCGAGTTTTTGGGACAGATAATAAAAAAAGCTGGAATCAGTCCTACCCCTGAGAAAGTAAAAGTGAATTGAGAATTGAATGCACCAACTAATGTACTGGATCAGAGATGTAAACTGGGGATGGTAAATTACCTTGGTCAGTACCTGTAAGACCTTTCTAGTGATAAAATCATTGAATGAACTGTTAAAATCTAACACATCTTGGCTGTAGGAGCCAAATCAAGAAATTGTCTTCAAAAAGAAATTCTCTCAGCAGCTCCAGTTCTCAAGTACTAGGACATGAACAAAACCACAATGGTCTGTGTAGGTGCAAGCATCTATGGCCTAGGTGGTGTGTTGTGGCAACAACATGGCTCTGAGTGCCTATTGCATTTTGTTCTCCTGTATTCACAGAAGCAGAAAAAAAAGATTGAAAAGGAGTGCTGGGAAACCATATGGGCACATGAAAACTTTCACAAACGTGTATGGACTGGATTCATTTACACTGAAAACAGACCATAAACAACTTGTAAACCTCATCATCTAGATCAAGCACCACTGAGTTGCCAACATCTATTGATAACCTTAATGCAATTTAACCTACTTGCTAAACATACTCCTGGGAAAAATCTGACAGTAACAAACACTGTCACAGAGCCCAGCTTCACACTCAACTATTCATGAGCTCTAAGATGTCATAAAGGTGTACATGGATGCTGTGGACACATTCAGACCAATGTCAGAAAAGTGACTACTCCAGCTGCAAAAAGCAACCTCAACAGACATGCAACTTCAAGAAGTTCTAAATTACATTAGGCACAGCTGGCCCAAGTATCTAACAGACACTAAGAAAGTGACAACCGTCTACTTTGCAGCGCATGCACAATTAAGGTTATTGTACCATAATTCGTATATTGTATACCATAATAAGTATATATTGTATACCATTATAGGCTATTGTACCATATAAACAGGGGTGATAAGACTATTGTACCATAATTGCACCATAATTCCAAATGAAATGAAAAAAGAAATCCTAAAAACTCATCCATGAAGGTCATCAAGTATTAACAAAATGCCATGAATGGGACATTCATCCAGACTCCAGAGAGAAACTGCTGAATTGGAATTCATTTGCAAATTGGATACTATTAATTTAGGCTTAAATAGAGACTGGGAGTGGCTAAGTCATTATGCAAGATAGCCTATTTCCCCTGTTTTTTTCCTACCTTCCCCCCACCCCCCCAACCCCCCGACGTTCTGGTTAAACTTGGATTTATGCTGGAAATGGCCCACCTTGATTATCATACACATTGTAAGGAGAGTGGTCAGTTTGGATGAGCTATTACCAGCAGGAGAGTGAGTGTGTGGGGGGGGGGGTGAGAAAACCTGGATTTGTGCTGGAAATGGCCCACCTTGATTATCATGCACATTGTAGGGAGAGTGGTCACTTTGGATAAGCTATTACCAGCAGGAGAGTGAGTTTGTGTGTGTGGTTTTTGGAAAAAAAAAGTGGGGGGGTGAGAAAACCTGGATTTGTGCTGGAAATGGCCCACCTTGATTTTCATACACATTGTACGGAGAGTGATCACTTTAGATAAGCTATTACCAGCAGGAGAGTGGGGTGGGAGGAGGTATTGTTTCATGGTCTCTGTGTATATAATGTCTTCTGCAGTTTCCACAGTATGCATCCGCTGAAGTGAGCTGTAGCTCACGAAATGTTATGCTCAAATAAATTGGTTAGTCTCTAAGGTGCCACAAGTACTCCTTTTCTTTTTGTGAAACTGTATTTTACTATTCAGCCATTAGGTGATGCTGTGTGTAAAATACCTTATTTAAACTTACCTCAGCTGTATCTGGCAGAGCAGTGAAGAATCTTGTGATGAACACGTCTGCTTTGTATAAGCAAGCTCTGTGACCACTCCATACCTCGGACAGAGCAACATGACAAGGTGAGTTACAAAAGGTTCAAATATTTGGCCCTAGATCTCTGTCACAAGAAATGATGGGGCATACTTCAAATCAGCATAGATGAGTGGAAATTAAAAATAGTGTAGCATACCTGTGAATATGCTGTCATGCACTGGCGATTATCAAGCTCTGCCCTCCGTCCTCCAAACACTGGTCTGGAACACTGCTAGTTAAATGGCACCTTCATCACAACAGCATTCTTTGCTGGCCCTTCACATGAATCAGAGTGAGCATGACAGTAAGATCTATCTTAGCAAACCAGCCAGTGGGTCTGGGTCCCTCTCTGTGGCTGAGCCACACAAGATAGATGCTTGCTATTTGTCCCACTGGATAAAAGAATTAGGCCCAGATTTCCAAAGGTATTTAGGATTCTAATTTCCAATTAAATCAATAGAAGTTAGGAGCCTAAATACCCTTGTGGATCCGGTCCTTCATCCTGTTGTGCAGTCTCACGATCTCCTGATTAGTGGCTAGCAGGCAGATTCCCTGGTATGATGGCACAGGCAAAATCTCAGTAAACAACAGAATGCATATTTTAGCACAGGAAGAGGAGTCAGAGACAGCTCCCCTTCCACTGCTGGTGCTGCTGACTCCCAAACATTGTCACTTTCCCTGGGCAGGAAGTGAAGAAGTGAACACCCCACCCTGACCTTCCTCCCAGGGTTACTGACTGAGACAAGGGTCCTTTAGAGCCATAGCCTTTAGGAGCTGTCTGTGGGTGTGCCTCATATATGCATGCCCAGTCAGCACAGCAACTCTTACAGTCCTTTGCTGTAAGTGCTAGATGCCTGTTCAGTTGTCCTGATTCAATTTGCATGGGCAACCCAAGCAGGTGGTCATTATATATTTACCTGTTTGTCTGACTGCCAGTTTTATGATTTTGTACAGCACCCATTACCGCACTGTATAAGCGTGTTGGGTAACTAAAATCTTTGATCACCTGGGAAAGCAGATAACTAACCGATTACAACTGGAGCTACCTTTTATTTATTGCAAAGGTTAGCACATTCATCAACTTGCCTAATTAAAATGTACCAACTAATGAGCTGTAGCAAACCCCATACAAAGGTCAGTAGCTACTGAAGCAAACTTATCAAAAATGCAAAAGGGTTTAGAGTTTTTAAAAAGTTCATTCTTCCTTTAATTAACAGATCTAATTACAATCATGACATAACAAAATGCAAAATGTTCTCTTCAAAAGACAAGAAGTCGAAGGTTTAATAGCACAGATAACCTTCTTCTTCAGTACACACTGACCCAAGCGTAGAAGGAAATTTTACCAAGCAGTCAACAGTGTTGATGAGATGTTGTTGACAGAAATTAAAGCTAAGCAATACACAGGAATCCCAAAGCAACAAAGGAATTGAGAGGGAATAAAAATTATCTTGCACCTTGGGATCTGAACTAACACCAAGTCAAGGCTTTCAGTAATCTCCTTTCTTAGAAAGATATCAATGTGTTTATTCTGTGACCTTTTCTGGTTAGTTTTGAATAACACTTTCACATAATAAAGACTGCATATACATAATTGTCACCTCATTTAGCTAAAAGGTATGCTGCAAAAATCAGTTGTAATTGTGTGTTCTCTTGTCTATTTAAAAACTAGACAGCTAGGTATTTAAAAGTCATGCATCTATTTTTCCAGCATTTAGGAGCTCAAGTCTATTTTCTAGCTCCACGGCTAGGATTTAGGCAAGCAATACATCTTCTAGAAAACCGAAAAAGAAAATCCAAACATGCAGCACTATGCAGTTAGATTCAGAGCCTTGCAAAAAGAGGATGGCAATGATGATACTGTGTTCATATGAGAGCTAATGAAATCTTCACTGTTGATTTATGTGGACAAGGATCATTACACCTGGGCAATATTAAGTGAGTGAAAAAAAATAGATTGCTCAAAAATGAATAATATATAGCTGGGATGAATTGTTACCATTCATCTTTAGGTTTGGATTAACAGAGAGAACACCAATATATCCCTTCAGATCAACCTGGACCATACAAATGTAGTTATTAGTCATCTTACTCTGCCAATGACAAAGTGAACACAATCTATAGAACATAGGTACATAAAGTAGAAACAATTGGCTCTCAGTAATCCTCTTGGAAAGGGTTAAACACACAAGCCATATTCCCCTTGCACTGGAAGAAAACTACATCAGACTAAACATTTCAGGCAAAGGACTCATTAAACACAGCATGAAAACCAACGGACATGCCAAGCAACTTCCATGAGCTGTCCTTTAGATTTACAGCTGCACTAACATCGTCTGAATTCATTTAATATGGCATGATACTTTCCTATCAGCGCTCAGAGTGAAAAAATGAACCCCAGCAAGGAGTTTAAACTCAGACTGATAAATATGTTAGGGTGTATCAGTTATCCCTTTCTTTACAAAGAATACGATGCTGTGATTTTAAATATCCTGCTTTAAGTATATAAATGGTGTCAATCATCCACAATAAACCACACCATTATAGCCATCAGGCTGGTCCTCTAATATATTTGAAAGCAGACATGGTGGGAGCATGTATTTAAACATTGCAAAAACATATTATCTGGAAAAAGAAGAGGAGTACTTGTGGCACCTTAGAGACTAACCAATTTATTTGAGCATAAGCTTTCGTGAGCTACAGCTCACTTCATCGGATGCATACTGTGGAAAATACAGAAGACGTTTTTATACACACAGACCATGAAAAAATGGGTGTTTATCACTACAAAAGGTTTTCTCTCTCCCCACCCCGCTCTCCTGCTGATAATAGCTTACCTAAAGTGATCACTCTCCTTACAATGTGTATGATAATCAAGGTGGGCCATTTCCAGCACAAATCCAGGGTTTAACAAGAACGTCTGAGGAACAGTGGGGGGGATAGGAATAAATAAGGGGAAATAGGTTACTTTTTATAATGAATCAACCATTCCCAGTCTCTATTCAAGCCTAAATTAATTTGCAAATTAATTCCAATTCGGCAGTCTCTCGTTGGAGTCTGTTTTCGAAGTTATTTTGTTGAAGGATAGTCACTTTGAGATCAGAAATCGAGTGACCAGAGAGATTGAAGTGTTCTCCGACTGGTTTATGAATGTTATAATTCTTGACATCTGATTTGTGTCCATTTATTCTTTTACGTAGAAACTGTCCAGTTTGACCAATGTACATGGCAGAGGGTCATTGCTGACACATAATGGTAGATGTGCAGGTGAACGAGCCTCTGATAGTGTGGCTGATGTTATTAGGCCCTGTGATGGTGTCCCCTGAATAGATATGTGGGCACAGTTGGCAACGGGCTTTGTTGCAAGGATAGGTTCCTGGGTTATTGGTTCCGTTGTGTGGTATGTGGTTGCTGGTGAGTATTCGCTTCAGGTTGGGGGGCTGTCTGTAGGCAAGGACTGGCCTGTCTCCCAAGATTTGTGAGTGTTGGGTCGTCCTTCAGGATAGGTTGTAGATCCTTGATAATGCATTGGAGGGGTTTTAGTTGGGGGCTGAAGGTGATGGCTAGTAGCATTCTGTTATTTTCTTTGCTGGGCCTATCCTGTAGTAGGTGACTTCTGGGAACTCTTCTGGCTCTATCAATCTGTTTCTTCACCTCCGCAGGTGGGTATTGTAGTTGAAAGTGATCACTTTAGATAAGCTGTTACCAGCAGGAGAGTGGGGTGGAGGGAGAGAAAACCTTTTGTAGTAATAAACCCCCATTTTTTCATGGTCTGTGTGTATAAAAACATCTTTTGTATTTTCCACAGTATGCATCCAATGAAGTGAGCTGTAGCTCACGAAAGCTTATGCTCAAATAAATTGGTTAGTCTCTAAGGTGCCACAAGTACTCCTTTTCTTTTTGTGAATACAGACTAACACGGCTGTTACTCTGAAACCTGATATTATCTGGAGTTATTCTTCCAGCCCCATATCCACAGATGAGCGGTCATGGCACCGTTCTCATCCCATCCAAAACGGGCCTCCCCAGAAGCAAGAAACCAGTGTTTGCTGGCCCCTGTGCTTTCTCTGCACTCCGCTGCAGGAGAGGAGACATAACTTGGTCCCTTGCATTACTAAAAATGTACACATAGTAGAATAAATATATTCAGCACTATCCCATCCCTTCTTTCAGTCATTTGTCTTAATCTTTTCTTTATAGGATAAGAAACCAAAACAAAGACTTCTCTGAAACAGCATGGACTGTATCACTATAAAATTTCTCGTAAGGAGTCTGTCATTGGCCCAGGCCATTTGTGATTTGCTCCACGCTTACATTTCTTCCCCCCCACTCCCCCCCAATCTGAATTCTGAATCATTAACTTGACCCTTGACATTTCCAAAGGGAAGCTTTCATAAGCAAAACCCTTTTCTTGATGTTTCAAGATGTTAATCACTGCTGCCATAAATCCAAGACAACCAGCCATCCCAGCACCCTGAATTTATTGCAGAGCTGCAAGCAGCAGGATGTGTTTTTTTGTTTTATTTTCCAGCACTAAACACTGAGGCTTTAGAGAATCCCCTTTATTAATAGCAATCGGAGCAAGCAGAGTTGTTAGCAATAATGTATCGCCAAAATCACTGTATGAAAGCGCAATTTATTGCCCTAAGTGAAAAAGAAGAATCAAAACAACCACCCTCCCAACTTACTGATCAGCCAGCTTTAAAGCTTAAATTTTGACATGGATTTTGGGCAATAAAACTAAGTAAAATCTTAGGGCTGTGCTGGGGCAATCCCTTTAACAAAGAGGTAAGATGCCTGCATGCATTTCAGTTCCCGCTATGAGCCTGCTAGTCATTTTCTTTTCTTTTCATCTTTCTTTGCCAGTATTACACCCACACAACAAAAGAATATGAGGTCTCTCAAAATGTCTTTGAATTTTGTTTGGTTTTGGAAGAACACATCTTTGCCGTACTCAGACATCCAAAACGAGTGGGAATGTGAAAGGAACCAAACTTTTGTGTGTGGGGGGGAGGCTCTCTGCAAAGCAACCCTCACCACCTCTCCACTCAATTCCTTTGTGAATAGAAACACATGCACTTATTAATCAATCTACATTGCTTTGCTGAATTTTGCTTACATATTAACAAGTAGAGATCACCTGTCTGGGGCCCTCTCTGTCTCACAAGCTGAGTATATCTCATACATTATTGCCCTCTAGTGTTGTTTTTAAATGCATGTGAAAGATTTTGGAAAAGTGCACCTTTTGTGCATGAAGGCAGGAGTGCTGGAACAATTTTTATAGTGGGGGTGCTGAGAGCCACTGAACCAAACTGTAAACACTGTATATGATGGAAACCGCTTCAAGCCAGGGAGTGCGGCAGAACCCCTAGTTCCAGTACCTGTGCATCAAATCCTCACCTATTGCTGAGGAGTGGTCACTGCAGCTATGAACCAGGCAGGGCCATCAAGCAGTCCCCTGACCCTTATCGACCCTGCAGCAGGTCAGTTGCCTAAAGACTGCCTTCGGCTGATGTCTGGTTATCACTCTGTCGTGTTTAGTGTCATATGTGAAAATACTTGCAGATTCTGAGATATTAAACTCGTTCCAGCCCTTGATTACTAATGTTAAAAAATAATAAAATCTTACATTTTAGGAGAGAAAACTAAGTTTAAAAAATTCAAGTTTGCTGCAAAGCAGCAAGAAACTTTAGACCTAAACCCTGGATACAACCCTGGACTTTGGGAAAGTTTGCATACAAATTCAGATCCGCCCTTCCCCTGAAAATGGGGATAACATAGCAAAAAATGGCTAGGATTTTAGTAGATAAACTAGTCTCAATTTTCAGAGGTGGGTGCCTAAAATTAGGCACCTAAATCTGCATTTAAGCAACTAAAGTAACCCTGATGTAAAGAGTTGCTGAACACCTAAAACCAGGGGCAGCTCTACAGTTTTGCCGCCCCAAGCAGTCGCCGCCGAATTGCTCCCCCACCCTACCCCCCAGAGCAGCGGAGCTGCTGCCGAATTGCTGCCACGCCTGGAAAAGCAGTGGAGCTGCTGCCAAAAGCCAACGTGGCAGAAATAGTGGCGGAGCTGCTGCCCAAAAGCCGCCATGGGACACAGACTGCCGCCCCATTCTGAATGCCGCCCCAAGCACCTGCTTGGAAAGCTGGTGCTTGGAGCCAGCCCTGCCTACAACACCACACAACATCAATGGGTGCAGTGGGTGCTGATTTTCTCAGAAAATCCTAAAAATTCAGCCGTTATGTTCAGTGTTGTTACCAGAGAGATACTGAACTTCATAGATGCATCTTCCTTGTCAGTCTGTCTCCTTGGCTATGAGGTGTGTTGCTAAAGGGAGGCAGAGTTGCCTAGTGTGGTGTTTAGATGTTCCTTGTAATTATTAGAATTGGGAGCACTGGCTTGTTGGGAGTCTGAAAGGACAGGAAACTGGGAGGAGGGGGAGGAGTTGAAGAGGCTGAGGGAGAGCTACTGAAGGTGCAGCAGCAGCTTGGAAAAGAGGTTTCCACTTTAAAAAATAAAGTCCCGTTGAAGTCTGTTCGTACCTTGCCTGGCTACTACAACATTTTGGTGACGAGGATGGATCTTCTGCCTCTGAACCCACCTGCACCCTTTCTACAAAGCCCAGGTGAGCCTCCAATTGCTTTTACTGCCTGGATCCATATGTTTGAGCCTTCTCTGCTTGCAATCAGTGTTACAGAGATTTCTGAAGTAAGAAAGCGTGCTCTGCTAAGCCACTGCCTTGAGCAGAAGGGCAATGTATATTATACACTTTTCCCCTTGCAGACGATAAATATGAGACTGCACTCACTGCATTAAAGAACTTTTTGGTACCAAAAGTGAATGTAGTAGCTAATCGCTACAGATTTCGCCAGCAGAAACAAGGGGAGACTATAATGCAATATATTGCTTGCCTGAGGAGTCTGATTGTAACTTGTGATGTTGGGAATATGGCAGATGAGATGATTACAGACCAGCTCATTATAAAAACAACCATGCTTCGTGTAAGAGAATGTTTATTTCTAGAACCTCAACTTACACTAGAAAAAGCAATAACCATTGTTACCCAGATTGAGTCACTGGCTTTGGACTCAGGAGATTTGTGTTCAATTCTCAGCTCTGTCACATGTTTGCTGGATCACATTCCTTCTCTGTGCCTTAGTTTCTCCATCTGCAAGATACTGATACTGATCTCCTTTGTAAAGTTCTCTGAGATTTACTGATAAAAAGTGCTAAGAACTAAATATTATTAAATAATATTCTGACGTTTTCCCCGCTCTGCAAATCAGGAGTCTTAGAGAAATGGCTGAACAGATTTGGGGACAAAGGGAATATTTACAGAACAGAGGACATGAAGATTTGTGAGTAGATCTGGAATTTTGACTTCTCCATTTATGGTTCAATCAGTGTCTGAGTGCTAGAGTCTTAGATATGAACAGCCTAAGACAATCTGAACTCAAAAGACAAACTTCTGAAACTGACATCACAGAATGCAGAAAGTGGATAGAGTGATAGTTTGATAACAAGTAGACCTGGGCCTAAATCAGGATGTCAAACTCAAGCCCCTTTGAATTTGGGTTTGTGATTTTAGCCCAGAATCTTTTAATCCAAAACTGTTCCTGCAGTTTGCTCCCAATCTCCACAAGGACTATTTCTGTTTCCAAGTCATAGGCAATTGCCGTCTAATAAGAGTGGTGCATCTGTAGCATTTCCACCATTCAGGATGGCAATACATTGTGTGAAATTATTGATCTCATGAGATTTCCACTGTCTTGAAAGCAGCTTGTTAGATTTTATTGCCATTCAGTCTAAACCCAAATTTTAGCCCTGGATCAGTCTTGAGCATGAACTCTGTAACTCAACCTAAGGGCTTGTCTGCACAGGTAAACTGACTGACACAGAGACCATCTTTTTGTTCTCTCTTTGCTCAGTGCATTGCACAATGAAGTCCTGGTCCATGACTAGTGCTTTTAGGTGTTTCAGTAACACAAATACATAAATAATAGTGGGATAGTTATCCTGCTATAGCTATGAAGTATACTCCCCATGTGTACAGTCTGTTGTGGAATACAATCACATTTATTCTGGTGTAGAGTGGATATGGGGAGTTGCACTGACATGGCTATAGCAATATAATTATAGTGCTATAGTTCTGCTGGTCAGTTTCCCAATGCAGACAAACCCTAAACCTAGTCTGAATAGGAATAGTAGGTTTTGTTAATCTGTTAAAACTCAAACTAAGCATGTGAAAATGTTCACTAACCTTATGAAAATGCTGAGCCAACCTGGGCAGATTTATGGGTGTGTGTCAAACTCTTTAATATTGTCTTTTTGCCTCAGTTTGGGGGCTTGTTTGAAGCCAAACCTTAAAAAAAACCTCAGAAGGTACAAATCCATGGAAATCAATCACAAGAAAATGCTTGAACACTTACCCGCAAAGCAAAACTGCCAGTTTCTTCCCAGATCTTGATGTTGTTCTCTTTTTCAGGAGCTAATGTTTCTGGGAAGAAGTTTAAAAGGTGGCAGTCTCTATCAATCTATGCACTACTAGATAAACAGTTTATTGGGGACACTCTGAAAGGATCAAGCTAGGCTCTCTAGCCTCATTTCTAATTGGTAAGTACACAATTCCACCATAGAAGCAAAATCACAATACAAACAATCCTAGGTGTTTTGAAAGCAAGAAATGTTACTCTTATTTTTTCATATCAGGCACATTTTTGAACTCTAGTGATTCTAAACCCATTGACTTTAAAGACATTACTACTGACTCATGTTAGCGTAAGTCATGATCAGAATGAGGTCATTTTAAGTACCCCATAACTATTTTTGATTAATTCATCCATTGTTTTAAATGGAGTCATACTTGAGTAGGATTTGATCCATTCTGACTATTCTTCAATGAAACAGTCACTGCAAGGCACAAAGTCCTTCATAATTGTGCTGTGTTACTAGAAGAACAGACAATCACATCCAAACACCAATTGCATTATACGACACTTTCCGAACATGCTTTGCCAACATTTTTACACGTCTCCTTGGCCTGTCTGCTGAAGGCTGACATGTCTCCCTCTAGACTCTCAAGGATGATTTAAAATTTGATCTTCAGCAGGACATTATTTTTCCACAGGATTTCAAATGTCTCTAACATTTCATGCACTGAAGACCATTTTTAATGACACTCGTAACTGGACTTTACTGTGAATTTTTATGATACAGGGAAATCAAATCATAAAGTGATTTGTGTCCCCCATGACTATAGGTGCTGCTTTATAGGAATCTCAAGATGTGTGCACCTTGGGCTACACCGGCTGGGAGTGTCACAGGATTTATATCCTTTAATTACAGATGGTGACTGTAGTGCATATTATATAACTCTTCTGTTTTTCCCAAGGCCAAAATTTGTTCTCCTGTGCAAAGTCTGAGTGAAGAGGTTTTGTATAGGGGAGTTCCACAAGAGCAGGGGAAAGAGAATTTCCCTCCAAGACAGGCAACAACAGCAAAAGTGCAGTATGCAGAATTGCTGCATAGCCCATAGGCTGCAGCAACCACAGCTGCAAACCCCTGCCCTAGTAAGAGTTGGTCAGTGAATAGGCACAGTCATGGATTTACTGGGCAGATCCCTGTGTGTCTCCTAAACCCAGCCATGTTAACGTGGATGGAGACCCCCCACGGCTCTCTGGGATGCAGAGGCTGAGGACGCATGCGTGGACTATGTACTTTCTCTATTGTCCTTAGCAGTAGAACTGTGCCTATTTGTGGAACTGCACATTCTGTCTCTGTGAACAAAGGAACTGGACCTGTTAGCGTGACATGCACATAACAGTAGTAGCTCAATCTTTCGGCCACTGGCTCAGCATATGTGCCTGTGACCCAGGTGTGGATTTCTGCCACTTAGTGCTCACTAAGGGTGGATGAGTAAATTGAGATAACGTGGGAACCTGCTGGACATTCACCCAGAACTGGAACTGAACCCAAATTGAACCTTTTTATGGTTCAAAATGTTTGCTTAACTGTTTCATTTCATTATTTTTTTTTCATTTTTGCTTTCATAGAATCATAGAATATCAGGGTTGGAAGGGACCTTAGGAGGTCATCTAGTCCAACCCCCTGCTCAAAGCAGGACCCATCCCCAACTAAATCATCCCAGCAAGGGCTTTGTCAAGCCTGACCTTAAAAACTTCTAAGGAAGGAGATTCCATCACCTCCCTAGGTAACGCATTCCAGTGTTTCACCACTCTCCTAGTGAAAAGTTTTTCCTAATATCCAACCTAAACCTCCCCCACTGCAACTTAAGACCATTACTCCTTGTTCTGTCATCTGCTACCACTGAGTCTGTACTAGTGCAGTAAGTCTGTCCTAAGTGCAGGACTCTGCACTTGTCCTTGTTGAACCTCATCAGATTTCT
The DNA here is from genome assembly GCF_965140295.1 of Lepidochelys olivacea. NCBI lineage: Eukaryota > Metazoa > Chordata > Testudines > Cheloniidae > Lepidochelys > Lepidochelys olivacea. The sequence continues at coordinate 29,807,413 of NC_140422.1, forward strand.
TTTGGCCCAATCCTCTAATTTGTCTAGGGCCCTCTGTATCCTATCCCTACCCTCCAGCGTATCTACCTCTCCTCCCAGTTTAGTGTCATCTGCAAACTTGCTGAGGATGCAATCCACACCATCCTCCAGATCATTTATGAAGATATTGAACAAAACCGGCCCAAGGACTGACCCTTGGGGCACTCCACTTGATACCAGCTGCCAACTAGACATGGAGCCATTGATCACTACCCGTTGAGCCTGACAATCTAGCCAACTTTCTATCCACCTTCCTCTTTGCCTGGACTGGAAGTGGGATTGCAAAATGCTGCAACAACCAGCCATGGCCTTCAAAGAGCTCATAAGTGATGGCATAAAATAGCTACACCAGAATTTGGTTCCTTGTGTGTTAATAGCTGGCACTTCTCACATTGTGTCTTCTGAATTACATCTGCTGACTTTAATGACACAAATGAGTTTTCACTACTTTATTCTGCTGTTAGCCTTGCAGAACCAATACAGCTCTGGGAGAGTAGGTAGGACAAAAAATTGGCTTATACATCTGCAGCAGAATTTTAACTAAGTCCCCACTGCAGAGGGGTGGTAATGAAATGCATGAGCCAGGAAGAACACAGAGCTGCTAGCTAGAAAAAAAATTTTACCTGGAAAGTGAGCAAATTAAATCTGTAAGTCATTCAGAAGCAATAAACTGCAACCCCAGTATGCCACTTACCAGTCACTTGTCAGAGTATAACAGCTCCTTAAAATTCTCGTATTAGTGCACCAGAAGCTCATAACCATCTCAATGTACCCTCACTTTTTACCTCTTTGAAGAATCAGCAACCAAGTTTATAGCAAGACCTGTCCTCTTTTATGCAGCTCCAGAGACTTCTTTAATCACTTCACAGTTGCCTGCATGTGTCTAATTTTATGCAGCAAGACACAGAGGAGCATCTCCTTACTGACTTAGCAAGTTCAGAGATATTTTGCTTTGAAATTGACAAGCAGCTGGGATATCCATGACTGGAATTACCAACAGAGAGAGAGGCACAACATGCTTGGAATTATATTTCTTTTCTTTTCAAGTGTTCCTCTGCAGCTGGTGACATACATCTAGCAGATTCGAACAGTCACAGAGACATGAATGTCATTGGGCACTTCCTGAGCAGGTATAAATTCTGGTCCCAGTATCTACAAATTATTTTAAAGTGGTACAGATTTATAAAGAAGACTGCTTTAGATATCTGCACTTTTACAAGAGAAAAGAAACAGAACTGGAATCTGTGATCAGTTGCAGCATCGTTGCAAATCTAGAGTAATTTAATGTAGTCTATGGAGTTGTTCCATTTTTATACTGGTGTTACCAAGATCAGTGGAAACAGCAGGCATGTGGTGATGAAGCATGTGGAGACATTGTGGTTAGTATAGCAACAATGTGAAGAGAATGGGGCCATTTGGTCTACATAATTACTGATCACATATGCCCTGCTACTGGCTTGCCGTAATTGATACACAGTGGGCACAATTTATAAGTGTATCACCAAGGATATTTAAAGAGCATTTCAGCCTCTGATATTATACAAATCATTTGTTATCTTACAACTACAGAATAATGGAAGACTTCCATAGGGATAAACAGAGTTTCTTCAGGGAAAAAAACCGAGAGAACTAACTACTGAAAAACTCTTGATCTTAATCTGAAATGGGATTTTCAAAAGCATCTCAGATTGAGGAGCACAAATCATATTGAAAACTCCCACTCCTAGCAGGCAAGTGTCTAACACCAAAACCATCATCACACTACCCCTTTAAGACAAGACAGAGTGGACAAAGATTACATGGACAGGAAGGATGAGCTAACCTTTATCCCTAGTACAGTCCCTTCCAAATTGGGATGAAGGGCATAGGAGGAAGGGAAATTATCTTGAACACATGTAGCTCATGCTGTACCAGTTCTGCAGATAAGCAGAGAACTCAGAGTCCTGGCATCTTTCCCAAGCACTGCAGTACATTCACTTTCAGTTTCACACAGTAACAAAAGAATGTAAGATCCTGGGCTTGGATGTGTCTCTTATTATCAGAATTCCCACCCTGGGGGAAAATTTCCCTTTAAAAATACCAGTTGAAAGTCACTTTAAGGATGGAGCTGTTTTTTATCTTGAAGGAAGACAACAGAGTGAAAATATGAGAGAGAATCATTCTTTAACCTTGAGCCACCTTCCCCAGCCTAGATGAGCATACAAAGGTATGAAGTTGGAGGCTTTAACCAGCTAGTAGCTATATGTGATACAATTTGCTGACTTTTCGAAACCCATCTAGTGACAGTAATAGTGCTGGATCACATTAATAAAGTTCTTATACATTTAAAATGTCCTAAACTAACATTGTGCTGATTATACTGTTTAATGCCAAAATCAAAACGTTTGATTTGTACTTCTCTGTACTCCTCTCACAGGTATGTAGGATCTAACTAAGTGCTGGCAAAGAAAGAGGATTAATACGGTCTCACAAAGGAAAGGGAAGCTTACAGCTGCATGTCTTAAGTACAGGGCTACAACTGGGCCAGCTGTGGACAATTAAGTCATTCCCTCAGCCCACTATAAGAAGGAAGTCAGGGGTGGCGTTCTGGTTAGCTGGTATTAAAGCTAGGCAATTCTTTAGAGGAGAATATTAGCTGCAAAACCTCTTTAGTGATGCTCTCTCATACTTTGCCTGAACATAACTCTCCTTTTAGTTAAGTTGCTTTAGAAGTTATGCTGAAGGGAACTTTTTTTAAAAAACTCTCTTTAAAACCCTGACTCTGGGAAATGTTATTATCTTTACCAGATTTTGAAAAGACTGGATACCACAACTTACCTGCTGTTGTGGGTTCTAGCTTGCTGCTTCTGCTCTACCCTCTTAACAAAATAACTGATCTGGTGTAATAACAAAGCTGATGGGTCATCATATTTGTTGATTACTGTGTCTCACAGGATGTTAACAAAACTGGAGCTGAGCAATGTGACTATTGATTCCTTTAATAGCAGCTCTGCCTCTCTATAATTGCCCACCTCTGCAATAGGAAGTGATTTGGGAAAACAGAAGGGAAACAAACTTCCAAGCTGGAAATTATGTAAGAATATTAAGTTCATAATTACAATGAAGTCCAGTCAAGTAGTCCATTACTGGATGAAGATTTAGTTTTACCCTAGGCCCTTAACTTCACCAGCTGGTCCTTATTTAACTGCTAAAGGCCAAGAATACTACAACTTATTCTTTGGTTAATTTTATCACAGTTTGCACAGCCCTACTAAAACCACAGAGAGAGTCAATATATCACTATCTTCTGGCACAACAATAATCTAACAAGTTGTGCTTTCCCATGCCTCATATGCTTGCTGTACAGTGGAGCACAGTGACCAATAAAACCTATTAAAGTATAGTCATCACTAGATCTAGACACAGTGGAAAATATAGGAGTCAAGGGCTGTTATTCCCAAGGCTCCAATAACATTAAAATGATTTTTGGGGAGTTCTCTTTGTTACATACCTCTAATCCCATATGTTACATGGCACACACCAGGTATCCTTCAACTTGTTGCTTTGTCTCCTGCTATAGGCCATGACTGTCTCACAATCTGATCCAGTATCTTGCTATGGACACTGGAATTGTCCTATAGATAGTACATTCAGATGCTTGTCATATTATGTAAGTGTTCTGAAAATGACAGCCATAATTACAAGCTAGTTGGGGTAAGGAGGAGACCCCTGGACTCTCAAATCTCTGAGGTACCTGAACATTTTCTTGACAGCAGCAACTAAATCCTAGGCATACACGGTTAATCTGCAGTTCAATTGCAATCCATATGTATCTGCCTTACATGCTGAAAATTTCTTTATTACGATAGGTGCCATAGAAATGCCTAAAGTAGATTGTTTTCCTGGATATCTTGTAATCCTCATTCATTTGAAACCATCTTTAAGTTGCAATGATGATCCTATTTGATGTTATTAAGACACAGAAATAACATTTTTAAAGTGCTTTATACATTTCAACCTCCGTTCTGAACAGGGACTCTAACTTAAATGGAGTTTAATGTATGTTTTGTTCTTGGATTTGTCAACAAATCATGTCAAACCAACCTAACAGCTTTCTTCGACAAGATAACAAGCCTTGTGGATAAGGGGGAAGTGGTACATGTGGTATATCTTGACTTAGTAAGGCTTTTCAGACTGTCTTGCGTGAACTTCTCATAAACAAACTAGATAGAACTTCTGTAAGGTGGGTGCATAACTGCCTGGAAAACAATTTCCAGAGAGTACTTATCAGTGGTTCACAGTCAAGCTGAAAGGGCATATCAAGTGGGGTCTGCAGGGATCAATTCTGGGTCTGGTTCTGTTCAATTTCTTCATCAATGATTTAGATAATGGCATAGGGAGTAAACTTACGAAACTGTGGATATTAACAAGCTGGGAAAGGTTGCAAGTGTTTTGGAGGGTAGGATTAAAATTCAAAATGATCTCAAAAAACTGGAAAAATTATCTGAAGAAAATAGGATGAAATTCAATAAGGACAAATGTAACAGTCAGTTGCATACCTACAAAATGGGAAATCACTGCCTAGGAAGGAATACTGCAGAAAGAGATCTGGGATCATAGTAGATCACAAGCTAAACATGAGTCAATAGTCTTAATAATAATAATATATAAAAAAAAGCAAACATCATTCTGGAATGTATTAGCAGGAGTAATTCTTCTGCTCTACTTGGCACTGATTAGGCCGTAAGTAGAGTATTGTGTGCAGTTCTGGGTGCCACGTTTCAGGAAAGATGTGGACAAATTGGAGAAAGTCCAGAGAAGATGACAAAAATGATTAAAGATCTGGAAAACCTGACCTGTGAGGGAAGATTGAAAAAACTGGGGTTGTTTAGTCGGGAAAAGAGAAGACCGAGAGGGGACATGATAACAGTTTTCAAGTATATAAAAGGTTTCAGAGTAACAGCCGTGTTAGTCTGTATTCACAAAAAGAAAAGGAGTACTTGTGGCACCTTAGAGACTAACCAATTTATTTGAGCATGAGCTTTCGTGAGCTACAGCTCACTTCATCGGATGCATCCGATGAAGTGAGCTGTAGCTCACGAAAGCTCATGCTCAAATAAATTGGTTAGTCTCTAAGGTGCCACAAGTACTCCTTTTCTTTTTGAAGTATATAAAAGGTTGTTACAAAGAGGAGGGAGAAAAATTGTTCTTCTTAACCTCTGAGGATAGGACAAGAAGAAATGGGCTTAAATTGCAGCAAGGGGTTGGACATTAGGAAAAACTTCCTACCTGTCAGAGTGGTTAAGCACTGGAATAAAATTGCCTGGGGAGTTTGTGGAGTCTGCATCATTGGAGATTTTTAAGAGCAGGTTAGACAAACACCTGTCGGGGGTGGTCTAGGTAATACTTAGTCCTGCTTTGAGTGCAGAGGACTGGACTAGATGACCTCTTGAGGTCCTTTTCAGTCTTACACTTCTGTGAGTCTGATTCAAGTGAGCTGTAGCTCACGAAAGCTCATGCTCAAATAAATTGGTTAGTCTCTAAGGTGCCACAAGTACTCCTTTTCTTTTTGCGAATACAGACTAACACGGCTGTTACTCTGAAACGATTCATGTTAGCGTGGCTGTTGTTCTTCTGAATAATAAGGAAGGATGGCTGGCCACTAGCAGGGAATAAGAAAGGAGAGGGGAATGAAATGTAATGGCAATGGTAGACAAGGACTACTAGGACCTCCTGGGCGGTTTTACATTCCAGTAGCTACATAAGTGATGCTGCTTGAGACACCAATGGAGCAAATGACAAAAGAAGGAGGAAACCACACTTCTAAGCTTGCACTATCCATTCCGTTAAGTAGGTCCTTCGTTTCTGATTATTTTTGTTCATTTGCTAGTGTGTAATTCCACTAAGTGCTAATGTGTTTAATCTTTAATATCATTACAATGGCAGGGGAGAATCAGTAAAGAGTAACACAATTATGAAAGGAAGCTTGCTTAAAATTATGGAATTTAAAGCCAGTTTAGAATCTGTGATGCATTGTACCCCAAAAGGGGGGGGGGGAAATCAGGTTGGTGAAGCTGTTTTTAAGAATTTTTGTAATGAGGCTAGTGTTCGTGAAGGGTGCTGGGCTCAGAGCTCTGAAAGAGAAGATCCTATGCTGATCCACAGATCACATATGGCAGAGGCAGACTACCTCACATCCTCTTCCTGATGTGATTGAAGTACAGAGAGGCATAGAATTTAAAGCCAGAAAGGACCCCCAGATAAAGTGCTGCACATGTGATGCTGCACATCACAGGCCATTAAACCCCACCCCACCAGTTAGACCTGCCTTGAACCCAATATCCCTGACGTGGAAGGGATCACTTGAGGTTGGAGGGTGTTTCATATCTAATTCCAATGAACCTTTAGCTCTCTCTGCTGAGCTGGCTGACAAGTGCCAGTTGTGATGTTTTTTTACATAAAACCACTGCCCACTGGACTCCAACCAGCAAACATTTCATGTGAGCTATAGAGCAACCAGTTGTTGATGATGCACTTTGGTTACTACTTAGCTAGAAATGTTAAGGTGAAAGGCTTTGATTCCCATGAGGTACTTACTCATGCAGATCAGGGATACCATCAAGTTTGCCTGCTGTGGGAGAGGCAGGTGTGTCAGTTATCTTTGGTTACTTGCTTATTGCAGCACTCTTTGGGGGGCAGGGATTGTCTTTTTGTTCTATTTGTACAGCTCCTAGCACATGATTGGGGGCTTGTAGGCACTATGATAATACAAATAATAGAATTAAGTATTTATGGCTAGATTATCTCTGGTGCAAGTGTGGAGCTTAGGTGGGGAGAGGGTGGCAGGCATCATATCCCCTCAAAAGTACTCATCCCATCTGGTGTTACTGGGGGTGGAAATCACCCTGGCCTTCATCTTCCCACACGCCACTGGCCTATGAAGCTGGCTGGGTACAGTAGGAGAGCAGGCTGCCCTCTCCCAAGGGATGGTGTAACGTGCCTGCTTGGCTAAAGTTCTGGATAGCTCAGGGACTGATGGCACCCTTGGAGCAGGGCAGCTGTGCAACATCCCCAAAGGAGCTAATAGCTAAATGTCACAACCTGGCCCTTATCCCTGAGGTAGAGGCAGAGTGTATGATTTATAACATACTGAATGAAATGGGTGTTCTTTTCAAACTCCCAGGACAGTTAACTTCAGAAACAGACAATATTGTGAAGAATGAAAACAAAGCAGGACTTCGGTTCCTTGGGGTGGGGGTGGGGGGCAGGGAAGTATTGTCGAAAGGCCATTTGATATGGGTGGTGGTAATGATATTTTTGTCTGAATTACTTTGAGATCAAAGGCTTAGACCATCCCTTTGTCGATAATGTAAATGAGGCCACTGCCTGGCTCAGAATTTCCATTCATGTAACTGTCAGATGGGTGCTAAGGGGAAAAAGCTAACACTTTTTTGTTTAGGCATGATATAAACTCCGAGGAATAGTTGGTCCTTGTTCTGAAGAGCTTACAGTCTAAATAGGCAATACAGACACAGGGTGGGGGAAGAGGTTAACATACAAGCAGAGTTAATAATATAATGGCAGCAAATGGCATGTTAGTTCCATGATGTTTTGGGGAAGGAAGTGGGTTTACTTAGGAGGGGATCAGCTTTCTGTTTCACATGTGCCTCCCAGAGCAGTAAGATGAAATGTCGCAATGTAGTGTAAAGATCCAGGAACTTTGTATACGCAGACACTGCAGTTACAGCCAGATACGCAAAGTATCTAATCTAATGCACCCTGTAGTCAAAGGGACTCTTTCCACTGACTTCAATGGACGTGGGAGCAGGCCCAGTTTCAGCACTGGGATGCAAACTTTGCAATTCCAGCTCACAGAGGAGCATTACACTGTGTCAGCTAATGCAAATTCTCCATTAGCAGAGTCACCGAGAGTGAACTTTGCTCCTGCACACATAAGCAGTTCTACAAAGTAGCCCATTCACTAGAAGGTAGTGATGTGCACTATAAGTTAATATATCTCCAAAGCAGTCTGTATAAAACAGTCCATGTTCTGCTATCCATCCCACAAGGCTTTCTTCTGCTCTGAAAAATTAGTTTTTACACTTCTCACTGTATTTTCTAATTTTTATATTCATTCATGAAATTACCTTATTTTACTGAGGTTCAACAAATGGTCTTTGGTTAAAATTCAAGACTGGGAATTAGGACTGTGGTGTCTTTCTGGCACTGATTTGGCCTTGAGCAAATCACTTCATCTCTCAGTCCACCATTATTCAGTGTCTAAAATGATGATAATACTACTTAATTTGGGGGGCATAGAATGCCGCCAGTGCTCCCAATGGGGCCACATGACTACGCGCCAACCCAATATGAGGCTGTACATTTTAAAGGTGCTATCAAGTCATTAGCAACTTGAAATCCTAGTCCCTGCGGTATTCACCTTGTTATTTACAGCACACTCAGTGCATTTCTAGTGGTAGGTGATATGGTCTGGCAGGGATACAGAACAGTAAAATAGTACTATGTATCTGACAACAATAAAGCTGCAATCCCATTCACTCACACTGACACAAACCAAGACAATTCAGAACTAAGGCTTTGCCTCACTCCATAGCGTCTGAGTATGGCAGAGACCTGAAATAACCATGTAATGTTTTTGCCATAAAGAATGCACTAGAGTGGTTAGAGAAAAGTGCCAAAATCTGCACTGGTTCACACCCCGATGTTATCCTGTTGTCTTCAGTGGAAGTGCACACGCCCTCTATGAGAAATGCAACTAAATGTTTGTTGTTTTAAATGAGAAATCTAAGTCAGTTCAATCATTTGAAATGCAGGTTTTGCTGTTTTTCTTTGCTCAAATAGGAAGCAATTGTTCTTCCCTTTCCAACAATAAAATGGAATTTATTCATGATTTGCTAATCCGTTGGGAAACGAGTTTGCTTTGCTTTCACTGGGTCTGTTAAAGAGGGATTCAATGTGACAGGATAACTAGGGAGGCAGTATGTGATCTAGTGGCTTAGGCTGAGTCAGAATGTCTGGGTTCTATTCCCAGCTCTGTAAATGTTCTTCGGCAAATTGGTTAGGGATAGATAGATCATGAGTGTACCTTCAGCCCTAAGATAATTGGCAGTGTCTAGCTGTGTTGCCCCAGGGTAAGTTCTGCTCCTCTCTTGCTCTTGGAAAGTAACTTATTGCAGGGCACGATTTATTTCCCAAATCATTAATCAGTCCATCAGAGAGGCAGAGACATGAACCTCCCCCCGGCTCCCTTCCCTGCTCCTCAGGGAGAGTATTGTTCTGCACTCACCCAAGATTCGGGAATGTCCTAAACAACCACATGGGATGTTTGGGGAATCTCATTCCCCCATGTAGTTGGGTAGGAGCAGGACATGATTCACAGATATTAAGGCCGCAAGGGACCATTAGGCAATCTAGTTTGACTTCCAGTATAACACAAGCCAGAGAATTTCACCCAGTTAATTCTGTATTGAGCTCAGTAACTTGCCCAATAACACAATAACCCTCAACCTCCTGGTTTTCCCATATCTGCCTCACAAGAGAGATGTATATTTAAATGAATGAATCTTTGAACGATGCTTTGAGATCTTTCATATAAGGAACTCTGTAAATGTCAAGTGTCATCATTAGAACTGATGGGAAAGAGAAAGGAACGCCTTACCCACCATATACTGCAAGTATAGTGCGATCTGCAACACATGCTCATGGCAAAACTTTTAGCACAGCATGGGCTTTCTACTGCTTTTCATATTGCTGCAGATGATACTAGAGAGCTACACAAAGAGAGAGAACTCTTCTTTTCAAAGTCACCTTGTCTCTTCTGTCATTTCTCTCATCTTGGTTTGTCTCTTCTTGTTGTTTACAGGTTCTTCTAGGTGCAAGATTAGAGACCAATGCGGGGAAATATAGGGAAAAAAATCAAGAAGTTGAAAAAAAGGGCAAACCGTAAACAAATGCTTCCCATCAAGGAAAGATTCTGCTCTCAAGTGCTTTCGTTTTTTGTTTTTAAACACCATGCACGCTATTTATTACAAATAATAATAACAAATACTATTTATCAATTTACTAATAACAAATGCTATTTATCACATCTCCTCCAACCATAGGAAGGTTTGGATTGATTGTGCTAAATGACAGTTACAGGGAGAAGCAGATGGGAGATAAAATGTTGGGTGAGATTTTCTGTCTGTCTAGCCATCTATTCATTTATCACTTGTCTCCATGTCTTTTCCTGACTTTAGTGATTACATCATGTGATTCTTTAAATGCTGTTAAATGTCAGAGATTCGATGTAGTGCCGCATTGTGCTATCTTAGTCTTCCCTAACATGGGGGAAATGCTATTCGAGGGTGGTTTTAATTTTTTTATTCATGCGTTTGTAAAGTCCTTCAGTGACGGGTTTCATGGTGTAGCCCATAAATATATAGAGGACGTTTTACCTACAGCGCAGCATATATGCTTGAGGGTTTTTCTTGTCTTCCATGCTATGTATCTTTATTTCTCTTGCATGTTTTAAATCGTGATGTTCAGTCTGCGGTTTGCTTGGTTCCCATTGCCCCTTTTAAAATAATTTTAAAAGAAATGTTCAGTGAAAGATTTTACTGCACCAGAAGCTAAAATACTTAAGCCAAGGTGTAGCACAGTTCAGAAGACTATACTCAGGATTAGGGAGCAAGGCATTCCTGAGTCCTAACCTTGCCTTTGATACCAATACACCAACCTACATGTGTCGATTAAACTTTCTCCCTGTGTTTCCTTAGCTGGAAAATAGAGATGTTACAATTTTCCCTGCTGTGATGTGTGTGGAGAAGGCTAATTAATTTTATAATGGTCATAAAGGACTTTTGAAGAAGTAAAGCACCATAAACGTGCTAGAGTCATTCTTGTTTTGGGGTTGGGGGAATGGATTATATTTGAGTGGCAATCTATTGCAAAAACGTGACATTTTATTTGTAAGTTATTTGTAAGCATCACAACATGAAAATGGGAATAGCTTTATGTTTTGGTGTGAAAAGTGCACTTTGTGAAAAAGCTACATTTTATAGGAGTGAAATCATCCAAAAAAATCTCACCATTTCACGGAGCGCTGTGCTGTGCACAAACTAAACTTCCTTTCAGCAGACTGTAGCGCACAATCACTTTGGAGTATCGAACAAGGGTAGCGGGACAGAGCTGATGGCAAGGAGGTGAGCTTTTAAAGGAGCTGTGAGAAAACTAAGCAGCTGGGAAGGGGGTCAGCTCTGTTGCTGAGGGGATGGGTATTTTCAGGAGGAGGCTAGGAGCTGAGGGAAATTAACTCAGGGAACTCCTATGATTGGTTTTATAAAGCAGGTCAGAATAAATGATCGCAACAGTCCCTTCTGGCCTCATAATTTATGAATCCTGGAGGTCATCAGTTCAATTTACTAACTCCTAAGGTTTAAGAGTACAGATAAACTCTTGGTTCTTGGTTCTTCTATGGCCCGGAGGTCCGATAGTCATTGTCTTGGAGACATTGTTTTGGTCTCTCTCTTTATCAGCATTTTATTCATCAATTTACTGTTCTGCACCTTGTTCACTGAGTCCTCACAGTGGTTATTTAGCAAAAGTGAATTGATTCATAAGAAAACAGGAGTCACTCCAAACTTTTGCCAACTCCTGCATCAGGTCCAAGCTTTTTCTAAGGTTTGTATTGCTTTGGAGAAGGAATGGTTTCCTTTCCTCATCTCCCATACTTCCAGAATCACTATTCCTTCCTGTGAATAGGCCCCCCGTATCCTCCTGTATAGCCAGCCCTACTTCGCGCAATAGCCTTAAATTCTTATTTATTTCTTTTGACTTCCTCTAATCCCTCGTAATCATTTCAGCCATGGTGCTCTCAGCAGCTTTTGCTATGGTTCATGTTCTAATATGAAAAGCTTTTGTATGGAATTGTTTTATCTCTCAATCTTGAGAAACTCTCTTTTGTTACCAATTTTAAATCCCAACTATAGATTTAATCCCACTACTTTTTACTCAGACAAGTAACCTTTCCTCATGCCAGTAGACTTTAATGGAAGTCACATGAGTAAGAACTACTTACACGAGTAAGGATTACAGGATTATCTGCTTTTTCTTAGAAGCAGCTTGATTTTTCCCCACAAACACTTATTTTTTTTGTCAGAGACACTGAAAGTTCACGAGTTGCGCAGCTGAATTTTCATCTTAGTAACTGAGGGGGAAAATATGTATCATTGTGTGGCTGTCATATGTTTTTTGTGCCCGTTTTCTTTCCTTGGATGAATAATATGCATTAAATATGAGCATAAGTGTAGCCATTTTAATCTTTCTAATTCTTCTGTGCAGTAGGCAGATCCATGATAAATGTCAATGATAAATGTCAATATAGCTTGCAGTCGCAAAGCTATAGAAATCAATATCACTTTTTGATTTTCAGACATTTCCATTTCACTAACCTCTGAAATACCATGCAGCCAAAATTTTGGCTGACCTATTTTCAGTCCTCATCCTTATTTGACACCAGTAGCAAGGAGGCTGGTGCCTTAATGACACTATGTTCATTGTTGTCACTATTTTCATAGATACTAAGGTCAGAAGGGACCATTATGATCACATAGTCTGACCTCCTGCACAACGCAGGCCACAGAATCTCACCCACCCACTCCTGCGAAAAACCTCACCTCTGTCTGAGCTATTGAAGTCCTCAAATTGTGGCTTAAAGATTTCAAGTAGCACAGAATCCTCCAGCAAGTGACCTGTGCCCCATGCTACAGAGGAAGGCGAAAAACCTCCAGGGCCTCTTCCAATCTGCCCTGGAGGAAAATTCCTTCCTGACCCCAAATATGGCGATCAGCTAAACCCTGAGCATATGGGCAAGATTCACCAGCCAGATACAACAGAAAATTCTTTCCTGGGTAACTCAGATCCCACCCCATCTAACATCCCATCACAGGCTATTAGGCCTATTTACCATGAATATTTAAAGATCAATTAATTACCAAAATCATGTTATCCCATCATACCATCTCCTCCATACACTTATCGAGTTTAATCTCAAAGCCAGATAGATCTTTTGCCCCACTGCTTCCCTTGGAGGGCTATTCCAAAACTTCACTCCTCTGATGGTTAGAACCTTCGTCTAATTTCAAGTCTAAACTTCCTGGTGGCCAGTTTATATCCATTTGTTCTTGTGTCCACATTGGTACTGAGCTTAAATAATTCCTCTCCCTCGCAGGTATGTATCCCTCTGATATATTTATAGAGAGCAATCATATCTCCCCTCAACCTTCTTTTAGTTAGGCTAAACAAGCCAAGCTCCTTGAGTCTCCTTTCATAAGACAAGATTTCCATTCCTCGGATCATCTAAGTAGCCCTTCTCTGTATCTGTTCCAGTTTGAATTCATCCTTCTTAAACATGGGAGACCAGAACTACACACAGTATTCCAGGTGAGGTCTCACCAGTGCCTTGTACAACGGTACTAAAACCTCCTTATCCCTACTAGAAATACCTCTCCTGATGCATCCCAAGACCGCATTAGCTTTTTTCACAGCCATATCACATTGGCGGCTCATAGTCATCCTATGATCAACCAATACTCCAAGGTCCTTCTCCTTAGAAGGTTACGTCTAATTGATGCATCCCCAGTTTAAAACTAAAATTCTTGTTATTAATCCCTAAATGCGTAACCTTACACTTCTCACTATTAAATTTCATCCTATTACTATTACTCCAGTTTACAAGGTCATCCAGATCCTCCTGTATGATATCTCAGTCCTTCTCTAAATTGGCAATACCTCCCAGCTTTGTATCATCTGCAAACTTTATTAGCACACTCCCACTTTTTGTGCTGAGGTCAGTAATAAAAAGATTAAATAAGATTGGTCCCAAAACTGATCCTTGAGGAACTCCACTGGTAACCTCCAGCCTGACAGTTCACCTTTCAGTAGGACCTGTTGTAGTCTCCCCTTTAAACAATTCCTTATCCTTATTTCTAACATCTTCCTAAGTTTCCCTTTTATCTTCCCGTTTTTTTTAACAACATTTGCTTTGGTCAGCGCAGGGTTTCTGAAACATGGGTAATTCAAGCCAGCCATGTCAGCAAGAGCAAATGAAAAGGGCTCAATGCAAATAGGATGAAATTTAACTGTGTCTTCCCTTCTGAGAATTCCCAGCTGTGGGGAGTCCCCATTGGCCATTGAAGTGGCTCCTTCATACCCATCCCTTGTAGCCCCTGGTACATTCTTGGAGACCACTGCCAGCTGGCCTTTGAGGGGTAAGGTCGGGTAGATATTCAGACAGATATAACAAGATCCACCTCCCACATTTGCTGCAGCTGAGATCAGCTCCGTGAAGGAAAGACCTTTTCCAGAGTCTTCATTCATCAGGAATATCATGGTACACAATAGTCAATGTTACCAACATTAGCCAGCATTTACTAGTTACCAGAGAGTGGCACCTGAAGTGCCCCAGTTACTTTCTATTTTAAGTAATATGGGAGCAACTGCTTAGGGATGCCACCGTGTGGTAACTGAGACTTTATATACACTTTTTAATGATGACCCCTGCAGCAGAAAGTTACTCCAGTAGCTAATCACAACCTAATCAATGCAACACGTCACTCCAGTGTGCTGGTGCCATTTTCAGATACAGAACAGTGTGTACTGTATGCAGTTAATTCCCTGTTTTAAATGGATTGTAATTTCTCACTCCCGACATGATATTTGTGCATTTCCTCCACTGCTGGCTGCAGCACGTCTTTGAAGCCAGTCCCTAATTCTTTCCTCCACTGCTTAAGGTATTGAGTTTGTTTGATCAAATGTCTTTACAATGTAACCCAGTTACAGGACACCACCCATGTGGCACCAGAGGCTCAGTTTTGGAGGAGGAAGAGATGACCTTTATAATGTCATGTGTCCAAGACCATAGTTACATGGCAACTAAGCACTTAGGTAAGGGGCCGATTAAGTTGTGATTTGGCACCATACCACCCTAATGGATGGACATAGTCAGACAAGAGTTCAGGTGTGTGCATCGTGCATGGGGTTTTGAGGGCATGGTTCTCAGATGAGAACATTGAAACAGCTGTCTGTGTGCCTCTTATGGACCTTACAAGGAAATGCCTCTGCTACTCTAGATCTACTCAGCCTCAAGTTTCAAAGATATACAGTGTGTTCTGCCAGGACACCAGACAAGCTGATGGCTGGTATGTGAAAAGGGAGGTTGGAGGTGTAAATATGTTCTACATCTTCTTCATTATAGGAGTGTGGAATATTTATTATAAATAGAGACAAAGTGGCAGTAAACTTCTCTGTTACCTCACTGTGACAAGCTGGTTTCTTAATTCTAGCTGAATGTTGATTATTTGTCTAATGATCCGATCTAAACTTGAAGCACGCACTAAGTTGCAAGAACACATGCAAATATACTGAAATATTTTTGTAAGGGCAATTTACGGGCCAATTCCTGCTTTGAAATGAATCCTACTTGCATGGTTTTTTTTAAAAGGCCATAGAACTGAATTCTCCACATATGTGAAATCCATGGCTGCATGCTCAGATTTTATGGATGCAGTTGCACATTTACACATACAATATGTGTGCTTCATGCATACATTTTTTTTGTCACAGGCCCTTATTTACACTTTCTGAAATGTTTATCCTGAATGACGTGTCCAGCTGATTAATTCCACTGTAATGTTCTATGTTTCCAACTACTGTAATGTAGTTATGATCTCTTTTCCCACATAAAGCTCTCATGCTGGTCTATGAGAGTTGACTGGAAAGACTGATTCTTTGGAATATAGGATTTATTGTATGTATATACTGTGACAAAGTTCCTGTTCTACCTTGGTGGGTCTTGCGCTTATTGGTGGATTTGCTCGCCTTGGAGCTTCACGGCAGCCCTCAGCTTGGCCATTTTCAAGGTTGACGACTCCTGTGACTGACGAGGAGTTCGGAGGATTTGGGGGGAACCTGGGCCCACACTCTACTCCAGGTTCCAGCCCAGGGCCCTGTGGAATGCAGCTGTCTAGAGTGCTTTCTGGAACAGCTGTGCGACAGCTACAACTCCCTGGGCTACTTCCCCATGGCCTCCTCCCGACTCCTTCTTTATCTTCACCATAGGACCTTCCTCCTGGTGTCTGATAATGCTTGTACACCTCAGTCTTCCAACAGTCCACGTTCTCATTCTCAGCTCCTAGTGCCTCTTGCTCCCAGCTCCTCACATGCACACCACAAACTGAAGTGAGCTCCTTTTTAAAACCCAGGTGCCCTGATTAGCCTGCCTTAATTGATTCCAGCAGCTTCTTGATTGGCTGCAGGTGTTCTAATCAGCCTGTCTTAATTGTCTCCAGAAGGTTCCTGATTGTTCTGGACCCTTCCCTGTTACCTTACTCAGGGAAAAGGGACCTACTTAGCCTGGAGCTAATATATCTGCCTTCTGTTACTCTCCTATAGCCATCTGGCCCGACCCTGTCACAATATACAAAGACAACTTTAAAGACGTGTCAGAGTTGATTTACCAGAGAGGGCTATAGTGCATCATGAATCTTGATTCACTGAAGCTGGCTTGTTACTGGGGGTTGGGTAACTTAAATTACATGACACAAAAAGGCTGTGAGGAGAGCTCCCTTTTGGAGGAGGGGAAGATTGTATTTCAGAGAGGCCAGATCAGCATAAATAAAATAATGACCTCTTGAAGTTTGAAAACTCAAGGGGAGTGAGCAGAGAGGGGACCACTGCTGAAGAAGGACTTCAGAAGTAGGGGAAAGGATGAGATGAAAATGGTGTGGTGAAGTAATTCCATGGTGAGTGTTCAGCACCTGGTGGACAATTTTCAGTTGGATTCAGGAATGGGTAGAGTACCGCTTAAGGGGGATCGGGGATCCAGCTTTCTGTAAAAGGAATAGCAAAACTGCCATGTACTGTATGATGCTCTTGGAAGTTTAGATAGAAGGGTTGAGCAGATCACAGAAGACAAGTCGGAAATCATGACAAAAGGTGAAATCCTGGCCCCACTGAAGTGAAAGATGGCTTCAGCTGAGCTAGGGTCAAGGCAAGGCCACATTTGCTCACTATTCCAGAGGAGTGATATTCTTGAGCATGAATTTTCTTGTTTCTCTCCTCTGGACATACTGCCTAGCTACCTTGCTGCCTTTTCCTCTGTTCTCCTTGATGTTCGCTTCCTACAGGTGGCACCAACTCCTGAGGATACTTCCTCATCCTCCTCCTCATTTCCTGATGCTGTGAAAGGCTTTCCTTTAGCAATGAAGTGCCGAGGACATCTGCACAAGCAGCTGGGGAAACTTGGAGAGCCAGCATCATGTGACCTGTCATCTTTCTGCTGACAACCAGCAAGTGCTTTACAGACTATAGTTTGAGAATGGTTGCTTTAACACATTTCATAGTCGTTTCCCAAGGGAAAAATGATTTTTTTTATTAACCTTTTCTTGTGTAATGTAATATCTGTTATTGTGCTTTAAAGTTTTTCCATATGCCATAAGTGTATCTCCAGTCCTTACTCTGCCCTCTCACCAAGCAGTCTGCCTCTGTGATATAATACTTTTGTTCCAAAATTAAGACCATTAGGGGAGATGAATGGACAGAGCTGTCTCACATGAAGAGTGTAAAATATCAAAGCATATGAGCAAACACCTCTTTTATGTTCTGGATTACTGTGGGATGTTTTCACTTCTATGAATGTTCACAGTCTGATTGAAATCTCCCAAATTTATAAAAAAGATGAGATTTTTTTCTTTTAAATCCAGACTGCTGAACTTTTCTCGACATCAAGATAGGCTCAAAAACATGCTGTAGCTATGTCAGGAAGATAGAAACAGATATCTCCACACTCAACAATGTGTTTCTATCAGCTGTTTTGTTAGCGTTGTATGGTATCTGGTATTATGTATACACACATACATACAGTTGCTGTCTGTGACATTGTTAAATTAGAAGGTATATCTCTCAATTTCTCAGACAGGTCAATTGTCTACCACTCCACAAAGTGTTAGACATCCTCAGCTTCCCTACATTATTTTCATTAGAACGGAGTGAGTCATTCATTGCAAGTAATTTATCCAGTGAATGTAGGTGCTTGTTTCAACATGACTTTGAATTTTTTGCTTTCCACAAAGATCCACCTGCCAGAATACCTCAATTGCATAACAGTGGTGAAAACCAAACATACAAAGAGCTGAGTATGGCTGAAGTGAATTTGTCAAGAAATTCAGATGAATATCTCTGGGAAAACTATGTGCTATCATCTTTCATCTCTCATTTTCACAGAATAACATAAGAATCTGACATCAAATCTACTTGCAATACAACCACACACTTTTTAAATATTCCAGGTTGCCAGCATGTCAGCTTTGAACTTCCCACACATGTTTAATTCCACATGCTTAGGTCACTGAGATTTATGCTTTAAACTACAGTGCTATTGCCATATGATGACTTTGTTCTAACATCAGGAGGTGAAATGTTGGTTGTTCCACACCTGACCTCACCAACTTATGCAGTAGTCCCAGGCTGCTGCCCCTCTTGAAAACCATGGAGAGCAAACTCCAATTAATAAATTTGGGCAGGAATCAACCCAATAATCCACAAATAAGCCAGTTTCCATTCCACAAAAGACTCAGAAGTGTTAGTAGACATGCTTTTTTCAGCAAATATACTTTGAGGATGGAAAAATCTGTCAGGATGTCTGTACTACAAAGAAATTCAGTCCCATGGTCCATCTTGTCCTGTATCCTGTCTCCAGCAGTCGCCAGTACCAGAAAGCTTCAGAGGAAAGTGATAGAAAATACCTGCTCCAGACAGTTATGGAATAATCAGTTTATAGGAAACATTTATTTCTAATCCCCATCAGTTAGAGATTGGCTTTATTTTCTTGTAAGTAAATCAAGAAAATTGTGAGACTTAAGGGCCTGAAATTTGTTGTTGTTTTTATTCCATTTTATACATGGTTTGAACTAAGCATTGAAAGTCAAGTATCTTTCTCATGTCAGAGTGAGTGGTGCTCTTCAGGCTGGCACAGCAACATTGGGAATGAATGAACACAAGTCTCCAGTATAAGAATTCAAGACAATACACAATATTCCGGCTCAGAAGCCATGAGTGTTCCCATTTCTGCCAATTTAACTTTGAAGCTACATGACTCTCTTGTGCAGGCCCACATACACTGGGTCTGATTCCGTTGTTGCTTACACTAATGTGTAAAATCAGTGGAGTCATGGCAAAGTAAACAGATGTGAGATCCGAATCAGGCTGAGCATTCCCAGGAGACATATTTTTTCAGTGTGGACATCTATTAATATTAGCACCACAGGAACAAAAGCTCAAACAATCTCCTCGTCTGTGCAAGAACAGAGGACACAAACTACTGGGGATGCATGCTTGGCTTGAGAAGTGTGAAGGGTAGTTAGACCACTATAGGGTTATTTCACCCTTCCCTGGGCCTGCGCACAAGTCCCCTCTCTGTGCCCAGGAAGGATGAAGAATAGTGGGACTGATGTGGGGGATGCACAAAGGTTAATCTTGTGTGTGGGGATCCCATAGAATATTTAACACTGGCAGTCAGTACTGACTTGTATGCTTTCCCTGCCACACTGAGAACTTCCTGCATGTGGGGGAGATGTTTTAGGGGCAGTAACCAGTGAGAAACCATCTGTATTGCCATATTGGTTGGTATAGTGTGATCCAAGGTTAGTGCTGGAAGCACAAGGCCTCTGGGAGATTCTGGGAGATCTATGGGTTATAGAGGTTGAATCCCCTTTAGGCGAAGTGGGTAAACCCTGCTTGCCCTCTTTCCCCAGATTTATGGAGATGAATTCACAGTTTTCCCAACACAGAAATGGACCATGTTCAGGGACCAATTTAGTCCAAAGTAATAATGGCAAAGAAATCACCAAATAGCAGCAGCTTTGGTGTGCTTTAGAGGAAATTTCTGCTAAGAATCCCAGTTCTGAAAACTGGTAATAATAAACACTGTTAAATAGTAAAGACGCAGCAAATAGGACAGGAGATCAGAAACCAATGAGAGAGAGACACAGAAGTGAAGACAGGAAGATTGGCGGGAGGAGCACTGTGACTATTCAGCCTCATTATGGTTGAATTCGTTGTAGCCCTCTGCACCGTGGGAGGGTAGGAAGGTCTGAAGAGTGAGCCCTAATTAAAATCAGCTGATCCACATGAGAGATGACTTTCTCCTTGCATGTCTTTGTGCTGAGTGCATTTAATTAGGTGCAGAGTGCTGATCGTGCTCAGTGGGATTAAAATTAAAAGTGCATTTGCCAGCTATTTTTAGTACAGTAGTGATATCCAGGGACTTAGCCATTCAAAACCTCAGGGCTAAAGAGACAAAGAAGCTGTACTTCCTGTGCTTTGCAAATAGCTTTGGAGTTTGAGCAGCATTTCTCTACACCTGCCTTTTTTGAAGCCACAAAGCATTGAAATTTTAATGTCTACATTCCCAATGATTATTTATAATGATAACATTATTAGCTGGGTTTAATGTTCTAGTTGTTGTGAACATAAACTTGAACATATTTTGTCAGGGGCTATTAATAGAGGGTAAAACATTGGGGATCTTTGTGTTTTTCTTTTAGCCTGAGGAATTTTAGGCACATGCTGTTTTCTATTACTTTTATATTTTATTTCAACTGCATCTTTGGCTCACAGAGCATTTCTGGACAGAGGGAGTGCCTGAGAGCTTATCTCACTTTCAGTTTTTAATTTTCAGTGAACAAGCAGGCTTCTAAGCAAAAGTGCTTGACCAAATAGAGAATGATCTTTACTGTCCCAGACCCAGAAACTGTTGCATCTTAAACGCTTGAGAAACAAACTGCAACCTCTGGGGCTGTTGCATCTTAATACTGCATTCACTGAGTGTATATAATATGGGGATAAAGTTGAATGCTGATTGGAACCTATATATAGTATACCGTGCTATAAAACAGCCACACAGTGCTATCAAGCCTTAAATGCATAACTTTGTTGGATGTACATACTGGGCCAAATTCTCTAGAATTGCAGCTGCATACTTTTATGTACGTATCTATTACGTGTTGTTTTCTCTCTTATACTTTCCGTGGGGGAGAAGCATGTACAACAGAGGTCTTGTTTTGGTAGTTTGGGTTTGTTTAATATACCTGTTGCTCTGTGTTTAAGTTACAGAAGGCAGATCAAAGAAATGGATCTTGCACTTGGAACGGAAGGCAGTTAGATTTGTGACGGTCCTTAATTCCTTGGGGAACTCGTTGCGCAGTCTCACGGCCCCTGAGGAAGCTCTCAGATGAGCTTTGCCCGAATTGTAGAGCATTCCATTGTGTCAGAGTTGTAGGTGTTAACCAGTCTTCATCTGAGAGCTTTATGCAGTCTTTTAGATAGTCTGGGCTTAGGTTATGGAACTCCTTGAAGATAAGAACTAAGACCTTGAACTTGATTTGGTGTCCTGTTGGAAGCCAGCGTAGGAAGCAGAGGACAAGTTTGATCTGCTCATAGTAGCCTGTAGTCCTGGGGCGATATGCTGCACAGTTTTGTACTAGTTAGTACCTAGACAGTGGAGGCTTCATGCTCAAGTATCGTACTGCTGTACTCCAGCCAAGAGCTGATGAAGACGTGAATAACTGAGGCCCGGTTATTGTCCTCCAGGATGGAATGGAGTCTCCTAGCCAAATGCAGATGGTAGAAAGTGTTACTCATGGATGCTGCTGTGCAAGTGCTTAGTATCAGTGAAGATCCAGAAGTAATTTTAAACTACAGATTGAATTGACCAATTCTGGGAGTGTATCTATCTTCAACCCACAGAGACTGCACCTTAGCTGCAAATTCTTCGAAATGGTTTCCTGTGCCCACCAGCATCCAGGGCCATCCCTACCCTACACAAATTTCCATGTGCCCTGCGCAGCTGCGTGCTGCTCCAGCCTCTGCTCCACCTCTTCCTCTTGGCCCCCGCCCCTGCTCCATCCCAGCCCTGCCCCCACTCCTCTGAGGACTGCAGCAGGGCCGTGCCTGCACACCCGGTGGCGGGAAGTGTAGCAACCTGGCCCCAGCTGCGCCACCAGTGAGTGCTGGGGAGCGGTTCCTCCTGCCCTCCAAGCCAGCCTCCGCCCCATGGAGGCCTGCCCCCCCCGCCCCATGGGGGGGCTGCGTAGGGCTCCAGAATAGCTGGGGACGGCCCTGCCAGCATCACCTCTGTCTTGCTTAGGTTCATCTTCAACCAGCTGTTCTTCATCCATGAGTTGATCTCATCAAAGCCATCTCAGTGGTAGTGGTATGGTCACAAATATAGGTCACATTGTATATCATCTGCATATATCATCTGCATCCACATCATCTGACCAGGTCATCTGTTGGTTGCATGTAGATGTTGAAAGGGACCGAGGCGAGAATCTATCCTTGTGGGACTCCACAAGTGAGGGGCCTAGTAGTGGAGTTAGTTTACCATCACTATTCCTTGGGTAGATCCCTTCAGGAAGCCCTCAAATTATTGTAGTGCATCACCCTGGACCTCCAGCCCAGCTGTAAGGCGAGGCAGCAGTATCTTATGGTTGACAGTGATGAATGTTGCAGAGAGATCCAGGAGGATGAAAATGGATCTCTGGCCTTTATCCATGGGCAGGAGGAGGTCAACCATCAGTGGCATTATAGCACTTTCAGTTCCAGGTCCTGGGGTAAACACAGATTATGCCAGGTCTAAAACGTTATCTTCAGTTAGATGATCTTGTAGTTGGCTTTTAGCTAGTTTCTCTGAGCTTGCTCAGAAATGGAAGATTGACACTGGGGGAGTAGTTGGCTAGAACTGATGTATCCATTGCAAGAAGTCTCACTGCACAATTTACAGGAACCTAAGTTCCCTCTAAGCTGTGGGTTCATGCAGCAGCCTTTTAAGTGCTGCTCATGTGCTCAGGCTGTGGCGGGGAGAGATGTCTCTTCCCCCAGACCCAGGCCAGCCTTGGCCCGGACCTGCCGTGGCCAGAGAAGAGGAACCTCTCCCCACCCCAGTCCAGGTGCTGCTGCAGGGAGCGAGAGCTGCTGGGAGTCCTCTCTCCTTGCCGTAGCCCCGGGGCAGCCTGCACCCAAAACCCCTCATCCCCAGTCCCACCCCAGAGCCTGCACCTCCAGCTGGAGCCCTCACCCCTCTTCACCCCAACCCTCTGCCTCAGTCCTGAGCCCCTCATCCCCGGCTTCACCCCAGAGCCTGCACCCGCAGCCAGAACCCTCAGCCTTCCACCCCAACCCTCTGCCCCAACCCTGAGCCCCCTCCCACACTCCAAACCCCTCAGCCCCACCCCCACCACATGAATTTTGTTATGTGCACCAATATGGAGGTGATGTTTCACACAAAATTCATTCTGCACATGGGCGGGAAAAATTAGAGGGAACACTGACAGGAACTATTACAATTTTCACACACATATTTGAGGTTTATGGTTGCAAAAATGTTGACATGCAATTGTAAATATGCAACTATCCAAATGTTAACATAGTATGTATGCAAATTCACAGGGGCTATTTTGAAGGCCAGAGCAGGACCTGTTTGAAATGTTGGCTATATAATTTGATGTGGGAGTTAATTGACATCGGGGCTTAGATGCTGGGATAGGCACCTTAGATACAAAATTACTTTCAGGAACTAGTATAGATGTGTCTGTTTATCTTAGTTTTTTCTAATAAACCCTCAGTTAGGCTAAAAGTCTAGAAACGTTTTGCCTGTTAGTAATAAACTGCTGAAAAACAATCTGAGTTAGTCATAAAGAAATTCAAAATCCTGTCTCTAAACGTTAAAGAATTCAAGATAATTTGTGCTGTGTTTGTCCAGAAAATCACTGAAAATCATCGCTAGGTATATTGTTTTGTTTATAGAGCAGTTCCAGCTTTCTAACAAAAAACATTCTATTTATTAGGTTTCAGAGTAACAGCCGTGTTAGTCTGTATTCGCAAAAAGAAAAGGAGGACTTGTGGCACCTTAGAGACTAACCAATTTATTTGAGCATCAGCTTTCGTGAGCTACAAAAGTGAGCTGTAGCTCACAAAAACTTATGCTCAAATAAATTGGTTAGTCTCTAAGGTGCCACAAGTCCTCCTTTTCTTTATTCTATTTATTAAATGTCCACACCAGGGTCATTTCTAAACATGTCCACTGGGTGGCCGTCGAGGAACACACATACTTTTCTGCTGGCAAAATATATTAGGGTTTAACTTTGTGTCCTATTCTGATCATACACTAGAGTGCAGTCTCCCAGCAAAAGCATCATATAGAGCAGGGGTCTGCAACCTTTCAGAAGTGGTGGGCCAAGTCTTCAATTATTCACTCTAATTTAAGGTTTCGTGTGCCAGTAATACATGTTAACATTTTTAGAAGGTCTCTCTCTATAAGTCTATAATATATAACTAAACTATTGTTGTATGTAAAGTAAATAAGGTTCTAAAAATGTTTAGGAAGGTTCATTTAAAATTTAAATTAAAATGCAGAGCCCCTGGACCGGTGGCCAGGACCCGGGCAGTGTGAGTGCCACTGAAAATCAGCTCCCGTGCCGCCTTTGGCATGCGTGCCATAGGTTGCCTACCCCTGATATAGAGGTACAGATATTGCCAGTCTCAAGGAGAGAGAGCAGGAGCCACAATCACTCATTGGTGCACAGTCTTGACTATTGTCCTATCTCCTCCTACCACTGGGAATGTAAGGAGGGAGAAGTCCCTGTGAGTCCCTAGGATCAGAGACTGTAATTGCCCATGGTTCTTTCACAGATCAGGAAATGGGGATTGGGAGAATCATCTCCCATCTCTTGAACCATCTTCCTCCCTCCATTCTTCCCAGCTGAAGGGACAGTCACTACAGGGATCGATATGTGTAAACAGAAGTGCCAAAGTACTGCAAGAAAGCTGTTCTGGTGGTTATTCCAGAATCAAGGAAGTCGCAAATACCCTGGAGGAAATCTAACTTGACAGTGTCCAGGACTTGATTCTGACATTAAACACATCGGTTTGACATGGGTATACTTCATTGGCTGCAGTGATGTCATCCTTGATTTACAGAGATGTAACTGTGATGAGAATCAGACCCCAGAGGCTCAAGAGAGTTCAGATAAACTTTGGATAAACATCCATGCTTTTGAGAGCTTTTCTGAATGGAGGCCTTAGCTCATCAAGGAACTTCTCTGTAGGAACCTAAGTGAAAGACCATGAAGTGTTGCAATGACTTCAATCCAGTGACATGGGAGCATAAAGGGGAAACATGGTCACATGCAAATGCAACCCTGTGCAGCCTCCCTGCATCTTTTTTTCAGGCACAGGACAATTACAAGAGCTTCATGTCCTGCACTATCTCCACATGTGCTTGGGCCAGGGGTGTGCACTGTCTTGCCTCTTCCCCATGAAGTGCTGGCTGGCACAGCTGAATCAGCCTGGGGTTGGTAGTTGATAGGCAGTGGGAATCTGCTACTGGTGTGGAGCAAAAGAGAAGAAAGGAAAGGTTCATTCTAGAGCTGGTCACGAATTTTCTGCCAAAGTGTTTGAGGTTTTTTAAAGGAAAATGCAGCTTCTGCAGAATTGAATTTTCCCAGTGGAAATTACGAGTTAGCTGAAACGTTTTCCATATTCCCTCTAATATGCGACCCAGATCAAAGCCTTTCAGTTTGTCAAGCTGAATCTAAAGGTTTCATTTTGTGTCATTTTAACCTTCACCTGAACTGCGATGATGCCTCAGGAGTTGTAATTTCGGCGTCTCATGCATTTACTCTCCCCTGTGGACTGGGCTCCCTACCTGGACAGCCTCTTCCGTGAAGAACCATGGTCTCTGCTCTGTTTGAACCAATGTGATGTATCTGACTGTGGTGCAGCATGAAAGAAGTAGTTTAGGAAATTCTGATTTTCAACCAGCTCTGTTCATTTCCTGGCATGATGCAGCCACCTGTACCCCGCTCTTACACATACACATAAATGCATGATGTAGGCCTTTGGTTGCCATGAGTACTAATTTGCCTATTGCAAGTGTAAGTGGAGCAGTAGCAAGTTACAGGGTTTTGGGGTTTTTTTCGTCTTTCCACCATACATATATGAAAAGCCAGCATTCTTGGCTCAAAACCTGCAGGATTACTATGAAAAGTTAAAACATGATGCTGGAGCCAATCAGCCCTTACAAGCTACACCTGAGGGGAATTTTTTCTTAGGGAAGTCATTAAAATGTTCTTCTTTTCTCTTGATTAGATGTGACTGTTATGATTTAAACGGGGAGCAGCATCTTGTTCATGGATTCCAATATAAATGGCAGTGGGGGCCTTACTGTTCCAAAGCCATGACTTTAAATCAGCATAGTTCCTCTGTCAAAGTGGATTATTGCAAAACACTGCACTACAGAACCCACCCCCTCCAACAGTTTCAAGGGGATCAGGGAGGGAGGGAATGCACAGAGAAAGGGATGGAACTAAGAGAGAGATATACAGAGTTCTGCGCCAAACAGTCACAAAGATTTAAGGATTGGACGTCACATGGATTATTAACAAATCTGTTTGCAGCCAAATACATTTAAACCACTAGATGCAAAAAGGAACTGCCTCCAATTTGTGTCTCTTCCATCTATTTAGAGCCTTACAATGACACAAAGAACAAAGATGTCCTGAAAACGGAAGTGCAGACTCGCCTTTCAGAGAAGCCTTTTGGTGTTTGAAGGGAGCTGGCTGGGCTCCAACAGGCAATGGGTGCAGAAAATTAATGAGAAAATTAGGAAAGGGGGTGTACAAAAGTCAGCCCCAAGAATAACAATCTTCCCTAACTGCTCTGATTTTAATCCTAGCAAAGTGCAGATGTGTCATCTAGAAAGCTGTTGATGCTACTTCACTTAATATACTTCTGCATATTTAATATTATTGGCCAGATCTTCAGCTAACGTCGGTATAGCATTTATACCAGCTGAGGATCTGTCAGTATCCCTACCAGTAATACATTAGACAGTATTTGAACATTTGACAATTAATTTTAAAAAGTATCTAAGCATATGCTCTTCTGCTTACAGGTGATGTCAGCTGCTCGAAAAGTTGCAACTGCTGATGCTGAGACAGTCCTATTAATTGGACATTGGTGCATCTATTCTCCCTGTGTGGCATATAATAGTTTTGTTTCCTGAAGGATGTAATACTTTGGTCTAATTCTGGTTGTTGGGTTTGGTGTGGAGTAGGCTGGCGGGTCTTGGTGGCCTGTGATATACGGGAGGTCAGACTACATGTTCTGCAGGTCCCATCCCCAGAGAATTATACTGTTAAAATTGTTGCTTTGAAAGTTCAGACTCTTTAATGAGTTCAGTTATTTGAGGAGGTGAGAATAATCTATGGTAAATGTCTTGTTGTGATTCCATTGTTTTAGAAAAAGAACAATAGGTCATTAACACTGTGACTAACCCAGGCAGGCTTGTTCCCTTGCATATAGCAGGATGAAATATATTGGTTTTTCAAATGAAAATTGGTCTATTTTTAATCAAAATTCATTTCTTTAGACATTTTTTATGGCTTTTCTGACAGAAATAAAGTGAACATTTTTCACTTGTGGAAAGCCAAAAACAACCAAAACAATTTTTTGTTTTTGAAAATTAAAAAAAAAGAAGAGAAAAGAAAAGATTTCAATCTGCCCTAGTAGATGTCCCATATGGATAAGCAAATTGTAGTTCTTAATGGGCGATGCTGCTGTAGTTTTTCTTAATGGACTGGGTCATGTCAGTAGATCTGCATCTAGAGAGGAAAGTATTTGAGTCGATTTCTCTCCCCCTTCCACCTAGGAGAACTTTGTGCTTCCATATCATTATCCCCCATCTCTGTGGCCCCTGCAGAGAACTCCTGACATGTCTCCTGCAATGGCAGAGAGCAGGGAGTGGGCAAACCACTGCTGGAGACTGGCTGAATCACATTGTTGTCTATGAAAATTAGTCAAAAAATCCTGGGGCCCTTCTGCAATCCTGGGCTCCTATGTGACTTGCAGAAGTCCCTGATAGCATGATAGCAACAGAGCTCCTGTGGTCCACAGCTAATATGGAGGCATCCCTGTGCATCCCTGATTTGGGGTGGGCCCCGAGGCCTTTCCTGTTAGACAGGATGTCATGGGGAGATCTCAGGGAGGGAATCTTCACAGAATCTTCCTGCTACCACCCTCACTCCTGCTTGCTTTTCCATGGAAAGCAATGATCTGAGCTAGTATTTCTTTTATAAAAATCCCCATAAACCTTTTCCAAAAAGCTATTGTGTCAGCTCTCATATATCATTATGAGAGGATTAATGAACACCAAAACAAAATGAAATTCATCCTCAGCCACCTGAAGTCATTTAAATGATGCTAAGAGACTATTTTAAACTCTGACGAGC
This sequence comes from Lepidochelys olivacea, assembly GCF_965140295.1. Classification (NCBI taxonomy): domain Eukaryota; kingdom Metazoa; phylum Chordata; order Testudines; family Cheloniidae; genus Lepidochelys; species Lepidochelys olivacea. The sequence goes on from NC_140422.1 coordinate 29,835,756, forward strand.
ACAGAAATCCCATGTTAAGGCTGAAATATTGGGTGACAGTGGCTTGACTTAATTCTGGAGGATGAGTTCAAATGTTGAGGCTTATCCAAATGTCTTTGCCTCTGTGGGCAAAATTGAGGCATTAAAACCAAGTCGCTTTGTGGTTGAATACTTTATATATGTTCAGCTATAACAGGGGTTCTCAAACTGGGGGTTGGAAACCCTCCAGGGGTCATGAGGTTATTACATGGGGGGTCACAAGCTGTCAGCCTCCACCCCAAACCCCGCTTGCATCCAGCATTTATAATGGTGTTAAATATATTTTAAAAAGTGTTTTTAATTTATAAGAGGGGGTCACACTCATAGGCTTGCTATTTGAAAGGGGTCACCAGTACAAAAGTTTGAGAACCAGTGAGCTATAAAAATATGTAATGTATCATTTCATTGCATGAAATATTACATAGCTACTATAGGAAAGATAGGTCTTACTTTTCATGGCATATAATGGGAAGGATGGTCTTGACGTTAACGCTTTGGACAGGGGGTCAGGAGATCTGGGATTCAAACCCAGCCCTGCCATGTACTTCCTGTGTGACTTTGGGCAAGTCACTCATGCTCTCTGTGCCTCAGTTCCCTATCTGTAAAATGGAAATGTGATTACTTCCTTTGCATGTCTTGTCTATTTAGAATGTAAGCTGTTTGAGACAGACACTGTGTCTGGCACAGTGGGAAAGTAGCCTTGGTGGGGGATTCCAGGAGCCACTGCAATATAAATTTAATAATGACAAGTATCAATACCAACTGAATTTTGTGTCATTCGCAATCTGAAATATTCTTCCATGAAGGTCCAGGAGCCTGTTTCTTGTACAATTATTTCTTTATCTGTCTATTGCAACCCATACAGTCTTTTTCATCTCTTTCCAATAGGGAGCAGATAGAGGTCCTGAGTGACACTTTTACAGATGTGTTCTTTTTCCCAAATGCATCATTTGCCCAAACCACTAGCCTCATTTGTGGTTGTTCAAATCACTTCAATGAGGTTGTCTAGTTCTTTTATGGGAGGTGGTTTTCTGAACCATGTCTCACCATTTTCCTTACATTACTTGGCATGAACCATTAGAAACTATTAAAGTATTTTTCCCTGGTGCTTGAATTTGAGACCCGTAGCTGACATCTGGTATAGAACCCTTCCTTCTGAAGGAAATACCTTTACTTTTCCAGATAATGCAAAGCCTTCTCATCCTGTCCACCATTTTTGCATGTAATGGCCACAAAACATTTTAGTTCCCTGTTCCTGCTCTCAGCATATACCAACAATGTATCACACCTTACAGATTACAATATCTCTACACAAAAGGAAAACTTAACAACTGAATTGCTATCTGAATTCTGAATGTTCTTGACACTGTTGTTTTAATTCAGATGCTAATTTAAATTACATGGAGTCTTGGTTTTTTGGTTTTTTTTGAAAGAGATTTAAAATGAAAGTACACTATGGTCCAGAGGGACAAAAAAAGTATTTTCACTAGTTAGAGTTCACTGCATAACAATAAGTGGTGGAAGAAAGCAGCTGCGAGGGGTTCCGGATGGCCGTTACTAACGAGTGAAATTGTCTAAAACTGTTTAGTCTACCATCTCATGTTGCCACTTTTATTTATACCATGTTAGTCTTTCAGTTGCATTATTTAAATCAAATTTTTAGCTATTTAGTTAATTAATTTAGCCTTCTGCTTTAGTTTCACTTTTATGGGCTGATGAGCTAAAGTGGCTTGAGGTTAAACAAAAGCAAGTCCAAACATTAAAAGGGTCTGCTGGATCCGACTCTGCAGAAATTCAGCAGACAGATGAAGCAAGACAAAAGTACAGATCTGCCCTATATTCTGCCAGTCAATGGCTATGCTGATGGGAGTCAAGTAATGTTTGTGTCCCCAAGTTGTAAAATTTCTGAAAGAAGTGAAGGTACAGGCATGACATCTCAGCATTGACTAATATTCTTCAGCAGTTTTGAAGAACAGATTGAAAACCTCTGTGAAAAGTGGCATACATTGTTCAGGAAATGGAAAGGAAATCCAGACTGATTTGGCTCTTGTTCACATGAGATTGGCTAGTGAAGCATTCAGGGCATTCTTTCTGGAAGTTATAACTTCTTATTTTCAAATGTCTTTTGACGGAACTGAGGCATCCTGTCATGCCAAGAGCTCTTTGCAGTCCGTTTACTGACAGGATAACTCCCTGAATGCTCTAAGTTTATTAATTTCCACTACTGATAGTCATTATTATCTCTATTTATGACTCAGCACCTAACTTGCACTCATCTCTAACTCCTTTTTTGTTTTGACTCATTCCCTTGCTTATCCCACTTTGTTTCTCCATCTCTCCTCAGTTATCCTCTCAGACCTTGGCAGTGATGTGCATTGCTTTCTAAAGTTAAAGACAAAGCTATGTTACTCAATGGGTCATGCACTGTGCTCTTCAAATCCCCACTTAAAATTCACCTGTGTGGTGAGGCCCACAAAATGCTCAACGATGGCCAGGCAGCTGGTGTACTATGACCAAGGCTTTATTACACAATCATAATTATCTCACTTAGTTTGTACTCCTCCTGTCTGCTTGCTGCATCCACTCCTTATTTCTCATCATGTAACTGACTGTAACGCTTTGGGTCAGGGACTGTGTTTTCATTGTATGTGTGTGCAGTGTACAGTGGGGCCCCAGTCACTGATTGTGCGGCACCTATGGGCTATTACAATAGAAATAATGAAGACAGTAATTTATTGTGTTGATGCTTCTGAACGGGATTCACTTTAAAAAGGAAACCAGCAATTTGGCTCACGTTGCTATAAAACCACATACAGCAAAATGCTCATCTGCCTCCAGCAACAGTTCATGACTTCCAGGCACCTCAGGTAGTTGCGTTTGATTAAAACAATCAAACCATTGATTAACTATCTGTTCAGTTTCAGCAGTGTAATGAAATCTGAGTATGGGAAATGCAGGTGTTCTTTTTACAAAAGCCGCCATTCTGCTTTGTAAAGTGAGCCTTGGAGCAACTAACTCATTGAAAATTGCCAAACTTTGCAAACCAAATATCAGTATGAGGATTCAGCAGTTCTGTAATAGATATATATATAAATTTGGGGTTTATCCAGCAGCATAACCATACACATTTATGCAATGTTGTCTTTTTTCCAGTGTTTGGCTCCATATTTTATTTCTGTGCATGTAAACTGAGTGCACACAGGTGATACTTCTGTCCCAACAACTGGAAGATCCTACTGAAAAATGTTAAGATGCTCTACAGGCAAGTCAAGTGAGGTAATGGGAGATTTTTCTTGATAGCAAATGCAGTTTCTCACCCAGTGCAACTGCTAACTGGATAGGTCAAGGAGAACAAGTGAACCAAACATGACCTCCTGAACACAGGAGGTTTTTTTTGTGATTGTCCTGCCATCATGCTAATAAAACCATAAGCTATATCAGTTCAGGCTCTTTTAGTGTTTGAAATCTAAACTCCATTCACTGCACAGTAGTAATTCAAGTAGTCCTTGCTTCTACCACAGCAGGCTTTGGTAAATCCACAGCATGAGGAAGGTCAACAGCACAGGGGTGGGATTATGGTGTTAGGGAGGGGCCATGGGGCTTGTCAGACTAGTATACTGTATTTGTCTTAATCTAGAACAGTCTGGGATTATTTGCATTAATATAGATAAACACATACACCATTTAGATGTCTCAGCATCTATTTATAGCTTCCATATTTTATTCAAGAATTTTACAATTCCAAATATAGTGAACCAGTTAGAGTACTTTATTATAAAACTTATAAAATAATTAAATATTACACTTATATTTTTGCCTTTTTTACACCATAATCCATACTTTCTGACACTATCATTTTCTCTTCTGAACTGTTGTCACTTACTTAAGGAAGTAAGTGATGAAATATAAAGGAAAAGCTATGCATTAATAAATTAATTATTTTACATCAAATAATAAAAGGACACAATTATAAAAACAAAACAAACAAAAAAAAACCCTTGCAGTTTTCCAAGAAAAAAAGTTATAATTATACAAAGTCGAATATCAAGACAGAGCCTAGTTGATTGAGATATGTTTCCAATCAACATTTCTTAAAGTATCAGAGAATACATGTTTTTCATTTAAATTGTTGCAAAAGGAACTGCTAATTTTAACTGACCACTGTCTGGCATTAGTGCTGAGATGGCTAATCCTAGTTTGAAATGATACTTTAAAAAGCAGGAAAATTGAGCTACATTCATCAAAAGAAGTTGTGGGATTGGGTGGAATTAGATAAATATGTCCCTTATAGCCACTCCCCAGAAAATTACAGTAGGACACAGCCCTGTTTCAGTTACAATGGTTTTGGCAAACAGATTGTGTGTTTTTTCCAATGCAGAAACATTTTAAATGGTACCTTTTGATATATGATATCTATTGACTGCTGGATACTGAATGACTACAAATATCATTGCAAGTGCTATAAAATGTTTAAGGAGCCTGATCTAAAAAAGTGTATTTTGAGGATTATGAAAATGTCTAAAAATATAATTGAATTTGATTTTTCTGATTATCTTATCTTTCCAGCTGATTATATTTCATGTATCAATAGTTAACCATTCTGAGAAGTGTATGTGAATTAACAGACTATCCTATTCCTGCTATTTCTCTTTTGCTGACTGATGAACCAAAATTTGCAGAGAAAGTTGAGATAAAAATAAGTTACTCTTCAGCAGATTGGCATTTAAACAATTTATCTTCTGAAAAACATATTTTGAAGTTTTATTATTTAAAAAAAACAAGTTTAAACCTTAAAATGATTTACCTAACGTGCTTAGAATGTTGAAAACGATATAACCATTGAGCTCAATAAATCTTTGAGTTCCTTGAGTTAGTCAAAATGTGAAATTCTATTTTACCTGTATTACACAGCAATACTAAAAGTCCCACATATTCTACTGGCTGAATATTTCTAGGAGTACATTTCAAGTTGCTAGTTAACCACCTCTGAGTTTCTACATTAAGCAGAAAGTGTAATTTTTCAAAACAATAAAAACATTAGCATGATGCCAAACTTGCTTTTCCAGCAGCAAGTCTAATACAGAAGCACCATTTATCTTCGTAGTGCACTATTTACTTAGTGTGGTCACAACACCTGTGATGTGTGACACTGCATGCTCCCAGCAACAGCCATATCATCCTCTCTCTCATGAGAATGGTAGTAAACCTCCTCCTTACTGTGAATGGACATTATCATAACAAATATTGAAAAGAAGCAATGGTGATAGACTGAGATATAGTACACTGCCACACTGTAACCTCCAGCATGGAATTCTCAATCTCTTTTGCTCACATTCTGATAAATTATCCAGATGAGCATTGCTTACCTTATTTTCTTCCTTATCACGTATGACAGTGCACAATGACAGATTTAAAGAGTGACGGGAAGAAGTGCCCTTGCTTGGGAGTGTTCAAGTGATCCGTAGTACTCTGTACTTTAGGGAGGTCAGCAAAAAAACCCAGTCCTGGATCACCATTTATCTAATAATTACTGTACCTCAGATAGTCCCCTAGAAAGGTACTCCACCATACGTCTCTCTTCCATCAGTGGCTTATGTGGCACCAGGTCCTGCCTTAAAGTCAATTGAATTTCAATGTAAACCAGAAGGGAGAATCCTGACATTGCAGGCTTGCAATAAAATATTGCAATCAGTTCTTCCTTGTGCATGATTTACAGCACTGCTTGCCATAAAATTTGTGGTTGCAGACACCATGCTGGGGGACCAGATGACACCAAGGGAAGAAATCCAGACAAGAGGGATCATCTGAAAGAGGGAAATCCAATCACTATGTTTAGCGTGTATTTCAGCAATTCTGCAAATGAGGCAGGACTTCTGCTTATTGATTTCTACACAGTTGCCAATGATGTAAACATGAGGGATGACTCCAGTTAAAGAAGGAGGAAGCCTTGTACACTCTTTTTTTTCCAATATCACTTTCTTTTTAATTTATTAGCTCTACTTCTGATGTCATACACTGTGGCATTAGGAGAGGTAAATGAAACAGTTTATAACACAACATTTTAAAAATAACCTAGGGTGAAATCCTTGGCCCACTGAAGTCAATGAGAGTTTCAACTATTGGCTTTACTGAAGCCAAGATTTCATCCCTTATCACTATATTATTTTACAGATTATAACCACTGCAATAAAACCAACTATTTACACAAATGGGTCCACCACTGAGCCCTATGCTAATGAATCATAGATTCATAGACTCATAGAATATCAGGGTTGGAAGGGACCTCAGGAGGTCATCTAGTCCAACCCCCTGCTCAAAGCAGGACCAATCCCCAATTAAATCATCCCAGCCAGGGCTTTGTCAAGCCTGACCTTAAAAACTTCTAAGGAAGGAGATTCTAACACCTCCCTAGGTAACGCATTCCAGTGTTTCACCACCCTCCTAGTGAAAAAGTTTTTCCTAATATCCAACCTAAACCTCCCCCACTGCAACTTGAGACCATTACTCCTTGTCCTGTCCTCTTCTACCACTGAGAATAGTCTAGAACCATCCTCTCTGGAACCACCTCTCAGGTAGTTGAAAGCAGCTATCAAATCCCCCCTCATTCTTCTCTTCTGCAGACTAAACAATCCCAGTTCCCTCAGCCTCTCCTCATAAGTCATGTGTTCCAGACCCCTAATCATTTTTGTTGCCCTTCGCTGGACTCTCTCCAATTTATCCACATCCTTCTTGTAGTGTGGGGCCCAAAACTGGACACAGTACTCCAGATGAGGCCTCACCAATGTCGAATAGAGGGGAACGATCACGTCCCTCGATCTGCTCGCTATGCCCCTACTTATACATCCCAAAATGCCATTGGCCTTCTTGGCAACAAGGGCACACTGCTGACTCATATCCAGCTTCTCGTCCACTGTCACCCCTAGGTCCTTTTCCGCAGAACTGCTGCCTAGCCATTCGGTCCCTAGTCTGTAGCTGTGCATTGGGTTATTCCGTCCTAAGTGCAGGACCCTGCACTTATCCTTATTGAACCTCATCAGATTTCTTTTGGCCCAATCCTCCAATTTGTCTAGGGCCCTCTGTATCCTATCCCTGCCCTCCAGCGTATCTACCACTCCTCCCAGTTTAGTATCATCTGCAAATTTGCTGAGAGTGCAATCCATACCATCCTCCAGATCATTTATGAAAATATTGAACAAAGCCAGCCCCAGGACCGACCCCTGGGGCACTCCACTTGACACCAGCTGCCAACTAGACATGGAGCCATTGATCACTACCCGTTGAGCCCGACAATCTAGCCTAGACTAGACAATCTAGTAATGAATATTACTCTACCCTTTCTTTGATCTGCAGAGAAAATAGCTCAGGCTCTGAGAGTGTGTGTGTGTGTGTTTGTATACACACTCTACAGAAATAAATCTATATGTTCAGACCACAAGCTCTGTATGTGTGTGCACAAAATTGCTTGTGTACATGCATGTACCCACATTTTACGGGTGTGGGGAGGAGGGTTCATTTTCAATGATCTAAGCCTAAGTGCACAGAAGGGTTAAAATTCGCACCCACAAAGCAAAATCTATTGTAAGGTCCCTACTTTTGAGACCCAAGTTTGCACCCTCAAATGGGGAGACATCTAAATTCTGCCATTTATATGAATGTTTCATTCATTAAAATCTGAACGGGGCCCCAATGTAATAATCAAGGTTTTTATCAGATTATATGACACAGTAATTTAGGGTGGAATTTTTCAAAAATGCTTAACATCGGCCTTGCTCTGCTCCCACTTCAAGTGGTGACATTCTCATTGACTTTAACGGGAGCAGAGTTAGGCCAACTTTGTGTGTTTGAAAATCCCACCTTTAATTTAAAAAAAAAAATCAGACACTAAAATGCAGATGAATTTTTGGCTTCATGTAGTTCTGTATATGATTCACACACACACAGCTCAGTTGGTTAAAAAATATTTCATGGCCATCCCATTCTACATGTTTGCAGTGGCTGCTTTATGCTTCTTTTAAAGTGCATAGTGATGATTCATATGGATGATTTATAAACAAATTGAAAAAGCATAAGAAGCATAAAGTGAGGTTTAGAAAAATTTATAGCTAAACTGAACTCTTAAATGAGCATGGGAAAACATTCCATTCTGCCTTCACAACTACTGTACACATGGTCACTAAAGGGAATTTACAAGGATTCTTATTAAAAAAAATCTAGCTACCGGTGGCTGTGTTCTCAGTTCAGCTACTAAAGGGGTGGCACAGAAAAAATGCTCTTACTCTCAGGCCATACAGACTCCCTCATATCTGTAACACCAGAGTTATGCAGCAACACACCCCTCTTTTTTTATTCGCTGCCACTTCACTGTATTGGCTTCTTTTTAAAGAAGGATTAAGTGTTTTGTTTTGAAACCCCCTCAAAAGATGATGTGCATGAGGTGCATGACAATGAGACATCATTGTCTAATAACATGCTTTCCCCCACAATAACACATTGCAAGCAACATCACATAATAACAGACTGGCGCTGGACAAACTGCACTCTGGGAAGTAGGTGGCACATCCCATGCTGTAGCATTTCCGCCCTAGAGTCCGGTTTTAAATTCCAATTTGAATGTCCAGTAGGAAGGAGATGGTCCCAGCTTTGCACCGTTTGGCCCATTATCCACCATACCAAGACAAAACCACCACACAATTAACCAAGTCTGACAGTGAATGCTCAAGACAGGACTTGTGACTTCAGGGGGAAGGGCATTGCAAGTGATGACTGAGAGGTATATGCAGAATTATGAGGGGAAAGTTCTCACAACACATTTTCTAACCCAGTCAGGCTCCTTAGTCACTTAGGGCAAATTTTAAAAAGTGATTGAGTCTCATTTTCAAAAGTGACCTAGGCACTTGGGAGCGTTCACAGTCAATGGAACATAACAAAACCCATAGCACATAAGTCCCTTCTGAGGATGGGATTTAGGCACTTGAAAAGAATTACTTTTAGGACCTAACCCAGAGACCACTGAAGTCAATGGAACAACTCCCATTGATTCCAGTTAGTATGGTCCCTCATTTTCATAAATGTCAATGTCTTAAAAAAATGCAGTTTTCCTTTTAAGATGCTCCAAGTAGCTTGGATTTACTGGCTATACGTTACAGTACCTGTTGCTGTCTCTGGTGGAGTGATGAAAATGAGAAAAAATTGCTAGAGAGGAGACCCACATTGTCTAGGAGAGCATGACAACTATCCCTGAAACATTCATTTCTTCTCCACGATTTCTCCCTAATGGCTCTCAGAGCTGGAGCTGTGCGGCTGTTAATTGAGAGTGATTTGCTTCCATGTGATTGCAGCACAGCTGGCCCCTTCTCTATGCGCTGATTTGGATGTAGAGTTAAAGAGCAGTGGAGAGAGAATTGATCTCCAGAGTCTGAAGAACCAGTTACAAAACAAAGCTTCTACAGCTGTGGGGAGGGAGAGAAACTGGCCAAGACCAAAAATGAATAACAGATACCAGCCCAGACATGAAATATGGTTGGGGGAAGACATGTTGGGGGCTGATGGGTTTGCTATACATGAGAGAAAGTGATTTAATAAATTCACAAAACAAATTCTGAAGCACAGCAGAACTTCCCAGAAGATTTGGAACTAACTCCTGAGGCTTTAGAACTGTTTAGTCACTTTTCAAACTTGTTCAGTTATTTACTTATCCCGTTTAGACCTGATTCATCCATTCCTCCTACCCAGGCTGGTTGCAGCTGATTGATGAATCCTGAGGATGGACTTTGCGCAGATAAAGCAGTATTGATATTATTTCTGTACCTGTCTTGCCTCTTGGGCTCATGCAATATTATGTTTCCCAAAGGCCTGGTGGCTGATGTATCAATGCATTTTATAGGTTTTCCACACACAGTGACGCTTCAGGAATCAATATGGATGAGAGAGAATACTGTCTGATGGTTAGAGCAGGAGACAGGGAGTACGGATGCCTGTGTTCTTGTCCAAGTGCTGCTATGACCTTGCTCTAGGACCTGAAGAAAGTCAACTATGACCTGGCACTGGCTTTTGTTTTTTCAACCAGGGCACCACCTCTATTTTCAGCTCCTATGTGTAAAATGGGTATACTAACGCTAAAATCCCTCACCAGGGGTCTTTTGAGAATTAATGTTTGTAAAGTACTTTGGGATGCGGGGATGAATAGCAAGATACAGGCCATATGCTGACTGCAGTGAGAATTTTATCCAGTTAAAGACTTGAAATTTTGCCTGGTCCTTACAATAATGCACAATGGGGGTGGGGAAGGAGAGGAGGGAGGAAGATGTAAGAAACCTCCCTCTCTTTGCATGCCACATGTATGGGCCAGGGAGAATTTCAGCCCCTGCACCCAGAGGAGCACAGAGACTGCTTCCGCCCCACTCCGCTAGAGCTTCAAAACACCCCAAAGATAGCATGGAGAGACCAGAGAATAGTTCCATGTCTAGGTCCCCACACACCATGTACCTGCCAGCAGAGCTAGCCAACAGTGTAGGGGAGAGCTAGCCAATAGCGTAGGGGAGAGCTAGTTGTGCCTTATAGAAGGCATGCAGCATGTGAATGCCTGAGAGCTCAAGGTGGCAGTCTCCCTGGGACAGGACATTCTGACTGGAGAGTAGGGTGACCATGTGTCTGATTTTTGACCGGAACACCCATCGAAAAGGGACCCTGGAGGCTCTAGTCAGCACCGTTAATGGGGCCATTAAGTCTGATCAGCGGTGCTGCAGGGCTAAGACAGGCTAGTCCCTACCTGTCCTGGCTCCGTGCTGTGCCCCGGAAGCGGCCAGCAGGTCCAGCTCCTAGGAGGGGGACCATAAGGCTCTGCATGCTGCCCCCATCCCGAGCACCAGCTTCGCACTTCCATTCACCGGTTCCAGGCCAGTGGGACCTAGGGGGTGGTGCCTGCGAGCAAGAGCAGCATGCAGAGCCTCATGGCTCTCCCTGCCTAGGAGCCGGACCTGCTGGCTGCTTCCGGGGCATAGCGCGGTTCCAGGACAGACACGAAGCCTACCTTAGCCCCCACACTGCACCACTGACTGGGAGCTGCTGGAGATAAGCCTGTGCCCCAACTCTGAGCTCCAACCCCCTGCCACAGCTGTGAGCCACCCCCAAACCTGGAGCCCCCCCTGCACCTCAAACCCCACATCCCTGACCCCATCCTAGGGCCTGCACCCCCAGAGGATCCCTCACCTTCCCTGCACCCCAATTCCCTGCCCCAGCCCCGAGCTCCCTCCCACACTCTGAATACCTCTGCTCTACCCCCCATCCTGTGGCTGCCTCCTGCACCCCAAACCCCTCATCCCTGTCCCCACCCAGAGCCTGCATCCCTAGACAGAGGCCTCACCCCCTCCTGCCCCCAAACCCCGTCCCAGCCCAGAGGCCCTTCCCACACTCTTAACCCCTCTGCCTCACCCCAGACAACCTGCAGCCCCCTCCCGCACCCTGAACCCCTCATTTCTAGCCCCACCCTGGAGCCTACATCCCCAGTTAGAGCCCTCACCCCCTCCCACACCCCAACCCCCACCCCCTGTGCCAACCCAGTGAAAGTGAGTGAGGGTGGGGGAGAGTGAGCCACCGAGGGCAGGGGAATGTAGTGAGCAAGGGGGGCAAGGCCTCAGGGAAGGAGCGGAGCAGGGGTGTGTGGCCTCGGGGACGGGGCAAGGCTAAAGTGTTCGGTTTGGTGGGATTAGAAAATTGGCAACCCTACTGGAGAGGTGTGACTCCACACTGCCTGTTCACTGTAAGCTGGGCCTACAGGGCATAACTGGGCCATAAGTGACAGCTACAGGAAAAATTGCAGGGTGGTACATATTAAGACTTACTTCTGTTATTATTCATCATGACTTGGAAGCCAAAGAGAGACAAATGAAAGAAAACTGAAGCTATGAGGGGCCTCCGCTCTGCAGCAGCAAGAACAGTTTGCCCTTGCTCTATAAAAAAAGTCACTATTTTAACTTTATGCCAATGTCTCTATGGGATGTTCCCATCAATAGAAGGCACTGTAAGAGGGTGGAGGTTAAGGTAATGCACAGTGCAGCCCAATCTTTACTTAACCGGAGCTGGAGAAACAACTCAAACCCGAACTGCAAAAAAAAAAAAGAAAGAAAAAAAAAAAGACATATCCTTTATGATTCAACATGTTCCTGCATTTAAAAACATCTGTCCCCTCTTGAACATATCAGACCTAGCAGCTAGCCCCTTATGTCTGCTTGTGAAGAGAGGTGATGCACTTCCAAATTTAATATATTGCAGAGCGCAAAGGTGATACTGAATTTACACAGGAAGATACAACCCCCGCACACCTATTCTGAGAACATACCTAGCAAAGGTGATGTTTGTCAGGCTATACAATTCCAAGGAACTAAACCCACCATTGAATTTAATTCACAACGCAGAGTTTGATGTTTTACCTTTTTTCTCTGGAGCTGGGCAGAAGTTAGTATTGCAGGCTCTCGACACAGCTGGTTTCTGATGTGGCAGACACCCAGCTGCCGGTTGCCCCTGCCGGAGGCACTGCACGCTACGGATTTGCACTCCCCCACCACACGTTACTGTACACTGCAGAAAAGGAAAGATGAGAAGCCACATTCTAGAACACAGATGGTCTTCCAAGGCCCTTGAAGTGTCCAGGGCTTTGGATGAGGCCTACAAATTGTAAAGAGCCTAAGGGCCAAATTTTCAAAAGAGCACAGAGCCAGTTGTCCCGGTGCTCAGCACCCACAGTCAGAGCCAGATTTTCAAGTGAGCTCAGCTCCCATTGAGCCACTAAAGCAAGTGCCAGATTTTCAAAAGAGCCCCGTATCCAACTTGCACTGAACACCTCTGAAAATCTGGTTACTTATTTAGGTACCTAAATGGGAGATGAGATTTTTAGAAAATCTAGCCCCAATTTTGTGTGCTGATCTGTTTTGAAACTTGATTCTCTGGGCCCAGTTGTGCTGTCCCAATGCAGGTAAAATTCCCAGTGAAGCCATACTTGTGGAAATATCTGGAAAAAAAACAAGTATTTTCAAGAAGATCTCTGAAGTATTATGAAGTGAGTGAGTTTTTACTTGCATGTGCTTCATGACAAGTATGTCCTTAAGACCGATGTGATTGGTATAATCTGATTAAAATTGTCAGGCATACATTGTTGCAAGTCTACAATGTTAAACGAATACATGTCTCATAGATATGTGACTCATAAAGTAGATCAGTTCCAGAAATACAGAAGCTTGTTTGCAAGAATGTAGAAACAAATACAGGCTGATCCAGTAATTAATCATAGTATTTAAGGAATTTTAGACAATCTGTGCAGATGCTCTAATACATTGTAAATACAGATATGTAATGGTTCATCTACAGTGCATTTCCAAGAAGAATGGAAAGATGGAGTTTGGAAATGGCATAGAATGTAGTGCAACTGCAACACATATAAGAACATAAGAACGGTCACACTGGGTCAGACCAAAGGACCATCTAGCTCAGTATCCTGTCTTCCAACAGTGACCAACGCCAGATGCTTTACAGGGAATGAACAGCACCGGTAATCATCAAGTGATCCATCCCCTGCTGCCCATTCCCAGCTTCTGGCAAACAGCGGCTAGGGACACCACAAGTAAGAGCTGAGATTCTTCAATTTTAGCATAAAGGAACTAGCTACACCAAAATGCAGGAATATGGAGCCAGCTACATTATACCAAACTATCTGCATGGTCCAAGATCTATGGAATATTGCCAGAAGCTGAGACTGGACAACAGGATGGATCACTTGATAATTGCCCTGTTCTTTTCATTCCCTCTGAAGCATCTGACGGCCGGCCACTGTCGGAAGAAAGGATGCTGGGCTAGATGGACCATTAGTCTGACCCAACATGGCTATTCTTATGTTCTTATGACTATATGCAGAAGACTCCTGTGGGCTATCAACATTAAAATACAACAGTCCCATTATGGCTGATTATACTCTATTCTAGCCCTCTCTTTGGAATGGCTGCACAACTATGCATGGTCTGCTTGTGCAGTTTCCCTGGGCATTACCCATGATTCAGAAGGTGTTTCACCAAACACCAATGCTGCCTGCGCACTGACTTCACCATGCCCCAGTCGACTTTTTGGACTGACTGCCCTACGTACCAGCCATTCCCACTCACTGGTTACATCATGTCCTATTACCACATGTTAGGCCAGTGGGGCTGCCTGGATGTAATGGAGAACACAATTTGGCCTGATATTTCGAACTCTGACAGCTGACTACAATGTGTGGTTGTGTTCAAAGAGGACTGAACTGGGAGGGTTATTGTTCTGGTCATCAAGGTGACCCACGTGGTGAATGTGAGGTTCTCCATTCCACAGTGACCAATTGTGGGAGAACAGGGTTAGATCTACCACCCGGAGGGGACTGTACACTCCCTACTGACTCCATAAACGCCAAAAGACAAAGTGCCATTAGGAATGGAGAGCTCTGAGTCGGGAGAGAAAGGAGTAACCTACTTCAAATCCTCCAGGCTGACTTTTTTTTGTCATACCTGCTGCCAGGGTGAGGAATACCATCCAGACACCATGCGGTATAACCTCTGCAGTGGACAAGCCCCTTTGTTACATGCTTCTTCTAGTTCTATGTTTGGTTTCTTTATGTTCCGACATCTTCGCTGAGGGAAAGTGATCCATTTTCCATGGATGCTTTTCTCGCTGCACTTCATTTCCCGCTTTTTAATACCTGAGCCACAGGAGGCTGAGCACTAAAAAAACGAAGCACATGCTTTTAAAATAATACATTGCCATAAATTAATATCGGTTCCACTAAAGACTGGATAAACTTTTGTCGAAATATGAATGCCTCATGGAAAATAAAAACATAAAGATCATGGGAAGATATTTCCATACTAGTATGAATTCTGCCATCTTGGAAACCACTGTGAAGCCAGGGGGGATCTGGCATAAAAACTGACAGCAGGATACAGCCAAGTGTTTTGAGACAAGAAGATGTAAATTTTCAAAATTGACTTTGAGTACCTCAATCTTTTAGACGCCCAAATTGAAACATCTTAAAGGGAGGGAAGGTGCCCTAACACGTTCTGAAAATCAGGCCTCTCCAGGTATTTTAAGTAGGGCACCTAAAAAGTAAGGTGCCACAAATTACTAGTTATTTTTTAAAATTTGGACTATATTAGTTACAGGCAAAACCCTGATAAATGACTGATCCAGAGTTTGTATTTTCATCAGATCATGACCCTTACTGAATCCATAGCACTTTTCCCCCTCTCATATGCTCCATGCATGCTTGTGTTTCAGCACTCTTTTATGAGCTCTGCAGAGAGCAAGACCGTCATTCAGATTGTGGTACTGTACCTCACTCCAAGAAGAAACCACCCACTGGAGCCGATCGTTTTTGGGACATCGTCCCAGTACACAGGTCTGTTGGGATTCTGGCTTGTGATCTGTGCTGCACATACTTTCTGGTACGATCTTCAGCTTGGAAGGGCTGGTGCTTTTGCAATGGACTTCCCGTTTCTTCATGCCTCTCCCACAGGTCTTGGAACACTTTGGCAGAAAGAAATATTCATTTGAGTTTGGGACACTTAAAACTGAGATTGAGCAGAACACAGAAGCCGTAATGAATCTTATCTGTAGCCACTGCTGTTAACTTAAACCTGTAATTCTGTTATGGAAAATGTAATGTAATAAACATACTTCTGTGGTACTTTTTATTTTTCAAACCTGGAGTTAAACATTTTATTGTGTAGCCTTAACTAACCCTCACAGCCCTCCACTACGGAAGATAAGCATTCTCTGTTCTATCTGTGGGGAACTGAAGCAGAAAGAGAGATTCTCTCAGCCCTTGGCAACACAAAGGGGCTGAAATCTGGCCCTAACTGCCCAGCTGAGAATCTCCCTAGTGCAGGGCGCTCTCAGCTAGTGTAAAGCTACACTAGCGGGTTCCTATGTTACCCAAACCCACCCTGGCATAGAGGATGGGAGGAGGTAGATGGCAGCTGTACTCTTCCAAATCTCAATTAGTGTTTGGTCCCTTGAAGGCCACAGCCAGCTGCTGTAAGTTACAGCGGCTCCAAGGCTGCTCCAATTTCTGCTAGGGCCAGGGCTAGAGCAGGTGAAGCTTGCAAATCAGGGAGACGTAACAAACTCACTGATAGCCCCCGCTTGCTCCTTCAGAGAATGGATCTCAGTTCAAAAGAAAACCTGGGACAGAGAATGCCATATGCTTGCCTTAGCCAAAGCCACAAAGCAAGTTATTTGGCAAAGCCATGACTAGAAGTCGGGATATTTTGGCTGTGGTTAGAAAACATTATAAATATTGAGTTATTCTTATTTTTTGTTTGTTATTATGTTGATTTAAAATCTAAAATATGCTTTTTGTGGCTGAAACAAAATGCACCAACTGAATATATTCTAGAGCAGAAATTGCAGAATTATGAAAGCCCTGAGATAACTCTGCACATTTCCTACCATCCTGTACTTGCTTTCCATTTGTTACTTTTTTACCAGAGTTCATTGGGTTAATCATACGCATGTAAAAGCCTGTGTACTGTGCTACCAAAGTGCATATTAGACTATGGACATTTTAAAAACATTCTATCCAAATTCAGTGCACAGTAACCTGTGCTCGCTGAAAAGCTTGGATTTGTTGTCTTCCCCTAAACTGAGCTGAATTCTCCCTATCTGTCTCTGAAGAGATTTGACATTGTGAGGGGTACACTTTTATTTATGTATTTAGAGTCTGCAACATGATAGATGGAGACTGAGCTTTTCAGAGAGACCTAAAGAAGTTATGTGCCCAACTGCCATTATATTTTGATAGGAGTTTAGCCTAATTTTCTTAAGTCCCTTTGGAAATCCCAAACTGAAACAGCAAATTCACAGATGTATAGCAAAGGGGGAAAGATTGGGTTTCTCTTTTTGCTTCTGTATGATGTAAAAGAAAATCTGAAAGGTTCTCAAGCCCTGCCCACCCCTCCCTCTTGCCCCGAAGAAAAGCTATTTTTAAATTTGTTTTTAACATTAGAAATTCTGGTCCTGAAACACCTTAATGACTGCATGACTAGTGAAATGACAACACCAAAGTCAAAAGTAAAAGATGAATAACTGAGAAGGGAAAGGTATCTTTGGTCCCACAGTTAAACACTCTTCCATTTTTTATCTTTGTTGATAACTGTTTAGCTTCAATAGAAACCTCTATCATGTATCTTGCCAACTGGGGAATTTTATTTCCTTTATTTTTGTTTTTGTAACTGCAAACTTTGTCGGTGTTGAAAACATTGTCCATATCCTTTAAAAAATTAGCCATAATATCTGATTTCACAACCTTCTGCAACAGTGAATTCCAGAGATTTGCTTATACACTGAAAAACAAATAGTAATTCTTTTTGACCATTCTAAGACTGCAGCCCATTGAGCAGCTTTGTTCTTCTTGTGCAATCTGATAGGATAATGAGAAGTTCTGTTCTCCTCAAAAGGCATTATGTCCTCTGTGACTGTGACCACCTAGATCCAGTCCTCTCTAAACTCTCACAAAGAGTACTACAATTAAAAAACGTTCGTTTTTACAACAGATTTGTATCAATCTTGTAGCTCATTAAATGAAGACCGAAGAACTTAAAATGGACTTTGCTTCTTTTGACATAGGCCCACAGTGTCAGTTCTCACAGCAGTTCATTTACCCTTAAATTAACATTCACTATGTGCCAGCACAAGCATCATTGCAAAAATAGCAGAAATGAGTTTTTAACTTCAGAGTATTCATACTTTTCATACATTTCTGAAAAAGGGTGTGTATACACAGAAATCTGCCTGGGGGCCCGTTGCTACTGACTTATGCCACTAATAATAATTTACTGCACTACTAAATTACTTACTTGGAATGGGCTACACTAACCAAAGTAAATATGTGATTATTACACGTATCATTGAGTAAAACATAACTTCATCTGTCCGCATTTCAAAAATGCATGTGTGCACTGATGTACCATTCTAACCCCATTCTTTTTCCATTAGTGGTACCTCTGCCGATATTCTTCTCTGAGAAATGTTAATATTGCTGTATGAACAAATGTCAGAAAGGGGTGGGGGGCGGGCTATGGCTTTAAGGAAACCACAGAGACTTGTCCTTCAGAAAACCAGAGAATCCTGTGGCTCTGTTTGTGTGTACTAGGAAGCTCCTCCTTTTCCCTCTGCTGACTGAGGGACAAATTCCAAATTAGGGTAGACAGATGCAAGTCCATGCATCCACTTATACCAGCCATGCTTTCTGATTAGTTTAGTACAATTGCTATCTAAAAACAAAGCAGATTATTTTTATTATTTTCCTACACAGACCTTCCAAGGTAGGCAGGATACAACTATGTCAGGAAAACTATTCTATACACATTCATTCCAGCTACCTCTGTCAAAAGAAAACATTCTGACTATTTCTCTAGATTACCTGAGTCCACGGTCCAGGGCTCCATTCAGGTGGGCAGTCTTGGGTATTACATTTCTGTACTTGGGCTGGAGTGCTGACTGGACAAAGAGAATGTGCTACCACCTCTTCCTTTTGAAAAGTCTTTTTCTGGGCGCATTGAATTGGGCGACTTTGTTGCCCTCCACCACAAGACTTGCTGCATACACTCCATTCACCTGTCGACCAGCTGATAGGAGAGAATGAATTATTTCTTACAAACACATGACTATAATGCACCATATACAATCAGTATAGTGAAGGTTAAGTTCAAATGCACAATCCAATCTATTCAATCCATTTGACCGGTGTTGCCGTTAAATAATTTGCGCAAGACTCATGCAGTCCATCTGCAAGAACATTTTGAAATGCAAGAAGAATAAATCTTGCAGCCCTTGCTCAGGAACAACTCCCAGTAATTATTATTTTTATTTGCATTGTGGCAGTGCCCTAAGGTTCAATCAGGATTAGGGATCCTATTGTGGTAGATGCTGTACAACCACAAGGAGAAACACATTCCCTGCCCCAGAGAGTGTTTAATATGAAACAAGACACAACATGTGAGTGCAACAAACAGTAGGAGAGAGGGGAGGAACAAAGGGCACACTAAAATCTCATGCAGTCACACAGGTTGATGTTGGACAACTTGATGGGTTCAACTCATCAGAAAGATGGGTTTTTTAAAATAAATAAAACCAACTCTCCCTGAACGCTACATAACTGGGCCATCATTTGTTGATTGATTTTGTGCGGGCCTCACAGAGAACTCGATGGGGGTGTTAGCTGAGCTGGAATTAAGACTACGGGATTTGGCCGAATATTTAAATTCTACTGGTGCTTGTTCTGCTAGGGCACATGCATGTCAACACACCTATGGGCCTGCGCATAAAGAATGGAATTTTGAATTCTACAGAGAATCTATCACATTCTCTCTTTGGGCAGATAAAGAATATGATTCCCAGAAAATCAACTAACCTAGCGAACAAGTCCTCCCTACCGCAGTCATCTTTCTTTTTGAAGTCCGGTCTTCTTTTTTAATTTAAACCTGTTTGGCTAAAAACAGGCTTGGCTTTGGAGAAAAGATAAGGAGTTTGATTTTGGCCATGTTCAGTTTTAGTTGATGGTGAGATTTCCAGCAGGAGCAGCCAGAGGGAGGGACAGGTTATGGTAGAGAAAAAACAGGTCAGATGTGGCCAGATAGAAATATTGGTTGAAGGCTTGTGAGAAAATGAGAGACTGGAAAGAGAGGAGGAGGCCAAGGACAAAACCTTGTGAAACCCTAAAGGAGTGTTGGAAAAGAAAGAGAGGACCTATCAAAACAGACTCTGAAGGAGATGCCAGTATGGCAGAAGGAGAACACTAAGGACCAAATTTTTCAAAAGCACCATTTTCTAGATGCTCAGCCTCCATGCATGCAACCCACAATGTATAAGCATATGGATGCTAATGCAGATGGACCTACGTGTATTATTGGTGCTGCACAATTCTAGTCTTCCTCTCTTTGCTTTGGATAATAAATCTGTTTACAAAGTTCTCTTGCTCTTTAAAATAAAGCAACAAAGAAATGGTTTGCTAAATTCAGTAACCCTGTCGTTAGAGTTAAGAGGATTTAGATGATGTCCCAAGACAAATACTTTTGGCAGTTTAACCAGCCAGATTATATGAAATCTAAATAAAACATTATCAAATTAACCAGCTGACTACTACTACTCCAGTCACCCAACAAGGTTCCCTGATGCATATCATCACTAAAAATCACACAGGGTCCTCAGGTGTATTGTTGAACTGCACAGGCGGGGTTCACTTTTGAAAATGAGCAATATTATTTGTAGTACAGTGCAGAGCCCCATTGTGCTAGGCATACAACAGATAACAAAGAGACAGTCCCTGTCCCAAAGAGCTCACAATCTACGTGAAAGACTATAGATAGCAGGTGGATGCAATGAACAGATGGAGGGAGCACAAGGAAACATATAAACAAATCCTGCGTCTATGGGAGAACCTTGAACTGATCCAATCAAATTAATGAGTCTCCAAAACCTTCTCCCAATATCAAGCTCTGAATTTAAACTGAATCTTTTAAAATAGGAATTCTCACTCTTTTTTATTATATGGACCCATCAAGATTGTCCCTTTTAATTCACAACTGCATGGGCCACCAACTCTCCCACCCACGATCACAGCATAAGCCCTATGGCAACCAGAGCAGCTGCTTATATCAAACAGAAAGTATTTGAACTCTTGTAACTATGTGGAAGATGAGCACCCATTTCACCAGACTGTATTTCAGATCTGCGTGAAATAAAAATTAATTTGCATGTTTAAAAATGCATGATGGCTCCCTTGGGAGATTTCCTCTGGGAAAAGAAGAACTCCTGAATCACAATCCAGATCTCCAGGTACCAAAAGCTGTGGGAAGTTTTCAAAGCTACCAATTCTAAGGACAAAGGAATTTTAACACACACATCATGCACCAAATGCATTCCATACAATTTCAGGACTGCGGTGGTCTGCTGCTGTTGGACTAAATATGGAAACGGATATGGAAAGCTTGGAAGACTTTTCTAAGGAAACAATAAAGAAGCATGGAAGTTGCCTTTTAACACTCTAGTGGGAATCTGAAAAACCTAGACTTTCATCCTGATTAACAACCTGCTTTCACTCAGCCTGGATTTCTCTCTGCTTTTTGACAATAGCACTGTGAGGAAATAAATGTTTTTTCAAATTGGGAAAATAATATAACACTTATTTCAAGTAAATCTGGTCAATACTAGGATTCAAGAACTGTCTTCTCCTGTGTAGCCTACCTTGAAACATATGCTTCTGGAAAAGTCTTGGTTCTAATCAATTCTATAGGTTTTAATTAGTTATACTAATGGTACTGATCAGTTTGATAGGTAAACCAGCCAAAAAAAAAATTGTTAGTTTTAAGAGCCTACATACAGTAGTTGCCTAGAAAATCTACCTTTTCATACGGAAGAGTTCAATAAACCTGCTTTATGCCTCTTGTAAACTGCCATTTTCCAAGAGTATCTTGGCTATGTTTCAAGAGTATCGTCCATTAGTTCAAATAAGCTCAATAATTATGACTAGATTTGGCAGCCCTTTCTCCAATCATAATAGTATGCAGTTCCGATGCCTTTGTGTATTCTTGCTGCATGAAGTGAGTAGTAATTTTATTCCTTCTCATATTGAGTCTTTGTTCTCATTGTGCAGTAAGGATTTTTCCCTTGAACCTTAAAGCTTTGTCTTCTTTTTTTATGATGTCATGTCAATATCATATTAACTTAAATGATAAGTAAGACACATTTGTCTTTATCTCTTGCCTATTATGCCTACCAAATTTATACATGTTTTATATTCTGCTTACCACTTGTTATTCTTTGATTTCTCAATATCATGTATTACCGTAAATATCTGGGCACTTACAGCATGAATTGAGTGGAAGCTATTGCACACTGTAACATAATGGTCTACATCCTCAAATGATACAATCTTCATTGAGTTCACAGGAGTTATTTTCACCAGCTGAAGATATGGTCCTATACATAGCTCAAATATGCATTTAGTGAATGCCAAATATTCTGAACTTTGTGTTCTGTGTTATGCTACAAAACAATCTGTTTTTCTGTTAAAATACATCAACTGCCCATCTTACACTACTGAATCTGAGAATATCTATTTAATGCAGCATGGACGAATGATGTTGTATGTCAAAAATGTTTTTATTCACTATTAATTCTTATTAGCAGTATGTCTGACATACTAGCTTCAAAGGGCATGGAAAGCTCCCATTAATAGTAAGGCAGTTGCATACGTGGCCTGTTGCATGATTAAAATAAATGTTATATTTTAGAAACATTATACGAAGACAATGCCAAGTCGATATGAAGGCATTTATAAATAACTAAAAAAGACTGCTGGAAACATCAGAGATTGTTTTTTCTGTCTACAAGAAATTGAGTCCATTGGATAAAAATACATTTGGCAGAAGATAAGTCACATACAAACAGATTTTGTTTGGTTAGGAAGATTACTTAAAATTAGTATTCAGACAATAGTGTGGCTAAAGTCAAACCAAGGAAACTGCTGAAGCAGGCATATGGGGCTCTCACGTGATATGCTACCACTATTTAAACCTTATCTCTATTTTTTGTGCCTCTACTGTATAATTTGCCATTTGAATTTAATGTCCTGTGTTATAATTTTAAAATTTTGCAAGAAATTTCAAACTATTACTGAACCACTTTTAAGGGTGTTAAATGTATTACAAACTATAGACTTTAACTAAACCAAGGCCATTCCACAGTGCAAATCTTTTTGACTTATCCCACCAACATATTCCTGGATGGGGAAACAAATCCCATTAAATTTCACTAAATGTGCTGAGTTGATATAATAATCAGGTCTATGGTGGGTTCAGCCAATTAGCGAGATATACAGTTCTATGTGCCTATCAGAAAGTACAGCAAACACAAGGTAACGCTACAGAAATAAATAACACTTACTATGCTGGGCAGGGATTAGCATTGCACAGTTTTGTTTCAGTTAAAGGCTTTGTCCTTGGGCCACAAAAGGAGGAATTAACTCGTGTACGATGATCTTGTAAACAAACAGCTTTTGCTGTAATGTGCCCTAAGGAGATATTAAAAAGAAATACAATAAAATAAATTGTTACATTTGCTCCTTATATTTAGGGTATTGGTGTAGAAGGTTAAGTAACATAGACCAGACTCATCCCTAGTACAATTCCATGGATGTCAATGGAGTAACATGGGTGGGGGCAAATTGGCCACTTGTATTAATGTTAATTCACTTTTCTGCAATATAGGTGCGACGGCTGCCACTGAACTCAGGTATTTCATTTTTATGACAAACAATCTATTGGCAGAAATTAAAACCACAGGTAGATCGTAAGATGTAAATGTAAGACTCAAACACCAAGCCACTCTTTGAGTTCTGTCTACCTGCAGAAACGAGCAGAGAAAATTTCTTAGAGCTTTTCTCGGGTGTTTAGAAACTGTCCATCAAACCCTTTTGTCAACTTTTTATTCTACCTTTATAGCTATCTTTACGATCTTTGAGGCTCCTGTTCCTGGTGCATATCTACTCTGAACCATATTTGCTGGGAAAAGTCAATTGGGAACTTTGCCTATGAGTTCAACATATTAAGATTTAATCATAGGAAAACTGTACTGATCTGAACCCAAACCATTTGGAACTTCCGGGCCTTCTGAATTGATGAAGCAATTCTGACTCAAACTCTGGTAAATGTGCAAAACAGCTGTATGCTCTTGATTGCAAGTGAACTTATTCTGAGCCAAACTCTTCTCACCCTACTTCACACAAATAATCCCATTGAAACTTTCTGTGGAACATATACGAGGCTCATTCCATAAAGAGATAGTCCATTGATTTCATTTGGGGCTGCGAATGATTTAAGAGCATTCCATAGATTTACTTTTCTACTTTGTAACTTACTTCACATACAGTCTGTGGGTACAACAAAGAGAAATCTGGGAAATACAAAGGCATTTCGGGCTACTGCTATCTATTTTTTAAATAGAGATTTTACCTGTATGCTACTCCCAGGGGGGCAGATTCTGATATCTTTACTCATGCTGAATAGCACCTTACTCCATGAGTAATTCCACTGATTTGCTGGTAAATATGTCAATGAAACTTACAAAATATTTTCATGAGCCTCGCTTAGATTTTCTATCTACATGTTCTCACATGCCTGTTGCCTGTCTCCACTCTTTGTCCCAGAATTAGGTTTAATGACAGAATTTCTAGGATTTAGAAAAAGTAAATAAATGTATAATAAAATCTTTCCTTGAAAAAGAAAGGAAAGGTTTATCATTCAGCTACATGGACTTTCAGAGATAGACTTTGATGAACTCAGCTATTTGGGATTAAATTTACACATGCTCTCTATTGCCTCCTGAACATGATGTTTTAGACCTTTACAAAGCTACAGGGATTTGGAGTGGAGTGTGTTTTAAAAAGGAATGAAAGAAAGAAAGGATGGGATGTAAGAGAACTACCTACCCCCGCCACAGGAAGCTGAGCAGTCTGACTGCACTGTCACCCAGGAGTAGCTATGTCTTTTGGCAGATGTCTTGTTCTCATTGATGATCTTGGGGAATGTGTATTCCCAAGCAATACCTGGATTTTTGCCTTGTAACAGGATCTAAATAGTATAGGGGGGGAAAAGAGGGGAATTAAAAAATACGCAAATTCTGGAATTCTTAAGGTAGCTGAGAATGTTTAAAGATGTCTATATGGAGTATTTTTATACATGTTACATTTCTGAAAGAGTATTCAGAACTAACTCCTGCAGCTACAATGCACCTTTGTAACACTGAATTGTCCTGGTTCCAATAGTGGTGTGATATGGCCAAACCTTGGCGGGGATGGCACTTCATGCAACAGGGAACACAGTGGAATATTGCGTGCAATGTGGGGCATGATTCAACACCCTTGGAAGTCAATGGAAAGAGCCCACTGAGTTCAGTGGGAGTTATATCAGGTTCAGGAAGTGGAAATAGCATCTGCTAGTATGAGGTGACACCAAAGGCACCATGATAAATATTTTTCTCAGTATGGTCTTGCCCCACATGTTCCTTGGCTACTCAGAATAAATGCCTCTTTAAAATGTGGATCCCTGAATCCACTGGGGTTCTGTACAGGTACTGGACTTTTCTTGTGGTGTTTCAGCTGCTTGCTTGAAGCCACAGTCTCTGATGCTGGGTGAAACTCAGTGTCCCATGCTATTCAGAATGTTAAGCTAACTGATCCTTTCCAGCACTGAACTCCAGTTCAGCAAGGCGTTTAAGTCCCATTGCTTCAGTGCTAAATACCTTGCTAACATAGAGTCTGGGTGAGTGAAGTAGGAATGTGGGTGAAGGTTGGCGCAGAGGTGGTTGAAGATCTCTCTCTTGCTTTTGGATCCAGGGGACACAAAATAGCTGTTTTGCCTCTAAACAGGTACTCCTGCATGCTTATAGTCACACAGTAAATCCACAGCAAATGCAGTTGCTGGTGAGAAGTTTGTGGGGCGGAGGGTGGCTGAAGTCAATGGAGCTATGACAATTACATCACCCAAGATCTGCCCAAGCATGTCTAATATGGAGAAGTCTGTATCGCTCCCTTGTGCATTGGCATATCGCCCATCCTATTTTTGGTCTGGGAAGACCTGGCCCACAGTAGAAATTTTATAGAAAACAGGTCTTTTGATTATAATAATGCTGTGACCACTTCATTCGGGTGGTCTGGCTGCTGGTGGTGCTCCTCAGTGTGTGTCTTCACTATATTTAATATATTACTGGTGAATTACATTGCACCTTTCATGGGAACAACTTCCTAAAATTTACTGCAGTCATTCCAACAAAAAAATAAAATAAATACAAGCTTCATAAAAGCCTGACACATATTTGAACTCAAATTTGAACTGAAGCAGAAATTTCCATTTTATAATATTTCTTTTAGTTAGGGGAGTTTTAGCAGCTAAAATACTCTAGTATCCATGTTCAGTAGAAACTGTGCCTTGCATAGAATACTTCTAAAATTACAATGTTCTGTTAAGTTTTATTCCTTGAACAATATAGCCACTCCAAAGATAGAGAGCAGGTGCAGTTAACTTCACTTCCTAACCACAGGGTTTGATACACATTAGAGTTTAAAATAGGATTCCGGTCTATGTTAATAACTCACTTCAGGGACATTAATCAAATATGGTGGGCAGTCAGTATCACCAAATGTCTGCACGAGTAGATCTATGTAGGTAGCAGTCATTGCTAAACAGAGGGGTTTCAAAAACCAGCAGCAAACTTTCATTGTATCTTTTTATGATCAAGAGCAACATAATAAATATTTTAAAGGCAGTCAAGGGATTTAAACTATTCTGAAAATGTATATATTGGAAAAAAGAAATGACCCATGACAGTGAAAAATTTAGAAGAAATGTACATGAACTCCAGTGCAATAACGTTGAACATATGAAGGATCTGGACAGAGTGCTATTTACATCTGCAGGAAAAAAATGGATGATATATTTTCCATTGCTACTAGCCAGATATTTTATTTCAGTTTGTGAATCTTGATATTGATCCAAACTGGGAATATAGGAGTTCAGGTCTGTAACAGGCAAAATATATTAATCCAGCAGAATAATAGCATACTCTGGTTTATTGCAAGATTCAGATACAAAACACCTAATACTCAGATGAGTTTAAGTTTGGGTATTTTATGTGAAACCAGTGGTGGAAACAACATATGGCTACGAGCACAGAGTTTGATTCATGGCAATACTAGGATATGTTTTGTATGCATGTGTGTAATAGTATTTAAAGTAATTATCCATTCTCACATTTTAAAAAATAGTCAATATTAATGTTTATAGTACACATATGACGATAGAATCAAGTGTCACCTTCTAGTAATAATACTCAGAAAAACTACATGATTCAGGCTGCAAAGTCAAACACTCAAAAGTTAGGAAATACTGGAATTAAGGTTGTCTGTGTAACCTTAATTTGGCCTTTCCGTGCATATATATTATGATACAGTCTTTAACTACATGATCACATACTATTTGTCCACAGGAACCCTGCCTTTCTTGGTGCACACAATGGGTGATGTTTGCTTTATGAGCTGCTATTTTATATTTAGTTTTATCCTCACTGTTTAATGTGTGGCTCCATGCCCTATTTACTGCACAATGATCAAACCATGCTTAGAAGGTAGAACTATTAATTTTGTCATCGACTTTTCCATAGCTATAGCATGTGGGTTCTTCACAAACATTAATAATTTTCTCAACACCCCAGTAAAATAACAGTGGGGTATCATCCCCATTTTACTGATAGGAAGCTGAAGTACAGAGAGATTTAGGTCAAAAATGTCCATTACTTTTTGGTGCCCAATCTGAGACACCTAGGACCTGATTTTTTATTGTAGGTATCATAGAGCACTTTATATGTTCAAAGCACAATTCCAATTGACTTCAGTTGCAGTGGAGAGAGATCAGCCCCATGGTCTCAAGCTGGACTTTCATAAAATGAGAAACACACCATTAGTGGCCACCTGTGAAATGTTTGGCATAAGTGACTTGCCCAGCATCACACAGTAACTCTGTGGCAGAGGCAGGGATAGAATCCAATTTTGCAGGGCAGCATTCTACTGCCTTTAACATGAGACCACCCTTTTTCTTCCAACAATACCCTGCTTCATTCACTACACACCTTCCAGCTTCTGTAACAAATAAAGCAGGAGTCCTACAGACAACAGGTTCCTTCACTGTACAGCCCTATTCTGTCCCCAGAGCAGGTCCATTCTGTGCACTGAATGAGGCAGGGGTCCTGTCAGAAGATAGCATGTGATCATGTAATTAAAGACTGTATCATAATGCACATGCACGAGGTGGGGCGCAGGAGAGAAAAATTAGTGTTGCCCAGGCAACCTTATTTCTGGCATTTCCTAATTTTCAACTGCGTGACTTTGCAACCTTAATAATGCTCTTTTAATGTGTCTAGGTGTATAATTTGCGAGGTTTTTAAAAAAGCAAACTGAATAAACAGAAATTCTATCATGTACCATCATATTGACACCTGCACGAGCCACCAGCAGGGTTGGAACCTTTAGATCCACCAAAAAGATCCCTGTCACCTCAGCTAACAGAGTAACTGATAGCAATAGTAAGTTGCAAATTGTTATGTAGACCAGCTTTACAGAGGGATGAGAGACACAGCTGTTCCAGTGGTTTTCTTGCTGACGGCAGAAGAATTGAGATGCAGGGATCTTGGGTTCCATTCCAGCCTCTGCGAGGAGGCGTGCTCTAGTGGGCCCATTTAATCCAAGCTTGACCCCTTCAGCCATCTCCTCCAACCTGTCACTGTCCCAGTCCTGTATCTTTCCCACCCCTGGCTCCTCATCCCAGTCCCATTCTCCTCACTTGCCAGAGCCAGTCTCCACTCCTCAGGCTTCTCATTCCAGTCCCAGTTCCCCCTGCCCCACTGGCTTCTTGTCCCCAGTCTTTATGCTCAACCACTCCCAGTTCCCTCCTCCAGGCTCCTTATTCAATCTGTCTCTTTTGCCCCCAAGCCTCCAGTTGCCCTCACCCATGTTCTCCATCCCCACTGGCTCTCAGTCCCAGTCACCTTGCCCTGGAAGCCAACTCTCCACATCAACTCCTATGTCCAATTTCACACTCTTGTCAACCTCCAGTAGCAGTCTCCGTTCCCCTCACCCAGACTCCCTAACTCAATCTCCCCCCACCACTCCCAGGTCTGGCTCTTGTCCCCTGTGCATTTGAATCAGGCAATTTCCTCCTCCTCGCTGCCTGGTAGGCTGGCCAATTTTTAAACCAGACAGTCCTACTTTTGTAATGTTTGTCCTCCATCTGGTTCTGAGACAAAACCAGATGTGGTTTTGTCTGTTATCAGATGGGGGACACCATAATGTACGATGTGCCGCTCCCGCATCCCTGCCACCATGACCTCTCATGCACAGCATGTGTGCATGGCCATGCCAGTGGTACGCTCGGTCTTTAAAATGGCATCCCCTGGGCAGTGTGACCTCTCATGTACTGTGTGTGTTAGGTCACACCAATGGGGGTAGGGTCATGCCAGCAGGGGCAGACCAATGCCATATCCACTAGCACCCAATGTCTGGTGTTCTGGGAATATGCAACTGACCACGCTGCTGCCTGGGCATCAGCAGGGGGCACCGAGAATCCTGATCTCAGTTCTGGTGCTCATCTCCCACACACAGCATCCTAGAGTTACAACTGCAGGGAAAGTCCTACTCAGGCCTGGGCTGAAGCATGCTCAGTTCAGACAGAATCTCTGGGGAATTTAGCTATGGTGCTCTGACAAGTCTCTTCTGAGCATCGCAAACTATGATTTTTTTCCAAAGGTTTATAACGTGGCCAAATTCGGGCAGATTTTCACAGGGAAAATCCCTGACCTGCCAAATTTCAAATCCCTGCCCCAAAGCCTGGGAGTGCTACAGCTTTCCAATTAAAGGTCACCAAAAAAATTTTAACATGGTCAAAACATCAATTTTCTCCCCCTCTGTCCTCGCTCTCAGAAAGGGCTGAGCTCTTTTGGCTGAAATTTTCCAAAAAAGAAAACAAACCTCCCCTCCCCCGAATCCTGAGGCAGAAACCTCAGCCCAAATTATTAAAGTTTGGCAACGATATAAGCAACTAAATTAGGGTCTCACAATGGGCCATGTCAGGCCATATGTCAGTGCTACCAGATTGGCCTATAAAAGAAACTGAAAGGCTACTGTGAAGGATTTGTTAGCATACAAAAGAAATTCAATAATAATAATTTATTAACTCTATTGCAGTAGCACATGGGCGTTCTAATCATGAACTAGGACTCCTCTGTGCTACATGTTTTACAAATAAAGAAGACAGTCCCTGCCCCAAAGACCTTACACAAAGGGATGTTTTATATTTACTGCAGTCTCCAAAGATAGCTCTCATTAGCCCTGCTCAGGTGACCAAATGCTGCCATATGACATGCAAATTGATTCATAAAGGCTTTATGCCCCTTTTGTAACAATATCATACCTTGTCGGACCTTCCCGTAAGAGGACAGGTGCCAGTGACACAGTGATAATCTGACATATATATAGTCCGAGACCAGGTCCACCGGTGTAATTACATTGTGCCCAGCACAATAGGACTCTGATGCTAAGTGACACTACCAATACTAATTAGCTATTATTTATTTCTACAAATGTTTGCTTTTGCAAATGAGTCTATTTATTTTTTTTTACATGCAGCCTTGGACTGCTGATGGTTTTAAAAATAGGTGTTAGAAGCTGTTGGGGAAGGTGAATAAAGGAGAATAAATTACTGCAGACAGTGGAAGAGTAGATGTTAATTCCCTATTTATACCTGTTCAGCTACTCTGGCCAGTAAGCAGCCTAAGTTAGAACCCCTCCTTAACCACTCGATCCCAGGAGGAGATACTGGGAGAGCTGGGACTGCATTCTGCAGCAGATTTGGATGTAAGAGCTGGGTATGCTGAGCAAGGGGAGGGAGGGACCTAATGCCTCCTTACACCCCTGCTCAGCCTAGTAACGGGAGAATAATCTAGCTGTATTAAAATATTGCAGACCAGGTATTGTACAACTTAAAATTGCATAAATATAATTTATATTCCATGGCATTCATGTTAAACATATTGTGTAATGCTCATCTAAGTTATCATCAATGAAAGTTTCAATTTGCCAAAGAAACAAGCATATACATAGCTCTTCTATCATATTTTCAAACATTCTCTATAAAGCCCTTCCTTAATAACCCAATATTTAAAGTCTGCATATATAGCCAAGTTGTTAGACCTACAAATTTGGAAAGACCTCCAGTTTCAGTCTACTTAACTGGATTCATTCCAGAGACTTTTCAGCCAACTGGCATTTGCTCCCAAATTTACAGCTGGCAAACAACCTTCTTAAACATTTCCAGGTCCTCTGTAGAACTGTTTAATGTCTACCTTTAACACACCAACCACCTGACTTCAGACACAACACTCAGCAGCTCGGACCACAGTGCGCAGAGTTATAAAATTTACAGCTTCTTGAGTCTGAAAACCACAGGCTCTCTGGCTGGAATCTGCCAAATCTATTCTGAAGAAAGAAGACTGCAGCTTTTGCTTAGGGCATAAAATGTTAAAACAATGGATAAATTGAATTCTCTTGAGTAAATAAACCTTTTCTTTTGCTGCTAATTTTGATTTCAAAGCTAAAACAATAAATTTTCTAAACCAGCTGTGCATCTGCTTCTCTGTTTAAGGCCCTTTTTTCATTGCTATCCCAGGTTTCCCATGTAAGACCTAAATTTGTGAGTCAAACCTTTTAAATGTCTATCAATACATCCTTTCCATGACTGGCTTTTTTAGTTTTAAACTGGGTTTTCATATAAGAAGCATAAATTAAGCCACTGGTAATATATTTATTAATTTCACTGACTTAAGATAAAAGCCTGACAGCGCATGATGTACAAGACAACTTACAAATGGTGCTTGTAGCTAGTCGAGAAAATGAATTAATATTTCTGGGAAGGGCAGGTAGACAAAAGTTATCATTAGAAATAAATATATTTTAAAACAAGAACCACAAAAAGCTGTCATGATACTTATTGCCTACCTGCCCTTTACAGAAATAATCATTCATTTTGTCAACTCTTTAGAACCACCAACCATCACTAAATATTTTTTATATTTTCTCATACTGCATCTGTGTAATGTTCATAGATGGGCTTGAATCAAAACTCTGAATCCTACTACCTCACCCAAGTTTTGAGAAGTTTTAGATATGGATCCAGATTTTGTGATCACTTCCATCTCTGGCACTGATTGGTCATTTCTATAGGTGAGGTATCACCAATGATGGCAGACCAGTGAGTCTGCAGGCTTCTGTGTGGGGGAGGTTAGTATCTTGTTGAACTGGTGGTGTTCTTGGAAAGATCACTGCACTTTTCACCTATTGTGAATCAATCTGACATTTAATGGACTGGCATTCCTAGTAGGTTACAAATCAAATACATTTCTTTGGCAGCTTAGTTACATAAAAAAAACTTTACTTCCTGTTCATTTTCAACATACTGAGCCAGATTCTTATTTCATTTACATCTTCATAAATCTTGAGTTATTCCACTGATTTCAACAGAATTTACTCTGTTTTCATTGGTGTAAATGAGACCAGAATCTCATGTACTGTATGCTGTGGGAGGCTGCCAAAAAAGCCTATTAGGAATACAGGAATGCCATATTAGAGTGGTCCATCTAGTTTCCTGTCTCTGAGAGTGGCTAATACCAGATGCTTCAGAGGAAAGCACAAAAACCCTGGAGTGGACAACTACAGAAGAGGAAGGGTCTTTCTTCCACCTGTCATTTGGTGGTTGGCTTAAGCTGTGAAACTCAAGGGTTTATTTATATCCTTTTAAAAATTTCTAGAAGGCATCATAATATCTTACAATTAGCTTCTGAGAAATCAGGACTCTTCAGCCAATTCCTCTAAGGTCATTTAAAAATAAACAAGAGGTATCCTTGGAAAGTCCTGTATGATTTCATTCCTACTTGCAGCTGTTTCAGATTTATCCTCTTTTGTTATTGTCTCCTTCTTTTTACTGTTCACATGCTAAATGCACTATTTTAAGGGATACTGTCCAGCTAATCTCTTTTCACTAAAGCAGGATCCTTTTATCCCTTCTGTAGGATCTACATCTGTATCTTATAAGCACATCTCTGCTCTCTTCAACTCACTTTCTCTTTAGGAGAAATCAATACATCTGGTAGCTAACAACAAATGTAACGCTTTATAACTGCAACCTGCCTGTCTCCTAGTGGCAGTTAGATAATCAGTAAAGTCGTTCCACCTGGCTTCCTTTCCCTTTTCCCCATTCAACAAAGAGGAAGTGATTTATTGATTTTAATTAGACATCTTTTCCTGCTTTGAAGCTACATTCACCTTCTCTTCCTGTGAATGTTCGCCTCTTTGTAAAACATCCCATCCATCTGTTAGTTATTGCTGTTGAGATAAACCCATCTTCTTTCACAGAGTTTTCATTTTTCCTTGATTCAATATTTCAGGTATGTTTGCTGAAGACTTTAATGTTCCCAATTATTTTATGTCACGTCATCCTGAGAAAGTCACTGTGCTTTCACATATGGATATAAAGCAGGTGATATGGTAGCACATTTCACTGATAAATAGGCAAATGTGTTATTACATTATCTTGAATTCCAATCAATTTATCAATCCATGATCAAACTACTTTATTCTCTCTCACATCTATGATAAATTTAAACTAAATAGTGGCATTTAGTTTAAACCCTTACCCACAATTCTAGCCAATGGTGTGGAGTGACTGAGTATTCTGAGCCACTGGAAGTCAGTGACCATTGCAAGCTCCTTTGGAAATCTGCATAATTTTTGATGACTAAGTTCTCCTTGCTATTCTGCTTACTGATGCTAACCTAATATGGAGAACATATTTTCACTGCTTACTTCCCACCATTGTCAGGCCTGATTTGTAAGGCTAGGCAAATGGAGTGTTGAACCCACAATAAATTCTTTCTTGAGCTAAATCTCTTGCTAAATTCTTTGAAAAATGCTGACAACTTCTTTAAATTGAAACCAGGTGACCTTAAATTACCTATGTCTGAATCTCAGACAATTGTAATAGCGTCAAGCACTGAACTTCATTTAAAAAAATTCTAGTATGTCTCTACTTAAGATGACACAATTGCCTTACCAAAACCATATGTTAAAAGCCTAGTCTTCATTCCTGATCCCAGATTATCATTTAACTATCACATTTCTACCACCACAAAGCTTTGTCTATTTTTTCATCCAGCCAAAATCTGGCCATTTGTGGAGCTAGTTTGTGAATCCACAGTGAATCTCGGCTTTTGTTGTTTCAGTTTTCATTGGCTTCTCTAAACCCAAATCAGCAAACTATAAATATTACTAACTGTAAGCTGTAACTTCAGGACTTTCCACTGATTCCAAGAAGCACTGGCATACAGAGTAACTGCTGCACTTTATCACCTGAGATTCCACTCACTGTCCTATCTGGAAAAGCTCTGGTGGATTTTGAAATCTCATTGAGCTTTTGCACTTTTAACAAAGCGTGTAATGAAACACCACTGCCCTCACACATTTCATTCCTTGTTCTCATCACAATTTTATTCTCTTCCACCAAAAAATAGTTGGCCATGGAAGTTCATATTTTTCCCCCCGCAACCCAGCTAAATTATAGATTCACTCCTGTTTGCCTTCCTTGGTATAACTGGTTCCCGTAATTATATATATATTTGTAATATTCCAATGTAAATATGAAAAGTGCTGCATCATGCTTTTCTTGCCTTTCACCAATTTTTGAATAGTATTTTCATGAATACTGTCAAGTTTTAGATTAAATGAGGTGCTCAGCTGAACTCTGACGGGGTGGAAAACCAAAATCCCCTAGGTGAATTTTTCATGAAATATTTAGTGGAATCTTAGGGCAAGATTGTCACTTTTTAGCGTATCCAGGAAGGGAAGTAAGGAAGCATAAGGTCCCACTTGCTTCCTTGCACGTCATAAGGAAAGGGGAGAGCAGCATCCACATTTCTTCTACTCCTTAGAAGATAGATTGCCTGGGAGTGAGGAGGCAGGGGCAACGAGTGGATGGAACCTTTATCTGGCCCCACAGGGCTGCAGCCAGCACAGCCAAGCAGGCACTGGTTAAGGTAATGGGATAAAGGGCTGATCCCAGATACTTCCCGTTTGGAGGAAGAGGGAGAACTATGGGCCAAATGGTGCAAGTGTGTGATGCCCCTTACTGAGGGAATGTGGTAATTCATTAATGTGGCCTTCAGTGATTTTTAATACTTTATCTCCTGAAAGTAAAGGGGAAATAAGGTATGTATGTGACAGAGAAACAATCCAGGGACCTTAAAAATTGTCAGCAAACAAAAATGTAAAATGAATTCATCTTGCTTAAATCACCTTCCCACCTCTTAAAACATGCGTCATACTGTACAAACTGGATATCATAGAGACATTTTGGAGAGTGCTGGAATGCACAGATAAGTAAACTCAAGCAATGTGAATCTACCATGCAAAGGATCATACTGGATGATGCAACCGGTGCACTCACAAAACCTTGCATTGGCAGATGTAGGAACCTCACTCCTTTATATGTGCATGCATTTACTCAATTTACACATGCAAATGCCAGTAATGCATGCACTGTGGGTTTTTACAAGGACACCCATTGTATCCTCCTGTAGAAATCTTCTCCAGAAACTAGTAATTGAATTGCTCTTGGGTCTTGGAAGAATACTGACAATAATAAAGCATCATAGAGACAAGGTGGGGGAGGTAATACCTTTTATTGGACCAACTTCTGTTGGTGAGAGAGACCAGCTTTTGAGCTACACAGAACTCTTCTTCGGGTCTGGGAAAGGTCTGAGTACCTGTCCCAGATCTGAGGAAGAACTCTGTGTCTCTTGAAAGCTGGTCCCTCTCACCAACAGAAGTTGGTCCAATAAAAGAAATTACCTTACCCACCTTGTCTTGCTAATATTCTGGGACCGACGTGGCTACAACAACACTGTATATAATCTGTATACATCTCATATACATTTTAAAAAGCAGACCCAATTTTTTAGACAAAAAGTTGTCACTATATAGGGGCCTGATCCTACAAATGCTTATTTCATGGAAATAAAAACTACCTTTGTGAGAAAAATGTTGGCAGGATTGGGCCCCCAAGCTGGCTGTGCATGCTTCTCTGAACAGGGGCATGTTCAAATACCCCTTGTGATATGCTGTCTGCCTATCTTAGGTCTGTATCGTTGAAGCAGGATCTGCTTCATCGTTTGTACTGAAATAGTAAATTGTCATGTTACGTTTTAGGTGCATGCCTGGTTTCTAAGAATGGATTTGTGCTTGTTTATATTTTGGATTGGCTTTTTCATAGCTTAGAGTAATTGATGGAGCCAAAATAGTGTACCTCTTCGAAAGCAACATGCTTCGCATTGCTTAAGAATAAAGTCCATTGAATGTCACTTAAATTATAGACGGTAAATATATATATATATATATTAACAACAGCCCATAGATTATATAGTTTTGGAATACATAGTCCTACAAGCACTGTAACTTTCTTAGTCATTAAAATCCCTGGTTGCCAATGCTAGTAGTGTGGGTATTTCAATAAAAATACATGGGAAGTTTAAATACCCTCTCATCGGAGCAATAGCCTGAAGTTAAATATGAAACCTAAGCAAAGCTCTTCAGCATAATTTGCTAGGATGAAAATAGACGAGTTATCTGGCATTACAACCAGATTTTTAAAAAATATTTTTGCAGAGTATTTGCATAATCTGCAACAAAACAAGTCACTTTCTATGTCAATTTACTATTCATACTTCAGTTGCAAGATTATAACAATATAGCTCAAATTACACTGCATTATGATAAATTAGATTCCCCAGATTTCAGTGTAATATTTCTTAGTATTTGTACGTATACTTGGAGCTTTGGTATAAAGCTATTTTGGACATGACTGCACAGACTGGGCTTCGCGTCTGAAACGTTTCACTCCTAAAGGCTAAAATGTTCATGTCAATAGACAAATATACAGAGAATGAAAGAAATTAGTAGCTTTTAAAAAGCACAAAATATCAAGATATACTGTAATACAAGAAAATTCTTTTGGCCCCTTTCAGCAATCCCTCCCAAAGCAAAGCACTCAAGCACGGGCTTAAATCCCATTGGTTTCGATGGGATTTAAGAACAAAATTAAGTACAGACTTAAATATTTCCCTGAATTAGAGCCTTAAAGACTAAGTAAGACTTAACTCAACTATTAAATATTCCAGATAAAAACTATACTAAATAAATGTAAAGGTCTGGCTAATACTGAAAGAAGCCAAGAAAGCAGAAATTTCACACTGTGGTGTAAAGAGACCTTATTGTGGCTTTGTTTTCCTGCACAAAGAAATGAAGGAGAGGTGAGATGTGAAGCTCTGGGCTTGTTAATCATCGCGGCTAAGTTTCAGCAGGATACCACTTTTTTCATATTACAAGTATTTTGAATGTAATGGGGTGTAGGACCAGACACGGCTGCCTCAGAGAAAGATGTACAACACTGAATGTCATCCTCCACATGTGCACTGAAGGCAAAATAATGTATTTGGTAGTGATCTAATCTGGGCACTAGTGCACGGGGTGGGAAAGAGTTGAATTCCCTAAGGGAAGAGCTGCTTCCCCACTCTGACAGTGAAGGATGAGTCAAAACATGCCAAATGGACAAGCTAGAGGTTCCAGAGACTTATCAGAGATTTCCAGGGAAAGAAGTAAAATAATGTAGCTAGGGCCTCTGTAATTATCATCAACTAGCAGTTGACCATCAATTGTTCTGGGACACATTAAAGGAAAGTCTGGTAAAGCAACTGGGTAGGGAAAGGATTTTCCTTACCCAGAGCAAAAGTGCTGCAATTCTAAAACAAAACCAAATCAAAAATGATCTGAGCACTAAGTTCACTTTCTGCTGTACTGATCTCTGACTCAGAACACGTGGCAGACAGACCAGGCGGTAGTGCCTTGATTGTGAAAAATCTCCCCCCTCCCCTCTCCCACTTGGCGTTAGCTACAAAACTGCACGAATGGAAATTGCCTAGGCATCCACGAATAGTGTTTAGACAATCAATGACCTAATCCTCATGCACAAAAGCCTGTATGTGCATATAGCTTCAGAGGAAATATTTGAAAATGTGGCTCTTACGCTTTACCATGCTGTTTGGTATTTAGTTTGCACGTCACTGAATTGTATTGTATAACATTTATTGAATGAGACTATAATCTCCATTACAATTGTGTGGCAACTGAGAAATAACGCGGTGTAGTTTGTTTTACACATTTTCCTTTTCACTAGCCTTGTGACAGTTTACTAAATCCCAGACCTCAACAAACTGGTGAAAGGCCTTTCAGTCTAGCATGACTATACAATTAAGTCTGAATAGTACCATGACTCAATGCTATTCTTTAATCTGTGTGAGAGCTACAGCACTGAGCTAAAGCTGTCATTGCTAATTCTGTAATAGACATCAATGATAGAATAAACAGAAGAAAGCTTACTTCAAAGACCAGTGTCTCATTAGTTGGCCCTGCTGCATATAGACTCTCTGGATGATTAAAAGAGCGTTGATAATCAAAAATTGTCCCAGCAAAGGAGAACTTTCCTGGCCAGTCAATTGTCCAGTCCCCTGTTAGATAATACTTCTTATTCAGGTTGCGCGCTGCAAGATAGCTGGTGGAGATGTGCAATTCCTGGATTTCAATACTACGTGCTCCTGCTGGAATGGTGACCACTGGATAATAGTCTACAATGAAAGAA
This sequence comes from Lepidochelys olivacea, assembly GCF_965140295.1. Taxonomy (NCBI): domain Eukaryota; kingdom Metazoa; phylum Chordata; order Testudines; family Cheloniidae; genus Lepidochelys; species Lepidochelys olivacea. The sequence continues at coordinate 29,874,134 of NC_140422.1, forward strand.
TTAAGCAATATTTTTCCCAATTGTAATAAAATAAATAACTATTTTGAGTAAACCAGGGATTATATAGACAGCAGTCCTGATCCATCAAATTGTTGCTTTAGATTTATGATAGTGTAACAACATTGATTTTAAAGGTTCTACACCAGCTTATAATTAGAGCAATTTAGTGGGTGAATCAGTCCCTGGAATTCTATTATTTTTTTCTTCCTGAAGACAAGAAAATCAAATTCTTTTTTAATACATATCAGAAACAATCAATCTGTTTCAGTTGTTTTACCACATTTTCTCTGTAATACCTATAATCTAACAGGACCAATACACTTTTGGGGTGAAATGCAACAAAATGCAGAGTGTGTGTGCAAGGTCCTAGACAGAACTAGATCTTCCAGTTATTGGGGATCTGCCTTATATACAGGCCATTTCCATTGGAATGAAATTGTGTTTTACCTATTCATACAGTAAGGATTTATGCTGGCCCTCACCCAAAATTTCACCCATTCTGCACCCTGGTCACACACTACAAATCACTTGGACTATAACTCCCAGTGGTGTATTGCTTCTGTAATTGCACAGGCCACTTGATTTTCCAATATAACATTGTAATGCTATATCTCGATATCTGGTCCCATTACCACAGAATCTGACCACCTCACAATTTTAATGTATTTAGCCTCAGAACATGCCTGTGAGCTAGGGAAGTGCTATTATCCCCATTTCACACATGGCAAAACTAAAGGAGACTAAGTGACTTGCCCAAAGTCACATAAGAAGTCTGTGGGGGAGCAAAGAATTCAACCTGGGTTTCCCAATCCCTCCACTAGGATCTTAACCACTGGTCCATCCTTCCTCTCTCAACTGAAGATGACTTTCCTGAGTCCCAGACTTGCACGCTAAATACTGGCCCATCCACAGAACCCAGTTGAAAGGTTCCAATCAAGGTACATCACAAAATATACATAAATTGTTTTTGGTTCTAAATAGAACAAGAAGCACCTGCATGTTTGTCATTAGTCTGTGAACAACTTTTTATATCTTCCACAATCTCATTCAAGACAAAATAGTTCAGATATTTTTCACTCACCTGCGACCTTGAACCCTCCACCCTTTAAACCAGTGGTGGGCAACCTGTGGCCCATGGGCCACACGTGGCCCGTCAGTGTAAACCACTGGTGTGCCACAAGAAAGTTTGTTAACATTGATTGTCTGCAGACACGGCCACCCGCAGCTCCCAGTGGCCTCAGGTCCCCATTCCCTACCAATGGGAGCTGCGGGAAGCGGCGCGGGCCGCAGGGACATGCTGGCTGCTGCTTCCCGCAGCTTCCATTGGCCAGGAACAGTGAACCGTGGCCACTGGGAGCTGCGGGTGGCCATGCCTGCGGATAGTCAATGTAAACACTGTCTCGCGGCCCGCCAGCAGATTACTCTGACAGGCCGCAGGTTGCTCACCACTGCTTTAAACTCTTTTTTGTCATTAAAGAAAAACAAACAGGTGAGCGTGGAAAGTGGCTTAAGTAACAATAAAATAATTGCAGTTTAACTAAGGAAGACTTATGGTTTTCTTGTAGTCTAGGAACAATGGAGATATGAACTCTTACTCACTCTCCCCGTGAATTTCAGTTTACATCTGGACCTTGAGCCATTGCCCTAATGAGCAAAGAGCCATATATACTACATGGAGATCCAGCAGAGCAATGAGCTGATGATCATGTGGAACAGCTTTCCTTACCATTAGCTTTGTGCTGGATCAAGTACTGGCCTTTAAAGAACTTGCACGTTGAATTATCTCCTTTACAAACTCCACAGGCATCCAAAGCAGCTTTTGAACCAAGTCCACGGTCACACCCTACTTGCTGAAAGCAAAAGGCAGAAGTGAAGGACTCAGACACAAGGGAATTTCAGTAACAGCTGCATTTTCTATTATGGAGTAAATTGTTCACTTAAAAATGACATTGTTACTGTAAGAAACTTCAGTTTATCTTACTTCACAAATTCCATCAATGCAAACATCATGTTTGTTCTGGGAGCATAAGGTTCCATCTTTCACTTTGCTGGACATTGCAAAGAAAAAGTCAAAGTCTTCAGCTGTGCAGTACAATTTACATCTATCTTCCTCTGAAAACATGAAGAGACAAGTAGATTAGGAAAGGGATAGATAGTCATTAGGAAAGGGATAGATAATAAGACATTAAATATCATAATGTCACTATATAAAACCATGGTACACCCTGACTTTGAATACTGCATGCAGTTCTGGTCGCCCCATCTCAAAAAAGATTATATTAGAATTGGAAAAGGTGCAGAGAAGAGGAACAAAAATGATTAAGAGTATGGAACAGCTTCTCCATATAAGGAGAGATTAAAAAGACTGGGACTTTTCAGCTTGGAAAAGAGGTGACTAAGGGGGGATATGGCAGAATCATGAATGGTGCAGAGAAAGAGAATAAGGAAGTGTTATGTACTCCGTCACATAACACAAGAACCAGGGGTCACCCAATGAAATTAACAGGCAGAAGGTTTAAAACAAACAAAAGAAAGTAGTTCTTCACACAATGCACAGTCAACCTGTGGAACTCATTGCAAACTTATAACAGGGTTCAAAAAAGAACTAGATACGTTCCTGGAGGATAGGGCCATGGAGGGCTATTAGCCAAGATGGTCAGAGATGCAATCCCATGCTCTGGGTATGCCTAGCCTCTGTCTGCCAAAAGCTGGGAGTGGATGCCCAGGGATGGATCACTCAATGATTGCTTTTTCTTCTGTTCATTCCCTCTGAAGCACCTGGCATTGGCCACTGTTGGAAGACAGAATCCTGGGCTAGATGGACCATTGGTCTGACCCAGTGTGGCCGTTCTTATGTTCTTAGATACACAATGGGGTACAAAGTACTACTGTGACAGAGGTGGAGCTGCTCTGTAATAATCTAAGAATACTGCTATGTACTAATTTTATCAACTCTGCATGTGACGTGGTCAGTCAGGAAAAGTTATTGTATAACTGTGGTGGGTTATTAGAATTTCCTGTGTGACTGTATTGATCTAACTCATATTAGGGTTAATGGAATGTAATGCTTGAATTCCAGGAGAATGGTCACCACTAAGAAGACAATGGATGATGAGGATACCCCAGCACACCCTTGGAAAACAATGGGTAAAGCTATCATCTTCCAGGCTCTGACAGGGATAAATCATGCATGAAAGTTGTGCATCAAAGTTGTGAAATGGGCTACAAATGCAATAAAAAATAAGGTATTCCAAAATTTAATAAATGGGGGGAGGGGCACCAAAGACACTCCTCACTTGGGGTGCCATTTGATCTCGGGTCATCCCTACGCACAGTTAGCTGCCAATCAAGTCCTTCTTATACACAGATCACGCATTATGCCTACAAGGGAATTGATTGGTTAAATATTGGAAAATTAAATAATTGTATTGTAATGATTGCTTTTCATAGACTGGACAATATTATTGAGTCACTCGCTATCAATATTAAGCACTATGGTCAAGATTTCAAAAAACAGGAGGCTAAACTTAGACAGCTAAATCTATATTTAGGCTTCTAACTAAGGGTATGTATACACTGCAAAAAAACACCCGCGTCAGTGAGTCTCAGATCCCTGGTCTCCAGACTCAAGCTCACAGGGCTCATGCTACGGTGTTAAAAATAGAGTGTTAGATATCCCTGCTTGGGCTAGAGCTTGGGCTCTGAAACCCAGAGGTGTGTGGTGGGGCTGTGTCTCAGAGCTCAAACTCCAGCCCAGGCAGGAACACCTGCACTGCTATTTTTAGCGCTGTAATGTGACCCCGAATCTGTAGACCCAGGCTCTGAGACTTACTGAGGTCGGTGGTTTTTTGCAGTGCAGATATACCCCAGGTATTCTAATTTTCAGGACCCAGAAGTTTCCATAGAAAGTAAAAGCTGTTCAGCAGTTTTGAAAATCAGCCCACCTCCTTAAGTCTAAATACAGACTTCAGGGGAGATTTTGAAAAGCACAAATAGGGCTTTAGGTGTGTAAGTCCTATTTACTTTCAACAGTACTTGTGCTCCTAAATCCCTCTGGTGCTTTTGAATTTTTTTCTGTTAATGCCTAAAAGTAGGCTCCTATTTTTGAAAATCTTGTCCCATCTGTTTAAAATAAATGTGTCACAATGATCGTAAATATTAAACAAGATACATCATATGAAGGATTTAATGCAATAGACATTGCCACCTAGTTCTGAAACCCACTCCAACTAGATCACTCCTCTTTAGTTTTACACATTCCTCCCAGCCACAATGGTTATATCAGAATGCAGGCTTCTAAACAGTAATCAAACTACTTATAATATGTCTATATAAATAAAGATGGCTTAAATCACTGTATTCCCAGCTAATGTTGACTATCCTCAAAGAATATTTAAGCAGACCACAAATAAAAGCATATTTAAAAATATATATGTATATAAAAGTATGCCCTCTCAAGGTATTTGAAGGCAACTTCTGTGAATTGTAGACAAAGCAGCCACAATATGACCTATACCCACCACTTTCATTTAAGAAATAGCAATCACAAATATTCACTGTGCTTTGAAACTACAGGGAAGTATTTGTAGCTATTAACTATCCAATAAAATCCTAATAATGATACTGGATGTTTACAAAATTGAGGCGTATGCAGGAAAAATAAACTTAAACTTGAGCAACAGACAAGGAATATTTACTGAGTCATGAGTCTTATAAAGCCCCAGCAACAATTCTCAGGAGAATATAACAGTAGGAAACTCGAAAGGGTTGATTTACTGTTACATTTAGAAATCTAAGAACATTCCAAATGAATTAAGATTCTGGCATGTTATTGTAGGAGTTGGTGGTTCCCATATAGAGAAATTCGTGGGAAAAGGTGGTTTGTTGTTTGGGTTTCCTTTTGTTTTTTATTTTTGTTTTGTTTTAACAACAAAAAAAAGCAATATAAAACAAAAGTGAGGGAGAGCATGGTCAGGGAACAGAGGATAGAGATCTAAATTCACAATCAAAGCCAACTTTTCTGCAGGCTCTTACACATGACGTTACACCAAAGACCAAATTCATCCTTGCTAGAAAGCATGTGCAGCTCCACAGAAGTCTCTCTGGATTTCCACACATTTGAGGCGCTGCATCTGGCCCAGAGTATATCAATGAATTATAACGAGGTAGCCTGCCTCATGCAAATCATTTTGTCAATCAGAACCATGGCCAAATTACCTTCAACTTTAGTATAGGGCTTCCAACTGTAGTACCACCCACGGAAAGGCTTGCTGTTAAATTCCGCACACTGCTGGGCACGGAAATCCAGACTACTGGGTGGACATGGCTGAATATTGCAAAGCTGATAAATACGACCGGAGCCCTGACAGAACTTGCCACCGTACTGTGGCCTGCAAAGAAAGAAAAAAAAATATTTTGCAAAACCAAAAGTGGATATGATTGACACCTGTTAAATACATTCAATGACAGTTCATTAAGAAGCATCATTCTATTGACTTCTGTTGAGCTAAATATCATGACTTATTGACCCAAAAGGTTCTTATTTCTCTCAAGAGACAATGAATTTTAATCATCACCAAAACCAAGCAAAGTAGTCAACAAACGCTATCTGCTTGGATCATTATATATCCATTTAACCATGTGCCCATCTAGAAGTGAATAATGTTTTCATTGAATTAAAGTCTTGCCAGTCAGGATATTTTTATTTGCATGTATGATCTGATTGGTCAACACAATTACAGATCTCAGAATTATTGACCTGTGGAAGTAAATAGTATCAATGTACTGACTTGCTATATGCCAGTTTTCAGTCTACCGTGATCCAGGAATTCTCATGTATGCAACAATAATTATTTACCATAATAATGCTTAATAAAGGAAAATGTAACAGATAACGTAAAACGAATCAAACATACATTGAATGAACAATTGCATTCTGATATTGTTAATACTAGGATATGTAGAAATGTGCCTTTAAATAGTTACCCAGCAGCTCAATTCTTACAGGAGAACAAGGGATTGTGCACAGTTGTTTTGATGTAGGAAAGCATTTATGCACATGTTTAACTTTACACACATGTTTAAGGCACACTGACTTCAATGGACTTTAATTGTGCACTTGAATACCCTTCTGAATAGTGATGCTTTCCTAAATTTGGACTAGTACGAAGTTAAAGATATCATTAGTTTGCTATTATTCATATATTAATTATATCATTAGATTTTTAACTGCTATTGGGTGTGTATAATATAAACAAATTAAAAATGTTAGCCTTGCTCTTTTTTCAGAATGCCTGCGAGAGCTGAGCAGTTGATTACTGTATTTAGTCACCTCTCTATTCCATGCAGATCTACATAGAAATCTACTGATGTTATGGTTTCAATGTACAATTTTGCAGAGTTCCAATATACCACTGTGCCCAAAACTATGTGATTCTATTGTTGTTGTTAGTATTATTTATTTGTATTTTCATAGTACCTAGGAGCCCCAGGCATGGACCAGAACCCCATTGTGCTAGGTGCTGTACAAACACAGGACAAAAAAACAGTCCCTACCCTAAAAAGAAAAGGAGTACTTGTGGCACCTTAGAGACTAACCAATTTATTTGAGCATAAGCTTTCGTGAGCTACAGCTCACTTCATCGGATGCATACTGTGAATGCATGCATCGGATGCATGAAGTGAGCTGTAGCTCACGAAAGCTCATGCTCAAATAAATTGGTTAGTCTCTAAGGTGCCACAAGTACTCCTTTTCTTTTTGCGAATACAGACTAACACGGCTGTTACTCTGAAACCTACCCTAAAAAGCCTACAGTCTAAATATAATACATGAGAAAATAGATGGATATAGACAGATGGACAGGGGAATACAAGGAAACAATCTGACTGGATTGGTCAGCATGATAGGCTATGTTCTCAGCAAACCAGCAGCCTAACCATTGTCAAGTATTTTGTATTATTCTACTTAGCTTTGCTTCTAGTGAAAAAGATGTAAGTAGAACTATTGTTCCAATTCTGCACCTGCATACATTTGTCTAATGATGGTTTAAAATGTTAGGGAAAATATACACTTGGAATGTATGTTATGGTCTTTTAGTGAATGGCTTGGCTATGTTACACATACATCAAGGGAAACACTTTCAGAATAATGTACCTGGTGCAGTATTTGTACAGTTCCTAACTAGGATAATGGGAGTAGTTTGTTTAAATCCCTACACACTGTATTATAAATGTACCCCATGTCCAGTATATCTTGTAACTTATGTTAACACACTTTCCTGTTGAATCCATTGTGGAGTGATGCTGAGGGGACAACTAGGTAAAATATGGATAAGAGATTCCAGGTGCATTTTGCAATTATATTTTTATACTATTTGCTTATTCCTATATTCTAATCCTCATACATTTGTAAAACAAGCTGGAGTCTGTTTTCATGTCTTGAATCAGCATTACTGCTTTGAAGGCAATACAATAGCTGGCTTTTTCAGAAGTCTTTAGTGAATACTGGACAACAGAAGAGTCTCTCAAAGGAAGTGGTGGAAATCCATCTGTTAGCCCATTTAAAACTGGGCAGAGCACTAGGGAAATGTGCTGTAGGGAACAATCTTGCACTGACCTCACCCGAGGGCTGGACTAGAATTGTTACTAGCCATCTTAACACTGGGCCTATAGTGAATTAGGGCACGCTTCCCATCCTGATTGGCAGCCGTTCAGTTCAGCCAAAACTATTCTTCAGTTCAGAGAGAATATATGTTGACTCAGTTTTGCCTGAGTAAAGTAGGAAAAGTTGTTGGGCCCATACTAATTTCTGTTCAGACACCTTTCCTTTACAGCATGTATGATTTCTTTTAGTTCCTCTGGCCTAGGGAACAAGCCTCTCTATATGTAAGCAGGGGAAAGGAAGCAAGTCCCTGCCCAAGTACAAGCCACCAAACAAGCAAAATAACAGAGTCATTTAGGGTTAAATTGTGGCTTTTAGCCCCAGCCCTGCATTTGAGGATGGTAAAAAGTTCCACCAACCTAGAGGAGCACTGAGAGAAGCATTCTAGTTTTCCATTTGTGCTACAGAACTTTAAATGGTGCAGTATACTCCACTCTCTGCCAAACTGCTAGTCAGTGAGTAAGCGGGAGGCAGGGTATGGGTAGGGTTCTGCTTTCTCCTCACCTGTCTCTGCCCCTTATCAACGAGTCACTCCCAGAGGGGAAAAACTAATTAGAAGACCCCCTCACCTGTGGGAAGCCCTTACATGGGCTGTCCAAGAGGACTGGAGTGCTAAGTAAGGGCTAACCACAATCTAACCCTGCGCTGTTACTATGTGGAAGGGGTAATCTTTACAAAAAGAAGGCTGGCTGTGTTGTCCTATGGATGTTCGGGACGCAGAGAGGCTAAGCACAGAGATTTACATGTAAATCTCAATGTACTAATCAATTCATATTATTGTTGTTGTTTTTATTTATTTAGCAGAACCAAATAGTTTGCTACACACCTCACAATACAAATAGGAGTGCACAGTCTCTGTCCAAAGTGCTTACAATTGAAGGCCCTGATCCACACAAACACATTCATAACTTTACACATAGGAGTAAAGTTACTCGCGTGTCTAGGTGTTTTCTGGATTCAGACAATGGAAGAACAAAGGGGATACCAAAACACGCAAGCAGTTTTGAAGTTGGGGCTGCAGAGAATAGACTCCAAAGACTAATTTATAAACCATCTCAAAGAGTCCAAGCACAAAGACTCCAATAAATGTACTAATAAATAACACAATTAATAAAAGACCTAAGGTATTAAAATACTATTAGTGTGGCTTAAATGAATTTGCCCATCTGCAATACCCATAGCAAAGCCAATGCCTCCACTCCAAAACTATTTTAAGCAGCCCTAGCGGTGTATATATATGTGTTACCATATGCACATTCCATCATTATAGTAGTAGCTAAATGATTGATTATGAAGTCACATCTTCTGCAAAAAACAAAAACAAATAGACATGTAGTCAATACCTTGTTGGAGCAGATGTGACAATAATTAAAAGATCTGGGATGACTACTCACTTGAAGCTGAAAGATGGAATACAAACAATACACTGCAATGATGTGTACACTGCTCTTTACAGAGATGCTGTTCAATGCAGGACAATTAATAACGGTGACTAGACCATGAAGTGCTGGCTCCCAAGTCCTTCAAATTTTGGAATAGTTTACATCTAGATGTGCACACTTCAGCATTGGCCTAAATGCTATTAATAGTATTACAATGCTAAAGTATCATTTTTTCCTATATGAAGTCAATGGTCTACAAAATTCTTTCATGGTCCTTATAAAATTTGATTAGTTACTGTTTCAAACTGCATTATTACTTTAAATTTTCAGTGCTTGTGATCATTCTTAAAATAATTGAATACAAAAGAATAAAAAGTTGTTTTAGTTAATAAATAATTCTTATTTTAGTCTTTTTATTACGCACATGCCTAAAACTGTATTCTAATATTTTTAGCAACCAGTGCACAATTATGAAGCAGGTAGGAAAGGACACAATCCCACCAATATGATTTAGGTATTAACTTAAATCTCTTGGGCACTATTTAGGCTCTTTACCAGCTGAACTATTAAATTATGTAATCTATTTCTTGGGAAACTATCTTAATTGTAAAATGTTGTGATGTATGAAAACCAGATCCCTGAAATTATGCTGTGGCAATTTATACAAGCGTAATGAGTTTAGCAAATCTGCATAGCTCTCAGTATACTATAGCTGACCTCAGTAGGTGTTTGGTACTGTAAATTCATGCTTACCTCAGACAGTCATTCAGACTATGTTTCAGCAGACTGTAGAGCAGGACCACAGTGACTGTCTTACAAGCATCAACAAAAAGGAAATTGAATTGGTTGGGTATTATTTACAGGAAGAGACTCATACTCACACACAGACGTGTGCGCGCACACAGGACGAGATTTTCAAAACCAGGAATCTAAATGTATTTCATATTTAAGCTCCAAATAAGTGATCTGATCTTTAAACTCACTGAACATCCAGTAGTTCCTACTGAAGTCATTGGAGACTCAATGCTTTTGAAAATCAGGCCATGTATTTAGAAGACCTATTTTGAGGGCTGAAATGAAGCTTCAGTGGGGCATACTCATGATGCTGAAGACTGAATTTCACCAACAGAGTTAAGGCTAAATTCGCTGAATGCCTTGGTGTCATCCAAAACCTTTGAAAAATCTAAGTGGGAGAAACAAATTTAGTTTTCCACACGCAGTTTGGATTTGGGAAACAGAAATGGATTTCGGGAATTTTGAAGATTTACATCAGAATCATTAGGATTTCATGCCTGTGCACATGCACAGAATACAGTGAATGTGTCGTCATTGTTTTTAACTGTGTTTCCACAGTGTAACTAGCTAAAGACTCTTTCCAATGAATTCACCTTTATTTTAAAATCACTATTGGTCAGGGATGTGAAATACATCTATATGTATATTTGTTCATCCTGGAACAGGATGTTCTGTAGACAGTGTTTTTTATAGTGTTGGGGTTTCATAAGTCTAATTCTGATAGAGATTTTACAGTTAGTCCTCTTGGCTCTAAGTGAAGTATCACTAACCTAATGTAATTAGAGTAGGCAGAGACAAGATCAAGTACTGGCACTGAACATAACATGTTCATACCAGAGTCCATAACACACATTTCTTAATTATGGTTTAAATACAATATACTGCAGTCACACACGGTTCCAGTTGGAATGGTTTACTTATAACACTGGCTAAAATGTAAGTCAAAGTACTCAAGCTAGTTGAAACATTTCAATTAGTAGAGGTCCCCCTTCTATATTCTATGCTGTGCCGAGATAGCCATACAAGAACTTGAGAAAAGAGCACTAAGTAGATAGATAGATGGTATATACATAGATCCCATGGAAACTTCAGCATAAAAACTAACATCTATCTACCTGCATTAAAATTGTGATACAAATGGACCAATGTAAAAAAAAAATCAAATGTTTATGTGACTCTCCATTGAGAATCCATTTGTGCACGTCTAGAGACTGCTGTGAATTCATATATACCATGAATCCTGTGTCTATCCAATAACACGGAGACACAACAGAAAAAGTTAAGCAAGTGCCCTGCCACAGATTTTTTAAGGATTAGTTCCATTAATTGAAGGGCAACAGAGACTGTTATCACTAAGCCACATGTTCCCATACTATAAAATGTGAAGTGTGAATATTGCTACTTTCATATTATATAGGAGGTGTGTATGCTACTTTACAGTTTCATATAAAATCTGTCATTCTTTGTCTTTTTATTGGCCATGGTTTAAATAATCATTTCATGGGCTGCGATGGAGAGTATGTGTGTCTATGCCTGTCTAGAGATGTGTCCAGAATAAACCAGTGAACCATTTTTTTTCCTGCAAGCTAAACTGAATTGAATACTTGAAAAAGATGTTGGATTGATCGCCCTTTGTCACTCATCTGAACTGGCAATTCTAAGCCATGAGAGGGTTTTTGCAATCTACAGGCCAATGTAATCTTTGCCTTTTGGACAGAAATGCCAATTAAGGTACAGATTAGTGAAAGCTGGGAAGGCAGTGTGGGAGCATGTACACTATATAACAGTAAAATGTATATATTAAAACAGACATTAGAGCTACTTTAAAACTATAGCTGGTCAAAAAATGGTTGTTGTTTTTTTCCAAAATTTTGTCCCTTTTTTATTCTAAACATTTTGATACGTTTCAACCAGTTCTATTTAAAACTCAGTCATGCCTGATCAAAAATCTATTGATGTCAATGGGTGTCTATTCACTTATGTCAGTGGGCTTTGGACAGGCCCTTAGTTCCTGATATCGGAATATCTCCATCTTTCACAGCTCTCCATCCTACTGATTTGTAACTGACTGCTCACAGTGTACTGTGGAGCTCTCCGAGAGTCTCAGAAGGAGACCCCATGTGAATTTGCAACAAAATCTACTCTTTCCCCTTTTTTGTTATAATATCAGAAATAATTATTATAAAAATAATACCTTTCCACAGCAATGTCTTACTTTGGGTTATTGCAGTGTCTCTCTTGATAGGTGACTCCACCTCCACAGGTCCGAGAACACTTGGACCACTCGGACCACGCAGCCCATTGGCCGTTAACAGGCTTGGGTCCATGATCGCCATATCTGACACATTGACCTCTTCGACACCACTGTCAAAAGAATGTCAACAAATGTTCCGTCACAGCTGGTGCTACCTAGTAAGCTGCTGAGAAGAAAAGACCCAGGTGCCAATCCTGCCATCACTTAAGTATTCATTTAATTCTATATAAATTAGAAGTCCCATTGAATTCAAGTGTTAGCAGGATTGGGGCCCTGAGTAGTACCAAGATAAATAAGATGACATACAAAGAAAAACTCTAGCACTTGTCTAGCTTTGAGACTCTGCCTACGTTGAGGACCACATTTTCAAAAGTGGTCTTTAATTTGGCGTGCTTCAATTTTGGATGGCCAACTCCAGACACCCTATGTCTGATTTTCAGAAGTGATGAGTACCAAAAACTCCAGCTGATGTTAACAGCTGCTGTGGGTGCATAGCACCCTAAAACAGCCCCAGACATTCAGAGTTGGGCATATAAAAATTAGAAGCCATTTTCCCCTCTAGCTACTAATTTACTGTTATTGCAATACGAGAAAGGGGGAAATGAAGAAAGATACTCAAATATAGCAAGGAAACAAATCAGGCTCTTGAAAATTACAATATCTAATACAAATTACCAATTACAGTAAAATAAACTATCAGTAATTATTGAATCACATGCACTAATAGCAACGATTATTATCTCTCATACTTGCAATTACAGTATCATGGTAAAGCAAATGAACGTAGACTCAGACTCCTTCCAATAGGCTGATCAATAAAGATAATACATCTATAGACTATGAGCCAAATGCATTCCCGGCATAAGCAGCTACAGTAAAATATATGCTGCTTCTGGCATGCCTGAATTTGCAGCCTTCATCTAACTCCTATTAAAAGCATTGGATGTTTTTCAGCATCTTAAATGAAAGTTGCAGTTGGCCCTTGGTCCACTGTATTCTAATACGAGTTAGAATACTGTAGCTCCACTAATTAAGTTACTTACCATACTTATGCCACAAGCTGTCCCTTCCGCGGCTGGCATGAACTTTGTCTCACATCTATGACCTACTTTATGACACCAGAGTGATTTGCATATATCCTAGAAAAAAATCAGAGAATTCCCCCATTGTATGCTGATGTCGAGAAGTTTTCATGAGTGACACTTCATCAAAGCATTCCTTTGCTATCACAAAAGCCCTATGAATTAGACCCATTTCTGAACAAAGAACTAGTTCTACATTGTATAGCATAATGATTACTTGCTGGTCTACTGACTTCATATTTCTAGAACATTTTCAAGTTTGGTTCTCTGATTATTTTCTTGTCTTTTCAAGGTGAGACTATAAAAGAACCAAATAGCTATTAAAACTCCAAGGGCACAACATGAACAACTCTACAGGCCTTCTAAAACTGCGGAGGGAATCAATTTTCTTGAAACACACATGAAATGTTTGGAAAGACTGTGTAGAAAAAAATTGTTGTCACCTGGCAAAATGCTGGTTAACATAAAATAATCCCAAATGTTGCAGCAGAGCCATAATAATAATAATAAATAAATAATAATGACAACACATCTTCAGAATGGCCATATTGTGATTTTAACAGAACACCTTTCTTAAAGAAATCGAAGAGACTGGAACAGCCACCTGCGTAAATATTGGATTAATATGACTACATCCTACATCAAAAAGCTAAGGATGGAAAGCTGCATTTTTATTACTCCAAAATAATCTTCTCATGAGGAGCTAGATTGCGCCAGGCCTTTTTGCAAATGCATAAGGACTGAAGGAGCATATAAAATCTTCCTTTCCTTGCACCCTCTGTACAAGTGACACAATTGCAGCACTTAGTTTCCCCTGAGTTGTAGCCACACCACCCTGGTCCCTGGAGAAAAGAGCATGCTGTAGCATCCTAATGGATGGTGAAGCTTGTGCATTCAACCTGCACTTCTTGTAGATCCTGGAAAGATTTTGCATCTCAGAGGCACAGTCCCTTCTGAAGCTCCCTCTGGGGTTGTGCAACTCCCTAACAGGCTCGAACCTTCAGAGCATATGACAAGCATGCCAAGCAATTTCAGGTTCAAAAATAATCCAGACCTTGTTGCTCATTGTACTACTTGCACTCATTTATAGAACATTACAGTTTTCTAATGTCAGTTCTAACTTTGTTAAAAAATATTAAGAGGTACCTTCACAAAACTGAGGTTGCATAGTTTTGCTTTCATTCCAAATTGCCATTTGCACTGGGTATCAGCATCATAGATCTGCCCTGGCAGTTTATCAGGGTATTTATATTGTCCTGTTTGTTTAGGTTCATCAATCAGGCAAGCAGCTTGAGCTGTACTACAATGAGAATGTATATTTATTAATCATGATGTTGATCTTTTTTATGAAAAATACTTTTATTTGCTAGAGAACAGCAAAAACACATGCTATTGCATACAGTACCTTTCTCTAGCTTTGTAGGCATGCACTGAATGAGAATATTTGCTGCAGGAGCCAAGAGATGTTGACTTCTCCTTGGTAGCCTGACCTGCAAAGTTTTAGGAAGCAGGAATTTCCAGGCTCTAGGATTATGGTAATTTTAGGTATAAATGGTGTCAATTTCCTATTCTCCCTTCCTTATGTGAGTGTAACCAAGAGCAAGGAGATCTCCCTAGACTACGCTTTCCAGAAGTGGAACCCATATGTGCAGTGTCTCATTTCTGCGTATTCTTCATGTGAAAGGCCACACAAAAGGCCACAGTGTTTTAATTGAGAGACCAATCAGCATTGTTTTGGTTTTTTTTGCTGGTTGGGCACACGTTAACACCAAAATTACATATTATTATCCATCATTCTTCCTCCTTAGTGCTTTTGGTTCCGTGAGTATGGAAGTTCAATCTACCTACAGTTTGTCGTCCAACTATGCGTCTGTTGGACCATACTAAATGCTTGAATACCCCAAAGTGGATTAATAAGTTTCCTATAGCAATATTACTTATTGTGGCTGAGAAAATCACCCCAAACTCTATCATCTTTCCTTTCCCCTGATCTGGTAAACCAGTTTGGTATCTAAGTGTCCGCTCCTATATTCAATGGCAATGTATGCATATTATGCCATTGTGGGGTTCATGTAATAAAAGCAAGAACTTATATTGCAGAGATTGCAATTCTGGTGATTCTAAATGCTAGAACTAAAGGCTGCTCCTTTATCAGCATACAGGTTTGTACCATAAGGGAAATAATGGGATACCATTTTTTTTCAGCAGCTCTGTAAAATACGCTTATTGAAAGCATGGCAATCAGCTATGACTAGGTCAGGAAAAAATCCACAAATATTCATTCATTTCCACAGTCAACACCCTTCTTATATTCACTTTTCACTAATATTCTAATAAACCTGTTTGACAATAATGTTTGGGGAAAGAATGAAATGCAAGTGAATATTGCAGCATATTCACAGACAGCCAGCACAAAGGCCTATAGTACCACTTATGTCCCATACAAACCAAAGTTTGTGGGCTCATCTGGTACACTGGTTTTGTATTGGCCTTTTTCACAGAGATGAAATCCATACCAAAGTTAAATTTTAATTTCTAATCATGAGTATTTGCACCAGAAAGCCAATTGTAAGAGTTGCCACCCTCCTATAGAAGATCCTGACTTATATCTGACCTACCTGAGGAATTTATTGAGATACTGCCTGCTGCATACAGACCAGGAAAACACCCCATTGTTTCCTGTAAGCGTGGGAGACATAATGTTACCTTCGGCTTTTCTACAGGGATTTCCTTCTCCATCGTGAATCATGCCAAAGCTAGAAAGAGAACCACAAATGAGAGGGGCACCAGAAACAAAATGCCAGAAACAAGAGACAGCTTTTAAGGAGAAAGAGACGCTGTTATTTTATGCAATAATTCTATCAACAAAGTCCACAAAGGGATGAAAAAATGTACAAGCCAGAAATAAATGAACACAACAATGGTCACTAGTCAAGCCCAGGTTGATAGAGATTGAAATTTATTTTTGCAGTACAGTACATGGAACCGGACAAAGAAGGTTGAGTTTCAGGGGAAATCTAGTTTGGTGAGGCATCAGGGGTTCAGGAACATAAATCAAACCCCCAGGCTGCCAGTACACAAACACCAGAACATCAGCATGTAACACCAGCATCTCAGCCTGCTTAATAAAGTTCTCTTTCCTGCACATCAGTTTGCTAATGAAACAATTGTCAGCTGTTTGGTGGCCCATGCAGAATAAGGTGCTGGGCTCATTCCTCTGCTCAGGGGAGATTATTTTTTTCCTCACACCACAGTACCTACTGCAATTGCTAACACATCTACTGTGGACTGAGTTATGCTAGTGGTGAACTGAACTCTTATTCACAAGTGGACATGTTAAATCTGCAACACAAATCCCTGGGTGCAGTACTGGCCCCACTGAATTCAATAGCAAAACTCCCACTAACTGGGGCCAGAATTTCACCCCGTATGTCTCTTTTCAGCTTACGAGACACTGAATCTTCACAGTCTATTTATAGAGAACCTTCATCCTGCCACACTAATTTGAGGGGGTAACCAAACATATTCAACTACCGTCAAATATGAACCAAAATGCAACAGAGGCAGTGTGACTAGTGGATAGAGCACTGGACTGGGGGTCAGAAGACCTGTTCTATTTAGGTACATCTACACTACATTGTAAACTTGGGTCTGGGAACTTGCTTGTACGTGCACACTGCATGGTAAACTTGGGCTTACAATTGCTGGATTCAGGTCTCACGGCTGTGCTAATTCATCCATGCTGCAAAACGACAGGGCTTGGACCGGAGTCACAGCAGAACTTGGGCTCTGACTCACGCCCCCAGCAGGGTCCTAGGACCCAGGCCCTGAGTGCTTGCTAACCTGAGTCAGACTGATCTGTGTGTGGATGGAAGGGAGACTTATGCTCAAACCTGAGTCAGAGCCCAAGCTTAGAGTGCCTCTGCCACTGACCCAATCTGGGACCTTGGGAGATTCACTTCTCCTTTCATTATCCTGCTTTCCCATTCCTCCAATAGTACATCTTGTCTGTTTAGACTGTACCTCTTTGGAGGAGGGAATGTCTCTTACTAGATGTTTTGCCAGATGTCTAGGCAATAGTACCCTGATTTGAATATGGTAGGTACTACCATAATATAAATAATAATAAGCAATAATAAAACGTCCATTAAAATGCTAAATGTGGAATTTATGGCTACACAAAAGTTAATAGTTTCACATCTTTCTAATTCTCTACTTTATATTTATTTTATATATGGTACATCTGAGAATTTCAGTGTGTTTTGAAAAGAAATTTCACGGTCTCCTACTTCAGTTCGTGCATTGGCAGTTTTGAGCATGTAATGGGTGTGTGCGGGGGAGGGAGGGAAGACTAGATGCTCAGCTGCTGTAAATCAGTGTAGGCCCATCAAAGTCACCAGACCGCTTCCACCAGCTGAGCATCTGGCCCTGCTGAGAAAATTGTTCACTTAGCAAATGGACAAAAAATCCCAGTTGAGCAAATATTTTATTAATAGTTAGTGGAATAAAAATTTAGTTCACTTGCTTTGCAGCCAAAGAATCCACGGATTTAATGCTCAATGACACAATAGATCATCGACTCCCCAAAGAGCTATTAAACGCTCAGGTAAAAACATAAACTATTTAAAGAAGACCATAAAAATGTTTAACAATAATAGCCATTCTCAAGGATCTCAGTGTGATCTACCGAGTATATAATACACATAGTAAGAAATCCTTAGTTTAGTATTTTCACAATAAACCTCAGCAACTTCAGAACAATCACACCAGTTTATCAGATACACACTGTGTGCTTTAATGAATCCTGTATTTATAGTCAGGATCATTAGGGATTAGAAAAGCAGAAGGTTTTGGACAGAGGTCTGAAATTTCCCCAAGTCTGGAGGTTCACTGTAGAGAGAGGAGCAAAAACAAAGTTCAGACTTCTATCTGGATCAGTACTTTCCCCTAATGTCAATGGGACCAAGATCGGGGGAGGAGGGGTCAGATACTGTGTGACTTGAAAAGACACTGAATGCACAAGGGACTGTGCCGACTCCTATGAATGAGTACTGCTCTGTCATGTGAGCAATACTTTGAAATGACCTGAACTTACAGACGTTCCCATGGGGTATTGTTTTCTTTTTTGCTCTCAGTAGTCTTGAATAATGGAAATTTTCATATAAATGTTAAAATGTTAAATAATATGTTAAAATAAATGAAGATTCTTGCTTAAAACCATTCTAAACTGCGGATTACAGGGCCAGATCCTCAGCTATATTTGTGCTTTGCACTTCTCTAGCAGTACAAACCTGCCCTAAAGTTGATAAATCCCGCTACAGGAGTACTCTCCCTGTACAGGGTAGGGAAATTCCATTGCATTGGTCAATCATATGTAAAGGATCACATTCTGTTCTTACATAATCTCATTCAGCCCCATTTCACACAGTGATATAGGCCACTCGTTTCTATAATGCACAGCTTTGCAACTTTTAAGCAATGCATGCCCATGAGCCCCATTAGTAAAACTAAACCAGGTACACTTGTTCATTGATAGATTTTTTTCATACCTGTGAATCACCATTTCACAAATGCAAATCTTTAGCGTGTACCTGGAGCTGTTAATTAAACTGAGATTACATTAGTAGTAACTTTGATTTTCAGAAGGAAGTATTATTAATATTTAATTTAATATTGCTAATATTAAAGTCCATTGCATTTATATGATGAAATCTTGTATTTGTTTCAAATGCACTTTCCCACCTAGTATTGCTACTTGATTGTCAATAAGATCATCAGGCAATATTTCTAAGGATAGTCTGCTTCCAGGCACCATTGCTACCAAATTCTGCTTTTCCCATACAAAGCTCTTTCAGGAACACAAGCTTGGATGAATGATAGCAGGGAAATTTTCTACCTGTTATTGCAGAGTAAAGATGGCAATCTTTCCAGGATGCTATATTTATTTAGTTTGGAAAGACATCCTTCCTGTCAGGATGCAGAAATACAGAAGTAATCAAAGAGAAGCCAAAGAATATAAAGATTAGAAAAGCAGGAGAGATGACAAGCAAAACTTAACAGCTACAAATATATTATTTAAAAGAGAATGAAGAAAACAAACAAGAAGGAAAGAGAATTAAGATACGAGAAGAATAATTCTAGAACAGCATGCCATATAAGGAGTAACTCTACTGAAATCAGTAGAGTTATGCTGATGTAAGTGAGGAGAATCAGGCCCTATATATTTTACTTATTTGGTCCCATTGAAATCACTGGCAAAACTCCCACTGACTTCATTAAGAGATGGATTATTCCTTAATTCCTTATTTCCCTTCAGATGTACAGAAACCTGTGAAAGGGACGCTCATGTAGACATTAGGTCATAGTGTATGCTGGAAAGTATATTTATACAATGAAAACTGAATAGCCCCAGTTCAGTCATGCAGAATCAGAGGGATTCATGTAACAACTGAACAGCAGAATCCAGTACCGCTGTCATTGACAAAGGAAAAGTTCTGAATAGATACTCTATGTCAACATCTAAGAGAATAGAAGATCAATGGCAGGCACCTAATGTTAGTGGCAGAAGATCAGCAGATGTTAGAAAATATGGGACGAATTCCTACTATAGAAATAAAAGTCCAGTGGAAATACCTGCAAGAAGGTGACAAGTGGCCTGAGAACCTCTAGAAAGACTACCTTCCACCAAATCTTACCCTAAATGGGGAGGAGTAAGAGGCAAAGGAGGATGGTAGGGAAATGGCTACTAAACCCTATGAATCCCAGGATCTGCTGAGACAGAGATCATTCAATCACGCACAAAGGGGCTGTTCCTCCACACTGCTATCTGCTGTGTCCCTTCCTTCTACGGCAAGACCTAAGCAGTCAATCCTCCACCGGGACAAGATCTCCCTCCCTGGGGGAGTATACTTGTGCTGTACAGTTACTTCAGGCACTTCAGGCAAGATTCACTTTGGCACAGCTATCAACTAGAATAGCCACAACAAGAAGGAAGAACAGCATCACGGGCATCAGTTCCTCCACTTACCACTCCAGGATACTCCCCTCACATCCCAGGGAGCCCTAATTCTTACTCAGCAGAGGAGATTCCATAGAATCCCACAGAGGTAAGAACAGTGACATGCAAGTGGCATTGGTCCCCCTTTTTGTGTTCCGCAGGCAAGATATGCCACAGTAGGGTCTCCTCAACTCACGGCAGCTGAGTGGATGATCATGACTTAGACTTATGGTGATTACAAAATATGACACATTGGTTGTATTCTAACAAGATGCATATATAAAATGGGAACAGAATCCAGGAGCTCTAACGGTCCCCTGTTCTAACCACATGACCCCTCTCTGTAAATGATCTATAGAATTTTTCAGTGGGGTATCAGCTTTTTCATAATCGCAGCAGACATTCAGTTTCCGTTCATTGATATGTTTATCCATAATATAGATACAGGAGGGAAAGATTTATCTATAATATAAATAAACTTATATATCTATAATATATATATAGGGGGAAGGACTCACGAGAAAAATAGCTTACTTGTGTCCGGATTCATGAGCAATAGTAAAAGCCAAGCCAAGCCCTGTATCTTCATTGATGGTACAGCTACGGTATTTACTGCACATGCCACTAATAGGGGCAAAGCCTGGGGAAGGAGGAAAGGCAGAAGAGATGTTATTTCAAGTACTGTAAGATACATACATCTCATTGTGATGGATACTACATGTTTTCATGAGTACATGCTTATTTTGATGTGTGAGGAAAGTTCAGTTCATTTTGGAGCACCAGGAATTGTAGGCAGAGCTACATTTAACAAAAAAGGGAGTGTTGTATAGAGAAGTGCACACATGTGCCTATACACACATCGATATATGCACACACTGGGCCCAATCCAGAAGGAATTCATTCTGTAGATGCTGGCCTACACAAGTTTTAACACAGGCTCATTTTTAGTGCAGGTGACTCAACCTCAGTCAAGTCAGCTGACAAAGCCATTTAAAAGGGGACAGCTCCTTTCTGAAGGTCACTCAGGGATAACAAAGAAGGTCCATGTGGCCCAGATGTATTTTTGAAATGCAAAATGAGATCAGTGGTGGAGAAAATTTCCTGACTGCAGTAGAGATCCTAAAATATGTCTTTTGAAGGTCTCTCTGGCAGTGGCCAAAATACTGGCAATATGGGTTTTTTTAAGTTTTTTAAAGTTTTAAAAGAAAAAACTAACACTCTTGTATAGAGCTTTTCAGTAGATCTCAAAGCACCTCACAGTCTTTAATGGGTTTATTCTCATAGCACCTCCGTGACGTAGGGAAGTGCATTTAGCCTCTCTGTGCCCAAGTTTCCTACCTGTAAAATGGGAATTCTCCCCATTTCAGAAGTGGGGAACTTGGACCCAGTGAGGCAAAAAGACACACATAAGGTCACACAAGAAGTCTGTGGCAGGGCAGGGAACTGAACGTGATTCTCCCAAGTCCTAGGCTAGTTCTCTAATGGCTGGACCATCCTTCCTCTCATTAACATGTTACTTTCCACCTTGACTGTTCCTTTACCACATCTTCAAACATTCTCATTAGCCACAAAATTGGGATTTCTTTATTTTATTAATCGAGATGCTGTCAGTTGACATTCATCAGTTTTGCAGAGCATATTTTCTTACCATACCTAAAGTGTCACAGGGTTCATTTTTCCAAGAGCAGATATCAAATCCTGTAAGCAAGATGGCATGGTCGTGACGCTTTCCATTCTTTCCAACCAGAGCAGATTGCCACTGACAAAAGCTATTTAATGACTGGTCCGCGTGATGGTTGATCATTAATCCACCCTACAGATATTTCATAGACACAGAAATAAGATGCTTCTACCGGCAGCTGAGGAAGGTGATTGAAGGAAGAAGAACTGGGGTCGGGGTTGGAGGAAGGGGAATTACTTTAGTTATATGACTAGATGTGAAGAAATGTCACCTCTCCATTTCCTATGTCACTATATATTTGACACACCTGCCTGAAATAACTATTTCAAGTCAATCAATCAATCATAATTATAAAATGAACCTGAAGAAACTCAGACCCAGGGATATTTTCTAAGGCACGGATGGAGTTTAGGTGTCCAATTCCCACTGACTTTCAGTAGGAGTTGGACACGTAACTGTGCCTTTGAAAATTCCCCAACAGTATTTCAATAGCAAGAGGCGATTCATAAACTCTTTTAAACTTTAATTGCAATCTGAATGATTTTGGGGCTTGGCTTCCCCTTTTAGAAATCATTTCACTTGTGAATTTGTGCCCTTTTGGTTTTCACTGGGTAATATGCATGAGGTACAAGTGTCTTTGGGTCTCTTGATTTGGTTTTCTTGATAAAAATATGTCCTAGATGAATAACTACTGAAGGCAACAGCCCTTATAAAATATTTGAGGATTCTAGAGTAAGAGTCAGAAACACTGAAGGGTAAAGGGGGAGTTAATTAAACTCCTGGTTCTATTATTAAAAAAAAAACTAGGAGCAGTAAAATATGGAAAATGTAACATCAAAGGTTCTGGTGATGTCATAAAATCTCACACTTGAGTCTTGTGGTTTATAATGTCATGACAAGCCCTCAGTGGAATTTCCTTTGCATAGTGTGGGCTTGTCCATATATTCCTTGTGAACAGTGTCTTTCAGATACACTCTGCAACAAAAGAATAATGACACACCACTTACAGGCTCTTGTTCCAAAAGAAGAAGGCTCACAACAATGATGTTTATGTCGCTGCCGATTGTCCCATCTTTAAAAAGACTAGAAACCTGCATGAATATGTAGGAGAGGGTAATAAATAAATAAATCTGTAATAAAAATAGACTAAAGATAATTAATGAGTTATCATGACCCAACTTTCAATGACAGTCAAGAGGAACTCGGCACATTGCAGGATTAGCCCCACCTCCATCTAACAGAAATGTGCACAAAGGGACCGACAAATAGCCCATTGAAATTAATTGAAAAATTCCCACTGACTTCAATGGGCTTTGGATCAGGCCCCAGTTCTGCAGGATCAAAGTCACAGCAGGTAATCCTCTTGTGTCTGCCCACACAAATAACTCCTCTTTCCAGCAGCAGGGAAGAGGGGAAATAAAGCAAAGCTTTTGTGATGGGGCAAAAGGAGCTGGCTGACTCACTTTGCTCACTAGGGCAGCTGTTCAGGGAAGTAAGTAGGAGTAGAGTCCCCTTTACTGCCCTGCTTAGATTGTGACTCAAGACATCTGCCTATTTACTCCCCACTGCAGACAAGTGCGGGGGGGGAGTAGAGGGAGCTCTGGCTTTACCCCACCTTCTCATCAGCCAGAGTAGGGATGAAGTTACTTACTCCCACTTCTCCTTCCAGCGGAAGTGGAGAGTCAGGGAGAAACTGTGATGCTTTGAGATAGAAGTCTCCAATCTGCCCCCGTCCGCTATGCACCACCCTATATTCAGAGCAAGTTGTAAAGCTACAGGCCGGCCATTAAAGACACTATGAGCAATATATAACCCCACTAATTCTAAAAGAAATTACATTAGCAAAATTGACACAAACATTCAGAATAATTATAAATCCCAACTCCACCCACACCACAAAACAAGGGTGGGATTTCTAGGCTGGCACACGTGGACTTGCAGAAATCAATTTAACAAGCGGAGTTTTCAGTATTGCCAACTTTTGTGATTTTATCATGAGTCTCACCAAGTTGGGTGTTTTTCTTAAAGCCCCAGCTCCTGGTTGTCTTGTAGATTTTCCACAGCTGTAGATGAGTACAAAACCAATGGCACGTCAGTTACACCAGCTCTTACCATGTTCATAACTGTTAAGATATATGTGGTTACATTGTCCTTGCCATGCTTCTCCAACATTTTTTTATCCGCCACAACAAGCGTTTCAACATTCAGACTTCCACTTTTTGGGGTTTTAACAGCTGATCTTTTGAACCTTGCTGAACTTCCATATTCATCTGATAGGATGTATGTATCCTCTGTGGGTGGCTTAGGTGTGTCTAAAGACAAACAGAACACGGTTTTGGAAAGGGTTCAAAACGGGTCATTTTTATGAGCAGTTTGGTTAGATAGTAAAGCGCCTGGGGAATAGAGCCCTAAATGAATTTACAATATTGTGCAAGAGCCAGGTAATGATTAATATGGCCTGTAAGATGGTGAGTTCTTCTAATACATTATTAATTAAGATCTGATTCATTCTTCTTTAAGAAAAAAACCTGAATACAATAAGCAATTCAGAGGAAAGAAATAATCTAGTAAAATGAATTTCATGTACTGCAGGGAGAAATAGTTAATATTTCTCCCTGAATAGCTATATACTATTTGACCATTTTGGCACCTTCCTGCATCAACTGCAAACATAGCGTACGGGCCAGATTCTGCCTCCCTTAATAAATTCCTCCAAATACATACAGAAACTAGATATGCTGCAAAAGCAGAGTTCCTGTGTGCCTGTATTTTGACTGGCAACAGCCCCCCATGGAGACTCTCCACACGGATTACTCCTGGTTGGAGCACAAAATTCAGAGAGTGGAAAATAATGACCATTGCTGGATCAGAAGCCATGTGCATAAACATGCGGTCCATACTTCCTGAGAAATAAAGCAAGACATGCCTTCTGCTTGTGTAGGGAAGGACTGCAGAGTCAACCCTCTCTCTGGGTTTTGAAGAAGCCAGAATTAGGGCAGAAAACCTTTGTTCCATACTCTTCCTGCTTATGGCTTTTCTTGCATAAGCCTATGTGCCCCTGGCAACCAGAATTCAGCCCACTAGTCACTATTTGAAAATGCTAGTTAGATAACAACAGGAGTTGTCCTTGCAAATCTTTATGGCAAAAGGAATGAAACATGATACGAGTGATGGAGCCCCGGGTAATTAAAAAATGTAACAACCACCTTTGTCTAGAAGCCCTACCTGTGACTGTGTCTGACAGTTACTCCAACAACAGAGCTATGTTGGCATCTACCTCCTCCTTGGTCACACGGGGACACCAGGAATCCAAGGGAAACAGGATGGTAAGTAGGGAAGCTTATTTGCATCAGTTGTCTACCCAAAGTTAGTTTCATTTAAGAGTCTTCTAAGGCAGGCCATCTCAAAGCTGAATAAGTTATGCTCAGATGGAGCTTTGATCTACGGCCTTGCAGAGCTTGTGGTGTTTAGAATGTTATACTTGTTTAGTTGCTACTTAGACTGTAAATTCTTGAGGGCAGGGCATGTCTTTGTGGTCTGTTTTTGTACAGCAAGTAGCACAATGGGGTCCAGGTCAATGACTGGAGCTCCTAGGCACTATAGATATTACAAAGAGTAAATCATAGTAATGAATGCTGGACTGGTCCTTAATATTCTAAGTGAACATGCTGTAGGCATCAATATGCTGGTATTTAGCAGATACAAGTTGTAGCAATGCAATATCCCTAGTGATTTACTTCTGAGAATTCATTTAATCAGAACTATATTTCAGAACACGAATGAATGAATGAATGAAAGATATTTTAGTTATAATATCAATCAAGAATTATTATCCTGTTAAGAATGTAGAGAGGTCTCCTCTTCTGAAAGCATGTACAGACAAGCATCACCTATCAGCAAAACGCATAGTTTATTTCCCAAGTACAGCAATTCCTTGTTTAGGAGGCAGCACAAGTAAGTGGCTTGCACTTGATTCACAAAAAGTCTCTTTTATATTGGCCTGTACTGTGGGTGGCTCTCATCACCGCCGAGACTCACCTCTCTTTTGCACCTGCTTTACTACTACTAAAAGTTATTCAGAAGAAGCAGCTATTCTCAAATATGACTTACAGAGGGCGATCTGTTCAGATCTTGTGCTCCAAACTTTTTAGCCTGTGATGAGATAGCTGAAAGATGGCTTACCTGCTGTGCTCATGCTTACAAACTGCACGTTCAACATGGCTACTAAAGAAAGTTAGAAGGGTTAAGCTTTAAGTCTTCAAGCATATCCCTTTGCAAGCAGCACCGTACTAATAATCTCTTTTCCTGTACTGCAAAAATGGATAGATTCTGGATTAGGGATTAATTAACCCTGTTGTATAGGCCATCTCCAGTTAAGTCTCCCTGGTGCATCCCATTAGAGGACCTTGTTTTGGGGCTGAAATTATCCATGCCAGGTGTCTACGTGAGACTGAAATGTTTTGGAGATTTTCAACTAAAATGGTTCACCTGTTTCCAAGAATGTGGTTAAGGAAAAATACATTGTTTTGCCTATGATAAAAAAAATGTGTATAACCATTTCATTGAGAAACTCTAGAGCCACCACCGCCATTGGTTGGAGCAGGGACATGGCAGGGACATGGCCCGTGACATGACTTTTGCCTGTGCTACCTTAATTCAGCCCCCTTGTGCAAATGTTTTATGATACGGGCTTTAATGGTACGATCACATTCCATTTTTTTTTTCACAGGACCCCTGCCTCATTCAGTGCCCTGGATGGACCTGTTCTGGGGTTGCATAATGAAGATGGCTATTGTATGTAGAACCCCTTGCTTCATTTGTTGTAGGAGTTGGAAGATCTCTAGTGAATGAGGCAGGGGATGGCAGGAGGAGAAAGGAAGGTCTCGTGTTTAAGGCTGTTGAATGCTGCCCTGGAGAACTGTATTCTGTCCCTGCTCTGCCACAGACTTCCTGTGTGATACTGGGCAAGCTACTTACATCAGACTTTTCACAGGTGGCCACTAATTGTGTGTTGCTCATTTTACATAATCCTATCTTGAGGCCATGGAGCTGAGCACCTACTGAAGTCAATGGAAGCTACGCTTTGAATATAAAAAGCTTGATACAGTGCCAAGTACTCTGAAAAATCAGGCCGTGGGTGCATCAGCTTAGGTAACCAAAATTAGTGGACATTTTTTAACCTCAGCTCCCCATCTGCAAAATGGGGACAGTCATACCACCTAGTTTCACAAGGATTAATTGTGAGGCTGTTGTGAGGATTAATATATATTTGTGAAGCACTCTGATACTATAGCAATGAACACCATAGAAAACCCATGAGAAAATTAGTAATTCTGTCTTCAGAGCAGGGTTTGAATAGTGTACAGTGAACAAGGCATGGGGCCCTGGATTGAACAATGAGGAGAAAACAAAATATCGAATAGCTTCTCTGGGCACTGTCCATCATGTGCACGAATGAGGTAGGGGTCTGGTGGAAAAAAACAGCAAGTGATCATATAATTACAGACTGCATCATAATGCATATGCACAATGGGCTGGATTATAACTGTTTGAGCAACTATCATTCTAGCATTTCCTAACTTCTGAGTGCTTGACTTTGCAGCCTTAATGTTCTTTTAACATAGTTTTCAGGTGTTATTTATATAGAGGTCTTGTTCCTGATTCCTGTAACCCGCCTTATTCCTGCACACAGCATCATTAAAGTCATTGTGCTTGTAAAGTCTTAAATTTAATTCAATCACTAGTAAAAACGTCAACATAACTGAAAGTTTAATTTTGTGCACTTAACATAGGGGGTCTCAACCCAGAATCGCAAATAGATGTCAAGTAGCGATGGCCGTCCTACTCTTCCTATATTGCTAAACAGGAGGGAGTCGTAGCTATATCCAAGCTACATGAAAAAGTAGAGAAACCACTGCTTTAACAATTAGGAGAAAGGCCAGTGAACTGTATTCAGCAATATAAGCAACTATATACCTTCAAAGTGTAAACAAACCCCCTACAGCACCACCTGTCCTCTTTCAGTACCATGTTTGGATACAGATTCAGTAAAGTACCATTTTTACTTTCAAAATCCAGTTAACTTTAATTGCAAGAGCATTAGCCACAAGTCCAAATTACTCCTGCTGTGTTGTCCCCTTGAACGTACAGGGAGTTGTGTGTCTTTTCTATCCCTTACATGAAGGAATAAAGGCCCACTGATTAGGACTTTAGCATAGGGGCTGGGAGACTTGGGTTCAGTTCCCTACTCTGCTACAGACGCCTTCTGAGACTTTAGACAAATCACCTACCCTCTGCACCTCTGGTAAAATGAGGATAACAGCACTTTCCTACCTCAAATGGGTGCTGTGAGGATAAATGTATTGACTATTGTGAGGTGCTAGTGTACTACAGTAATAGGAACCATATAAGATAAACTGGCCAACATGGAAGAGCCTGGAACCCTCTCTATCAAAGCCATCAATATCATACGGGTTTTGTAATCAGTGAACAACCTTTTGAAAAAACGCCCTGGTGGTCATGGAAAATGAGAAGACCATGAGCTAATGCAATATTCCTCACTTCACTGTCTAAAGTAGACCCTGCTGTCTTCCATTCTCATTAGTCATTGTATAGCAGTAAAAGAAAAAAAAAGGACTGAAACAGGATGACCATCGGTTTGTACAAGAATTATGTACTGGGGCTTCTTAGACTAGGGGAGATTTAGCAGGAAGGGGGAAGAAAGTAGCAGAGAGACCTGCAATATTGAAGAAAAACATGAATTGATTGAAAATATAAAGACTTCTCAATCTTTTCAACCAGATCAATATTTTCCTGCAGAATGCTCAGAGACTTTCATTCCTTCCTCCTTCAATTTTCTCCTCCCATTTTCTCCTCTTCTCTTCCCTTCTGTTTGTTCCTCTCCTTCTGTTCCCCAACCCCTTTTTATTTTCCTTTTTGAAAAGAAACCCTCTTGTTGTCCCCAAACTCAATTAAAAATTGGACAGGACATATTTTGGCTGATGCAACTTTTTCAGTTACTGTATTCAATTCTTGGGGCTCTAGTCATGAATCTCAATAAAGGCCCACAAAAAGAATCAAGGGAACATAAGAAGTATAGCTATAGGATCCTTGAGGAGCTCCTAAATATTCTTCAAGTTGAGGGCCTAATGATGGCCTCACAATGGACATTGGTAGGATAATGTAGTTTCAATACATTTTTAAGAAGTGACTCCAGAATTTTATTTAAACAATTTCCTTGGGAGGTTATGGTTGAATCATCTCAGTTGCTGACAACGTCATTATCAAATGGTGGATTGTGAAAGACCTATTCCCCCTCCTTTGCCAAATCAATGATTCCTAATGCCCTTCCTCCATCTTTCAAACTAATCGCATATCTCAGATTAAGAGAAAATAGAGCAGGGAGTTGGAACTGGTAATTGTACAGAAGAGGCAGTGTTAAAGCACCAGCAAAAATAGGAATGGCCCATTAAAAGATAAATCAATCTCACGAAAACCAGAGCGATGGATCTTCTAAGTTGAGCACCACATTCCTAAGAAAGTCACTCACTGACTAGTGGTGGAGTTGTAATAATAGTGATGGACAGTGCCATAAACTTAAATGCATGATCCAGCTCCTTGAATCTGTCCTCCACTTCCTCTGTTAGCACTACTATTTAAAAAATTCAGCCCCCATCAGAGTAGTGGTTACAAACCACAATAAAAGAAGCACCTACAAGTCTCTAAGAACTACTATCTCAAACAAAGAGAGAAAGTTTCCTTACATACATTTCTTTCGACGTCCACAAAAATGCTGCTTTTGAAACCTTCCATGGTGGTAATCATTCGCCTGATCATGATACTTGTGGTGTGTGTGATTTCTGTGATGACCCGGGGAAAAGTGATTGGAATTGGAATCTACTTTGTACCGGTGCACTTTCTCCTCTGCTCTCCGTTTGTATAATACATGAGGTTGATGTCCAACAGGTGATGTGTAGTTGTGTTCCTGTGCTAGGTGCTGAGGTAATGGAGATATAAGGAATTCGTTCTCCTGCATCCTTATCAAACCTGACTAAAAAAAAAAAAAAGCAAATTAAACAAAAGAACATTATATTTTGCTGTTTGACAACCAATATATTTGTGTCCACTTCTCAGCACTAGGTTCCTTCTAAATAGCTGAACCTATTCTCTTAATTGCAGAGTCTCTTATACAAAACGAAGACTTTTAGCACATTGTCAAGCTTGCAGGCTGGTTTTCTGGATATATGGTCATCAGCAGCAGTAGAATAGGGTCAGGATGAATGAGATTGTGCTGCATAGACAAGAAGGGAACAAAGATGAAGCACAACATTCCTTTTTTAAAAAAAAATAGCATGGCCGGGAAAATTGTCAAAGCAAATTTTTCTATTTGGATTCTTAAAAGAGGTCTATACAATTAACAGATTCCCATAGGAAACAACTGTCTGTGACATCAGATTCCGGTAAATTAAATCTCTGAATTCCCTATTCTAATTGACAGCAACAGATTTCCTTAGCAGCTAGGCTTCCATTCCACTTGCTGTACTGCATTCTGACTAATCATGGAACTCCATGCCCCAGCAATTTGCTTGTGTTCCAGAAGACTCTAGTCCAAGACAATCCTGCAGTTGCTCTCAGAGAATCTCAGAATCTTCATCTCTAATGGCAGAAGTGTATTCACTAGGGTGGATCAGAGAGCAGAATTTTGTCCTAAACTATGAAAAGTCTCTGCCACTAATTGGCACCTTTTTTTCAACCTCAGCACAGAAACCCAGGATTGAAGGACTGTGGCCAATGAATACCCTCTCCATCCTTCAAGATATGTCTATTCTATTAGTAAGGCAATGTTGTAAAGCTGTTACTGCGGCAACCTGAGCCCTACAGTTCTTGCTCTGTGGAATAACTACAAGACTTCAGGTTGCAGGGTTGTCAGTGCATCACCTTTTCACCAACACTAAACTACTATCATCACATTAAATATTAACTATGATCGCTACACAATGTACACTAAAAATGAATACATATGTATTTTTACCAACACATTTTGTGTTTAGCACATTTTTCCCCTTTCATTGTCACTAGAGGGCAGAGTTAAGGTTGGGGAGAAATACGTTGTATTTTTCATGCATTAACTATGAATAAACCTACACATATGCTTAAGTGTTTCCAGGATCAGAGACAGCATCAGAAATGTGGGTAGCAATGAGGAAGTATTTATTTTCAAGTCATAAACCAGTTGCGCTGTTCATTCCCTTGTTTTGTAAAAGCTGTTGAAATAAACACTCTTTTTCACCATGAGATGGATGCAGCAAATATTAGTGTGTAGCCAAGTGGGGCAAGAAAAATTTGATTAGATGAGTACATATGTAATATTACTTCCAAAGTTTATTTTGGGTCAGTGAGGCACTACCCCATGGAAAGTACCTTTTTCCAAAAGTGGCATCCCCCGAGAACCACACAGCTCTATGAACAGCTTCCCAGAAGTATGTGCAGATAAGCAAGTGCAACCATGCTATATGATATATTAGCTCTCTCAGCCCATGATACCACCTCTCCTTGCAAAGAATACTTTCTGATGTTAGATGGTGGAGCTATGCTCCTAGCATTGCACATTTTGGATATGCGCCATATCACCCATCTTGAAATTGATTTTTTTTCTTATATGAGCCCCTATGTGCAGACTGGCTAGGACTTGAGGATAAAGAGGAAGAGGGACTTCAACCAATACTTGATTTCACTAGAGTGTTTCTTTGGGATTTGTGGACCTTTCTGCACTTCCAGAGCTTCATTCCAGGAGGAGAATTTTTCAGAAAATAGGGAGTTGTAAATGAAATCCTCATTGCTTTAACTGTAGTGTTTGCTACTGAGTTAATGCTATCACTTATATCAGATATATCCACAAAAAAAAACAGATTTATCAGGAATTTTAGTGACATGGGTGCTTACTGTTCACCAGTCAGACATCAGCCCTCTGATTGACATTCATTACTGTATTTTTCCAAATAGAGGGAAAATATGTGCTTTCCCTTTTGTGGTCAATTACCAATTATTATAGATGGACAACTCAACCAGGATTTTAACAATAACTCTTTCCTATAACACTAATTGTGAGGATCTTCTGCTTCCCAAAAGTTGCTGTGAACATAAACAGAGATCATATTGTGATAGACATTTTCCTTAATTCAGAATACATTCAACAAACATTCATCCTATATTTGCTCAACATATTATAAGGAAGAGGCAATAACATGTCAGCTAATGAAAGATCAGGACTGAGGAACTTCACATATAGAATTTAGCTAGCTTGCTTGCCCAATTCAATGGATTGGCAATCTTCAATCGTCAGATCACAATAGGACAAGACAAAGCACTTCCGTGTATGGAAGAGAACTGATATTTTAATCCTTATGATTTATGTCATCAGATATTTAGAACTGACACAATTCAAATGCAGTTCTGGGCAAGAAGAGACCTTCCACGCAATCATCTGTTATTCAGCACTGATAACTAGGCATCTGCTAACTGATTTTACAACCTTCTATTGGAAAACAGAAACATAATAAATCTGTTTTTTATTTCTCCATTTTAAAGGTTTCCACGTCTGAAATTACCCCTACAGGATTCATTTAATAAATGATTCAAACCATATGGAATAGAGGATTTTCTACATTTTCCTTGTAAGAAACTGTCCCTGATGTACATCAAGTTTTAGTCCCAAATGGAATTTCTATATTTAACATCACAAGGGTGGGCTGAGAATTCCAGAAATGTGTGATGAATTGAATTCTGGCCCATGTGCTGAATTCATTTTGTTGCATGATTTTCATGTGCTGTAACTAGCTGGTGAGTGACCTAAAAACCTTATTCGGTCAGCCCTTGCAAATTTTTCTCCAGCAGAGACCAGGGCTGAATGCTCAAATGAGATGTACTCCCTTTGGGTTTTAAAGTAAATCAGAAAGGATTATTCCAATTGGAAAGTGTTATGAAGGATAATTAATGTCTACTTTTTCTTTTTTCTAACACAACATCTAGTTTCAAGCAGTCTTGCAGCACAGAGCAGTCTTTATAAGATAGGCCGCTGGTTCATTTCTATAATTTGTGAGCAAGTTTCCAGTATTCATATTTAACTAATCTCTAACAATTCACAAAATATTGGCCCAGATCGCTCCCGCTTGGAGATCCACAAACTGGACTGGATTTCAGGTGGTCAGTTAGGTATGTGGTTACAGCTCCTTGATTCTCAAGTGGCAACTACTCTAGCTTCAGACCTGATGTTAATTAGAGCAGCATGTGAGCTGCTCAATCTTGTGTTAGCAGGTTATGGTCCTCAAAGGGGATATGCCAGTTGAGAAATGAGGACAGATGCCTTCCCCTGATGTGCCCACTGTTGATATGATACCCTAAAAATGGTTAAGGTGGGGAGCCAGCTATGCTAGCTTTATGCCATCTGAGACTCTCCCATGCCAGAATAATTCCCAGAGGGCTAATTAAGAGCAGGTTCTGGCCACCTTGCACTGCCAGAGCAGTGCAATGGGGACAGAAACAAGGGGAGAGACTCTAGCCCAATCTCTCTATTAGTCTGGAATTTTTTCAAAAGAACTATGAAGTTTAAGTGAAGTCATGAATTAAATACAGTATGTTTCTCCTCATTAGCAACTTCAGCAGATGTGTGGGTATAATTAGTAAAAATTACTATGGATAAATGGAAGCTAGGTCTTTGTGTTGCCAGGACCAGCATTAATATAAGTGCATACCCAATCTTAGCTTAACCACAGCTCACTGAAGTCAATGGGAAGTCTTTCCATTGACTTAAGTGTGCTTTAGATCCAACCCTTTAAGACGAGAAGGGGCAGGGCATTCTTCATGGCTATGTCTACACTACAGTTTTTCTTCAAATTTCCCACTGTCATAGCCCCACCAGAGGAAGCCGTGTTACAAGTGCCAACATTTTCACCAAGTCCAAACAACACAGTGGTGAAAAGTCCCTGGACCCCAGCAGACGATCTACACCTTCACTGTTGCTGTCACGAGGGGAGTGGCACCGTTTGAGAAGTTTGAAGAAAAATGCTTACCTAGGCAAGGCCCAGGAAAAGTCTTTGAATGAAAATTGCTACCACCTTGGTCTGCCAGAACCTAAATTTGCTATCCTTCGAGAAACACTGTAAGGCCTATCTTCTCTCCCATACCTTTGGAAAGGTAGATTATAGGATTTAGGATGGAATATGTAAGGCAGGAAGGTTGGTTTAAGTGTTTAATTAGAACAGCTCAAATTTCAAGCATCCAGTATTAGCTTGTGAACAAGCTTAAAACCAAGAATCATTCATAGAAATTATTCAGCAAATTCTTAATCAATCGGAAATTTGCAGTCTATTCGTAGATAATTTACAACGAGACAAAAAAAGACAACATTCATTAAATAAATTATTTGTTCTTAATTGTTTGCTTAGTTCTTTGATCCATTAAAGAAATTTTCAGTTTGAGATGTTTCCTAATAAAATTTTATATCATTGGGGTATTAACACCAAGGCATTTGTCCAAGATTTTCCTGGTAAATCTCAAAAGGAAGGGGAACTTCATAAAGAAAGCTGGAGATGGTGATTATAGGAAGCAAATCTGCTTTAGGATTTCTTCACTGATATTGTATTATTATGTAGAGATTAAGAGTGGGCTTTTCAAAAACATTCAACATTGGTCTAACTCCACTACTATTAAAGTCATTGGTACAACTTTCACTGTTTTCAGTAGATGAGTTAGACGGAAGTTGAATGTGTTTGAACATCACATCCTAAAATGTTTTCTCTCCAAGAATGGGTGATTTGCATCTCATTGAAATAGCATGCAAGACATCTTGTACTCTCTGTGCTTAGAATCTGAATCAACTCCCACTGAAGCTGGCCTGCGCCCTTACTGTCTGATCTTGCAAGGTATGGAACACTTCCTGCGGGTTACAAACATCCTCCGCTTCCACTGTGACATCCCAGGGAGTGGAGGATGGTCACCGTCTCACAGGTGCCTTAGGACCATGGTATGAATGTGCTTCAGGAGCACAGCTAGGGCGCTGCAGCTGAGCTGTTGCAGAGTAGATACTCCCTGCATTGACAGAAGCGGGGGTTCCATCCATGTAGCTAACCCACCGTTTCAAGAGGTGGTAGCAAGGTTGACAGAAGAATTCTTCCACTGAATAAACTGAATCCACAGAGGAGGTTAGGTCCTCCTAACTATGTGACATAGGAGCAAAAGTTTTCACAGCTATGAACAATATGGCTAGGTCATCTAATATTTAGGTGTAGGCCAGGCCTTAGGGAGACGCACTGCAGTGGCAGCTGAAGGACTCATCGTCCTGGAGTGGACTTCTCAGAACTGTTGTTTTCTTGTCTATATTTAAAAACTGAGATTTTGAGATGGAGTCTGTTCCTTTTCCCACATGAGGAAAGCATTGTGGCTACGGATTTCATATTTCCATAAAGCCACCTTCATTATGTGTTAATTCAATTACAGGCAACAGCTCATCCATATGCATTAAGAGTTACATGAGATTCATCATCCAGACACAGATAATGTGGTAAAAAATGAAACAATGTGAAATTCAAAACTAAGGACACAGAGGACAATCAAACATCTCAGCTGCAATATCTGCTAAACAAATAAAACTACCTAGCACAGACTTATGCCAAGTACAATTACTCTTTGCATGATAACAGGAGCACCTTGACTGTACCAAAGTACTAAAATATATGTACAAATACCTTCTAAGCAACATTAATTATTTTATAACACTTCATTTGATGTTAGGTTATGCATACACATCTGAAGCTATTAAAAAGCCTATGACCACTCTGTTTTAACTGTGAGCAAATCCTGATATGTTAACAGCAACCACTGCACTTAGTGAATAAACAATTTAACATTGCATAGGGATGGTTGCAATCAGCGTAAAGAATCTTTTTTAAGGGAGTGTTAAGTGTGAGCTCTTTTGAACCCATTAAATGTCCTCCAATGTTACACACAATGTTTCAAAAAGCAGTTGACTTGGGGCTTGTTCCACAGGCAGCTGAAGTCAGTCTAAAGACTTCGATTGACTTCAATGGGCATAAGTCCAGTGCCTTTTGTTGGGCTATTTCCCACAACGTACAGTTCCTACAAAAAAATATTGAGTCAAACACAGATTAACCACAACAAGAGATACAGCACATAACAGAAACAGACTGCACTTAAAAGTACAACTTTCCGTTGTGCTTACAGCAAAAGGAAAAGATAAATGAAGAACCTCCCTGCAATATAAACCTCCTGAGAGGAAAGATGATCTAAAATATATAGTTTTTCTTATCCCAAATGAGCAGAAATCTAGCTAGGAAGATACATGCATTCCTGGAATTCCCATCATAATAATATCTGACACTGACACATCACAGAACACTCGCATGCTTTCTCACTCAGACTGGAGTGAAAGCTCAGGGAATGCTATTGGCTGCAATTCATCCTAGTGTCACTCAGGTTGTAGTTTTAAGGCCTGAATCTCTAGTTTCTGGCCCTTTGGCACACTCAGAAGGCACAAAGGGCCTCAACTGCTTATCAGAGAATTCCCTTGTCAGAGGCAAACCCCCTGCTGGCTCAAATATGACAGATCTGGGTCCTGTGTCTGCCCTCTGGAAGAGGGAGGCAGGATTTCTCCACATACATCATTTTTCAGAATGTATTCAAACCAATTTATTCAAGAAATCTGGCCCAGGGTTTTGTAGGAGTGGACTCTCATGAGATTTCCAAGAGTACACTTGTCTTACTCAGGTCAGAGATTCTATGGGTGACACTCAATTTTCATTTTCATTTAGATACCTTGCCAAACCAGGTAATGCTAAGGCATGTGTGCACTGAAAAAACACAGAAACAAAGAGTGTAAGTTAACTAAACTTTGCCTGAGTTTTTATGTTATGCAAACAAATTCACCCATCCCTCAGACAAAGTGTTGAGATTTTTGCACTGTAGGTAGCATTTGTTGATGATGATACCAGAATTAGGAAATTAAAAAGGCCAGAAGACACTTTCTTAGGCCAGGTCCTCAGCTGGTGAAAATAACCTCAGTGGAGCTATGCTCATTTCCAGTAGTTTGGGGGATCTGTCCCCCCACCTCCATTCTGAATATTTAGGTTAATTTAATGTCCAACGTGCATTATTAAAATATTTTTAAATGAAAGAAAAATGAGAGCCACTGGCCACCGATTCTGGATTGTGAGTTGACTATTGTCAAGTTTTCTTTCAAATCCAGATAAATCATAAAAATACTGAACTCTCTCTTCAATCATAACATAGCTGACTTACTGCCTATATTTTTAAACTTTAAAATGTTAAGATATTTTAACAACATAGCATTTTGCTATCCCAAATCAACGGTCCACAGAGAGTGGGACCTTAAAACAACCATTCTGAGTTCATCATGAAAGACTCTTCTGTTCAGTTAAACTGCACAAAATGAGTATTATTCTGAACGTTTGGCAATTGTTGAACCAAGGTAACAAAATTGCTTTCCTTTAATTATTCCTATATGAACAAAGGCAAAGTTATTTCTGAATAGTGCCTTTGTATTTTTGCAGTTGACTGAACTTGTTTAAGACATCTTTGTGCCATGCTGCTTCTATCAACATGTAGCAAATACTGAAATAGTCTAATTTGCTTTTCTGGTTAAGGTAATTGAACTGCCTCAACAGTGTTTAAATATATTAAGCTGACATTTATTGCAGGGTAATGATGACATATTCTAGAAATAATACTAAGATTATTGCTCTACCACAAATGCAAATTAGGACTCCTGCTCATATCTATCTGCACCTCTTATGCCTTACAAGCAAACACTAAATATTAGAAATGACATGATATATATTACAAAAATTGTACTATAAATGTCAACAAGTCTGACAGGTTGCATCCTAGATTACATGGATCATTAGTGATTCTATCACTGTGGGCCCAACACAGCAGTTTGAACACAAGCAAACTTGCCCGCTGAAACCTATCTTTCTCTTGCTTGTTCTAATCTAATGGATCCAGAAGTCAATTAGATATGAGCAACAGATCCAAGTTAGGTTTGACAGTTATACAGGTGGTTGGGGATGGACTGTTTAAGTAAGGCCCCAGTGATGACAAGATAAAATCTAGATATTCTATTAGTTATGACAGTTCTGAAACCCATCACAAAGCAAACAGGAAGCAGAGGGATTATTATATGAATGTACTAATGCTTCACTTACTTTATCTGAAAGGAGACAGTGCAGTATTTGTCATGTGTTGTCTAACAGCTGATTAAACACTTGTGGTGCATCAAGAAAACTAGACATAAGGATACAGGTTAGCTAAAGCCCTGATCCAGCAGCCCATTTAAGGATGTACATTAGTAAATCATTAGGATTATTCATATGCTTAAAGCTATGGATATGCTTGAGTGGTTTGTTGAATCAGGACCTATAGGTGGTGCTGACAGGGTGATTAGAACAGCACCTTCCAAGGGACTAACTTTTATAGAAGATAAAATTCACCCCTGTTCCAGCACTGGGCTGGTGCACCATTTAAGTCCCACTAAAGCCTTCCAAACAGGACTTAAATGAGGCGTAGGTCTTGTGCTGGACCTCTGAACAGGGCTGAATTTCCCCCACAATAAAGCATTTTCTGTGAATTATTCAGTCCACCCCAATGAAAAGGTGCAACAAAAATGTATTATTAGGATTATATTTCTTTAGTGTGTATGGCTGACAATTCTTAAATGGATGGAATACATCTGTCCTAATGATTTTTGTGATGTGTGCTATTAACGTTGTATTTTCTTTGTGAATTTTATCCTGTTATAAGTGTTTTAGACATAGACATAAAAATAACAAAAACTATTTGAAAATAATAAAATAGAAAATGAACAAGTTAGGCTAGAGAATTGCTGGCAGATGTTAAAGACCTTAGTTGCAAATACTTTTACATAATACCTATTTAGCATTCATCAGATGCTTGCTTTAATGTTTCCAAGTAGGAATGTGTTTCTGCATCAGAAATGCAATCCCAGACATTGATAATCAGGAGTCAGACTCTGCAGAATGATGAGAGTGGCTTATAAATCATGAAATGTTTTAAAACTAAAAAAACAGCGGTTCTTCTTATTTCCCTTCTGGTTCCCAAGCCTTTAGGGGCTTTTTCAAGTTTTTCTCTACAACCATGGGGACTAGAAATGTACCTGTTTATTATTAATAATTATTATTATTGTTGTTTGGTTTCTTTTTTAATGACTGGTCAGATTCTCAAGTAACCACATGATTCCAGCCGCTGGAGGTCTAAGAAAGACAGCCAATGTCATGAGACTCATGATCAGATTGTGAGATTTGGCAAAGCTGGAAGTGACTTGGCTGCCTCTCTCCCCACAACACGCGACCAGGAGAGGTGTT
Organism: Lepidochelys olivacea; assembly: GCF_965140295.1. Lineage (NCBI taxonomy): Eukaryota > Metazoa > Chordata > Testudines > Cheloniidae > Lepidochelys > Lepidochelys olivacea. The sequence continues at coordinate 29,913,399 of NC_140422.1, forward strand.
CGGACTAGATCTCCCTGGATATACCGTAAAGGTGGCTTCTGGCAGTGCGAAGACAATGGGGCTCTCAGTCTCAAGGCTGCTTTAAATTGCACCAGCTACAAGGACACCAAGAGGCTGTTCCTGCAGCTGAGATTGCCAAAGCACAAGGGTTCTTTGGCCTCATGTTCTTTTCCTCAGCTACATCCTCTTTACTGAAGGCTGCAAGATGTGGGCAGTGTAGCACCAGAGTGGCACTCTGCTCGCTGTTGGCAGAGAATCTGGGCCAGTGTCTGCTCTGCAATGATTCCAGGCAATGAAACAAATCCAACTAAACTCACCTAATTTTATTTTTTTATGAATAGTTCAGCCAGCTCCGATAACAATGAGGCCAGACTATGGATTCAGGTGATATGTATGCGTCTGGGTGTATTACTTACTAAGAGGTTAAATCAGTGGTTCCCAACCTTTTAATTTTTGTTGTTGCTGAAACACTGCTTGCGATGAGTTCGTTACACCAGACAATGGCCACAAGCCACTCTGTGGAGAACAGATAGGCCTGGAGTATCACCCATAAAACAAGCATACCTGGTTTACCACCTCCTTGCCTCCCCGGAACAGAGGACACACTGAGGGGAAGCATGGTTCAATAGTTAGCCTGGGTCTTGAGAGAACCAAGGTCAATTCCATGCTCTGCCACAGAAAGTCTATGTGACTTGGGCAAGTCATTTAGCCACTCTGTGCCTCAGTTCCCCCTCTGTAAAAAGGCACTTCCCTACCACATAGGGGTATTGTGAGGAGCTCAGATACTACAATGAGGGGAACCATATATGTACCTAAGATAGGTTATTCCACTTCATACCCCCCGCCCACAAAGCTTACTGACTTGGCATATGTGCAGGAGGCCTCACTTTCTCTCCCTCTGTTTTCGTGTAATCACCCATGTGAAATAGATACAACTCTAGATGCAGCTGAATCCCATTTTGATTTTGAATTCTGATAAAGTGGTAAAACTTTATTTCTTTTTGGATGCAATTCAAGTTGTGCTAAATCTGCACTGCACAGCACCATTATTTTGCTGAAGATCCACTAGTTTAAAATAAGATTTCATCCCTTTCTCATGGCTTTTCACACTGAGAAACCTGTAAAATGACAGCTGTATCTTTTAGGTGTATGGTAAGCCACAGAAACATCTTATAACATCCAGATTTTAATACAAAACGTGAACTGGAATAAGGGAGTTATTGGTGAAATTAAACTGGACACGTTTCATCTTGATTCTATGTCACGAACAAGCCTAATTTTTGAGAGAACAATTAGCACTCCTAAAATATGCCTTCCTAATTTTATGTGATTTGTGGGCACAAAGAAGAGTTCTTGCACCTCACCCTTATTTTTACCTAGAATCGAGTAGCTTCCACTGGCAAGTAATTAGATGCGGTGGCACAATTCAAACACAGGTGCAAGATTACAGATGCTACTTCAGGTCTGCAAAAACTGACCCATAATAACTGAAATACAGGATGACATGGGCCAAATATCTCCTTGGTGCAACTTTGCTGTAATCAACTGAGCTACCCCCTGGGTAAATTTGGCCTATTCTGAGGACGTATTTAATATTAATATTACTGTACCAGAAAACTCTCTAAGAAATAATTTTCAAGAAAGTGCCAGTGCGACAACTTCTGTAGTAGGCAGACGTTTGATCACATGGTGACTGTCCAAGAATTTATAGCTGCTTACTACTTCATGGCAACTCTCTTTGTTATTGGAACAATATTTTTAGATTTAACATTGGCCCAGGTTCGCGCAGCTGGTGAAAATCAAGGTAGTCTCATTGGAATCAACTGAACCGCACAGTCTATCCCTGCTGAGAATCTGGCCCAGAGTATCTAGAGACAGGCTGAAACCACATCATTCAGATCTAAAGCCATTTCTGGATTCCTAACACTCAAAGTTTACAGGTTTCAGACATATGGTTGTGATTCAGATCCATATAATAGCCTGTTTTTTTTTTAAAATGCCCCAAAGACTAAGATGGTAATGAAAGGGTACGTTCAGTGTAACATATCGTACTGAGTATAAGTCTGTGACATTCTGTGACTTTTACAACATGCTGTTTGGCTGGGACTGTTGTTATGAAAAGTGTGATAAACTGTGTGGGAGCATTTATGTATTCCCTTTCACTGAGTTGAAGAGATCAGCCACATTGAATCCTATAGAGATTTCAAGATGGTAGGAACAGAAGATGGAAAAGAAGCTGAGTGGAGAAGATAACAGTCCCCTTTTCTACAAAGGTCCATAAGCCAGTCCAAGAGGGGAAGTCTTTAGTTCCCATTGCATCTAGCAAAGATTTGTTAGATAGTTTGGTTCAAGCATGTAAACTGCATTTCTTGATGAAAGCATTTACACAGTAAAATGTTTCTAAATGTACTGTCTGGTATATTCCCAAAACATGGACCACCACCACTCTGTGGAACCTGCAATGGTGCAGGAGACTCCCAGTACAGAGAGAGAGAATGATATGGAAAAAGTTGGGAAGCAATATTTTTTTCCAAGGGAATCTCTCTCTCAAATAGATGGAGATGGGCAACACTTTTCTACCAACAGGAATGCAGATTTGGTGAAACTGAAAAGTTTCACAAATTTGTGTCAGTTTCACTAAATTGTTTGTTTGGTGGCGGGAAATCATGCTGACACTTCTGAAATGAAACATTTTGGTTTTTTATTCAAAACAACTTTTTATTTCAAAATTTCTTTTAATTTTTTTTAATTTAAAATATTAAATTCACAAAATCAAAACAAAATGTTTCATTTACAGGTGGAGCAAAACAGATGTACTTTTTTTTTAGACTTTTTGGTTCACCAAACATTTTTTGTTTGGGTTCAATTCAAAAGTTGTTTGGGTTTTGGGGTTTTTTTATGATTTTTCGGAATTGTCAGCTGACATTCATTATTTGCCTAGCTCTAATAACAGTTTGGGCTAAAGAAAAAGAAGAGAGATCTGCTGGAAAGGTTTCTAACCTCAGTACAAATGTATGAAGGTCACACCATCTATACCTTGTGTGGAATTTGTGGACAGTTTAACATAGTGAGGACCAATGTAACAGAGAGATGGGTTCAAGGCAAAATAGTCACATCTGGAGAAGGATCCAGATTTCGAACTCCCTACAATATTCTACCAATTGTACAATTGTGATATAGGTTCAGATACTGAACATCCTTACTATTCAGTGGGTATTCAGAGGCTGGGGGTCTGGGCCCATCTCTCATGTCATTATTTGGAGTCCAATTCTGAAGCCCTCATTTTTTGTTTAATATCACAAATCCTAACACTGCATCTTGATTGCACTCTTTAATATGGAGGGGAACAAGGAAAATGTGAATTCATGTAATTTTACCTCTGTGCTCCCAGTCTATGAAGAGATTCCATCTTTTGCTTTACGCAATATCTTCCTTATCCCTGAAAATGTATTAAAATGTATCTTTTAAGAACACTTCAGAATTAAAAATCTTCAGCAGAAACACTTTGGACACCAAATTTCCAAAGTGTCTAACCTTCCACCTGCTGAACGGTCATAGGTCCGGAGAAGGGTAAGGTTCCAGGCAGCTGGGGAATGTGGGTCAAGGAGGCAGGGTTTCTGGAAGGCTTTGGAGCAGTGTGAGAGCTGAAGGCAGTTGGAGAAGTGCTGCAGGGCCTAGCTGCTGAAACATCTGCAATACCTGGCTGTGAATCATGGTGTATTTGGTGTACTAGTAAGGAAAAAAGTCAGGGTGCCAAAACACTCCAGTGACCTTACAAATGACAGAAAATGTCAATAATGTGAATGTACAACATTGCACGTCCAAGTTTAAAGGTGGAAAAGGCTCTACTCAGCTTTTTGCCTGCAAAGATCACTTGAACAACAACATATTTGCATCCACCCTTTGCCGGTTCCAACATCTGCATCAACTAAGGCTCTGTCCCTACATAGGCTTTGTGCAGTGATGTACTCACATCTGCCTAACCAGCTGCTTCAGCGCAAACTCCCAGCGTGGGAATGCTACACTATTGTTAAAAAGGACTTGTACTGCTGTGGCTCATTCTGGTTTCAAACTCTGGTGCAAGAAACTCTATATAGACAGGGTCTAAGACTTTCACGTGTACTTTAAGTCCACTAATAACCCATGTGTATGCAAGCATTAGAATTTCTACTCATAGAACCCTTTGCCATGCATTTTGCAGGTGTCAGTCCACATTTCTATGTGTGCAAATGCTAGAATATTTAAAGTGTGCAAGAGTTTGGCTTTATAGTGGGTATACGCATCTGCAAAATGTGGGTGCCAGTATGTGTGTGCATAATTTCACAAATGTGGGGACCTCAGAGAGGCCTAGCTGAACATTTACCCCAGCATTTTTACCTGTGCATCCTTCTCTGGGTGTGTACTAAATACTACACTTCCGTAACATTTCTTGTTGAAGAAACTGAATTTTAACCTCAAATACATAGTCTAATTACAACAGATCATTATTTAACCTATTGTGTTCATAGTAATAGTCTGGGATTAGAGTGCTGAATTCCCTCCGGCACCCTTGAAACTACCAGCCTAGGTGCCTGCACAACATTGCTGAGGTAACAAAACAATTTCAAGCCTTCTATTGTAGTTCAATGGCCCTGGAATCATTGTGGCCAAATCCTGTTTGCCTCACTCACACAGGCAGTCCTGTTAATTCAGTGGCTCTGTGAGTCAAGATTCAAGGCCCCAGTTAAGCCCTGCAGTGGCACTATGTGGAATGGATGCGGAGAGTGGTGGTCTCTGCACTGGCTTAACCGGTATCAATGGAGGTGGGTTGGGAGCAAGGCGGGAGAGAGGCCACTGGATCCGTGTTTGCACAGATCCAGTGGCCCTCACACATACAAGGAAGCTACCACTGCTACTCCAAGCTGTAGGCTGGAGTAAAGACAGGATAGCTGCCCTGTAGCCCAGGTCCCAGGTTAGTGCTGGATGGATTTCACTTCCTCAGTCTAATACCCGACACGTCACCTACCCAAAGGCCGATTATTCAGTCTTAATCTGGCTAAAGTGAATTCCATTCTCATTTACTTCAGTAGGACTGCTGGCATGTGAGAGGCAAAGCAGTGTTTGCCCCTGTGTGTGTGTTCTGTGATCTTTAGTCGTGCTGCTAGAAGTTAAAGTGCAATTCTGTTCCATCATGCCACTTCACAGCATGAATTTACTCAACTTAATGTGTCATGACTAAAGATGTGACTGTTCAGGCAGTCCATCTGGAGCATCACTCATTTATTCCACCTTTTCTTCTTTCCAGGTGGTAACATAAACAGAGGAAAATCCAGAAGGACCACTTGTTGTGAAACATTTCCTCTCTTCACATCATACACTCCTCCCACAGTATAAAACCAGCAATGTGGAAGTTCTATGGAAGTAAATTAGTCACAAATAGCACCCAAGGGAACTGAAATGCTTTGAATTTATACCATATAATCAGGAAATGCCCACCCTCCTTATCTGTCAGGAACAAGGAAATTAAAAGCAGTGTAATTTTAAACTGCACTTCAGTTGCTATGAATCCATCAAAAATTTCCCCGCTGAGAACCATCATGCAGTAGGAGGAGAGTGAGATAAGACAAGGTTTAAACTACACTCCCCATCCTGTTGAAAGTTTCGCCCTGAGATACCGTATTTGCCTGTCTCCAGTGCTCCAATTTGTGTTTACACATTGGATTCACCAAATGGATTAAGGTGAGCCACACATCACATTCTTTTTAAAAATGTGTTCTATTATTACGCACTCATACGGATTGGCCATTCCTAAATAGATGTCTAATTCTTCAGAAACTCCATTAACTATGTTATCAAACTAATTCATGGACATTGTATGGTTCCTTCAATTATACATTTTTAGTATTCCTTGTAGTAATAGCAGTTGTAATATTTTTTTTGAAATTCTTAACCATGGGCTATGCATCTATTCAATTACTACAAGGAGCACTTTATGCCCAGAAAATCACTGTTTTAACTGAGATATAATTATGTGTGTAGAGAAAAAATATTTTTAAAAACAAATAAAATATTATTAATTTTATTCTGGTGAAATACCAATGATGTTGAATGGCAAAATGATAACAGCGCTGAGAAGCATTACAGGGGAGTTATCTACAGACCATGTTACAATCTTAAAGGGGTTGGATTCCAACACTGTGCTGTGGTTTGCAAAAGTAAAGGATTAGCATTGATCTGGTATATTAGGTGCCATTTAAATATGTATCTCCATTCATATTAATTAGCATACCAGGTGCATGGTGTATATATATATATATATATATGGGGTTAGCATTTAAACCTTTACTGAATGTGTAGGGTATCAAGAGGCACTAAAGTGGTCACATGGGTAACAAAGAGGATGTAGCATCTTGCAGGATTTCTAGATGCTTTTGTGTATTTAGATGATTATGAAAGCTAACACTACAGCCAAATGCCCTGTGCTTGTCTACATACAAATGTGCCCAAATTTAACCCAGTTTAGAAATATAGTATATTGATTTATATCAGGAATATATACTGGTTTATATAGCAGAGTACTTCTCTCTGAGGCACTCATACACTGAGTGCTAAGGCAGTAATAATATTCTCTTTCCTTCCGGTTTTCCACTCCACTTATTAAAGTGTCATGTTTACTTTTTCCCTTGGAAATCTTTACAGTTATTCAATGATACATCTGAAGAGCCACAACAACCAAGTTCAACTCCTCCAAAGTCACTGCCATCCTGTTTCCTTTCAAGTTATTATTTTGGACACCATAAAAGAAGAAAAGGCTGGGAAATTACACACAAAAAACCCCCCACGGTCAGGGTGACTCATCCCAAAGGCCACAAACATGTTGATATAAGGGTTGCAAAGTAGAGCTCATCACGTCCCGTGTGATTGATCCCCAGATTCAGCTCACCATTGTAGTCTCTCAGCCTCTCTCGCTGACTCAGTCCAGACTGTCCTTACAGTGGCATTTATTCTGTCACACGGGCTTATGGAGAGAGCAGCCCTTTGTCACTATCTGATTGGTGCAATATGATGTTCAATGACACTTGCACCGAATGTGTGCTACTCGGCCAAGAATGCTTCTGTACTCTTTGTGAATGGCACCACGCTGAAGGAAATAGTCCAGGGCACAGAAAGCGGCAGGAGCTATTGTGCCTCAGGGAGTAAAATAGCCACCCAGAGCTCCCTGGCATGGAATGCCAGAGCTGCAGCACTCCTTTAGAGGGTGCAATATCCCTCCCCTCTGCAGCTATCCAGCTCTCCTGGCCTGTGAAGAGGATGTTGAGGCTCTGTCCTGCCTCCTCCATTTTCTCAATAGGCTGGCTATGCATAATAGCCTTGTGCAGTCCTTGTACTCATGTGAGTGCAACTGTCCAGCGGCAAAACTCCTAAAAACCTTCCTTGCCCTGGCACACTTGTGGCTTGATCCAAAGGCCAAGGACATCAATAGGAGTGCTGACTCCAATGGGATTTGAACAGGAGCTGAACACAATCTGGCCCTGTAAACTATTATACTTACTCTTTGGCTTCCCTTCCTAGGGTTGCTGGCGGTTCTCAGTGCATTTCCTTTACCTTCCGCTCTCGCTATACTCTGGCTGCAGCATCAATACACTTGACAGTAACGCGCTGAAGTGTATCTGGCAGGGCCAGGCACCAAATGCCAAGCATTTCAGTGTAGTCTACCAATAGCAGCAGCCTCAACTATTCTCAGGGTAGCTGGCTGACCTCCTGCCTGGTTTCACTTCTCCCTGTTGTTAGTCAGTAAGGAAGGTCCATGAGAACAGGACAGGGTCAGCCTGCAAGATGGGTTTCCCTGTCCTTCAGTAGACTATTTTCCTGAGTCTCACTTCTGATTCAATGAAATTTGAGAATAAGGGGCTACCTTAGATTATTTACGAGGTTCCTGTGTCAGGTCCTTCTACCAGTATTCCACACCTTCTCGATGAGTCAGCAATGCTTTCAGCTGTGCACAATGTCTCTCTGCTAAACCAAATAATAATGGTAATAATCTATGCTACAGAAACTGTACATCTCTTGCTTCAAGGTGTAACATGATCACACCAGGGTCAGAAGGAAACTCTTCCCTATGTAGAACCTGATCCAAAGTCCAATGGCATCAACAAGAGTCTTGCTACTGACTTGAAGGGGCTATAGATCAGGTGACGTCAATGAGAGCTGTAGATATCCAGCAGCTCTAGAAATCAGACCACTTATTTAGGTACCTACCCTAATCTTTGAAAATTATGCACTTTTTGTTTGGTGGGTTTTTTTGTTTTTCATTTCCTTCCTCTCTTGTGATCAGTACTGGCTATTACTGCTGGAGGTAGGATATCAGACTTAATGGACAAATGGTCTGATAGTCAATGGAGCTATACTGATTTATGTCAGCTGAGGATCTGGCCCATGTATGTTCCTGTGTGTGGAATTTAGCTGGGCTGTAGTTACCTTTTACTGAATATCCCCAATGCACTTTCCCTGCTAGTGTTGATTTCATACCATATAATCTAACATGGAAACGTATTTATTACTGATATTTTTACAACTGTGACTGGTATGTGAATTAGCCTGCTCAAGAAAGACAGAATTCTAAAAATTCAAGAAAAGATAGTCAGTGCGGTACGGTTCCCTAAAGTACAGTGCAGGAATAAGTTAAAAAAAAGTTTACCTCCAAATTATAGCTGCAGTATATTTATGACTGCAAATAGAATTATTAAACTACCTACATCCAATGAAGTGAGCTGTAGCTCACGAAAGCTTATGCTCAAATAAATTTGTTAGTTTCTAAGGTGCCACAAGTCCTCCTTTTCTTTTATCTCTGAAAATGTAATTCATGCTTGCTTGTTCTGCAGAGAAAATATAACTGCTTTGCTTAATTGTTTGTTGTGTCAATGTATTTTTACGCTTAAATTCATACTAGTGGAGGTTTGCATCTAAGGAACTGTCCCAATAAGAATGCCCTATTTTTGGTAAAACTGACAGTACAGGTTGAATCCAAGATCTCATGGCAAACTTCAAAAAAATTACCATTGATGACAGACTCCTTTATAAAGTGCTTTGAGAGCTACACATGAAAAGCAGTCTAAGTTTTAAAGTGGTAGTCATGTTCATCTGTATCAGCAAAAACAATGAAGTGTCCTTGTGACACCTTGGAGACTAACATATTTATTTGGGCTTATTACATAAGCCACAAGGACACCTCATTGTTTTTGCTAAGTATTAAACATCACTATCTCCACTTTACAAATGAGAATCTGAGCCGGATTAGGGTCTGAGTTTGGAGCATACCTGCAGCTCTCCCACTGACTTCAACAGGAGTTGTGGGTGTTCAGAATCTCTGAACATCAGGCTTATAAAGATTAAAGCATGTTGCCTAACGTTACTCATCAAGATTGTGCTTGTGCAAGGAATACAACCCCCATCTTCTGACCCATATCCTGACCTGTCTTCTGGACCAAGATGCATTATGGCACAGCTTTCAAGCAGGAATTCAATTATAATTACTGATACATTTAGTGCCCTGATTCTGGGGTCTTCTGCAACCCAGGATGAGCTCTGTGGGCATACAGGAACTATAAAGGCAGCAATTATCTACACTGGGCAATATCTCTGATGACACAGGGACAGCAGAACATCCCTTTGTTGCCCTCCTAACAATGAGAAGCCAGATGGCAGAAGAGAGTGCTCTGGTTAGCCTGGGCTGTAGGAGGACTACATAGGGAGCTATTGCAGACAGTACAGTCTGGGAAGTGCAAAGGTATGCAGTCCCCTCTGTCTCTCTACCACCCCCACTAGGCTACAGAAAGCTGGGGGCTCTAATCTCCATACAGATGTTCATGGGAACCCGTGAAGGCCACCTGACTCCTAGATGTCAAAAGTGAATATAACAAGTGTTGTGAACCCAAATTTGCTCCTTTAAATAAGAAACTTTCCCACCATTCTACTGTCTTGAAGTTTTGCGTCATTCACAGATTTCCTTCACTGTGACCATTTTCACTTTTACCTACAGTATTACATTTCTGACTACAATATTAACTTTAAATGTTTCCTGAGATTTTGACTAGATTAATTTAAAACTTATGGTTCTGATAATGACTTCCTAGAAAAAAAAACAAAAAAACCCCACAGCAATAATGAAGATGTGGTACATAAAAACAGGTCTGATTTTTTCCCCTCTAAATATATAATTATGTGAGTGAAAAATATAAGTTCTAGACATTTAAAATAACTATGTCTGGAACAGGCTTGTTTTAATTTTATGTCTTTGGAAATCTAATTTTATTTCAATTTTATAAAATAATTCTCTCTCGTGGCAGAAAGACAACAGGTCTGAGGAGTGATCCATATTTCGTTTGTGTATCTGCTATCCACAGAATGTATTATTACTCTCTTAAATGAATTGGATGCCATACTGTGCAGTGGTTTGCAAAAACAAAAGGAAAACATTAGTGTAGGTCTAGTGTGTTTTGTGTAAGTCCATTGAAAAGTCTTATAAATACATTTCTATTAACAATAATAATCAGCTGCAATGCAGAAGGGCTTCACTGAACATATCTAGGGCAACCAGATGCACTAAAGTGGTCCCATGGTGAACAGAGAGACCCCACACCTCAAAGGATAAAGCCTCATGTGCTAAAACTGTGTGCATGCAACAGAGAGAGAGAGAGAGAGAGATGGGGAATCAAGAAACATTAATGCCACAAAAGGATAAAAAAACAACATCCCACCATATGAGCGTGCCAGTCACATCACCTCGCTGCCTCAGTATGCCCGTCTCCTAAATGGGTATACTTAAGCAGTAAGAGCCTCATGTGCCAGCTCCTCATTACTCCAATAAGGGCCAGCTTAGATAGCTAAGAGCCCTGCAAGGGCAGCCAATGGCACGTTGCCAAACTACTTCTGATTTACATTGGTGTGATGTGGACTATTTCAGACACCTCACTTGACTTGCAGCATTCCATTTGTTTTAGAATAAGTACATACTGGCTTCTACAGATACTAATATTTCTTGACCTTGGATATACTCCTTGGTCAATATTTCCGTTTAGGGACAAGCAGTGATGAGCTGGAACCAGTTCACGCGAATCGGTTGTTAAATTTTGAAGCAGTTTTAGAACCGGTTGTTAATCCGCTTCCCTACAGGGGGTGTTGAGGCTTTGATGGGCTCCAGCCGGGAAGCGATGTAATTCCTCCTCCGGCCGCCGGGAGCGCGGCACTGCAGGAGCCACGTGGGCTGCCGCCTGGCCCTGGGCAGGAGCCCTGTTGCTGCTGCTGCTCCCCTGGCCCTGGGGCTCCCGATGCTGCCTGGTGGGTCCCCGGCTGCTCTGCTGGGCCTGAGCTATGTCCTGCTGCTCTCTCCATGAGTACCCACCACCCTGCCCGCAGCCAGCCCCTGTCTCCAGCCACCCCCGCACTCCCTGCCCTGCTCGCACCAGCCCCTGCTGCACCCCCTGCCCTGCCCGCAGCCGCCCCTGTCTCCAGCCAGCCCTGCACCCAGCCCCTGCCCTGCCTGAAGCCAACCCTGCACCCTCCTGTCTCCAGCCAGCTCCGCACCCCCTGTCCTGCCCACAGCTAGCTCTGCACCCCCTGCCTCCAGCTAGCCCTGCCCCGTGCCCCTGTCTGCAGCTGGCCCCACGTCCACTGGTGCCCTGCAATTCCCAGGGCAGTAACCCTGCACACCTGTTTCAATGAGGGGGGCAGGGAGCAGCTGGGACCCACACATGTGCACCAGATAGCAAGTGTGAAAAATCAGGACAGGGGGTGGGGGGTAATAGGAGCCAATATAAGAAAAAGACCCAAAATCGGGACTGTCCCTATAAAATTGGGACATCTGGTCACCCTAGCACACCCCCAGGGAGTGGCGGGGACATGTGAAATGGAGCTCATTTCTAGTTCAGGCCCATCTTTTTAAAAAAGAACTTTAGGCAGGGTTAACACACATCCGTATCTTCCCAAACAGGTCAGGCTTTTTGGTTCTTAAATCACTGGCCGGGAGGAATTTTTAAAATTTAAAAATTCCTCCTGGGAGAATACGGACGTACGGTAACCCTGTTGGTACAAAAAATACATACTGGGACACATCCCTTAAATCAGAACTTTTTATAGGGAACCGGTTGTTAAGATTTTGGCAGCTCATCACTGGGGACAAGTTATATATATATATATATATTCAGTGTTGTAATCATTCAAACAGGTAGACTAGAATCTCCATCTTACTGTATAAACTGCTAGAAAGATTTCCTTATAAATGAACATTATAAAAGATAAATTAACTTACAAGGTGAGGAAAAATAATTCTGAATCACAAGATAGGGCAATTGTTTTCAGCAGCAGCCATTCAAGATTGAATATATGATCTGATTGGCTTGCATTTCTCCAGCACTCAATATTAATGACTTCTGAGGAGGTAAATTAAAAGTTACTAACTTATTAGATATATGTTACAACTACTTATGCTAAATGATCCCTTCCATCTTCTATTTAGCTGTGACACTCTGTGTACGTTTCCTAGATCTGAAGAATGGCTCTGTGTAAGCTTGAATGCTTGTTTCTCTCACCAACAGGAGGTGGTCCAATAAAAGATATTACCTCATCCATCTTGTCTCTCTAATATCCTGGGACTGACACAGCTACAATACTGCGCAAGAGATGTTACATGACTTTTTCCAAACAACAATATGCCAGGATTACCTTCTTAGATAACACATCTAATTCATAAGCATGTATTGAGGCTTAATTAATTTGTTTGTAAATTGCTGTGAGAGTCCAATTTAACAAACTCTATTAATGCAAAGTATTATGATTTCAAGTTTCCGTAAATTTCTACATCTAAATTTTCAAAAAGGCTCTACTGTTTGAAACAAAAATAATTTTGCTTTCATCAGCCCATCACATCGCTGGTCAAATCACTGTCAGTGCAAATCAACGGGAAATGCCTTTAGCACATTGTAATTTATGCTAGACCTGCCACAACAGAATTTGGATTGAAATGGGATAAGAAAAGGCAAGAACGAACCAAAGCTCCTGCACCCAGTGACATAATCAGAAAGACAGAGGAAAACCTTGCTTGTAATGTATTTATCCAAAAAAGTTCAAGTCAGATGCAGGGTTTTATTTAAAGGGGTATTGTCAACTAGATGGAGCTCTCCCAATCCAAAATATAATGAGCCAGATCTTCATATGATGGCAATGGCCAGAGCTCTATCAGGCCTCACTGGAGCTCCACAGGGTGGTTTTACTAGCACCTGACGAGTCTGCCAACTTGAGGTTGAGCCTATGCCCCCTGATGGGCCAGCCAATGCAAGTGAAAAGTGCCTCTACACTCAAGGGTCTTTGTGTGGCTGGGACTCAAGTTGGGGCACCACTCAAGTTAATTCTGTAGCGAACACAAGCTCCACTTCAGCGGAGCGATATCAATTTGCACCAACTGAGGATGTGGCCCAACAATAAAAAAAAATATTTTCTTGCAATCATGAAAAACAAATTCATAGAAAACAGATTTCTTTTTATTTAAACAAATCCCCTAAGAAGTTGTGAATGGAAACACCAGCAACATTGAGTTTACCCATGAGAACCAGAAAGTGAAATTAAATATAAACAGTGTTGAAACGACTTACTATATTGTTTACTCTTGCTATTGAATGCAGTGGAAGCAGTAAACAATGAGCCTAAACCATGGCAAATAAATCAGGTGTTTCAAATTCTGCCAGCTTGACTAGTCAGATGTGCGATTAGCAGCACAGATAAGGAAATATACAGCACCTTTCGGACTATGCTGATTTACACCTGCTGGACATCCGTCCTAGGATTTATCCTGACAATGTCCAGACATTGCAGATTTCAAACAAACCTTATGAATAAATAATAATAAATAATAAATCATTTAACACTATTTCTGTAGATGCCCCAATCATGGATCAGAGCCCCACCGTGTTTAGTGCAGACCACACAACAAAAAGACAGTTCCTGTCCCAAAGAGCTTACCAACAATGTATAGCTTTGAATGATGTATCCAAAGATTTGATGGCAATGGTAAATATTCCTAAAACATAAACTATGACTAAGACCACAAGAAATAAGTCCCCAAAGGACTGGATGACTCAGGGAGTTGGTAATGAACTGTCAATCACAGCATAGACTGGCCATGCCCTCTTTTGGGTGGCTTATATGAAACCAAGTTATGTTCTCAGTTCAATTAAAGTGTCCAAATCACAAAAACCTAGCATCATAATTGATGAACTGGCTTAACAGAGAGGTTAAAAAATCAATACCTTTGGGGAAAGAACTGTCCTCTTATGCTTTGGGAAGGGCTACCCCCAAGGCCAGGCCGGAGACACCACTAAATCTGTTTAATTAAGTGGACTGAGTCAGAGCACGGAGCAGAACCAATGCGGTCATGACTCCAATACGCTGCTGCAGAAAATGCACCACAGTGTGTCATTTACACAGCCCTTGAGGTGGAAATGGGTGACAGGGGCAACTTAAACTACTGTTTCCCAGGCTGTCATTGTGTTTTGAGGAAATAGACAGCTTTATTCTCTGGTTCTATTAATCTGGCTCCTTTTACAAGCGCTAAATTCACTGTTTGAAAGTGGGAAAAATGAAATCCTGTATAGGTCAATTATTGGTGTGAGCTGCAGAAATTGCCACTTAAAAAAAAAAGCAACAGTGTTTAGTATTTTCTGAAAATCTAATATAATTAGAGCAGATAAAAATATCTCCCAAGTTTCAGGAGCAACGGATAAGTACTATAGTCCATGTCAAAAAAATTCAGCTTAAAATAAAAGTCCTTATTTACATCAAAGACATCCCGCCACTAGGAGGTCAAGTCTCTGTCCAGACAGATCATCCTTTCCTGACCTTTAATATGGTATTTTAGTGTAATCTCCCTGAAAATTAGCTAGGAAAACTGTGGGAACAAAGTTGCATGGGAAGTCTTTGATACAGCTAGCGAAAGACTGCTGTTTTGTGGCTAGACAGAGAAACTGATCCATATAAACCCCCTTCACGTATTCTGAAGTAATGATAAATGAAGACAGAGGGCCAGATTCTTGAAGGGAGAGAGGGTGGGCAAGAACAGTGCTGCTTCCTGATCCTGGGGCTATGGTAACAGTGTGTCCCTGGTGTAACTCAGAGCAGCCTAAGGGCTGCTCTAAATTACACTGGTTACCCCCAATGGATCAGGGATTGCTGGAAGCTCAGTGCACTCTAGCTGTGGCCTCTCCCTGTCCCAACACGCCTCCTACATTCAGGGAGCTGAAGGGGAATTGGCACAGAAGTTAGTTATGCCTGCTCTACACCCCTGTAGGAGAAGCTGCAGCTGATTTCCATTCTCTGGGCCATTTCTGCAGTGCAAAGGTAGTGGAGAAAGGATATGGTCCAGAGAACTAAATTGTTCCTTTACGCATGAGTCCTCTGACTTGCGCTATATCCAAGAACCACTCTACCCATGTAGAACCCTATGTAGAGTCTGCACCTACTCAACGGGAACTTCATGGAGCATTGTGCCATATTCCTGTATGACAACACCAGTAACCCAGCCATTGTGCCCCCAACCTTGAAGGCACAGTGTGCATTTTTCCCTCCTGCCCACTGAGGGCAGATCACTACCACAACCCTAAGTCTCAATTACTTTTGTTATAAGCACCGTGAAAGCAGTAGAAGAATCAGAGTGCCTTATCCTGGACTGTTGAAATCAATGGGAGCAGGGTCGAGCACACAGAGATGGAAAAGGCCAGTTTCATCCCCCTCAGCCCTGCAGTCCACTGTCTAATGATCTGCCCAGTGCAATTTTAAATGTCTCCAGGGATGCGGCCTCTATTCAATGTCAGGAAGATTTCCCTGAAAAATGAGACTCTCTTTCCTCCTCTTTCATGCTGCTATAGCATGGGGTGAATTCAGAGGGGCGGTGAACATTTCAGGCACAGTTCAAATTGTTCACTTTGCTCTGGTATAACGGAGAAATAATTATAGTATCTACTACTGACTTGTGGATAGACTAATAATACTATTGGGAATTACTCAAATCCTCAGTTCCTTGCTCAGTTTCTAATCATCCAACCAGACCAAATTCTGCCCTTTTGCACCTGTATAAGCCAAAAGCAACTTCACACAATCAACAGTTACTTTCAGTGTATACCAGCATAAGTGAGAGCAGAATTTGGCCCATCGATTTCACTGGCAGTTTGACTGAGCAAGTACCATGGGATTTGTCTCAGTATATTTAACTGAACATAAAACGCAAGCTTTACTAGTAACAGGTGTTGTTAGAGTCATTTCAATAATGCTAAATATGGGGTGCAACTGAATGACTGAGAAGAACGAGGGTATGACTCTCCCTGCGTGCCTCTTTGGTGGCCAGACTGCACTGAGAAGCTTTAATTTTGTGGCTTCATTGATACTGTGAACTAAGTCCTGCCCTCAGACATGCACACACAACTCCCACTGAATTAATACATCTCCTGTTTATCTCTCACTGCTACAACCAACCCTTTTATTCACGGACTCCTCTGACAGCTCAGTGATTGTAACATGATTCATCCTTTCCTCCTTGTTCTCTTCCCTTGACTAGACACCAGCAAACACAACAGAACTTGAGACAAGAGAAAGAGGCCCCTCATAATGAAAGATTCAATCACATCTTACCAAAAACAAAGAAGGGCACTGGCTAATGCATGAAGCTGGCTCTTCTCTGCCCTAATTGAGGTACGTAAATAAAAGGGAGAGAAAGGCAGACATTCAGCTCTGGCATAAACAGGTGCAACTCCTCTGACCTCAGTGATGTCACACTTGCTTAGGGCTAAATTTGGTCCAAGGATAGGGTCCTGATCCAAAACCCACTGAAGTCAAAGGCAGCCTTTTCATTGATTTAAACTGGCTGTGGGATACAGCCAAAACGACCAATTGTGAGAGAACTCCTATTAGTCAGACACCAATATAAAATCATCTCTCTCTCCAGGTTTCTCTTCCAGAGGCATTTACATTGCATTTCTTGCGTAGTATCTCCCAACAGAGAAAGTAACATCTACATAAATGACAAGTGATTACAAATGAGTAATCCATTCACAACCTTCCCTACTTTCGGTGCCTGGTGTATTGAACAACAGCGCAAACTTTCTATGGTGGTTTGACTTTATAGGGAAAAAGGGGGCTGGCATAGCTGGGGAATGTGTCCTACTCTGTAAGCCCACACGTGACAAATATAGAGGATTACTAAGAATGACACTAGACGACATGACTGGCAAGTACAACACTTGGATTCTCTTCTACTCTGCACTGATTGTCTGTGTGACCTCAGATGAATCACTTAAACTCCCTGTTCTTCAGACAGTGCAGACACAGTCCCTGTCCCAACCAGCTTACAAACAAGTATACACAATCTGTATATACATAATGGGCAGCAAAGGGGGAGGATTAAAGACAGAGTGATGTCATCAAAGTGCTGGACGAAGCTGAAGAGTGTGTGTGTGTGTGTGTGTGTGAACCTTGGACTGTTAGGTTGAGTGACCCTAGTCGAACAGTAAAAAGGAACAAGGATCCGTTGCTTTGCTGTAGACCTGCTAAGAGAAGTTTACGTTGAACTAGATATACCTCAACGAAACCTTGGCATGTAGCTTAGCAAGAGGCAAGTAATAAAATAGTAGACCCACATTTATTTTTTCATGTTGTTTGTAGAGTGTGACCAAATTTTGCCTGCAGAATTCAGGGGAATTACATCCATAATTCAGAAAAGTGATGGGCAGGACTGGAGACAGCCCGGTACTGGAAAGCACCGCATGCTCTGCCAAAACACACGCATAAGGTTGATGGGGGCAACGTTGGTATCGGGGAGGTCATAGAGGAAGAAGTTAGGAACGTAGGAGTTTCCATCTTTTCGAATAAAGGTCATGGGCCAAATTCTGCCCTGTCACATCCATGTTCCTGAGTTGACTTTAATTCTGCAGGCAAAATTTGGTCACACTCTACAAACAACATGAAAAAATAAATGTGGGTCTACTATTTTATTACTTGCCTCTTGCTAAGCTACATGCCAAGGTTTCGTTGAGGTATATATAGTTCAATGTAAACTTCTCTTAGCAGGTCTACAGCAAAGCAACGGATCCTTGTTCCTTTTTACTGTTCGACTAGGGTCACTCAACCTAATAGTCCATTGCCACTCCACAGGCAATGGCACATAACAGACAACTGAATGACTGAGTACTGTAGGTCATCCAAAAAATTAGATCAAAGAGTCCCTGTAGTCTATTGAAATGCAATTGCTTCCAAATCACATTGTGGTGTTCCAGGCTTGAAAGAATGGGTCACTGCAGTTTTATTGTAGGGAAGCTACTGCTAATGAAAGGAACAATGGAAAGATTAGTGCTACCAACCATATAGAAGAAACACCACTTTCAGTTTAATTGCAGTGAACAAAGCAAATAGGAAAGAAGGGCAACCAAGTGACAAAAGTAGTTGGTGCAAAAAGGATATAGAGGCTATTCACGAGGTAGCCTTGATCACAGCACAGCGTCCAGACTTAACGTATGATTACTGAATTTGGATCGCAATCAAAGATTTTGGTATTTTCATGACGGACAGATGATATATTTCTAAGCAAAGCAGCCCAGTAAACGCAGGAACTGAGAAGTTTGTTGATGATGTTTACTATTCATTGGTTGTGTAGAAGTTATTATATGGTTGGAAAAAAAGCCTGGTTGCAATTTTTATAACATGTTAGGAGTGGGTAATGAGTGAAGTTGTCAGTTTAAAATATCTATTATTAGGGCAAATCTAGTGAACCTTGTAATTCAGAAAAGTGATGGGCAGGACTGGAGACAGCCTGGTACTGGAAAGCACCGCATGCTCTGCCAAAATAAATCAATTCAATCACAATATTCTCTCCCTTCTGGTCAAATTCTGGGTCTCTCCTAAGTAAAGACTGCAAGTCATGACACTTTGTATAGCAAGACAGTGGTATAAGACCAAAGGTCTATTTCAGACTAAGTTAAGATTGCTAAACTCAGTTTCCCTGTGACCTAAGGCAGACTTGAACCCTGGTTCTCCAGACAAGAATCAAACACATTGAAACATTATTCCACATTGTTCTAATAATGCATTTGTTAAATACAAAGCTTACCCAAACAACCATGATCATCCAAAATGTAATAATTGTTAGTAGATATGGGATCTAATCTCAGAGGAACCACAAACATGATGGGAAGTGAAAATGGTATACAAACAAATATGAAGAAAGTTGGTGATCATAGAAATGAAGCCACTCTAATAGAAAAAAACCCAACACCTTAGTCATTGTTGATATCATCAGCACTACAAACAAAACAACAAACAAAGAAAACTTCATTCCAACTCCCGGCACCTGCTGCAAAAGCCTCTGTCTCAACTGCTTGGATGACATAAATGATGCTAACTCCTTTTAGTAGCTGTTACTAACTAATAAAAAGCAACATCGCATTCAAAGTATAATCCAGCCCATTTCAAGCAGCACTCAACACCATCCTATAGCTCTTCCTTATGGACCAACCATTTCCAGGGAGCTGAATGTGATCCAATGTGAAAAAGTATTTATTTCAAATGAAACTGGATTTATTTTCAAAGTAAATGAATGTTTTCAATGCGCCTTTCTTCTGTCTTGTTATACAGTAGTGATGGCCATATATCCAAGTATCCTTGCAAAGAAGGAACTGGAGATTCACTCAACACCTCATCTGCACTTCAGATCTTAACTGACCTCATAAGCCATGTATCCCCTCATATACTCTAATGCCATGAATGTTATTGTTCAATCCAAATATTTACCATGGTACACACCAGCCATTTTTTCTAGGAGGATTGCATGGAAAGCAAGACCTTTATCCTAGGACATAACGAGAGCTATTTAACTCTGTGGATGTTCTTTTGCATTGTACTAATGAGTCAATGAAGACTTCCTTAGAGATAAAACAATGTAGAATGTAGTCTAAAAAAAAGTTTTAGTAAAATTTTTTTCATCTTTTTGGAAAACACAGTGGTAAACAGCAAATACTGCAAGCAAAATACTTACACTCAGGACAGGGTTCACCAATTAAGACTGTTTAATCAATGAAGGCTTGAAACTTCCAAAAGAAATATAAGGGAGCTAAGCACCTAACTCCTGTTGGATTTCAATGAGAGCTGGGTGCCAGATTTCTCCCTCAGGCACCTGACAATCCTAGACATAATGTTTATTTTTTCTCATAATTTTATGATCTTGCAAATTTTATTGCATAAGTAGTCCGAACACAGAAGCAAGAATACGGTCTACTCACAAATGCAAGAAGGGCATTTACCTTATCAGAGCAATCAGACACTGCATACAGCTATCACGAATTCTCTGAGAATGAATGAAAATTCTCATGAATTTATTACACACATCTGCCATCAAACTGTGTTTTTCTTAAAAATTACCCCCGAAAAAGTTACCCCCGAAAAAACACAGTAGTGTGACAAAGATAAAGTTTATCATCTATCATTAAAGAGCTCTTGTTAAACGTGATGATGCTAGGTCAGCTAATGATGTTAGGAAAATCTGCAAAATGGTCCATGGCATGAAAAATATCCTGTGTGTTTCAGGAATCTGATAACTTAATCAAAATAGGTATTTTCTGCATATGAAAATCTAATGCTATATTTGCTTTAATGAAACACTTACCAAGCCTACACATGTAGATATTGCTACTGAGGAGGTGTTATCGTTCCTTATAAATCCCTGATAGAAACACCGCTCAACTTCACGTTCCTGAGAATCTGTGACTCCATCTTTCCCAAGTACCTGGACAATAAAGTTGTTGCTAAATATGGTAGAAGGTTTAAGTTCTAAGTGCAGTTCCTGTCCAAATGCTGAAAATTTGTAGTGCAAGGAACTTTTTGAACTTTGAGTTGATCTCTTTTTCCTAATGCTGTGCAAAACATCGTGTGATATGTACGATCCACTGGAATCCACTTCGACAGGTGTCACAAATACGTAATCTGTAATGGCAAAATGTTGACCATCAGCCTTTGTACTCAATGAATAAAGTGTGTCATTTTTTAACATAGCACTCATTTATGCAGCAGATTTTCACTGTGGCATGAAGTTTCCTCGTTTAGGGCATGGCACCAAAAATCCAAGGGCTACATGTATCTAACGCATGCATAAATTCATCTAAAGCAACTCCAAGCTGTTCCATGTAAATCACACGGACTCTAATACAGTGTTTGTTTCCTTTCTGCCCCACTGAGAGGGACAGACTATCATAGCTGTGAACTTTCCCACAGTCATTCTTGTGAAGACATTTGTCATCACTAACCAGTCTATAGATTTCCCCCCTCCCCCTGTATTAATTGCTGTCACATGGGAAGAGTGGGGTTTTGTCTGTAGTTGTTGTTTTTTTCCAAGAGAGTGTAGCAAATATTATAACCTTGGTACTGGTTTAACAGATGTTGTAGAATTGTTCCATTTATTCAACTGGATTAAAGGATTAATCTGTTAATTCCTTAACACAGTCAGACCTCATCTTTTTGTAATGTCTTGATTAGACTAGTTTTCAAATCATAACTGACCTTCAGCAGAAAGAGATTACATACTACCTCATAATCTTTATTCAGCCATTGCTAGCTGAATGTCAGTGTCTTTGTTTGTCAGTTGTTTTGGCTAAATTATGTGAAAGAAATTCTGTGCATATTTGGGAGAGGAAAAATACGATCAACTCAAAATATCTGGAGAAGAGAAGAATATAGGGCCTGATTCAGTTACGTGTTTAAGCATGTGCCTAACTTTAAACACGTGAGTAGTTCCATTAATCTACTCACAGGGTGATGACTACTTACATCCTTGAAGTTAGGTACATATTTAAGTTCTTTGCTGAATCAGGACCGCAGGTACTCCTGCAAATGACAGCGAGGCTTACATTAAAACCCATATATTAAGTAGCCTACTTCCTAACACTGCTTAACTTTTGATGTGTATCTTGGTCAGAATGCCAAAAGATATCCATATCTTTGATAATCAAATGGTTTTTTTTTCTTAAATTGAAATGCATCTTTATAAGGAATACAATTATGTTCTTATATAGTAGCCAATGTTGCATACTATTAATTTCCTTGCTTTGAACAGATTTTATTGGGTGCATATTACACTGAAAATTTAGCCAGAGATAGGTTTCTGTTTGCTGTAGACAGTGGAAGCAATACATCAAGGGCTTTCACTTTCCTTAAGTGGTGTTAATCAATGGCAGAAGCTCAGGACACTAAGCAGGCTGGTGGCCAAAAATGCAAGCAGCTGCTGGAAGAAGGGAATCCCCCAGCAAACAGACATACACTGCAGCAGTATTTTCCCTTCCTGAAACCTGTGTGTACTGCACTGTACTTATCACTCTCAGCAAGTGCAAATATATAGAAAGAGAGATTGCAAGCTTCCAAAAGGCAACAACATCAGAAAACCACCACCACCAAAATAATCCTGTTATAAAAGTTTTCTTCTTCTTCCTGGATTGTTACAGTCCCTTAGCCTGGGTTGCATGGCTTATTTCCCCCTGGTTTTCTATTATTATTTTTCCCATAAGTGAGTGGAAATTTAGTTTATTTTCCTGGCACTTAAAAAAACAGTCTCTTTTGTTATTGTTAATTTTTCAGCTGGTGCCCGCGCGCCAGAGACACGGCATCTGCAGGTAGGCGGCATGCCTGGGTTGCGTTGAAAAGTCGTTGAAAAGAAGGACCAACATTTGGGGCGCGGGTTGGATGTTCCGTGTCACAACGACGCGTGCATGCACTTTAAAACAGAGAGACGGATACAAACCATGATCCAGTCCACTGATGCCGCCGCCGCCGCCGCCGCCGCCGCTGGTTAAAGCGGCTGCGAAAGACACGCAACAGAGACCGCACAACTGAAGGGTCTGCAAGAGAGAGAGAGAGAAAGAGACAAGCGGGTATTGGGCGAGAGTCCCTGGACAAGGGAAGGCCGAGAGAAACGGCGCCGCGACCTGGCATGTAGGTCCTCCCGGCGACTGCAAGAGAAAGTGCTCTCGACCTGCCTTTGCAACGCCGCCCAGCCACAGGGTGGCCGGGAACTGCACGGAGCGGCTGCTGAGCACCGCCGCAGGTACGGTCCACACGCAGAGCAGGAGCCAGTCCATGATCTTCCGGGCACCTCGCATGTTACCTGCGCCCACAGATGCCCAGCAGGAGCGGCCGGGTCTCCCGCATGGTCACCTGGGCGCGTCGGCTACCGCGGAGCCACTGCCTCGCCCGGGGCAGCGGCTCCCATGGAGGGGCTCGCAGGTAGCCACGGCCGGCGCGCAGGCTTTAAATTGCGGCCGACAAATGACAGCCCCGGCTCCCGCTCCCCGGCTCCGCTCTCAGCCCCCGGGACGGGTGGACGCGGGAGGGGGAGCGCGGGCGCGGACCAATCCGGAGGCTGCAGAGGCCGAGCGAGCTGCCCCCGCCCCGGCTGCGGGAGCCGCGTGTGCTCCGGGCTCAGGGCGCTGGGGGAGGGGGCGTGAGAGTTCCGCGCCGGGTGCCCCGGACACCTGGGTTCCGCTGGAGTCTGGCACTGACCTGCTGGGTGACCCTTTCGGCAAGTCACTCAGGCACTGGACACATTTAGCTCTGGATAAGCAGGAACCGCCCCTTTCCCCCCGCCCCCATTAATTTTCAGTGGGGTGGGCTAGCCTGGATCCTCACCCGCGCCATGCCAGCTTACCCCGCTGTGCCCCCACCCTGAGAGCCTCGGGCAGAGGAGACTGCCCAGGTGCGAGGCCCCATGATCCTTACACCCAGTGCAAATCCCAGACTGTCCTTTGGTTCTGTGTTTGTACAGTCCCTAGCACAATGTGGGTCCCTGACTCAGGCTCCCAGGGGCTAGGGTAATACAAATCATAACTAACCATAAGGCAGAGAAGGTTGTAACTGGGCTATTCGTTATCAGCATTAGCACCCATATTTGTAATTATTTCCAAATGTGAAAAAAGGCCTGGGGGGGGGGGGATCATTGAGCTGGGATTGTGCACAAGCCTGCCCTTAACCTGACTGGTTAGGAGAAAGAGTTCAGTAATAACAATCCAGCTTTCTGCCTCTCGTTCATTTGGAGAGTGAATACCCTTATTTCTCATTCATTTGTAAGGCAGGAGAATATGTTAATTGATTATATGGGGGAAGGGGCGAGAAATATAGCCATAAAAGCTTTTGTAGTGGTAAACACCCATTTTTTTCATGCTTTGTGTGTATAAAAAGATCTTCTATACTTTCCACAGTATGCATCCGATGAAGTGAGCTGTAGCTCACGAAAGCTTATGCTCAAATAAATTGGTTCATCTCTAAGGTGCCACAAGTACTCCTTTTCTTTTTGCGAATACAGACTAACACGATTGTTACTCTGAAACAGTAATATTGAAAGTGAGGACTGTAATGTTGAATGCTGATTTCCATAAAGACGCTGACTTGTGATACAAAACTCGTTTATGATGTGTTTGGCTGCACTTTGAGAAGCATCTCTCATCTCATGATCTTCCTTTTGTTCTGGACGTTTTCCCAGCATGTATCTCAGTGGGACGTCCAAAATCTCACTCAAGCCCTGTTCAAAGATCACATTGTGAGAATAAACAGTTGGTAGTTTGTGCCAATCCTAGAGGAAGAGCTGCTCAGGCTGGCACGCAGGCTAGGGAGCACCATGGAGTCCGAGGTGAGTGTTGGCCGTACCACCAATACATAGTGAGGAGAAAACTCACATCTGAGAAGACATGCCTTTTATCTACCTCTTCACCAGAGCTTCCTTTGTAATTGGTTGGGAGGTTGGACACACAGACCAAGGGGATATCCCCAACTGTTTCCTGTCTGTGAACATTACATAACTCCCCAGCCAGGGAATGTAATTTCCCCTTCACCTCTCTATATTTCCCAGTGGTTTGCATTGTCACCTTGCTAAATATATTACCACACAGTCTTTTCTTCTGTCTGAACCTTCAAGATCTTTCTGTAATTCCCGCTGGGAACATTCAAAAGAATTCTCTGGATGCAAGTTTTCCTTGGCCCCAGTTCAGAAAATCCCTTAAAAAACATTCTTAAGTGCCTCACTTAAGAGGGCCTATGGAAGAAGATATACATTTGACCAGTTATATACAACTATCCCTTTAACTACTGTGTCTTCTGGCTGTACAAGCGTGTTTGGTTGTTTTCAGTAGGTTGTGTTGCTGTGAATTTCATTCATTTTATTTAAAGAGTTAAAAAATACAATTTTTGCAGGAGGCAGGGGAATTGATAAAAACCTATAACTGCTAGCGCTAAGTGCAAGATCTTTGCCCCACTGAAGTTTTGCCATTTATGTAAATTGCGACAGGATTTCACCTGGGGGATTTAGCACATTCGGTTTATAATAGTAATAAAAGAAGAGAACTGATTCAATCCTTGTGTGACTGTATGTAAAATTTCCCCAAATATTAGTAGGAATTAGGGCAAACAGAGTTACCATATAATAAGGTAGAGAAGAAAAACTTCATGTTGTGACTCAAGGTAGCCAAATGATGCACTTTGCTAAACCTACCCCTGTCTGGGGTAATGAAATTAAGGACACATACCAGTTTCATTTTGTAAAGGGACTGCCCAATGCACAGGAATCACACACTACTACAGGTTGGGAACACGCTGCTTTACTGAACTACAAACATCCAACTAAACAAACAGGAAGTTCAAATAAGGGAAGGGTGGAGCATGTCTCCAACATGTAATACACTTAGTAACTCAGTTAACCCCTTGATATTCATTTCACTACACTTTTGCAGTGACTATTCAGTAATTTCCAACTCGTATTGTCAGCCCATATTCTCCCCATATCTGAACTGTATGCGGTGTATGATGATATAATCAGTTATTGAACTTGTTATTCTGTTTAAGCAGCTGGTGTGCTGTTACCACTACTTTTCATGCTGACCGGTTTTATCTCATTACTACCTGGGTTTCCCCCTGACTGTTGTCTTCACCTGTTGTCTCATCTCTCATTTAGATTGTAAGTGCTTTTGGGGCTGGAATTATCTTTTGTTGCCTGTGTGTACAGTGACCTCTAAGCACACACACACACACACACACACACACACACACACACAATAATATAAAATATAGTAAACTTCACCATGAAAAGTCATTAAAAAAATAAAAAACTTTTAATTCTGAAAATGTCAAAATAGGTTATTTTGACATTCAAAAAGAACATTTTTTCTAAATGCAGTTTCATCAGAATCAGCGCAATTTAGTGAAAAATTTTGGTTTTGTCAAAATGGAATTTTCCCACAGAAAACTGTTGTGATCAAAATTTTCCGAGTAGCTCTTCTGTCTACTCTTGCACACCCACACCCAATACTTTGGGTAGCCAATGCAGAGATGTAAGGGGATTCTTACTCCTAAATATTTCCTTGTGTACAAAGACAGTTCAAGTCACAGTCTAGAGTCAATTGGATTGGTTGGTTGGTTCATTTTAAATTATTGGTTCTTTTTTCCTCATTTTTGACTATTCCTTTTTCTTGACTTTTTGCTTATTTAACGCTTCCCCTAAGAATCCATGAGTGCTAGCAGTCGGGTAATGATAAGGGGCTGTAAACACATTCAGAACTCACATTAACAGCAACAGGACTGACAAGCATGCAGAACAAATATGTCCTGACTATAAGTGCCATTGTGTTTGCTTTGGCTTCTTTGTTTGAGCAAATTCTTTATCATATAACACATTTGTTGCCACTGAGTGGAGCTGAGTGATAATTCATAGCACTCCATTATTTTACAGTCTTAGCCTCTTCCTCTTTCAGCAGTTTATCTGGGAGTTTGATTTTTTTTTTCATATGTGTATTTGTTGTTCAGAATCTGTTTGGATTACTTGTACCATTAATTTTTGTTCTTCTCGTTTGTGATTAGTTTGATGTGATGAAATTTGAAAATGAGGCAATGATGGCTACTTATGATTGGACGCATAAGTCACATAGTATTGTTTCTGTTTCCTTAATGGAGGCGTGTAACTATTAGAATCAGAGCAAAGACTGGCATTTGCTAATTCAGCATTTGTTTTCTGCAAATTTTACTTACAATCAGCTGTTTTCATGATAATTTCCTACTAGGAAACACATCGGCTGAAATATTCCTGGTAGTCAAACACAACCAGGGCATGAGCAATGCTAAAGCAAGTGGGCTTTGTATTCAAAAGGGCAATATACCGGGAGAACTTTTTGAGGTATTCTCCCAGCTGTTTCTCTAAGAGCTCTTTGAGCTTGATTCTGCAGGGAGAGAGGTTCTTTCATGAAGTGCTGAGCACTCTTAGGCTCCAGCCACTTGCAGATTCAAGCCCTTTGCACAGAGCAGCGTGTTAGTCTAGACTCTCCTAGACATCCTGGAAAGTGAAGTCTTTGAAAATTATTCTCTTTATAATCAATTCATAGATTAATAGATTTTAAGGCCAGAAGGTGATTCTGATAATCTGGTCTGACCTCCTGCATAACACAGAACAGAGAATTTCACCCAGAAGTGCAGGGAGGAGAACTGATCCTGGGAACTTTTATGCAGGGGAAAGTGTGTGATATAGAGTATAAAAACCCCACATTGGCCAGGGAAGGGTTAATGGGATGCCCTGGGCTCAATCAGCCCCATCCTGCTTTGTCTGCAAGAGTTGTCAGGCTTGGAGGGGGGCATTAAAAGAAGACAGCCAGCTCAGTTGAGAGGAGGCTGTGAGGGAGAGCAAATTTCTTGTGCTAGCTCACTGAAGGAAGGTCTGGCTGGGGCCAGGACCCAACCAAAGACTGCTAGATCAGTGGTTCTCAACCTTTTTCTTTTTTCCTGCATATCAAAGCTAGAGCCAGCATTAGGGGGTAGCAAGCAGAGCAATTGGTCTGGGCCCCATGCCACAGGGGCGCCGTGAAGCTAAGCTGCTCAGGTTTCGGCTTCAGCACCCGGGCTTGAGGCTCCGGACTACAGCCCCATGTGGTTGGGCTTTGGCTTTCTGCCGTGGGCCCCAGCAAGTCTAATGCCAGCCCTGCTCGGCGGACTCCATGAAACCTGGTCATGGCCCCCCCCAGGGGGCTCCGGACCCCTGGTTGAGATTCACTGTGCTAGATGTCAGAGCCTCCCTGAGGGAAGGTGGGATTATTATGTTTACTTTGTTACCTAAGTCTATTGTGTTCCTTTTTTGACCTGGAGTATTTTTTCTACCTGGGACCTGCCGCTGATCTGAATGAGATTACTGCAGTCAGTGCTCTTCCTCCCAGCGCCCACCACCAGGGATGACCACCCTCAATAAACCTCTGCTGGGCTGCCTCCAGATTCCTTGTAGTGATGTGTCACAAGCACGGAAGAGACACAGTCACAGTCATACACACTACAGCTAATCACAATCCTTTGCCCTTCTGTCGCACCCGTCATCCAAGAATCTCAAGGCAATTTGTAAACTTTATGTAGTTTATTCACACAAAACTGCTGCAAGGCAGGTAAATATTATTCGACTCCAGCAACAAATGAGTAAGCTGAGGCGCACAGAGGTGAAAGGAAAGCTCTACAGTGATATAACGCTAGTGCCAGGAATACAGTCAGTGTTACCTAAGGCCATTTCATACCACACTTTAAAGGCAGGAGACCAGATGCTCAGTGGATATAAATCAATGTAGCTCCATTGTTGTGCTGATTTATACCCGCTGGGGATCTGGCCTAGGGCATCTTCTACTGGGGAATATCACCAGAATAAGGAAGTTCCCCCACCAGTAGAGAGAGAGAAAGATACTGGCCTATCTCTCAGCCCCAGACGTAAAGGGCAGACACTAGATATGAAGGGGGGCGTGGCTGGAGCATGCTGCATTTTGGCTGCCATGGCCTTTAGTGGGTACGTCTACACTGCAATTAGACGCCCGCCGCTGGCCTGTGTCAGCTGGCTGGGGCTGTTTAATTGCGGTGCAGACGTTCTGGTTTGGGCTGCAGCCCAAGCCCTGGGACCCTCCCACCTCACAAGGTCCTAGAGCCTGGGCTCCAGCCCAAGCCCAGACGTCTACACTGCAATTAAACAGGCCCGCAGCCGGAGCCCTGCAAGCCTGAGTCAGCTGGCACAGGCAAGCCACAGGTTTTTAACTGCAGTGTAGACATGTCCTCAGAGACTTTGGACACCTCCAGCCAAGGTCATATTAACACTAAAGTTGCTCTGACTTCCACCAGGCAGGCTCAAATGGTCCCCAGATGATCCCAAAGTACAGGAGTTGCAGGAGACCCCCCTCCTCCACCCTCAGTTCTACTGCTCTTTGTCAAGAGCACATCCACTTCTAGTCTGTATTCCCACCCTGAATTTCAAAAGAGAGGTACTCATTAGAGAGAATGATGCTTTTTTCAGTTTGTGTGTTTACTTTCATGGAGTCTGAATCTATCTATGAAAGTCTCGAGAAAGGAAAAAGATAGCCTAGTGTACTGACAAGAGCACAAAGAAAGCATATTTCAAGAGTCCTTGCCATTGTACCATTTATAACATAAGCCATTGTATTAATGTTGTTTTTGCATTATGGCTAATGGCATTCTTTAGTGACCTATGGCACGGGCTACACTATGCCACTGGCTATTCTGTTTACAGATAACTATATTTTTCAGCTGACATGGAAACCGGATAAGTAATAAAAACATCTACTGGTTGAATTAGTATGGTTCCTCTATTAATTCATGAGCCTGATGGGCCAGAAGATTCCTAGAATAAAATTCCACCATTTCCCCAATCTCTGTATTAAATTCTGCAGAAGCCCCAAAAAGTATGTGAGAAGTGAATCTATTTCCTTGAATGAGCTCTAAACCCCCAATTCTAGGATTGCATCCTATGAATCCTGACAAACTCCAAGCAGCAAAGAGCAATCTCTGTGGAATAGGTTTTTACCACCATTTACAGTAGTAGTTTCTGTAAATAAACCCCTAAATTAATGTTGCATATTTTTTTAATCACGGAGACCGGAAAAGGGACTTGATTCCACGTTCCCACTGCACCCCAAACTCCCAGTGGAATCAAAGAGATTGTGTTTACATTTTTCCTTTGTCTAACTAGCATGTAGCACTCGGCTGTTACTGTCCAGAATAAAAGCTTTTGATTACAAATATTAAAAGCAATTTTCTGCTTCCATGAATATCACTGTACTGCACAGCATGTCCATCCTAATTTGATTAGTTCTACACATTTATTTGTGCTTACTGGACATCCTACTTTCTGGCATTGAGAGAAAAGTTCCAGTCATCCTGCTGATACATTAGGATTGTACTTGCTGTGGCCTGCTACGCAGGACAACTGAGCTCAGGACCAGAACTAAGATTGTACTTCCAGGTACTCGTGGCTGATAAACAGAATCTTCACAAAGCAATCGTCTGCAGTTTTTTTTCAATGATTGCTGAAGGCTAATGCTTAGATTTTAGAAGAGATTAACTGACTTGCATTTCTAGTGTCACCACTTTTTCTTTTTTTTTTTTTTAAAGGGGAATTCCAAACCAAGGAAGCAAAAAAGACAACCTAGAAAGTGGGCAAATACCATTCATTTGGACTGGTGCCAAATATCACAAGTTGCTGCCTTAGCATGCTGACACATCCCATAGACAGCAAAGGCACAGGAGAGACGCTGTGCTTCAGTACACGCAGGCTCTGTCATACTCGCAGACAAAAATTAAATAAAAATGTCCATCACTAATAGGAGGAAAATAAAAGCTGTCATTGTGGGTGGTCCATGTTAAGGCTTTGCAAGTAGTACATTTTAGCAGAGTTTTCTTGGAAGCTTGCCAAGTGTAATTAAAGAACAGGTACCTCCAAACTCTCAGAACTCTAATAAAAACAATTATACGGTTTATAGTGTCGTGCGCACGCCAAACTCTGTATTTATACAATGGATCCAAATGGCACAGGAGAAACCATGCAGTCCAGCAGGCTCAAAGATCCACTTTGAAAACACTTTTCCTAAATACTGATTTGGACCATCTACTGAAGGCTCTTCAGCCTCAGGAGTCCCAAAGATACAGCTCAAACATTGCAATTTACTTATAAGATGCTGGTATCATTTCCAAAAATGCTTCAGCATAAGGTAGCTAGAAAGAAGGTACAGTGTCTCAGTTACATTCACCCAGTATCTACACTAGCATAAACCCTGGACAAAGACACCCCAGACAGAAAACCTCAGGGGAGTTTTCTGAATGTAGGAGGCCAGCCCATTCCCCAAAATGGGTGGTTCTAGGCAGGAAGGGGGCATGGCTATCCTCCCTGAGCAGCCCATACTCTTGCTTCCTACAAACAGAAGCCCAAAGTGAATGTTCTCCTATCCACTTCTGCCACTCTTTCTGTTGCTTCTTGCTCATGGTTGAGCTGTTATCTTGCTATTCAATTTCATTTCCGGATTGGCAAGTCCTGATCTGTCCTGAGTTTATACAATCCCGCTCCATTTATAATAGCCATGTGGTCTAGTGCCTAGTATCACTGAATACTGGAGTTCTAGAATCATCCTGGAATGCCTGATGTGCTCTCTTGCAGGGGACCTGCTTGTATCTATTGAGTAGTGGTGTGGGTGTCTGAATTCTGGGATGAAAAGTTCATTCCCCTCGGACAGCTTGATTTTCAGGAGCACCGAGAATCTGCAGCGCCATTTGAGTTTAGTCTCCAAACATTTTTACATGTGGTTTTTCTTCTATTTGGTACTAGTTTCACGAGCCAGGCAAAAAAGAAAATTAGCTTCTCTCTTACCTCTTAATTTCATCATTTGCAGATTTTTTTTAAAATACAAGATAATGCTTCTTTGGCTGGCTCCTGAGATTCTTCTATTAAAAAATTCCCTGTCTTTCACATCAATGAATCTTTGTTACTTCCTAACTTCTCGCTGGGAACATAGATTGCAAAGAAGTTCATGAGTCTGTTCAGTCCAACCCAGATACTTGTTAGTGGCTGTAATCACAAATAACCTGTAATATCCCTTTTCAGTTAAGTAGCAGTCTGTTTCCTATAGGAATGTGATTCTTCCTCTGCTGCTTTGATGTGTTCTCAGTGTGTCCTTTTTGGAAGATGATTTTGACTGCACTTTCCATTCTCATTCCTTACTCAGGAAACACTCCCAGTCCTTTCAGAAGAGTTCTGGCTAACTAAGGATTGTGAGTCAAATCCTGATCTCCTAGTAATTGTGCAGGGAAGTTCCACAAGGGGTAGGGGAATGAATCATGGCACAGAGCTGTTCCCCAACTGCTACTATATCCCATGAGTTACAACAGCTTACATGGATTCTTGGCCTCTACTATATGGAGAGGGAGTTTTTTCTGGTGCAGCTACATAGATGTTCTATTGGTCATGTACCAAAAGAGTCAAACCCTTTCACTACTATGATGGAGAGGAACATGAATTGGACATTGGAAAAGCAGAGTTGTTTTGAATTGAAGACTGATTGTCATTTTCACTAAGGCCCCTTTGCCCCACTATACACTCACTTTAGAGCCCAACTATAAATGAGAATCAGCCTCTAAATGTTTATTTTGGTTCTTTTCCACCAAAATAATAATAATGCTCTGTGACCTTCCATTAAATCAGGCTCATTTTTAGTTTCTGTGAGAGAGGAGAGTTTCTTGCCAAAGTTTGTTTTGCCATGGATGTTGTTAGTAGTGGTAGTATTAATTATTATTTATTATGCTATTATTAATATTTTATTTGCATTACTGTAGTATCTAGGAGTCCAAGTCAAGGACCAGAACCTGACTGAGCTAGTTACTTTAGAAACACCAAGCAAAAGATGGCCACTGCTCCCAAAGAGCTTCTAATTTACCACAGCATTTCTTTAAATTCCTAATTTACAAACAAAACTATCACTTGACTGTGCAGTGCTGATTTCCAAAGTGAAATTTTTTGGCATGTTGATGACTGGAGCAGTTATTCTATCAACTCAGTGTTGCAATGGCAGTATTTAATAATTTCTTGGTGCATGGGCATTCGGTGGTGAATGTTTATTTCAACAAGCTGGAGATCTTAATATTCATAAGAAGCAGAGGGTAGAAGAAAAAGAAATAAAATCAGTTTCCACTGTTAAGAACCCAGTCCTACAGCACTAAAATTAACAGCAGCTCTCCAAATGAGTTCAATGGGAGCAGAATGGGTCTTATAGTGATAGTTCAGGACCTTACATGTTAAGATAAATGTTCCATTCAGCACTTATCTTTTAAAAGTGCTTAAGAGAGTTAGGCACAAATGGGTTCCTTTAGAAAACCCCAGCCTCACAGCATGAGACCCTAATTGTGCAAATATTTATGTACATGGTTAAATTTAAGCATGTGTATAAATGTTTGCTGGGTTGGGACCTAATAGCCTAATCTTGCCCCTCACTCTCCTTTGCAAAACATACCAAGCCCAAAAAGCAGTGGAACCACTCCTGTCCTGCTCCCTTGCTGAATTGTGTACAAGCCTAATATTAATAGAAGTGATTTCATTGTCTTTTCAATCATTTTATTTTTAAGAAAGACAGGATTAAAACTAAGCTACAAACCTTTCTCTGTAGCATTAACAATGCATTACAGCACTGTGGAAAGTCCTGAAAACCAAAAGTTGAAACTGACTAGATACAAACATGAAACTGACTAGCCTAATTTCATTGTCCAAAGGGGACTGAAATGCAACAATAGGTAAACAAAGAACACAAATGTAAAATGTGAATTAGATTGTAAAAATGTTTTTCCTTTTAATAATCTACGGCAGTAACAAAATTAGAGATACCTGTTTCTAAAAGATCTGTTACTTCTTTAACATCAATGTCCCTTTAGTTATATTTTTTCCCCTGGAACTGCATTTCTCTTGCAATTCCTCAATGATATGTGTATCAGGCATAATGAGTAACAAATACTGTAATCATGTGTAAACAATATCACTCCCAGGCTCCAGCTACATTACAAGCTGTAGAAAGAAAGCATCATGTTCATTATTTCTTTTCCAGATACATTCTTTCTCAATCCTGCCTCATCACAGTATATAGATGATGCGATTTGAAAGCATATTATTTTGGATGGGAGCCAGCCATCTGGGAATCCTTTACAAGTACCTGAAAGAGAACTAAAGTAGGGCATACTGAGGTGAGCAGCTTTCCGATTCTACCTGAAAGCTCGCTAGGTGGCCTAAGGCCACTTGAATCAAATCCAAAATAGGCACCTGGCTCTGGGATGGAAGCCTGCCAGTTTTATAGCATATTCCATCCCTGAATTATGGTGTCTGGACTCATTTCATGGCTTATTGTTGCATGTCTTTTTAAACTAATTCCTTACTGAAAGATGTTTGAAATTCAAAGCTTTCTTCAGTTTCCCACTTTATTTTGGAGCTGCAGACACTTGCCCTGTTAGGTTGAGGAAAAACCTGCTAGAACAATTCACTACGTAGAGTTTAACTCTTTATTAGTATGTGAGTTTTGTTGTTCTTCAGAGGTTTTTTGTGATAGTTTTTTTGTTGCTGACAAAACACACCAGGATACATTTTCTGTGGATTCAAAGATTTCATAAAGTGTCGGTAACATTAAACTTTTAAGGCAACTATCTTTATAGATGTAAAGGGAGCAACCCAGTATTAATGACTAAAACTTGCTTTTTTATTAAGTAAAAAATGTGGATTGTATATGCTAGCCCCTGAATTATCCTAATGCTTGTTAAAGCTCAGGCTTTCATATTTGAGTCATATTATTCTAATCTATTGCTTATGGGCTGCCCAGAAACTAAACTACTAGAGGACCTCATGACTGCTGGCCTTTTCAGACTACCATGCCAGACGTACTTATACACCAAACCTTCAAATGAAAAAAAGAAAAAACATCCTAAGATCCAAATGTGAACAGCTTTGTTGCTCACAAACATCTTTTTTAAAGGGAAATTTTAGCTATGTGTGATACTTGTAAATGTGAGAACTTTCCCCTGTGAGGCAAATTGCTTTTCAAGTAAAAGTATTTAAATGGAAAACATTGCTAATTTTTTTTAGTGCTACAAGGGCAGTTTAATTGGTATTGTATTCGTCCTCTTTTCTTCACAGCAGATCAATTGGAGAGGTTTGTATCTCCATGGTTTTGTCTAACTAGCATCAAAAAGGGCAGTATTTTACCAATACTAATGCCTACCAGATGCCTTGATTTTATATTGCAACATTGAATGTTCTTAATTACATTAATAAGTGATTATCATAATGAGAATAAAAACTGCAGAGGTAAACTTTAAAAGAAATGGATGATGATCATGAAATGCAGCACATTTGTAATACTTTCCTTGAGTCCTGTAGCCTCATTGTGACTGCGAACATTGTATAATTAAAATAGACCAGAAAAGAATGAACTGACTGATATTTATTACAACATACAACAAAAGAAAAATCCCTTTGGATCCATTCTCTCACATGTGGTGATCTGAAACTGCTGAACAAGTGTTAGATTCATTTTAATACGGTACGTTTAAAATGTTCAAGTAACATATACCAAGGTAAATTTCCTACAAAAGGTGAAAGAGTATTAGAGTGGGAAATCTGTGCCCAGTTTTGAGAAAGTTGCTTTTAACTGGTAGTCAGATGCCAGGACCCTACACTGAAATGAGCAGACATTTTTGTCGACTCATCCTCAGCCAGAACAAGTGGACGCAGTTAGCTCCCACCCACAATATAAGAAGGCTTGGAGTGACTCAGAAGGGACTAGGGACAGTGGGGTCCTGTAGGGAAAGCCCTACTAACGCAAAACTCAGGAGGAAACTTAGGTTGAGACTTAGGAGTCCCCATCCTATTCCCAAAGCAATACATACAAACTACATTAATGTCTTATTCATTCAACCCCTCGGACTTTCCTTTATTCTTATTTTAACAACAATACCTAAAACAGATTAGTGCAAAGTATTAATTCTGATTAGCATGATCACAATCCGACCATTCCCATGAAAAATCTGATCATAGAATCATAGAATATCAGGGTTGGAAGGGACCTAAGGAGGTCATCTAGTCCAACCCCCTGCTCAAAGCAGGACCAATCCCCAACTAAATTATCCCAGCCAGGGCTTTGTCAAGCCTGACCTTAAAAATATCTAAGGAAGGAGATTCTACCACCTCCCTAGGTAACGCATTCCAGTGTTTCACCACCCTCCTAGTGAAAAAGTTTTTCCTAATATCCAACCTAAACCTCCCCCACTGCAACTTGAGACCATTACTCCTTGTTCTGTCATCTGCTACCACTGAGAACAGTCTAGATCCATCCTCTTTGGAACCCCCTTTCAGGTAGTTGAAAGCAGCTATCAAATCCCGCCTCATTCTTCTCTTCCGCAGACTAAACAATCCCAGTTCCCTCAACCTCTCCTCATAAGTCATGTGTTCCAGTCCCCTAATCATTTTTGTTGCCCTCCGCTGGACTCTTTCCAATTTTTCCACATCCTTCTTGTAGTGTGGGACACAAAACTGGACACAGTACTTCAGATGAGGCCTCACCAATGTCGAATAGAGGGGAACGATCACATCCCTCGATCTGCTGGCAATGCCCCTACATATACATCCCAAAATGCCATTGGCCTTCTTGGCAACAAGGGCACACTGTTGACTCATATCCAGCTTCTTGTCCACTGTAACTGCTGCCGAGCCATTCGGTCCCTAGTCTGTAGCGGTGCATGGGATTCTTCCGTCCTAAGTGCACTTGTCCTTGTTGAACCTCATCATATTTCTTTTGGCCCAATCCTTTAATTTGTCTAGATTCCTCTGTATCCTATCCCTACCCTCCAGCATATCTACCTCTCCTCCCAGTTTAGTGTCATCTGCAAACTTGCTGAGGGTGCAATCCACACCATCCTCCAGATCATTTATGAAGATATTGAACAAAACCAATGATGACAGTCTCACCATATTAGAACAAAGGGGCTTGAATCCACAATGTCTCCAATGGAGAAGTCCCTTTTACATCAGTGGGATTCTGTGCAGAGGGATTACAAGTATGCACCACTTTCCTTCATGTTTAAGAGCTGGGCAAAAACATGTGTTGTGGCAGTTTCATGAAAAAAATCAAAAACTAAGGGCCTTATTATTTCTAAACAGGGAAATAGATGTTCTTCACATCCAGTAACTTTAAAAATCTTGGGCTTAAACATGGACCCCAAGACTTAAATTTTCAAGGAAGATAGGAATGCCCCCCAACTAATTCATAGTTAGAATCAGCCCAAAGCCAGCTGAAATATGCCACAGGTGAGAGTTAGTCTCCCATGGTCCCATATGCTGAAATCTTTGGCAGACTGACACATCTCTATCGTACAACCACTATTCACAAAACGTGAATTGTAAAACAGGAGGTAAACTCAAATGATACAGTAACTCTGTGCTCACGAGTGTGCCATTGCTATAACGCCAGAGTTAGGTTGAAGGAAAGAATTGTATTTGAAATGGTTGATGTACCCTACATACTCCATCTGTGGCTGTAGGATACCATCTCAAATAGGCATCAATAGTTAGTATAAATACTTATTTGTTATACTTCAGTTATAATGGTCATTAGCCATAGTGTGCAGACAAGGGGATGCTTCCTAAAAATCTCTCTCATACACACACACACCAAAGCATGGAGCAGCACAGAAGCCACAACCGCGTGACTTAACGTGACCGATCAAAACCAACCAACCAGCCCAGCTCATCACCTCATCTGCACCCTATGGCTGTACAGACTTTATGGTTGTCAGCGTGGAAAGAACTCACAACCATCCACCCAGATATCACATGCCTACACTTCACTTAAAGGATACTTTCCAGTACATGCCATAGTACTGGGATTTCTAGCCTGTTTAGGATTCAGCCATTAGAGGGCGACACACTCACACACTTGAGCAGGTCTGAAATTCCATCTGGTAACCCTTACACACCAGTTTTTATGTTACATGTTGTTGTTCTTTTTAAGGCACTCAATTTAGTTTATAAAAGAGGCAAGAGACAAAAAAATGTGATGGACATATAATAAAAAAATCAAAAGTGAACTGGCTCTACTGAAAGATTAATAAATATTCAGCTGCAAGGGTGATTATATAGAAGACCTTTTGTCCTTTTCATTGGCTGTCTTCCAACTTTAAACTCTCAAGCCTCAGGATGCTATTTGAAACCACTGTCTCAGCTTGTAGCATTTACTTTGTATGTCTTGTTTTCTTAGTTCTGCTGATAGTTTCAGTACTGGTTCAGCTTTGTAGGTTTTCACACTGTACTAAGACTGCTCTGAATCATGGAAGTTCTATAATACCATGTATGACTTCACTGCATTTAAGTGTGGCATTAGAGTCTCACTGAACACAAAGCAATTGAGGACTCAATCCTGCAGATATTCCAACTCTGGAACTCATATTGAAGTCAGCATGAAATTTGGCAAGTGCAGTATTGCCAATCCTAAGCATTCAAAATTAATGACTGAGGCCCCCAAAATCAGGAGATTTGTTTAAAAATACTGAGATTTACAAACAAACAACTCACCCCTTCCCCCCCCCCCGACACACACATTTGGGGTTCTTTTTATTTGCCTCTTGATTTTTGAGCTTTAGAAATTCAAGTTGGTCACATTTTCAAGCTTTTGTCCACAAGCATAAGTGCCAGGAACTTGCTTTTATATAAATAAATGAAAGCTGAGATTTTCATGAAACAACATGACTCCAGAAGCTGGGGCTTTAAGAAGAACACCACATATGAGATTTGCAAACAAGAGTTGGCAATAATGCATGTAAGAGAACTTCAAGAGTAGCCCCAAGAAATGCTAATCTCCCCTTGCTGCAGTCACATAACATCTGCTAATATGGATGGGGATTGTATACATGTATGAAGAGGATGCCAGTATTTGTTACATAGTTTCCTTATGCAGGAGAATTATCCTGATTTATGTTTTGTAGATCCACATTGCTGATCTGATATTCATAGCAGGGCTGAGTATCACATTACTGAAACCCTAGGGTAGGGAGTCCTACCCATAGAAATTGTAACCCTAGCTCCAAATGAGCCCTCATTCCTTGCAGCCTTTTTGCTGAGAACACAGGGCCAAATTCTCTGCTGGTGTGAATTGGTACAGCTCCACTGAAGTCACATTTCACTACTACTACATGGAATTTCAGGCTTGCTCAAGTGTGTGATGAAACAATGGAGCTGGAGCAATGTAAATCAGCAGATAATTTTAGCAAGGGATTGCAAAGAACTTTAAGGGGGTATTCAAATCCATCCCAGATATCTTGTATTGGCTGCACCAATGAACAACTTGTAACATCCTGTAAGCACCATGACCAGCTGCTCCAGAGAGCAAAAAGCTCTCTACTCCCTCTAATGGTGAAAGGGGGAAAGTGCTGCAATAGAGAGTTTCATTTGCAAAGGCTGCCTATCCACACTTCTGCTAGTGACACATGGGAGGTCACCGTAACTATGCATGTACTTGAATTTTGAGGCGTGGAGAAGGACAAGAATTCATACCTTGTGGCAGTATTTACTAATGCATCCATTTCATGCTGTGAAATACTGTAACAAATAAATAACAAAAATTTTAAACTACACCTGTAAAAATAAATGAACCAATGGAGCTGGGGGATGCAGGACCTTTGATTTTTTGTAGTGGTTTGTTCACTCATGTGCCAGTCCTCCACTACGGATATCAATGGAAGTTTTACCATTGATTTCAGTGGTGAAGAGTTTAGGATTGTATTTATAAAAGCATCTAAAGCAAAGACCCTTTGGAAAATCCCACCCAAAGGGCTAGCTTTTGTAATCAGTTTTTGGCACCTTTGCACCATTCAGAAAACACAAGACCGAGACATGCTTCAATTTGTAAGGACAGAATTATTTTGTCAGAGGGAAACTCCAGGCTGGAGCAGATGCACTGGGATCCAAGCCCAGTAACTTCTACCCCCCTGCCCCCATTTCTTCCTAGTGTAGTGGGCATGTAGAGGAGAGAAAAGCGAGCAAGACAGGTACAGGATGTTGCATAGCTCTGCTCTAGCAAATCAATCCTGCACAAGTTTAGGACTCAGTTAATGAACTCAAAGACAACTTAAAGCTGCCTGTCAACAGCCTTAAATGACATCAGATTCAGAATTGGCTCCAAGGATCAAGGAGTTTGAGCTGGCTACATGAGCCCCACCTCCAGCCAAGCTGAGTTTTGCTCAGTGTGGGAGAGAGAATCTCTCTTTAACTTTCAAAACCTAGTAATCTGCAGCCATGAATTAATGAGGTTCTGTATGCAGCTTCTTTTCATTCTGAGGTTCCAAGAAGCCAGTAGCATTACTGGTCAAGTTCTTTGATGTGTTGTGTAGGCAAAATTAATGATCTTAGATTGGGTGAACTCCTTAAGAAAGAACATTGAATCCTTTTCCCCTAAGTAAATAATTGTCAGTGAACTTCTCCAAATCCTTTGAAACCTCTATTTGAGTCTCTTTATTATTGCCATACATTTATATTTCTTACTACATTTGTATAGTGCCCTTAATGTCAAAGTTTATTTCTTTAGAGTCTTCTCCTTTGGCATTGTAATCTGTAATTAGATTACAACTCTTTATGTTAAATTTATAATTTTAATTCAAGAGAACCTAAAACTGTCTGGACAAATTAGATACATACTTTGAATACTGGCCTTTGACCAAGACAAACAGTGTCTGTTATTATCAACAGTGCCAATATTACCCAAATAATGAGGAAGCTTTACAAACCAACATGATATATTTTAAAAAAGAAAAACAAAAATCTCCAAAGGAAAGGGGGTTTTAGCACTCATTAAAATTAAATCTTCATGGTTGGGTTTATTTCCATAAACATCCACTTCTTGTAATTAGCTACTGGGACCACTGGGCTTTATGATTTTAATAAATATTTTGCACACTGTTAAGAGATGTAAGTGGCTGCTGTGATGATTTGAGGTTTTCTTCAGTCTAATGAAATATAGATGACGAGTAGAAATTAATAATTGAAAGTAAATGGAGATA
Source organism: Lepidochelys olivacea (assembly GCF_965140295.1). Taxonomy (NCBI): domain Eukaryota; kingdom Metazoa; phylum Chordata; order Testudines; family Cheloniidae; genus Lepidochelys; species Lepidochelys olivacea. The sequence continues at coordinate 29,954,316 of NC_140422.1, forward strand.
ACTGATGGACATATTTTCTCTCTAAGAACCCCACCTAGCTCTCTTGAAACAGTTCTAATACTTAGGATCCAGTCCAAATCCCAATCAGTCTTTCTACTCTAAGGGCTTAACCTTGAAACTTTGAGCCAGCTCCAGCACCAGCCTAAAGAATGGAAGGGCAAAACAGCTAAGGACACACAGTAGGGAAAACTGCAGCACCTTGACCAATTCAAAAGACACTAAGGCAATTCTCGTCCGTGGGTAGAGGGCTGGAGGTATGTTGGAGGCCTGGCCAGTTGTCCCCAAACCAATTACAATGTCACAATCAGCTTCATGACATCCTGTTGGGGACTAAACATCAGGAGATAGATGAACTCTTAAGAACAAAGCTCTGGTTTTCTTTCAAATCCCCTTGGGAAAACAAATATTGAGAACTCATGTACACTATATCAGCAGAATTGTTACGGGCCAAGGCTAAGTAACATTTTATTCAGTTGCAGTCCATGTACTGAAATAGCCATACTCTTTCTAGTTCCCTTATTTAGGAATAAATGTTTCTGAGGTACCTTAGGAAACTTCATCTACTGGTTGTTACAGAGCTATTTGGGGCTACCGTTTTGGCCTAGGTGCAAGCCTTACTGTTTGGAGGGAATGAAGCATTTCCATGTAGGGTACATTTTGGTGCTAGGAATTTTTGATATTATTACAAACTACAGATCCATACTCTCCCCCCTGAGTGAAATTCACTGCTGTGCAGAGAGGTCTATGCCACATTTATCTTATAGTATTATCCACTTACGCCAAACATTCAAAAATCAGTAATTCAGCCCTGAAAGTCACAGGATTTTTTAATAATAGATTTTTCTGCTTTTTCAAACTTTAGGGTTCACATTTTCAAGCTTTTCTCCACAACTACAAGGATTAGAAACTTCTCTTTTAATTTCATTATTAAAGGAAAAAATGAGATTCTCATGTAATCACTTGACTTCAATGGAGTCAGGATTTTCCCTCCATTATCTGAGTATCTAGGCATCATCACTGTGGTATATGAATGAGCACCTAAAGTTTGGATGGAAGGATTGACACTGGAACTGACTGACTCCCATTAGATCAGCAAAAAAGTGTTTTTTTCTCATCCAGAGCACAAAATCAGTCTTCAGACAAAACAAATAAAATCCCTAACAATTGTTAGAGATGCCAGCTATAACTTTTAAGATGTAAAGGTTTAAAGTCTCTGAAGAGCATTTTATTTTGATGGGTTCATTATTTTCTTCTTCTAACATTGTTGAATGTATTCCCATCAACGGAGCATTCAGGAGCTGCGAGTTCATGTACAAAGTAGTTCAGTTATTACTTCTAAAGAAAACTAGCCATGGTTCAATAATACATGTTAATAAAAAAGAAATCATAACTGCAAACAAGGCAAGCTAAGCAGAAACATGCTTGACATTTCACAAATAAATCTTCAAAAATCCAAGCATATGAAAGCATAGTCTCATGTGCTCTAGTGGAAGAATGTGATCTCAAACCAAATGTTTATTTTTCAAATAAAAGAAAAAGAAGCAACCAGTCAATTTTATTCCAGGGTCTTCATTGTGGTCTAATTAATCAAATCAAAATGAATAAAAAATGGTACCCATTTGCCAAACAGGAAAGAGATGTCTGATGCTGATAAATAAACATCTCCTCCAAACAGACAATCATTTCTAAAGAAAAAATACTTGGGTTTTTGTTTTGTTTTGTTTTTTCCAGATTTAGAGCTTTCTGAATTTTTTTCCCACAAGTTGATATTTTGAAAAGACTAAATATAAATTTACCATTTAGCAACTGCATTGTTACTTGTCAAGAATCAGGCCAGGGATCTCTGAAATTCTCTCTGCTTGAACCTGAAAGTCTATCAACAAATCAATTTTGCTATGTCCCCCCCGCACCGTCCCCCCAGCTAGGGCCCAATTGTGTGACTAATTTGTAGGACCAATAAAGTTGCTGTTGTGCACTGCAAATATCTTTGAGATCACATAGGTCTTAACAAATAGTATCTGTCATATCCTCCTGAAACAGTAATGCACGTGGTTTGCTTAGCCGTTAACACAATCCAGATGAAATTCACCCCTTCACAGAGACCCAGACCAAGGCCTGCATCCCATTTATGTCCCACTTAAGTCTTCATAATACGGGTGAGTTTCACTCTTTTAGAGTAAGCTGAATATTTCCCATATTTCCAGTATGGGGATTGCAGTGGCTGACAAACTATCACTAAATATTATTTAGTAATTAATAATGCATTATTTATTATTGAGACAAGTTGGGTGAGGTAATATCCTTCATTAGACTAACTTCTGTTGGTGAGAGATACAAGCTTTTGAGATTATACAGAGCTCTTCTTCAGGCTTCTTCAAGCCTGCCTCTCTGACCAATAGAAGTTGGTCCAGTTAAAAGTAATCCTCACCCATCTTGTCCCCCTAATCTCCTGGGACCAACATGGCTATAATAACACTATTATTATTGGCATTTTGGTAGCACCTAGAGTTCCTGATCAAGGATGAGGGTCACATGGTGCTAAGCCCGGTACGTGCATATAATGAAAAAACATTTAACTGCACAATCTTTCCCAAAAGTATTTGCTGCTTGATATTTGAGGGAGCTGTAATTAAGCAACAGGTGGATTAAACTAAACATTTTCTGCAATTTGCCTGCTTAAATAACTCCTTGCTTGTCTCAACATGCCTTCTTAGGATGTTAGGATTCTGTAAACATTTTATTAATTTTTGAGGTTAAAAAACATAAAAAACAAAACCTTCACTAGACTCCAAGATTTTTATCCAGACAAAAGTATTTTGCAGCTTCAGTGGTGTGCAAGGTCTTGAAAAATTGGCTTCACACCCAGCTGGCTGATTCAGCTTGAAATCCACCTGCCCACAGAGGCTTTTCAAAAAAAATGTTGGAGGCATGGAAAGGTGTTGAGTAGATCTATGGCTCGCAACACAGAACTTTACAGACTGTGTTAACTCCATCTTGTCCTGTGAATTTTTGTCAACAAGAGAGGGTTTTCTTTCAATGGGCATGGAACAAAAAACCTTCTGTTTTAAGAGGTTATTTACCACCTCCTTTCCCTCAATCCATAAAACAATCTAAAGCTCTTTGTTATTTTTATTCAATTTTCAGGACCATTGATCTCTTAGGACCTGAGCAAAGCTCATTGACATCAGTGAGATTCTTTCCTTTGACTTCAAAGGGCGTTGGATTAGGCCACTTCATGTTTCCCTTCTTCACTGTTATATATTTCCCTGAAAATATCCAGGGTGATCTGTATATCCCACTGTTGTGCCTCGACTGCTACTGTGAAATCAGAGAGGCAGACATGGATGTGTATCTTTCCATGGATGGTGCTATTTAAGACACAGCTATCAAATTATCTAGCAACACTCCATGCACAGTGTTAGGACACTGAGGAACACGCTGGGGGATTTCCCTAAATACACTGGTAATGGCTCAATTTTTTTCGTATTGGAGGTTTGGAGGGCTGCATTCTTAGCCACCAAGAAAGGGAAAATGGTTTACTGCTTGTCACAGTTACAACTGCAGAGCAAAGGAGGGTTGTGGAACTTTGTTGATGAGAAGCTGTGAAGCTAATTTTAATTTGTCTAGACTAGAGTCTTCAGATCTGATTAATTCTTTTTTATTTTTGTGCAGCAAATGTCCCCCTTAATCACAGTGGCTCTGTTTTCTGCCCCTCCTTGCAACCTCTCTGAAGTCAGTTGTAACTAGGAGCAGAATTTGGCCCACTGACTCCAATATTCAAACAAAATTCTGTACTACACACCTGAACATCTAATATTCAGCTAATAATGAAACTAAAATCCAAGTGTGATTGTTCCCTGTGTGTCTGCAAGTGGAGAGGAGATCTAAATCCATTGGATGTGGCCGGGAGGAGAGGGATGCAGTAATGGGAAAGTGTTGGCTCTGCTGCAGTGTAACCATCTGCCTGGTAACCCTTACAAATCCATCTGTATGAGCTCTACAAGACTGGACTCAAAGTATTTAAGGGGATAGGTCCAAAGGGACATCTGGGCATGCTCTCCTGCAGAGGTAGCTTATATCCACCCCTAGGTTAATATGTCTAACAGCAGCCATGACTTAGCCTCTTTAGCTAACAGGCACTTGTTTTCTACCTAAAGGAGACATTGGCATGAAACAGGGTAACCTACAAAACAGAAGTTCAGTTTTCCAGTTCACAAGCTGATTTCTCCTTTTTCTCAAGAGATAAAGGGCCAGATTCTGATCCCCTTTCACATGATGGGTAGCACCTTACTTGATAAACAGTTCTCGACTCCATTGAGACTATGTGTGTATTCCATGTTGGCTCGATTCAGAAGGAATTCCTGCTGAGGATGTTTCCCCTCGAAAGACTAAAAGAATTGAGAAGCATATTTCATGAAATAATTTATTTGAAGAACAGCTGCGTGAGTTTTCAGATTGTTGCTATAGGATACAGTTACATTAAACTGTAAGGCAAAAATGTCTGTTTTTACGTATGTCTATTGTGTCAAATTTATAGTATTGCTTATGCAGGCTCAAAGTTTTCCTTATAAATCATTAAGGTATATTTAGACCCCTCTCCCTGTTTGTGGTCTTTGTTTGTTTAAGAATGACCACAAAACATGTTAATTAAATTATCTACCATACTTGACCATGTGTACTACAAAAGTTGTACATTTTCGAGATATGTGGATGTAATTTCTAAATCATTTATGTAATACTTTGAATGCATATGAATCATTACATTCCTTTTTTGCTGTACTACAGCAAATGAAAATCATGTCTAATTTGTATATTTAAAAAAATAATGTGACTACATACATTTGCAAAATCATCAATAATTTGATCACAGCAAATTCCTCTGCTTGATCATTCTTAGTGGTTCCCAACCTTTCAACTTTGGAATAGATTGTTAACTTGGTGACCCCTAACTCTCTTCTCTGGCCCCCTTCTTCCAAGTGTAGGTACCGTAGATTTCATCTCAAGAGAATGAAGTTTACAACTGCAGATAACGGATAGAAGGTGCCACAGTAAGGAATAGCCTTTAAGGGAGATGGGCTTAGCCTCCACCTGTAACTGATCAGTTGGTGAGATAGAAGGCCAACAAGCAGCTCACTTAGTGGTGAGAGTTTCAGGGAGTGGGAAGGGTCCTGCATGAGACCCCTAGTCAAGGAAAGGACCTTAAAGGGAGCTTGCCTTACCAGGTAGGGGAAAGACCTGGCTGGGGATACCTGCACTATATGCAGGGGCAGAGGTTTTAGGAGAAAGTGACTGAAGTAGGACCTGTCTTTACTGGTACTGAGTTGTATTTGAACAGTCAGTGCATCCCTTGGAGAAGAAAATGAAATACTGGTAATGGTGAGAACGTCAATGGCACAATGGCCAGTGAATTGACTCACCACCTTACATGAGTTCTGAAACTGAGGCAGAGGCAGTTTGGAGGAGACTGTTACAGAAAAGCAATAGGAATGAGGGAATTCTCACATATTTCAATGGATGCCATGTGTGTCCACTGCAAAGCAGAATGTGGCGCTATTGTGGAATTATCTGAGGGTTCTGCTGTGTCAGTCAGACGTATAGCTGGGGGAGAGGAAAATGTATATATTGCGGGGGGAAGTCTTGCAATGTTGGAATTTTTTCTCTTGGTGTATCTTCATTTTTTCAACAAAATTTGAAATATTGATATTTTAATCAAATTTTTGAATTTGAAAAACATCAGCTACAAGCATGAGGGCTGTTAAAAGGAATACAGTGATCAATTGTTCTCTATGTCTGCTGAAGGTAGGACAAGAAGCTGAATCTGCAGCAAGGGGAATGTAGGTTAGATATTAGGAAAACCTTTCTAACTATAAGGATAGTTAAGTACTGGACTAGCTTCCATGTGACGTTGTGTAATCTCCATCCCTAGAGGTTTTTAAGAATAGGTTAGACAAACACCAGTCTGGGCTAGTCTAGGTATACTTGGTCCTGTGTTAGCACGGAGACTGGACTTTGATGACCTCTCAAGGTTCATTTCAGCCTTACATTTCTATGATTCTGTAACTGGTGACAAAAAACAGAAAAATATTTCAAGACAATTATGTCAACACTATTTTTCCTTTTTTTCCATCAAAGTTAAAAAAATTGATGAAAAATGTTGTTGAAAAATTGAAATTTGAACAGACTCCAGCCAAAGATGTTTCCTACACAAATGGGCGTTCAATTAGGGTTTGTTTGTTTTTAGTCACAGTAAAGAAAAAAATAAAAGATAGTTATGCATTTACAATAAAGGAACACAACAGAAGCAGTAGCTATGCTTGGCAATATACTATCTCTTAATTTAATTTCCTAGTATTATAACGAGCCATCATTTCTGAGACTTGCTTTTGCTGCAGAGGAAAACTCTTCTCTCTGAAACAAATATCACGATTTAAAATTCTGTTAAAACACTGGAGGAAAAGAGTGGCCCGCAAAATACATATGCTGTTATCAAGTGTTTCCTTAGCTTTCTTCAATACTGATAGAGTGGTAGAAACCACTGATTAATTTAAATAATTAATGAACCAAAGTTTTGACACAATATATTACATTGGAATTTCCTACAATAAGCTCCCAGAATTACTCAAGGTCAATAAATAATTACCACAGCAATCCCACATATTGTCCCACCAGGCAGGAGAAGAATGCAATGCACATTCTGCTATTCAAACTGAGGTTTTACATGTTTAGATTTTTGGGTGGGCAACAGAAAAAGAGAAAAGGAAAAGAAACAGTCTTTCACCAAATAATCTGATATAACATAATAGCAGGGAAGAATCTTTTCCCACTCTGCTTTGCCCCTTAACCCACATTAGAAGACAAATAGGCTTTCATGCACTCCATTTCCATCCTGTCACTCTCCAAGCCACATTCAACTCTTCCTTGCTTTAGGCACCATGTGTGATCCACATATTCCTGCAGGACACTAAAGAAAATACTCATTGCTGGGAAAATAATAGCAGAAAACCAGATTCACACAATACACAGCCCATTCTCACACAGCAGAAGCCTCAAACAGTCAGAAAATGCAGTACAATAAAAGCCTTTTATTTAAAATACCATCCCTAGGAAGAACAGTCTGTTCCTGCCTCCCTGGGGCATTGTTCTCTGCTTTTTGGCAAAGAGTGCACTGTCTCCTTGTGCCCTAGGTAATAGAACCACAAAAGGAGATCTAAAATGATGTCTCTTTTGCCATTAAAATCCCCCTGCAAATGACTGGAGATAAATTCAAAGGATTTTTTAAAAGCTACATAAAATGCATAGTTAGAAAAAGAATTAAAACAGTGTAATATTCTTATTGTGGAATAATGGGAAACCTTACGAGTCTTAGTACAGAGTCCACAACTTGGTTCATTTCAGTGTAACTCACATATAAATAAAATCATTCTATGAATTTGTCTTCACTAATCTTGTAGTGATGTCAAACAGACATATAGTACAATGGTTAGCTCACCACCTCTTCAGCGTTTGAAGAGGCCTTTGTGAAACTCAGTAGATCACTTTCCCGTATACATCTTCCCAGTCGCCCTTTCTTGCAGGTCAATCACAGGGTTTTAGGAGATAATGGGATATCTCTTGGGAGGAAGAAAGGGTAAGCAGCATGGAACTGTTCCTTAACACATCACCATTATGCGGGGTGGGTTCCAGAGGTGAATTGCTTAGCAAGGGGGTTGGACTAGATGACCTCCTGAGGTCGCTTCCAACCCTGATATTCTATGATTCTATGATTAAATGTATCACTCACTACATGTATGGTCTAGATGTTTGGTATGGCCAAGAACCACTTAGCAATGCACGTCCCATTCTGTGAGCTACACAGTGCCTCCATTTGGCAGTGTAGACTGGTGCAATCCATTCAATTTTGTCTCTAATTATTATTTAATATTTATATTAGGTGATTAGTGTGATCCTGCACATGGAGCCTGCTGTGCATGTACTGTTGTCCGATCAGGACACAAACACCAACAACTCCTAGGGGGAAATTATTACAAGTAGGTCTGTAGGAACTTTTCTGCAGAGTTCCTCCATGTTGTAGAGTCCCCTTAAAAGTGGAGTTCTGGGGGGAGCTGTAGCCTGGGGAGTATGGCTTCAATTCAGCAGTGCTAACAGGTAGGAGGAGAGGTCTGGGAGCCAGTGCAGAAGTGCAGGGATATTTCTGACCTCTAGAAGATTTGTGAGGACTGTGGTCTAGGGTCTGAACATCCAATCCCCTGTGGAGGTCCTTCCCTCAGGGTTCCTTTCCATGAGTTTTCCCACAGAAGTGTCCTATGTTCCTTAATTGCTACTCAAGGATACCTCTAACATCAGCTAGTTCCATACAGACAACTCACAGAACAGTGCAGTATAACTTGATCCCAGCTAGGCAGGAACCATTGCCACAGGAGGGAACGTATAGTTTATGGATGTGTATTTTTTTAAACACCCTGCATATGTGTGATTTTGCTTTTCTGTTTCTATTGTGGTGCATTTTAAATCACTGTTAAGCATAGAGGCCTCTCGCAGCTTTGAAGCAAAGCAGGTCTAAGCGAATTGCGGCATGTGCGAGAAGGCAGCCTGCAGTTCTCTGGTAATGCCTGTCACCCCTTGGTGTCAAGGTTCAGACCAAGCTGACTGCTGAAAGAAGCAGGGCCAAGAAAAGAGAGAGATCATGTTTTACTTTATCATGTATGTGGTCTGGCTAAAGCAACAGCCCCACAGAAGGAACCCAATCCATTTTCTGAAGACATGGCTCACTGTTTACGTGTCCTATATGAACTTTAGATGGGTTGCTTGGTCATATTATTACACCATTCACAATTCTGGGGCCCACCAACATTGGAATTCTTCTTTTTTAACTTGCCCCAGGTTTTCCTGCAGATCTTTGACATGTGGGGACTTTTACTTTGTTGTTTTGCTTAGTTAGCAAAAGCATGACAGAATTTCATAGGGAAACTTAAGAAGGTCTCAAGAATCTTTGGTTTCAAAGTTGTTAGTGGGGCAGTTCCCTCAACTTTTTGGGTGGCTCCAGCCTCAGAGCCCTCCTGTAGTGGACACCCTATGGTATGTGGCTGGCTGCTTCAGTGGACTGGTACAAGGTGATTTGTTTTTCTAATCTGAGACAAATAAAGATTTTATTAAAGAAAATAGCAGTTTGGGAACTGGGTTCTGTTCTTCACAACTGTGATGATTAGAGAAAAGGAGCTTTTCATTTAACCTGTTCTGTTCCAAAAGAAAACTGGTGCTGAATAATGTATGTACATCACAGGAAAACTCTTATTGTCCTGGTGAGATGTGCCCTACTTTTGTAGTTGCAAATTCTCTTTCTTCATCTGTCACCATTAATGATCTTCTTAAATTTAGATAAAGGGCATGCATCCTATGTATAGGAAAGAAGGGACCACCATGCTAGTGTTTTGCGAAACATTTTCCTTTGTGCTCCCCACATCTTATTGTTGTATTAACCTGTCCTCCATAGTCTTATACTTAGACCGAAACTAGCATAATGTCACTATATAAAGCCATGGTGTGCCCACACCTTGAATATTGCATGCAGTTCTGCTCACTCCATCTCAGAAAAGATATATTAGAATTGGAGAAGCTATGGAGAAAGACAACAAAAATGATGAGGGATATGGAAGGGTTTGCATATGAAGAGAAATTTAAAAGACTGGGATTGTTCAGCTTGGAAATGAGATGAGTAAGGTGGAGATATGATCGAGGTCTATACAATCATGACCGGTGTGGAGAACGTGAAGAAAGAAGTGTTCTTTATCCCTTCACATAACACAAAAACCAGGGGGTCACCCAATGAAATAAATAGGCAGCAGGTTTAAAACAAACAAAAGGAAGTACTTCTTCACACAATGCACAGTCAACCTGTGGAACACATTGCCAGGGAACGTGGTGAAGGCCAGAAGTATAACTGGGTTCAAAAAAGAATTAGATAAGTTCCTGGACACAATCCCATGCTCTGGGTGTCCCTGAGCCTCTGACTGCCAGATACTGAGACTGGACGACAGAGGATGGATCACTCAATAATTGTCCTGTTCCGTTAATTGTCTCTGAAGCATCTGGCACTGGTCACTGTTGGAGGACAGGATAATGGGCTAGATGGACACAGTATGGCTGTTCTTATGTTCTCACTGTAAGCTCTTTGGGACAGGGACCATCCTTTGTTATGAGTTTGTACAGCATCTAGCATTGTATAGCCCCCAACTTCTTGGATCTACCACAATATAACTTAATAACATTGCATCCAAAAAAAAACCCTACATTAAATGAATGTTAAGGTTACAAAGTCAAGAATTTAAAAGTTAGGAAATGCCAGAACTAAGGATGCCTGTGCAACATTAATTTGATCCCTTTGTGCATAATGCATTATGATACAGCCATTTTTTTTCACAGGACCTCTGCCTCATTCAGTGCACATGATGAATGGTGCTCACTAAATGGGTAGTTAGCTAATCATCATTGTTATTATCCTCATCATTCATTGTGTGGTTTCCATGCATTATTTTACTGCACACCATCTAACACTGAACTGAGTATGTAATTATTAATTTCCTTATGAGCTTTTCAAAAATCTTTTTAATTGGTAAAAGTGACTGGTTTGGGGTGCCCAATTTGAGAAGCTGCGGGCCTGATTTTTCAGAGTAATTAGCACTTTTATATGGACAAAAGAGAGCTCCCACTGACTTCAGTGGCAGTTGTGAATGCTCAGTATTTCTGCAAATCACATGGCAGGTGTCTCCAGCTGGGTACCCAGAAAATGGCACACACGCAATTAGGGTGTGCCTACACGGGGCTTTGGGAGCCCACGGGAGTGAGCTTCCCAGCCTGGGTCATCAGACTGGGGCTTGCAGGACTCGCCCTGGCGCTCTGTGGAGCCAGCGCTTTGAAGGTGCAGCTCTAGCTGGAGCTCAAGTGCTGAACCTAGGGAGCAGCGGGAGCTTCAGAGCCTGAGCTGCAATGCCAAAGCACTGTCTATACACTATTTTAGAGAGACCAGCAAGGAGAGCCCCACAAGCCCAAATCTGTCAACCCAAGCTGGGAGCTCACTGCTCTGGGCTCCAACACATTGTGTAGACACACCGTTAATGGCCACCTGTGAGAAGTCTGGTTTAAGTGACTTTGCCCAGCATCATACAGGAACTCTATATCAGAGGCAGGGGTAGAATTCAGTTCTCCAGGGCAACATTCAGCTACCTGAACCATGAGCCTGTCCTTTCCCTTCTTACAGTCCCTTACCTCCTTCACTACACGTGTTTCAAGTTCTGGAACAAATGAGGCAGAGGTCCTACAGCCAACAGCCTCATTTACTGCAGTGCCCAGATTCTTCCCCAGAGTACAGTCTGGCCTATGCACTGACTGAAGCAGACATCCTGTGGAAAAATGCCCCTCCCTTCGCCAGTGCCTTCACCATGCTCCCCCCCACCCCCCCCCACACATCCTATCCTCCTTCCTCCCTGGCTTTGTCCCTCCCAACCAACCTACACACACACACACACACACACACACACACGGTGTTCTGCCCTGTCTCTACCCCCAGACTCCTGTTCCACCTGTTTACCTGGACACAGAGCATAGGAGAGAGACACTCACTCTTCTCATTTTCTATGCTGTGTACCACAATATCCCTCTGCTACCAGAAGCAGCAATTTCAGGGACAATCCCTGCAGCCCAGGTCATGCTCAGCCACTCTGTGAGGATGATGCCTGCACAGTACAGTCAACATATAGGAGCTGTGAGATGGAGCATGCTCAGTGCAGGTGGGAATCTTTGGAAAATTTAGCTTCCAAGTCTCTACTGAGGATATGTGAACTGTGATTTTTCAGAGGCTTAAAACTTGGCTAAATTTGGGTGAATTTTCACAGTGAGAACAAAAGGCACATCTCTGACACCCCCCTACCAGATTTCAAGTTCCTGTTCCAAAGTGTGGTAGACGTTCACAATAAGGAGGATGTTGTTATTTTTTTTATTTGGGCAAAACATATTTTTTTCTCTAACCTCGTTCTTGGAAATGGCTGAACCATTTTAGCTGAATCTTTCCAAGAACAGTCAGCCTGAGGCAGACACCTGGTATGGAGAATTTTGACCCAAATGGTTTAAGTTTGACAAAGTTACAAGCAACTGAATATAGGGTCTTATAATAGAAAGTCTCAAGCAACCTTAACTGTGTGTCTCTGCCTGTGCTGCCTGTAATAACAATAATATAGACTAGCTAGGTTCAGCTTGTTAGCATTGGGCCCTGCTTCAAAGCCCATTGTAACCAATGGAAAGACTGGATCTTCTCTCTGTGTCACCGGAGATAGGGATTGGGGATGGTACAGGAAGTGAAACAGGCTTCCACTATATAAAATCACATATTTTGTTCCCTAATCATTCATTAGAACTACAGATTGTAAAGCTAGGCCTGCCCAGCTGGGTGAGCTCTGGGTGGCTCTCAAGATCATCAAGAGGATACAAAGGTGTAAAATAGCACCCTCACAGCTGGGCACATCAGCCAGCCTGGTATCATTTCCTAAGCTGTTTTGCAGCCTGCTGTAAAGCTAGGTCAAATACCACTGCTGAAAAAAGAACAGCCTGGAGCTTGGCATGGCAGGTCTTTAACTGGCAGGTTTATCCCATGAGATGTCACGCTGTGCTCTAAAGGCATTGTTCTGCAGAAGCTATCAGAGAAGAGGCCCATGTGCTATAGTGGCATTTTAGTGATATGTAAATCCCAGGGCTTTCATACTGTCAACTGAAGCTTACTTAATACAGTGTGTGTGTGTGAGTGTGTGTGTGTCATGAAAAACAATGGAGGAGAGCATTTGCCTTCCCAATACGTTAGGGCCAAGTCTTTGCAGCAAGGACTGGAAAAGCGAAATAATGGCCCTGTCAATTTTTAATTCCTTCTTTCAATAAAAATACAAAGCATGTGATCTCCAGGTGTATGTGTCTGGCTGTGTGATGAAAGTAGCAAGTGGGAGAACTGGCATGGCGACCATAATGCTCTATGAGCTTTCCCTGCTGGCATGGCTATAGGCAGATACAGTGATCTCAGAGGTGGCTGAATGCGCTGCCTTTCTGACTGGAATGTTAATGACAATAAGGCGATCGCAGCTGAGATGAAGCATCCAAAATGCCTTGTTAGTGTTATGTTTGTGGCACACACACACACACTGAAGGAGAAGAAAAACATAAATTCTCTTTCGGAAAGGTAGCAATGGACCACTCGTTTTTTCTTAGAATCCAGAACCCTAACGCACAACAACCAGTTTTCAATACCCCCCCAACCAGCTTTGATGCTTATTGTACAAAGGTGGGAGCTGCCAGAGAAAGCAAAATACATATGAGCGGCATTTTTCAGCTGCAGTGTGTGTGTGGCTGTGTGGGTCTGCAGTGGTGGGGTGGGTGTTCATCCATTGATTCTCTTTCAGTATGCCAGAGTAGGGGCAGGAGAGAGCAAGGCCAGAAAAAAGAATTATGGTAGCTGCTTACTTTTTATTTGTGATCTTCTCTTCAGTATGCTTTGGCCTTTTAGTTATTTGTTTATAATTCTGCTACATTTATCGCTGTAGGTCCTTGCCCACAACCCTACACAATCCATGAATTTTGAATGAGGCCCATGTATTTTACATTCTCCCTTTAGCATCCTTTGCTTCTCTTCTATATGGCATGATCTATCTACCTAGTCTGAATAGCTTCAGTATGGTGGTGCTGTTAAACACTACAGGCTCTATTATGGCTTTAAGACACTGATTTGTAGTAGAGCAAGTGGGGAGTCAAACAGTCAAGAGGGTGCAGTATGCACTCCTAGCCTACATGCCCCACTGGCTAGGTTGGGGGCAGGCAGGGCTCATGGCCAAGCTTCCTCCACACCCCTCATTGCCCCCTTTGAGGAAGTACTAAGTGCAGGGAGGTGAACACAAGCACTTCAGTGGGGCTTGGCCCCAGACAAGGGATGTAATGGGAGGGGATACATTGTGCCACTTTTGGACTGCACAGTGCCCAGACACACTCTGGCCTTACATATAGCTCCATTATTTTAAAATAATACTTATGCAGTGACAGCCCCCGATATGTCCTATTAAATGTAGGAGCGGGAGAGACAGGGTGCTGGTCCTGAGCACTATGTGCACATCCTCGCACTGTTCCAAGGGTCACAATATTGCCAACCCCAAGTGTTAAAAACTCATGAGTCAGGCACTCAGAAATCACGAGATCGGTTTAAAAATCATGAGATTTCAAAAATGCTTGGGGGGAGAGGGGGGTCTTATTATTTGCCTGCTGGTGTTTGAACTTTTATGGTGCACCTGGTCCCATTTTCTAGCTTTTTTCCACAACTGTGGAAACTAGAAGCATGCTTTTCTTTTTTAATGAAAGCTCAGATTCTCCTGGATTGACTCAACTCTGGTAGTTGTGGCTCTACGAAAAACACCAGATCACAAGTCTTGGCAACACTGGACTTGGCCCTTTAAGACTGGGGACTGAATTCAGGGAGGTCATGTGACTGCAGATGGCAAGTCACACCTGCTATAAATAGAGAGAGCCCACACTTAGTGGTGAGAGACCAAACATCAGAGTAAGATCTTGGAGGAGCTGCTCATATTAAAAAGAGCTGCCTATCAGGCTAAGGATGTGCCCTCTCCCTTTCATAGCTGGCAGAAAGTATCTGCTCTAAAGTGTTTTGTATTATTTTGATGCTTAGTATCTTCTGTTGATCAGTAAACTTGCCCTCAGGAAATTGAGCATGTGGGCTTTATTTAGAATGTCCCGCCTGTTGAAACTGCCCTCCACACACAGAGTTAATCAACTTTTTGTAGGCTAATCATCTCTTTAGCATTCCTTCTCATCAATTCATATTTTTTATTAAACAGCCATATTTCTCATGGCTCTAGAACACTGTAACAATTCAGTATAGTTGGGTCTTTATATAGACTAATTTAACCACCTAAACCACATGCCCTAGAGAGAATCTCTTGAACAGGATGTGACTGAGTTAGTTTTACAGTTAAGTATTCAAAAGGAAGGATTCAGTATTGATGCATTATTTAGGGTTGGCATGGCAGAATAAAAGAAGTGATTCAATTAAATGTGCTATTTATGAAAATGTAGCTGAGCAATTTAAGTTCAAAATGTTCCATCACTATAGAATATGCTCCCAAATAACATACTTTTCACAGACTTTATACATATTAAATCATGTTTCCTCTATGTTCATCATGTTTCATCTATGTTCATTTTTGTTGCCGTAGCAAGTGTGCAGACCAAAAGAGTATAGATCCTGTCCTAAAACAGGTGTTTAGCTAAAGTAATTTACAGTGGTCATTCCAAAATATTTAGCCAGTTTGAAAGCGGGCAGAGGCAAAAAAAAAATCATTCTACATTTCAGAGTTTTTTGCAAGAAAGTCCGTTATGGCTGCCTGAAGATTTTTCATAAAGTATGATGAGATTGCACTTCAAAAACTTTTCTGCTGCAGATGTTGCTGTCCCAAGGGAGTGAGAATATGTCAAGAATTCTATTAACCTCCCATGTGATTATGTGACATGCTTTCAAAATGCATCTTTCACGGTCAATCTACAACTGCAGAGAAGCATGAGATAAGGAAGATTAATTTAGTCAGGAGCAGATCTAACTTACGCATCTGCCTCCTACATTGCAATACTTTGCTCAGCTCTACCCATGGCTCAAAATTGTTCCTGCCTAAAAAGCACTGCATTGCCCAATATTTTCTATGTGCATTAGATTTGTATAGTCAACCAGAGTTCCTTCCATTACACTGATTCAGTAAAGAAACCCATTTAAAACAGGAAATTATGGGTACAGGTCTAAGGGTAAGAAAAGCTTGTTTGTTAATTGTGACCTTGACTCTGCAACCTGTACCGATATTGAGTGTTGAATGCGAAAGCATAACTCAGGAGAGTAAGGATTGCAGAATCTGTCCCTATGTGATTCTGTTATTTAATTTCAAGAATTGGTACCTAATCTGTGCCTGCACAATGGGTGCAGGTTAAAACAGATGACAACAGAAGCACATTGAGTATACTACCTCCCTCATGGGAGGTTAGGCTATGTTGGAAGTAGGATAAAAGAGGTCCTGAAGAATAGAGGGGAATTTTGCACTTATAGACTAAACTTGACAAAAAAGCAAATTATATGACTATTTAAGCTCCGGGATCCCTGACTGTAGTCTGTGTGATATAAGACCAAGAAAAAGGACATAAAAGGTTGTTACAAGGAAGGAGAAAAATTGTTCTTCTTAACCCCTGAGTATAGGACAAGAAGCGATGGGCTTAAATTGCAGCAAGGGCGGTTTAGGTTGGATATTAGGAAAAACTTCCTAACTGTCAGAGTGGTTAAGCACTGGAATAAATAGCCTAGGGACATTGTGGAATCTCATCATTGGGGATTTTTAAGAGCAGGTTGGACAAACACCTGTAAGGGATGGTCTAGATAATACTTAGTCCTACCTTGAGTGCAGGGGACTGGACTAGATGACCTCTCGAGGTCCCTTCCAGTTTTATGATTCTATGATTTTATGATATTTGTGAATGGCAGGCCAATAAGGATAGATACACACCTCTGAATTTTTGGCCTAGTGGTCACAAGTTTATTTAATAAGCAAACTTACACAGGATAACTCCTGAAAGCGACCTGTCCTCGAGGCAAGAAGCAGGCATGCAACACCTGCCCTGGGCTGTCATCAGCCCTTTCTCCTGGAAATTCACATCCTAAACCTCCTAAAATCCCCTGAGTTTAACCTGCCTATTTTAGCCAAGGCCCATTGGATCCTGCCTTACTCTGAAGTCTCTGAGTGTGCTACTCCCTATGAAATATCACCAAGTCTCCTACAGAACGTCAGGCGTCTCTGCCAGTCCAGCCCCCTTCTTCAGTAGATTGATGCCTAAAACCCAGTGGACAGGGTTAGGAGGCTCTTACCAAAGAGCCAATCAGCAGAGTTGGAGTGGTATATGTCTTGATGAAGGCCAGAGCAGGAAGAGACCTGCTGCTGCCTAGTTCCGTTCATAATATGCCATGCCAGTGGACCAATCACTGGATTTTGTTACAAGTGCCTGGAATTGTTCAGTAGGAGGGAGAGTTCTCCTCCTGACCACCAGATGTCAGAGTGCTACTAGGGGGCATCTTCCTTACCCCCAGATCCCCACACTTCAGCTGTACACCAGTTATAAGGACTAGTGCATCTTAATTGAATCATGGATAACTTTAGGGACCTGGGAAATGAACTGAAGCTAGAATCCATGCAGACATTTCTTCAGAGATCCTTCTGATGCCAAGTGCAAGCGAAGAACGAGAAGCCTTGCAATATGGATCTCAAAATGCGTTCTTTGAGAGAATTGGACTATATGGTCTCCTCTTAAGTAGATGAGCAACTACCAGCTTCCTGCATTATAAATTGGCAGGCCTTATTAGGCGGAGTTTAAACTAAGTAAAATAAGAGCTAATGGGCTGTGGTCAAGAAATTTATGCCAAATATCAGGGGGGAAAGTTTTAACAGCAAAATCTATTGGACAATAAAATACTGTTCAAAGGAATTGATAGAAGCCACTTCACTTGAATCATTTAAAATTGGATTAACCAAAGCATGGCAAATATAATTATAGCAAACCAACCTGTATTGACATGGATACATAATAAATGACTCAATAAGTCTTTTCCATCTCTAACTGAGTTAATTCCATAACACTGTATTACTTGATTTAGTATATATGTTGCATTATCCCATAAATCCTTCTCAGAAGGGAAAAAGTTTTGTAATAATGAACTGAGCTAAAAGCATACCTTAGATTGCCATCTGTGATGCTGTATGGTTAAAGATGACCATTTATATCATTACTACTACCATAGTTATGCTATTACCATAAATCTAGTACAAAGTGTATCATGTAAGGTGTCAATGGAAAAGTTACAATCTATAAAGTATTATTATGCTGTTTATATGCATGTATCATATTTGTATCTGAAATTATGAATATTAACTATGTACTTGTTTATTTCACATGTGTTGTATTCCTGGGTGACACCCTGCAGATAGAATTTACATCAAGACTAGCTAGCTATGTGTTGATGGACCATGAAGGACACTCAGCTCTCACAATGGGCCATTGAAGAAACTCATCCCATCCAAACAGCTCTTCCTGAGGATGCCTCAGACAGTGAGGGGCCAATGATTACCCCTGTGAGTCAGCAAACCATGTAAGGACATGTGATATGCTCATGTGACCCTGGACTCCATCTTGAACCAATAGTTTTCCACAAACAGGTGCTGTGGGCTTTGTTTGAGACAGTAAACTTCCATGCACAGGGGAGAGGATATAAAAAGGCACCTGAGACATCTCCATTTTGTCTTCATTCCCTGCTTCATTTCTCTGGACTGGATTATGAACAAGGAAGCCCCAAACAAGGACTGATGATCCTCAATCTGTTTGGGTTATTCCAGAGAGACTTCTGCAAGATAGCAATTTATTCCATCACTGCTACAAACCTGATATACGGACTTTGCAATCACTTGTACGTATATGATTCCTTTTAACCATTCAATAACTCTCTTCTTTCTTTTTATATATTATTAAATCTTTAGCTTTTAGTTACTAAAGGATTGGCACCAGCATGATTATTGAGCGAGATCTGAGTTTTATATTGACCTGGCTAAGTGGTTCATCCCTGGGGATTGGAAGGACCTTATATCTGATTAAATTGGTTTTCAGTTACCACTCATCATAAAGTCCAATGGCTGGGTGGTGAGCCAAGAGCTGGAATTCCTAAGGAGACTGCATTTTTGACTTCTTGTTAACGAGTGTGGTGATACCAAAGTTCACTTTTGTTACTGGCTTGGCATAACCTAATGACAGAGTAAACTACCAGTTTGGGGGAATTGCCTGCCCTATTTCTTGCAGTCTGCCCTATTTCTTGCAGTCTGCCCTGAGTGTGGCATTCTTAGCTGTGACCCACTGGGGCATGGAGACACCATCGAAAATCACTTCACTGATCAAACATTGTGAATGAGTGGATGCAAAAATGTGTTAGCACTGAGACACTTATAACTAAGCTATGCTAGGGCATTGAGAGACTAATTTTATAGACGACTCTAAAAGTGCTGTTCTTTCCGGGATTTTCACCCTGAATTGAAAACTCTAAACATGAATGGCTTATATCTGATTTGTTTAACTCAAACTTCACTTTTTAATAGAACATAATCAATTCTTCTTCGTGTTGAGATATAAAACCCCAATCTGCAACATTAGAATGGTTGTGTGTTATCTATTTTCCTTCAACACATTCATATACTTCCACTCATCTAAAAGTATTTTTTCACCCTGGGATTTTGCTCTCCTACACTGTTCAGTCTGAGTTCTATTACATGGCTGATTACAAAGTAGGAGTTGTGTGTGGTTATAAGCACTGGGTCATGTCATAAATCAACCATGGTGATGGAAAATGCTGACAAGTGTGATTTATAAGTTTTCAACCTTGAGTCCCATTTAGATGTGCTCTGATTGTTTCACAATTATCCCTGAGAGAAAATATGGAGAACATTTATAATCAGGGCATTAGTGGGTTCCTGGCAAAGAACAATGCTAATCATAATTGGAGTACAGGAGTGTTCTTATTACTAAGTAAGCACTGGCATGCAAATGGGTTTTTTTTTTCATGCAGCCATCTGTTAATCACATATTTAATACTTAACTTTGATATGGAAATATACCAACAAGTCTGATTAAGCCCTAGACAATTCTTAGAGGAAGAACAATGATAGAATATATTAGAATTATGTCAGTGTTTCCATTATGAGGCCTTTCCCCAGTGGATTCTAATGCCATAAAACAGAACTCTGGGCTAAAGTTTGGCCTACTGAATTTGAATTTTTAAATACAATGTGTATCTACACAATTAAGCATTTTACTCTGTATCAGTTAATTAATATACACTCCTGAGCCCTGATTCTAGAAAGGTTTATTCACCTGTTTAACTCTATGCAAGGAGTTAGTTAGTCCCATTGGCTGTGATGGGATTACTCATGGTGAAAAAAATTAAGACCATACACAGGGTTTATTCAAAAAACAGGGCCCTAGTTTTCTGACTAAACAAATTTATGCATGACCCAAATGTTTTACAAGAAAGTGTACTGAATTTTTTTTTTCATGCCTTTGTTCACATAGCATTTTAAAGTTGCATTGTAATATTTTATTTATTGCATTTTAAATATAGATATATTCTTCTACAGGGTGCACTGATACTTGTACACAGTGCAAATACTATTTATATACATACATGTCATATAACTGTATGTTATATATACACTCAAATATACAAAACAAGAAAAACAATAGGAAACAGCAAAAACAAAATGGAAAAATACACAAAGCTACAGGACCCCTTGGAATCCATATTTTTCAAATCATAATATATGAAATTAACAAAACTGAATCTCAGAAGGGACAGAGAGGAAAAATCAGAGTAGCATGAAGGAGGTGAGATAAAGAGTATACATTTGAAATCTACAGCACTCCGCATGTGATTATGTGATAGCCTTTCTCCCCCCCCCAGTATGAAATGTTTGCTCTGTTAACTCCAGAAATTCCTCTCAAAATGTTAAAGTATCATTCAGTCAGCGTTCCAACTCCCCAGAAGAAGCTGTTTCTCCCATGCATGGATTTGAATTCCACCTTATGTTCAACACTCGTCTCTTCGTGGTATCACCAATACAGTCTGCTTCTTGTTTGACTGTGGTAGATTTTTTTTATTTCAGTGACATGTTAGAGCATTAAAGTGCCAGAGTGAGGTATTGTCCTCCCCAGTACTATTTCTGCTATCAAACTACTTATTCTGATCTGTCCAGTATGAATTATCTGCTTGATATTTCCAGCATCACTTGTCTTCATGGCTATTTGTGACCAATCTGCTTAGTCTGTGGTACAGCCACCCAATGATATAAAAGGCAGAGAATTTGCAAATACACAAACACAGTTTTACTTCCTAGACAATAATGGCTCCAAGGTTGTCTCATCATATAAAAAGCTGATCTCATAAACCACTGAGTTGGGGAGAATAATCTCTGTCTATTTTAGGTACTTATACGGCCCCCCTCAATCTTCAATGTATTTTTCCTCACAACACCCCTATGAGATACAGAAGTGCTATTATTCCCATTTTACAGATAAGAAACAGAAAGTGATGCCCAAAGATCATTAGGGTCCTAATTTCCACTGAAATCAATGGA
The DNA here is from genome assembly GCF_965140295.1 of Lepidochelys olivacea. Lineage (NCBI taxonomy): Eukaryota > Metazoa > Chordata > Testudines > Cheloniidae > Lepidochelys > Lepidochelys olivacea. The sequence goes on from NC_140422.1 coordinate 29,975,555, forward strand.
AGTTAAGTGCCTAAATACCTTTGGGGATCCAGGCCTAAGCAACTTGCTAGTTACACAGGATGTTTGCGGTGGAGCAGGACCATCCTTCTGTTATAGTCTGTCACAACAGTTATTGCACTTGTATAATGGTCTTTCTTTTTAGCTACAGTTTTAAAGATTCTGAAGAAACTATCACATTCAGAAACTGTACTGCAGTGGCATTTCATCTGGGGCAAATCCCGTTCCTCCCCCCCGCCCAAAAAAAAAAAAGAAAATTCAGTTAGTGATCATACTATGGTGTTCTCCTCCTCTCCTTGTAATCTGTAGTAACTCCACTGAAATCAATGGTGTTACAGTGGGGTAAAACCAGTATAAGTAACTGGAGAATCTAGCCCTAGTTCTTAACTGCCTTATAGTGCCAGGTCCCAGATCAGTGTCTAATGTCCTGAGTAGGGCTGCTGCTTTTGCCAGCTACACTGCTATTTTACCACACTCGCTCTTCTTAAGATAACACATGTCTCTCTACCCGTGCTGGGAGGAATGCTTCCAGCTGCAGTGTAGACATATCCTGAAAGTCTGATGTAATCACATGACTCTAGGAGCTGGGGCTTTAAGAAAACCACCAAATACCACAAGCATTGGCAGCAAAATTGCAAAAAAAAAAAAACCCCCACAAATATTCATCTGAATTTTTAAACTAATTTTTTCCACAGAGTTTTGGAATAAAGAAAACTTGAGCACCCAACATTTATGACTTAAGGACTTGAGCGTGCAGTTTGCATTATTATCATTTAAAAAACTGGACTGGAGCCATTTTTTTAGAATTTGGTGCACAATGTCAAACTGAACTGTAAATTTTCCTCTCTCTCTTTGTCTTCAGTTTGTGGCAGTATAGAAGTCATATGGCTCTGTTGAAGCCATAACTTTAAACATGGTTTTATGTGCTAATTGGTGGAGACCAGGAAAGAGAAATACAGTAATATGCAACAGAGACATGACCTCTTGCTCTTGTATTCCTGAGACAAGTAGAATTGTACGAAGGATGTGTGGTTCCCACTACTCTCTGCACTAGAATTCCAACACTCACCATGTTAATGGGGACTTTTTTTTTTCTTCAGATAAATCTGATTTTTGATTTTATGCTCTTAAAACAAAGAAACAGAAACAGTCTTGTAAATTATGGGCCCAATTCTTCAATACTTACTTACATTGAATTAGATTGAAGCTCACCTCCATACAGAATAGCCTGTAAGTGGTGCAAAGGCCTTTCAATAGGAGCAAATTTCACCCTCCATAAAAAGTCCCACTGAAATTAATGGGACAACTTGAGGAGAGAGGTGTTGCCTAACAAGAGAAAGGGTTGCAGAATCTGGCCGCAATGCAAATATTGATCCTATACAAATGCGCAGGTATGCATGTAACATGGCTCCTATGTTGCATTTGTATGGGTACCTTCTGAAAGGTAAATATAGTGCATGTGAAGGACACTCAGCAGAGAAGAGAGTAAAAGAAAATACCATGGTCTTTTAATCTGGATGCTGCTAAAGGTATCATCTCTTGACACCTTTTCTATTAGCTTTTAAATAACTGGCATCCCCCACTCCATCCTCAGAAAGGCGGTGTACAGGGCATAGGCCAAGTCCTGCTACTGGATCTATGCTGGTGGACCCTCACGTGCACTCGAAGTCCTCTGGATGTCTGTGGGATGATGATCCGCACACGTGCAGAAGTCTGCTTGCGCAGATCCCATTGCAGAGTTAGGACTGATTAAGAATTTTGTTTTTGTTTCTTCAAAATATTATTGATAAAATGAGAAATCCCTTCACTAGCTGAATCTCTTGCTCCGGCTCCTGTCATGGCTGGAAGAACAAGGAGGAGGGAGGGCTGAGGAGCAAGGAGTGTGGCCTATCACCGCCCAGGGTGTAGTGGGGGTCCCATTCCAGCTCATGATCCTCTCCAGGAGCTGATGGGCATGTACCCATGCATGCTGGGGATTGCACCAAGGCCAGAGGAAACTGCAGCCTGTGAGTGATTTTTCGGGGGATCCCAGGGTTGAGGACATGAAGATAGAGGCACAGCCTGGCTGTCTGTGTCCTGCTAGGGCCACCTGCCCAGAGCGTGTCTGGGGCAGGGGATACTTGCCACCTGAGGAGCAGTGGGACCCCAGACATTCATGAAAATATTGTTTCTTAGAAAATGGGAGTATGCATGGGACATGAATCTCCAAAGGGGGAAAACAGCAAAAAGAGTTTGGGAACCTCTGTGCTAAGACATTACATTGGCTGAGATTTATCATGTCGCTCACTGTAACTGGCGACCTCTCCAGAATATCAGGGTCATGAGAATTCTAAGCAGGGATGAAGAGCTGAATTCAGTTTCTACAATATTGTTGAACAGTTGGTGTTGGCTGTGGGCTCAAATGGGCAGCCAAGTGCAACTCCAAGAAAGCCCTTTATAAAACCTCCCCAGTGGCAGACAGGTGGCAGCTGCAACGCAAAGGCCCTTCTCTCGGCTGAGAAATAGACCACATGGGAGCATATATTTAAAAATTTTAAGTGTCTTTTTTTTTCTGCCTCAGCAGACTCCAGTGCAACAGCTGCTTGAACTGAGCTGCTGCGTTCAAAACTCTTAACATCCTTCTCATAATAACAGATGCATTATTGAACATTAGGAAAGCACCTCTCCAGGGAAATGGGGCCTGCTCGAGAGGTGCCAAAACCTACAGATATTAGTAAAAAGACAGATGATTTGTGAATGTCTGACTGCTTGGTTCTCTCTCTCTTTCTCACTCTGTTAATAATGAATTCATTACAGGAGACCTGTCCCTCTCTCAGCCATCAGAGCAAATCAAACCTTTGGTCTGGCAATCCAGTAATTAATATATGCTGTTCTGATCTGATATCAACTCAAATCTTAGAGCTATTTCTCTTTGTTTGTGTTAAAGCAACAATAGGACTCCTTTGCATGAAGCTTTCAACATGAGAGTTTACAGGGAACCTTCTACGTAATGGGCTATGAGCAATTCCTGCTTCTTTAGCCTGAGATGAGAAAGGAAATGTGAACAGTTTACTGCCAGCTAGTGCTTCCCATGCTCAGCTGGGAACAAGGATACTCAAACAGAAGGGGCAGGGAGTAAGAATTATACTCTGGCTAATCAAGCATATTTTCAGTAGTGGCATAAAGAAAAGGAGTACTTGTGGCACCTTAGAGACTAACAAATTTATTTGAGGATAAGCTTTCGTGAGCTACAGCTCACTTCATCGGATGCATGCAGTGAAAAAATAGAGTAGGGGAATTTTTTTCCACAGAGAACATGAAACAATGGGTGTTACCATACAAACTGTAACGAGAGTGATCAGGTAAGGTGAGCTATTACTAGCAGGAGAGAAAAAAAAAACCCTTGTAGTGATAATCAAGGTGGGCCATTTCCAGCAGTTGACAAGAACCTGTGAGGAACAGTATGGCAGAAAAATAAACATGGGGAAATAGTTTTACTTTGTGTAATGACACATCCACTCCCAGTCTTTATTCAAGCCTAATTTAATGGTGTCCAGTAGTGGCATAGTTTCTTTCCTATTATAAGACTATGCTGAGGCCTCTGTTGCTCACCTGGCACTTCCGAGGAAGACTGTTTTTCCCCAAGCAGTTTCCTGAGGATACCTTAAAGCTATTCAATCCACTATATAGGAAGGCTAATGGGCCTATTTATGTGAGTAAGGGCTTCATAAACTAGACTTCACTTACTTCCTCCCAACTGTTTGCTTCTGAACAGGGTCTCAGTCAATTAGGAGGCCATATAACTAACACACGTGTGTGGCAACATAATGCCTGCATACAAGTGTATAGGTGTTTATACATAGCTTATATTTGAAATGAGAGTTTACATCTTTCCCTTACTTGTCTTTAAAAGTACAAATTCCAAGTAGTTATAGCCAACTAGCAAGGCCCGGATATCCTGGCTGGAGTTGCAGGTATGTTCCAATGACTGCAAAGGAGACCGTTTTTGTCTGTGTTAGCAGCATCTCCTTCTCCATTACAGAACTCAACATGCACCATCCCACACTCTAGTGGTAAGCATGGTATCCTTTTATACTTGCCTGTCCATTAAGAATGGCATTAGTTGAGTTTCTAATGGCCCCCACAGACACTCTGTCAGGGGTCCCCCTTGGTGGTCATCTCATTAAAAGTAGTAATAATCTTTATGGGAAGTTGCTTTAATACATGGATCATCCAAGTTTATATTTAAATTTTGAGCACAAACACCTGCAGATGAGAGCGAATAGTTACCAGTGTAAATTGTTTCAATGCCTCAGCAATTAATTAATTATTATTATGACCACTATAGTACATAGGAACTCTGGAATGATGGGCCAGGATCCCACTACGTTCTGTACAGAGAATGCTGTAAGGAGAACAATAAGACAGATTGTAAATTCTTTGGAGCAGGGACTAAGTATAAGACAAGTACCAACGGATTAATCCAGACATACAGATGGGGGAGCACAAGGGAAAAATGAGACAATACTGGTCAGCATAACAGGCTGTGATCTTAGCACACCAGCAGCCTAACCATTGTCAAGTGTTTTCTAGTCAAGGTGAGTTTTAAGGAGGAATTTGAAGGAGGATAATGAGGTAGCTTTGTAGAGGTTTGCAGGAAGCTCCTCCCACACGTGAGGGGCAGCATGGGAAAAATCATGAAGATGCCAGTTTGAAAATTTTACAAGTCAGCAATGGAGGCTGTCATGGGCCAGTCAGAGGTGGAGCTTGACCTTTCGTTAGTGAATGAGAAATGATGGGAAAGGAGGGAGATAGATAATGAAGGGCCTTGAAAATGAAAAACAAGCCGCTTATGTCTCATACAATAAAGAGGCAACCAAGGGACGGATGCAAAGAGAAGGGTGACATGGTCAAGGCAACAGGTTAGGAAAAAGGTTCTTTGCAGCAGAATTTTGAATGGGTATGAGCAGGTCAAGGTTGCATTTGCCAAGACCAGAGAAAAGGATGTTGTGATAATCAAAATGTGAGATAATGAGAGCCTGCATGAACGTGTTACTGTGTGTGGATGGGGAAAAATAGCCCTATCTTAGAGACACTATGCAAAAGAATCAGCATGATTTAGAAACAGCCTGGATGTGAGGACCTAGAAAGAGGTCCAAGTTGAAGATGATGATCAGGTTATGGACTTGAGTGACGGGCAGGATGGTGGTGTTGTCCAGTGATTGAGAAAGGAGGTGTTTGAAAGAGGTTGGAGGAAAGATTCGAAGCTCTGTTTTAGCCATGTTAAGCATGGGCTGACAGATAAACACGGGCAGAAATCCACATTTTGGATGTGTATTTATATTATATGGGCATTTTGTTAAAATTTCATATAAAGCACAATTTGGGGATTGGCAGAGAGGGTGACAAGCCCATAAAACTGAAATCAGAGCCGATGCTAGGCATAAGCATACTAAGCAAATGCTATGGGCCCCAAGCAAAGGGCCCCCTATTCACTTTTTATTTGAGTTGTATGTGGGGGGGACTCCCAGAAATTTCGTGCTTAGGGCTCCCGATGGGCTAGCAGTGCCACTGACTGAAATGACCAAGATTATTGTGCAGATTTCCACAGAACAGACATTTAAATATTTACAGAGCTCTGGTTGTGAAATACAAGTTCCAATGTTCACTCCCCTAGCAATCAGTGGGAAAGCCCAAGACTCTTCTAGCAACCACCTTGTAGGGTCCTAGATCCTGGGCGATAGCCTGGAAGTCTACACAGCAATGAAAGAGCCCCGCAGCCCAAGCCCCACAAGCCTGACTTGGCTGGCCACGGGTGTCCAGTTGCTGTGTAGACATACCCTGAGGCTATTCTTCAACTACTTTACAAAACAGCACTTCGTATAGCTTTAATGTAGCTTGTCAGTCCCTTGGAAATGGACTTTCTTAGCATTTATTAGTGAAATGGCTTTGTCACCTCCCTTTTATAAGCAGAAAGGCACAGTCAAAATAAAAAAAGATACCATAAAACAGAAGGGTTTAACATCAGGAAAGGAGTTTGGCAAGACTGTATTGTGTCCCTCTCTTCAGCTGTTCAGTCTGTATCATGAAATGGTAACATACATTGCTCTTGATAGTTAGATTGTGGAATATGAATTTGAGGAAACAGATGCTGCAGTCTAGGGAATGGCATCATGATGATGATGATATCCTTCCTAATTGCTAGGTCTGAGGAATCAGTTAAGGTCCTACTCACAAGGGTGGCTGAAGTTAGTGTTTTTTCTGGACGACGTACGAATGTGAACTTTTTCTTCTTCTTCTAGGGAAGCAGCAGAGTCCAACAACAATAGAAACTGGTAATGAAGAAGCTGTGCAAGAGAAGGAATTTTGCTACCTAGGCTTCACAGCATATGAAGATAAGGACTGTACCAAAACATCTGGGAAAGATTGGCAAAGACTCATAAAAACTAAGAGCATGCAAAAGGGAGGGACACAACTGTAAAGCTAGCACTGTGGTTTATTGTTGTGTGTGGAAAATAAAAGAGGCCTGAGAGCAGTGTGAAAAGAGAGAAAAGGGAAAGCTGGGTGGCCAACTTAAGGCTTAACTTGGCAATATAAATTGCTGCATAACATATATGTGTGAATCAGTGGATCATGCTACAATGCTGTCTTTCCTCACCAGTACAGCTGGCATAATATGCTGACTAGTGTCAATCAGGCATTATCCTTTTCGAGATACTTAGATTTTGGGTTGAATATGAATGTACCATATCATTACATGACGTTAGAATATTGACCCTGACTCTCACTAAAAGTTTTGTGGAAAGAGCACTGCCCAACCCAGGTAACTGTACATTTTAACAAACATAACTGTGATCCACTGACTAAAGTGCTGTTCAAAAGCAAGGCATCTGTTTTATTTACATTCACTATTAACGCTCATTTGGATTTCATTTAAAACCACTTCAGACTGGAAAGTATTGCTAGACATTGTTGGCTGAGTTGTAGTCTTCAAAGCAAAGTTAATCTTCTGAGCATGCCCAGTGTGAACTAGATGGCTACAGAAGCCTGTGCTGAACAGATTAAGCTGAGTGCTGATGAATTAATAAAGTGTGCTTTGCCTTCTCTTATGACTATTTTGAACATATGGGCCGTTCTGTTTCCTGAGTGGCTACTAAATGTTTTGAGACACTTATAACTGGACATTAACATATAGCTGGAGATGGTTGAAAGTGGGCAATATTAGTATAGATAGTTATGATGATAGTTACTGCTTCATTACTTTATTTTATGCAGCATTTTTACTTGCATTTTCAAATGTATGCCTTGCAACTTTAAAATTGAACACTTTTTTAAAAGATACCAGTTTTCAGAAATAGTAATGTTGGAAAACCCTGCACTAAGCACAAAAAGGAATTGGTAAGATGCAGTACAGTACGTATTTTGCATGCAGCCTTGAATAGTTTTGCTTCGCCGTTCTAGACAGAATTCTCCTCTCCACAAGTAATTTTTTCTTAACTCCCTTTGGAGGTCATGCCAGCATGGAAGTAAGTCAATCTGAGTCAGCACAGATAGTAGCCGTATCGTTATTCACACTTTAAAGCAAAACTAATATATTTTTTCAATTACGGACAAAGAATTCACAACTGCCTTTTCAACATATTGAGTTTCAGCTGTTTAAAATAATCCGTTAGATAAATGCCCTTTTCAAAACAAGAGGAGGAGATTTCAGTTCACAATGAAAAACCCATCATTTCAGCTAATAAAAAACACTTGTTAAAGCAAAGATGGAAATGTAAGTTTAAAATTATCTGGACTAAATGGATGTGTAATAAAAAACCTCCCAACAGAGAGGATACATTTTTACAATTTATTCCTGTCATTTCTTCTTTTCTAAACTGCAGAAGCACAGGTACTGTAGTGCATAAAGCAACCCCCTTCACCTCCTCCCAACAAGCTGCTATGTACAAATAGGTTGAATGCTGATGCAGCACCAGAAAGTTTTCTCAGTGCAGGGAGAACAATACATTTCCAGACACTAAGCCAGAGTCTCAAACCATCTCACTTATATTGCCATCTTGCTGTTTAGAACTGTTTGTATTTCTAAGAGGACTAATGTGAATGTGGTTGCAAAAAGCCACAAATTCCATTAAGAATGGCTGAGTTAATTTCTGAAGAGGATTTCTAACAACCTTAGTTCAAATGTGGTGTTACTGTAATAACATGTAGTGATTTACTTAAAAGTTTATGCTGGCATGCAATCTGCAAATGTGCTTTTCCAGACTTTGGTTTATGACTCATAAAAATTGTTTATTTGATTCATTTCTCTCGTTAGGATGAATTAATTTAAGTGCCATCTCATTGACTGTATATTCAACAGTTGAGGTACAGTACTCATTATACCTTCTCACCTCCCACATTTTCTTTCCTTTCCCACCCCAAGTCAGATTAAGGCAACTGCACACCATGACACAAGGATCTCAGTACCTCCACCTCCAGACCTCTATCATGGACCCACCACTCAGAAAAGCAGAGTGGTATAGGGGCCTATGTTCTTCTCTCCCCAGAAGGCGCAGCAGGGGCATTTCCCTTTGAGAGGAGCTTGGACTTTTAATCCCAGTCCCAGAGAGACAGAGATAGCAGCATGGAGCCTCAGTGGCTCCCAAGAACTTAATAGCTAGAACGAGCCCATCTACTCTGGGTTCACTCACATTTGCAAGCTCTTCTTCACAAACATGAGAAACTTACTTTTCTTTTTTAAATGAAAGATGAGATTCTGACTCCAGGAGCTGGAGCTTATGGCTTGGGTCTATAATGGCTATGCCATAATTCATCCCTACTCCCATCCCATCCCAGGAGTATTTCTTGTGCAGGGATAACATGAGCTGCATCCTTTGTATCCTATGTCACGTGGAAAAGTGTGTCATGTACTTGTGGCTGTCATGCTTGTATTTATGCCCTTCTGATCAGACTGTGCAATTGGCTTCAGATGCTCTGCCAGGCTTATCCATTAAGGCTCTGCTTTCTGTAGCACTATGTCCTTGTCTCACTGTGAGTTATTTATGTACATGGTGACACAGCAAAATATTCCAGAAAACACCTAATTTAAAAAAAACAATAGAATTAAACAGCATTTCTTTACATTCTTTACATTCTAAAAGACCCAGCAGGAAACAGCGTCCAGTATTTGGTATCTACATCAACTACTAGTTTTCTTTAGCACAGTGCAATGCATCATTAGTTGAATTAAACTGTGGCTCCATCTCCCAATGGGGAAACAAAGCTGTCTTGCAGTGGAAAGAATCGAAGGGACAGCTAGGGAAGTGTATTGGGGTGATGCATGTCTCAGTCTGGGGGAGACAAAGGTGGACCTTGGACCCTTATAGAATGTGGGGCATGGATACCCATAGGACCCTTATCCAAAGCCCAAATAATAAGTACATAAGAGTCTTTCCATTGACTTCAGTGGCTTTGGATAAGGTCATAGCACTCCCCTATTTCAATTCTTATTCAAAGGGAGATGGAGTGGACCCTACATGAGGAACTACATGGATGGACAACAGGTATCTCATGGAGTTGGAATATATATGGTTGTGGCACATATCTCACAAAGCAGACTGTGTGGGTGTTTCTTGCTGGGAGGAGAATATGGAGCAGAGAAGTAAGGGTCATATGTGGGGGATAAGCTTCCCACAGAGAAACAAATACACAGTAGGGGTTGATTACCTGGCATGGGGTGGTGGGTGGCTATTGATACGGGGGCAAGTGGGAATGCATGGGGCTTGGGTCTCACCGGGGAAGGATAGATAGGAGGCTGCTACCTGCCTTGAACAACAACATTTTTGAATTTGAATCTCATCAAGAATGTTTATATAAAAATGTTTATTTATCCCTTCAATATCCACATTAATCCAATTACTCATTAATTAGCTGTTATTACGCATTAATTAGTTTATGACAGGAGTGGATTGACACACAAGAGGCTCCACTTCTGCTGCAATCGCTGTAGGCTGCCACCATCTGGTATGGGATATGCGGGTCGTCCACTGTGGTTACTTTGACCACTGAAGCTATTAATTTATGCAAAGGTACCTGTCATTGCTGGTACCTGTCTTCAGACATGCTTGTCTTTACCCACCCCTATTTGTCTGTTAACGTGTCATAAATCTACAATTTGAGTGCTCTGGGGTAGGCACTGTCTTTGTTTTACTTGCTGGTGCTGTGCCTAGCACAATGGGGCCCTGATCTCTGATTGGGGCCTCAAGGCACCACTAAAATAGTAGCAGTAGTATCAGTAATAAAGAAGAAGACTGAAGTCTTCTGTCTACCCATAAGACATGGCATGAGCAACCGTCACATGAGATCGCCCAAGCTACTCACCAGTGATCTGTTGACCCACCTTCACCTGGCAGAATAAAAACTGTGATCATACAGTCCTTCACTCCCCTGCTGAGACTGCCAAGATGGGTGCCAATTAGTGCCATTTATAACACGGACACCTGCCCACCCACTAGGAGATAAACAGATACCACCAAGCAAGCAGACAGTGGGAAGGATCAACTCATTCTTTGTTACCATTTGCCTTCAAACAAAAGGGAGACATGGGATGTGATCCAAAAGATTTAACACCTGAAACCCAAGCAAAGGTAGAAATAAAGTAGAGCATCTACCTTTTTGGTCCTGTTCCAAAACATAATGATGTCAGTGGGAGTGTTTTAATTGGCTGTAGTGGCTTTTGGATCAGGCCCACAAAGAAGTGATTAAAAAAACAAACAGCTATATTAGATAAGGGTTACTCATTTAAATGGGTGAAGGGAAGCCAGACAGTTATGGCTAACTTGGTTTCCTTCATCCCAGGTCAGGTTTGAGGCTCATGAATCCTAGAAAGGGATCCCATTTGTACCTTTTTTAACTTTACCATTTAAATAGCTGACCCTTTTCTACTGTGGTTGTTTTATATACATTACATCATTTTATGGGTTAACTGCATTTTGCTCCCTCTGAATTGTTTTGGCTCCAATCCTCTAGTACTGTGAATGTGTACATCTCCGGTCACCCACCATCAGAGTCTCTTAATAAAATGCTCTTTTGTTTCATAGTGCTCTTAAATTTCAAGGTTACCTACTAGGAGGGAAAAAATGATAGATTCATCTTTATTTATACAAACTTGATTTATCCTGAGACCCAGTCCATCAGTTTCAATCAGACAGGCTGTTTTGTATTTAAATATTTTAGATGTATAGATATACTGGAAACACATTTCAAAGATTTACTGCTGTTTCTTTCTTGCTGGTCTTATAAAGATGGGTATGTATTGCCGACACCACAAAGATGTAAATATTCTGAATAAGAAATAAAGAGCCACCCCAACCAAGCATGAGATTCTAGCCACAAGACATATAAAGTCACTTTGAGTGTTGCAATGTTAAAAGTATTCTTGTTTGTAGGCCTCTGAACAGGCTTTAACAAATAATTGTTTAGGGGGGTTAAAGTTTATTGTACAATATGTGAGTACAGCATACAGGACTGTACCCATATCCTCTGGAAAATTAATGCATCAGTTTTGAAAAAGAAAATGTAGGTAAACTGATTAAACATTACACCACTATTCTCCTTCTAGTGTCTTTTCCCTTCTATTAGTTACTTGCCCTCACTTTTCTCTGTCTTTGTTTCTCCCTTTTTTTTTTTTTGTTCTTTCACTCCCTTTCCCATCTTTAAGAATAATTTAGAGACCCTCTGAGATTATCCTTCCTCCTCTTTCAAGAAAACTTTAGAACTCTGACTCACTAAAGGCTGGGAGCATACTTGATTGTTCTAACTGTGAGTAAAATTAGTTGTCTGTATACTATGTCTGATGGTTATTAGTGGAGGACAAACATTGCAGGCCTTATTTGTGAATGGGTTTACACTCCACCCTGGAATATTCATGAATGAGTTTATGCTTCTCCTTGGGTTACTTATGGATGGCTTTGCACTACATGTAAATTGGAGAGATTAGTGAACATGCAAATGCCTGAGGGAATGTGTATAAGGATGAAAAGAGGGACAGAGAAAAGAAAGGGAAAACTGGTCTGATCAATCAAAGAGAGTAGATTAATGAACAAAACCTTTACTATTTTGGGGATGGTTGTAGGAGAAATAATTTCAAAAAGAAGAAGGGGGTAATTATCCTTTCAGTAATGTCCATGAACTCCACTGAGATCAACAGAGTTGCATGGGAAAAGCTAGTCTCAAAATGCTTTTGAATGATTTCGTCAGTGTTTTAAACACTAACATTTCTTTTCTTTTAGCATCAGCTGTGCAGGGCTTCTTCATCCCCCCAACTATTGTCCCAATGCTGTTAGAACAGCATAACATATTCAAAAGAAGCATCTAATTCCTCTGTTATTGTCTGGCAAGCTCTTTGCCTGTACTTCTCCTTCAAGAATCTCTACCTGTCAGAGCTTCGTGATTTCATTTAGTCCATTGCAGCATGGCTAACAGGAAGGCTAACACGCTGTACTCTGTTGACATTCCAATCTTCAGCTCTATCAGTTTCTATTTGAAACATTTATTCTGCATATTATTGCTGTTATTACATGAGAAGATTAGGCTCATGTTTATTAATCACTTCAGCTTTCTGGCACATGCCAACAGAACAGGAAAGATTCCATTCAAAGATTGTGGTTGGCCCTATGCAAATGTAGATGATGAAGGGACTAGCCTTTCTTCATGTTCCAGTGGTCGGGCCAGAGAGAGCAGCCATTGCTTCAAATTAGCATCAGCCACAGTTGTGCTAGCTCCCCGAACTCATTAAGAATGAGGGAGATTGAGAGCATAGGGGTAGAAGGCAAACAACTACAGCTCAGCCCCTTTCTCTCCCCATAGTGGAAGACTTGCCTGTAAACACAATCCAAACATCTATTGTGTTAGGTATTGTGCCTCCCATTGTATTTAATGGTTCCATTTGGAAATGTATTTGCCCAAATGTCATCTGCTATTTGTCAAGCAAAACAAAACAAAAATACGAGTCATCAAACACTTTAAATTAAAGACAAGCCTCATGCAGTGTAATAATAAGTAATGTCATGTGTCTGACGTAGCCATTATAACATGTGACAGACACCCTAACAACATCTTTTAACTTAACTTATCCCTGTGAGGGGAAATTGCTTCCCTGCTGTTGGAATGTCTTCTTCTTATAAAGAATTTCTTGGGCCAACTTTTCCTTCATTAAAGGGCTGATCCTTCACCCATTAACTTTGATAGGAAAAGCAGTCAACCCAACATGACAACTGTATTCTCCCAGGGTGTCCGTTACATGCCAAAATGCCAGAAGGGTAATGTAAATGAGAGTGGGGAACAACTTTAATGTACATGTTCTCATACTTTCTTCTGGTGCCTCAGCAGGTAAATTACACCAAATTAAACTCCTGTAGCCATCAGCAAAGTGGATATAAGTAGGGCAACAGAAATGTAACGTAGTGTGAGGGATCGGGGTGAGATCCGAATTAGTGTAAAAGAATCTAAGTTTAACTTGACATCTGAATTTGGCCCATGAGTCAATAAGATGAGGAGTCTGAGCTGGTTTAACATTCGCATTGATGGGGCTGGAAGAAAATAGACTCCTCTTAGTAACACAGGCTCCTCTTTGCTTTTCCTTGATACCCCTCTGAATTTGACAAGTCTGTCTTGTAGTGTGGACTAGAGCAGCTCCTTTAGAAAGGAGCAATGTGTGCTCCCTCCTCTGCTGGCACCATCCCACTGGCAGATGCAGAGCCGTGCCTCCCACCTCCCTGGCTGTAAATCCTGCTCCAGTGGGGTCTCACGGGTTCATGAGACCCTGTCAGAGGGACGAACGCTCAGGTTCCAAAGGTCACTTATCAGATTGGCCTCGGGAGTGAGAGAGAAGAAGCAAGGAGACATCAGAGAGGACAGATGAGGTCCAGTGGGGAGGGAGGGAGACAGGGAATTTGCCAAAACCTCCCCCTCCACGGCTGAAATCTTAAAAGATAACACCTCAGATACTTGCTTAGGAAACCACTTCAAAGTACTACTGTAATGCAATGCAATACAGATGCCACTTCTTCTATATTCTGTTAAGTAGAGCTATTTGGATGCTTAAGAGAGCAAACAGATTTTAAATAATAATGCAGAAGCTCCCAGTTACTAATCAGTGCACTTTGGGCAGAGAGAGCCTCATGTGCACTGAGCTGTAATCTTAGCCGTATTCTCCTTATCTGTTTTTGCAATGGCACCTATGGTTTATTGGATTATCCAGGCATTTGGCTCCAATGCAGGAAATCCCAAGATTTAAAGTTACCCTCTTGATTTTGTTCCTTTCAGATGATTCTTGGGTGAGAGGGTGGGGGTTCCTTTAACAGTTTTGCCCTATTCTTTGTATGGCTGCTGGATGCACTGATTATTGCTAGACACAAAAGTTTCCACCCCAAAATGTGGTGAATATATAAGAAGTAGTAAAAAACAAACAAACAAAAAAAAAACCCCAACCACACCTAGACAAATACAAGTATAAAATAATCACTTAAAGCCAAATTTTCAAAAGAGCTCTTGGTCAGATTTTCAAATGCTCCACACTCTCAATACGAGTCTTAACAAGAGCTCGTCTCCCAATTAGATCTAAATAAGGTCTACATTCTCAGGCGTGCTCAGCACCCAGCAGCATCCATTGTGACACTTGTGAGTAGATCCAGTATGCTGAGCTCTTTGGAAAATCTGGGCCAGATGGTGGGGGCTGAGGTCTCTTGAAAATTCTGGTATTAAAGGGAAGAAATATTAATGCTTTCATTTTAATATTTTAGAGAGAAAAGTGGAAGGCATAAATATCAAGTATCAGCATGCACATCTACAAGCATCAGACTCACTGAGTTAACCCATTCATTCTCAGCCTTCTCCACAATGTGATCTCATACTGCAATTAGAAACAAAAAAAATGGGATTTTCCCCCCGCCACCCTCCATTGCTTCTAGCCAGAAAGGGAGGGTTGTCATGCTGCCCAGATTGAGAACTCATAAAACTTAACCTATTACTTCAGGATATTTTGGCAGAATCCCAATTTATCAAGGCACTTAAACATGTGCCTAACTTTAAGCACATGAATAGCCCCGCTGACTTCAACGGGACCACTCTTGGACTTAAAGTTAAGCACGTGTCTACAGAGTACCTTGCTGAATCAGGACCCTAGCCTTGCGTGCTGGGTAAATGCTTGAATATCTCCAGATCCTCAGCTGGTGCAAAGCAGTATAGTTCCATTTACCGTATTAACTGTAATAAATGGAAGTACACCAAAGATCTGTCTGAAGCTGAGGATCTGGCCCTAAGTATCTGGACAGGTAGATATTTAAATATATTGTCCCAAATTTGATGGTAATGGGAGTTTTGCCTGAGTGAGAGTGGCAGAATTGGGCCCAAGCCGGAATCTGAGCCTCTTTCTCTCAAACTTTGCTTTCAAAATCTTTGTATGCACATGCAACAGAAGCTCCAGTCCCTTTTGGAGCCAGAGATCTTTGTGGGGAAATAAGGAATTTAGTTGATGTTTCAGTCTTTTTTTTTTTTTTTTTGCATTGGGATGGCTTTTACGTTTTGGGATTTAAAACCATCAGTATTTTTCTTGCCACTATTGAACAATTAAAAATATCAAATGGAGCAAATATTTGGTGGAATACTGCTGTGGTGGACAAACACACACACACATAGCTGGGTTGAGGATCTTTCCCCTCGGGGGCCATATAAATGGTATCTACACAATTATATTTTTCGGAGTTGTAATAAAATCAGCGGTAATGTAGCCTGAGAAACATAAAAAGCCTGCAACTGATTAACCAGACAGAGCGTCCCCCTGTAAGTGTTGCGTTATTTAAATCGATCCACACCCTGGCTGGAGTCTCTTCAGAGACGTACATTTTAAGGGATAGGTTCAAAGCGGGATTCTCTCCCCCACTTTGGCCTCTTGACAATGGATAAAAGTGTTGCTGTGGCATAAACATCCCAGGTGAAGTCAGGTGAAGATTCGCCTTGTGCACGGCCTGTGGGAGATAGGGGGAAACTGCCCTCCGAGGACCACCTCACAACCCCTGGAATGGCTTATGGGGTGGCCAGAGACGGGAGGGACATGCCAGGGGCGGGATCTCAGCATGTCGCACTGAGGAGAGTTTGGGTAGCCCCACAGCCCAGTAGGCAGCATAAAGCTTGGCAGAGGAAACCCTAAAAGGCTCAAATGTCACCAGTTTTTTGTATTTTTCCAAGCACATGATTTTTACCTTGTTTTTTTGGGGTGACTGACTTCTGATTCTTTTGAACGCCTGGAACGGGCAATACAGCAGATCAAACCCCGCTATTCTGCAATCCGAACCCGTGCCTGCTTCATGATTGGATCTATTATGTTATCGTCGTAGATAAAATGTTATTTTCTCCTTTTGTTCAATAAGCACAGCAAATATATTTCTGTTCACTTGGCCTTTCACGCTGTGAATGATCAAACTGTACAAATTATAACGACCAGTCCCAAGGTTTCAATTGACAAGTCTAATCCCCACACGTGCGCTTTAGCTTGCCTCTCAAGTCAATCCCCATGAAACCCAAGTTACGCTTTCCCATCAATATCAATGACATGATCACGTCTTTTCTGGTACTTATCTTCTCAATCAGGTTGTCATTCCTGAAATGTCTCTCATACTTTCCCACAACAAAGACAATCAACAAAGAAGCTTAAAAAAAATCACTATTTGATGAGTACAGATTTTCCTGTATCTTTTAAAGTTAGCTCATCCACTAGAATTGTAATTAATTCTTATAGATGATTATGTTTTTTCTTCTGATCCCAGCTTAAAGCCAAATCTCTGCAATAGGACAAGCCACATGGAAAATCCCTTTGCTATCAAACTAAAAACACCCTAATTCCATGCTTTACAAAAATGAAATGTATAAGGATGACTATACAAGCAAGAACCTAAGTAGGTTTAATTTCCAATCTGAGTAATTTAAATTTACATCTCAAGTAACCTAAATATACAGTAATTTTTTATCAACACATTGTTCTCTGTCCTCTTCCAACACTGCATATTCTTTGATTGCAACAGATACCATTAAGAGTGAGATTTTGAACCCTTTATTCACATTCATGAGCAGTTACAGAGTGGCCCTTATATGATCATATATGACATGTTTTAAAAGATAATAAAAAAAATATTTACCTTAGATAACCATTTAAGATGCTCTAGAACATGAAATCTATTGCATTCCAAATAGAATGGGTACAACAATAAATGAAAAACACTTTGTTATTTCCAATTGAATTTCTAATTGTCATCATAACTCTTATTGTTTGAACATTGATGCATTCTAATAAATTCTGTGATGGGGGAAAATATTAAATGCATCTCTTGTTTTATACCTTGTCCCAGAAGAGCTATAAAATGCTTAAATCTAAGTACAATTATACCAGGACTCCAAAGCGTTTCTTAAGTAGGATCTGTGGTTTTACATTCTTTGGGTTTGCATCCTACTAAACACAGAGTTGTCTGAAGCCATAGAAATCATGAGACAGGCTGAAATGCCATGGCAAGGGTAAGTCTTCAGTTTAAGTACCTTTATCACAGTATAAGACTGTTTATGGGATGCCACTTCTCAGCTGCTGGTTTCTCATGTTTTATATTTAAGTTTGTGTTGCTACAACATAAACACATGAAATAAGCACAAAGGGAGAGGTTATTTTGATAGGAGAATTATATGCAAGTCGTTTCATGGAGACAAAATGAAATCAAACTTTGTTATTATTTCCTGTCTTTGAGCATAAATAACGACAGTGTTTTAAAGACTGATGGACTTCCGAATGAATTATAACAAAAGTATTTGTCATCTTTGAATTGTGCAAGAGTCCCTTTGAAAACTGTCCAGAGAGTACAGGAAAAGTTTATACTTTTGCAGAGTGGGCCCTAAGACTCAGAGAAGGCTGTGTTAGGCCCTTGTCTCCAATTTTCTGCCCTGATTAATTACAAAGACTGTTAATTGTGTGTTGATGTTAGTTAAAAGCATTTGGTATTTTTGCCTGGTCATTATGTCAGAATTAAAAAGTTTCTGTGTAAAGGTTAGGTCAAAGGAAGTATTACAGTTTTCCCAAATTCTTTTTTGTTAGATAGGCATTTTAAAATATATATATTTAAAAAAACATATATATATATATATTTAAAACAAACCACTGCTGTCATATATTTAATGTTTATTTAATCAAAACACTCAGAGGAAGTGGTAGTTTTAACTGTCTGTAGTCTATGGTACTTCAACTATATAGTTTGTAAACATATCAAAGGTCTGATTTTCAACATCATGTCTAACTTGAATGTACAGTTACTACAATTGTACATACAAATTAGAGCCTATCCTGCTGCTTACCTTTCTCCATAAGTAGTCCCACTGACATTATTGCACACAGCTTTCCAGATATGATCTAACAGATCCCCTACACAGTGACAGTGTCAATACCTGATTTTATAATCTGACCCTTTACTAGGCAGCTCTATATCTTGTTTGCCTTTCCCCCCCGCCATACCTGTAGTTCTGCAGTAAACAGATGGTTTGATGTTTATTCCACGGGTCTCCCACATCTGTGTGTTCCCTCTTAGCACATGGTCCCAGACCACAAGAGTTACCTTGTGTTTTCAATGCTGAATGGCATTTGTCCCATTCCAGCTTAATTCTCTAAATAATTCAAACCCTTTTGAACATCCATAGATTGTTCCTCCTTATTTGTTTTGCCTCCAAATTTAGGGTCTGATCTAATGTCAGTTGAAGTCAGTGGGAATCTTTTCAATAAGCATTGGCTTAAGCCCTGAGTCTGTTTGTATAACTTGGAGATTTGGGGCCAAATTGTCTGTTGGTGTTAGTTGGTACAGCTCCATTGGAGCACCATCGATTTACATGAGCAGAAAATTTGGCTCCTCGTTTTCAAACCTTCCTACTAACTGTGTGTGTGTTTGTATAACGGAAAGGAACTAAGGTCTTAAAACTGACATTTCTGAGCTTAATAGCCATTTTCTAACATGACAGTCTGACAGTAAAGCTAATTCTAGGCATAAATAACTTAACCCTAGAATGTTTCATAAATCCATACAGGCTGTCTGTTTTGTATGACTGAATCCAGACTCCCATGTGGTGGATTATTTCTGGGTGAATATCTTCAACTATTGATGGTGATTGCTCCAAGAAAAACGTTAAGATTAAGTGTTCAGCTGAATAATCAGGTTAGCTCTCTTTCGCTCGCTTGCAAAAAAAAATCTGCGGTAGTGCTTTGCATCCCTGGGACTCTATTCAGCCATTCAACAGCCATTCAACATGCTCCTCCCATGCACTCCCTTCCCCCTCCAACTCTTGCTTGTATGCATCTGGTTTGCTTCTCCCAGCCTCCCTGGTGCCCCCTACTCAACCTGTTTCTGCCACGAGCCAGGGACCACGCTCCTTGTTGGGCTCCCGCTCTGCACCCTGCACACAGTGTTGATGCCATTAGAAGCCTCAAGCTGTTTTCTCAGAATTCCACATTGAGCTGGTTGGTATGTGGGGGAACATGTCTTGCCCCTAGCACCTGCAAAGGAAAATGTTCATTGAGTCACAGTGGGGACGATAACCTGTGGAAGTTCAGATGAAAGGGGACTAAAGTGCTGGGCTCCTGTCTGCCAGGGCACCCTGCCCCAAACATTAATGGAGTGCTCTTTGTCTGACTGTAAATAGTTTAAGTGCCAGTAGGTGGTGATCAAACTATGTAGCAGGGTTCCTGGGACATATAGGACCAGTAAAAGTTGTTGCATACTGTAATTGACTTCTTCTGACAGCGATGAGCACCAAGGGCGCATGTTTCAACCTAACCCAAGATATGGCACTAACCGCTGAAGTTTGACACCTACCTACTTGCTAGCTGACAGCAGATCTGGAAAATCCTCCCACAGCGAGGCCAGAAATAGTCAGATCTAAACAGCAGAACAGAATTTAAATGAGAACCCCTGCCTGCCTCATGTGCAGAGATCAACAGACAAAGTGTGTGTTCTTTTTCTGGGGTAGTATATAGAAGCATAAAGGAAATATAATCACTAGGTAATACAGCAAAGTAAATATAATATGAATTCTGTTCATATGGCTTACACTTACTGCAAGGATCCCATAGCATTTAAATTGGATCTCTTATTATTCCATTTTAAATCATTGCTAGCAAGAGGAGCAACCCAGAAGAGCTACATTTCTTATTCTTTTAAAGGCATTATTGAGTATTATCTAAACCCAAGCTAAACTGAGACTTAGTACTTTGTCTGAAGCCTCTTGATCTAAAGACCTTTGTACTAAAATTTGCTGAGCGTCACTTAGCAGTTTTTAAAAAGTACCAAACTAAAGTAGGATAACTTTTTTTAAAAAAAACCACTTAAGACAAAAGACTTCTTTGTTTTAAAGTAAGCCATGTTAATTGAATAAAAGGATTTGGATTATATTTCATGTCTCACCAAGGTGCAGATAATGGAATTCTGTTTCTTCAATTCCAAATGTATGTCCCTCAAAAAAAAGTGGTTTAAAAGCCAGGATTGTCTTTGACCACAGAAGACCTGAGCGTGTTTATATGGGATGGAAAAAAAATGCATATTTACCAGATAAATTGGAGCCCTCAGACCTCTAGAATTAAGGCATAGGAACATCCAATTTTGATAGAGAAAAGACTATACAGACTTGAATGCTAAATAAACTGTTGAAATATATAGTATAGACCAGCCTCAACCGGGATTATGTAACATAAAAGGACACATTTTCAAAAAGCCTCCATTAATTTATTAGTGTATCCATCTGAGAGTAAACTCCCCCTCCCCCCTCCAGCGCATTTCACCGATGGAGCATATTGAATAGCTAGGGTTGGATCTATCTATTAGCACACACCCATGCAGGCTTTCCAATGCTCATGTCAATGTAAGCATCCTCATGGAATTTGCCCAAAGGATATTAGTTCTCAAAACACTTTGCGCCATACGCACAAGCACTCTGCTTGTTGCAGCTGAATTGAAGGAGGAGGAGAAAAGTTGGCTTTAAGACATTATTGCTTTCCCCTAATCCTGGGGGCTGCTGGGCTCCTAAATGCTCCCCAGAGTAATCTGAAGCTTTAAGGGTGCTCCAAATTATGCCTAATTGTAATGACCCTCGAACATAGCCAGATGTATGCCACTCCCTGCCCCAGTCCTGATGTAATGGCATTGGAGGCATATTGGGGGAGGAAATGCGGTCAGAGGACTGCTAGGGCCAGGGATTGCTGGAGCACAGCCAGGGATCTGTCCATAATCCCTTTCCCCAGCACACCCCCATTCTGAGATGCTGAGACTGGGGGAAGGGAATGGCATGTTGCTGATTATACTGAGGGAACCCCCAACCAGCTGCATAAGCCCACTTTCAACCTGTTTTGCACCACCAGAGGTGGCCCCAGAGTACCCCCCCCCCAATATCAGTGTCCAACATGGAGTTAATGTGGTGATTAATGCTCCTGCCATCTCTGTCTGTGCAAATCTCCTAGCAATGCTCTGTTAACCGTGTGAGCTCACATCACCCCGCGAAAGCTGCAACCTTGTAGCATTGCACTGCTTGAAAATAAATGTCTTACACGAGCCGTGGCATAAAGAAGCAGGCTGAATAGCTTTATACAAAAGTTGTAATGAATTATAACTTGTGGCAGCTACCGTGTGATATTAATGTAATGGATGTTTAAGCAGAAATGCTAAATCTCACTGAAAATGTGACAGTAAAGAGACTCCAGTGCTTATTGCTGTTTAATGGTTTTTCATATGTCCAAACAGCATATAATTCAAAGAAGGGATATAAATAGTTTTGGTTTGTGCTATTGCATTCTTATTTCCAGCACAGTCTATGATGGACCGTGCGTTTAACTGTTTAAGTGGAACTGGGAAACCTTTACTGACTGCTCAGGCAATTTATTTGCGAAGATAATATCAGTGATAATTTGACTTGCGGGCTGGATTGATGTGCACACTGATTAACTGGAGACACAGAAGTCACTCACTTCATGTTAGGGAGGCCTGTCTTTAACTATCTCCACAGGACTAAACATGAAGGGGCACAGACCGTCTTGCCCTTACAATACCAGGCACTGAAACTTTATCTTTGGTTTTGCAATCAGGCCATTGTTACTTACAAATTCATTGTAATAGGCACCTCATTCATGGAGAAAGGCACAGCAAAAATGATGGAAAATCCTTGTTCTCTGTCTTGTCTTTTATGTTGTTAAAAGCAAAGCAAAGTGAATTAAGTCTATAAAGTGAGCATGCCCAGGAACGCTGGTAGCCCTTATATTCCATTTTAATTATTAATTTGTTTTTCTTTTCTTCAGAACGCTCTTACTCAGAGTCTATTGAATGGATGATATCAAAGCTCTCTGGTAGTTAATGCAAAACCCGTTAATCCCCATCACTGGATTTTCAAAAGCACTCAGCATTGGCCTAGCTTCCTCCCTGTGATGTCAATGGGGGTTTTACCATTAACTGTACTGAGAAGCGATCACACTTTTACAATGTGCCATTGTGCAAGCCCTTATGGTATTCTCTCTCCTTTCTCTTCCAAAGGGCTGGTGGTACCTACTATGGAGGTAAAACGTGGCATTCCTATGTACTTTCTGGATTTTACCCATCAGTCTGTGCTTTCTGACAAACCGATCACTTCCACAGAACTTTATTTTCTGAAAATGAGGAGATCATTGATATCATTCATGTGTGATTGAATTGGCCCCTCCATATTTCAGTTTTATGTTCATTCTCCTTTCTTTGTGACCTATAAAAGCTGTGGAGATAAACGCTAATGACCATGAATACAGGACAATTGTGTTTGTTTTAACATTCTGATAAAATTGAACAAAGAAGAAAAATCTTCTCTAGCAAATTCATGTGGTAAAAGATATAAACCTTATTGTCATAAACATGGGTTCACTGAGTAAGTTCATCTTCTACTCTAGCCATATATCTTACCACTGTATAATAGAATCAGAGAAGACAGGCAGTGTTAATCACTTTCTGATGGTTGTTCTGTTCTGTGGCTTTGGCAAGTGAGAAAAGACAAGTTTCCATGCTTTTAAACTAAAGGAAATGTATTCTATGGGATAAAAACATCTTAGCTGAATGACTGTGTGTTATTCAAAATTAGAAATACATTTTAGTTTTGTGTTTGCAACAAGCAACATTAAAACGCAAATATACATTTCTGACATTGATTCAGCTATGCATATTTTCACTATGTCTGTCTGAGTTCTGACTAGACCTGGTGGAATACTGCAAGAAAAGACTTGTGAAAATTTATAGCTTTTTGAAAGAAATTCCCCGTGACTTTGTTAGGCCCCCTTTTGTGTCTGCATTCTGCCATTATTCAAAAGGTACGTCTACACTACAGTCTGAGGTGTGATTGTGTAACACTGACAGATCCCAGGCGTCAGCATGCGGGATCAAACTTGGGATCTCTGAAGTTTAGTGTATGAGCCTTTTCTGCATGAGCTAAAAGCCACATGGCTCTTAGCTAAGGCTATAGCAAACTCATTAATCTCTAGATGGTCTAGGTGCCACTAGAGGGGGACAGAGCACCACATCAAGCAGGCATGGGTTACAATTGCATCTTGAGCAGACATATCCATGCTAGTTTTAATCCAGTTAGTATGGCTAAAAATAGCAGTGTAGATAAGGTGGCAGGGGTTTTAGTGATGGCAGTATGAGCATATAGCAGATCCAAGTACCTAGTTCTATTGCTAAAGGCTGCACAGCCACATCTACACTATTTTTAGCCATGCTAGTGCAGGTGAAGCTGGGAAGTGTATCTCTACCCAAGCTGCAATCACACCTCATATGGCAGTGTAGACATAACCTAAGTTAAATTGCTAGCAGGAATGTTTGTCAAAATGCTGATTTTAAGCAAATATTGTAGAACATTTGTGTAAAGTGAATCTTGAATTTTTAATCATGAGTATTCATACCAAAAACCTGATTCTAAGAGTTAAGCTTGCCAAGAAACAGTAACATGCCATTTGACCTGTGTGTCCAGTCAAATTGGCTGCAGCATCAGATACTCACAACAAACTGTTAACAGTCCACACAGAATTATTCATTCAATACTTTAAAAGAAGCAAATAATAATTCTTATCTCTTATTAGATTAATCTCTAATCCTGATGTTGGCATTCTCACCTATCCAGCTTCTCACTCACTCCCATACACTGAAATAATGCACAGCAATTTTATGCATGGTTCTATGTCCTTAACATAGACACCTTAATACACACTGCCAGTCCCTTTAAATATTTGTTTAATTATGGTAGCCATTTTAAAATGCTTTAAGTATCTGACTCTTTTTACGTGACAGATCATAAATAAAGTAATGCCCCTCTGTAGGGCAGATCTGGGATGATGTCATGTTCCCAGATAGACAAGTGTACCATGGGATGTAGTCCCAGCACACATCCCAGAGTTTGTCCTACTGAGGGCACGCATAGGGACTTGATTTTTCCATCTGGTTCAGTTTGAAAGTGGTATTTTTTGTCCTCTTCAGAGCATTGTTCCGAGACAAAGGAAAATATAAATGGGAACTTATGTGAGGAACAATTATATTTAATGTCACAGACAGCTTTTTTTGAGTGCTTAATCTACAAACTTCAAGATCACTTGGATAAATTCCTTCTTCTAGAATGTTATGTGCATATGTGTTATTGTGAAGTTCTCATAAGAATATAACATTTTTCCTTGCCCTGTTATTGAATATGCTGTATTCATTGCCTTTGTACTTTAAAATATATTTATTTTATGGCAAGGATTTAGATTTTTTTTTCATTTTTCTCCTTACATTTTGGAGTAAATTCTGCAGATCACCAATAGTGGAATCAGATATAGGGCCAAATCTAGCTAGCTTCACTCAGATGTGTACTTCCATTTAAAGTCAATGGGACTACTACATTGAAGCTAATGGTACTACTTGTGTGAATAAGGAGAGCTGGATTTTGCTGATATTTCGGAGAAGCTTCTTCTGTGACATCAACAACAAAGTGTTCCAATTATGCAAGCTCAACGCACATCTCCAGTTGTATTAAAGCTGTCCAAGTGTCAATAGAATTTTATTCAAATGCTGTCTCCAGTTGATCCTGCAAAATCTTCTAAATATCCACAATCCGCACCACACATTTAACTGATGATGTCAGTGAGATGAGAAAGCAGTCCACGATATTGATGTAAATTAGGAGTAACTCATGGAATTACACCAGTTTAAGCGGGATGAGAATCAGGCTCATAGTGTGGCTCTACCAATGAACATTAACTGGAACACTGTTGAGCAAAGACTACCAAACAGGTATGCAGGCACATTTGGTTCCTTTATAAATAAATTAAATAGATATATAATAATAAAATACCTAGGTGGGTGACTTTTCAGATGGAGTTAAACAGCCATTAGGGCTTAGATTGAGACAAAACAATTCATTACTTCTTGTGCTATGCTGTGTGGAACTCAGTTGAAATCTTAAATTGTGTGGAGAGGGTGAAAGGTATCACAAAGGACATTTTAACTTATAAGCATGTTATTTAAAAATGCTTGAATAACAAGAATATAGCAACAGGGATATACTACCAACCACCTGACCAGGATGTTGATGGTGACTGTGAAATGCTCAGGGAGATTAGAGAAGCTATAAAAATAAAAAAACTCAATAATAATGGGGGATTTCAACTATCCGCCTATTGACTGGGAACATGTCACCTCAGGATGGGATGCAGAGATAAAGTATCTTGACACTAAAAATGACTGTTTCTTGGAGCAGCTAGTCCTGGAACCCACAAGAGGAGAGGAAGTTCTTGATTTAGTACTAAGTGGAGCAAAGGATCTGGTCCAAGAGGTGAATATAGCTAAACCGCTCAGTAATAGCAGCCATAATATAATTAGATTTAACATCCGTGGGGGGGGATACCAAAGAAGCCCACCACAGTAGTATTTAATTTCAGAAAGAGGAACTATACAAAAATGAGGAAGCCAGTTAAACGGAAATTAAAAGGCACAGTCCCAAAAGTGAAATTCCTGCAATCTGCATAGAAACTTTTTAAAAACACTCTAATAGAGGCTCAAATTAAATGTATACCCCAAATTTAAAAAACAAAACAAAACAGTAAGACGACCAAAGAAGTACCACCGTGGCTCAATAAAGTGGTTAGAGGCAAAAAGGCATCCTTCAAAATTTGGATGTTAAATCCTATTGAGGAAAATAGAAAGGAGCATAAACTCTGGCAAATCAAGCGGAAAGGTATAATTAAGCAGACCAAAAAAGAATTTGAAGAGCAACTAGCCAAAAGTAACAGCAACATTTTTTAAGTACATCAGAAGCAGGAAGCCTGCAAAACAACCGGAGCCCCTGGATGACTGAGGCACTAAAGGAGCACTCAAGGAAGATAAGGTCATTGCAAAAAAAAAACTAAATGAATTTTTACATCAGTCTTCACTGCGGAGGATGTGAGGGAGATTCCCCCATCTGAGCCATTCTTTTTAGGTGACAAATCTGAGGAACTGTCCCCATTTTGAGGGGTCATTAGAGGAGGTTTTGGAACAAATTTGATAAATTAAACAATAATAAGTCACCAGGACGAGATGGCATTCACTCGGGATCTAAAGGAACTCAAATATGCAATTGCAGAACTACTAACTGTGGTATTTAGCCTATCATTTAAATCAGTTTCTCTACCAGATGACTGGAGGATAACTAAAGTGACACTAACTTTTTTAAAAGGCTCAAGAGTTGATCCCAGCAATTATAGGCTGGTCAGCCTAACTTCAGTACCAGGCAAATTTGTTGAAACTATAGTAAAGTAAAGAATGATCAGACACATAGATGGACATGATTTGTTGGAGAGTGCTAATATGGCTTCTGTAAAGGGAAATCATGCCTGACCAATCTATTAGAATTATTTGAGGGGTTCAACAAACAGGTGAACAAAAGTGACACAGTGGATATAATGTACTTAGACTTTCAGAAAGCCTTTGACAAGGTCCCTCACCAAAGGCTCTTAAGCAAAGTGGGTAGTCATGGGATAAGAGGGAAGGTCCTCTCATGGATCAATAACTGGTTAAAAGATAGGAAAAAAGGTAGGAATAAATGGTCAGCTTTCAGAATGGAGACAGGTAAATAGTGGGATCCCCCAGGGGTCTGTACTGGGACCAGTGCTGTTCAACATATTCATAAATGATCTGGAAAAGGGGATAAACAGTGAGGTGGCAATATTTGTAATTGACACAAAATTATTCAAGATAGTTAAGTCCAAAGCAGACTGCACAGGGTTACAAAGGGATCTCACAAAACTGGGTGACTGAGCAACAAAATGGCAGATGAAATTCAATTGATAAATGCACAGTAATGAACATTGGAAAACATAATCCCAACTATACATATAAAATGATGAGGCCTAAATTAGCTGTTACCGCTCAAGAAAGAGATCTTGGAGTCATTGTGGATAGTTCTCTGAAAACATCCACTCAATGTGCAGTGGTAGTCAGAAAAACTAACAGAATACTAGGAACCAATAGGAAAGTGAAGATAACAAGACGGAAAATAAGCTTTCTAGAATCACCCCTCCTTTCTGTGCCAATTTCCTCTCCCTTCCTTAGTCCCTAATTAAAAATGTCCCTAATCTCACATGTCATATCTTTAAAAATAAAGATAACATTTTTCATCCTTGAAGATACTGAAAGCATCCATATTTCTGCACCAAACTAAAAATGGCCTGATATTCAGAGGTGCTGATGACTCTAATCCCAAATGAATATCACCACCAAGAAATTTTTAATCTCAAATCATTTATTTGTATAAAGGTTAGAGTTTATTGAATTAAACTACTGTATCTGGGGATATGGGGATATTTTTCTTTTGAATTGTATTTACATTTGATCACACTAAAAGTAACATTGGAGGGCCACATTGATAAGGCCCTACCCTATACCAGGCAGAGTATGTGGAAATGCTGTTACTGACTTCAGAAGCAGCAGGACTAGACTCAATTTGTCATTAATGTAGTGGGAGCACAGGGTAGTTAATTGCTGCTGTAATAAATGCACACAGAAAGCTATGTAGTGGCTCTAGTGGAATTTATGCTTCTTTTGGCATGTTCTACCATTGCAGGCAACCAAATTAGGACCCGCTTTCAACAACCAATGGCTTTATGTCTACTGTGTTGATGCAAAGCCATTCAGAAGCCAAACAAAGCTTGTACAATATGTGATATTTATAGATTTCTTCTGTCTGACAAGATCTATTAAAATATCAAATGAATGTTCAGGAATATGAATCTGCTATATTAAAAATATATTTAAAACACATTTAGCCAAAGTAGTTTAATGAAACAAATGAGGTAATTTTTTCTATACATGTGGCATTTTCTAATTTACAGTATGAAAATATGACTTTGATAAGATTTGGGTCTCAAAAGGAAAATCAGAATGTGGCTTTCTACACTTCTGTTTATTTGCAGAATAAACCACATTTTAGGAAATCTCAGTTTTCTAAAAAAAAAATAACCTGTGTTTTAATAAATGCCAAGATAAAATAGATATATGTTCAGCCCCATGACAAAACATTATACTTTAAACCAAATAATCCAAAATCTAAACAGCATACACTTAATTAAATAAAAGTAGTCTACATTCTAAAAGAAAAAGTATGCTATACACTAAAGATTTATTTTAAAATTATATGCTCTGTTCTATAAGTCATCTTCCATCTAGTGTCACGTTGGTACATTCATTTTTCCTTTAAGGGAATGTAATTTATCATTCATTCATTTGTATTCATTATCCCTCAAACTCCTTTCCGCAACATTGTAATATTTACAGACAACCCATAACTACTGAAGCTAGGTTATAGAACTCTAAAAGGGGATTGGACATAATAAAAGAAAAATGATCTATACTAGAACGTATGTGCTATATTTGAAAGCATTGGAATATGTGGAAATTGGATAGCAGGAGGGGTATGTCAAGCTGATTCCGTTCTTGCTTTGAACAATTTAAAGGTGTTTTCTGGTCCCCATATTAATAAACAAGGTCTCTTCATAGACAGACTGGATCTCCCAGAGACTCTGTAAATTAAATACTCTGGAAGAAATCTTTCCAGATCAAGCAAGCCTCTGGAAAGTCTCCCTTCTTTTTTAGCAGTGGAGAAAGTGTATTTACCCAGTAGTTCTAGCTAACATTTTCTAGAAGAGCTTTTATGAGGTACAATAATATGGGATAATTGCTTGGCATTGCTGATGCAGACACAAAGCCTACTTCTCAACAGAGCTCATTAAAGCATTAATTGTGAATAACCATTATGAATTTAGGCCTTATCTTTGCTCATGAATCATCAGTACAGTGATTCTGATTGCTTCAGTTGTATTTGTTATTTATAAAAGTATTCACCAAATAATTGGAAGAATGATTTTTAGGGCAAGATATTCAGCTAGTGTAAATGGGTACAGTGCTAATGGAGTGGATGGAACTATGGCAATTTCCACTAGCTGAGCCCCTGGCCCATGGACTCCAGGTTGTCTTGTGAAGACATCTGTGACCTGTTCACTTCAACTGTTCACTATTTGTGTTGTGTGGTTAGTCACCAATAGTAAGTAAAATGGTATCTCTGCAACCTGATTGGATGATGGGAACTTTTCAAAAAGGTGAATAATGAATAGAAAACATATCAGGAGGGATTGGACCCTTACTCTTTAGGCCTGATCCTGCCCCCATTGAAATCAGTGGAAAAAATCTCTCATTGTGAGAGGAGGATATGGCCCTTACTATATTGCTCCATGACACCATTCTGTACTGTTATCCTATGCCAGGGGTACCCAACCGTCAGCCCGCGGGCTATATACTGCCCACCAGAGGATTTCATAATGCTGGGGGTGTGATTCAACACAATATACCAATGGCTGATTCATTAGCATTTTGTTGTCATGTTGATATCATTTTACTTTACTCTCGTGTGTAAATAGACAATATTGTACATAGAAACAATTTATCTAAATATGTACAAAACAAGCTGAAGTTAAAATAGCAATCAATACAGATGACTTTACAACCTTATTAAAATATGTTGAATCTCTTTGGCCCACACAAGGTTGTGCTTTGGTTTATGTGGCCCTCCTGTGTAATATGGTTAGGTACCACTGCCGTACACTATAGTTATCGGACTTATGTGAACCTTATTAAAAGAACAGCATAACCATGTGACCCTCTGTACATCTTGGACCTGATAGTGTTTGGCTCTTCATGGATACACAAGGGTCAAAGTTAGGAAAGGACCCCCCTCACACACACTCCTTAACCCATAACTGAGGGGCCACCTATAATAAAGTCAGGGAAGCATGAGATAAGATGATAAGGGTGAATCAGGCCTAGTGCAGTGAAGAGTGGACAGTACACCCCTCCTCATTAAAAATTCCCAAAGCCTGCAAAGTCATCTCGAAGAAAGTGGCAATAGCAGGACTGGGAAACTTTCAGTGCCAGAGAACTGCCGAGAAAGCATTCTAAATATAAGATAATGCAAATTATCAGTGGACTGTACCCTCTATTTTAAAAAATCATTTGTATCCTTTTGATTCCCCAAACGATAAAATAAAGCAAGCAACTTTATAAGGGAGAGCCCAACAGCACAAAAAAACCTTTACAGGCTAAAAGAAATTTTAGAAAGCATATTAACAGGTACAACTCTTCAGACTAGGATTGGTGCCCATATGCCACTTGTTTCTTCTGTTTGCAGTCTTTGGCAAACTTTGTATTTATGTCTCTTTACTAGCTATGTTATACTTCAAGTTTAGCAGAGGTTTGTTTTATGAATGTGTTTTAAATTAGTACAGTGTGAGCTCTAAAACATCTGAAACCAAATTAAGCTAACAAGGTCCTAGGAAAAAAATGAAATCCTTTTTTAGTTCAAGTTAAATATTTCACTATTTTTATATGTTGGGTATAGTACTTGGTAGAAAAGAGCATTTTCTATATATATGAGACATGCTAAAAGGTTTGGCAAAAGCTTGTACTGAAGCTGATGCGTGAACTATTATGAATGGAAATCTCTGGTGTATACGGGGGGAAGGAGGGCAAAATCCCAGTCTTGTATTGACCATATGATAGCTTTGTATGAAAAGCATGTTATAACTGAAAGTGTGATCATTAGATGTACTGAGCTCCTGTTACTCCCAGTGAAGTCAATGGAATTTGTGGGTGCGTCTTTCAGATTCGTGCCCAAAGGCTGCATTTCTGTCAGAAAGTATAATGACTCCCTCAGTCCCTGATCCTGCAAATGTGCATGTGATAATTTTTCAGAACATGAGTAGTCAATGTACATGTATGACAGTCACTCTCTTGGCTCACACGCCAGGGATTAAACAAGGGGCATCTTGAGCTGAAAGCATGATCTGCAACAGTTTGAGTTAATGAGATAAGGCTCTGTAGTATTTCATATCCCCCACAGATTGGCACAGAGGGGGAACTGTAACATACACTTGCCAGTGGGTTGCCCGTGCATTATAGTTAAACATTTATGTGATGAACTGGGCAATATCCGTATTATTTTTATGAATATGGCACATGTTTCTGTGTGTTTGTTTATGCTGGATTACTCGCTATGGAGTTAGATCAAAAGGGGTTGTTAGAGGAACCAAGCAGAAAAAAATAAAACAGTGGTCTAGATAAGGAATTTCTCATCAAGCACTCAAACACATAAGCCAGGTTTATAGCCATGATGAGGCATCTCCTTCATCCCAACCCCAGTGGTTTAGCTGTTTTGCCAAGGCTGAGAAGAGACAGATCAAAAGAAACACTCAGCCATTTAATTAGAGGACCCCCAGGGCCTGGAAAAAGGTGAAGGTTGAGGGAGTGGAGGAGGCTATCCTGAGAGTGTCCGTGAAAGCTTTTATGGGGGGAGGGATAGCTCAGGGGTTTGAGCATTGGCCTGCTAAACCCAGGGTTGTGAGTTCAATCCTTACAGGGCCATTCAGGGATCTGGGGCAAAAATTGGGGATTGGTCCTGCTTTGAGCAGGGGGTTGGACTAGATGACCTCCTGAGGTCCCTTCCACCCTGATATTCTATGATTCTAACAGGTTGGCCAGGGAACACCCACAGACAGAGGGAACGTGCTGGGAGCAGGACAGTCTACTTTCTCCCAGCCAGAGATGGAGATGGTTAATCTGTGTTTGGTAACTAAGTAGGGGAACAGATACTCTGTCCCTCAGTGGCTGGACCTTGTGGTTCTGCCCAGAGAGAAGTGAAGGAAGCCAGGCATTTCACCTAAGGGGTCTACCTGAGACGGTCTAAAGGTGTCCAAAACACTGCTTGCCCTGTAACCACGACAGCTTGCATAACTGCTTGCGGGACCAGAGCCTTGGCTTGGTGTCAGCTGAGCTACATGAAAGGTCACAATGGACCTCAAAATCATAGAAAGCACTCCCAGTAATCAGGTTCGTGACAGATGCCGAACACACTAAAATGGCTTGCTGATATCCATAACACTTTCAAGCAAATCTGAGCCAGTTCACACTTCTGCATTAAAATCAGGCTAAATTCACAAGGGTTTATGGTTTTCACATAAAAGTAGATGAAACTCATTGAGTTTGACGTTGAGATTTTGCATTGGTTCTAAAGCATTTTTCTAAAAATAATATATAAAAGCTGGTCAGATCCCTCTAAAATACAACTGTACTGTTTGAAAAAATATTTTTTTCAATTTCCTATGTATATAAGCTTCTTTCAAATATAATTAAACTACAAATCAAATTACGTAGCTATAGCTTAATCTTTTGTGGTTATAAATATAAAAAATCAAGTCAAAGAAAGCATCGGTTATAGTTTGTGGATGGCAAAATATATGGCTATACTTCTGATATAATATAGGTATCTTCACTGAGGTCCCTTTTACGAGGTCTAATCCTTATCGACTTTCTACTCTAAACTTGTCTTCCTTTGTGGGAGTCAAGTTGTCTGATGTCTGAATTCTTTGACAAAACTACACAAGAAATAGGTGATACAAATTTAATGTGTGATAGAAATATGATTTGTGCTTTTCCTGAGACTCACAAGTATGTTAATCCACAGACCCAAAAAGAAACCTCATTTCTTTAATGGATTTGTGGTATTCTAACCATTTTCTACCCAAACCACAATCTAGAATCTCATCCTGTACAGTTGCCAATGTCATGCAAACAGATCAGGGAAGCATTAGGATTCTGATGGTGAAACTAGTCATAACAATGCTGTGATGGTTAACGTTTTCAAACTTGGCAAAGAGTCCAGCGGCACCTTATAGACTAACAGATGTATTGGAGCATAAGCTTTCGTGGGTGAATACCCACTTCGTCAGATGCAGGTAGTGGAAATTTCCAGAGGCAGGTATAAATATGCAAGCAAGAATCAGGCTAGGGATAATGAGGTTAGTTCAATCAGGGAGGATGAGGCCCTCTTCTAGCAGTTGAGGTGTGAACACCAAGGGAGGAGAAACTGCTTTTGTAGTTGGCTAGCCAGTCACAGTCTTTGCTTAATCCTGAGCTGATGGTGTCAAATGTTCAAATGAACTGAAGCTCGGCAGTTTCTCTTTGAAGTCTGGTCCTGAAGATTTTTTGCTGCAGGATGGCTACCTTTAAACCTGCTATTGGGTATCCTACAGGTTTTTGGATATTGCCATTTCTAATGTCTGATTTGTGTCCATTTATCCTTTTACGTAGAGACTGTCCAGTTTAGCCGATGTACATTTGATTTTCAAACTTGAGAGTCCATATTTAGGTACTTGAATGCTGGGCTCATTTGCAGAGGTGGCGAGCTCCCAAAGGTCAGCACTTTGGTCTAAACTGGGAATTAAAATGGTCCCTAAATCATTTCAGAATCTAGATTAAAGCCCATGTTAGATTTCTTGCTGGATGGGGAATGGAGATGACACCTTTTATTTAGCAATGAGAACTTTAACATTAAGGAATTGATATTAAAGCTTTAACATTAAGGAATTGATATTATTCTAATGAACCAACCATGCATTGGCTCCTTTTGCCAATAACATAAAAGTCTTCTCACTTTATAACTACAATGGGTAACATATGCCATATGTAAAAAGTTTAGTAAGAAGGTGTTTTATCTTTTCTGGCTTATTCAGTGGATTTCCCTCCTGCCCCCACAGACTCATCTGCTTTCTGTTCCCCTCATTGTATGCAATTTGTCAACTTTAAAAAAAAAATTAGCCACCAGTTAGGGTCTTTGCAAATACTTTGGCTCACTGATACAGAATATCTGGTATTTATTACATTAGGAAATTTAAAATGACTTTAATTTGATTTTAATTTAATGCAGTAATACTGTACTGCAATAGACTTCTATGAATTGTGACTATAAGCTATCTCTAAATACATGCTCATTTTTGGGACAGAAACTTGCTTTTAAATCAATTTTGCCATTAAAAATAATATTTTTATAAGAATGTATGTTTATGGTGTGCATTTGAAAGCAATTATAAACTAAAACATAACTGAAACAGTAGTGGATGGAAATGGAAACAGATTTTAAGTGCCCCGTGGCAATTAATGACATGACATAGGCTGATATATTTGAATGCTAAAATAAGAGCTTTGTATGAATCATAAGTTAAACAGAAACCACAGAAAGAGAGAGGAGAATGGTCATATTTTGGCTTTAAGACCCCCCCAGCAGATAAAGTCTTTGTTATCTACATGTCAGCTAAATTACAGTCATTATAAATTTAACATTATATATTGGATGTGAATGTTCCCATGTATGTAGACAATACTTACAAGAAAGTTAGCAGCAAGTGTGTTTTGGTCTGGTATTGGTTGTGAAAGGTTCAGAGGCCGGTGGGGAATGTTAAAGTTCACAGAGCATATTCGCTCTGGGTTACATGTCTATTAGGGCCTATTCCAAAGCCCAGTGAAGTCAACTAATATAGACCTCACCACAGTTCTCTGTGCCTGTGCCCTATGGGCTGGACTATTGCAGTATGTTGTATTTTTGGGCAATGCTAGAAGACCACCAGGAGGCAGAGCACAGAAGGCTCCTGACTTGAGCCACACTGAGCTCACTGCTTCTACTGTTGGCACTAATTTCCTGCATTTTGGAGCAGAATTCAAGGTTTTGGTGTTGTTCTGAAAGCTTTGTATTATGCTTTTACCTGTTTCCTCTCATGACATTTGAGATCAGTTGAGATGCTCCTGCTAACATCCATAAGATTCGCCCATTTGAGTGGCAGAGCATTTTCTGGGTAAGGTACTCATCTCTCATACATACCTGCTTTCTCAGATCATCAAAGCCTAACTTTTCTGGTGGTCCTGAAATGATGCAGAGCCAGTCTCTCCTCAGTCTTTGCCCAGTGCAGATGAGCTAATATGTTTCAAGGAACATTTGGGTAATTAGTTGGGAATGTTATGTGTATTCCGTATTGCAAATTCAGGGCTTGTGCTTTGACGAAGCCAATTGCTGGCAACATGTTGCTGCATTTCAACTATGTTTATTGATGTAAATGCACATAGAGGCTTAGGCAATGCCTCTAGAATTCAAAATAAAAAGGAATTATTTTATTTTATTTTTATGTTTGCTTTGAATCTCAGAACCCAACCCCACAATCACTTACTATTGAGCGTAGTGCACACTACAATCAACAGCCCCCATGAAGTTAATAGTGCCACTGGCAATAATAAGAACTACACTTTGTAGTAAGCTTTTTGCAGGATTGCACCCTCATTCGGTAGCTTAAAACATGATAGTATTTAGCCAAATTCCTCTTAAAAACCTATTTTCCAAGATATAGTGAACAAGTTCACTGAATTGGGATAATAAACAACAAAAAGCATCTGAATGATTTTAAATCATGCCTCGAGCAGCACCTCCACTAGTCTCCATGATTGGAAATAAAATGACCCTTCTGCATACTCTTCCGTATTCTCCTCCTCACTTTGAGAGAGAGAAATCTGGTAGTTAGGAAAATTCACGGTGAGGGTTGTGGGTCTGCAGGATTCTCTCTTGATAGCAGATGTTTCCTTAGGCTTTAAAATCTAACAAAAAACGTATGGGCTTTGCCTGCAGGATTTTGAACAATATGCCAATAAGCTAATGTAAAGGTCCCTCCTTTCTTTGTAACCTTCCTCTGTCTGACTTGAAGTTATTAAGGACCTGTATAATAATTGTATAACAAAGGTGTGGGTAGGTGATGATTGTACATGGTCTATTTCTATATGTAGTGGAGTTAAATAAGGGGATCCCTTATCTCCTATTTTATTTAATATTGCTATGGATCTAGTGTGGTTAGGCTTAAAAACTGACATACTCAGAGCCCTAAGTTCAAGTTCCTTCTTCCCAAAAAACGTCTTCTATACCTAAGGCGAATCACTTAGCCTCTCTGTGTCAAAGTTCCCTTTCTGCAAAAAGGGGATAAAAGCACTGCCCTAACTCACAGCGGTTGTAAATACATTCAGGATAGTTTTCAGAGTGGTAGCCGTGTTAGTCTGTATCATTAAAAACAATGAGGAGTCCTTGTGGCACCTTAGAGACTAACACATTTATTTGGGTGTAAGCTTTTGTAGGCTATAACACACTTCATCAGATGCATGGAGTAAAAAATACAGTAAGCAGTATAAATATTACAGCACATGAAAAGATGGGAGTTGCCTTACCAAGTGGGGGGGTCAGTGTTAACGAGACCAATTCAATTAAGGTGGAAGTGGCCTATTCTCAACAGTTAAGAAGGGGTGAAAATCAAGAGAGGGAAAATTACTTTTGTACTGTTAAAGAGGCCAATGCAATCAAGGTGGATGTCGCCCATTTCCAACAGTTGACAAGAAGGTGTGAGTATCAGCAGAGGAACCTTCTTGTCAACTGTTGGAAATGGGCGATGTCTACCTTAATTGAATTGTCCTCGTTAGCACTTACCCCCCACTTGGTAAGGCAACGCCCATCTTTTCATGTGCTGTAATATTTATACTGCTTTCTGTATTTTTCACTCCATGCATCTGATGAAGTGGGTTTTAGCCCACGAAAGCTTATGCCCAAGGACTCCTCATTGTTTTTATTCAGGATAGTGAGGTGCTTAGATACCACAGTAATGCAGGCTACATGCAATAGATAGACCTTATATTCTTTGTTTAATTTAGACTGCATATTCATCAGGGCAGGGGCAGTGCCTTTTATCATTTTGTAAAGTGTGATGCAAGTATATGGTGCTACATACATTTTTGTTATTAGTAATGAGGGATACTTTTAGATGAAATTTGATTTTCCTGGCAGAGAGTTGTAATTTCAAGGATATTGCATTCTTCTACAGCATTTGCAGACTTAGTGTGCTAGGAAAGGGAATATCCCATCAGGGAGGGGGAAGTCGGAATGGTT
Organism: Lepidochelys olivacea; assembly: GCF_965140295.1. NCBI lineage: Eukaryota > Metazoa > Chordata > Testudines > Cheloniidae > Lepidochelys > Lepidochelys olivacea. Next base: position 30,012,899 of record NC_140422.1, read on the forward strand.
TTGGTTCTGACTCAGTTTGGATGAGAAAGTAAGAAAATGGCAGAAATAAATGAGTTCACTAAAAGCAGGAGATGGTTTGATTAGCCAGGCTCCTGAAGACCCTTTGTTTCCACAGTCTAGGAAGGTAATCTCCATTCCCCAGTGAAAAGTAAAGAATGCCACTCTTTGGGCCTCAGATTTCTGCATTAGGCATGCTGGGCTGCCCCTTACTTTTGGAATGGAAGCTGTGGGCCAGAGCCTTGAACAGTTTAAAATCAGCATCATCCCACTGTTTTCAATGCGAGCTTCCACCATCTGCAGATCCACATACCTACTTTAGGATTTATTCTGCCACCTATCATCATAGTATCTGAGCACCTTCCATGCAAAATCAATAGCAAAGTCCCTAGTAAGCATCAAGGAGTCTCTGGCATTTCTCCCTTTTCATGGTCTGCTATGGTAGGAGTTTTCATTTTTGTTGGGTTTTTTTAGATTTTTATTGATTTCCTCATATTGTTGGCCCTGTATCTGTTTAGTGCCATAACTTGCTTGTGTTTAGGCTCAAATATAAGATATGCAAGACTGGATGACTCTAGTCATCTCCTGCTCCTTTTTATTTCTCCCATTCTCTGCCCCCCCCCAAAAAAAGAACACATAAATTCATACACCCCTTTTCAAAGGTGGACAGAAAGAAGTATTTTGACTTCTTGATTTAGAGTCTAATAGTGCTTCCTAATTATGTTCAGCACCAACTAGATATAGGCCTTAGATGAAATTGTGTTGAAAGGTATCAGGTCCACAGAACATAATATTTGCCATACATCTGGCAGCCAACAATAATGCAATATGGAATTAATCTATAAATCTGTTATAATTAAACTTAAGAATTCAACAGGCCAGTGTGATCTAGGGTTGCATAAGCAGAGGTATGTCATGGATCGCAGAGCTAATATGCCCCTTCCATGGGATTTTGAAGATGGGCCTTTTAGTCTTGTTTGTCCTCAGGCATGCAATAAATAAATGATGTACATGATCTGCATTTCTCCCTGTGGTCCCACCATTCTGAAGCTTGGTGCCACGTAAAAGAAAAACATCTAGAAATTGTCTTTCAGGGCCTGTTGACTTTATCCTGAATAAGCTAGTTCATAAGATGAACACAGTTTGAACACAGCCCATGCAGATGTGCACAATAAAATAGTAAAACAATGGCAAATTAGAAACATAGCTGGAGACTCATCAAATCATCTTTCACTGCCAATATATATATATATATATATATATATGAACAGCTACAGACAGTTCTTTAATGGAGAATGTGAAAGTAAACATATCTGCACTATCTCATGAATCATGTTCTCCTTTCCAATAGCTTCAGACATATCTTTCCTCAGTGCATTTTGATTGATAGACAAGAAAATTCATAATGTTTACATACCAACAGAAAGCTGGCATAACCATTCATCACAAAGATCCTAAACTGTATTTAATTAATCTTTCTCTCTCAGACCCACTCCCTACAAATCAAATCTGTCTTGACAGTATTATCAACCAACACTGCCCTAATTTTGCATATTGGGTATTGGAGCCTCTCAGTAAACTGCTCACAATCAACCCATAAAGTGAAAGAGGAACCCCTTAAAATGTTTGCTCTAGAAAATTGGAAATTGCAATCTGCTTGCTGACTTTCCACCAACAAGGGATGAACGTTGCCAGGTAAATGATTCACCACAAATTATTTCCCCAGCTCTAATAATGAAGATATAGAATTTTTCTTCCCTTCTTATAAACTACAGAACAAAGTCCTGATCATGCAAGAGTCCACAGGTTGTAGATGACGTGTGAGCTAATGTAGCATGGGGGAACTGGCTTTTGATAACAACAGGGATGGCTCTGTGGCCTGGGAAGACTTGAGAGGAACTTATGTCAGTGCAGAACAAACAAAAACTGACTAAAGAATCACAGTGGCATTTGTCATGTGCTCTTGTTTACAAAGCAAGGCCTCAGCTCCCATACTTAATTTACACTTGCATCAGGCCCAGAGTATTACATGCACCATTTTGGAATTCCAAGGCAGTCTAGTCATTTAGCACACAAAACCACACCTGTTTTATAGAAATCTAGGGCTGGAAGGGGCCTTGAGAGGTCAAGTCCAGCCCTCTGCACTGAGGCAGGACCAAATAAACCTAGACCATCCCTGACAGTGTTTGTCCAAACTGTTGTTAACCTCCCATGATGGGGATTCTGCAACCTCCCTTGGAAGCATGTTCCAGAACTTATCTACCCTTATAGTAAAAAAATTTGTCCTAATATCTAACATAAATCTCCCTTGCTGCAGATTTAGCCCATTACTTCTTGTCCTGCATTCAGGGGACATGGAGAATAACTGATGACCATCCCCTTTATAACAGCCCTTGAAATATTGGAAGACTTCAAAAGACCCTCAGTCTTCTTTTTTCAAGACTAAACATGCCCAATTCTTTCACCCTTTCATGGGTCAGGTTTTCTAAACCTTTTACCATTTTTGTTGCTCTCTTCTAGACTCTCCAATTTGTCCACATCTTTATTAAAGTGGACACAGTACTCCAGCTCAGGTCTCTCTAATGTTGTGTTGAGCAGGACAATTATCACCCATGTCTGACATATGGAACTCCTGTTAATACATCCTAGAAATATTAGCTATTTTTCTCCTTTTCCTTTCCTTAGAATCATGAAATCTATCATTTCATGATCACGTTCATCCAAATTGCCTTCCACCTTCAGATTCACAACTATTCCTCCCTGTTGGTCAGCATCAATTCTAAAATGGCTGCCCCCCTGGTTACCTCTTACAAACAAAAAGTTATTCCCAGTACATTCCAAGAACTTAGTGGAAATTTAGCGTTTTGCCATATTACTTTTCCAACAGATATCTGAGTGATTAAAGTCACCGTTATTACGAGGTCTTGTGTTTTGGACATTTCTGTTGTTATTTGTTCTAGAAATTCCTCATCCACCTCCTCTTCCTTATTTGGTGGCCTATAACAGATCCCAACCGTGATGTCATCCCTAATTTCCCCCTTTATCTTTACCGAGAGATTTTCAGTTGGTCTGCCTCTCACCTCCTTTTGGACCTCAGAACAAGTATATACATATTCTTGATTTACAATGCAATACACACACCCTTTCCCCCCTGCCTTTCCTTCCTGTACACACAATACCCTTCTATATCTGTCATGAGATTTATCCCACCAAGTCTCTGTGATGCCAATTAAGTCATAATTTAGCTTATGTACTAATACTTCCAGTTCTTCCTGTTTATTCCCCATGCTCCTTGCATTTGTGTATAGACATCTAAGATGTTGAGCAGATTCCCCCACTGAGTTAATTCTTGTTGCTCCTATGACCCTATTGTAATTTTCCATGTCCTGTGCCCCAACATCTAGCTCTATTATAACATTGAACAAAACCTCTGTGACTTTCCCTCTACATCCCTGGAGGAAGAGAAAAAGAAAAATGATACTTTGATCAGTGGAAGATATTAAGCAATTTAACTGAATCTTTTCTCCCCCTCATGGAATCCTAAATGTCCCTAAAATGGAAACTTTGGGTTTTGGCACAGTTTCCCCAACCTTCAGCCATGTTAATTCCACCAAAATCATTGCATATTGCTCATCCAAGATATTAATTTCTAAGGTGCATTTGTGGGAATATGAGCTTTCACATTTCACACTAGTTAGATTGTTCTCATAAATATTTAAAAGCTAGCATAGTCTCTTAAAAATATGCCTTGCAACAACTCTGAGTACAGACTTCAAACCAATGCTTCCCTGTGGCCTGAAACCATAGAGCCGTGATGGGTAATTTTAAGGGAGCAGAGGGCCACAAGAGCCACTAAAATCCTTTGGCAGGCCATACAGAATTCTTTTTTTTTAAAATAAAGAGTGAGCTGGGTCTGAGAGGGACATAGTCTTCCAGCAAAGCTCCTGCTGCCTCATACCGGCTCCGCTTCTCCATCAACCCAAGCTCCAACTCTCTGCCCCATGCCACCCAGCTCCAGTTACTGCTTTCCTACTGGCTGATTATTTGGGACCAGAGAGCCAGCCAGCTTCTGGCCAAGCACCTCAGGCCAAAGGTGCTCCCCCCAACCTCACCTGATTGGCTTTCAGCTCCCAAAGTATCAGCCAGTGGAGAGGAAGTAGCCTGGGCATGTAGGTGGGATGGAGTTAGAGCCTGTGTCCATGAGGAGCCCGGTGCCTGGGCTTCCCACTTGGCAGAGTCTTTGTCCACTTGGCAGAGTCTGTGTCCATAGAGGAGCAGAGCTGAGGCAGAGACTGGGAGCAGCGGGACTCAGTGTGTCAGATAAGAATGCAGCTCAAATTTGGCCCGGCTACTCCTCTATCATGCCAGCAGGGAAGGGGCTCTGCTGTTACACTACCCCACTCTGGTTATTGTCTCCCTATTGGCAGAGGTGCACCCCAACCTTCCCATAGCTGGGGAGGTCGGGTCACAGTCAGGTTGGCTGGACAAGCTGAAAGCCAATGGAAAGGCAGTAACCAGAGCCAGCTTGTGGGCTGGGAGGCCCTCCCCTGAATGAGTGACAATTGAGAAAATGAGGGTGTTGCAGCCCAGCACATGGGCCCCTGGTCCCAGTCCTGGGCTCCACTTCACTTTATGGTTGGTGCTCAGATTTGGGTGGACCAGGGTGCTAATTGGATGGGCCATGGCCCACCCATGGCTATGCCCCTGCTGCCTACGGGCAAGCCAAACAAAATTATTTGGTAGCCTGGATGTGGCAAGGGAGATCACTGTTGACACCTGTTGGTGAACAGGGAGAAGAGTGGCCCAGAGCTGTTTGAGAACTCCAGGTGGGTAGGGGTGCCACGGGGGAGAGAGCTTTCTTTTGGCATTTGTTGGTGAGCAACAGCTAATGACTGTATGGCCAAGCCTCATTTGCATTTCCATTATGTGACAGCATGGAGCATTTTGTTAAAAAGCTCAATGTCATGAGGCACATTAATACATGCAGAAAGCTGAGTTTGAGGATAATCAAGAGAATAGTCAATGTAACAATAGATGTCAGAGGCCATGACTTGGTTCCAGTGCATTTCAGATTGAGGTTTGCATAACTGAGGTTATATATATCATGTATTAGTAGATATCCAGTGCTAAGCAACACAGATTTTGCTATCTTTTTATCTGAAACCTGAAGTCAAAGTCTACATACACCACACCTCCCAATAGCTGTATCTAATATAAGTACATTTATGTGTTACTGCTTAAGGATATGCCCCCGTATTATGGAAAGTTGAAGCTTTAAAGTTCTCTACTATGTATACAAATGTCCTCAAGACATTATAGTCAGTGATTCTTATGCTCTAGAATTACGTTTGTTGTACATTATGACTCCTGTTGACTCCCTGTACCAGTGTTTGTGGTGCTTCTGCATGGTGTATTGTATTTTGTATGCAGTGTTGTTGTAGCCATTTTGGTCCCAGATTATTAGAGAGACAAGGCGAGTGAGGTAATATGTTTTATTGGACCAACTTCTGTAGGTGAGAGAGATAAGCCTGCTGTAAAGAGGGGGGTTGTTATTTGCAAAATTCAGATCCAGATCTAGGTTTGGATTTGAAATCTCCACTTGACTCGGGATTTGGCTTCAGGGTTGTGGTTCAGGCCCAACCTTATTAAGGAGTATTTTAAATGTTCTCTAAAATGTTTCAGCATGATCAGAGAAACATTTTAATGAGAAGCTACTCAGAATGCATGATAGGCACAAGGAAATGAGGAGAGTGCACTGTCAAATGTAATCGCTCCTCTGACCTGGAATGAATTATCTGACAAGTATTGTAAGCTGGTTTCTTAAATCAAGATAATGTTTTGAAGGTTTGGGGGAAAACATGCTACTGGCATCAGATAAAGACTATATTGATAATGATGAAAGGTTGGCCAAATGCTGACAACATATGAAATCATCTTGCTTTGGGAATGCTTACTGAGACATGCACTTACTTCCCATACTTTAAGCTGAGTGTCCTGTGTTCTCTGTCTGATGTAATTCCCCTAACTGCTATGTAGAAATTCAGGGAAGTGGCGAAATTTGTCACCAAAGAATTTTTTCCACTCAGCATGTTTGCTCAGGAATTGGTCTCACCTTTCCCATAAACTAGGAATAACTTCAAAAGGATCCCACCCTGACCAGATCTGACCTCTGATTGATTGCTTCAGAACTGACACACCCAGAATGAGGATATCTTCTCAGAACAGGACATGTAGCAATGATCTGAGTTCACAGGATGGGAAGGATAGAGCTGGACAAGAGGCCAGAGGTAATGGAAAAAGAAAATTGACTGTTGCCTTAATTGTGATGCTGATTTCATTCACCAAATACATTCTAAGGTAGTACAACAGAGGTTGTGGCCTGACCATCAGAAGTCAACCCTTTACAAAAGGGCCCAGAGCATGTGGTTCAATTGAAACAAAACAAGATCTGAATAAGCATGTTAAGTAATTCACCTGGGGAAGCTGCAGTTGTTAGTTTAATTTTAGTGATCATATCAGAGACCATCAACTCTATTTCAGCTATAAGATACATAACATTTTGCGACATCATTTCTAGGCAGAAATGATCTTGCTTTGGGAATGCAACTCCTTTCCTTAAACATTACTGTCAGATTAACTGGATGTGTTTAGCTTTCTGTTTATTGCTACATTACACTCCAGCTATCTTAAATTCATTGATATATGTGAACTCACATAAAACTTGCTTGTTTAGTTCACATTAATGAGAACAGATTTATCATTTTCATCATGTCAGCCAATTTTGAAGGTGAGCATTCTGGGCCAAAACCTGGTTCCATTGATGTCAGTGGCAAAACTGCCATTGACTTCAGCTGGACCAAAGTTTGGCCTACTGCACTTAATTGAATCCAATTAGGCAACTACAAATACCCTTAGCAAGTTACCCTTCTCTGAATTTTTCCTAGAAAATGTTGATTTTTGTGTATTTCTGTGGTTTTCATACTCGTGTGCAACAGGCCTTGAGTTTACAGGTGACTTTCCTCCATAATGACATGAAGTAACTTAAAGCTGAAAATTAATTTTCATTATTGAACCAGTTTGGAATGCAAAGATTAGACATTTAAACCTATGCTCAACTGAACCTCCAGATGAATGGTTTTTAAGAAGCTTTCATTGTACACAAATGTTTATCTTTAGCATATAACTTGTGTTATTTTGAGCTCCTCGGATTAGAGTTTTCCCTTTTGTTTTACTGATGACAAGTTCTGTCTCTGATGATTGAATGACATAGCCAGATTCTTAACCCCAGGAGATACCCAGAGTTAATTTCACTGAAATCACTTCACTGGACATCCTGTGGATTTATACTGGTATGACTGAGAATCTGACCTCTTGGCTTGAATTTGAAACAAAGATATTCAAGACATGGTTGATTCATTTTATAACTCAGCAAATCTAAATACAATTTTTAAATGTATTTTCAAACAATATTTAAAAATCTCACTTTGGGATTTTTCATGTGGCTGCTAAGCTGGTGGATGGAACTGAGCATTACAGGCTCTATCCATCTCCCACTGACATTAATTTGAGTGGGCGTTGGATCAGAGCCCACAACCAACAGACAAACTCTAGTGATTAGTAAAAGCCTGGGTTTATTCATCCTTTGCTTCATACTGGAGATGCTGTTATGTAGAAATGCTTATTTTTTAAAACTAGTTCTAAGAAATTTTATCCCTCAGCTTCCATGTTTAAGGCTATGGAGTGCTTGTTTGCAAGCTTCTGAAATAAGCAACGGAGATTTTAATTTAAGAACAGCGGCTGAGAATTTGGCAGTGAACCAAGCAATTTAAGGGTAAGTTAAAAACAAATGGCCCAAATTCTATATTCAATTTCATCAGTGTAAACTCTGGATAAGAATGCTGGCAGAATTTGGTCTGTTGATATTTTATTTTCACACTTCTTATTTGTGGAAGCATCTTTATAAATAGACTGGGGATGAACATAGGTTGAGCACTAAGAATAAACACATTTTCAGAAGAAGTCTTTATCATCTGGCAGAAAGAGTCCCATCAAACTTTACAGAATGTGCAAACACCTCTTTGCCTTTTATTGTTCATTATGCTTAAAATACACAACACTGGAATGAGACACAGTTGGTAACTGTAGATATGAAAATCGATCACATTTGTTTTTTGTAGACATAAAGCTTTAAATATATGAAATACAGACTCTTCCAACCTCAAGGGTCCTTTTTTTCCCCACAAGCACTCCTTGGGTACAACGCCCATTGAACTCCAGGGAATTTCCACACATGGTGCATTTGCAGAATTGGCCCAAATGAGCATCTATTCATGCTGCAAGAAATAAGTAAAGGAAGCCAGAAAGTATCATCTCAGCTCCAAGGAGAGTTAAATTCTTATTTGAAAAGAAAATCTTGAAAAGCTTCGAAAAGACTTTCCAAGAACAGACACGCTGAGCTATTTGGGCCAAGAGCAGCTGAATTTTTATACTTTTCCCTTAACACTTCCACTTTTCAACACACAAAAGTTATCCTTGTAATGGGGACTCAGGTCACATCAGACAATCATGATTTGATAGGTTTAGGCTGAATCTAGGTTATAGTTTATCTCACTTTCAGCAGCAGTTTTTAATAGACTACAGAAGAACAATTTACATGGACAGACCTTATTGCTCAAGAGATATCAATGCATTGCTGTATTGATCAGGATACTACAGTGTATAATTCTCTGTCATTGCGTTCTTCACAATCTTCAGAATGGGAGTTTGATCTAGCTGTTTCTTAGAAAGAGTGGGGTCTGCAAACCAAGACACCTGCAATTTGGTCCAAGCTCACGCCATACAGGTCACATGGTTTCTTTAAGGTGGTGTCTCACTTCATGAGACCACACTGGCACAGAAGGAACTCTGCTGCAATCCTTGCAGAGGTTTTCTGGTGCATCAAGAGAACATGCCAGCTGCAATCTTCCTGTGGAAGGACCTTTTGCCTCCTCCTGTGGGCTAACATCCTAGGGCAGCTAGCAAGAAGTGTCTTCTGGTCTTTGGAGTAGGCACTGTGTTATCACTTTGCTTCAGCTGTCCTAGCCTTCGATAAAGTGCAAAGTTTAGCTGCCATGCATCTCAATGTCCATATTAACAGTTGCCCATCAACTCTCTCCCCCGTGCAAAAACAGTGACATTTTTAGAAGTATAGTTGAAAAACATGACCATCAGGGAATATGTGACTCTTGATGGTAGTGCCAGAAGCCCTGCTTTACTCCTACAGGAGACATTTGTTAGATGCACTAGAAAAATCAGAAGAGCCTCACTCCCCAGTGATTTGTGGATGTAATGTAAAAAGTCAACCAGATTTGAAGGGCTCAGTTGTGAACCCTGCTGTGAACCTGCACACGGCACTAAGGAGGAAAATAGACATTTAACCCCTTGTGCAGGCTACCCACATCACTGGAGCATGTGCGGAGGTGGGGAGGGAGGGGACACTGCAGGAGTGCTAATCCCCTTCCCATGGCAGGTGGTCGGGGTGTGGGCAAAGCTCTGGCAAGGGCCAACAAGGACATCAGAGCTACCACAGAAGGAGAATAATCTGCATCAGCAAAAAGGCTGGCACATGTTACCTTCCCTCTGGAGTAAGAGGGAACCAAGAATCAGATGGTAACTCTTTAAATTACCATCAGGGGGGATGGGGGGGGGCAGGGATAGGTCAGTGGTTTGAGCATTGGCCTGCTTAAACCCAGGGTTGTGAGTTCAATCCTTGAGGGGGCCATTTAGGGATCTGGGCCAAAAATAGGGGATTGGTCCTCCTTTGAGCAGGGGGTTGGACTAGATGATCTCCTGAGGTTCCTTCCAACCCTGATATTCTATGATTCTATGAATTTCAGCCATGGTTCCTGTGGTGATGCCACAATCACTGCCCCTCTCTTGGGGATAACAATCCAACCATACATGTTTTGGTTCATAAAAAGTTTAATTACTAAGCTAATATTAAACTACTTGAAAGTCAAGTATGTAGGGGTCCTTCAATGATTATCAGGAGGTAACAAATTTGGGTACTTGCCTCATTATTCTAAACAGAAACGCAGACATAATATTTTTCAGATCTAATTGCCAAGTCCCTAATCCACCCCATCCCCTCAGCTGCCTTATTAAACGTAAATTGGGAAGGCTTATCCCATTTAGCTTGATTTAAATATATATTCAAATGTGTTTTAATTGAGGTATTCACCATAATAGTAGATTGTTCAACAAATTGTCCTTATTTCCAAAGTTTCTCCCTTTGTACGCTATTTATAGCATAGTTGGTCTGCTAAAATTGTTAGTGTTGGTAGTGAGTATAAATGTCTGATCTGGAGTTTGAGTAACTTTGAACTTTCTTCTTTAAGAGTCCCCTACTTAACTGCTAAAGAAGTGCATGGTCAGCTAGATTTGTTTGGGACAATGAGGACATCTGCTGGTCAGTTGTACAAACAGCTCTATATTCTCTATGGGTTTCCCAGGAAATACGTACACCATACTATCCATGATACTATATTTCTAAAGGCAAGAGTACAATAGCAAGCAGGCATCAACTTCCCTCTCAAATTGATTGAAATTCTACATTGTTGCCGTGTGGGGGAGAAAGAATTTATATATTTGCAAAGAAAAAACTGCAACATTTTTCATTAGGTCTCTTGATCAGATTATCTTCTCTCTTCAAAAGTATCAGTCACAGCTTTCCCTCCAGTTGTAATAATAATGTTGCCTGATCTAATCATGGTGTATTAGTTATATTGATCAATTAGAAATCCCAGTTATCACTCTGTGGTTTGGCAGGATCTGCCCTGTGATCAGACCCAAAAGTATTAGAGTTATTACAAGGACTCCGATGTGCACAATAGGGACAGTTGCATGTAGGAAAGGACTTCTGTCTTTATAATATGTTTATTAGCACATTTTTCAAAATTATTTAAGCACTCCAACTCATCAAAGTAGATAGAGATAATAAAAAATGGTCAAGATGTCCGGCTTCTGATCATGTGTATACTCACATGATCCCCTGCAGAGATCTATGATCAATGAGACAGCTGGTCCATGAGTAGTCCTATCTCTAGCATGCTAAGATCCCAACAGTTTGAGTTGTGGATAACTCTGTTAAATAGAGTTCTGTGGCGTCCATGAATATTCATAAGGATGTTCAGCTTCCATGGTCCATATCTTAACTTTCTCACTCTAATAATGTTGGGGAGCTATCTTCTTAAGAACCTAAGAACGGTCATGCTGAGTCAGAACAATGGTCCATCTAGCCCAATATCCTGTCTTCCAATGGTGGCCAATGGCAGGTGCTTCAGAGGGAATTAACAGAACAGGTAATCATCAAGTGATCCATCCCTCTGTCACCAAATCCAAGCTTCTGGTAAACAAAGGCTAGGGACATTTCAGGGCATGGTTTTGCATCTCTGCCCATCATGGCTAATAGCCATTGATGGACCTATCCTCTGTGAATTTATCAAGTTCTTTTTTGAACCCTGTTATAGTCTTGGTCTTCAACCTGTGGAAATTTTTGCCAGATGTTGTGATGGTGCACTGTGTGTGTTTTAAACCTGGTACCTATTAATTTCACTTGATGACCCCTGGTTCTTGTGTTATGAGAAGGAGTAAATAATACTTCCTCATTTACTTTCTCCACACCAGTCATGATTTTATAGTCCTCTACTTCCCCTCCCCCTTAGTTGTTTTATTTCAAAGATGAACAGTCCCAGTCTTATTAATCTCTCCTCAGATGGAAGCTCTCGAATACCCCTAATCATTTTTGCTGCTCTTTTCTGTACCTTTTTCTATTTCAAAATATCTTTTTTGAGATGGGGTGACCAGATATGTGTGCAACATTCAAGGTGAGGGAGTACCATGGTTTTATATAGTGGCATTATGATATTTTCTATCTTATTGTCTATCCCTTTCCTATTGGTTCCTAATATTCTGTTAGCTTTTATGGTTGCCACTACACATTGAATGGATGTTTTCAGAGAACTATCACAATGACTCCAAGATCTCTTTCTTGAATAGTAACAGCTAATTTAGATTCCATTGTTTTATATGTATAGTTGGGATTATGTTTTCCAGTGTGCATTACTTTGCATTTATCAACAGTGAATTTCATCAGCCAATCTGTGGCCCAGTCACCCAGTTTTGTGAGATCCCTTTGTATATTTTTAAAACTTTGAGTAATGCCCCTTAATTTGCCCTAACTGGCAATGCTAGATAGGTTCTCAGGAGACTTCTAAAAATGATGCTAATCAGAACTCCAGCCACAGATTTAAAATGCCACTGTTAAAAGACAGATACACTATGGGGGTTCTAGCTTGTGAGCATAACTGTGGCCATGCTTGGCTGTACACATCAAGGAACTGAGCAGAGGGAAACAGAACAACCACTGATGGCACCAGCAAAAAGCCATGCAAAGTTAGGTCTGAAAGTATGTTCTTTAGCTTCTGGTTGTAAATACTTTGCTGTTTAAGAGCCTGATGTGACAGCCATTCCATGAGCCTATTTTGAAATCAATGTGAATTTGGCTATTGACTTCATTGAGAGCAGGATGGGATGCTATTTGTGAACTCTCTGTCTCTTACTATTTGTATGTACGGTACCTAATCCACTGAGACCTCAATCCTCGTTGGGGCTTCTAGGCAAATAAATATTGAGCATATAAATAAAATAATGGGAATGTATTTCAGTGGGAGTGAAATAGTTGGAGAGTGGGTGAAAAATCAGGCCTTAAAACAGATGCCATAGCAGAACACTCAGATACATGAGCATTCGTTTTGTGGCCAACAGTTGTGCTGACGAGTGAACCATAAACTGTTCTGAAATACAGTTCAGATAATTATCCTAAAGCTTGCATGCTTACCTAAGTATACCTTCTGCACACCTCTCATTTCTGGGGAGCACTGGGCAGTTTACTTTGGGCAAAACCTTTGCTTCTCTTATGTGTATTCCCCTACCACCCTGTGTTGGCTACATACCCAGAGGCTCATAATGTAGAGCAGCCTCTTCAGTTCTGCTATTTCCTCTTCCATGTGGGTGTGTGGAAAGTGGAAACTCTTTGGAATGGGAATCTGACAAGACTCAAAAGAATTCCTGATTTGCTCTGGAAATACCATCACAACAGCTTGATCATGGCATTTGTGTACTTCCTCTTCCAGTCCTCAGTGAATGCTGGAAGTGGAGAAGCATGTGTAAGGTTGGAACAGTTCTGATAATTTTCTCATCTTTAAAGGGAAAAATAAACCCAATTGGAGCAGTCTTTGGTTTTGCTGGATCTGGTTCACCCATCTTGTATCCACAGAGAACATGCGAGTGTTATTCAGAAAAATGAAAAGGAGTACTTGTGGCACTTTAGAGACTAACCAATTTATTTGAGCATAAGCTTTCGTGAGCTACAGCTCACTTCATCCTTTTCTTTTTGCAAATACAGACTAACAGGCTGTTACTCTGAAACCATTCAGAAAATGCATCTATTCACCAAGATACAGTAGCTTCCCCGGGGAAGGAAAATAGCAAATTCTGCTCCTTCATGTTTCATTGCTACTGATGGCATTTCACAATTGCAGTCTCTGTCATTCAGGAAACACAGAGACTATTTGCTTGGTGTGCACCTCCTACAGCACCAGGCACAGCAACGGGGCAGAGGGAAGGTGCCGCTATAGCCTTAAAGCATGGTACAAACTGCCCCATCCTCCTTGTTTCCCAGGGAGGTGCAGTTTCACACTACTCTCTACTCAGGCTAAATGCCACAATTGGGACCAAAATCTCTTCAATGTTTTTATATCTCCCAAATATATGAGGTTAGAAGTAAGCTACTAGACCACACAACAAACAAATCCATCTTTGGCACTATGTGGTGGTCACCTGTCCACCAGGGAGAAGAGTTGGGGTCTATCAAGCTGAAGACCAACATCCCCAAACACGGCAATTTGGGTGAGGGAAAACAAACTCAAAGTGGTACCAACTTAAGGTCCCAAAAGAGTTAGGATCTGTGGAGGATTCTTGTGGTGGTGGGAAGCTTATTTACATGACAACTCCACCTCTGAGCAGCTCCACACCTTGATCCTGTTGAGTAGGCATGAGTCCTCTGCATCTGCCCCTTCTGTGATGGGCTGATATGCCTCAAGACTGCTGAACCCACTGCAACTTCTATTCGAGTCTCCAACAGACATAGCAGCCAAGAAAGAGGTATAGTAACAGTATTTGCCTTTTGTGTCAGATGGCATGAATTTTTTCAGAAATGCCATTATTGGGTATTAAAGAAACTGTATTATATCACAATATTCCTTTTGACTGTGGGTGTCAACATGTCAGAATGTCCTGGTCTCCTTTCAACTTCCATGACTAGTGGATTAATTGTTTTCATTCATCAGTTTTCTACTTGAAAGTCCTCCATTTCCCTGAGGAAGGAGAGAGAACACTTGAGGGTCAGTCTGGGGTTGAACTTTCTTGGGCTATCTGAAACAAATCTGCAGGCCTAGTATGCCCTAATAGACAAGTGATGGGGAAAACTGATCAGCAGATGAAACAGGCAAATGCTTTTCCATTCCTACACATTTCATCTTGTGAAAGTTCAATACTTTTAACCACATGCTTTCTCATAAAACATTAGCATAAGCCCTTTTGGTTTTAACTGTTTTGACATGCTTTCTACGAGCGCTTTGATTTTCAGCTAGAGGCACTTCAGTGACAAATCCATTCATACATAGAGAAGGAGCAGGTGTCTGTTAAGGGATCTTCCATGCCCTGAATTGTTAGCTATTCCCTCCCAATATAAACTCCCTAGAAGTCTGAGACCTCATGCAGTAGTTGCTACATGGGGGAGAAAGGGAAAGAGAAGAGGGAGAGGGTTTTGATGCCAGAATGTTCAGTTTGGCAAAATACATGAAAATATTCAAGCAACAAAAGGCACAGCTTGTACTTTTGTGGGGGCTGACTTTGTATGTGAAACATTTTGCACAGCTTGATTGGGGGAATGTAAATAACTTACAGCAGCTCAGAACAAGAGATTGCAAGGGAACAAACAGCCTTTCCTACGACTATATTGGGATAATTCTCCTCTCCAGCTGACTTAAAGTGGACTAATGGCACAAGCTGAATAGTTGTTGTAATGTAGTGCAGTGGTTTTCAACCTATGGAGCACGGACCCCTGGGGTCCACTGACTATGTCTAAGATTTCCAAAGAGGTCTGCATCTGAAATTGTTTAGGTGTCTGCAAATGAAAAAATAAGGTTGAAAACCACTGATCTAGTGAAATTTAGGTCTCCCCTGAAAACTGGTGTCCACACAGAGTCCAGTTGCATTATACTGGCCACTCTGCTGTGCTTGGAGCCAAGTTTTGAAAGGGTCCTCATGCTGAGTTCTAAAAAGTTGCCCACAATTTTTCACACCCTAAGGGCTTGTCTATATAGCAAGCTAATGCCCAGCAAGTTGTGGGTGGAAATTGACAGCACTGTCAATTAATACGCTAGCATGCTGTGCGCTAATTCACCATTTAGACATGCCCTAGGTTTTTGCATATGCAAATACTCAGATTTGTGTACGCCAGCTTTATTGCCACTTGCAAAGGGCTTCTCCTTCTACTAAATTTGAGTTTGTGCACATGCAGATTCGGACTTACAAACTAAGTATTGCATGTGCAGAAAACTTGGAGGGAGAAAACTGGTGCGATTTTGAAAATCTAGCCTTTAAGATTCACTTTTTAATTAAAAATGAAACCAAACACATCTCTGGGGAATGGATAGATGCTATTCAGAGTGGTGTATTCAAACCGTTTTAGACCCTGAGCATGTAAATTATGCTTGTTTTTGTTTTGAACATCAATGAATTCCAAGTTGTTGCAAGTTACATTTCTTTGCCACTTACCCCTTTTACATGATCACGAAACACAGAAAGGTCTTGGGTAACATTTTCAAAAGTGCCTAAATGACCTAGAAGCCAAGCCTGGGACTTGGCTTCTAAGTCATTTAGGTGCTTTCGGAAATGTTAACTCTTGATTCTCCAAGTCCTTATACAGCACACAGCAGGAAACACAATGTGCAGCAGAGGCTTTGCATGGACACAAGCAACACTAAGAATCGGTCTCCTGCACTAATTGCTAGTATATCTTAGTACCCTTGCAGATTTGCTACCTCCCTCTAAAGAGTACAGGGCATAAAAGGTCATGGCATGCATGGAGAATGGACATGTCTGAGAAGACATGGTCTTAAATGCAACCCACTTTGTGCTGAAAAGACTTTACTCTTACTACAAAGCAGAAATTGCCTGGTACCTGTCTAGCAGCACCCTCAGTGATGTAGATTTGGCTTCCCCCACACACAGTGTGCTGTGGTATTTCTTGGAGGGGTGGGGAGAAAATTCCTGTGTGTCTTCCCTGCCTCCCACACTGCAGGGACCCTGTTCTGGTCCCTGCTCATGTCTCCCCACCCGCACTCCTCCCGCAGGGACCCTGAGTATCCCTCAGCCACGGAGTCTCTCCTCTCTTACCCACACAGTGCACGAGTCAGGAGTCAAGTTCTCAGATGACTCCCCTGTGCTCTGCTGTACAAGAACAGACTCCCCAGCACCAGGTTGTAACACCATCTGGCCCCGCTGCCTCTCTGTCTGGATGAGGCCAGGCCACCTAGACAGAGGGGTGGCCGGGTCAAATTTTAGTGGTGACCAAGTAGCTGGAGCGACTCTCTGGACTGCTCTGACAGCACCTGTGCTGATTTAGTACAGCCCCGCTGCTTTAAAGTGGTCGGGCCATGGCCACCTCAGCTCTGCAGCCTGTGGAACTGTGAGCAAGTGCAAAAAGCGTGAGGCGAGGGGTTCTCACCCCCACTAGCCTGCCCCTAATTGGCAGCACTGCTGCACTGATCGTCACACTTCAACCTGCGGTTCTATGAGCAGCATTCCACACCCTCTCTGTGCAGGATCAAGCCTTCACTGTAACTTACACCAGCCTTGATATCCTTATCCCCCAGCTTTGTCCAGAGACTTCCATGGGCACTGTATCTGCTCTACTTCAGGCTGCCTTCTGCTGAATTTGGCCCAAGCTTGGTTTGTAAAAGCATTAATTTACCCTTTGAAGTGAATTTTAAGTGAGCCATTTCTAGGGTCCTGCATGAACTTGCAAAACATGCAATTCTTGAAGCAAACTGTGTAAACATTTCATCTATGTGTAGCTGGAAAGCCGCTAATTACGATAAATGGTGCCCCAGGTATGTATATGGCTAAGCAATTAATAGTGTTACATTAGATTGCACATTTACAGAAACTTACAGGGCAGGGGATCCCAAGAGATAATTTTCCCCACCAAAGAATATTCTTTGACAATATGCAGAATCAAAGTAACTTCACATGGCATGTGGGTCTATTTTATGTAAAATAAATGTGTATGCTGAAAACCACAATTTTCAAAGAAAAACCAGTGGAACCAACCCACAACAAAGATGGATTGTTTTAAAATGCTCTGGCTGTTCCATTGTATTACGATGTGTCACTTGTGGCTGGAACATGAAGCCTTGGAGGATATAAATAAATAGTTAAATGAATGTCTATTTGATATATTTGCAAGGTACGTCATGACACAGTGCCAGCAGTTGTGCATGCACAATTTTGATGACACCTGGCTAGTTTAAGCCTCCGGGGATTATATCCCTCGTAACAAATTAAAGATATTCGTTCATAGGAATTCAACATCCATGAGTGTATATGCCTAATGTTTGCATTCTTAGGCCAGGATAGCAGTCCCTCCAGGAAGATATAGTATTTATTTAAATTCCTCCTTTTAAAGGCCTGCATGGGAGCTTCTGCCTTTTGGAGAGATACCCCAGTACCTGCAGTGGATAGATGTACTAATCAAGTTTGCTAAGTGCTGAAGACACTTAGAAAGCTAGTGAGAACACTGGCATATAATGAGTACACTAATCTGTGGTTCCCAAACACTGACTACACTGAACTAGACATGTTTAAATGCTTTCTAATCTCACCATTCTTGAGTCATTTTTATCTCAAGAGTGGAGGGCAGAAACGTTTTCCAGTGTGAGGATATATCCTCTTTAATGACTTTACATGACAGCTCTGGTTTTCCCCTTAAAGGAATGGAAAAGAATAAATGGAACTGCACCCATTTATGGCAGCTGTTAATTTGACACTGTCACTTGAAAACTCTCACCCTCTTCCCCCCTACACACAGACACACACACACACCCCTGACCCCTTCTGAAGCCCTATATGACTAGATCAAAGACAATTCTTTTTGCTAAAGTTTCCACATGGTGAACACATGTCTCTGATTCACACTCAGGTATCTTATTTTCACCTCCTGGTATTGCTCTAGCTGATTGGTGACCAGCACATCTGTTCTCATGGATGCCCTTTTGTTTTCTTTGAGATGCTGCTAGAACTCCCCTGCACTTCAGACCAACTCGGGTGGTGAAATATAGCACCTCGCACCATTTCCTTTGGAAATAACATGAGAAAACAAATATCTTAAGTATTAGAATTCTTGTGGTATTTCTGCTGCTTATTCTGAAAATACCACAAAAATTGCATGTGTTTGTGTGAGTGATGGTATTTCAGCTGAAAACAGCGATGGCAACACTCCAATCAGAAAGCTGGACAAGCCAATGTACAGCTCGGGCATTGCCTAGGTTCATATCTACTGAGATCACTGCCTGGGCCTCAATCCAATATGTGCTTAATTTTGAGCATGAGTAATTCCATTGATTTTAATGCTTAGGTGCTTTGCTGGATTGAGGTTGTGTCATTAATGATGGGATAATGATAGTTA
This sequence comes from Lepidochelys olivacea, assembly GCF_965140295.1. Classification (NCBI taxonomy): domain Eukaryota; kingdom Metazoa; phylum Chordata; order Testudines; family Cheloniidae; genus Lepidochelys; species Lepidochelys olivacea. The sequence continues at coordinate 30,031,686 of NC_140422.1, forward strand.
CATACCATGCCAAATTTAGTCCAGCGGTACATGAATGTGTAACTATAGGTTCCTATTTTGCGCTTTGTGGAAAATCACCTCAAAAGTAGGTGCAAAGTGATAAGACTTAACACTAACTTACACAGACACAGCAGCCTACATACTGCTTAGAGCTATGGATAAAGACATCTTGAATTATTTATCTAACTGAATGTAATGTGTGCACACAGTGCAATGCAGAGGAGACTCAACCCCGTTGCATTCGAAGGCGAACAAGAAACGCAACAGCAATACTGATCACTTTGGCGGTAGGAATTTTTGTTTTCAACCATCGTAAAAAATAATGAGGTAATGAATAAGGATGGATTTTCAAAGGAGCCTAAGGGAGTTAGTCACTCGACTCCAATTCAGTGGGTAATCTGGGTGATTATCAAGGTTGGTGTTTTTGTTACATAACAAAATAAGACAAGTTACTGGGGATAAGAAAGCTGTCTTGCCAAGATTGCCATCCATCAGTAAAGTCATGAAGTTCTTGCTCCCAATGAGATTTAAAAATAAATCTATTTTAAGAAATTGTCAGTCAGATAACAAACAGAGAAAAGAAAGGATGCTTGATATATTTACTTCAATAAAGACAGACACAGCGGTAGGTTTCATAGGTAGTGAATACAGCAGATTGTGGAGAAAGAAAATAAATTAACGCATGCATCAAGGAATTAATGGGCACTTGCCTGCATGAAATGTTCATATTCAAACTTACTGCTGTGATTTTTTGATAGGTAAGGAACGATGGAAAGTGGAGTTCCCCACTACTCTTTGTGCATGGGGTTTTACTATGGGGATTTATGGTAATTGTAATTTATGAGCATCAATCCAATATTGAAATGATTATGTTGACTGGGTTTCATTCTTTTTAACTAAATAAGCCTTTTCTAGAGGGATTATAGTTCGGATAACCTTTAGCCTATCACATATGGAGGGGAATATGTTGGATTTGGCCAGTCGATTTTCTACAAAAAAATAAAAAGGTGAATTTGGACCTAAAAGTACCTCAGCTTGCAATAAGCTGTATATGCCTGAAAAGATTCTGGGAGAGGGTCCTCTTATAAGAGGACATGATTTAGGATTTACCTGCATAGGACATCCCATTTTGATGGGAGTTCATTTTTGAAACTGCATTATACAACAGCTGACAAAGTATCAACTTCTTTTTGGGAAGTTGTGCAGGGCTGAGAGAACAATGCTTTGCAGTCCTGCTGTCATTGCTATCAGAGGCAATGCATTGAGGGGGGCATGCGGGGTCATGTCCCCCACCCCCGCCAGATTTGCTGCTTGGCTTTTGTACTGAGCATGCTCACATAGACTGAAGCAGGCTGCCTTCATTCTGCCCTACCCCGGCCCCCATCAGCAGGCATAGCTCGTCTCTGATTGCTATCCTTTATTGTCTGCTCATAAAGAGGCTGTCACTGGTTACTTTAAGAAAGCACAAACTCTGCTTCAATTCACCTGTCTGTCACTTTCCCATTATTTCTACTTTCCTCCTCAGTCCAGCATAGTAAACGTTTCTGAGATAGTACTTACTACCCACCCAATCTATACAACAAGGATAGCTAATTCTTCATCCAGATCATACAGTAAGTCCAGCCCACTAGCAATTTTGCAATAAATTAACAAAAGCCTTCAGAGCTTGAACCTATCAGTTTCAAGCCATAGGTATTAATAAAGTTTATAATGACAGTTTTGATTTTTCTTCTCACATCTGCCAGGTGATAGATACACTGTGCATCTTTAAATGTACAGGGCACAGCAGTACTCAAACATGCTGTCTCAATTAGGATTATAAAAGAAATTAATATTTGTTAATTTTCCATAATGGGAATGCATTGTTTGATTGCTGTATGGTATGTAACAAAATCACAATCTTTTGTTTTCTGTGCCACAACAAGACCTGGATTATAATTTGACTTTCCATAGGAAATACAGAAAGTTGCTTCTTCTAAGAGTGTATTTTAACAACTGATGGCTGGAACTGTTGGAATAGTTGGCAATGAAACTTGAAACCATGGAGCAAACTTTGGAGTATACCATACAAGTGAAGCCAGCAAGATTTCACTGGAACTGGCTGTTGGGCCTGTGAACCTTTCATCAAAGTTCAGAATTAAACTTTTCTCCTCTACTTGAACAGGCACTGATTTCTACAGTTGTGTGGTGTCATTGGGCTTTATAACAAAATGTGAGCAACATTTGATCATGACAGGAACTGAACGAATCATCAAAGAAACCCCCATAAGTACTTGAATAACTCCATAGAGCTGAATGATACTGTCTGGGTTTTACAGTCTCACCTTTACTCTGTTAGGTTCAATATCTTATTGCCCTGCAGGCAGAACCCAGAGACTCAGCTACCTCTCTGTCTCATGTGTTTGGGTTTTAAAGCTACCGTGGAGCCCTATATGGTTAGTTCAGTCTAAATATTTCCACTTGGTCCAGGTTCATCACAGCAGATCTATTAAAATACAAAGTGCTGTAGTAGGTGATAATAAATTAGATGTAGCCCAGAGGCTGCTATTTTTATAGGGTTTTTTAATTGTCTCATAATAAAAATATGTTGTTGTATAACAATACACTGGGATGCTACTCAATAATTATTAAAAATATAAAGGACTCAGATCAATTCAAATTCCAACCATTCATAAACAAAACAACTCAGCTGGCCTAAAACACCTATCCACTAAAAGCACAAACCAAAGACACAGAATAATGGTTAGCCAAAGGCCAGACTGAACAAACATTTCTAGTCGAGTGATCAGAGGCTCAATAAAATTTAGATTCTAATGGATATGAAGTACAGAGGGAATGGGATCTTGATCCATGTTAAAATGGATGCACCCATTTTACAGTCATTACAATCCCCTAAAAACTGCATGTTGTTCCTGTAGCATGATTCTTTTTGTTTGCTCCATCTTATGGATTTTCGCTAGAACTACAGCACCAGTCCTGCGGACAGCCAGGTTTCATTCAGTTTGCTTGCTATCCAGAGATTGTTGGGTCTCTTCACATTTTCTTGCAGCTCTGGCACTGGAAGATAATTTGAGGGATGCAGGAGAAGTATGAAGTTTAAAGTCATTCAAAATCTCACCAGAACTGGACATTTTTGCCAAAATAACTTCTCTCTGGTGTGAGCAAATCCCTAAAGGCTCAGGCCTATTTAGAGTACACTAAATCTTTCTCTCTCAGGAGCTTTTGCTCTTCTTGGGTTAGGTTCTTCCAGTCCTTGAATGTCTGTGAGTTAGGAGTGTCCAAGAGGCTATTTAGACCATCCATCCTCTTCTCATTCTTCTAGAAGCTTCAGGCCAAATTATCCCTCCACTGGTACAGACCCTACTAAATGATAGAGCCCTTGTTCTAGAAACTGGGGCTTCTGGAATCTGTTTTGCCCCCAGGCACTGATTAGGGGAGGCCATGAGGAACTTTTGCACAGATACCTATAGAACAAGTGGAAGGCTGTTTGATTTGTGGATGGCCCATCCCTTCTGTTAGAGGAACAGGTCTCAGTTTAGGAGAAATGGAGATGGTAAAATGGAGTCTTAAGTCTATTCTCTTAAAAGCTGTAAAACACATGCATCTTTTGTGGACACATTTTTCCTGCTACATTATGTCAGGAGAGTTTCTACTGCACCTACAGATCAAGTGTCATCTCCTGTTATAGGCTGCCCCTGTGGAAGCCACATTAAAGACAGAGAGAGGCTTCTTTTCCATGAGCTGTTAAAGTGAGATGATGGTGGTTACTTTCTGTCTAGTGAAATTCCTTTTTTTGTTGTAAACATTCCTAGAGGAATCCTCATATAGTGATCTTGAGTTTTAATCTATTTTCTGGCAGATCATAAGTGGAACATATATTGCCTAAACATGTATAGGTTTCCAATAGCAGAAGAGTCTATATATACAGATTGCCTACAGCTGTCCTAACCACATGAAAAGATTGAACACTTTCCAGTAACCTTATTTTGCTGTGAATTCATTCATCAAATGTTAGATGCTAAGCAACAGACAAAAAATGAAAGCTTTGGCTTCACAGCTTCACCCTGTTCGTAAAACTTTCACAGCAACTTGATCCTTAGTACAGGAAACACAAGAGGAGATACTGCTTTAGAGAGGACTTTTTTTGTCTTTCTGCCATTGAATTTCAAAACTATTAAGCCATGTCAGGACAATGCATAGTTGAAGAAAATGCCTGAATTGGGACTGATTTTCTAGCCTGCGCTCCAACCAAATCCCCACTGAAGTCTGTTGAAACCCATTGGGATTGTCCTCACTTCTGTACATTTCAGAAGCCTAAAGCCAACAGAAGAACTTCATCCACAAGGCGTTCTTCAAGAGAGATTTGTAAATATCCTATATATTTAGGGACCAAACTTGCAGTCTTTTACCAAGCAAATTTACCATTGACATCAAAGTTTTTCCTTGATTGGACTGTAGGATTCATACTATATAATTTAATCTATGTATTATCTTAATTATCTTCATTCCATAATTTTTCCAGTGTATTCATTATTAAATTCAAGAGTTATATGAAGGTGATACACAAATTTCCAGCAATTCAGTGTATTGCAAAGTTTCAAGGTCTTGAGTCTGGGGGGTCAAAAGACCAGAAGCCAAATTCCTCCTGGTATAACTGCATTAGAGGATGAATCTGGTCCCTGGATTCCAATCTCCACTCTGACACTGACTCATTGGGTGATTTGCGAAATGTCCTAATTTCTTTGTATCTACATTTTGGCCAAATTTGAAATGGGTCTAATTGGAGGCTCTAAGTATCATTTCACAGGGGTGTTGTGATCCACTACTAATATTTGCAAAGCACTTTGCAATTCTTCAATGAAACATGGAATAAAACTGTGTATTATTTTTGACTACTTGGTAATCAAACTTTTCATACCCACTTTGATAGATGGTGAGAATGTCAGGCACAAAGAGAGTACTCCTATACAAGAAGCCTCATTCACCACTTCATTACACCATTTTTTAACCAGTTTATCTCCATTACTTCCACAGGTTAACACTAACTCCAATGGAGTCATGCCAGTGTAAAGCTGCTGTGGAGTGGTGAACCTGGCTCAAGAAGTGTTTTGCTTCTCTACAGGAATTCTGACCATGGTGTATATAGAGTAATCCATAGGAGCATCTATACTCTGGCCCCTTCGTATTTATTTTTATATTTGCCAGATAAGTTAAATCTGAAACTTAATGGTCAAACTCTCAGCATGAAAATATGGCTCTGAAACGTACCTTTGTGTACAGATCTGAATAATGATTTTAAAATGTTGCCCTAAGATGGGATATGCTTGTCTTTGAACCTCTGAGCAAAATTCTGTCTTGTCTGATCGAGATGACTGGGGGAGAAGATTTAAAAGGCACAGGGAGCTGCTTCTGCTAGCGCATCTCTGCAGGCAGAGAACAGAATACCAAATCAGCGCTCCTGTGTCTCCTAGATACACACAGAAGGTTCTGATGGTGTTTCTTTTTCAACTGTAACAGTAAATCCAATTTACCATTCTGTAACCATGACTAACATGAACACCGCTTGCATGCTTTCGACCATGACTTCTCCATTGTAGGGTATGACACCTCTATTCTCCAGAGACACAGACATCCTATAAGAAAAGGAGTACTTGTGGCACCTTAGAGACTAACCAATTTATTAGAGCATAAGCTTTCGTGAGCTACAGCTCACGAAAGCTTATGCTCTAATAAATTGGTTAGTCTCTAAGGTGCCACAAGTACTCCTTTTCTTTTTGCGAATACAGACTAACACGGCTGTTACTCTGAAACCAGACATCCTATAATATGCAGAAACTCCATGACACTTGGACCCATAGACGATTCGGGGACATTTTTAAAATCATCTGAAGCCCTCTCTTCAATAACTGAAGAATAACTTTGGTTATTACTCCCTCCCCTTTACCTCAACTTCCAATTCTGTAATTTATACAAAGAATTGGAATTCCCTTTCCCTCTTCCACAAGCCCAAGTCTTCCAAAATCAAATATTTACTGCTCCAAAAGAGGTGCTTATCGGTTCTTTTGTGTAAGACCGCTTTGGGAAACAGCACTCAATACCATCTTTCAGATCATACCTCTCAGCCACATTGTAGCTATTTTTACATTAATGAGATTCATGGTAATGATCAACACTGTAATTTACTAGTCAAGTCCCAACAAAACTTGTTTTCTTATCAAAACTTTCCCTATATCATTGCATAGTTTACAGAACATGGGCCTCAACCATACTGAAAAATCATTGTAACATCACAGTTTATAGAAAACATAATACTATGGATTAACTGATAATGGTAACTATAATAATTAAAGTGATCTGGTGGCTTGAACACAGAACCAGGCATGAATTCCAATCCTAGCTCTATTAATCAGTCCTTTAGTCTCAAGTGAAGTGTGTCCCTCTGTCTGTTTCCCCATGCCATTGTGAACTGACCAATAGGGAAGATGCAATGTAGAAGTACCATACAGGCAACTGGATCCCTATGTAAATACAGTCTAAAGAGCCAGTTTTCTCAGAAGGAGTTCAAACGTTTTTCAAGTACAGGAGATTACAAATTTACACACTCCTCCTCGTTACTGAGGAGAGGGCTTTGCACAGAGCAAGTCAACATACAGTTATAAAAACCTTAGAGAGGAAAGCCATGCCATTAAACAGGTGATTACATAGGAATGCAGAAGTGGCAGCTGACTTTTAATAATCCTGGACAGGAATGTACAGTTTATCGCTCCTTATCCCCCAGGAGAAGAACCTTGAGACCAGGAAGAAGCTGTGAGAGCCATATAAAAAGTGTGAATCTCTGGTGAAGTAATGAGCTACTGTCTAGTGTGGCACTCCCTTTCCCTATCTTAAGAACACATGTCAAGGTGATGTTCTTAGAAAATAAAAATTGCTTACCTTCTCTATGGATGCAATCCAACTCCCATTACAAACAATGAAAAATTCCAGTTGAGTTGGCTCAGCCAATATATGACTTTGTGTGATTGCTTATTCCTCTCCAGTACATGTCATGTGTCTAATTTAAGATTGCTTGGGAAGAAGGTCATGCAGGCAGACCATGGTAAAGCCAAGAATTGAACTCAGTTCTCTTGCTTCTTAAGCCAGCACCTTCCTTCCCCAAGATCATTCTTCTTACTCATGTGAGCAAGGTTTACAGGATTGGACTGCTATTTTGACATTCACAAAGTTCACTATCCTTTGAGAGTTTCTAGTCTCACAAAACTGGTGATTAATAAATTGCCAGAGTACAAAGCATTCTGCTCTTGAAATATGCACTTTCAAAATGAAGAGATTTCAGTTAGCCATTTAAAAGAGTATTTAAAAGAATTCATGGGATCTTGCCTTGCTTAAGGGTAATCTTCTTTTTTGTTCAAGGAGGATGTCTTCAAACATTTTTTAATTTAAACATTTAACCTCAGCATTATCCTAATCCATTAATGGATACAAGGATTAGAACATTCTTTCAGATATCATTATGCAGCCTATAATAACTCAATCTGATGGTAGGGAGAAATCACATAAAAATTCACCAAAAGTACATGCACTTTTTACAAAGTTGTATCATACACCTTGTAATGAAGAATTTGGAAGCCAGTTTCCTATGCTGGTTTATGAAATTCACTTATACAATATTTATCTGTTATGAATTTGAATAATTCAGGCCAGACTTTGGCAACCATCCTTGAATATCTTTAACTAGATACACTCAGATAGAGCAGATGGGGAATCAACATCATTAGTTCAGGAGAACTTTGAACTAATTAGTGAGTGAAAAGAGAAGAGGGAAGCTCTTTAATTATGATGTGAGGAGAGAGACAGCATATTGAACCTATAAATGCAAAGTCAGAAGGATGGCAAACAGCAGAGGATAGGGAATTACTACAGAAGAATCTGTGAACTGGTCACAAATTGATTTGATGTGCTGGATGGTAATTGATGTTAATACAAGCGAATATATTTTATAAAAAATAGCAAGCACAAATATTAAATGGAGGCTACTGGCTGGAAAATAGCGATGCTGAGAGGAATGAGCAAGTACCTGTTGATATTAATTGATGCTGCAGAGACAAAAAAGACTGATGTGATTTGGGGATGTACAAAATATACAGCATGCCTATCTGGAGCACATGTGAGAGCCCACAGGTAATAATTCCTCTTTATACAGCCTCAGTGAATCACCCTTGGAGTACTTTATACAGTTTGGGGTTCCTTGACATTAAAAAATAAGCCATTACTAATTTAGTGCGATGGTATGTTCCCCCTACAATAGCCCCTGAAGTGGTTAAGGTAACTAAGTGGGCCAATTAAACTCCAAGGCTGCACCTGGAGGAGGAACCAGTGAGCAATGAGGACTAGTTAAAGGATGAAGCTCACCTAGATAGGAATGGATGGGACTTGTGTAAAGCCAGGTGGCTGAAGGCAGAAAGGGGCTGAAGGAAGATGGTCTGCAGTCACTCTCTCGTCTACACAGCAATTAAGAGCCCATGGCTTGGGCTCAGGTTAAGTGGCTGTTTAACTGTGGTGTAGAAGTTTGAGCTCAGACTGAAGTCACCAGGGCATGGGTGGCACAGATCAGCCACAAAATCAGCTGTAAGTGGTTTAATGCACCCTGCTGTAATGGGGTGTCCACCTCACACAGGGCCTGGAAGTGTTAAGGGTAGGCAAGGCTCAGGGAAAAGAGCAGAAAGGTTTAAGGTAGGTCAAACCCCTGCCAAGGAGAGGGTCCATGAGCCGGGACCTGGAGTAGAAGGTGGGCTGGGTCCCCCATCACACACTGCCAAAGTGGCACTGGTGAGGCAGTGAGCAGGAAGTCTGCCTGAGCCCGTTTGTTAAGAGGGGGGAACACATACGGTGACCTGGCCGGAGGGTCGAGTCGTGAAGAGGAGGCTGCACTTCCTGGAGTGAGACGGATCGCAGGGTGAGAGGATGCAAGGAGACAAAACACCAGAGGAGGGTGCAATGCCTTGTCAGAGCTAGTCCCCAGAGTGACCAGCAGGAGGCACCACCAGTTGTGAGTGAACCCTGTGACACCTGCCTAGTAGAGCAGGAGAGAATTTTGTCCCAAGTGTTTTTGAGTGGCAGTATTCATGAGTGCCCAGAGCAGGGGTGTGAGAATTGACTCTATTCTTGACTCTATTCCTTCCCAGCATATCCAATAATTCACTCTGTCCCCAAATACATGTCATGATCCTTTTGGACTCAGTTTTCCCATGTTAAAATTGCTATGGCCAGAGACTTACTGGAATCCTGACATGGGATTGGTGTGAGGCATAAATAATAAAAGCTTGTCAGGCACTTTGAGGTCTGGGATTAATAGCCCTATATAAAAGGAGAGAGAGAGTATATGTGGGTTGTTTCGTGTTTTAGCCCTCACAAATCTTTTACAATCTGGACTACATTTAGATGTAACATGTAAAGAAGAAGACAGCCAAGATTTACTCTTTGCCCAAGGGGAGAAAATTTCAAGGTGTTTACACTCCAAACATTATCAGAGTGAGACATCTGAAAATTAGAATTCTTTGTTAGTCTATTAATATTTACAAATGTGTATAGTTGCGTAATATTCCATTCCACAATTTCCATGCATAACAAAGTGAAAAATGCTTGCCCTGTGCTACAATATCATCTTGCCACCATGCTCTGTCATGTAGTGTGTTGGAGTAACTTTTTCAACTTCTTTGGGAGTTGTGTCTCAATTTCCTGCTCATTTGGATGCAATTGCAGTGGAGTGAGTAAATGCTGCAATGCAGCTACAGATCTAGCTTAGCAGCCTTATATGTTATATAGCCAAGAGTTCATTAAATAGATTAACCTCATATTAGGGCTTCCTTGCTATCCTTATTCTATATTTTGGAGGGGAACAAAAGGGTGCAAAGACCAACCAATCATGAGGCAAAGAAGATGGAGGAGGGAGCAGCCCCTTGTTGTTCTCTTCAGGATCCAACAAAAAGTCCTCCAGAAAGGCATCACGGGTAATATTTTCAAAGCATCTGAATGATTTAGGAACCTAAGTCTCATTTTCAAAAGGAAACTTAGGACCAGTTGTTCAAAGGTATTTAAGCATCTAACGATGCAGATAGGTGCCTTGTGGAATTTTCAGCAGTGCCTAAGCAGGTTAGGTCTCTAACTCTCATTGACTTCAATGGGAATTAGGTGTCTAAGCGTTTTTTAAAATGCCACTAGGTGTCTGTATCTTTGGGTGCCAAAAACCAGGGCTGTCCCTACCCATATGCAAAGTACGCAGCCGCGTAGGGCACCAGGAAATTTGGGACGCCAAATTTCCTGGTATCCTATGCAACTCCATGCTGCTCCAGCCCCTGCTCTGCCTCTTCCCCAAAGCCCCCACCCCTGCTCCGCCTCTTCCCGCAGCAGCAGCAGTCGGGGCTGCCCTGCGCTCACTGGGTGTTGGGAAGTGGGGCGACCCGGCCCCAACCCACTCCACTCTGCCGGCTCGTTCTGGGGGACAGTTTTCCCCCTGCCCCCCCCAAGCCTGCTTCTGCCCCTGCATGGAGGCTGGGAGCCATCCCCCCCCCCCGTGGGGGGCTGTGTAGGGCACCAAAATGGCTAGGGACAGCCTTGCCTAAAACCTTTTAAAATTGGCCCTTACATCACTTTTGAAGATGGAAATTAGGATCCTAAGTCATTTAAGGATTTTTGAAAATTTTAGCCCATATGGCTGGAGATATACAAGCTTCTTGGGCCAAGAGTGTCAGCATGGAGTGGGGGCAAAGCTTGGGATCAGCCACTCCATGAGTCATGCTGAAAGTCAGAACTAAGTCAACTGTGAGAATCTTCACTTGAAGACTGAGAGAGAGGCCAACAATAAATTCTGCCTTCAAAGAACAAATCCATTAATTTTGCCCCCCAGCCTCCACTTTTGCATATCCTAAAATTAAGAAGTCATTTAACTATTGCAAATGAAAAAAACCATTTTTCAGTCTGAGTCTTTGTATTAATTTTGTAGTTGTGTTATCCATGGTTATTTGAACCCAAAGCTATGGTAACTAGTCTTGTTTTCCAGGCAGTGTCAGGAAATAAATCAGTGGTGGACACAGCACCTCCATCTAATAAATTATTGGTACACCCAAGAGTGCTTCCACCCAAAATCCTTTTTTATTGAGTCTAAAGTACACATCAAAATCAGGCAATCATCTAGACTCATCCCAGATAGATATAGTTATCCAAAGTCTGAGGTGGTATCAAGTGATTCAGCCGCAGGTTTCCAGTGGCCAGCTTTTCTCCTAGCCTCTGGAGAGTTAGGTGCCAGTCTCCGAGCTCGTAGAAATCCTCTTAAACTTCTCCCAAGCTTCTCCCAAGTGCACGCACTAACTAAACTTTTTATAGGTTTTCTCCAGACCAAGCACATAACTCATAATAGCCCCTAATAGGCTAATAATGTCCCTAGCAACACCCTAGCAACAACTAATAATAATTCATTATTCTACTTACCGGCCAAACAACTCCAGAAAGAAATTTACAAACACAGGCACCCAAATCAAGGTCAGTTTTCCACACTCCCCCCGTTTCCCTCAACACACTTCTCATGAATCTGTCCTGTCACTGTATCTATCCTGTTAGTAACACTCCACAGTTTGTGCAGCTGTTTTGTCTGTCTAAGGCCAAATTATTCCTATGTGGTGTCCTCGCTTCCAGACCCTAGGGGCTAAGTGCACAAGATGGCTGCGAGTTGTGTCAAGTCCAGTTCTCTCAGAACAGTCATACTAACCAGACACACATTGCAGAGCAGATATAAGGGCTGTATTAAAATTCCTTTACGAGATGCCCACCCTCTCCTCTATTATTTGGTAAAGGGACAATTTCTGAGCCTAATCTTTCAGTCCTTACTCATGCACGCAGTTCTAATTGTGTGTATCGTCCTATTTGACTTCAACGGGACTCATGTAATTAAGAAAACTCATGTGAGTAAAGGTTGCAGGATAAAGCTCTATGGATGTCATTTTAAAAACAGCTACTTTATTTTGCAGTATCCCCTATTTATCTTACAAAAAATCTGTCTTTAACCTATAATATACTTAGGAGATGATGAAAATTTAAGGCAATAGATTTTGGTCTTTTTTTCCCCAAACAGTACAATATACAGCCAGGTAATTTCTCCTTATCATTCTCTATTAGTAAAATAAGTTACTTCTTTATCCATTTACCTGGTTTAATATCACCAGATAGGCCTATTGTTATTGCATTTTCATTTGCATGTATTGTGCTTGTGCAGGTTTTGGTTTGCTTTCCATCTCACACACCATTGTCCTATGCCCTCTGTGCTCCATTTCCAGCCATATTTTATGTTTTTGTTTGACAGAAAGGAATCAGAAATAGGAACGTGATCTTTTTATAATCCAAATTCAGGGACATATATTGTATATTATATTATATACATATTGTATATGTATATTATAAATAGTACCTTGCTCTGTGAATCGTCACACTGCCATCAGTGTATTAACTGTAAAGAAATGCATTGCTAAAGAGTATGAGAAGCTATTTATTCTGTTTTATTCTATTGTTTACACTGCCGTCAGCACCATAGTAGGTTAGCATCTTCTAATGTACACTAATCCCTGTGACCAACATTTGTCCCTTATGCTTCATTCTCTTATGCTTCCTCCCACCGAGAGGAAATGGGGGTGTGCAGCATAGTGTTTTAGTAGGGTGCGGTTTCATGTTGTTTTTGTTTTCAATTTTGTGTGTACAGTGAGATGTGTTTATACTAGAGAAGGCAAGACCCAAGAAGCGTGCTTTGCACTTTGAGTGCATTTTGCCACTTGCAAGGAGAGGGATAATGAATTAAAACTGAAACGGAAAGAAATTGCAGGACATTTTTTGAAAAAAATTCAAAATTTCACTCAAACTGTTGGCATTCTTCATTCAGCTGTAATGGGGAAAGACGCTGGAGTGGAGAGGGAATGGTTAACATGTTTTGATCCAGTGACTTCTTTACATTGACTTCAGTGGTCTCTGGATCAGCCCCCGATAAGATTTTAGAAGTGTTTGGCATGTGCCTCAAAAATTTACCTGGTGTCACTGTACCTTGGATCTGTAATTTTGGATGCTCAATGCAGCCAATCAGAAATACATAAACTTTTAATGTTTTCCTCCACTAGAATTTTATTTCTAAGTTGTTTTTCCTAAGAATAAAGCAAAAAAGCGCATGGTACTCCATCATGTGCTGAGCTTTGCTGTTTGGTTTTTTTCTCTATTTTCATACAATAATTAAATGCATGTTTGGGCCAAACTTTGTCATGGGGTATGTTACAAGAAAACAAAGCAGTAGTGTCAGACACAGACTACAGTAAGCAGAGACTAATGCCAGTAGACAATTAAGGGAGAATGTGGGATCAAGTGTCAGATTAACAATTTTAGTTTTAATATTTTTTTAATATTTAAAATATCCCATTAATTCTAAACTAGGTCAAACACAATCTGAGCTGGCACGCATGTGATGGCATTTCCTTTGTTTTCCAAGTGAAATCATTGTTATAGGAGCTGAAATATTTTTCAGAAAAATGATTGAGTTTTAAGAGGTGACATTTAAAAAAGGATATAAATTATAAAGCAAACATCTAAATGTTTTCATAATGTTGAAATGGTTATTGTAAAAAATGTATTTGATATAATAAGAAGCATATGTTTTGTTAGGCTGAATCTACAGAAAATATTCTCTGTCGAACCACTGCATAATCATTCACACTGAATTCACTCCACTCACCCCACAAAACATGGGTCTATCCTAGAGCTTTTCACACACAACAAACACTGTGCTTTTAAAGAAAAAAAATCGTGTTTCTTAGAGTCTTAGCTAAAAAAGCTAATTTGCTCTCCATTTCTTCTGAAGATGCTTATGCTAAAATGGGTAAAATGCAAAGGTAAATAAAACCGAGTCTTATCCTATGCTACTTTCACACCAAAAGCCCATGGAACTCTTTCCATTGTTTGGCATCCAGAATTGCTGAAAGGCTACCATGGAAGTCTTCCCATTGACTTCAGAGACTTTGCATCAAGCCTCTATTAAAGATAAGGAATGTGAGATTGGTCTCATGGTGCTGAAACCCTAATGAAAGTGGAGAATTTTTCATCAGTTCAGTTCTCATACCAAAGTCACCAGTTAGAATCGTTGAAAGCCAAATCCTGCTTGCCTCAATCACACAAAACTCTCTTTGACATTAATGAATTAAGACAACGAGGATTGCCCTTTAGAGACTAATTTAATGAACATAATGATTAAATAGATTTTCATTAGGTCATCTATGAATTTTCCAAGTTACAAACAAAGCAATTTAATAGCTCTTCGAAATATGCTGTCTTAGAAAGTCAACATCCATAAAGAGACAAAGCATACTGTAGAAAACAGGGCTAACTCTGCTTTATTAACACAAAGGTTGGAGATGTATCAGAACACTCAAATAAAAGACATTCATCTTGGTTTAATTTTGTTTCTTTCTAAACATGAACATAAAACCAGGACGTGTGTGTATGTGGAGGGGGAAGACAGAGATGGGAGAGTATCTAACAGTGTGTCTTAGATTGCATTCCTAGGTGAACTGCATGAATGTATAGTGCTGATACAACTATGGATGTAAGTTTCGCAATCAGACTCAGGGAGCGGTGAAACACAATGCTGCATCATCTGTAGACTGTAGAGCAGGAAAAGACCAATGAGCTAAGCCATTCACAGTTTGGATGATAAGGTATCACTGGTATAATATCAATTAGTAAACAAAACCATTTAAATAAAATGAAGAAAATGACCCTTTATTTATTACACTGAGCCAGCATGAGCTGCAACTCTTTTATCTGTCTAAGCTGTCAAAAGAGACAACTAGTGACCATGAGGAGGGCTCAGAGAGGCAAAGTCAGTGCCAATGAAAATGATGTGTGATTATTAAAATAACCAGTTTAACATTATTGCATAGGTGGGACGTTGAATGTGTAAGTTGCCAAACACTTAAAATTGTATGAAATGAATTCATAAGGGGGTGCTTTAAGAAAACAGGATGAGCTGAAAATAAAATAAATGGACTCAGCATTGGGATGAGAGCTTGTTTGCAAGCTCATGCCAGCTAAAGTGATCAGAAATGTTCTGATACAGAATAGGAGAAGAAGAAACCCAGTGAGGTTCATTAGTCTTGAAAACAACATGTAGGCAATGAATGCTCACAAAACAGTATGGCAAGATGATTTTTAGGATTGGTAGTGCTCAGACATAATATGATGCAACCCATCCTTCCTTGCAGTATTGATAAAGCAAGAATTTAGGGGCCAATCCCACTCTTGCTGAAGTCAGTGGAAAGATTCCCACAGATGTCAATGGGAGCTGGATTGGCCCTTACTAATTTACATAATGAATAAAAAATAAGGACTAGGGAACCTCACAAAGTTCTGAAGCTCAGACAAAAAATATGGATATTTACAGAATATACCTAAATGTGACTCTTTACCCTTATCTGCTCTCATACTTTGTGCAATGCAATTCACCTACCCACATGCACATTCATATTTCCTCCAGAGAAAATGCTTCCAGTTCTACTCTACTCTGATTATTTTCCTTATTTCCTATCGGCATCACAGCTTTAAAGGAAACCCCGTTGTCTGTATTGCATCTGGATCATTCAGCAGCCTGTGAAATAGGTTGAAGCCATTATGGACAATAAATGAGTTTAATTTCTTTCCTCAGTGCACTTAATGATGTAATATGACCCTGTTCACACTGAAGATTGTGGGCATTTTGCCATTGAGTTTGATGTGTGCAGGATTTAGCCTTTAATTTAGCTTTCACAGGATGGTTCCCTTAAAGTAGCCCCTGCATTTTTACAGTTTTGATCGTAATTGTTTGAGGGAGGACCTCAGGTGCAGTAGAATTAATACCTCAGTAAACCCAAGTAATTACTTTTGCAGTCATTAACCTGTATTAATTAAATGACAGCTGCTCATTTATCAGCTTATAATAAACAGGAATCTACTGTACTACATCAAAATGTTTCTAATAGTCATTAGAGGCCAATCCTGCCTTGGTTGGTGATGACAGAGGGATTAGAAACATTAACAGATGCAATTCCCCACTCTAGGAATTCTATCAGCTAGAGCAAGATTCCACTGAGTGGGCTTGGAGGATGAAATAAACCCATATTCCTGTTGCTTTGAAAATGCAAATGTCAGGCTGGTGCAGACAGCGAGCACAAGACTTAAAGTATGGCTTCCGTAGGATTTAGGCCAGGTGCTGGCTCTCTACAAAGTGGCAAGTTTCACCTAAAGCAGTCCCTGATGAATGCAGGATATAAACTAGGGACCTGATCCTGTCAGTTTCCGAGCCTGTTGAACTCCACTGTTGTGTAGCCAATGGGAGCTGAAGGGAGCTCCAACCCTCACAGGAAGAGCTCAGCACCTCCCAAGGTTGGATCCTGATCCAGCTCCAGATGAAGCCAATGAGAATTGGACTGAACTCTAACTGCAGGGTACCCCTCAATCAGCAGACCATACTCCCATGGGGCTGCATGGGCTGGCTGAATAGTTCAGGTCCCTGTCCAGGCTTTATCCTGAGCTCCAAAGAGAAATGCAGCTTATTCAATGGGAAAAGGCTCCCTTAACAGACCCTTCCAGCCCCCAGCCCTTGTGCACCAGTGGGTGGCGTTTAATATTTGGCATTCAGACACTAAAGCTCTGTCTCTTTCATCCTCATTTAAGACTCTCGTAATGGGACAAGATGCCAAAAGCAGTTAGTTGTGGAGGTGCCCCAGGGACTGAACCAGGCACCTCCACAGCTAAACCACATGAGCGTCTACAGCTTGAGCTGAAGTTTAGTAGCTGGTGCTGTAACCACAGCGATTCAGCACAGAGCGGGACCTGTAACTTCCATTCACCAGTGAGGTAGAGTAAAATAGTCCTATGCGCCTGGTAAAATGTGACAGACATGGATGACTTCTTGTTACATTGGCATCTCTTACCTAAGATTTTACAACTCAGTATTTTAATGCAAGTCACTCAGAGCCAGACCTAAAACCACACTGATGATTTTACGTTTCAGAGACTGATTCATGAAAAAGCAGCAATGTGGGCAATCTGACGCTTTTCCAGGGATATTTTGGGACTAAAATTGAACACTGCAAGGGTGGGAAAGGGCTTGTGGGTGGGAGTTAGGTGAGTATGTAACTGCTGCTGGAACAGAACTGGCACTGAAGAAAACTGCCACATCACACACACAGACTAGGGTATCCTTTGCATTTGTGACTTAACCCACACCAAACCCAACCACCTATCCACTTTCTTTGGGGGACAAATGTCTGCTGAGGAAAAGAGAGAACTGTCTTGGAATTACCCATGTGTTTACACTCACTGTAGAGACTAGTTCCTAAGAACTCACTCTGTCACACCTGCCCTCCAGGATGCCTACTCATAAACACAGAAGAACTGCATGGTTCAGCTGTACAATGAGGCATACTGCACAATGGGACTCCACTCTCCCTGCGAGCTAAAAAGCAATGCTCCGTAGGGGCTCTCTTGCTCCATGAAAACATAGAAGGGAGCTTAAGCAAAAAATACTGGACAAGCAAGGATGGAGAGAGTGGTCTCACAAATCCGTTGGCCAAACCCCTTGCATAGGGAGTCAAAGATTACAGATACAACTGCAATTTCAGGGCTGTAGTAATAATCATGACGCACATCTGGTGACAGTGGAATCCTTCAACTTCAAGCCCTGCAGAGAACTACTGAGCAAAATCTGTGAACTCAGGCTTTGCACTGAGGCTGCGATTCACTCCAGCCTGCCCACCTAATGAGACCAAAACAGCTCCCTCCATAATGAAATGGTTCTTTCTTGGGTAATGTCTCAGATCTTTGAAGAGCCTGCACCCTCAAGTGAGTCCCAATCAATTTCATTCTCCTAAGAAACAAATATAAACAACCCTGAAATGACAGAGAAATTGCAGGGGAAAGTGATATCCTGCCCCAATTACATAGTACAATGCTGTGTGTTGTTTTTGTACAATATACAGTACTTAATTATATAAATTATGGTTGGGGAATATGTCTGCAAAACACAGCAAATTGATACTAAAGAAACAATAGTTCAGGTTTGGATTCAGCATTTGGCATTTTGCAGTGATGAAGCCAATCTTCAGTATTTTGAGGTTTTCTCGGATTTAGTTTTTTGACTGGGAATTAATTTATACCAATTCACTTTGCTTTATATCCTGTCACTTTCTAAAGGCAGGTGATAACAGCTGATCCTTGTAATAACAAAGCAGGCTATACATTATATGTCTTCAGTTCAGTCTAAATGCCACTTCAGACTTTGAGTGACCATAAATATTTGCAGGAAGACTGTCTTTTTTCTCCAAACTGCCAAAAGAGGTCTGACAAAATGCCACAGTATCAACACTGAAGATAGTTTACTGAATGTGATTCCTTTCCTATTCTAGTAGATTTGCAAATGATTTTTTCCCTAATTTTCCCCATATTGTCATCTAATTATTTTTTCAAAACATTGCCTGAGCACAGCACAAAAATATCTACACAAAGAAGTGTCTTGACCTGGTATTATAGCGGGCAGGTGGTAAAACAGGATGGGCACCGGGGCCCAGATCCTCAAAGGTATTTACATGCTTCATTCAGCGGGAGTTAGGTGCCTAACTATCTTTGGGAATCTAGGCCAGAGTCTTGAGGATTTTGCTGCCCAAAGCAAAGTAGTAATGGACTTTTGAGGCCTAATGATACAAACCTTTATTCTCTTGTGTTCTTACTCTAACTTCTATAGGATTACTCCACTGAAAAAGAATTTGTATGATTGTCCTTTAATTGACACTGACACTAAGTAGAAATGGCACTCATGCCATTTCCCCGAAAGAAGTTTCCCTTTGTACCTAGGGGACAGTCCTTTTCCTTATCACTCCATAAATGCACGGAAGTAGTATCTGAGTATCCATAATTACCTTGCCCCCTCCATCACCTTTATCCTATTCAAGGGGTTTCATTAGCAAAGTGTGAAGCTGAATGCAGGATAAGTTGAACAAGTGGAACTTTATTAAACCCTGTGCACTGCTCTTTCCAGCGCAACTCCTCACATTCCCTGTTTTGCTGGTTTCCTCTGACTCCATTTCTACTGACCTTGACACACAGAGCATGCTATGTTTTCTCCATTCACTGACTTCCAGCCAAAGTTGGTATTTAGCCCCGTTCAGACATGTTCCCACCCTACTCAGGAAGGGGTTAAAATAGTTCCTCTGGGCTCAATCAGCTCTGGCCCCGTGTACCTGTGAGGCCTGTTGCACCTAGAGAGAGATGGCTCCTTAAAAGGGAGGATTCCCTAGCCCCACAGAGCAGGGACTGCTTACCCAGAAAGCTTCTGAAGAATCTCTGCTGCCTCATCCCTCCAGAGAGGCAGAGGGACTATCTTTATTTTACTTTGATCTGCTTCTAATTAGAGTCCAGGATGCTGAGCCTGGACCTCTCAGATACTTCCTGGGGTGAGGAATCCAGACTCCTTCAGAGTATTTATCTGTTACCTGGTGAGGAATAGTGAGGTAAACCTGGACTGTTTTGTGGGCTGCAAGATTATTTTGCTTGCCTCTTTTAAAAAAAAAAAATCTTGGACTGTGGTCAGGCCTTGAAGGAGAGGAACTGCTTCTCTGGGACTTACAGCCAGGAGATGGCTCCTGACACTGCGAACTGTGTTACAGCAATATACTTACAGCCAGAGAGGGAAGTGGGGATGAGAGAAGTGCCCAACCTCACCCCAGAGAATGGAGAGGGGGGTGCCCTAGAGGTACAATCAGTGAAAGGAGCATTGTGACCAAGGACACTGCATTTTAAAAATCAGTAATTGCCACCAGTTACTATACAGTGATGTGTGAGAACCCATGTGTCATAAATATAAAGGGAAGGTGTGACCGGCGGCGGTCGGTCCTCCGAGCCCCTGGGGCGATGGAGAGCCATGGTCTCCGTAGGCCTCGGCCCCACCTCCCGGGCGTTGGGGAATTAGCGGGAAGGTGTGCCAGCCGGAGTCAGTAGCGCGCCCCTCAGGCAGGGGAGCGCCGGCAAGAGTCAGTAGCGCGCCCCTCAGGCAGGGGAGCGCCAGGGTAGGGGAACGCAGGCCCACCCAACTCCACTGCGTTCCAGCCCAGGGCCCTAACAGTGGCGGGAGGCGAAGGTCCCGCCGCTGGGTCAGCAGGGCGGTCCGCGGCCGCTGACCACACACACCCACCCCACCGTGTAGTTGGGCCCCTGGGCTACTTCCTACCCGGTCTCTCTCAGGCGGGTTGCTCCGGTCCCTCCATCTCCTCTGGGTAGTCCGCTGCTCACAGCTCCGGTTCCTCCATCTCCTCCGGGTAGTCCGCTGCGGGCAGCTCCAGTTCCTCCAGGGATCGCTCCCCCTCGGTATCGGACTCATGCTGGCCCGGGCTGCAGTCAGGCCCCTCCAGGTCCTCTGGGTATTCAGCAGCCGGCAGCCCTGGTTGCCACAGGCCTTCCCCCTGGTCAGGCTCCTCCTTGCCCAGGGCTTCGCCTGGGTTAGCAGCAGGATCATGAGGAAGCAGCCTGTGTCTGTCTCCCTCCCTGGTGCTCTCCTCACTGGGCAGAGGGCCCTGCCCTTTGTACTTCCTGTCCCACCCTTCCCCTTCCGGGGATTGGCGGAAGCTTGGCCTGGCCCCGCCCACTCAGGCTCAGAGGGTGGCTCTTTACCCTCTGGTTTGGAGGGGAGCTACCCTGGCTCCCTACATACCCCATCCCTCAAATCCAGCTTCAAATCTTCGGAGCTGGCGTCCTCACCTTCTCCGAGGTGGGATAGGAAATCCGCATTGGCGTTGTCTCGTCCCGCCTGATGGTGGATCGTGAAGGCATAGGGCTGCAGAGCGAGATGCCAGGCTGATGCGATGGTATTATTGTCCTTCATCATATTGAGCCATTTCAGGGGTGCGTGGTCCGTAACCAGTATAAAGGGGGCCTCGAGGAAGTAGTAGCGGAGAGCATCGACTGCCCACTTAACGGCTAGGGCCTCTTTCTCCACGACTGAGTAGTTCCGTTCTCTGGGGAACAGCTTCCAACTGAGGTAAACAATCGGGTGTTCCTCCCCGTCCACCTCCTGCGAGAGGACCGCCCCAAGCCCAACGCCTGAGGCATCTGTCTGGACAATAAAGTCACGATGAAAGTCGGGGCTGAAGAGTATTGGATCGCTACACAGCCGTTCTTTGATGGTTTGAAAGGCCATCTCACACTTGTTGGACCAATGCACCCGGTGGGGACTGTCCTTTGTCAAGAGCTCCGTTAGCGGGGCCGTAATGTTTGCGAAGTGGGGTACAAACCGCCGGTAATAACCAGCTAAGCCCAAAAATTGACGTACTTGCCTCTTCGTGGTCAGCACCGGACATTCCTGGAGTGCTTGGACCTTCCCGATGAGGGGGCAGACCTGTCCCTGGCCCAAGGTGTACCCCAGGTAAGTGGTTTCCTCCCGCCCGATACGGCATTTTTTCGGGTTGGCCGTCAGCCCGGCTGCACGAAGGTCCCGGAGGACTGCCGCTACTTGGTTAAGATGCTCCTCCCAGTTATTGCCATAGATGACCACATTGTCCAGGTAGGCCGCCGCATATTTCGTGTGTGGTTGCAACACCTGGTCCATCAAACGCTGGAAGGTTGCCGGGGCCCCATGTAGGCCAAAAGGCATCCGGGTGAACTGGTATAATCCTGAAGGGGTGGCAAACGCGGTCTTCTCCTTGGACCTGGGATCCAAGGGGATCTGCCAGTACCCTTTGATGAGATCTAAAGTGGTGATATAACAGGCCTCCCCGAGCCAGTCGAGGAGCTCATCGACGCGGGGCATCGGATAGGCGTCAAATTTTGAGATGGCGTTGACCCTCCGGAAGTCAATGCAAAACCGCCGGCTCCCATCAGGCTTCAGTATGAGGACGACGGGGCTCCGCCACTTGCTCTGGGAGGGCTCAACAACACCCAGCTCCAACATCACCTGGACTTCCTCCTCTACGGCCTCCCTCATTCGCCTTGGCAATGGCCGGGTTGTCTCTCGGACCACCACCCCGGGTTCCGTCTGGATCACATGGTAGGTGAGCGTAGTCTGCCCGGGTTTTGTGGTGAACGTCTTGGGGAACGCCCTCACTAAGCAGAGTGCCTGTTCTCGCTGCTCGACGGTGAGAGTCTCTGCTAGCTGGGGTTCACCATTATCCGACTCCTTGGGTGGTTGGGGCCCCAGTTCCGGTTCGGGGGGATATGGGGCCACTAGGAGCCCTTTCCAGTCCTGCCAAGGTTTTAAGAGGTTTACATGATAAATCTGCTTTTCCTTACAGCGACCGGGTTGTCGAATCTCATAAGTCACCGGCCCTACCTGGTGGAGGACCTCATATGGACCCTGCCAGCGGGCAAAAAGCTTTGATTCCTCCGAGGAGAGCAGGAGGAGCACTCGGTCCCCTGGCCCAAATGATCGAGCCTCGGTGCCCTGATTGTAGTGCTCCTCCTGGGCTCTTTGGGCGGTGTTTAAGTTCTCCCTCACGAGCTCTCCCGCCCGCGCCAGCCGCCCCTGCAGTTGTAAGACATATTGCAAGAGAACCTGGGTTGTGGACGGGTTGTGTTCCCAAGTCTCCCTCAAGAGGTCCAACACCCTGCAGGGTCGCTGCCCATAGAGGAGCTCGAACGGGGAGAACTTCGTGGATGCCTGTGGGACTTCTCGAATCACCAGTAGTAAAGGAGGGAGCAGCTGGTTCCACTGGTGGAGATCCTGGGCGGGGAAACGCCGCAACATCCCCTTCAGGGTCCAGTTGAACCGCTCGACCAATCAGTCAATCTGGGGATGGTAGACCAAGGTCTGCAATTTCTTAATCCCCAATAGGGCACATACCTGGCGGAACAGCTTAGATGTGAAGTTGGTCCCTTGATCAGTGAGTATCTCCCGTGGGAGGCCCACCCTTGCGAAGATCTTCATGAGCTCCGCAGCAATAGTGTGGGCGGTGATACTTCTTAAGGGGATGGCCTCCGGGAAGCGGGTGGCGTAGTCCATCAGGACAAGGATGTATTGATGGCCCGCCTTGCTTTTTGGGAAAGGCCCGACCAGGTCCATTGCTACCCGCTCAAATGGCACACCTACGACTGGTAACGGTACCAAGGGGGGCCTTCCGTACCCCAGCCGGGGCTGCATGTTGGCAGTCCAGGCACAATGCACAATACTCCTTCACCTCACGGTGGACGCCGGGCCAGAAGAACCTGGCCAGGACCCTGGCCACAGTTTTTTCCTGCCCTAAATGGCCGGCAGCCGGGATGTCATGTGCAAGCTTCAGGACAGCCCGACGATGGATGCGGGGGACCACGAGTTGGGTCCGGACCTCTTGGGTCTGGGGGTCTCGGTCAAGGCGGTAGAGTCGCTCGTGGTTGAGTTCAAACCTGGGCCATTGGGTGGTGCGCTGCGCCTCCACGACCTCACCATCCACCCTGGCCAGCTGCTCGTAGGCAAACCGGAGCGTAGGATCCTCCCTTTGATCTCGGCTAAAGTCCACCAGGTCAGGAGGGGGACCCGCCACTTCCAGGCCCTCCTGCCCGGGGGTGGGGCCTGGTTCCGCTCCAGGGTCGGAGCTCGAGTCAGGTCCTGTCTTCTCAGGCGGGACTCCCTCGAATGCCTCTTTGGTGAGTAGGGATGGGAGCACCTCGATGAAGTCTGGCCAGTCCCGGCCCAGGATCGCTGGATAGGCAAGGGATGACGCCACCGCCACATTCATTAACTGCGTTACTCCATGCACCGTAATGGGGACCCGCACCGTGGGGTACGATTTTACATCTCCGTGGATGCACTGAATCCGTACTTCCCCGACGGTCTGCTGAGGGTCCAAGAAGAGCACCTGGCGGACAAGGGTCTGCCCACAGCCCGAATCGACTAGACCCACCATGGGGACCCCGGCAACTTCCATTGGAGCTGTCAGTTTGGCCACGGAGGGCAGACGCGCCCGTCGCTCCCCGGTGCACACCAGGCCAAAGTTGCAGTCCATTGCAGGACAGTCCCGTTGCAGATGCCCATCCTCGCCACATCGGAAACAAGGTCCCACCTCTGGGTGTGCCGGCTGTGTGGGGGCACTGGTGGGGCCGCAGAGTGGGCTGGGGCCTGGTGGTCGGGTTAAGCGTCCGGTGCCGGAGAGTGGTGTTGACTCGGGCCGTTGGGAAAACTCGGTCCTGCCGCCTTCTGGTCATCGGGTACGGTGGGGTGCGTTGGTTTGGGAGGCAGGCCCCCTCCATTCAAGTTTCTGTGCATTGGGTCCAGGGTTTGGGGGGCGGGCGGCCGGTCCTATCGGGGCCTCAGCCTCGAGAAAGTTCTCCATAAGCACGACGGCCGAGCTCAGACTTTGTGGCCGGTGCCTTAACACCCAAGCTCTCCCCTGGGGTGGGAGGATGTGCACGATTTGCTCGTGGATGACCTGTTCTGTCACCTCAGCTGCGGTTCGACGCTCGGGTTGGAGCCATCGGGTACCCGTGTCCTTCAGTTCCTGGGCCACCGCCCGGGGTCTGGCGCCCGGTGGGTAGACCTTTTCCCAAAACTGTCGCCGAAAGGTTTCCGGGGTAATGTCGAAGGCATCCAAGATAGCCGCTTTCACTTGAGCATAAATGCGGGCCTCATCATCTGGGAGCCCACGGTAAGCCTTCTGGGCTAGCCCCGTCAGATATGGGGCAAGGAGTGTCGCCCATTGGTCAGGCGCCCAACCAGCCACTGAGGCCACCTGCTCAAAGGTCACTAGGTAGGCTTCTGGATCATCCTCAGGCCCCATCTTGGCCAGACGGATCGGTGGGGCGGGAGGGGTCGGGGTGGCTGCCCGCTCTGGTTGAGCGCCATCATGGCCCGACCACAGAGTTGCAAGCTGCTGGAAGCACTGGGTTTGTTGTTCCTGGTGCTGGGCCCCCAGGGTTTGGAGCAACTGCTGCTGGTGGGCACCCAGCTGTTGCACGAGTTGGTGCTGCTGCTGTTGCTGGCTCTCAGCCAGGAACTTGATAAGCCTTTCCATCTCCATCTTTCCAGTAGGGGAGCTCCAGAGGCGCCCTCGCACTTACCCCTTTCGGCAGGGGTTGGGATCACTTACCCGCATTCTCCACCACTTGTGACAGGCGGCGGTCGGTCCTCCGAGCCCCTAGGGGTAATGGAGAGCCATGGTCTCTGTGGCAGGCCTCGGCCCCACCTCCCGGGCATTGGGGAATTAGCGGGAAGGTGTGCCAGCTGGAGTCAGTAGCGCGCCCCTCAGGCAGGGGAGCGCCGGCAGGAGTCAGTAGCGCGCCCCTCAGGCAGGGGAGCGCCGGCAGGAGTCAGTAGCGCGCCCCTCAGGCAGGGGAGCGCCGGGGTAGGGGAACGCAGGCCCACCCAACTCCACTGCGTTCCAGCCCAGGGCCCTAACAGTGGCGGGAGGCGAAGGTCCCGCTGCTGGGTCAGCGGGGCAGTCTGCAGCCGCTGACCAAACACACCCACCCCACCGTGTAGTTGGGCCCCTGGGCTACTTCCTACCCGGTCTCTCTCAGGCGGGTTGCTCCGGTCCCTCCATCTCCTCCGGGTAGTCCGCTGCGGGCAGCTCCGGTTCCTCTAGGTATTCTGCTGCGGGCCAGTCCAGCTCCCCCTCGGTATTGGACTCACGCTGGCCTGGGCTGCAGTCAGGCCCCTCCAGGTCCTCTGGGTATTCAGTGGCTGGCAGCCCTGGTTGCCACAGGCCTTCCCCCCGGTCAGGCTCCTCCTTGCCCAGGGCTTCGCCTGGGTTAGCAGCAGGATCATGAGGAAGCAGCCTGTGTCTGTCTCCCTCCCTGGTGCTCTCCTCACTGGGCAGAGGGCCCTGCCCTTTGTACTTCCTGTCCCACCCTTCCCCTTCCGGGGATTGGCGGAAGCTTGGCCTGGCCCCGCCCACTCAGGCTCAGAGGGTGGCTCTTTACCCTCTGGTTTGGAGGGGAGCTACCCTGGCTCCCTACAGAAGGGTAAACACCTTTAAATTCCTCCTGGCCAGAGGAAAAACCCTTTCACCTGTAAAGGGTTAAGAAGCTAAGCTAACCTTGCTGGCACCTGACCAAAATGACCAATGAGGAGACAAGATACTTTCAAAGCTGGAGTTGGGGGAAACAAAGGGTCCTCTCTGTCTGTGTGATGCTTTTGCCAGGACCAGAACAGGAATGCAGGTCAGAACTCCTGTAAAAAGTCAGTGAGCAATCTAGTTAGATATGTGTTAGATTCTGTTTTGTTTAAATGGCTGATAAAATAAGTTGTGCTGAATGGGATATATATTCCTGGTTTTGTGTCTTTTTGTTACTTAAGGTTTTGCCTAGAGGGATTCTCTATGTTTTGAATCTGATTACCCGGTGGGGTATTTACCATCCTGATTTTACAGAGGTGATTCTTTTACTTTTTCTTTAATTAAAATTCTTCTTTTGAGAACCTGATTGCTTTTCATTGTTCTTAAGATCCAAGGGTTTGGGTCTGTGCTCACCTATGCAAATTGGTGAGGATTTTTATCAAGCCTTCCCCAGGAAAGGGGGTGTAGTGCTTGGGAGGGGGTATATTTGGGGGAGCAGGGGCAGATGTTTACAAGTGGGCACTTCTCCTGTTATTTTTGTTAGACACTTTGGTGGTGGTGGCAGCATAAGGTCCAGGGACAAAAGGTAAAAGTTTGTACCTTGGGGAAGTTTTTAACCTAAGCTGGTAAGAATAAGCTTAGGGGGTCTTTCATGCAGGTCCCCATATCTGTACCCTAGAGTTCAGAGCGGGGAAGGAACTTTGACACTGTGTGATTAGACTAGGAGATAACTGTACTAACCACTGGCAAATGTTAGTCCACATCATCAGTATCTTAGACTTAGATATTTTGACCCTGTCTTTTAGGTGGACTTCAATTCACCCTCTGATATGGTAAATGCTACATTGCACAAACAATTGCACCTATTTAGGTGACTAATTAATTGATTTGCAAGGGCAATTAATTCTTTATAATAGTGGAGACCTTCATTTTTCAAATGCGCACAATACTGTCATGCTCAATATCTTCAAGTCTATATTAGCAGCCTTAGTCCAGGATTTTACATGATTGTAGAGTTCACACTTTCACGGAACTATGCAGTACGATTTACCTCCATATACAAACTCCATATACAGTATTATAAAGTAACAGTCAAGAAGCTAAAAAGAACAGAGAGGCTTCAAGCAAAGATTCATTTAGATCAAGATCTGGAGGCAGATCTTCACCCAGTGTAAATTATCATAACTCCACTGAAGTCAATGCCCTTAGATCTTTCCCCTGGGACATCTCTCAGGTTGAACAGTGTTCAGATTCAGAGTTTCACTTCAGGCCTATTAAATAAATTAGTCCTACTAGTAACATTTGCATCCAGACTCAGATCTCAAATTTTCCCCATTCTGGGAGGAGGGGAGTACTGGGACCCTGGGCTGCAGTGAGGACCAAGGAAATATTTCTATGGGAAGAAACAACTAATTGTCTTCAAGAAATGCTGTGGGTGAATTCCAGATTAAAAGGGCAGGAGACATAAATGGGTAACTCCTGCCCCCAGGAGTGTAGTGTGGAGGAGAGGATGCAAAGAGGAGGCCAAAAATTGATTCACTGCAAAAGAAATGTCTGAAAATGCAACTCTTTCCTTTTATTTGCCTTAGTAGTTAAGCCTTTTTCTTTGATTTCTCTAATCCAGCTTCTAACGCAGTAGATGGAAAGTGATTCACATCATTTAAGGCAGAAACCACTAGTACAGGTGGATTTGGTTACAGATTCTAGCAGGTGGCATGTTTCCAAGATGGTTCTTACAGTGCTAGGAAATATCCATGCTTGTTGTTCATGAATTCCTCCTCTGATTGAGTCTTTTCATTTGATTTATGGACTATTCAGGTTTATAATTTTTCACATCTATACTCTAGTTTGTTTAGTTTTCCCCCTCATACATAGGTCATTTATGTAGGAATTAGGTAACCTACTTACAACCCATTAAAGTTAGATTGGAGGGGACTCCTTACAGACATATCCTTTTGACTAGTTATTTATATATGGAACATCACCAGAAGTAGACACTGTAACATTATTTTAAAGAGTAGACCATTCCCAATTAAACCGCAACTGTGAAACAATGTAAAACTCCAAGGGAAAAACCCCATTACCACTGACACCAATCAGTCTCTTAAAAATGCTGAACAAAATCAATGTGGTTTCTTCGTATCATAGTCCTTAAAAGCCACAAAAATCAAAAGTCACCCCCTTATGACTTACCAAATAATTAGGGATGGCATAAACTTTTATGGGTTCACTGCTTGGCTTAGTTCAAACAAGCCAGAGAGTCTGAAGGCCAGATCCTCAGCTGATGTAAACCAACATAATTTCAAGGATTTTGTTGGAGCTTCCCTGGTTTACTCCAGTTGAGGGTCTGGCTCTTTATGTTTAGTATCCATCACATTTCTCTCTCCTTCCTCCTCCCAACCAAGGCAGATTTGTGTCTCTTCCCCGACCCAGTCTTTCTGGTCCCATGCCTCCCAACTAGTTTGGGGTGAAATTGTACCATTTCAACTCACACCCAGCAAACACAACTCCCTTTGTCACCTTCTCGGAAAGCAAAATAACATGAGATCTCCTGGGTTAGGGGGAAAAAAAACTTTTAATAGGAAGAGAGAATTTGTCTTCTTTGAAATAGACTGCCTACGCTTGCTCAGTTAATAGTGACCCTTCCTCTGTGGCTTAAACTGGTGTTTGTGGAGGTGGGACACACTCCTGCAGATTATCTCAGTCTGCAAACAGCAGGTCAGTCTAGTGTGCAAAAACCTCCAAAAAATCAATTGGTAATAATTGCTATTTGCTTTTCTCAGCTAGATGTCACTATCGCATACATCACATGCCCATTGGCTCCAACTAAAATAAATTCCTGTTCTTTCAATCCAAACTCAACATCACCTACAACAACTAGTATGCTCATCAAAGCACTTTGATGGGACTTAAACGGGTCCTTACGTGCTTTGCTGAATCAGGGCCAAAGTTCCACACTGTCAATATACTACACTGCTAGGATAGTAGTAGGCAAAGCTAGTACTGAATCTTTACTAGCATGTGCCTGGTTTTGGAGATGAATATTTTCCCCAGTGTTTTCATCTTTATAGGGCAGAGTTAAGGTCTCTGCTTAAAAATGCATTATTTGGGGAGGGGGTTGTCAGTGCACCTTAATGATATTTTAGCGCATGTTCCAGTTTATGTTCCTATTTTATATGGAATATTTACTGTACTATTCAGATTTGTCTTATATAATAAAGTTTATTATGGAAGAAACCGGCAGCCTATTACTAGCATGGTTTAGTGCATGTAAACGGTTTACAGTGTAATTTCACGTTCACTTCAAAGACTTTAAAGATGCTGCAAAGCAGTTTAGCTCCCTGTAAACCTTTCAGCCCTGCAAATTGAAGTCACTGGTACTTAACTGCTTTCTCCAGGACTTAATTTCCTCCTAGATTAGGTAATTCAGCCTTTTCTCCAGTGAAAAAAGCAAGATTTTTCATGCTCCCCACCATTAAATTAATGTCACCACTTTTCCTCCCTACCAATGTAATCAATTATTGTAAAAAGGCTATGTTTGAATAAGTATCATGAGTATTGTGATTCCACCACATTTCAGCCTCCTTGTTTGTCTCATCCACATATTATGTCTTGCCTTTAACTGTAAGCTCTTTGGGGCAGAGGTTGTCATTTATTACATGTTCGTACAGCACCTAGCACAATGGGACCAACTTGGTAGTGGTCTTTAGGCATTACTGCAATACAAACACTGAATAATAACAGTAAAGTAACTATGCAGGTATTCAAAGTGGGGAGACATAATAGTGTGAATAGGCCTTTAATGATAGTGGTGGTATAGAGCAGTAGTACTCTGAACACAGGGGGTGAAGTCCTGGCCCCACTGAAGCCAATGGGAACCTTGCCCTTAACTTCAGTGGGGACTGGATTTCACCCAGAGTTTTTATTATTACCTTAGCATTCATACTGTATCTACTTTAAGAATTAAATGAGATAGTTTTAACAATTACACCATTACATAAACAAAAGATTAACAACTCTTGTTGACCTATGAATAAAGGTAATGTATCTATCTGTGACTACTTTAAACCCTGTACTTTTTATCAGCACAGCTTAGTCTCTTAGGACTTGCCTACACTACCTTGCAGTTCAGACTTCAGGTGCATGACTAGTAGTGTGCACCAAAGTCCTGCCCTGTAACTCCCCTATATGGACATTGCAGGCAACAACTAAAAGGTTCCTACCTTAATGTGAACTAGGAACCCACAGCACGCCCACAGGGACTCAATGCACACTGCTCTTCACACCCCCATAATCCAGACTGCAGGGCAATATAAGACATAGCTTTAGACTTTTCATCCAATGGCATTAGAGATTCTAGTTCCAGGGGGTTGGCTCCTACCCAACTTTTACATTATTATAGTTAAGTACTTAAGAGTTCAGAGTAACAGCCGTGTTAGTCTGTATTCGCAAAAAGAAAAGGAGTACTTGTGGGTCAGATTGGCAGAGACCCTAGGGGGTTTTCACCTTTCTCTGCAGCATGGGGCATGAGTCACTTCCAGGTTTAAACTAGTGTAAATGGTGAATTTGCAGTAACTTGAAGTCTTTAAACCATGATTTGAGGACTTTGGTAACTCAGCCAGAGGTTAGGGGTCTTAACCAGTGATTCTATCATGACAGGCAGTACAAATATATCTACTGTAGGTATAGCTAATCTAGTGCCCCTTTGGACGGATATGGTGATGATGAACTATTGGCCTATTCCACATGATGCCAGTTTATTTTCTCCTCTCAAGATACAGACTGTGGCAGGGTAAGATAGAAATGAATTAGGCTGCTGTAAGGAGACTCAAAGTTTCCAAGTTAGACCTTAATCTTTAATGTAGCATGAGAGATTTTGAAAGGAGTATTTCCTCTATGGTTTGCATGGCTTGAGTTTGATCCCGTAACTACTGTGCTAGAATAAATAACACTTCCTTTGCCCTTCTGTTCTAGTGTTCCAAATATTAATTTCAAACATACACATATTAAATAAAAAGTACTGCAGGTGGGTCTTATTTGTGACCCTCTCTTCAGGTTTATTCTAAGCTTGACTTAGCAGGAACGTTTTTTAAGAAAGCAAAAATTTCCTGTAGCTTAGGTCCCCCATCGACACACACTGCCTGTGCCTCCATTCTTCCTCTGCTTCCAGCTAAAAAGCACAGCTTGAGATCATGGATTTTTTAATATGCTTAAGCATAAGAACATATCATCATGTGCTCTGAGCCCATTGACACAGCTGTCCAAAATTTTAACTTTATTTTTTTAAGTGCCTAATTTATTTCTGGGCAGACTCACTAGATCTCCTATGTCGTTTACTCTGAAGACACTTCTACACCGCCGCCTCCTATTGACGTAAGTGAGCACTTTAGCTGGATTTCCTTGCGCTCATCTTATTATTAATGGTTCTCTGTCACAGTACCAAATGTTCTAGAAGAAAAACCGAACAACCACAGCTGAAAATGTTGGATAAGAAAAGGAGTAGCTGTTTTTATTTCTATTTCATAAGTTTCAACGTGTATTTAGTTGCAGATCTGATATCCTGTTAATGAATTTCTGTTAACGAATTTTTGTTCCAAAAGTTTTAAACCCATCTTCAAGTGAATATGTGAAATTCTGTGCACGAGACAAGACAATGTCTAGCATTGTAATTAGAAGCATTCTTAAGAATAATGATGATATCTACTATCTCTGTCTGATTATCTCTAATTTGCTGTTGTAGGAGTACAGCTACTAAGGATTGCATTTCAAAGGCTGAGCTATGCAATTTAGACTCAACACTGCATTTAGGGGCAAGATTCAGTACTGCATTTGGGAACAATCAGCTAGATACAATCCCCAGTACCTGAGTATTCTGGTTGTAGCTCCACTACCTGGTGTTCATAGAGTGTGGGGCCATCGGCCTGCCTCTGCCTACGTGGCCTCCCTCCCACACACACCCAACCTTCTTTGGTGGTATTTGTATCCCTGGAAGCAGACAGAAGGAAAAGTCACTCAGCTCCCCAAAGCACAAGGACCGCCACCATCACCTGCTTTTGCACAGAGTGAACAATGGTGAGGGAGGGAAGTATGGAATGGCCGTTGTGCCATTCCCAGCACATGTGCACTAGGGCCAGTCTCAATATGGAGTCCATTACAGCACCTAGGCTGTGGCATGCCTTTCACTGTACTGAGGGGCATGTCACATGCCAAAAAGGCTGCAATACTCTTTCCGATACATAGAATCTTTGGACTGGAAGAGACCACAAGAGGTTATCGAGTCCAGTCCCCTGGACTCAAGGCAGGACTAAGAATTATCTAGACCATCTGTGGTGGGGCGAGTACCCCATCCCCTGTGAGAGTGGGCAAAGACAGGCCATAGAGACTGCACAAAGCGGCAGCCAATCAGGGAGGGCCTATTAGAGAGCCAATCAGGGTTGGGCAAGAGGTGGCCAATCAGGGCTGGGCTCAGCCCTATATAAAGGCTGCCCATGAGAGGAGCAGTCAGTCTCTCCCAGACCTCAAGCAGGGAAGGTCAGTCTCCTGAGCACCAGCACCAGAATAGAATCTGGGGAGCATAGGAGAGCTCCAGCCTGTTACCTGCCAGGCTGTGGGCCCTGACCAGAAGGGCCTAGAGGGTGCAAAGGGGTCAGAGGGGAAGTGACCCAGGGAGAGCGGACAGATGAGGGGAAAGAAGGAGGGCAGTCAGGCTGTTGCTAGAGGGTCCCTGGGTCGGGACCCAGAGTAGTGGGTGGGCCTGGGTCCCCCCCTTTTCCCCTTATCTTGCACCTCACCATGGGAAGTGGCCATAATGGACTGCAGCAGACTCCTGAGAGAAGGGATTAGACTTTGGGGTGTGGTTGGCCACTGTGGCAGGGGTGAACCAGGAGACTGCTGTTAACCCCCCCACAGAAGGGGGTGAGCATGGTGGACTAAGGGTACTGCCAGAGGGCAGTGTCCTGAAGAGGACACCACCAAGCAAGGAGCAATGCGGTCCAAAGACCAACAGAGGATGAGAGACGGATGGGACACCACCGGCGGAAGGCGCTCCACATGGACAAAGCTAATTCCTGGAGTCACCAGCAGGAGGCGCCGTGGTGGTGAGTCCCAACCCCGTCACACCATCCCTGACAGGTGTTTAACTAATCTGCTCTTAAAAATCTCCAATGATGGAAATTCTACAACCTCCCTGGACAATTTATTCTAGTGCTTAACCACCCTGACAGTTAGGAAGTTTTTCCTAATGTCCAACCTAAATCACCCTTGCTGCAATTTAAGCCTATTGCTTCTTGTCCTATCCTCAGAGGTTAAGTAGAACAATTTTTTCCCTCCTCTTTGTAACAACATTTAATGTACTTGAAAATTGTTATCATGTCCCCTCTCAGTCTTCTCTTCTTTAGACTAAACAAACCCAGTTTTTTCAATCTTCCCTCATAGGTCATGTTTTCTAGATCTTTAATCATTTTTATTGCTCTTCTTTGGACTTTCTCCAATTTGTCCACATCTTTCCTGAAATGTGGCACCCAGAACTGGACACAATACTCCAGTTGAGGCCTAATTGGTGTGGAGAAGAGCGGAAGAATTACTTCTCGTGTCTTGCTTACAATACTCCTGCTAATACATCCCAGAATGATGTTTGCTTTTTTTTTTTTTTTTTGCAACTGCGTTACACTGTTGACTCATATTTAGCTTCTGATCCACCCTGAGATCCCTTTCTGCAGTACTCCTTCCTGGGCAGTCATTTCCCATCGTGTATGTGTGCAACTGATTGTTCCTTTCTAAGTGGAGTGCTTTGCATTTGTCCTTATTGAATTTCATCCTATTTACTTCAGACAATTTCTCCAGTTTGTCAAGATCATTTTGAATTTTAATCCTATCCTCCAAAGCACTTGCAACCCCTCCCATCTTGGTATCCTCAGCAAACTTTAAGTGTACTCTCTATGCCATTATCTAAATAATTGATGAAGATATTGAACAGAACCAGAACCAATCCCTGCAGGACCCCACTCATTATGTCCTTCCAGCATGACTGTGAACCACTGATAACTACTCTCTGGGAATGATTTTCCAACCAGTTATGCAACTACCTTTATAGTAGCTCCATCTGCACTGTATTTCCCTAGTTTGTTTATGAGAAGGTTATGCGAGACAGTACCAAAACCCTGACTAAAGTCAAGATATACCACTTCTACCACTTCCCCCTTATCGATGAGGCTTGTTACCCTGTCAAAGAAAGCTATCAGGTTGGTTTGACACGATTTGTTCTCGACAAAGCCATGCTGACTGTTTGTTATTTATCACCTTATTAACTTCTAGATGTTTGCAAATGGAATGCTTAATTATTTACTCTGTTATCTTTCCGGGTACAGAAGTTAAGCTGACTGGTCTGTAATTCGCTGGGTTGTCCTTATTTCCCTTTTTATCGATGGGCACTATATTTGCCCTTTTTTCAATCCTCTATCATATGTCATAAAGGTAGTTTCTAGATTGAACTGAACCTGTCTTGCTGGGCTTGATAGTCATTGTCAATTCCCATGACATGACAAGGTGAATAAGTGTGGCCAAATCAGTATACTAAGCATAGATCTGATCTTGTATGCCTTTCACATCCAAAATTCCCAGGGAACAGCTTTCCTTTAAATAATATGAAAAAAGAGTGGAGCAAGACTATATTGGTTACAGATAAAAAAGACAAGGTCAGAACCTGAATTCCTTCAGTTTTTATTTGGTCTGCATTCAAGTAAAACTTTCACTGACTTCACTGGGAGTTTTACCAAAGAAACACACTGGACCAAATCTTGAAGACCTTATTCAGTATCTGTCCATTTTAGGAAAAATCCATTTCTCCTTGGGAAATAGAGAATGTTAGTTAAATTTAAGGCCAAATCAAATACTTCCCACCACAAAAATTATACTTCAATAATATATTTATTTGCTTAGTTATTTTGCTATTCAGTGGAGAACCTTTTTTTTCCTCAGTGCACAATGGAGACATTTCCATCCATCCTTCCTGAAGGTCCTGCATCACAACATCATTCTTAGTTGAGGAGAAATGGATGGGGGTTATTTTGCAAACGTAACTCCAGATTCTCTGCAGAGCGTTGCTCATTGCTTTCTTCAAAGGCTGAGATTGCTGCCAGTCGGGGAAGCTAGAGACAAGACATGGAACCTAGGTCCCTCACATAGTAAAGTAACATTGGTTGACCCCCACAGACTTCTAGACTTGCTCCATTCTAACTGCATTAGGCCGTGACTGAAGTCAATGGGTCTGCAGCACAGCGTTAAAGTTAAACATGTTTAGGTGCTTCCCTGAATAAGCATAGATTTTAACATGTGCTATAACTGCTTTCCTGAACCAGGCCCTTGCTATTAAAATGAATCATTTCTGAATAGCCAAGCATGACAAATGTTTAGCCATGTTAGCACTTATTTGCTTTAAAATTGAGGTTGATGGGGAGAGAGACTTAATTAAAAAAATTCAAATCACTACAATGAACATTTTACAGCTCTGAAAATGACCAAAAATGACTTACTTATCACAGTTGCCTTCCATGGATTTAACTTTTTCTTTTCTGTTCATAAAAGCCAAGACGTTAGGAGAGATTTTTCCAGCATTACCATGGAGCAGAGCATTGTTAGATTTGTGGCTAGGCTGAGTGATCTCCAGCCAGTGTCTGATCCCACAGTCTTACATTCCGGTTTCTTTGGATTACCACTACGCCACTGCTTTGCTCTGCAATGTCATCTCTTTTTCAGAAAATATTGGTAGGCACTTTTCAAAATCCAAGTTAACAGCATCAAAGGGAAAATAAAAGCAAGCTGACATGTCTCACAAGGGCATCTCACAAGAACATATAGGATAGTTCTTATTTCCATCTCAGTTTCATGTCACCTTTGGAATGGACTCAAGTAAAACAAAGCAAAGACTAGTTAAGGAGCAAAATATGCATGCCCTTAAACCTTTAGTAACAGTTAGTTATGGTTTTTAATATCATTATGACACACTCTTGTGAGCTGTTTTAACATGGTTACAAACCCTCTTGCTGTGTCCATGGTGCCATAAAAATGTATGCAAGGCTGTTCTTCATTAATAGGCTTATAAGATTATTTTGATGATGTACAAACTTTTCCCCTTTAGCCAAGGGGATTCTAGGAGAGTAATGAGACAATTTTGTTCTTCTTAAGGGACTCTATCTTGCATGCTAATGCACTCAAAATTCTCATTGAGGTCACTGAGAGCAAATAGGAAAATCTTGTCGATAAGAGTTTGGAGTATGCAAGGAGCGCAGAATCAGTCCTACAATCTGCCCACATTGGAGCCACATGCACAAAATGTCATGTTTTATCTTCAAATGTTTGCAACTGAGCAATCTGGCATTTTATTAAAAGCTCCAAAGAGAAACTTGTCATTAATGCATGACAGTTTAAATGTAATTTCATTTTAATTATTCAATTAATTTTTATATTTTTCACAACAAACGACAATACATTTGAAACAGAAACATCCAGTGCAGTGCTAGTGTTTGATCTGGTATATAAACTAGATTTTCTACTGGGGTAAACTGGCTTCAGCTGAGCTCCATTAATTTACAACAGCTGAGAATCAGGCCTTTACCTCTTAATTATTTCATAGACCTCAAGAGATTGAAATAGCATAAGGGAGCCTTTGAATTAATGCATTTCATGAGGAAACTTCTTCTGTAAATATCTGGGCAGCCAGGAAATTTAACACTTATTGGACAAGTCCTAGTGATCTACATACAACACGTGAGCAATCCCATCTTATTACCTGGGGCTGGGAGGGAGTTAGGTATCCAACTCCGACTCTGTTTTATATAGGGCCAAATCCTGCCACCTTATGACTACAACGAGTCTCACAAAATGTTACAGGCCTAGGCTAGGATTTTTAAAGAAGCCTGGAGAAGTTAGGTGTCAGTGGAAGCCATTGAGGTCAGAGTCAATGGGAGTTGGATACCTAACTCCCTGTAAGCTGCTTTTAAAACTCCTAACTTGGCCCCATAGCATTTGATGGGGCTGCATAAAAGAGTAAGGTGAGCAGGATTTGGCTGGGTATGAAAATCTGCAGCTCAGTTTAGAATAAATTAATATTTTACTTGTGAATCTCCCTGACAGGAGGTTTTTACCAGTAGCGTTTCATACCTGTCACAGTAGCAGATAATAGGGAATTGCATTCAGTGGGAATTTTGTACACACAGGCAAAGCAGGGCTGGAAACATTGTTTCTGTTGCATTGACACTGGCTGATTTATTTGCTTGTTTAGATGACCTTTTGCTAATATTTAAAGGGGCACAAAACTAAACAATTTCAGAAATATTGGTGCTGACAACTTACCCCGTTTCAGAAATTAATTGCTTTTTTTCCCCAAAAATTGCCTAAGGGGCTTTGTGAAAAAATCTACATTATTTTATTAATACTGAAGGATTTACTTGAAAGTAATCCAAAACTAAACACAAGTGGCCTCCAGCATAACAGCTTTCTGTCTTGTTTCAATAGTAATTGTAAAGTACAATGAACAATCCCTGTTTAGTTTTATGCTGGATATAGCTATATTTAAAATCACTACTGTAACAAATGCCTGTTTGTGATATGGGTCATATAGGACTAAAGAAAAGCAATTACCTGGATCAGAACACATGTACAGAGCAGTGATGTGATGACCCTGAACTACTCTGAATCATGGGAGGTTTGTCTTTTGCAAAGGACTGTTATAACTAACTGAATAATGTAATTGCAGCGGGTTGTATTGCATGCTATTGGTTGCTGAAACCAAATCAGAGATTAGATACGTGACAGCAACTAAATCAACTGTTGTTGGAGGAATGGAAAGCTATGTATTAAGGGCATGATCTCATTCCCATTGAAGATTACAGCTGTCTTTTCATTGAATTTAATTGGGATCAAATTGGAGTTGATGAGAAAACAAGAAAAATATTTTTCACGTTTTTAATTCAAATTACCCCCACAGAAAGTGGGAGATGGGATAAGAAGGACCTACCAAAGGCAACACTGAAGGAAGGAATAAGGACGAGGAGAAACAGGAGATAATGGATTTACAAAAGGAAAAGCAAGATAGGATCAGCCAAGTCAAAAGCTGCCAGGAGACAAAGGACAATGAAGAGTAGAACATAAGAAGCCCTAAGACTTGACCCCGAGGAGATCACTACAGATCTTGATGAAAGCCGTTTCAGTGGAGGCTAGACACCAAATTGGATAGGATCTAGGGTGGAATTTGAAGAGCGGTATAACCCAGGGACCCCTTGGTGCCAGCTGGCAGAGGACACAGGGGGTGTACAGGGTTTTACAGGCATCCCCTGGAACAACGATGCATAATAGTTCACCAAAGGAGGAGGTCTCTGCTGAAAGCCAGTAGCCTGCTGGTCATAATAACCATTACCAAATGTATGTTCAGACAATATTTAAGAAGTTACTTATCTGTTCTATAAATTATGTTCGCCCCACAATGTAGGCCTATTTTTGTACTGAGCCTATTGCTGACCTGCAGAGAGACAGCAGGACCTGCAAAGTCAAGAGGAGAGTGTTTATGTTGCCTGTGGCTAGTGGAGTTGGGGAGCTGACCTCTTGCAGGCACAGACAACGCTTCCTCACACTAAGGGCAGGTGGTAGTGAGGTACCCTCTCAACCCTGGGTACCCCCGGAAAGCATTACAAGAGGAACTGAAAGCAACATTTTGAGAAAAAGGAGATGGGCACTAGCTGGCAATGGAGAGGGCATCAAGGGTGGCATTATTTGGATGTGGGTAACCATAACTAGCTTGTACTATGAGGGGAAGGAACCTGATGGGAGTAAAAGTTTAAAGGGCAAGGAAGGTCACAATAGGTTTGCTGGGGCAGGTGGAAGGTTAGAGGAAGAAAGCAGGAGTGAACTCTCAGTATTTGTAAATAGGGAGGAGTGCAGGAAGATGACACATACTATCTGCTTCTTTCAATATTATTGAAACACCAACACTTTCATTATGGTTTCATTGACTCAGTAACAATGCCTGCTTCATACCATACATGCTATTTGCAATAGCATAGACACATCAGATTCAGACACATCAGCTGCAACTAGCCATTGAACTTATCTCCATACTGATTCAAGAGGCGAACATGAACAGTTGAAATCACTGTCAGCTTTCCAAAAAGAAAAGGAGTACTTGTGGCACCTTAGAGACTAACCAATTTATTTGAGCTTTCCAGCTTTCAGCTTTCCAGGGGCTCTCTCTATTGTCCCGTCTGCCAGCCAGAGACCAGCACTGATTAAGCCCACATGGCTTAGCCGCTCCAGTAGTAGCCTTCACATTAGTGAAGCTGCAGAACACCAGAGGTGTGTACAAGTAAATACAAGCTGCAGCGGCAAAATCGGATTCAGCAAATGCATACAGAAGTGACAGTTTCATTAAACAACAGCTCAATGAAAGGCAGCAGGAAGGCTGAAATGGCTGGTTTTATAAAATTATGAGATTTAAGGATTAGCTCTATTTATTTAGTTGAACAAGGTAATTGCATGGTGCTCTAAAAACACTATATTTTATTTTACCAAAATGCATTTTCTACATTTTTCTTTAGATGTTGTAAGCGGAAGATAGCACTTAACTTTTCTAGCAATTGAACATGGCTTTTGATGATTGGAAAAATCTGCTGAGGGCAATAGAATGAAATCATTTGAAATACAATCATACAAATAATGGGTCTGGTTTTACACTGTTTTCAGTTCCCCACTAAATGTCAGTGTAATGTAAAGGTAATAAAAGTAATTACAAATAGATATAGACATAAAGCCAATCCTATTTTAACTTTTTCTTTGCAATTCACAAGAATTCTTTCTTGACAATGCACTGAGAACTACTTCATGAAAATAAATAGCCAAGGAGGAATATGGATTTAATTGCTTGCATGGCCGCATTGCTAAAGTAAAACAGCTGTGATCACATACTGAGATAAAACCATTGTTCAACAAATAGTTTTATTAAACATCTCTGTGGCGATGATGAGTCCAACTCTCCAAAAGCAGAGCAGACCGCTTTCTGGACCACCCATTGCTCTATGGTTATAACAGTGTGTTCAGTTTTTGGGAGAGTTTGGTGGGAGGAAAGTTGCCTAGGTGCAGTGTACTGTACAATATTTATGAAATTAAATTAATACTGTAGCTCACTGATACATTAAGTTGTGTAACCGTTTTATTTTAAAGTTTAAGCGAATTCTTTGCTAGGAAAAACTCCTGGTGTCTTTGATCATTAGCTGATGACAGTGGCAGAATTCCTGAAAGGGCAACAACAACAGACTCCCCAGCAGTGGAGGGGCGGGCCAAAAGGAAAACTAAGGTCAGCTGATAACAAGGGACCACTGAAAAATGTAGGTACAGGGGTGAGGTCAGAGGTATAACAGGAGCATCCAAGGAGACAACTTGGCTATGGTCACACAGCAGGTCAGTGTCACAGCTGAGAATAGACCCCAGAAGCCTTAACCCCCAGCGTTAACCTACTGTACCCCACAATCTTCCCAACGGAAGAATCCAGGATTGAAAGTCCAGGAGAATGAAGTCCTCTCTTTATCTACAAAGTAGCTGTAAAAGCAAAAGTAGTACAAGTTTTTCCAACACTTAAGTTCTGACTTTGAGAGCTTTATTCACAAACACTGTACCTGTGTTCCAGGTTTCCAAAAAAAATGTCTGCGAGACTGAACATTTTTACCCAATTGCTTATAAAAAGAATTAGCATCTAACTAAGAGATATATGGACAGGCTACTATGGAACATGCAATTGCAAATAAAATCATGTTTCAGTCTGGGATTCTTAGAAGTACCATGCTTAGTGCCTAGGGCTGGAGAGTGTTGGGGGTGAGAGAGGGACTGCAGAAGCAAAGAGCCATTGCAGAGAAGGCCCTGTTCCTCTGTAGAGCCCCAAGATCTGCACAGACCCAAATCTCTTGCTTTTTCTTCAGAGGGAAAACCACATCCCACCCACCCCCACACAAATTTTAAAAGGCAAGGAAATTCTATAGGTGCAAACTCATGATGTTTTCCATTCCCTGTGCAGGAGTAGCCTGTGTAGCAGACAATAGGGCCCTAACACTCTGAAACTGACTTACTGCATGTTTCTAAGTATATTAATTAAAACAAGTAAGCAATTTCCAAAGTGTGTATGTGCATTATTTACGATGGGAAGGGGATTGTGGTTTAAAAAAAAACTGCCTAGCATAGGCAAATGGGCTTGTTTGAGCTGTGATTTCTGATGCCAAATGAAGAACAGATTTAGGATGTGCTGGGAATTATTGAAATCAAACTCATTTCACAGCCTATTGATCAGGGGTTGGGTTTTGTTTTGTTTTTTTGGTAACAGATCATCCACTGAACAGCTGCATGTTCCTCCCAGAGCTCATATTTAGCCCAAAACTTTATAAATCATTTGGAATATACAGACAAAAGGCCAAGCCCTCAGCTGATGTAAATCTGCATAGCTCTATTGTAGTCAACACTGGTTTATGTTAGCTGAGGAACTAGCTCAATAGTATTTAAGATGCTTGTATTAAATTTCCCTATTGCATTTGAGTTACAGTGAGGACTCTGTGTACTTTTCTTCAAATGAGCAGTGATACTCAGCCTAGAACACTTGTTTAATAATAAGGAAGGCTTGTTTTATTTCCCTTCAGTGAGTATTGTCAGCTGTGGTGGAGGCTTCCCTCTAGTGGCCATTTGCTCTGATGATTTATTTTCAAAGCTAATAATCTCATTTGAGTTGCTTTCTATAACCCATTAGGTGTTTGTAATTTAATTTAAAACAAAACCATTAGGAGGAGATGCTTGAGTTGATGTAGCATTAAGCGCCTATTAAAATGCTTTTTGAAGACCTTTTATATTATGCAGCAGGCTCAAGACTAGTTGCTTCAAACTGTGAATAACTTTGAGATGGGTACTTGAGTAACCAGTGAATTCGAAAGAACTAGTGGGGGACTGGCTGGTTCAGAGAACTGGTACAGGGAGAGGAGCCCCACATCTCTGGGGTGACTAGTCACTCTCTGGCCCCCAGTTGGTAGTTATTAGGGCTGAGCAAATCTTACTGTATCTTGTTTATATCTCTGTTTATATAGTTTACATTTTCCAGATCCTTCAGGGTCCAATTTTTCAGGTGATGGCAACAGATCAACTTCTGCTGGTTTGCTTGGTGCTCTAGGTTCTTCAGAACCTTTACCTTTAAGAAAACCCTGCACCCAGCCCAAAGTGTTATAGGAAACACCCTGACACAGGGCCTACACACACTTAACTTTGCTTTTTTTTTTTCTGGAGGGTGGTAGCATGACTGCCCCCAACTAGAATCTTCCAGATATGCTAAGTAGCCACTTTTCTCCCTGTCTTCCTATTTAGGGTGGCTGCCTAATGTGGGCTATTTCCCCGCCTCTTGACCTGTCAAATTTTGGTGTTTCTCTTCAGATACAATAAAAGTGATCATTTTGATTTTATGGCGCAAACCGCCATCCAGTAGGAACTGGGACCACCAATCCATTCCACATAGACTACCAAACAACCATCAGGGATGACTTGAGATCACTGTTAGCTAGGACTATGTGAAAGAGTCTGAATTCATCCAAACGAAGGTGGTCAGAGATTTGAAATGGGACCATGAACAGCTGCCATAATAAATGAAAGTTTGGAGGACCTGGGTTAATGAACTTTGGACAGTCCTACTTCCCCAGCACATGTACTAAACTTTTCCTCCCACAATCCTGAAGGTTTCCTGGGTCTACTGCTATATTTTTCATGAAGTCTGGTGATTTGACCCTATTTCTGAACTCTCCTAAAGCCTCTCAGGGTATGTCTACACTGCAATGAGACACCCGTGGCTGGTCTATGCCAGCTGAGGCTCAGGCTAAGGGGCTATATGATTGTGGCTGCCACCCGAGATCTGGAACCCTCCCACATTCCAGGGTCCTAGAGCCCAGGCTCCTGCCTGAGCCCAAACGTCAGCACCACAATTAAACAGCCCCTCGG
The DNA here is from genome assembly GCF_965140295.1 of Lepidochelys olivacea. Lineage (NCBI taxonomy): Eukaryota > Metazoa > Chordata > Testudines > Cheloniidae > Lepidochelys > Lepidochelys olivacea. Next base: position 30,074,759 of record NC_140422.1, read on the forward strand.
CCCAAGCGCAGCGAGCTGGAGTCAGCTGGTGTAGGCCAGCCACAGGTTTTTAATTGCAGTATAGACACACCCTTTGGAGATTCTGGGGTTCACATAGTAACCATTCCCACGTTTTTTCTTCTTCAGGAATTTCACCGAGACTGGGCTAGTTCCCCAAGCCTAGATGAATCTCATTTCCTGTTGGGCAGATGTCCACATCACAAACCAATGGCTCCACAATAGCCTCTTTCATTGTCCGTCTCCCTGAAGAGAAGCCAATGTGTGGTAAGTAAGAAGACTAAATCAACTTCTAACTCCTACAGCTGGCCCACACAGATACTTCTATATTTATGATCCAGAATTATAATAAAATAATAATACTTACCTTTTGCATAATTATATATATATCTGACTGGCATTCTGCTCTTTCCTAACATGGAATCCAGTCCTAAAGTCCATACTCAGTCCTCGTTCAGACAATATTCCCATTGCAGTCAAAGTTCAGAAATAATTAAAATCAGTGGGAGTTTTGCCTGAAACAGGATTAAACAAGGACTTTAGGACTGGGTCCAATTCAGATCAGATCCAAAACAGTACAATGCCTAAAATTGACACAGACATGTAGTGTGCAATGCGTAATCTCTAAATGTGTGAGTAATATACAGTCAAACCTGTCTTAAGTAACCACACCAGGGACCTACAAAAATAATTTACATAACAGAAGTGGTCTTCTAATAAAAGTGGAACAACATTATACTCAGTACATTTGGGGATACAGACCAGAGGCTGCCTAGCAAGGGTGGCCTATTTCAAAGTTTTATAACTATTTAATAATGCAGAATCTCTGAGCTTCCAGGTGCAGTTTAAGTGATTGCATTTCAATGCAAGTTGTGGCCTTGTCAATTAATCCAGTTACTGTGGTGGTGTTTTTTCTTTCTGCATCTTCCCACATGGCATCAGCAGTGATTTGATGAATGACTGCGGAAAAACAAAGTAATTCAGGAAAATAGTTTGACCCTTCTCCTTTTCTACCCCTCCCCACCAATAAAAAAAGCTAAATTAGGCAAACAGTTATTTGTAAATAAACTTGTCCAGTTCTAATATCAATATTTTGTAACATGTTGCATGTGAAGTGCCTTTAATTCATTTTAGGGAAGATTTATTTTTCTTTAAATAGTCTAAAACAAAGCCTAGATAATATTATAGTTTGGAACACTTAGATAAACTGATAATGGTATATGCAAATACCATTTGATAGTGAATGATCATTAAATGTAGAGTTATATTACTGTAATTTTTACAGCTCTGTTTAAATAATACGGTGTCATGGAATCCGCATATAACTCTCTATATATGCATGCAAGTTTGTGTTTCCAAGTGGTATGCGATGCCTCTGAATCTGTCAGTTTAGCAGCATCCTGCCTCCACCTGCACAAACGAATACTTGATTTGTGCTTGCAATGGTAAAGCAATAGTGACCCTGCTGTCCTATCAATTGCTTCTAATTTAATTCACATACTTCCTTTTTGTATCTCCTTCTTTAGCTGTGTTCATTATGCTGATTGGATGCAGCAGAGCCAATGCCTATTTCATTTTATGATTAATCTGATTAACTAATACCATGGGATTGTGATGTCTGTGTCCTAGTATAAGGAAGCAATGCCTGTTTCAGGGAGGATGGCAGAATAAACCTGTTAAAGGTAGGCCACAGGCTGATTTTCAGATGAAAATAGAGCAAGACAAACAGTATCAATAGTGCAGAGTTATTCTCAACCAATATAGTTTGGAGCAGGGTGATGGCTTGTAGCCTGCAGGTAATAATAAACTATTATTTGCCATCATCCGATTTTTATATTGTTTTAGTGGGAAGAATAAATGATCAAACTGTAGAAAGATTTGCTAGTCAAATAATGTGTTTCATGTGCTTACTGAAAGAGGAGAAATCAATTTTAAAAGCATAACTGTCTTAAAAAAAAAAAGGGTTTGTACCACTTATGAAAAATAGTATACTGCGTTGAAGACTTTAAAATATGTTTTCAAATTCCTCTTGATTTGTATACATACAACATTGCAGATCTCACTAGAACTCTATTTAATATGCATCTATTTAAGAACCAGCTTCAATATATTGGCAGCCAATGAAGTGAATCCAAATTAAGCAACTGATTCCTAAAGTCATAAGTTTGTGATTTTTAAATCTTTAATGGGTCTGTGCAGTGGAGATTTAGTAGATTGCTTTATGGTAATGGGTTCCTGTATTATTTAGCATTAGCCATCCTGCAAAGGCTTTTATGGGTCTGTAAGGTAAATGCAGCAGGTCACTGTGGTGATCTAGTACTTAAACTGACATGCTTCTTGGGGTTCTGTTTGTGTCTTTTACTTTAGAGTGTAGTTGTAGCCATGTTAGCCCCAGGATATTAGACAGACAAGGTGGTTGAGGTAATATCTTTTATTGGACCAGCTTCTGTTGGTGAAAGAGCTTTTGAGCTTACACAGAGCTCTTCTTCTAGTACATTTAACAATGCTTTGACTTTTATCATCAGGTAGCAGACAGGATGTTTATATAGCAAAGAGGATTTTTTTTTTTTTAAAGCTGTGCTATTTATGTGAATGGCTGTATTTTGTTCATCACAGCTTGGCTCTAAAGGCTTGCAAAATCCCCACATCTCAAAAAATAGGCCAAGGATATTATGTCTGTGTCCTAAAGATGTGCATGCAAAAAAGTTGATTAAAAGCCGCTAAAGTAGCTTTGAATACAACTGTCTGCTGACTCTCACTGCATAACATTTCCAGGCCTGCCATTATGTCCTATGTGCACAAAACCTGGAGTTGACCAGAGAACAAATGGGTTGCATGTACATACTCATTCTAATTCAGAATATTGTATAGTTTATTGCTCAAATAAATGTAACATAAGGCTATAGCTGGTCTGCATAAGCAGTAATCACTGTATTATATGTAGTCATGCATTTAGTGTAAGGACTTTGGAACTTATACCTGAATATACTGCTCTAATTGCAGCAATCTAACAACATTCTTGTTAATGAATACAGCCAGAATTCAACCCTGATTTAAGCAGAATCAGCTCTATTGCAGTTCATTAGTCAATTGTATTATACCCATTTACAACAAGGCTACACTTTAACTTGATGGTTCCATTTGACCCCAGCCAACTGAACCCAGCATTATAATTGCAAAAGTAAATTTTAAAGATTTAAGCACATTCAGCAAAAATGTCACTCTTTGGACCAATGACATCATAAGAAAACTGCCCAAGCCTCAGGGAATTTGCTCAGACAAAATTTTAAATTACTATAATGATCTTAAACTTTGAGTAAAATCTTGGCCCACTGAAGTTAAGGGGAGTTTCATCATTGCCTTCGAAGGACACAGGATTTCAACCTGTATATTTTTCTGTTCTTTTTAGTCAAACATGTGACTTGCGCACTCACAGACAGTGAAACATACAAGTCTTTGCATGGTACGCAGCACCGTGCTCAGGGTTCTTTGATTACTCTGCGTATATGAGCGCAGCCTGTTCATGAGCACCAGGAAGGTCCAGCAGTCCTCAACACTGAGAAGTAGTAACACTGATGTTCCATGTGCTCTTGTTCCCTCACCTGAAAGTGCCTAGGGTAAAAAAGGAACAGGACGTGCACAGAAAAGTGTGTATGCCTTCACCCTCACCAGCCAACAGCTCATGCTGAGAGAAATATCCCAGTTCACATGTATGTACAGGGTTAGTATAACAAAATCATGGGTCACATTTTCAGCAGGTATAAATCAGTGTAGCTCCTTTGCAGTCAACAGAGCCATGCTGATTTGCACTCATTAATGCTCAGGACCCATACGTACAGCATGTATCAGACAGGCTAGACACTATCATTGTCTCTTCTAACATTTGGATAGAGCACATTTAAACTTAAGGTGAAGCCAGTTTAGTTTCATCCCAGACCATATCTTCAGCTACTAAGACAGCAACAGCTAATAAAATATGGAAACTAAAATGTGCTACTCTTTCACGTATTGAGTAGAACTCTACTGCACCAACAGGCCAATTTGGTTTGAATACTTGTGGCACCTTAGAGACTAACCAATTTATTTGAGCATAAGCTTTCGTGAGCTACAGCTCACTTCATCCGATGGAGTGAGCTGTAGCTCACAAAAGCTTATGCTCAAATAAATTGGTTAGTCTCTAAGGTGCCGCAAGTACTCCTTTTTCTTTTTGCAAATACAGACTAACACGGCTGTTACTCTGAAACCTTTGGTTTGAATGTGGGTACTTGCACAGAAGCTCATAAAAGCTTAGGCTCCAATAAATGTGTTTGTCTCTAAGGTGCCACAAGTACTCCTTTTCCTTTTTACTCTAAATGGGGTACTCTAGTGGCTCTATTTTGCAGCAGAGTGATTTCAAAGAAAAATACTTAACACCTTGTTGTATAGCTCTAGCCTTAGAGGAAGAGGGGTCCATTTGCAGACAAAACAAAACCTGCTAATTGATTACTTCATTCTGTGGCTGCTGCGTGTTTTGTGAGCAATATCCTATTCCAGTTCCCTAAGGTCTACTTTTCCTTCCTCTTAAACACTCAGCTCTCCAACTGCCAAAAAGCTGAGTAAAAACCATCCTATCTAAAGAGTTTGCAGGTGTTAATCTGTTTACACACAATGTGCTGAGCACTCTAGCTCTGCCCGTTCCAATATGACAGTTATTCAGCCACCAAATGTTTGGTTCCTGTGCCTATTTAGTGAAAACAAAGGATGTTTCACAGTTTGTAGGAGAGTGTTACACATGCCAACTCTGAGGGAAAAGAGTACGAATCACAGCAAGATGCTGAGAGCAAACATACCACTGAAACTTTGTCTTCTGCTACAGTAGTCACCTGCTTTGTTTTTGAATAAGCAGACTATGCAATATTAGGAACATATGCTGCTCTGTACTTGCCCACCTTGGATAGTTAGCTGTGTATTCCTATTGCTTCCGCAAATGGCACTGATATCCACCAAAAAAAAAAAAAACTACAGAATATTAAGCAGGCTTTTCCATAAGTAAATTTCAAGAACTTTGTTACATAGCAGATCTTTTGGGCCAGATCTTGAACTGATGTAAACCAACCCAAAATGTTCAAAAATCATGAGTCAGGCTCACCACAAATCATGAGATTATATAAAAATAACAGATTTGGTGTTTTTTATTTGCCTTCTGCTGTTTGAGCCTTTAACATGCACTGGTCACATTTCGAAGCTTTCTCCACAGCCACAAGGGCTAGAACCTTACTTTTTGTTTAAGAATGAAGGCTGAAATCATCACATCTCCACCTTATTCTAGGAGCTAGGGCTTTAAGGAAAACAATAATTATCATGAGACTCGTGACAAAATCATGAGTTGGCAACACTGACATAACTCCATTGACTTCTGTTAAATGTGATTTCAGTAGAGTTAAAACCCATTTCCACCATATTCATATCATAACCATATTTCCATGAAGAATATGGGGTGTAACATCACACAACACAAGAACCAGGGTTACCAATGAAATGAATAGGCAGCAGGTTTAAAACAAACAATAGGAAGTACTTCTTTACACAACGCCCAGTCAAGCTGTGGAACTTGTTGGCAGGGATATTGCGAAGGCCAAAAGTATAACTGGGTTCTAAAAAGAATTAGATAAGTTCATGGAAGATAGCCAGGATGGGCAGGGATGCAACCCCATGCTTTGAGTCTGGTTGTCCCAAAGTCTCTGACTGCCAAAGCCCTCCCCCGGCTCCTCCTTGTAGAACAGAACATTTGACTAGAGACATCATGCAAGACATAGGAGACCACCACATTGTTGTGCTCTGTGTCCTTAAAGGGGGCTATAAATTCTTTGCTGATTTGCTGAAACATAAAAAGCACTAAATTGAAACACTGATAAATCTGTGCCTATTGCTGTGAATGTTGTAAGACTAAAAAGCTACAGAGTAAGTTGTTTTCTCTTTCATGCAAATTGACTCTTTCCATATATTTAAATTCTGAATCCTATTAGTTTACATGTTGTTGGTAATAAAGAAAGGGAAGAAAACACTGAATTTATGCAAATGTCTTGTTTTAAAACAACAACTTTAATTTATGATACATTGAAAAGCAACTGATTCACTGACTTCCCCAAAGGAACAGAAGCATATTATATAATGAACACCAGGAGGACATGGGAGAAGATTAAAGAACTATATCAGGGAATAGAATCCAGGTCTCTTGACTCCCACTCACTTGCTTTAAACTCCAGCATAGGGGCTATTACCATGATAGAAGCTGAGGCTGCAGGAGTTCTAGGTTATGCATTACATGTGGTGTGTGTCCATTGATTGTGGGTATTGACTATCCTCTTGAAGGCTTGGTTCCTGTAAACTATATTGAGAGGTTTACTTTAAGAATGTTTTATTTGAAAATCCCTAACATGCCATGTGTATCTACTGGATATAATCCCCCATGGAGTGAGGCGAGAAGGGGAACTGGAAACCACTGCAACCCTAAGGTTGCACTAGTTGCCACAGAGCAGCTCTGTGACTTGTAGAGAGAAGATTCTGTGTCTTAGGCTCCTGTTTCCCCACATGAAAACCCTCAGCTCTGTGCATGAGTCAGAAATTGTCCCATAAGGAATTAAATATAGTCGTTAACACTCACCTGCAAATGCATCGTATAGTTCAAAACCACACCCACTCTGTTCCACTACCTACATGTAACAGAGATGACTGAAAGCCATGATGTGTACTCCAAAAAAATTAATTCAAATGCCTGTCTAGGCTATTGAAAACTAAGATCTTTTTTCCAATTCCCACAATCTAGAAGCTTATTTCTCTGACCGATGCCTATTTAAAGCTGAATTTGCCAAATGACACAGTAACAGAAAGCACAAAATTCGTGCTAATTGTAAATTAATACTTTCAAGCATGTGGTGTCAGATTTTCTTAATCTCCTCCTAGAATGGTTCATCTACAGAAAAAGTCAAGACTGTGGAAGAAGAACCGTCTGCGTTAAATGGAAATGTATGAATCGGCTTCTTCGGCATTAAAGGGAAAGAGCAGTTTTTAACTTTTCTCAACAAAGTTCAAGCTGAACTATTTCAGTTGTTGGCTACTGGAAATGAAACCATTAGGGCCCAATTCTAGGCTGCCTTGCGCCTTGGGGAGCCATTTACAATTACACAAAATGGGTGAAAAATGTCACCATTCTGAATGGGAGTTCTACCACTGACTTCCGTGGGAAGAGTTAGGTCAATGCTGAGAGTGCTTTGCCCCAGGAGCTGAGTCACAATCTGGTCCCTGGTTTCCCTTTGCTCCCTGAGTGAAAGTAAACTGTGCGCACCCAATACCTAGTACAAATAACTTCCCTCTGCATGCCTTGGAATAGCTGGCCAGTGTGATGGGGGCAGAGCCAATGCTCAACCACACACAACCCATTACCAACTACGATAGAAAGATTATTGTTCAATGAAGTGTTTATACATCACTAATCAGTATTTGAAGCTAAATCCTAACTGTGTATATACAGTGTAGAAATCAAAACCCAGAACAGACTACAAGGATAACTGGAAAATGATAAAATCTATTTTGTAACTCTTTGGAGGTTGTAAACCCAGAACCAGAAGATTTAGAGCATGGCTATTTCTGCTCCCTCTGTTGGGGAGAAGACAAAAAGACACCACTGGACAACTTCATTTACAGACCATTTTGTTTACCCATAATTCACTTACTGAGTTTTGTCCCTTTGGTGGGAATTTGTTGAGTAAATGTGATGATAGATTATTGTCATTACTGTTTTCGTGAAAGGACATAGGCATTGGAACATAAGAACGGCCCTACTAGGTCAGACCAAAGGTCCAACTAGCCCAGTATCCTGTCTTCCGACAGTGGCCATTGCCAGGTGCCCCAGAGGGAATGAACAGTACAGGGAATCGTCAAGTGATCCATCCCCTGTTGCTCATTCCCAGCTTCTGGCAAACAGAGTGTAGGATATGCCTGGTTGAGAGGCACCCTGACTGTACAAATAATGGATTTTGGCCATGTATCTTTATCTAAGGGAGTCCAACTTTATCTGTCCAAGGGACATGTTTTGCTTTGGCTTCCTCACCTGAATCTTCTGTGGCCTGCATGGGGACAGCTGCAGGATTGGATCGGCAATAATAGGACTGGACCAGTAGTAGCAGAGCTGACTCTCGGCTGGGCCCATGTAAACTGGCGATAGATGATCACCGACTCCAGTCCCTATCAAGGCTGACGGGAGAAGCAGCGCTACTGCCTAGCTGACTTTTCCCACCAGGTGCCTCAGGCGTGGATTGTAGCGCTTATCCGGCCTGTGCACCTTATTTAAAAGGAGGGGACTGATTCACCAGTGGGATTCGCTGCAGCAGTGACAGGGTGAAGCGGCCAGACTCACTAGATGATCACAAAAAGAGTGGAAAAATCTGTAACCAACCCCACTCCCCACACGTGGGGCTGCTGTACTGGAGTTTCTGGCACTAGCCCGTTGAGGGGGCTGGGACTGGTTAAAAGTGAGGGAGGAAGCTCGCCAGGGAGTTCGATGTGGCACAACCCCAGGCTCCGATCAGGTCAGGAGCCGCAGAGCCTCGCCCAGGCCACTAGAGGGTCGAGCGAGCCCTCCCCAGGGCTCTGACTGACCCTAAACCAGGCGCATTCCAAACTCTCCCCGCAGGCCGGCGTAGCATGGGGTCTATTTACCTCCCCCGTCCGCCCATGGACTCGTCCCCCTCCCCCGCCCCGCCCCGCCTTCGCCTCTGCCTCTCTAGCCAATGAGAAGCTAGCGCTGGGCAGCTGTGCTCGCTCATTGGGGAAACACAGCTGCCAACCAATGAGAGCGGACGAATTGCGTGGCAAAGGTGGGGGAATTGTCCCTCCTCCATCGCCGAGCCGTTTTCCCTCAGGACAGGGGCCTGGGGTGGATAGGAAAGATGGCGGCTCTGAGAGACGCCGAGGATGAGCGGGGAAGGTAACAGGCCCCGTGGTTAGGGCGCCGGCTACCGCACCGGCCCGTGGCGAGGCAGCTGTGGGGCCAGGCGGATTTCTCCCATCCCCCCCTCAGAAGCCGTGAGAGCTCTCCGCCCCGCGCTGCCGGTCCCTGGGGCGCGGGAGTGCCTGTCCAGCGCGGAGCCTGTCCCGGCGCTGTAGTTAAGCGACCTCCCCGCCCGCTCAGCGCCGTCTGCCCCCAGGCCTGGGGGTCGCACAGGGACGGGGGGTGACCCAGCGATGTAGTGGGATCAGCCTCGCTGTAGCGTAGGTCAGGCCTTAGGGCCAGGCTTTGAAAGGGACTCGGCTGCCTAACTCCCAGAGGCACTTCCCGGGCTTGCCTCGCTGGCACCGACATCGCGGCAGGCTTGTAAATCTCACACTCGCTCCTTCCGGCGCAAGTCGGGGTGCGGCCGTTTCTGTCAGTACCAGGGTGCCCTGTTTTCTGGTGACCTGCGTAGGTTTTTACCAAGATCTCACGCGCGCGCACACACACGCCCTTGACCTCCAGTCGCTCAAGATGTGAACCCCGCAACTGATTTAGTGACTCTGGTCCCAGTTTCTGGGTGTACGTGCATACAGGGTCATCCCTGCGTGCCCCTTTTCTATGGCATGGGACCACAAATCCCTGCCGAATTAGGGCACTTCAAGCGTGTTCCTTTGTGATGGTAGAGCTCCGTGTATGCCCTCCCCCCGTCAGTCTTTTAATGTATTTATCCTCACCCCTGTGAGGTCGGGAAGTGTTATCCCCATTTTACATATGGAGAACAGAGGTACAGAAAGACTATGGGTATGTCTACATTGCAAAGACAAACCCGCAGCTGGCCTGTGCCAGCTGACTTGGGCACCTGGGACTCACAGGGTCCGAGAGCTTGGGCTCCAGCCTGAACTTGGAAGTTTACACAGCAATTAAACAGCCCCTTAGCCCCGATCACCAAGAGCCGGAGTCAGCTGGCATGGGCCAGCTGCGGATGTCTGATTGCAGCGTAGATATACCCTGGCCTAAGGGTACATGTATGTTGCAGGTAGAAGTGCAATTTCCAGCTCAGGTAGATATACATGCACTAGCTTTGAGCAGGCTAACATGCTAAAAATAGCAGTGGACTAGCTGCCTCAGTACAAACCTGTCCAAGACTTAGGTACATACTTGAGCAGCTAGCTTGTGCCACCATCTGCGCTGTCATGGTTACATTGATATTTTTAGCAAGCTGGTTTATGTGCATCTATGCCATCTTGCTTCAGTGTAGGTGTACCCTGAGTGACTTAGAATTACAGGGTTAAAAGGTCCACAGAGGTCATCTGGTTTTAACCCCCTGCCACGATGTAGGATTTGTTGTCTAAATTTTATCTAAGACCACATAGAAAGTCTGTGGGAGAGCAGGGATTTGAAGCCAGTTTTCCCAGTTCCTAGCGTCTTAGCCACTGGACCATCCATTCTCTATTGCAGGGGTAGTCAGTTGTTTTTTGTCAAGGTCCAGATTTCTTTGTCAGGTCATAGTCAAGATTCAGATTCCAGGGAAGAAAATAATAAACCTCTAATGATTAAGTAAATAAAAAGATTTCTGTGTCCATTCAAAAATGTCTGCCGGTCCAGATTTGACCCGCATTCTGTCTATTGATTACACCCGCTCTATTGTATGTGCCTGGGTGTAGGGACTGTCTCTCTTCAGGTTAATATAAAAAGTGTAGTGGGTTACCAACCTTTTTCATAAAGATAAATGCCTGTATTGTAGCCAATAAAAATATTCACAGAATTTACGAGAAGTATGTAAATACAGTTTTTTTTAAAATTTTAAGTAACGTGTTTTGGGGCAATCAGCTTTATGTGTCATCCTTTCTTAATACAAAGGAGGAGGGTCTAAAGTAAAACCTTGTTACTCAAAATGTATTTGACTAGTTTGAGCAGTCTATTTTAAATTATTTAAAATACTTCATAGAAGAAATACTAAGAAAAGTATTGTAATGTATTTTTGTACAAGAGTAATAAATTCTTCAGAATAGACTGCATTGCAGTCCTTTGATATTACATCTTGACTGAGAGGCAAGATTGTGCTTGCAAGTAATCCCATTGACTTCTCAGGTGTGTAAACTTACTTGTGTGAGTTTTCAGGATTGGGCCTTTCTTTCTTTTCTACTATGCTTTATAAGACATCTCCCTGTTGACAGTTAGCAAAACATAAGCATCATAAATTATTCTTCTTAATTCAAGGTGTAGTCTCCATGACTGTCAAGTTGCCTTGAGATTGTATGCATTAAGTGCAGTACAATATGCCCAGTCCTAGTTTTGCTATTTATTTCAGTGGCAGTCAGGATCAGGCCTATTAACTAATATACCTAACCCTCATGAGGTGGCATTATTCCCATTTTGCATATGGCAAAACCAAAAGAGAGATGTGAAGTGACTTGTCCAACATCAATGACAGAACCGGGAATGGAATCCAATTCTGGCTCCAAGTCTAGTATCCTTTCCACTGAACCATGCTGGCTCCTAAATGAAGTATTTTGCAGATGGGATCCTGAGGCAGAGAGATTAAGTGACTAGATGAAGATGTCATAGGATAATTATTGCAGAGCTGGGAAATGAACCCAGTTCCCCTGAGTCCCAATCCAGTAGCCTATGCCCATGTTTCCCAAACTTGGGACGCCACTTGTTCAGCGAAAGCCCCTGGCGGGCCAGGCCGGTTTGTTTACCTGCACACGCGGAAAGTAAACAAACCAGCCCAGCCAGCCAGGGGCTTTCCCTGAACAAGCGGCGACCCAAGTTTGGGAAACACTGGCCTATGCACAGAACAATTCTGCCTTCTAAATGGGGCTGTCAGATGTGGCAGAACACAGACTCATTTTCCAGTCATGCACCTTTAAGATTTTTCTTTGGTAACTACTGTTTCATTAACTGTGTTGAATATGTTGAGCAATACTGTTCCCATAAACACCCTGAGCTGGGTGGAGTCTTATCTTAAATTGAGTCCAAAAAGCTTTAATTATGTAAGTGCACAATCATATGCAATTTAGAATGGGGGGATGGGAAGTTTAATGCTCACTGTATACACTTTTTTAATGAATATTTAAGAGGGTGTTTTTAAATGCTGTAATATAAAAACACACTATGGCAGTGTTATATTTGCTAATGTTGCTCTGTGTACGTAGCTTGTGTATAATAGTATATGTCTGGTATATAATTCAATTAATACGAACTGATTACTTTTATATGAATCAGAAAAATTAAGTCCATGTTGCTTTGGGAATGAGATAATGATGATCAGTAGGTTGGATTCAAAATAATTGCAGGCTCGTATGAGGACCATATTTAGTTATGTTTACCTGATAATTTTGAAAAACAGGACATAATATTTTTGACAGCTCTGGTATTTGTAAATCCTAAATTTATAATCTTTCCTATATTCTTAAGGAGTAGGATAAGCATTCTGTTTAGTTATGGAGCATTTTTGTGTGTTTTTTTAGCAGAAGTATGAAAGATAAGGCCAAGATCAATTTAAGAAAATATGATGTTGGAAACAAATTCTCCCATTTGCCACTAGCCAAAGCATCTGTTCTTATGCCTCTAATGGTTAAAGATGGAAAGCTGCATGTGCTATTTACTGTCAGATCAATGAAGGTATGTGAACCAGAAGGTCAAAGCCAACTGTATAACATCAAAAGTAAAATGAGAAAGTGTGTTGCAAGATTAAGCTGTGTGAAAAGAAACAGTGAAGGAAGGAAAGCACTCAGCTGATACTCATATTAACCCATATTCTTATCCAAGTATTAGTCTCTATGTACAAATCTTAATTGTTACTGCATGGTTTTAGAGTATAGTCTTCACACATGTATGCAACCAAAATATCCATACACACCTCTTTATTTGCACATGCTAACATTGATCACTGATATTTACTTTCCAGATACACAACAATAATTTGGATGTTTCTGTAAAGTCTGATACAAGTTTCCAAGTCAGAGTAAAGGGGACTATTGATCAGTTTCCTACAGAATTTAATTAAAACAAAAATTTGACCTGTGCAATAAAGTTTTTACCAATGTGATTCCTAAGGTTGTATCTAACATTACTTTTCCAGTCTCTTTCTTCACTTCTAGATGTGAGAGACCAAATCTACCTTCCTCTCCATTTTGTGCCAGTGATATCTTTCTAAAACTATTATTGTTACATATTATACCTAGGTCTACTGTCTGTACTTTTTGATAAGTAATTTACCTGGCTGCTTTTTCGGCTTCTGAGAGGTGCAACATCTCTTGAAAGATGCAGTAATAATGTTCCTACTTAAAAATCTTGACACTGTAATAACTGTGCTTACAATAACTGAGCAGACACACTGATGGTAAATGAGCTTTCTAACAAAGGCTCTGGTTCGTTCATAGAACTCACTATTATGAAAGTGAAACTTCAAATAAATATAGAGACATTACTTATTCAGAGGTGTTTTTCTGCTGTTGATTTTGGTTTTTTTAATGAATTCTGTACCTTGCATATTTAATTATTTTGTTTGACCATGCAAAAGTAACCATTTTAGTGACAGATAGTTCCAAAGAGCTTTTTCAATCTCTTATGTGAGGCAGAGATGGCAAAAGGCCTTGAAATGTGGTTATAAATTTTAAAGGAAAGTATACAATATAAAGCATATGATGATAAAAGGTAACACGTTACTATGAAAATGCCTCTTCTTTTGTGTGATGCTGAAAGTGAGGGACCTAGACTGGGAAGATATAGACACCGTGTTCAGATGTTGAGAAAGCTTCCTCATACAGCTCTGACTATGCATTTCTCTTCTCACCTGTAGAGCTCTTGTTCCAGTTCTCAGCCTTGTTGATTAGAAGGATCTACAATAATTTGGAGTAATTTTGTGGACACAAGGATTTAAGATGAAATCAGAAAACTCATGATACTTAATAATACTCCTTTAATTTCCAGTTGAGAAGATCACCAGGGGAAGTGTGCTTTCCAGGAGGTAAAAGTGAGCCAACAGATAGAGATGAAATAGCCACTGCTCTCCGGGAAGCCAAGGAAGAAGTGGGACTCTATCCAGAGCAAGTGGAGGTCATCTGTAGGCTTGTACCTGGAATTGATAAAGTAAGGTGTACCAAAAAGAATCAAACAACTCTGAATATTATGAGGAAACAAGCTGAAAATTGCATTTCACTTCTATAAGCTTATCACTGACATTTCAAACCTGTAGCAATGAGTGACCTTTTACTTTGTAACAGGAATGCAGCCAGTATACTTCCTCTGTTCTGGAGATGTCTTTTGAGGTGTAAATCAGTGTTACATTTTCAAGCTTCTAGGCTCTAGCTATCTCTCTCATGGGAACAGTTTTCACATACTAGAGAAAAGATATAAAGTGCTACATTTTCAAAGCAAGTTTTTTCATATTTTTATGTATAGGTCACAATTATCTTCTGTTAATGCTCTAATTTGTGTTTGTTTATTTATATATTAGTCTTCTTACTGTTAGTTTTATCCTGCCAGATAAGAAGATGAAAGTAGTTTCTCCTAGGAGTACAGTGGAAACATGCATTATGTAATATTTGGAAACTTGAAGTATTTAGGTAAAGGTAGCTTTAAAGCACAAAAATTCATAGAAAGGACAAGTCTAGCTGTTACAACAGTTTTCTTAAATATTTTCCTGATAAGTGCATCATTCAATATATCATTATGCATTATAATAATTTGAAATATACATTTGAGTATACCAAAAATGTTAACTTTTAGTGCTCTCTGTTACAGCACTATCTACTTTTGTAGGGTCTCACAACCAATTTCATTTTGAGAATTCTTAAGGTTGATATAAAAATGGTGTAATGTAATCAATTGAATAAAAATATACTTGGTTACCTAATGGATCTTGGTCTACAAACACCCTTACCTGTCTTATTCTGCTCTGTTACCTTGATATAAATCCAGAGTGATTGGATGTAAATAGTCTATCCAGATTTACACTAGAGTAACTGAGAGCAGATTGTGACCCTTGTGTTTGGAACAGTAACATTTCCTTGCTGACTCTACAAGTGATGATGGTTGGCTTTCATTGTAACAGTATGTGTCAGGTTTTCATATTTATAATCTGTACGAATAGGCTGCTTGTGAATGCCTTACAGTTTATCAGTGACCTCTACTGTATGGAATATCAGACTCACTTGTGTGTGTGATTGTTGCCCTGTATTGGTAGCAGTGTGCAGAGAATATAAACACTAATGTGTGTCCCAAATGAGCAAGGTGCATAAGCACCTGCGTAAGTTGAAACACATAAGTAGTTACATTGATATCAATGCTAAAAAGTACATAAATGCTTAACTATGTAATTTTTGAATTAGGGCCCGAAACGGCTTCACAAGTATGATTGTTTCATAGGTTATCAACAGTGATGATTTTGTTATACTGTAGATAGATTTTCTAAAACATTTGAAAAAAAACAGGATTTTCTTCTTAGTATTTCAAACAAGTTCATGTTTTTTCTTCCTTTCAGGTGGGTTCTTTGGTAACACCAGTTGTAGGATTTATAGAGGACACATTCCAGGCCAGACCTAATCCAGATGAAGTGAGTGATGTGTTTTTGGTGCCACTGGAGTACTTTATCGATCCGTTAAAGTACATGACCTTGCCTTATAAAAGAGCAGATGGTGTTGCAAGTTGGCTGCACAGTTTTGTATATGATGACCCTGAGCGTAAAACATCACTTAGGATATGGGGACTCACTGCACACTTTGCTGTATTTCTTGCTCTTGTAATTTTTGAAAAGAAACCTACATTTGCAATTCCGTATGATTTTGACAACTTAATTTCATCCTCTGAGAAGAGTTTCATGGAGCAGTATATATCGCTATATCAGGGAAGAAGCAGCAAACTGTGAGCTGTGGGACTGGCACATCAGTGTAAACAGTTGGTTTAAATTATTTTTCAAACTTTACTATTTGATTTTCTGAATCAGAAATTGTTCCGTTTTAATGCCTGTATTGGATTACAAAAAATAAAGTGCTGATAGATTAATGAGCCCTAAATAGTTTAATTTCTGTATTTATTTCACATGTATTTAAAAAAATCTTGGCCTTGTGCGTATCTGATCCTGGTCCTGCTCTCACTGAAGTTTGGCCGTTGACTTCAGTGGAAAGAGGAGCGGGGCCTGTATTTGTACACATATAAAACTATTGGAGGAAAACATTTTCCCAGGGTGAGCCCTAGTACTACATGTCAGATTTCAGCCTCAGATTATTTTTACAGGCATATTAGAATCCCTTGAACTAAAAACGGTTATAAGGGAAAAGAAGATGCCATCTTAACTGTAGTAATGCAAATGGTGTTAAAATAATGCTGATATTCCTTTCTTTGGTGTAAAGCAATAGGCCATGCCTGCATTTCCCACTAACTACCCACTAGTGCAAAGTATTGTCCTACAAACTCTGCACTAGCAGCAGGAAGAGGCCACTCCTCTTTGCTAAGGCAAAACTCCCACTGAAATCAATAGGACAGAGTCGGAGAAGCAATTGGGAAGATGACAATAACCTGACCTGGGTTTCAGTGCCTCCAAAGATGGACTCTGGCTGTGGTCCCGTTAATAATGTCAGGGGAAATAGACAAATTCGCTCACAGTGGGCAACACTATATGGTACATCAATATTCCTGCTGCCCAAAGTAAAATGCGCAGATTCTTGTGCACAGCTATTCAGAGCTCTTGGGCTGAGGTACAGATGATGCACAGGACTGGATCTGCTACTGCACACAGCTATGTTTATTTAGTTAATTGAGTTGTCATGACAACTGCTTCAGTGTATAGGTTGCCATTGGCATCTGATGAATACAAGCAAATCTTAAAATTTTCTAGCCAGGTCAGCAAAGTCTGAGAGATATGCTGTACATTTGCACAAGATAGAGATGGTATTTTTAAAGGTACATCACTAAGAACCCAATGCTGTATACATTTGGGTGACAGGTTTCAGAGTGGTAGCATGTTAGTCTGTATCAGCAAAAACAACGAGGAGTCCTTGTGGCACCTTAGAGACTAACACATTTATTTGGGCATAAGCTTTTGTGGGCTAAAACCCACTTCATCAGATGCATGGAATGAAAAATACAGTAAGCAGTATATATAAGAAAAGATGGGAGTTGCCTTACCAAGTGGGGGCTCAGTGCTAACGAGGCCAATTCAATTAAGGTAGAAGTGACCTATTCTCAATAGTTGATTACTTTTGTAGTGCTAACGAGGCCAATGCAATCAAGGTGGATGTCACCCATTTCCAGCAGTTGACAAGAAGGTGTGAGTATCAGCAGAGGGAAAATTACTTTTTGTAGTGACTCATCCACTCCCAGTCTTTATTCAGGCTTAATTTGATGGTGTTCAGTTTGCAGATTAATTCCAGTTCTGCAGTTTCTCGTTGAAGTCTGTTTTTGAATTTTTTTTGTTGAAGAATTGCCACTTTTAATTCTGTTATTGAGTGTCCAGGGAGATGGAAGTGTTGTCCTACTGGTTTTTGAATGTTGCAATTCTTGATGTCTGATTTGTGTCCATTTATTCTTTTGCGTAGAGATCGTCCGGTTTGGCCAATGTACATGGCAGAGGGACATTGCTGGCACATGGCATATATCACATTGGTAGATGTGCAGGTGAACGAGTCCCCGATGGTGTGTGGCTTATGTGGTTAGGTTCGATGATGGTGTCCCTTGAATAGATATTCGGACAGAGTTGGCAATGGGATTTGTTGTAGGGTTTGGTTCCTGGGTTAGTATTTTTGTTGTGTGGTGTGTGGTTGCTGGTGAGTATTTTCTTCAGGTTGGGTGGCTGTCTGTAAGCAAGGACTGGCCTGTCCCCCAAGGTCTGTGAAAGTAAGGGATCGTCCTTCAGGATAGGTTGTAGATCCTTGATGATACGCTGGAGAGGTTTTAGTTGGGGGCTGTAGGTGATGGCTAGTGGCGTTCTGTTGCTTTCTTTGTTGGGTTTGTCCTGTAGTAGGTGACTTCTGGGTACCCTTCTGGCTCTGTCAATCTGTTTCTTCACTTCAGCAGATGGATATTCTAATTTTAAGAACGCTTGATAGAGATCCTGTAGGTGTTTGTCTCTGTCTGAGGGATTGGAGCAAATGCGATTGTATCTTAGAGCTTGGCTGTAGACGATAGATCATGTGATGTGGTCTGGATGAAAGCTGGAGGCATGTAGGTAAGTATAGCAGTCAGTAGATTTCAGGTATAGGGTGGTATTTATGTGATCATTGCTTATTTGCACTGTAGTGTCCAGGAAGTGGATCTCTTTTGTGGACTGGACAAGGCTGAGGTTGATGGTGGGGTGGAAATTGTTGAAATCCTGGTGGAATTCCTCAAGGGCCTCCTTCCCATGGGTCCAGATGATGAAGATGTCATCAGTGTGGTGCTTGGGGATGAGAGCTGAGGAATTGTTGTTCTAAGGCAGCCATAAAAGTGTTGGCATACTGTGGAGCCATGTGGGTACCCATAGAAGTGCCACTGACTTGAAGGTATAAAAATTGTCCCCAAATCTACTCATGGTTTGCAGGATCAGGCTGAATTCACCTAAAATACAGTATTATCAGAACAAGGACCTGCTCCTGCTCCCAGTTAAATTAACAGAGCTTGTGTTTACACAGCGCAGTGGGAGCAGGAATTATAAGATATTTACAGTGTTAAGAAAGAGAAGCTTGAAAAAATAAAGGTCAGTGGTACAATTCCTGCATAATAGACTAGTCCTAAAGGCAAAATGCCTTGAGAATGTGAGCTGTTAAATAAATAAAGTTAGTATAAAGTTTGCAATGCAAGTGTATGACAGGCCAGAACTTTTTACTTTATCACGTTAAATAGGACATTTCACCTCTATCTGTGTTCACTGAATATCAAGACTAAAAGTGTAGTGGTTTACTGCTCTGACTCTTAAAGAAGCTGATTTCTCTTCTTTAGGAATGTTCCAATTTCTACTATGTTTCACATCAGGCTCCAGGCTAGAATGGCTCTTCCATTTCATCCAGTAGAGTTGGCATTTCATCTTGTAGCCCATGAAATACAAAACACTTGAGCAGAGATGTTCTTAGCAAAAAGATAAGCTAGTAATGAATCTGAAAAGATTGATGTGCTTGTACAGACATCTGAGTATGTAATATGAATGACTGCTCAATGTTATATGTACTGTAGCCTGAAGAAGATAAAGATGCCTTTAAATTTATGATGCAAAGAATAAAACCTCACAATTCTTCACATTAAATGAATATTATTTCATTTTTAAAGGGTACTAGGAATTATAGTGATAACACTTCCCATTGAATACAATGCAACTTATATATCATTGTCTTGGCACAAGTGGGCATGTATCCATAGCTTGTAATATGCATTCTTTGTAAAGCTCAGTCCCACTTTTGGATATCTAGCAATATGAGCTGTAACTGATGTGAGACTTTCCTTCAGAACTTTTGCTAAATTCTTTGAGTATCCTTAGCGTATATCTAGACTGCAGCTGGGAGGTGAAATTCCAAGCACAGGTAGATAGACTTGCACTAGCTCAACCTGAGCTAGAGCACTAAAAATAGCTGTGTTGCTGTTGTGGCACTGGCAGCAGCTCATGTTAGCCACCCAAGTCCAAGCCCGCCCAACCTCCTGCATCTGAGCTTGGATGGCTAGCCTGGGCCACTGCCTTCACCGTAACATTCACACTGCCATTTTTAGCATGCTAGCTCAAGCTGAGCTACCACAAGTCAGTCTGCCCGGACTGCAAATCGTACCTCCTAGCTGTAGCATAGACATAGCCTTGCAGATTTTGACAGTTGTCTCATTTTTTCACTGTCTATTTTCATCACATAATTCAGCCATTGCCTGGCCATTCAGGAGTCCTGGTAACAGCTGCTCTGTTCAGTTATTCATATACAGCTTTTGAAGTCTCCTGCAGACACCGGCTGTGGTAACTAAACTTTCTTTGATACAGTCTGCACCTGGGGCAGCACTCAAGAAAGTATTGTTCAGTTTCTCTGATTGTTCTCCGCTGCATCACCTCGGCCATCTGAACTCTCATCCTGCTATTCATAGGTCTCTAGCATGCCTTACCGGAGCTTCTTATTTGGATATAAAGACCTACCTTTCCAAAAGGCACGAGTGATTGGTCCTTGAGTGCTTGTCTACTAGATTCCACTTTGGTGCATATGTGCCCCATATGTGTGAGATTGGTTTCTTTTGGCCGGCAGTGTCCGTTGGAGCTGTGCTGCACCCTACATGCCCTCATTCCCCTAGGATCCAAGGACGCACCCAAGGACATAAAGGGTAGAGCAAGCCCAAGCACCAATTAATTCATCCTTCCCACCCATGGCAGTGAGATGGAACTCTTGCAGTGTCCTTCGCTGTGCACTATGCATTTTTTCTAAGGGTAGTTAATAATATTATTATACAGTCATTGGCATTTACAAACAAACAAAAACAAAAAATCACCTTTTTCGATCAGATCTCCCAGATCTATCTGCTGAAACAAAGTCCCCAGGGTTCACAACTTGCTCTTCTTGTGACATGGCTATCCTGCTTAATGAGGGGCAGTCAAGGTGTCTTTTTTGCCTTGGAGAGGGGCACGTCCATGCTCAATCTGTTGCTCCTTCTCTAAGAGGACACAGAAAGTGAGAGAGGCCCATCTTAAACTTTGTCTTAAAGACAGCCTCAGGACCTGATAGTGCCTGACCTGCAGCTCAACTCCAAGGCAAAAAAGGTACCTTGACTGGGCTAGTTCACTCTCTCAGGTGCCTAATCAAATTAGGCAAAGACCTCATCAGACTGCTGTTTCCCCTCATGATCTTCAGCCAAAAGTAGTTTGTTGTCCAAATAGAGTTCTTCTTACACCTCAGCATAGACCAGTCACTGAGTACCCAAGGTACTGCCTGAAGCCATAGTCCGCATTGCTCCTAGTACTGACCTCTCAGTACTGATAGAAACCCGTTCAGTGCTGACAACTCCAGTGCCGATGGCTTCAGCCTCTATGGTGCAGAAGCTTTTGGCAGTGACTTTTTCAACAATGAAGATGTCCTCGGTACTGAATGATCTTGCAGTGACACACAGCCAGAGTCACCCTTGTTCTCCTCTTCTGCTATTAGATGACCTTCTACCTCAGTATCTCTCACTAATACCATTATGACACCAGTGAGCTCTTTGGCTCAGGTTGTATGGAGGATTCAAGATCGACCTAGGACACCAGACAGTAGATCCCTCTGTGGAGAAAGAATATGCATTTTCTTCCTTCCCTTCTGAGCATAGTAGGGAGCCTAGAAAATGGTGGGGTAAATTGTCCGTCTCTGCCTTAGGGAGCAGCCTGTATTGTCTCTCTCTGTGATTGGGTTCTTGTGTGGTATTCTTCTGAATTCTAAGAAATAAAGTACTGTTACATTGCAACCTTCAAACAAGAGTACTTTGTTTTTATCTGACTTCTCTGTGTATGCTGTGAAAATTAGACTAATGCCAACTCAGTGATTGTCTGACATTTATTTGGCTAGTACAGATGTCAACATGCCGTGGTAACGAAACCCATCACCTCTTCAACACACCTAATCCCTAAAGACAGCGAGGCAGAAAAGGTGACAGTCTTCTCCTTTCAGCGTGCAGTATGCATTGCTGTCAGCAAACTAGCTCCATTTCTGACAATGTCAGTTTTCAATTACTTTTCTGTATGGTGAAATATAGCCAGAGATGCAATGTATAAAACACCTAAAAGTCCAAAATGTATAGTGGCAGTCCAAAGAAGTATCATAAACAGGTAGAGGGCATGTAGTAATAATACGAGTTTCCATGTGATTCCTTGCCAACATGTATTAACCATAGCCTGAAGGGGTCACCTTTGTGTATAGGAATAGTTCATAATCATTCAATTTTAGTTCACGTCAATTAACTTACCAGACTGCTGAAACCACTAAAAAGGAGGCCAATTTTAGAAGTGATGTAGGCCCCTGTCCACTCTGGCATAAACTGAGCTCATTTGTTATCAAACTCTGACCGCTTTTGTTTTCACTAGTCTGGCGAGAGCTAACCCAGCAGCCAAAAGGTAAAAAAAACTCCATAGTGGATTACCAGTTCTCAGAGCAATCCAATCCCCTAAACAAAAATCCTTCTTAGCTCCTATCTGGATGTGAAGAAGAGTACACCAACATCCACAGCGACTGTAGCAAAACCAGTGGTACATGGCTACAGAATACCTAGAAGAACAAGATATGAAAGAACTCCAAAAATCTTTGGAATTCAAAGAGGTAGTTAATACTTAGCCCCCAGATAGCACCAGATCCATAGTACAGTATAAACACTAACTAATTTTCATATCATACCTGTGTGGCATCATTTATCCCCATTGAGGATAAACGGGGGGCGGGGGGAACAGAGGCACAAAGAGATGAAGGGATTAGGCCCAGACAATGCAGCGACTCTATCGCAAAGACAGGATGCTCAAGGGTTTCAACAAAATTTCACCATGCTTGGCTAAATTAGCAATGCCATGTCTTTTCAGGCCAATTTCCCCATCGTCCTTATCGTCACGACTGAATCTGCTTATAATTGTTGTTCCTGCCCTTTAGGCTACGTCTGTACTACTCACCACTAGTGGTAGCTTATGGTGTATGGATAGCTACCGACCACCGTGAAAAGCACATCACATCCACACTACATGTGTATGTGTCAGCAAAATGCTCGGGCAGGGGGGAGGCAGCAGGGAAAGTTTGGGCCTTTCCCTGCTGCCACAGTCTTCCCCAGGGCTCCAGCAGCAAGGATGTACCCAAGTCTTTCCCTGTGACGGTGAAGGGCTCCAGTAGTGGGGAGCTGGCAGAGCCTTTCCATGCTGCTGGAGCCTTCCCCCATGCTGGAGTCTTTCACTGCGACACAGAAAGGCTCCAGCAGTGGAACGCCGCACTGCAAAAAATAGCATCGTAAACAGGAAGGCATAGCCCCAGTGAGTAGAGAGCCCTTCAGGCGTGTCTTTACTCCTCTAAGGCTGGCCTTACAAACTACACCACTATTTGTATCCATTTTAGGGGGTGGGTTGCACGAGTTTGTATGTGACACGCTGCCAAAAGCGGCATGCAGTCTAGATGCACCCTTCTAAATGCACTCAGAGGTTAATCCAGCTAGTGAACATATATTTGTAAAGCGTGCATGTATGTTTCCTCTGTATAACACAGAGTTATCAGAGAAGTACAGGTATCAGGCAACAGCATGTAAGTAAAGATGTTTTGATATGATAAGCTGTTCTGTTTTTTAAAAAATTGTACAGTGTAATTCCATTTAGCCAAATAGAATGGAGGATGTGGCATATTTTTAACTGCATGAGATTTTGATTCATGGGTATATTTCAGTGCAAAGGATAAAAGACAGGCATATCCCACTTTTGGATAGTAGAGGTTGACAGGTAAAATGGGATTAGCTCTATCTATGCATGTACTTATATGATTTTCATTACCATGATACCTGGTTCTGTCATATTTTGCTAAATAGAAGCAGCCATCTCCATTGTAGATCTATTGTAAAGAATAAAAAGCAACAGAAGAGACATATGTAGGAGGGAATAATTTACCTCCTTAAACAAAAGCATCCTTACAAAATATTTTTAAAAAAGTGTTTTTTAAAAGTGATCTATCTAATTTCAATTGTACACATCACTGTGTTCTCTGGGCAAAACTTATGTACAAGACTATTGAGAAAATACAATAATCAGATGAGTCATTCTGACATCACTTAGACTTGCCAAATCCACAGCAAGAAAGCTCTGGTTTCTTTTCCTTCTTAATTTAAAATACAACACATTTTCATTATTCCAAATGACTCCGAGGTGCTTTAAACTGCTTTTTTACACTAAAGGAGAAAATATAGCTCTCTGCAGTGACTACAAACAGAGAATTGATTAATTGCACCTCTGATTCATACAAGAATTCATACACATTTACGCTAAAGAGAAAAATCTCCCAGCTAAGATAAAAAAACCTCTGAGTGTAATTCAATGTATGAAATGTAAGATCTCAATATCAAAACGTGATAAACTTTACTGTTAAATATTCTCTTGCCTTCCCTTTGTTTTGATGTGTTATACTGATGGGAAATAATTGCTGATATCGCTTCACTGATAAGAGATGCAATTATGGACAATGGGTTATAATAATTGACAAAAATAAGTGTTACACAGACACATACTGCATTGTAAGTAAAATGCAATTTTCATCATTCACAATGGACATTTTATAGGACAGAAAAGATGTAGAATGAAGAATTGGCCCATTTAGAAATAAAATGGAAAAGCTAAGAGAATTGTGTGGTTTGTTATTTTTTCTGTGTCTCCAAGCTTTGGGCAGTTTATTTAAAACTACATTATAAAGGAAAATGTTCTATTTTGGTAGAACATTCACTTTAAAAATTGCCAAGGTTTAGACAAAGTAGGCCCCCTAAACATACAGTGGATTTATGTCTGCTGAAGATGGCTATATTATTTACCACAGTTTGCAACATACAATTCCTTAAAATAAAAAATCCTCTGTGCTTTGACTGCAAATGAGATTTAACTCATTGATGCAACAAAGAAAACGATATTGGCATGAACTAAAGAGATCTCATTCCACCCATTATATTAAGGGATTAAGGCCAGATTGTGCCATCCTTATGTTACCCCTCTTGACCTGAGCTGTTGACCAATATTCAGGGTCTTGCAGGTTGTTTCCATCATGGGGAGAAATTGATGATGGACGTAGGTATTTCTTTGGTGCAGTCCTGTTTATTTACAAAAAAAATGTACACACAGTCCTGTTTCTGTGAACACAGTAGGAATCAAACAGTAGGAAACAGTTTCTTTGTTCCGAGCCTGTTTTTCCAGACAGCACTTTACCCAAAAGCTCTCTCTGTGTCACACTACAAGAGCTTCTCTGGCAGCCTTTGCCTTTCTGCTACTTTCTCTGGCTGCTTGTATGGTATTTCTGGTTGCGTCCAGTGACACATACCCCCCTCCACTAAAAAAATACCCAACCCTCTGCATTTTCATTCAACCCCCAATGTAACTCCTCCGCCCACTTAGCTCAGATTCTGACTGGCCTTGTGTATGGCCTTGCATGTGTTTTGGGTGGTGGCTCCTATCGTTTCAGCTATCTTACTCCGAAAGAAACTTAACTGCTTCTTACAGGTATACTGAATGAAATGCCTATCAACTGCACCCAAGCCCCAGGATAACATTTATGATGAATAGCACTGTGCCCCTTGAATTATCAAATGGATTTAAACGGGACTGCTTGCAGAGTATGAACACTATGAATAACAGTAGCAGAAAATGGTCCTGAATAAATACAGCATAGAGATGGTTGACTACAAACTGTCAGGATTTATCCACAGATAATATATTACATTTTTAAAACTTTTCTGAAAGTACCCCTTTTAAGCACCACTGTTACAAGGAATGACAGTGGAAAATATATCATTGGCTTGACTTGTAGGTTAAGGTGGTGATCAAAGAATCAGCCTGTTCTGTTCAGGTTCTTAAACCATGTCCACCAATATGTTATCAAAGTGTCTGTGCCATTCAGATACTTCAGATATTTTTCTAGGGGATGTCTGTAGCATCTGTATAAATGCTAAATTATGGACAAAATTCTGGGCACCTAATTTCTATGCTAGTTCTTGTACAGTTCCAAACCTTCACATATCTGTGTCTTTAGGGCTTGATCCAAAGCCCACTGAAGTCAATGGAAACATATCCTTTGACTTTCATGGGCTTTGGATCAGGCTCTTGATGATTTGCATAGGCATTCCACAAGAGCGATATGAAACCAGTGTAAACTGGCTCGGAGCAGTACAGGCCACTTAACATAAGACATATAATAAATAGTCAGAATAATACTCGTATCACTTCCTAGCGTAAACCTCAATGTATGATGCAATCTAATATTGTTACAAAAGTGGTTATGAATCAACATGTAACAGAGAATAGAGCATTTCATATAATTCAAGAATATCTATTTAGCTTTACATTATGTTAAGCCTTAGAACACATAGATTTACGCCACTGATGTGGGGAAAACATTTGTTCTACCGTAAGCCAAACATTATGATGCTGTAAAATGGCCATACTATAAGATAGCCCTTAATCTGTTTTGAGGTGCAAACAAGATTGGGTTAGACCAGCAGTTCTCAAACTTCATTGCATCATGACCCCCTTCTGACAACAAAAATTACTACACAACCTGTCAAGGTTCCTTTCGCACTATGAACTCTAGGGTACAGATGTGGGGACCTGCACGAAAGACCCCCTAAGCTTATTCTTACCAGCTTATGTTAAAAACTTCCACAAGATACAAACTTTGCCTTGTCCTTGAACCATATGCTGCCACCACCAAGCATTTTAAACAAAAACAGGGAAAGAGCCCACTTGGAGACATCTTCCCCCAAAATATCCCCCCCAAGCCCTACGCCCTTTTTCCTGGGGAAGGCTTGATAAGAATCCTCACCAATTTGTACAGGTGAACACAGACCCAAACCCTTGGATCTTAAGAAAAATGAAAAATCAATCAGGTTCTTAAAAGAAGAACTTTAATTAAAGAAAAAGTCAAAGAATCACCTCTGTAACATCAGGATGGTAAATACCTTACAGGGTAATCAGATTCAAAATAGAAAATCCCTCTAGGGAAAACCTTAAGTTACAAAAAGACACAAAAACAGAAATATACATTCCATCCAGCACAGCTTATTTTACCAGCCATTAAACAAAAGGAAATCGAACACATTTCAAGCTAGATTACTTACTAACTTAACAGGAGTTGTAAGTCTGCATTCCTGATCTGTTCCGCGCAAAAGCATCACACAGTCAGACAAACACTTTGTTCCCCCCACCCTTCAGATTTGAAAGTATCTTGTCCCCTCATTGGTCATTTTGAGTCAGGTGCCAGTGAGGTTATCTTAGCTTCTTAACCTTTACAGGTGAAAGGGTTTTGCCTCTGGCCAGGAGGGTTTTTATAGCATTGTATACAGAAAGGTGGTTACCCTTCCCTTTATATTTATGACACAACCCCAGGAGGGAGGACTAACGACTGAGTCCACTTGAGCCCCACCACCCAGGAGGTGGAGCCAAAGCTGAAGCCCAAGGGTTTCTGCCCTGGGCAGGGGGGGCTTGGGCTTCAGACTTGCTGGGGCCCAGACCAATGCCAGACTTGGTGACTCCATTAAAATGGGGTTGTGACCCACTTTGGGGTCTCAATCCACAGTTTGAGAACCTCTGGGCTAGACCCAACAGTCTGGACAAGCTACTCTTGACAGAAGACAAAAAGGAAGCTTTATGTTCTTACATTATCTAGGCAAACCAGGGACCAACATGGCCCCAGCATAAGTTAGTGTTGCGTTGCAGCCCTACACAACCAGAGGATTCCTCCAGGTAAGGGCAATCCCCAGAGGGGCCAGATCTATTTGCTGTGTGGCTGCTTTAGACCACCAAAGTGATGCAAAGAAGCTGGAGCTGCCCCCAAAGTCTCTCCATTAATACTGGATTTCACTGAGCTGATATACACCATCTGCTCTATTTTCTCCACTCATCCTACACTTTACCATTTGAGTTAAATTGTATTAAAATGTCAGCTGGGTGAATCGGTTGGACTATAATGTATGATATTCTTTATTTAGCTGTTAGTTGCCTGGTCATTCATTACAATGGCCGAATCTAAAGTAACAGAACTTGGTATTCTATTTTGCAACATCTATCCAGCCAAGTACAGCTAGCATAGAAAAGGAAGTATTCAAATTATAACCAAGGGAGCAGAATGGAGAGAGGGGAGCTTCTTGGCCTCTCAAATGGTTACATGCCTCCCAGTGCTGATATTCAGGATGAGCAGATTTCCTCCCCTGTGGTATGTCACTTTGTCATCCCTTGGTAATGTTCCCTTTCCTGGTCTCTGGGGTACATGGATAAAGATACACTTGCCTGAATATCATTAAATTGACTTGCAAAATATGGCTACATTTAAAATGTCTCTACAAAATACCCCTTAAGGGAAATGCATGATGGATAAAAAGGAGCAAGCTATGCATGCAATACAATGATATTCCCGGCATGTAAGCAAAGCCTCATTGTGACCTGATAATCACATTGACTCAGATCCTCCAAGGTATTAAGGCATCTAATTCCTATTGCAGTCAAAGGGAGTTAGATGCCTAAATACCTCTGAAGATCTGGACCATTGTCATGTACCCCTATCATGTATATTCATTAGTTAATGTTTGTATTTGCATCAATTACAATGGATTAATTCATAATCAATTGCAATTACAGCTACCTTAATTCACCACTTCTAACATACTTTGAGATCAGAATTTCTAAAAGGAGCATTTTTAAATAGGTCCTCGGCAAACATTAGTAAATATTTTATTTGAAAAGTATCCTCTGAAGAGTTATTGAGGTGGATTTGAAGACTAAAATCCATCTACTGGAGTGTGGAAAAAAGGAGTTTGTCCTGCTTTCAGAGATTTTTGAAACACAGCCTTAACCAATGCTCTCTTCATTTCCTGAAAAGAATAACTCTGGAGTAGGACTACCTAGTGTCTTATGTTGTCATTCATTGCTGTAGTACATGAGTGCCAATATCTTATACCAACACATTAATTATAATTTGAATATTAGCATCTTTTAAAGCTGTTTTGCATTCTTTAAATACTGTGTGCTAAATATACAGTCAGAGACACATAGATGTGCATTTGAGAAGTTAAGGAATATGACTGTACTTTGAATGCATAAGCCAGAGTCCTGACAAACTTTGTACCACAATATGACCACTGTACTACCCCCATCACTGGTATGAATTGAGACATTTTGAAGCTAACTGAACAAAATTGGTAGCTTTTGGTATTAAAACATGGATGTTTTTCTATTTACAATATATTGGGGAAATCTACAATGATCAGTGGGTTGTATGCTCACCTGTATGAGGTGTTGCTTTAGGCTCTGAAAGCACTTAAACATGTACATAACTTTAAGTGTGTGAGTGGTGGACTTCTCATGTTGGATACAATCAGTAAGAGCCTGAGTCTCATTGAATGTCAATGGGACTTAGGCTCCTAAGGCCCAGATCCTCAAAAGTATTTAGGCTCCTAACTTCCATTGAGGAAACCCCTTGGAGGAGCTTGGCCTAAGTGCTTAAGTTGCTTTTGAAAATGAGACTCAGGTTGCTAAGTCACTTTGGCATTTTTGAAAATTTTCCACTTGTGCCTGGTGGGCTTTAATAGAAACCATGCAAAACTCACCGATCCACTATAAGTGGTTTCTTTTGTCTGAGGTGTTTTCCTTAGATGAGTTTCTTTATTTCTATATTTATGCACAGGTCTGTGTTAGAAGGTGAAATGGGGTTTACACAGCTTGGAGATTCTCCGCCAGAATTAAGAGCAGCTGTAAGTGAAATGCCACAAAAGCATAAAGTGCTAACTGGTGGGCAGTATTCACTGCAAAGGGCTGTCCTTGGGTAACATGCTTAATTTTGTCTAAGTCTGTATTTGACCTCTATTTTTTCAGGTATTTAGGCAAGCAAACCACTTTACTAAGGAAAGGGAGCGCAGTGTGTTATACCCACCAGAATGACAATACGGGGCAGGATAATCTCTCCCCCCAACTCTCATTTCAGTATGATCTGAGGGGAGGAATCCTATGGGAATACTGCCCCTGCCCCTGCCCCTCTCCTAGCGCTCTCTGGGCAGGTCAGTAGGGAGGGATAGCTGACTCACACCTACCCACATCCAGCCCTACATAGCCCGCTGTCAGGCTGTCTGAGAAATGCGCAGTAAACCCATATATCCTGGGCTGAGGTCACCTACTAATGGGCAGAGAATCTCCGGACAAACAATCTCCCTGCCGCCCCCCGCCAACCCCTTCTGCCTACGTCAAACTATTGCAGCCCGGGAGCTGTCTAGGTACGCGGGTACCTGGCGCCAGATCAACTCGTCGTCATAGATTTAACTGGGATAGGCACTCACGGGGGCTACCTGCGGGGCTGGTGGTTCGTGCTGCGCAGCTACTCTGTGCATTGCGGTAGGGCTGGAAGGACCAGAGCCCCCGTTCAACCAGCTGCAGCCATTGCACATCCCAGCATCACCCACATTCAACAGGAGGCAAAGGCTGAGCGCAGCCCCCTCCGCCGCCGCAGCTTTGCAGCCCGCCGCCATGGCCAAGGAAGGCGCGGAGAAAGCGGACGAGACGGAGCAGATGATCGAGAAAGAGGGAGGCAAGGAAGCTGCCGAGGGCAGCGGCAGCCTGCGGGCAGGGGACACCAAGGAGATGCGAGCCGTGCTGCTGTCTGGCTTCGGGGGGCTCAACAAGATCAGGGTGTCCAAGAAAGTCATGCCGGAGCCTCAGGAAGGGGAGCTCAAAATCCGAGTCAAAGCCTGGTCCAGTATCGCCTCTCTCTGCCTCTCCCCCATCCCTCCCCGCCCTCCGTAGGCAGCAGCTGCACCCCCCACTCCCTATCCCCCCGCGGCAGCATCTTGTGATCGTGATGGTTGCACTTGTGTCTGGGGCGGGTGTGGGCCCGTGTCAGTTTCAGGAAGGCAGGAGAGGGGGAAGGCTCTCCTTGCAATGCATGGGGAAGGGAAAGGGGCTGGGGTCAAAGAGGAAAGAGAGGTAAATAACCACACAGCCCTCTTGCCCAGGAACAGGGTTCAATGGGCATTTCCATATGTTCTTGAAAGCCACTTTTATTCTCAATCCCTCTCCCTCCCCTTGGGTCTGACAGTCTCAGGGAGCCTCTAGGAGTAGAGCATCTTGTAACTTGACATGCATGTCTGTGTATGTTTCTGGGTAGTGATTTCTGCATTTTGAAGCACTCCTTTTTCTGCTCCTTTGAGTTCCTGTTAGAGAAGACAGGCAGCAAATGGTAATCCACCAGGGTGCTTGCTATTAAATTGGTTACCCCTCCCCCAGGCCTGTGACTTTGCAGTGTTTAGTGTAGCAGATTTTTGTGCTGACCCTTTATCTGTAAAGTTTAGCTTCAGGTGTTACTATTTTGCAGGCTGTCCTAAGTTTCCCTTTGTCAGAAATTGCAGATTGGAGCTCTCTGGGGTTGTTTGATTTGTCTCTCCCCCATTTGAAGTCAAAAGGTGGTTAATTATTTCATTAACTTCCCTCATTCACCATTTTCTCTCAACCCCACTTCTGAGCTGCTTTGGCATTTTTTCTCTCTCCCATTGCAGGTCATCTTTCCCATATCTCGCTCTAACTTCAGCAGCTTACATTTTATTTTCATTTGACAGCTCCAGAGAGCAAATCTATACTGAGAACAGTTTGTATCAAAATATATTTTCTCTAGACAAGCCAAGGATAAAGGCAAAGCCATGGGTGTTTGTGGTGCAAGCGGTTGTTGTTTCACTTCTAATGCCAAAAAAGAGAATAATATTGCTTTTAATGTTTGAGTTTCTCAGAGCTGATTGGAAGAATTAGAGATATTTGGCCAGCTACGTTTGGGGGGTTGTTTTTTTTTATCTGAGAAATGTTGGTGTGCCTCTGATTGGTTGCTATACTGCTGATCAGCATGACCTTTCCTTTTGCTACTTGCCATTATTTTCCCTCACTAGACACAATCATTGTCATTTTTTTTTTCAAACTTCTCTTTAAGCACTGGCAGCAGATCAAGACAACTCTGCACCAGCCCCAAAGTTCTTGTGAGGAATTGGTGGGTGGTTAGTGACCAGTCAGGATCTAGAAATGTTTGGTCCAAACCTTCCTGTTAAGAACAGTCTTTCAGACAATCTAAACTGGATTTTTCTGTTCTTAAGTCTCATATTTATAATTAATAGAGGCCAAAACCTAGAATATGTCTGTGCACAGAACTTCCTTTGCAGTCACAGATTTTTCAGGCCAGAAGGGACCACTATGATCTTCTAGTCTGCGAAAAATTCTTTGGCCTTTGTTATGCAGAAAACCAGATGTCATTGGGAATTAGGTCCTCTGTGCATGCAGTCAGAGGAGTAGAGCACTGTAATCACACAGTGGTAATCTGCTGCTATCTAAATGCTCTGGCATTTGTGGAAAATAAATGTGAAGGTGATGGCTGAGCTGTTTATTTTAGAAACAATCGACACTGAAAGTGACACTGGTTTATGGTAATGACTTTGTTTTATTAGTGTATCCAAAGGGTATCACTGAACCCTCTGTGTTCTGATAGGTTTGCAAAACAGACACACTGACTGTAGACCTCAGTCAGACAGACACTAGCTTTTCCATATTATAATTTTGTGAATCAGCTGGTCTGTTACTGATGAGAGTTTATTTTCCCCCTCACTTGCATCAGTGAATTATGGTCAGCTATCCAGCAACCTGAATGATTAATATAGATGCAGGAGGAGATTTTGCCTCCCTTTTCTTTTTCTTTTTTTTTTTTTTTTTTAAAGTGTCTTGCAGATTACGGGCACTATGGGAAATAAATGACAACAAGTCCATGTTGACTATATATTGAATATAGTGAAACTTGCTTGGTGGTTTATATTGATCAGAGCTGTAATGTCTTTTCACTGGCTTTTTTCAATCATTAAATATTTAAAAGTTAACATTTGTCATTTTGAATGAGGTGTGTGTCTGTGTTCCTTTTAAAATGCATAAGTGATTGACGGGACTTACTTCCATGTCGGCACATGAATTTCCTCTTCATCAAGACTGCAGACCTCTAGGTGTTACAAATAAAAGTAGTTACCTGTGTAGTGAATACTTCACTGTAAAATAATACTTATCTTTTCAATAGGCTCCAGGGGCTTTGTTACTGTTAATAAACTGTTGGAGGTGTACACCCATTGTTTTTGTATCAGTGGAACCACTCAACTAAATGACTACTTTGTAGTTACGCTTGGATCACTTATTATGCTATATATTTTTGAAGCTGTAGCACAGCTCAAGGTGGAGGAACGTGCAGATTGGTAAAAGGCCATGTAGCCTACCATAGCCAATGTCTGTTCCCAGCTGGAAGCGGGTAGAGGGAGTGAGATCAAGTGGCCAAAGCTTGTTTTGAGCAATTAGTGGGAAGGGATTAGGTCATTGACCCTTGTGTTTGTAGCTGGTAAAGAGAGAACAGGGAGTAGAAATGGTGCTGGCTGCATGGGTTTGGTTGGGAGATTGGTTGAGGAAATGATGAAAATGCCTGTTGTGGCCAGTGTAGCAAGCTCTTTCTAATATAAGATGCAGCATGCATCTAGGATGAACTTGGAAATGGCCCAACTTTATTATCATGCACATTGTGTAAAGAGTTGTCACTTTGGATGGGCTATCACCAGCAGGAGAGTGAATTTGTGTGGGGGGGTGGAGGGTGAGAAAACCTGGATTTGTGCTGGAAATGGCCCACCTGATGATCACTTTAGATAAGCTATTACCAGCAAGACAGTGGGGTGGGAGGAGGTATTTTTTCATATTCTCTGTGTATAAATAAAGTCTGCTGCAGTTTCCACGGCATGCATCCGATGAAGTGAGCTGTAGCTCACGAAAGCTCATGCTCAAATAAATTGGTTAGTCTCTAAGGTGCCACAAGTACTCCTTTTCTTTTTACTCTGAAACTTCTCTAGCATTGCCTACTCTGAGTAATACATTTCATGATGTCAATGTAAAGATAGCTGCCTCAAGCAAAAGGGATTTTATAGATGAGATTTGTGGGGAAGGGAGGGAGAATCAAACCAACCATACAGCTTTTGCTAAATACTAGTTAGAAAACACAAGAAAAGGCACAGGTACCTGTACAGTCTGTACATACTCGTTGCAGCAATCAAAACAGTTAAATTTTACCTTCCTGTTTCAGAGTACTATAAATAGGAGAAACTTGGGACCCACTGTAGAGTTGCTATTAGCTCGAAACCAGATGAATAACTTTTTTCTTTGAAGTCCTGAAATATCAATGATTTGCCTGAAAGTTTCTTTCATTTGTGATGAGTCATACGTTAGCCTCATTCAGTGACTAAGAGATGGAGCAATAGTCAGAGCCCAAGCTGAATCACAGCTTTTGCATATTCCCTATAATTATTTCTTGATTGGTAATGATGGAGCAGCTTGGCACGGCTATATTTACTTGTTTATTTTGTCTGGGTTTAACAAAATGCCTGAGTTCACACTGTTTTCAAGATCAGATAAACAGCTAGAACAAACCTACTCCAAATACAGCAGTGAGCAGAAGATGGGTAATGATCTCCTATAATTGCCTCCCTTTATTTATTTTTCATCTTGACATGGTAGCTGTTACTGCTACTCCTCATGATGCATATGCGTAGATGGGAGGCAGAGGTGACCCTTTTTGCCGCCTTGGCATTTGTGGAAGAACAGAGCTGTCTCCTAAATTAGAAGCAAGTAAAAGAAACCCCATGTTTAACAGAGTAGCACATGGTGTCAAATGTACCTTTAAAGATTAGTCTTATTCATATTTCATGTGTTTCTCTAAATAAGAGGAAAGTATGAGCTCTCCTCTTAAAAAAAGAAGTTGAGCATTCCGGAGTCATTTTAGATCAGTGGTGGGCAACCTGCGTACGCGGCCCATCAGGGTAGTCTGTTGGTGGGCCGCGAGAGAGTGTTTACATTGACCGTCCACAGGCATGGCTGCCCGCAGCTCCCAGTGGCCACGGCTCACTGTTCCCGGCCAATGGGAGCTGTGGGAAGTGGCAGCCAGTACGTTCCGGCTGCCTATGCTGCTTCCCGCAGCTCCCATTGGCCCGGAATAGCGAACCACAGCCACTGGGATCTGTGGGCATCCAAGCCTGTGGACAGTCAATGTAAATGCTGTCTCGCGGCTTGCCAGCGTAACCTGACGGGCCGGAGGTTGCCCACCACTGTTTTAGATAATGCAGGCAAAGGGAGGAGGAATATGGGTCCAGGTCCTCAAAGGTATTTAGGCTACTAATGTCAACTGATTTCAGTGTAAGTTAGGAACCTACATATCTTTGAGGATCTGGACCACAGGGCCTCTCTGTCTCCTTACTTGCACTGATATAAACCCAATGACTTCAATGGGGTTAATCCCGAGTTACACCAGAGAAAGCAAGAAAATCAGATCCATAAGATAGTACCAGCCCAACTTGGGACATAGAGGGCACTCTGCAGCATTGGCATTGTGTTTAGATAGGGTCCAGGGACTGGGCGATTCAGAGACCTGGAGTGGGCAGCCCTGCACTGGATGGGGAAGGGTAAAGAAAACAAATTATGTCTCCACCCCCAGACCTGCAGAGATTATCAGGGAAAAGTAATACAGACACAAAACTCCCCATGTTAGGGAGCCAACAAATGCCACACTCCCATATAGTAGATGAAGGTGGAACCTCAGAGTAGTTGCAGTGGCCCTGGGTTCGGAATTCAGATACATCACTGACTCAGTGGTGGGCAAACCCATGCCCAATGATGGAACAATCAAGAAGGGGGTGATTTAGCCCATGAAGTTCAGCTTATTTGACATTCTTGTTAATATCACTGCTATTTCACAGGCTGGTCCAGCAGAACCCTTGCCTGAATGCTCTATCCTTGGGGATTAGTTACCTGAGTCATTCTATGCCTTCCTCCTCAGATTCCAATTGCATCCAAACTTTTACTTAAAATGAAAACTACAGTTAGAACAGAACTGAACTATGCGCCGATCACTTTCCCACTGCATTACCTACAGTCCGCCTCAATTAACTACTGTATCTTTCTTAAGCCAAAGTCAGGAATCCTGTCCTTCCATCAGGACACCAAAACAAGCTATTCTGTAAAGCAATCACTTATTTATCAATAGTTCATCTTCAAACCATGTCCCCAGTGTGCCATTCAGGTAGTTCACTGGGGAAATTGAAATTGCCCATAATGAATTGTCCCTGCAGACTTGAAGTGTCTTCAATCTCCTGTAATATCCTCTACAATTATGCTAATATTCCTTTTACCTGAGGTTTTTAACCAAAGAGATTTCACCCTATGGTCAGCTCCTAAATGCTAAAAAAACAGTTTTCTGCATTCCCCAACCTTTGAGGATGGTTGGATCTGAACTTCGTAGCTCTAAAGCAACACCTCCGCTGACCCCCTATGCAAGACCACCTCTCCTTCCTACATATATCATAAGCAGGGATTGTCATACAAGTAGTAATATAGAACAGTATTAGTATCCCATTGTTCATAGAGGGAAAGTGATT
The DNA here is from genome assembly GCF_965140295.1 of Lepidochelys olivacea. NCBI lineage: Eukaryota > Metazoa > Chordata > Testudines > Cheloniidae > Lepidochelys > Lepidochelys olivacea. The sequence goes on from NC_140422.1 coordinate 30,110,817, forward strand.
ATATATTTGTGTGATTATTCTTAGAATGCCCTTTAGCCACTGTCCAAATTACAGCAAAAGCATCCACGTCTAATAAAATGGAGGCCACTGCTTTCAAATATCAGAGGTTTGTAGAGAAAAGACTGAGGAGGCTGTTCTCTTGTGCCAGACAATGAAGCCAACCTGTCCCTTTCAAATTAGAGCAGGCATAAGGAATTTTGATGAGGGATTCCATGAGCCCTAATGTTGCACAGATAATTAATAGACTAGCAATTTACCTCTGGATTCTCACATTCAAATTTATCTTAAGCTTATTTAAAGATTAAAAATGAGTTTGCTTGTCTCATCGAGCCCTGTTCTTCTCTGAGTTACCTCATTGATGTTGATGAGGATTGTACATGTGGCCTTATGAAATGGAAATAGAAAATGGAATTTCAAATCAGGCCAGGAATGAGTCAGAGAAATGAAACTTTGCCCAGATGCCACTATTTGAACATATATTATACATGCCCTTTTTGATAAATGACAGATAAGCCAAAGTACTTCTCCTGACACAGTACCAAGAACATTCAAAAATATACATGAACAAGTCATATACAGGAGAATAAAAATGTGATGGGGGGAAAGAAGCCAGATAGTGTGTGACTGAAGTATTTAAATATCAGGGCCAAAATCAAACTTGATTGCTCAGCTATTAATTAAATTAAATTCAAAATCTGTCATTATATACCCCAATACCACAATTATTTTAGGGCTGTCAAACAATTAAAAATAATAGTTGTCATTAACTGTTCTGTTAAACAATAATAGAATACCAATTTAAATATTTTTGGATGTTCTACATTTTCAAATATATTGATTTCAGTTACAACACAGAATACAAAGTGTACGGTGCTCATTTTCTATTATTTTTTTATTACAAATGTTTGCACTATAGAAAAGATTTTTAAAAAAGACCTACAAGTCGAAGCACGAAGGGGTATATGAATGTTTAGCACATCTGGCACATAAATAGCTTGCAATGCCAGCTACAACAGTGCTGTGTGAATGCCTGTTCTCACTTTCAGGTGACATGGTAAATAAGCGGGCAGCATTATCTCCTGTAAATGTAAACAAACTTGTTTGTCTCTGCAATTGGCTGAACAAGAAGTAGGACTAAGTGGACTTGTAGGGTCTAAAGTTTTACATTGTTTTGTTTTTGAGTGCAGTTATGTAAAAAAATACAAATTCTACATTTGTAAGGTGCATTTTCATGATAAAGAAATTGCACTACAGTACTTCTATGAGGTGAATTGAAAAATATATTTCTTTTGTTTCTTTACAGTGCAAATATTTGTAATACAAAATAATATAAAGTGAGCACTGTATACTTTGTATTCTCTGTTGTAACTCAAATATTTTTGAAGATGTAGAAAAACATACCAAAATACTGATAATAAATTTAAGTCGGTATTGTATAATTTCAGTTTTAATTGTATTGTTAAACAATAAATCACAAATATTTTTAATCTAGTTAATTTGTTTTGCATTAATCACTCGAGTTAACTGTGATTGATAGCCTTAATTTTTTTTTAAACTCTACACCTTTGTGTTCCTTCCCAGTCCTGTTCTAGTAACCAGTTAATTTTAATAGATATGAACTTTTGTATTAATGCTGCTGCTGTTTCCTGGGGATAAAGACAAAAGGCAAGGAATTGGTTTGCTAGAGTTATGTAGTCAGGTTCATAATTGAAAACATGCCCATTCAAAAAATATGTCTGCCAAGTAATTCCATCAGAATGAGTAGGTGCATACGGGTTGGTGCATTGAGGTGTGATGATATGTACATAAAATCATATGTCTTTCTCAAATAGCCACAGTCATAGCCAGGTCTGTCTGTGTGCCCCCTGCCTGCTCTAATGTCACAACCCCAATTCCTCGGCTTGCTCTTACATTACAACTCCACCCCCAGTTACTTAATGGGAGAACATAAGAAAGGTTAATTAAATAACTTTTGTAAAGAACTCAAATTGTTGAAAGCTCTAGACAATGATCCCCAATGAAGTCAACATTTGTGAGAAATGTTGCCTTCCAGGTGTGTAAATTGTTTTTAAAATGGTGATCCTTGTGAGTGTCTTTCTCTTAATTAGTCCCAAAAGCTCTTTATCATTCAGAATTTTCCTACCCTATACATAACATTACAGAATATGAATTGCCTTGATAGTTTTCTGATCAGATGCAGCCTTTCCACAATCATTTTCAAGTCTTGAACCTGCAATGTGCTGTACCCCTGCTAACCATTCTCACTGTAGGCTTAGTGCAGTCACTGTGTACAAGTGTCTTTTTATCTTTCCCCTGGGTCTTCAGGGAGGACAGATGGCCCAGTGGTTTGGGTACTGGCTTAGGGGATCGTAGGACCAACATTCAGTTCCATGTTCTGCTGTGGGTTTCATATGTAACCTTGAGCAAGCTGATTAGCTTCATTAACCCTTCTGTAGAAAGGTTATAATAATGCTTCCCATGGGGGTCCAGGAGAGGAGATGGGCACAGTTGGGATAAAAAAAACTTCCCATTGAAATGTCATGAAAATGACATCCCTATGATTTTGTCAGTCAGGAGACACACATGTTAATTCTGCAACTTTGGTTTTCAAAGTCGTATTTTCCAAAAGTGGCCCATAATCTTTCTCATGCACGAATCAAAGGTGGGTTGAGAGCACTTTTAAAATTTTATCCACAATTGCCTGCAATGTTTACGTTAGGTGGAATTTCCACTGAAGTTTCCAGTGACCTAGATCTCACCATGAATTGTCTTGGTTTCATGGTGTCACTTTGTCTTTATCCTGTTTTAAGTTTATCAGGTTTGTCCATGTCTTTGTTAGTACCCAGATGAAAACCCTGATCTTGCAAACACTTACGCATGAGTGACTTTGTATGTGACCAGTCAATGGTTTTATGTGTGTGTGAGAGATGACTCATGTGCATAGCTTTGCAGAATACAGGGCCTCAGTATACATCTCTTCTGGCTGGCAGTAATTACGGGGCTGTGCTCTGAAACAATAGACTGGGGCTGTAGTATATTCTAGCTAGTTTATGAATGTAAGGAGTCTTCAAAATGTGTGCATGGTGTTTGATGGGTCTGGAATCTATACAATGGGGCACTGGGTAAACAAAATACTTTTTCTCCCCTGTTTTTTTTTTAAGGTATTTTATTTTAATAAAATGAGATGAGACACAAAGACAAGGTAAGGAGGCCTCATGATTTTCACAAAAGTGAGCATACAAGGAAAGGTCATCAATGATTCTTTTGAGCAGCCACCTACATAAGATTTCAAAGACCTAAATCAATCTTTTTGCAAAGACTGTTTAAAAATGATAAGGTGCAAGAGCATCTATAGTAGTTTATTGATGATAACATCCCATTTGATGTTTAATAAATTCTCACTAACTATTTTGTTCCTTGCTGAGATAACAGCAGATTCCTCCCTGGTGTAACACCAGTAATTTAAGTGCAGTTACACCAGGGTTGCATCTGGCCCAAAATATCTATAGCATGTAACAGTGGATTATATACAAACTCCTAACAAATATCACTTCACTGTTTGCATTTTTGAAGTCCCTAAAGAATATCTCCAATCACTGCATTGTCCTTTCTCTGAAATAAACCTCAGTTTATCAATGCATACTAGGGAACTTTTAGTGCTCATCAGCAGGATCCATATGGACAGTTAAGGTGCGGCATGTTGACGTGATATAGATTTACCCTCCAGCATGCCCCACAGTAAATGTTTAGGTAGACATGTCCCTTGGTTCACACACAGATGTACAACAGTAATGCTGAGACCTAACCAGGCCAACCCTGCACGTGCTTTATGTACCTTGAATAGCCTAACCATCCTCATTTACAGAAGTAGTCTGCTTTTCACAGAGCTACATATTTTTAATACTGAAAGATCTATGCACATTTCACAAGAATTCAAAATGTCTTGTATAGGGTCATGAGGTATCTCAGGGGGTTAGTAAAGAGAAGGATCCTTTCATTGTTAGCTTACTGATCTGACTCTGATCCAGGTGGTAGTGATCTCTGGTCTGAAATAGTAGTTATGACTCCAGTGCAACCTCTAAGCATAGGAGCTCAGTGTAATCACAGATCTAGTAGCCCTACCTCCAAGACAGCTGACTTAGAGCCAAGTTGTTCCATGAGAGAAGATGTGAATTCCCTCTGCCCACCTGCTCCACACCTGCCCACCCAGGTGCAGGAGAACAATGCAGCATTAAAAACAATGGAAGCCTTCAGCATCTTTCATTGTCCTGGCTGAGTTTCTCCCTCTCCTAGCCCCATGTTAGTGTTTTGATTTTGTTTTTTTCTTGTGTTTACAGTGGTTTAAACTTCATTGATCTGATGGTGCGGCAGGGGAATATCGACAATCCTCCCAAGACACCGCTCGTTCCTGGATTTGAGTGCTCTGGGATCATAGAAGCTCTGGGGGACAGTGTGGCAGGATTTGAGGTAACATTTCCTTTATCTCGTAGTGTGATCAAGGACCCAGCATTTGACTAGGACTGGAGAAGAAAGGATTTAAGGCCAGATTCTGCCACCCTTGCTCCCTTTGAGTAGTATCTGAAAGTTTAACTACCCAGTGAGTCAGTGATCAACAAGCCAGGGCAGGATTCTACAGTGCACTAATCTGCTGCACACTGATTGGGCTTGTGGACCCTCCTACAGTGCACCAGAAGTTCTACAGTGGGCTTTGCCGTATTCCTGTGTGAAACATAGATTTATACCCTGGGTTCCCACACACTAACTCACAGCATAGACAAGCCCTTACTCTGCAGGTAGCCCCATTGACAATGCAGGGTAAGAAACTATCCAATAACTAGGGAGTGAAGGGACAGAACTGGGCCATTAACTAGCAGCAGACACTTCCTACAAGAACAATTTTCTTGTCTAGTAAGCTAAGATAAAACCACACTTATCTGAACCTTGATTAGTGAAGAACTAATTTAATCATAATGAGATCAAATTCCCAAGAGCGACATTTAAATTCATGGAAAAAGTTCCCCAGCTTATCCAAACCCTCATGTATACATTCTGTTCAACAATGTCTCACTGGATTCTTCCTTACTGGGGAAAAATTCTATTACTTCTTGCTTTTTAGTGCATCGAGAGTCTTTTTATTTTTAATCAGTTTATCCCATTTCTAGAAATTCCTTTTAAAAAGATTTTAGGCTGCTATATTGTGCTTAAAGATCTGCCCAGATTGGCACTTCGGGGCAAGTATCCTTTTAACATGCAGAAGTCGAAATAAGTTTTAATGTATCCTCTGGTTTCCTGTTCTGAAAGCTCTATTGCAAAGCAAACTGACTTCAATGTTTGCCCAGCACCTTGAAGCTGAAAAACCTTATACGAGTGTGAACTGTTGTTAATTATCATTGTTGCATTCCAGAAGCTTGCATTTTAGTTTTCCCCTTGGTCCAGCTCGCCAAAGTTAGTTAATAACATGATCACAGGCCTTCAAGATTTTTCTGATTCTGAGCTTGGCACCGAGTGTAACGAATGCTATAAATGAGACTGCATTCTTACTGAGCTGTAATTCCTGTTATAGAAAACAATAAGACACACTGCATATCAATTCTCAGGGGTGAAATTCATTGATGTGCCTGGTGGTCTCATGTGGGACCTTCTGGGATATAATAGCGTTGTGGAGGCAGTGGGCAGAGCAATCTTCACAGTTTGGCCATTCTTTCATTACCTACCCATGTAATCATACTGCCCTGCTGCCTCCTACTCTGCCAGTGGTGACAGCCTCCATTACTCACACGTCTGTTCCTCCTACAGATAAGTTTGTGCTTCCTTCCTTACTGCCCCTTATGCATGAAAATGCCCCGCCGGAACTAATCCATAAAGCTACTACTGCCACCTCCTCCAAATTCCTCTTAAAGACTCACTTCTGCCAGGATGCTTATGATATGCTGCCAACTGGTAATGACGAGGCAGGAAGCCAGCAGACATGGCTGAGATAATTTATATTCCCTTTTTATTTATACGTTAAAAGAGTCAAAATAATTGGACTAGAAATCTGCTAATTTTACGCATAGTCCATCTGCGTAACTATATTTCCTATCACTGTTACCCTCCTCTGCCCTCCCCTGTACATTCCCGCTGTTGCTTAGTCTCAGTTGTTGGGTCTTGACTTAAATTAGATTGTAAATTCAGGGACTGTCTCTCTTATGCTGTGCTTATACAATGACTAAAATAACGGAGCCCTCGTTCTGCTTTGAGCCTCTAAGCACTGCAGTAAGACTAATAATAATTTACTCACCCTTCATGCAGGGAAGGGTGAATTTCACCCCTAGTTGTACACTGTTAAATGACAAATAACAGGGATCTCATCTGATCTCATCCCATAGCTGGCACCAGGTATTTTAAAGCATTGTATTATGTGTAAAATGTACGGCATCCCACTCTGTTTTCCATCATTTATGTTAAACACCTCTCTTAGCTGAAACCTTCTGTTTTAATTTCCCACAGTATTTTCTTGATTTACGTGAAAATCCTGCTGAACCAATGCAACATGGAGGTATGAATCTCCTGAAGTAGGGCTGCTGGGCATGTGTCAATGATTTTATCGTTCTTATCTCAGCAACATGTTTTGTCAATGTAATGAAATAGTCCCGCCCCCTTTTTTGATCCTTGTATTTTTTTCTCTTTTAAGTAGACATTGCATAAAGAGAGCTGTATTAGGCAGCATTATTGTTCTTCCACACCAGCTTTGTGAACAGTGCTCAGTCACATGACAGACCATGGTCCATTTGGTTTCTAATAGGGTCTCATTAGGAATGAGGCTAGTATTACTTAGAACTATTTTTTCCTTCAAGGAATCACAGCTTTTCAACTACCTTTTTCCTTTAAACAATGATTTCATCGTTTGAAACGTGTGCTTTCAGATGTGCAGATCTAGCATTCTTAATGGCGTTTTTAAAAAAAAAAAAAAAAGAGTTAGACTCTGTATAAAGCTGAGGAAAAATAATCCAGTGTATAGAACTAGTATGATGAGATTCTGCTTTGGATTAGATTTTTGTCTGCATTTTTTGGTCTAAACTTCTCTAATCCTTTTGAAATGGAAATCAGACAGCTATAGGATATGACTGTTTGCTTGAATACCATTATGCCTGACTGATTATACTGGGTCTCCTTTAAAAGTCATGATCAAGGGCATGATATGAACAGGGTAAATCATGCTCAATCTGGTAGAACCATCCTCTAATTAAAACAAGTCTTTGTAATTTTTAGACATATTTTACAACCTGGCATCCCTGTGTGCAGGGTCAAAAAGGCCAAAAGTTAAAGCCCAAATCTTGTACACCACTCCCCATAAGTGGACTCCATTTCTATGCAACGCCAGTGAAGTCATTGGGACTCCATGCTGTGCAGGATTAATGTGTCCAGGATTCGGCCCATGATCATTAGTCGGCAACTGAACTCAGCCTTTCATCTCTGGCATAGCCAAACTGGAATTTAATGGGTCTCTTCATTGCCTGAGGATATGACAAATCCAGGCTTCTAATGGAAACCCTCATTGATAAAGGTTTCTAAAAATGTTCTCTACGTTGAAAAAAACCCGTCATTTAGCACAGCAGTTGAAAGGCCTGTTCCTACTTCCCACTGAAATCAATAGCTAAATTCCTATTGACTTCACAGGAAACAGGATTGGGCCTTTACCGTTTAAGAAGCTCTTAATTCCGGTGGCGGTGCTCATTTGCAGAGAGCTGAAGTGACGTGCTGGTTAAATGCTATAAAATACAGTAAAAGCATCTTCAGTAACTGGCAGGAGGGACCTCGGTGCTCTACCCCTTCAGTTCTGTAACTATTTTTTTTTTGTAATCGAGTGTATACTGTAAAGTGCTAAAGTCTTGTGCCAACTAATCTTATGCAGAAGTTGTATGTTTAAAAAGTAGGCACCTTTAGAGCAGTGGAAGAGAAACAGCAGAACTGTTGCTGGTGACACATTGTTAATATGAAGGACCATTTCGAAAGGAGGAGGAATTTCAGTGAAATTGGAATGACGGTTGTGTTCGCCGACTTCATCCGACAAGATATAAACCTTTCAGAACTGTCCCCAGCACTTTAAATTTTAACTAACCTTACAGTATCCCAAGGCCAAAGAGATGAAAACATCTTGAGAGGCCAAAATGCTTTTGTACTATAAAAAGGGTTTCTCAGGCAGCTGTCTCAGCACACCAGCTGCCTAATCATCATCAAGTTTTCTTTTGTAAGCATGACAGCAAAGGAGAACTAAATGCAGAGGGGCAAAACTTTCCTCACCTTAGTCACATGAGTTGTCCTATTGGACCAATTTCTGTTCTCACTTACCCCGGTGTAGTCTTCTTGAAGTTTTCCTACACCCATGCAAGTGAGGAGAATTTGCCTTGCATTTTCAGATCTGCATATTATTATTCTTGGCTATCTATGGGGAATTGCTGTCTGAATTCTCAGAATCTGAAACTGCAATCAAAGCCACTAAATAAATGTATGAAACTGATGTGCCTGCACTTCAGCCCAATGCCCAAGAAGCACTTAATGTGGCTAATATAATCTCACTCCATCTTCAAATTTATCTTATCTCCATTTTGTATTTGATAGAAGGCATTTTTCACTAGAGTGTGTGTGTGTGTGTGTGTGTGTGTGTATATATATACACACATACATACATACATACAGATATATACACACACACAAGTGAAAAACACCTTATATATATTTTTTTCTATCATAATTGGGTCTTCAGTTGCAGGAAAAAAGAAGATTGCATTGCTCCTTTAATTCCTGTGGACAGGAGCTGATTGATTTAGAAGCTGGCATAAGAACCGAAGGACACAAGGTTGATGTTTGAAGTCCTATTTTAAAGTTATAGGGTCAAATTCTGTTCTGTCACACAGGTCTAAACCCATGGTAGCTATACTAACTTCAGAGGAGTCACTCTGGAAATACATTGATGTAGTTCAGGGCAGAATGTAGCCTCAGTAGTTAAGATCCTTGTCACATATTGATTATCTCCAGCAGGCAAAGGCAGTTTAAATATCTACTTAGAATAACATAAATACAAAGTAAATAGGTAATGCTAGCATTAAAGTAAAAGGCTAAATCACTGGTACTCGCACTTTCATATTGTGGTTTATTTCTTAAAATAGAAGGCCTCCCATTCCTATGTCCACACCTCCGCATGCAGCAAATATATTGCCTGGAAAAATAGCTTGTGAAAAATTCTCAAGATTAGGAAGGCCAGGTGAAAATAAACTCCCTTTTAGATGGGGTTGCTTAGTCATGTCCATTCACTTTATGTTGGTGCCCTTCTAGCCCTGCTCCCACATGCGGGACTTGCTTTCATTAGTAGCAAAGCTCCCCTCGCAACTTGGACACCCCACTGCTCAAATCTTTTGATGTCACTTTGTAGTTTGGTCCTCCTATGTTAGCTACCTTTCCAGTGTTAGTATTGCCTGCAAATTTAATCCTGGTTTAAATTTTTACCAAAGAAACAAACCAGCAAAGAAAGACCTGAAGCAGAGCTGTGTTTTTGTTTTTAAGTAAAAGTTTAACTGATCCAAAAAGGCTCTTGAAATCCTAAAGAGCCCAAGGCTGGGCTGCAACAATAATTGCTTCTTCCTAATCAGTGTGGCAGAAGCAGTTCTGTGGACAACCCATCATCCATAAAGGTTGGTGGGAGAACTTCTGGTCATGTCACTTATATTCTAATACAGTTATTCATGGATTCAATGGTTTATAGCATTTTGTAATCATTCTGATGTGCATGCTTACTATCCTAATAATCCCAATGTCATTCTTTCTATTACTGCAGATTGGAGACAGAGTAATGGCTTTCGTAAACTACAACGCATGGGCTGAAGTAGTATGTACCCCAGTAGAATTTGTCTACAGGATTCCTGATGACATGAGCTTTTCTGAAGCTGCTGCCTTTCCTATGAACTTTGTAACTGCCTACATGATGCTCTTTGAAGTGGCCAACCTAAGAGAAGGCATGTCTGTGCTGGTTCACTCTGCAGGAGGTGGGGTGGTAAGTTGGTGCATTTAACTCTTCTTGTCATATGAATAACTGAAATGGTCTGATGTATGTTAACACACAAAAGGGATCTGAGTCTCGAAGTTTGGATTCAGATCTAAACTTTCCAACGTGTTGTGAGGGTTTTTATGTTTTCCATCTCTATCTAATATTAAACGTATTCAAGGATTGATTAGATAGGAGCTCTAAGCCAAATAAGAGGCTATCCCAATAAACAAACAAAAAAAAATGAAGTGGGAAGGCAGAGTTAAAAGAGCAGATATTGATTAAGGGGTAGAAATTTTGCCTGTAAATCTGTGTTTAGGGAGTAGGTGATATACACAGAATGTCCTCTCTGCTTCTGCGCACAACCTGGAAAGGGGGTTCTACATCTTCCACAGCAAAGAGAAACATTGCAGGACTTTTTAAGGCCAGGCCTGAAGTCAATAATTACAAAAGACAAGCGGAGTTGGAGTGAGCAATGGCTACTGAGTGTTACAGTCTGACACCTGCAACAAAGTACACATTGCCTGAGCAAAGCACCAGCTGGATGGATTCAGGGGAACACGACACTAGCCAACCAGCAAACAAGGAGTCAGCAGGTCTGTATTACAAATCATGTAGGCTGTGATTCAGGAAAGCACCTAAGTATGTGCTTAAAATTAAGACAGACAGTAGAATTTTTGTATCTTTAAACTAAAGGGGCTTTCACTATATAGTTTATCCACTCAGGAACTGCAGTAGATCTCTGCCTGGAGTTCTCTCCTTTATCCTTCAAAATTGTCTTTATTTATTCTAAATTAATATTCCATAGTCTTCTACCATCTGGCAGCCCTCAAACACCTTATCCTTGATTTTATGTCTTTACCTCTTCTTCCATAGTCTTCTAAAAGATAGGCTGTAATTAAAGGAATACATTCATCAGCTCTTTACACAAAATATTTGTAGCCAAAGATAATCCTGCTTGCAATGAACAACCCTCTCGGAATACTCCAGTAAATGTCTGGAATTTATAATCTTATTACAGTTCAGTGCAGTATGGACTAAGGAATTATGGTCCACTTTGTTTAATATTAATCTTTAGTGTGGAATTTGGAACTGTTAAAATAACATGGGGCTCCATATTAAGTGAAACTGTGCACTTTGCTGTCACTGTAATAACTTATGACTGAACCTTTCATTTAAGGCACTAGATTGTACAGGGGGGCACAGAACCAGAGCTGCATGAAAGAAATTTCCATGTAGACATTTCTGTATAAATTAATATGCAAATTTGCATAGAATCCCAAAGTGTGGTCCCTCTGAAACAACAAATCCATTATCTCCTCCTACACCCATCAGCTACCCCAATGCAGATGTATAAATCCTTCCTGTTATATTCTATCAATTCTCCATTTCCTCCTTGCCTTCTCCATTCTCCCCTCCTTCCCCCCCATCAGTTTCTGTTCTCTCTCCCTCCTTTTCTCCATTAACTCTCCCTTGTTCCTCACACAGAGGCATCTTCTCCTATATATATGGTCTGCGTGCTGGGTTCATCCTGTGAGTATCTGCTGCTGTTAGGCAGGTGGCTGTTTCCCTGTCCTTCTCCTGACAGTTGTTCAGTGCTCTCTGGGTCTATCACTAGAGGAGCTGAGGGCAGGGGAGATGCTGACTCGCTGTTATGAGGGGAGGGAAGGAGTCTATCACCAGCTCTGCCCATTGTGATTAAATTACAGGCAAGGAGGCCAGAGGTTCAGCAGGACTTTGCAGATCTGCAATGGGCCAGTGGGAGCTCCAGGAGATACTGCACCCCCAAGGCACACAGTGATTTCCACAGCTAGCTGGCCTGCAGGGATGGGCTTTGGTTACTATATCTCCACAGGTGCTGTGTTGTGCATTCCCCCCTGTAGCCAGCCAGCTCTGTTGGTGGCAGCGCATGGAGGATTACAGCCAGAAAATAATCGACTTGCCTGACTCCCAGTCCCATATCCAGACCATGTTGTCTCTCCAGACCTTACAGGGAAAACTTCACTGTGGAGGTTAGTTGGGGGGGTTTCCACCTCACTAACTGAAGCTGAGTCTTACGGTGAATGTGCTGACAGACCCTGATTCCAGTGGGCCCAATACTAATACTCAGTGTATTGAAAACACTGAAAATGTAACAGTATCCATTGAGCAAATGATTCCCAGGAAGTTCCTCATTTAATAATACAGGAAAACCAGCATTCAAATCACTTTGAGAAAAGATATTTTCTGTGCTCTTGTATTAACAGATGCAAAGCCCATTAACGTTTGACAGCAAGTGAAAAGATTGGCCAGTTGATTTCTAAATGTCATAGAAATTCCTGAATAATTTAATGAGACAATAGACCCCTGTGGTACAAGAACTTTGCAATTGTTCCTCTCTTAGCAATGCTAGTTCATTATTCTAGTTACTTCAGGCATTTTATATAAGAAAACTTGTTGATTGTTAAGTTCTTGCCTGTTCATTTTTGGATTTCCCTCTGGGAAAAATCCTGCAGCCCTTTCATTGACTGGAGCCAGAGAAAACTCCTACTGACCTCTGTGTATATTCTGCCTGTTTGGTTTTTTTGTTGTTTTTTTTAAAAGAAATCCTTATGATATTTAGTATAGCAGCTGACCTTCTGCTAATATCTGTTCGGGGATATGCTCACTGTGATTGGGTATACTGTCTCTTTAAAGTCAGAGGGGGAAGCTTGGGGGCCACGTAACCCCCATTCCAGGAGTTCTCTGGCAGACAGGCAGATACTGGGAGACCGCAAGTGATCACAAGGTAAAAATTGTTGGGTTTTTTTTTGGAAAATCTAAGGTTACTAGTCTTTCTAGGGCCTGGAACCAGGAGCTTTGTAGCATAGAACAGGGGAGCCCTGTCTCCTCTCTCGGCCAATCAGGACACAATCTGAGAAGGAGGCTCGTATATAATCTACCTATTCCTTCATCATGGGAAGGACCCTGGTTGGAAGAGAGTTACCTGCCTTCTAGCTTCTCCACAGCTTGGAAGAAGATGGAGCTTGTTTGACTATGCCTCTAAAATTTGGAGGACTATTGAAAACCGCACCCAAGTAGGAATGCTTGAGGGGGAGAGACAGACAAATGCTGTAGGGCTTTTGTTCCAGGTTTTTTTTTGTTGGGAGAATTCAGTTTGCTGCTAGTCTGGGCAGGAGTTGGGTGTGAGGAATGTAATCATAGAATCATAGAAGATTAGGGTTGGAAGAGACCTCAGGAGGTCAGCTAGTCCAATCCCCTGCTCAAAGCAGGACCAATTGTAATGGGCCAGCTGGAAGAAGCTGGCTCAGGGTTGTTGCCTAAATGAGGAGTGAAAACTCCCTGGGAAAAATACTGTGTGTGTATGGCATGTTGTAGGATGCCCAGTCAGTCATGATCAGTAACTTTCAAAACAATGAAGAGACTCCAAGGAGAGGGCTTGCCATACTCCCTGTTTTAGGCCCCCATTCACCAAGGTACTTTGGTATGTGCCTAGCTTTTAGCACATGAGAAATCCTATTGAATTCAATGGGACTATTCATGAGTTTTAAGGTGGGTAAATACTTAAAAGCCTTGCTGAATTAGACATTACACACCTTCTTAATGCCCCAAAAATGCAACATCTTTTTATTGATCCATGGATGAATCTCCATGCTGGGGGTAAAAAAGGGAGAGTTCTCTGGAGGTTAAAAAAAAAACAGTGGCAGGATGTAATCACGATATGCAGGTCCAATTATACCACGTGGACCCTATAAGGGTAAGTCTTCTATTTCTGGTGGTCTTTGAATGAGAAGTCTCATGGTGGGGCTTCTATCACCCTAGGAATGGCTATGAGTGTTTGATTCAGCACAGAGTTGACCCCCCTCCCCTACTTGCTTGCCAGGATAGCATTGCCATATCTCTACAAAAAATGCTCATCTGGCAAACAAATGGAATAGTAACATGAACCCCAGTGGGACTTTTTGCCTCAATATAAAGCAATTAGCTAGTTACTTGAGATGAAGGTTCATTAGTGCTCAGGTGCAGCATGAGTGAGTTCTCTTGCTCTTGGGTCACACAAGAAATGAACGTTTGAAAACAATTTAATAGGGTTAAATGTTTAATTCTGGATTATGGGAGATTCAGCGTTGATTTTAAAAAACTTGTTTTTCCCACTTTCAGCACCAATGAGACCAGCCCTTGCCATGTAGGGCTTGTCAAAATGGAGACATCCAGGAAAGTTAATTCAACTGGACCAAAGTGGATTCATTAAATTTCTGTGTGGTCACTCTCCTTCACAATTAAAAGAGGGTGTTCACACAAAGGTTTAATGTAATTTAACTAATCAACTTCAAATTCATACCTTTAGTCAATTTGAATTAACTGTTGTCTCCACGTGGACAAACCCTTAGACATCTAATTGTTTGAAACGGGCTCTTGTGGGTATTTCGACATCTGAGTAACAGCAATTGTGCCTCTGCATTACTGAGTGCAAAGTTGCACCCCTTAAAATGGTGGACTTCAAAATGAAGGCTGAAAATGAAGTGCTATGAGAATAGTGCCATACGGGATACATAAAGAGAAAAGATTTTTTTTAAAAAATCAATCTAGCTATGATTTGTTTATCTTTATTTTGTTAAGGGTAATATTTTTCAAAAGCACTCAGCATTAGCCTAGCTTTGCTTATTGGTCATAATTTAAATGGGAGTGGAACTATCTCAATTTTGAGCTCTTTTGAAAAATCCCACATTAAATGATGTATTACATAGATTAGTATGGTTAGACCTCAAATTACAGCATTTCATCCTCTACATCCATAGAAAGAGCTGCACAATGTGACCATGGTGAGCTCTTAGGTAGGAAGTGCTTTCAGTAAGGCCGAGGCTTGTTCCTGCAGACTTGGTTAAAACAAGAGCTACTCCCATGAAAATCGCTCTGAGTAACTTACGAATGCTGGTGTAATTCATGCATTCCTCTGGTGGAGGTGACAGGGCTTCAACCCAAGAGTTATAGAGCCTGAGACAAAATGCAAAAGAGTCCCACCTGTTCCAGTTTACCGCCCATTCTCTCTCCTCTCTGTTATTTCCCCCTGCTCTTCACACTCTCTGTTGATTCTGTTCTCTAGGGAGACTAAGGGATCTTCTCTGCCCTTCCTCAGAGGTCAGGGAAGAGGAGCAGCAGGCATCTTCTGCTGTGGATGCCAACAGGTAGATGGGAATCCTCCTCCTATTGGACTTGATCCTCCTCCCACTGAAGACAATAACAAAACTTTCATTGACTACAATGGAGTAGGGTCAAGCCTATTGGCAGAAGGGTTCTCCTCTCCTGGCCTATTGAGAAAATAGACCTGGCACAGCTGCTGAGCATTCATGCCTTGGTCCCAGCCCTTTTCTTTGCTTTTCCCTGGGCACAGGACCCTCCCCTGCCACTCTGAAACTTACTTGAAGAGGATCCAGGGGGAAGAGACGCATGGAATAGAGCGAGCCTGGAAGAGTAGTCTGGTAGTGACCTGCATGACACTACAAGACCGCTTTATACCATATATTTATGGTATATATGCTTTAGACCATATATTTCATCAGGGCCCCCTGCTAAACCCAGGGACTAGGACAGTGTTAGTGGTGAAAGAGTCTAGTTGGCCATAATTTGGCATTCAGTAAACATACAAAACTAGTGTAACTGGCACACAAAGAGGCTATGGCGGGCAATGAGAAGGAAGCAGAAGGGTAGGGCCCTGCTTTACCCTATAGTCTTATTTTTCTGGGGTTTTATCCTCCCCTTCCATCTTCTATATGTGCGTTGCCCATGTTTTGCACGCCTGCTGAAAGCCATAAGGATGTAAATTGCACCACTTCATCACTTAACCTCTAGATACTGTTAGGCGTTAATATTGAGTGACTCTCTTGCACTAGTATTTCAGTTTCACATAAGCTAAAATTAAACTTACGCTCATGCAGAGACATTGATTGCAACCCTCTAGCTGTGATGTGACCTTCACTTTCAGGTTTAACATCAGAGGAAGTGCAAGCAGCATGAGTAGGTTCCGGACCGCGATCTCATACGTTTGAACTTGAAGGATAAAACTGGTAGGACAGCGCTTTTAGGTCATAATGACAGCACTGTTTACTGTTTGTCAGGTACTCTTCATTTTAATTGGCAGACACAGCAGCACACATTTTCCCAGCGAACCAATCTACGTGAGCGATGATGGCATTTTTTGGTTTAGCTATTGATAACTGTGCCTCTGTAGCCTTAGTACAAATCTACAAGGTTTTATTTTGGGGGAGGAGGGGAGGAGAAATATCTTATTTTTAGGTAAGTGAGAAGCAGAATGAGGAGTGTATGGCAAACGTAAGCAGTGGCATATTGTTAGCAACAGAAATGGTGCAAAATATTCATGAAGAAATGGCAATCCTCAATTAAAGTGTGGGGAAACGTGTCACCAGCCCAGGAAAGAATCAGTGCCATGCAAAAATCTGTCTGAGGTCCTTGCCTCAGTGCACAGTTTATTCAAACACACAAACTCAAGAAGTAACACAAAACAAAGCAATTCCCCTGACCGTAGCAAGCTGTAGTCCCCAGATGCCACAGAAAAAGCCTTTTCAGCCATCCCTCCCCAGAGGACAAGTCCCTTCCTTAAATCCCCTGTTGAGTCATGTGAAAGGCAGGCGGCCCTTATTATTATTTATTTGTATCCTGTCACATAGGGACTTGCATTTTTGTTCTGGAGTAAAATGGTATAGTTCCCTTGATGTCAATAGAGCAGTGCTGATTTACATGCTTTGTTTTAAATTGAACACAACTGGCCAATTTTGCAGGTGGGGGGAGGGAAACATTTTGCAAATTTCTGCTAAAAAATAGGCCTGCTTTTGGGTAAAAAGAGGCCATTATCATTCAATGATCCCTGTTTTGATCAGAAAACTTTCTTCTGGTGTAACTAAAATCAGACCTGTCCCAAATCTGTTCATGAGTTTGAACTTCTCATATTCCATTTCACTACTCAGCAATGTTTGCCTTTTCTACTGGCTTCCAGTTTCCCTGTTTTAATTGGAAAATGACACCTTCACAAAGTGCGTTATTGTGTAGGTTGATGTCTCCTTGCACCTCAGATATCTCATTCTAGATGCTGAGAGGCTATTATACAATCCTCGCCCACAGTCGTCCTATTCAGAATGTTTTAACACATGTATCCCATAACATATCCTGAATATAGGCATTGCTTCATGTCCACCTTTAAATATGAATATACCAAGGGAAAAAAATCTGATAATGAATAGTAGATTCTATCCACATTCAGTCCCAAACAGGAATCTAATACAAGGTTGAAACTGAATGATTTAAAAGAATTGAGCAGTATCTCTAGACTTGACAAAAATTAGGCTAATGGAAGGATATTTTGGTTTTTTTTATGCTGCTCATTCTGAGATATTAGATGTACTGTGCATTACCTTTTTTAGATGATTTATTGACTCAGGTTTTAAAGCTGGACTCAATTTATATCTAATCAAATAAACAAATTTCATACACAGAAATCTTGCTAAAGGTATTTTGGGTCAGAGTCACAGCTAGGGCAAGTTAGCAAGTTAGTGTAGCTATGCCAGTTTATACAAGCTGCAGATCTGGCCCATTTTGATCAAAAGGGAGGTTGTCAAGATAAAAATCTATTGTTTTGTTTGTTTGTGTTTTTTTAAAAAACCCAACTTTCCTGTGGTCCCAGTAACACCTTAAGATTGTTAAAATAAACTTACTTAAAAATATAATTTACTTTTCATCATCCATGCTTTTTCTCTAAATTGAGTGAAATTCATAAACAATGGAACTAAACTGTCAATTTCAATTTTATGTTTCTTAAATTTCACTTTTTTGGTTCTCCTGTATGACTAGCAAAACACGACAGGTTTCCCACTCTGCAGGTGAGTAGCTGAACTTTTTTTTTAAAAAAAAAAACAGGCCTTTTAACTGGACCTTAAAACATTCACACACAATATTGCCATTTCTACTGGATTTTGTAGCGACCCAACATATTGGTTCTATAAATTGACGTTCATGTAAATAAAATCCATCAAACCATCTTTGAAACTTGCTTGTATGCCAAGTACAATATTATGAGAGATTTCTTATATTTCCATAGAAGCACTTTAATCTGAGTCATTTATTTCTCTAAAGACTCTAACTGTGGTGTTTTGCATGATAAGCAGTGTAAAAATTACAGGTTTTGGAAATAAGATTAATTCTGTTTCAAGCAAATACTTCATCATAACATTGATTGTTTCAATGAAACAGCTGATCACTTTATCCAAAGGCTGCTAAGTCCTATTAAAGGTAAAATTAGTTGTCAAATGAGATTTGGATTTCCATGTTTTATTTTCTCAGTTTCAGAAAACAAGAACTTGTTTTGTGGCTATGCATCGGGATTTATTTCCAAATATTAACAATTTGGGGGTGGGAGGGGAAGAGTGGTTGGTGGCTTTGGTCTTTTGTTGTTGGGTTGGTTTTATTGTGGGGGGTATTGTAGTCGTGCATGTTTAATCACATAAGTGCTAGGCTGGTTTAGCAGCGCATAAGTGATTATTTCTGGGGAAATTCTGCCTGCTTCCCCACCCCCACAACATCCAGGAAGCAGGCAGAAGGCTAACCAGCAGTGAAGCTGCTGATGTGGTTCTGCTGTGCAAGGAGCAGGTAGGACTGGAAGCCCTCTCAGGTCTGCATCCATTACAAAGATGTTCTCTCGAGTGGAACTATCCTAGCAAGCAGGAGATATGGGCTGTGGTTGGCATATCCTCAACTGGGGGGTGACTCTGGCCAAATTGTGCTCCTTGTAGAGAATGTGCAGCAATTCGTCACCAGGCTTAGTTGCCAAGTAGCTTCACTGCTGCTCCAGTGCAGGAGAGGGGAGGACTCTGTTCTCTCCAGTTTCTGCAGAAGTCCTCCATGCACATCCCATTTCTGCAAGGAGCCCGGGACTGGACCCTCAGGTATTTGTAATTAAAATGTGTAACCTCATAAACATGAACTTTTAATCTGAACTATACTGGAAGGAAACTAAATGAGTTAAGGGATTAGAAAGGAGATTTGAGAGGTTTGCATAGCCACAGCACTGCTTTGGCATGCAACCAAATTCTACCTGTCTTTACTTAAGATTTGAGTCCACAGGTACTTGACTTCATTGGGAAAAGCATGTAGGGTCTTGTATCAGGATCTGGCCCTATATCTTGGTATGGAGGGTCGCAGATGTACGTGTGAACTACATCGCCAAAAGAAGAGAGAGGATATTAAATTAAGGTTATTTGTCCTGAGAAGGAGGAGTAGGAGGATAAGAGAAACTTACACAAGAGTCCTTCTTAGAATTGGCTCCAGACTCTTCAGCATTCTTGTTTCAGCCCACTATAAAGGTATCTTTATCCAGTTTGGACTTGGAACACCCACAAATGTCAGAGGGATGTTGTAGTCTGGGGTTTTGGTCAGGCTTGTATCTACAATGGGTGCACCATCCAATCTGCAGCAGGTTTGGCACACATCATTTCTTCTTGTGCATTTTCCTAATGGCCCGGCACTCTCTTGGAAATGTGAAACTCTGGGAATTTTTGCATCATGTATATAATGGCTTTCTACTATAATAGTTTGACCTTTTCAGTATTCAGTGTTTTTGATTCAAGGAACATTTATTATCCCCTTTCCTCCCAAGTTAAAGGGACTGTACGCAGAAAACTAAGTATATTCTAGAACAATGAGAAGGTCAGAGTTTGACTTCATTAGCATCCTTCACAAAATATCCATTTATCATCATGGTTCATACTGACCCAGTCTGTTAGGAGGCATCAAAATGGAAAATGGCACCAAATGAAACCAGTCCCATCGCAGAAGTGTGGTTACAAAGAGAAAGGTACAAAAGCCAGATCTTGTTTCCATTCTAAGCTCATGGTGTAATTTTCTGGCATGGGCGCGGGAGGGTTAAAATTGGATTCAAAACAATATAGCCAGTTGAAGGCGGAAGTGAGTTGGAGACTAGTAAAAGAACTGGGTTCCCTATGTTTCTGAGGGATGAGGAATTCCCTCTCAAGCAAAAATGGCCGATGGCAGCGAGAAAAGATGGCCTGTGCTTTGAAACACTGGAGTGGGATTCAGCAGGCTTGGGTTCAGTTCCTGGCTGTGCCCCAGGTTCCCTGGGTTACGTTCAGGCATGTCATTTACCCACTCTGTGTTTCGGCATCCTCCTCCATTTTTCCCCCCCTTTGCTTCGCTATCTGCTTAGTTTATAAGGTCTCTGGGACCAGTGCTATCTCTTGCTGTATATTTATACAATACCTCGCACAACAGGGTCCCCGTCTTGAAGCTTCTAGGAGTTACCATAGTATAAGTAGTAATAATGTCCTTTCCTGAAAAACACCACTGAATGGACTTCCAGTGAAAATTACATTCATCCTTATGTGGAAGGATGCCAAGACTCACAGGGCTATCTAGTTATCCTAGTGTAAATAAAAGCTGATTACTGATATTTATTATATATCACCAGGAGTTCTATTTGGAATGAACAATAAGTGTGTTTATCCATGAATGATCTTACTAATCATGCAGGCAGTTTACAAACGCCAACCTTTGGCTAGAAATACAGCAAGGGTTTGCTAAATTCAGCCAGACATCATTATTAGACTCACAGTGCCAGTTCTTGCCTCCAGGTCTCTGTGAGATTACACAGGCGCAATCAGAGGCTGAATGTGGCTTATAAATATGTCTTCTGTACATCTGTTTTAACAAAATAACTGTAGGGACAACTCTATATTCAATTCCAAATGTAAGCAATTCAGTGTTTATCCAATATCTCCTTCCCCAGCCTCAAGAAAATACCATTTTTCCATGTTAATTCAGAGCATTTAAAGCCCACTGTGACTAGAGATGTAAAACTCAGACAGTTTAAGGCACAGATCCTGCAAATAGCTCCCCGCAAGCAGACTCCTGCACCCACGTAGAGCTCCATTGACGTCTATGGAATTCTGCCCAAGCCGAGGAGCTTCCATCCACAAGGAGCTGCTTGCAGGATCTGGACCTTAGTTTGTAAGGGGTCCTGTATATTTTGGGCCTAAGCCGATGAGCCCTTTGGTTTCAAAGGGAGCCCTATGTACAGAGGCCTTGCAAGAGTGGGTGGTTAATTTGTTCTGACTCACTCTCCACATCTTGCTTGTGAATAATAATAACAATAATAATAATAAAAAGCTTAGTAAATACTACACATAGTTGTGCCTGCTTTCTTGTCACAACCATCTGATAGAAGTGAATATCCATCAGACTCTTTCCCCCTCTGCTTATAGAGTGCGTTCACTCATAACTTGACCCAGCTGATTAGAAACACTTACAAACATCTCACCTAGCCTGGAGAAAGATTGTAATGAAATCAGGCAAAAGCTGAGCTTGATATGAACGTTTTGCAGAGCTCTGCTTCCAGCCTGATTATTCTGCTTTCAGTGGTACTGGGTGCAGAATGGTAATTCCATTTCACAGGGGATTTCAAGACGTCCAAATTTTGGTTTTGCTCCTATTGAAAACAAAATTTAAAAAAATTCAAAATTCTGTGTGACACAGAAAAATGGAAATGTCTCATGTCGATAACTTCAGAATAAATTCTTCCTGGTGGGAAGAAAGGGAGCCACGAGTCTGGATGCCTTGGGAGCCATAACTGAGCAGAGAGCCCCAGAGCTTGGGACACCCAGAGCTTTCAGGCTCCCAGCTTCCCTTCAGCCTACCAGAACAGGGAAACTTGGAAGATTTGGGGTCTGTGACTCTGAAAGCCTGGGCATGTTTTGAAATCTGCCTGGGTTTCGGAGGAACTTACCTAAAAATGAGCTGTCTCCACAGAATATTTCGATTGTGATGAATCAGCAAACTGAAGAAAAAAATTAATTTTTCCAACCTGCTCTAGTTTTCAGTTAGACCAGGAGTAACTATTGAATTAGTCTCATTTTAAGTGGGAGAAGAATCAGGATTCATTTTGTGTCTGACTTGCTCCTTGTTCCAGGCTCTACCAAAGAGCAACGTGACTTTTCTTTCTTAAATTCAGACCATCATGTTGTGAATGTCAGCCAGAAGCAGCGGCTGCAATTGTATTTCATAGCTCAGGAGAGCTTAAGCAACATGACCAGTTCAAAATACTACAAGATATTTCATACTTTCTAATGGATCATGCTAGAAGGAATACATTTAAAAAAAAAAAAAAAAAGCACTGGTCAGATTACAGGGGCTCAACTCCTCTGCTGTAAAATGGCAAAATTATCTTAAAAAGGCGTTTGAGTAAATGACACAAACTAACCTCAACCATGAAATATCTTTGAAAGTCCTTCCTCATCCCTCATTTAACAGGCATCCAATCCTAAAGTATAGTGTTACTAATAAAAGAGGTGGAGTAGGCATGTTTAAAAATGCAATATTTGTCTCTCACACACTTATCTCCTATTGTAAGCTTAGCAAGGTGCTCTGGCTATTGGAGGTACACTAGGCCTGATTGTGCATTTTGAATGCCTCCCACTGTGACTTCCTCACTAGAGCTACAAAACCCTGATATAGCAGCACCAAACTGCCCTAGTTGTTTATCAAGATCGAACATTTGCAACCTACCATAATTCTTTCTTCTTCTTTTTTTTTTAAGGTAGGCATAACATGCTGCAGAACTTTTCCAGTAGAAGGAGAATTGTGGTACAGGATTAGCCCAAGGCACCTCCAAACATTTTCAGAATCTTTAAAGAAGATATACAGATTTTTAACGCCATGCCCCCAGACCGTACTTCATAAAATTAATGCTCTTCAGAACCCACATGCTATGCCCCCCACCCTGGGGGAAAAGATGTCAAATACAAGTAGCAAAGAGTGTGCTAATCAACTTCCTTTTCAGTATGGTATTTATTTTTGTGTTGCATGTGCCAAAATTCTATTCCAAAGGATCAAGGGCAAAGAGGATTGTCAACATTACTTATAGTATTTCTATGGAAGGACTAGTGAGGATAATCATATAGAGGGTGAAAGTTTGCTTATTAGAGACAAAAACTTAGGGAAACTATTATGTAAAATCTCTAAGCTCAAGCACATGGCTGGAAACATATATTTTTCATTGTACCTTAGGGTCCCAAAACACAGTTTGTCAAATTAGGTTGATCCCATTGTTGTCAGTTCTCCTTTAAATTGGAAATGGTAAAACTGAGAGGATGATTGTCATAAATATAAAGGGAAGGATAAACACATTTAAAATCCCTCCTGGCCAGAGGAAAAACCCTTTCATCTGTAAAGGGTTAAGAAGCTAGGATAACCTCGCTGGCACCTGACCAAAATGACCAATGAGGAGACAAGATACTTTCAAAGCTGGAGGGGGGAGAAACAAAGGGTCTCTCTCTGTCTGTTTCATATTTTTTCCAGGAACAGAAAAGGAATGGAGTCTTAGAACTTAGTAAGTAATCTAGCTAGATATGTGTTAGATTCTGTTTTGTTTAAATGGCTGATAAAATACGCTGTGCTGAATGGAATGTATATTCCTGTTTTTGTGTCTTTTTGTAACTTAAGGTTTTGCCTAGAGGGATTCTCTATGTTTTGAATCTGATTACCCTGTAAGGTATTTACCATCCTGATTTTATAGAGGTGATTCTTTTACTTTTTCTTCAATTAAAATTCTTCTTTTAAGAACCTGATTGCTTTTTCATTGTTCTTAAGATCCAAGGGTTTGGGTCTGTGTTCACCTATGCAAATTGGTGAGGATTTTTATCAAGCCTTCCCCAGGAAAGGGGGCATGGGGTTTGGGAGGGGAAAGACATTTTCAAGTAGGCTCTTTACCTGTTATATATTTGTTAGACGCTTGGTGGTGGCAGCAATAAAGTCCAAGGGCAAAAGATAAAATAGTTTGTACCTTTGGGAAGTTTTAACCTAAGCTGGTAAAAATAAGCTTGGGGGTTTTATGCAGGTCCCCACATCTGTACCCTAGAGTTCAGAGTGGGGAAGGAACCTTGACAGTGATAGTTACTCTTCCGTAGCTTGACTGCAGCCTTAGTAAGATGAATATCTACATGTAAATGGTGAACATAAGAATGGCAATACGGGGTTTGATCAATGGTACATCTAGTCCTGTCTTCCAACAGTGGCCAATGCCAGATGATTCAAAGGGAACAAACAGAACAGGGCAATCATCAAGTGATCCATCCCCTGCCATTCAATCCCAGCATCTGGCAGTCAGTGGCATAGGGACAACTAGAGCATCCCTGACCATCTTGGCTCTTCAGCATGTGTGCAGTGTGCCCTGTCGTTTAATAGCATCGTCATCAGCCAAGTGAAGAGCCGGTAGTCCCCCGTCAATGTAAGTCAGCAGGCACTCGTCAAGGATATGCAACATAGTCTGAAGTTGACTGCACCCCATCTGAAGAGAGTACAATTGCCCTGTCCTGTTTGAAACCGGTTCACGGATGACCACAGGTGCCTTGGCAGGTCAAAACCTAGTGGGCAGATGGTTGGGTAACGAGATGATTAATGACTGTCATTGCTGACCACTCGTTATGCCAAGCAGGTTTCATCATTATCATAACCTGTGGTGGCATAAGTGACCATAAAGGGCATCTGGAAGACCAGCGAACTGAGGGGTGATTGAAGAGATCTGAGTACAGAGGCGAGTCTTGGCTAATAGCCATTGATGGACCTATCCTCCATGAATTTATCTAATTCTTTTTTTAATCCAGTTATAGTTTTGGTCTTCACGACATTCCCTGGCAATGAGTTCCATAGGCTGACTGCATTGTGTGAAGTACTTCCTTTTGTTTGTTTTAAACCTGCTGACTATTAATTTCATTGGGTGACTCCTAGTTCTTGTGGTATACGTAGGGCTGAATAACACTTACTTTCTCTCTTACACCATTCATGGATTTTATAGACTTCTGTCATATCCCCACTTAGTCGTCTCTTTTCCAAGCTGCAAAGTCAATCTTCTTAATCTCTCTTTATATGGAAACTATTCCATACCCTTAATCATTTTTCTTGCCCTTCTCTGTACCTTTTCCATTTCTAATGTATCTTTTTTGAGATGAGGTGACTAGAACTGCATGCAGTAATCTAGGTGTGGGTATACCATGGATTTATATAGTGGCATTATGATATTTACTGTCTTCTTTCCTAATGGTTCCTAACATTCTGTTAGCGGTTTTTTTGGGTTTGGTTTGTTTTTTTGTTTTTTTTTTACTGCCATTGCTCTTTGAGCAGTTGTTTTCAGAGAGCTATCCATGATGAATGATATGTATAATAAGAAAAAGGGCATACTTTTTCTGTGCAGAAAGCTGGCTGAAAATAGGAAGATTTTGCAAAAAAAAAACCCCAACATTTTGAAGTTTTCTGTTTTGCATTTTCCATGAAACTTTCAGGAAATTTTTCCATGAAACTTTTGTCAAAGTCATGTTAAGAAGTTTTTGTTTCTCAATACTCCGTTTTCAGTCAGAAAATGTATTTTCTGTAAAGCAAGAAAAATAACTTTATAAACAGTTGATTAAAAAAATTCAGTAAAAAGTTATGTTTAAAAAAGACATCAGAAAATGTTGCAAAAATGAGAAATTTCTGTGAAGTCTACAATTTTTCCTAAAAATGCTGTTTTTGACAAAAAGACCAAAATTGGAAAAAGAAACACTCTCTGTATTCTCTCCAACCCTCCTTTCTTTATTAAGAGATACCATTAACTTAAAACCATGTTAATTTCTTCATACACGAGTTAAGTAATTTCAGGTACTACACCAGCATTTACAATTTCATATCCTATTCTAATAATAACCATTGTTCTGTGTTTTGTTGCTATGTGAAAAACCCACCCAAATGGAGGAAAATGACTGTACCAGGAAAAAGTGATATCCTGCTTGTTCATAAGGGCCCAGATCCCGAAGGTACTTAGGTGCCTAACTCCCACTGGTTTTAATTAAATCAATAGAAGGTAGGAAACTAAATATCTTGTGAGGATCTGGGCCTTAGAATCCTAAGTCTCATTGACTCTCAGTGAAACTTTAGCTCTTACTCAGTGCACCCAATGTAATTTTAAGTAAATGAGTCCTCCACTGCTCACATGTTTATAGTGACACAAGCTATTTAAGAGCTTTCAAGTGTTTAAGAGCTTTCAAAGCCTAAAGATGCACATCATACAGGTGAGCATAAGATCCACTGATCATTGTGGATTTCCCCCAAAGTACACTCAAAATTCTGGCCTAAGACACTGGCAAATGCCCATAGTAAACAAACTGGAAAAAAAATAGAAATATTTTTCTGGTAATCCTTCAATAATCATCATTTTAGGTCAGTATGTAAATGTCTTTCATGCAAAAGTATCATTTTAAGTGGATGCTGCCCTTTAATTGGAACATTTTACAATAGCTGAATTCACTTCAGAACACCATTGTGAAAGGGATATATGTGTGGTAGTTTTTCCAGTATAATTTATCACTTGCTAAACTAATTTTATCCCAAAAGAATATTTTTCTGGATATGCGTGGGTTTACATCTGTTTTACTGTGTGACTGTGAAATGTCTAACCAGGATAAAGAAAGTTTTGAAAACTGCATATGGCCAGCCTGGGATTTTATTGTATTATGAGTGAATTGGCAGGCAGAAATCAAGTAACTGATTTTGTCCGTGGAACTGATATAATAATATATTTGCAGGGTCAAGCTGTTGCTCAGCTCTGCTCAACGATCCCCAATGTTACTGTTTTTGGAACAGCTTCCTCTTTCAAGCATGAAGCAATCAAAGATTCAGTAACTCACCTGTTTGACAGAAATGCAGATTATGTCCAAGAAGTAAAGAGGTAAGGATTTTGTTTTGATTATCAAGTAGTAGCTAGCAAATTACTATGAAAACAGTGAGTTAAGCATATCTATGAGAACTGAATAAACAGGTTGGTTTTGGAACAATCACAGATCTAATCTAGATGTTCTCTAACTTTCTAATGAAAAGATAATTATAGCAAATCAGTACTTCCCTCTTCCTTTACGATCCAACATGGGCTTTATTGAGCATGTTCACTTAGATGCCTGCTACAAGCCAAAGGAATTAAATGAAAGAGAACAAAGAACTTGACTGGGGGGGATTTAATCTCATATTATTTTCCTGTAGCCTGATAGTCTTTTATTATTGCTGTTCACTAAGTTGTTTTTAGTAGATTTGGTGCAATTTCTTCAAAATGTTCGGGAATTCTCTTGTGTGATTCTGTCTATCTAGGTTCTTATATTGTGCAAACCACTAGTATCTTGAGTTCTATGGTGTCTGGTTGGATTGTGAATACTTAAAATTTGTCTGTTTGCTTTAAGGTTAGATTCATTTGGTGACCTCCTGAAGTTGTCACCTAGGCTTCAGTGATTCACAAATGCTTGCAGTTTTTTGGGTTAGTCTGATTAGTGTTGGCTGCTAAGGGATACATTTGGTAGGGAAAGTAAAGAAAATCTTCTCTAATTCTAGAAACAAATATTTGATGTTGCTGTTTTCTAATTCTACTTTAAAAATAAAGATGTCTTGACTGCACTGATGCACTATCTCAGTCAGCTGGAGGGAGCAACAGAAATTTCTATGTCCATTGCACATGCACGCACTCCAGTAGCATGTTGTGTGGGTTCTCCATAAGGTTCTCCATAAGGGATGCTGCATCAAAATATATGCAAAGTTTTTAGCTTATATCACCTTGGATTGGGATCAGAGTGGATCTCATAAGCTAAGCAGGCTCAGCGCATAGATGGGATGTCCCCAAAAAGAACATAGGCCACAGGAAGTAGTGTTGGGTATTCGACTGGTGACATGCTTCCTTCTCAAGTCATTGCTGCCACAGCTTGGTGTTGGGGGAAACCATGGGAACTTTTGGAGGAGTGGCTGTTGAAGATCCTGTGGCACTCCTCTGTAAAATCAGGGTGTTTAGTCCCCATATCCTGACATAATTCTAGTGTGAGTAATTACATTGTGCTTCCCACAAGTATTCTCTGCATTGTCAGCTGGATACAGTATTCATCACTCTTTCATCCTACATGGGTTGAATAGTCTGACTACTGCTAAACACCCCTGTGGCAGCTGAAGTTGGTATGCTGGGGTATGCATGTGAGTGCTCTGTATCACCCCCTTAACACCCTTTTTAACTCCCATTAAGTTCAGTGGCAAGACTGTCCCTGACTTCAGGGGGAGTTAAATCGGGACTGTAACAAAGGCCTTTTTATATCAGAAGAAAATTTCACTCAACACGACATTTCCTTAGATCAAGAGAAGAGTTGTCTGGCAAAGGGTATCTGCCCAGCATGACCTCCTCAGCCCTGGACTGTTGATAGGACCTCACTTCCCCCCACTGGAAGCTGCTGGGGCTGAATTTTCACTGCCAGTGGGGAGCTGCTGTAGCATGATGATCCAGCTCCTCTTCACTTCCCTCTGGGAGCAGCTGCAACAGACCAGGAGTCAGCTACCTCCCACTGTACTAGGGCCATTTGAACAAACGGGGAGAAAATGTTCACAGAATTTTTTCACTGTTCAACATTTGAAATTTTGAAGAAAAATTTCATCAGAATTCAAAACCAGCTCCCGTTCCTTATCCATGGGATGCTGACTTCTCCTGTGCTCAACCAGAGGAAGATACAATCTCCTTGGAATGCCCCACTGCCTATTGTGGTAGATGATCATTGTTCTATTCCAAGGGATTATTACAGTGGAACCCAGTTATAGTGGAGAGAAATTTTGCTACACGGAGTCCATTAAAATGCATGGCAGCACTTTGTAGCTTTCACTCTGGTTTACTACTAGTGGATTTTCCCCTATGATCAGTCCACAGGGACTGTGATTTGGGGCCATTTGGAATGGAAGATAAAACATACATGCAAAATGTTACATTTCCTCTTTAGGAAGACTGCTGTGACTATGATGGCAGGGTGATGAGTGTGTCACTGAAATGTAGGTGGAGAGCTGTGGAAAGTCAAAATGTCCATCCCATGGGAAATTCCAATATTTTGAATTTTTGGTTTGGTCTCAAATCAGAAAATGGAAAACGTTGATCTTGCAGAAACTGGGTTTTCCATTGGAAAAAACATTTTGATGGAAAATCCCTGACCCGCTCTAGTAGATAGACGGCTTGGTTGCCAGAGGGCAGTGGCTCTACTTCAAAGCCTGCTTTATATCAAAATCCTGCAGTAACAATGACTGGGATGATGTTTACAATAAAGATACATTCACTGCCCTGATTACTTCTGAGAGGGTACGTTAAGTATCATTAAAAAGAAAAGGAGTACTTGTGGCACCTTGGAGACTAACAAATTTATTTGTGCATAAGCTTTCGTGAGCTACAGCTTCATCCGATGAAGTGAGCTGTAGCTCACGAAAGCTTACGCTCAAATAAATTGGTTAGTCTCTAAGGTGCCACGAGTACTCCTTTTCTTTTTGCGGATACAGACTAACACGGCTGCTGCTCTGAAACCTGTCGTTAAGTATCATGTGTTTACAAATGAATGCTCACCAAACTGCCTAACTGTAGAGAAAATTGTGTGCACTGTTTTAGCAGTGCCAGTCCCCAGATATTAGAGAGACAAGGTGGGTGAGGAAATATCTTTTATTGGTCCAAGGCCTGTTTGGTGAAAGAGACAAGTTTTTGAGCACGCAGAGCTGAGCAGACCTGAAGAAGAACTCTGTAGCTCAGTAGCTAAAAAAGATATTACCCACCTGGAGAAATTATTGGCCCACACATATCAGCAGTGTCTAACTGTTACACTACTAAGGGAAGAAGTCTTATGTTTTGTGGCTCTTTGTCATGTGTTTCCAGCAGACATTTGAGAGCTCTTTCTCTCTCTTTTCTGAGGAAAATGAAAGATTCTTTATAGGTCATAAAGCTTTCTCTGTTCTCCGACTTTGTCTAATTGCAGTTAGGCAATTGCAAGAGGTAGGGTCATCACAAGCTAACAGTTGCTTTTGGGGAGTAGAAACTGTTGACTGCACCTTATGCCTTTGACAGTCCCCAGGGTATAATTATCGTAGAATAATGTACCAGTGGTTAGCATAATTGTTTAATTAAAGAGAACTGGTCAATTATTTACAACTACTAGAGATATTTGCTTGGTTATAAAGTAAAATAGCAGGTTTTAGTCAAACTGGAGGCAGGAGCTCACAGGTTTAGTTAGTGCAGAGAAATGTGAACCCAGACTTTGTTACTGGCACCATTAGAGTAACTAATAATTCTCTCTCTTTTCTTAAAATAGCTCTGAACGTTGTCAGGTTATATTTTGCACCTGAAAAAAGATAGTGGTTTTTTGGCCAGTAAATACTGAGCTATGTTCAGAAATGTATGCTAACAAGGTTATGTATTGGAACCATATAAAAATTCAACTCCTCTGTTGCACAAATTGTAACCATATTCTGCCCTTGGATTCATGTGGATGGCTCCTATTGACTTCTCTCTAAGCTTGGTTTGACTCAGTGCAGGAACCTCATAGATCAAAAATCCAAAACGGAATTCTGTCCATGTTCTGATGCTTAAAAACATACTATCTAAGGAGAAGTGAGATAGAAAATGACCCGTTTCCCCTTTTTTATTTTGTCTGATGAATGCAGAAGCAGACCTCCCCTGCCATGTGACACCCATTCACACTCAAATTTATACCCACAAATCTTTCTGGTATGCTGCAGTTTTTGTGTAGGCCCTTCCATAGAAGGATCTATTTGGCTATTCAACCCTTGCCAGGCTGAAGAGCGTATGCTGTTCGAGTCTGTGCAGCAAAGCCCGAATGAGCACAAACTTTAGGGCTCAGATTCAGTATGAATTGCCTTTGATGAGGAGGTCGATTGTTCTTCTACCAAATGGACAATTCTTTCTTAAACTTGGTTGTAGCTAAATGGAATTCTAACATGACTGGGCGAAGGGACACAGATTGAGCTATGCTGGAACAAACATTATTTAGCTAGATAAGGACGTTATGTAAACTAGAGTATGACATTAGATCACTGTTAAACAACCTCAGCTGCAACCTCAATTCTTATCCAGGCTAGAGCATGGTTGTTATAACCATCTGTACTGGCTGGCCAAATTATTTTAGGATCCTGGTAGGCCCATGTTGAGCCATCAATTGAAAACTCTTAAGATCTATGGAGACAGGGTCAAAACTGTTGAATTGCAGCCCCTGTGGAGTTTGCTGTGTAAAAGTGAGTTAGCACAGTGGTTTTCATTGTAGTTTTAATGACCAAAGCCTAGACTGTACCTCTACATGAGAGAAACTGCGTAGGTGGTAAAAAACTCTGTAAGATTCCCCACTGAGTTTTTTTTGAATTCTTCTATCTGGGTGGTTGGATTTGCCCTCTTGTTCATAAAGCAAGGGGTTGACCCCCACCCCACCTCCACGCGCCTTTGAATCCTCCAAATTAATGTGCAAGATGCAATGGAGCCCAGGATGCCCCAGTTCTGCCCCTATGCATCTAGGGTGCCTCCAACCCCACTGGGCACTCCCTGACCCCCCCCCCCCCCGAGCCTCTGAATGCCTCCATGATGCCCCTTTAATGCTTAAAGTAGTTTTCACATTGAAGAGGGGACAATACAGCTCAAGGCTGTATTCTTTACTACAATACACATTCCACCAGCCTATGCATGGATACCCAAACCCATGGAGGGGTCTCCACAGAGACTAGGGCAGGAGTGATGGTACCCTGTGCCACCCTCCACAAAAAAAGAGGAGACCCACCCATGGATGATTCCTTCCATGTACACAGGTGAAATGTATACAATTTGGCTCCAAGTGAAGTTACTATCTGGCACCAGCACTATAAATCTTTTTGTACCCTAACTTATTTAGGTTCTTTGATAACTGTGAGTGCCTGCCATCATTATCAGGAGTTACAAATGTAATATTTGTTTCTAGTGTGGAAACTATAGATTTCAAGTTTCCCTCTGAATATGCATGGGGGATGAATCGAAGTGTATCATGTAGAATTATTTGCTTCCCTGAAGAAATTCACATCTAACAGCTGTTTTTATAAGCACCAATACATCCCCATGTGTCTGAGGATAGACTCAGCCCTTAGTCACCTAAGTAGCATTTTTGCACTGGATTGCCGTCTCGCACTGGCTTCCCACTAGTATAACTATTGACCTCAGTGAAGTTATTCTTGATCTACACTGGTGTGAGAAAAGAATTGAGACTGTTGACTTGAATGAAACATGAAGAAGATTGGGCTGTATTGTGAGCAAACACTCCCACAGCACTTCTGCTGCATGGTCGATATCTTCTATGAAGTAGACCAATGCTGTTATTACATTCAGCTGTTCATTCCCATGATCCATGCTCTAGTCTTTCACAGGCCTCTCTGATCTGCATAAACTCTTCTTGATTTATTTTCATAACCTCCCTATTTTAGATTCCCATCTTGCCCTGTAAAATAGTTGTAGTGATTAAATAATGATTTTCTCTCTCCCCCCCCCCATTCACATAGTCTCTGTGCCAGAGATTAACAATATATAATTTCTACTTTCTCATGTTCTGCTTCTTTCCCTCAGTTGTTCTGGTTACAACACTGTTGCTCAGATAGATAAACATATTTTTATCATCCTGTAATATACTATCCCAGTCGAATCTCAATGAAGCCAAACTTCTCTTTCCTCCATAATTATCTGTACCACCTATAGCATTCTGACCACTCCACTATACTCTTCTTCCTCATTCATTTTTCCAGAAGAAAGAAATAAACAAAAATAGTGTAAAGGTAACCAATCATTTACTAAACACTTGGCTTTCTTTGACGCAACTCCTTTCCCATCTCACATATGTATGTTTAAATCAGGCCAGATTCTGACATCTTTACTCACACTGAGTAGTATGTTACTCCACAAATAGCCCCATTAACTTCAATGAGATTGATTGTGGAGTAAGATACTACTTAACATGTCTGTGTGTGGCAGGGCTGAGACTCTAGGCCAAGTTTTTCAAAAGAGACTAGGAGTACTTGTGGCCCCTTAGAGACTAACCAATTTATTTGAGCATAAGCTTATGCTCAAATAAATTGGTTAGTCTCTAAGGGGCCACAAGTACTCCTTTTCTTTTTGCGAATACAGACTAACACGGCTGTTACTCTGAAACCTGTCAAAAGAGACTATTGATCTTGGCAGGTTTAGAGTAGCAGCTGTGTTAGTCTGTATCCGCAAAAAGAACAGGAGTACTTGCAGCCTAAGGTGCCACAAGTACTCCTATTGATCTTGTGTGTCTCCATTGTTGCATACCCAAGTGGAGACGCCTGGTTTTCAGAGCGTGAATGCTAAGCACTTTTGGAGAATTAGGTGTTCTTAAAATGGCTCCAGTTGTGTACTTTGTAACTGAGATGCTCAAAATCACTAGTTGCTTTTGCAAATCTTAACATTAGATAATAAACTCTTCCGACTCCTCTCTAAACTGCCTTTCAAACTGTGGGTGCTATGTAAACAATAACCCTATAGTAGACCAGTTAAAAGAAATGCAGCCTTGAGTCCTGTTGCAGTGTGAAATTTACCCTCCTTTTGTCTTAGAATCTCAGCAGAAGGAGTAGATATCGTTCTGGATTGTCTGTGTGGAGAAAATACTGGAAAAGGCCTCAGTCTTCTCAAACCACTTGGGACTTACATTTTATATGGTGAGTAAAAACAAAACAATTAGAAGTTTATTTCAAAAATACCAATATGCCAACCTCTTCTAGCAGCATGGGGACACCCTTTAAAAAATCCAAGCTACTACATTCTCCCTGGGGAGTATGAAGAAATTATCTGCCATGTTACACTTGGTCAGTTCAATCATTCCTTTTCAAGAGTCTCTGAGGATCTGATTCATAGGCTAAAACATTAGGAGAAGCTAGTTGCTACAAAGCAAGTTGTTTTTTTCAAAATATTCAAAGGCAGAAATGGCTCTGTGGTTCAGATAGTTGAACATCACTTGGCCACATAGATGGAATATGTTTGGGGAGCGACTTTAGATGTCTTATTCCTCAGGCCACAGGAAGCTAGCAGTTTGGCAGAAGTAACCGTAGTATGAAGCATGGAACTATAGAAAGAGAGTCATTCAGGAATGGCTTCATTTGGTCTGACACCAAGCAGTGCAAGCTGAATCCAGACTTCTAAATCTCACATTTTAGAGCCTGAGCATGTATCACTGGCCACTCAGCGTATTTAATAATAGAAATTGCTTCCCTATAACTCTGCCTACGTGCCACATAACTTACTGCTAATGAAACAGCAACATCCCCAGCCTCTGTGAGAGGAGAGTTAGATACTACATATCTCTGAAGACTGAGAGAGGGGAAGTCTATATGGTTATAGCTACCACCTAGCTGCTAAACTATAGTGGTAGAGAGGAAACTGTAATGGGGAGGAAGAGATTTGCTCTCAAAATACCTAATATTATCTAGTCTGCTTGTCTATGAACATCTGTTTGAGAGGCTGAATTGGTGGTTTTTCTGATCTCAGAAATAATGAAAGCTTATCTGTCATTTGGTATGAACAAATCTTTCTTTTGTTTCTGAAATGTGTAGGATGCTATCAACTTGACTTCTTTGATTGCTGTAGCAATGATAAAAGGAAGGGCATCATTGTAGCTTATGCAATTTGGAAAAAAAACTAAGAATTTTTCCAAAGCACAAATAGAAATGTTTTTATTTTTTTAATGCAGACAATTAAATGGCCTCATTCGTTGGCATGTTATAAGGGGTGTTTACATGTACGTGATCTCTTTTTTTTCAGGTTCATCTAATATGGTTACTGGGGAAACAAAAAGCTTCTTTAGCTTTGCAAAATCAGTAAGTATAGTGCTCCTGTGGTTCTGTTATACCGCACTTATTAGCATTTATCTCCTAAACCCATTATTTTTAGCAGCTTAGTTCATCTTTACCAACACCAACCTAATTTGTCTCCATTTCATCATTTACTAACTCCAGTATATAACATCACACTAGTGCAAACGAAGAGTGGTAAATGTAGCTTGGACTGATATGTTTTTCTTTTGGTATGACAGCTAGACAGGAGTCTGCTCTGTATGCAATAAATATTTGAGTTGCCAATAATCTGTATAAAGTCATTTTATATCTTAGACAAAACTAAACCATCAGTTTATTTTCTGAGCTGGTAATAGCATGTTATATCCATTATACAACTGTACTCCCAGGGGGTTCTTTCCTTCTCTAATATGGATGTACAGTGATGTGAATTCAAGGATCTACTTGGGTCACAGGGCTCAGCTGATGTTCTGTCATCTCCAGGTGTACAGAAGAGTCTTAGGAATTAATTGAGCCATACAGGGTATGTCTACACTGCAATGTGACTACAGCTCATGTAAACATACCCAAGCTAGCTTTAATCTAGCTTACTCAGACACCAGAGCAGTGAAGCCACAGCAGTGCATGAGTAACTACCTGGTTTCTGGATGGGCTTGTTCAGTCCACACTGAAGCATGTGGTACCATGGCTTCACTGTTTTGGTACCCCAACTAACTAGATTAATGCTAGCTTGGGTGTGTCTACACAAGCTGCAATCACAACCCATGATTGAAGGATAGACACCCATTGAAATGTGCTTATGGTGCTGTCTTACTCTTTTCACTGATGTGAACAAACTAAAAGCTGAAGTATTAATCAACTATTCCCTGGCCTATTACAAGTAATGAACAAAACTGTTCAGACAATTCACAAACATAAAAAAGGCCAAATCTGTCATTAAATTGTTTGCAAGGAAAAGTTCAACCAGCTCAGAAAGTGATTCCTTCAGATATGAGAAACAAGGACACAAGCTGCTAATCAGAGACCCACCACACACAATTTGTCTGCTAAAAATTCATCAACACCATCAATACCAGCAACTCTTTTTCCCAGAAGAAATTAACTTCAGATATCTCTATGGAGCTAAAATGAGGATATATCAAAATCCCCAATAAGAGACACTCAGAGACTTTACCTCTCTATCTCACATAGCGGCAAGGGCTAAAATGTGCAAAGATACTTGTAATTAGATACAAACATAGACCTGAAATAGTCTGAAGGAATTCCTGTCTCCGTTAAAATCTGTATTATCTTCAAAGAAAATAGCTACATACGAACATACAGAAAAAGATATTGTGGGTGCTGAAACAACCTGGTCTTGCTAGTTTGACATAATGGGGACAATCGGGAAATGCAAGACCAACATGTCCATTAAGTTATTCTGTTGTCTCTGTTGCTGCCTTGGTTTGTTTTTGAGCCTAAGACTAGGCAAGTTTCGCGCTGCACATGTGAATAAGTCAAGGAGACGGGTCACCACATGTTTTTTAATTGGTAGAGTAGACAGCCCTGGTAGAAATTGCAATTGGCTCCCATTGGTCCCATCTAGAGCAGCTACTGTAGGTTTTGGAAGAAAGCAACAGTTACATTGGTTCCTCGAGCTACTGGTTCTCCATCTGAAACCAAGAGAAGCCCAGAGAATGAGACTTGTTCTAGGATACTAATGCAATCCACTAGGAAGGGCTATACTGTTCCATAAACAGATACCAAGGTTTTAATCTAAGTGTGCTGCACATTGCAATTGTCTTGAAACCAGGTTCCCTGGAGCTAGCGTGATAACTAACTGTATGGAAGTTATAGGCTAAAACAAAAGCCTTGATCAACATGTCCAGGCTGATGTTACAAAGTCTTAAACCAGAATGAGTCAATAATAGCTGCTTTGTAATGGGTACTGGAGGGAATAATGCCACCTCTGGAAACTGAAAAGGCAATCAAAGGGAATATTTAATCAAAATATTAAGTAGGGCATTGAATTGTTCATAAAAATGTAAACTGCTTTTTTACACTAATCTAATTAACCCTGTGAAAATTAGGTTACCAAAAACCATAAGAATTTTTTTAATTAAAATTTTGCCCACTAGAATAAAACTCGCTAAGATGTGAGATCTCACTTACAAGATTGCCCTGGGGCTACAATAGACAAAATAATGTCATTAGAGATAATACACAACTCCCAAAAGTTTCAATGTACAAGACTTCAGCAGGAACTAGACAGAGAGGCAAGAGCAGCAGTAAGGTTTACATAGTATGTTTGGTGGGATGGGTTATAGGGAGGGAGTAGGGCTAAGGGGTTTTACAGAGGGGTTACATGGCTTCCCTAAGGTAACAAAGGAAGACTGTGGCAGAGCCACAAATAGAATTCAAGACTCCTAAATCCTGCCCCTTAGTCACAGGATTATCCATCCTCCCAGCTGTCTGCGTTTGCACCAAAACCCTGCATTTGACCTTCACAGGCTACATGTCTGTCTACCCCATTTCTCTGTGCAAACCTTGTGGCTAAGACAGCTCTGGAAATCTTTGGAATTTGGGCACGAAAACCAAACAAGTGTATTTTATGCCCATTACTCTACATCGGACAGTTCAGTTTTCTGTGCAGCTATTTTCTCATACTGTGTCTTTCTGCTGCTATTGTTCACACTTTTATTTCATGAATCCTCTCTCCTTCACCCTAGCCCTTGAGCTGTCAGCAGAACAGTGCCTCTGTATTTTTGCTTTGTTTTTTCTTAAAATCCTTGAAGTTAGTGGGCTTTTGATCAAGTGCTGTGTCCTGTTTGCAGAGAACCTTTATTCTATGTTTGTTTGTTCTCCCATGCGAGATGTAACCTGTTTGCATACATTGTAGCATTGTGAACCCTTTTGTCTATATGTTAGTTTGTTCTTGTAACCTTCATGTCATTTGTTCCTTTCCAGTGGTGGCAGGTTGAGAAAGTGAACCCTATCAAGCTGTATGAAGAGAATAAAGTCATTGCTGGATTTTCTCTGCTAAATCTACTTTTCAAACAGGGCCGAAGTGGCCTAATTAAGGGTATAATGGACAAACTCATAACCCTGTACAATGAGAAGAAGATCAAGCCTCTGGTTGATTCATTATGGGCCCTGGAAGAGGTAGGAAAATAGTTATTTTGAAATATGAAATCAGACTTAGTAAACTATTTACAGTAATTAATTTATCCAACACATTTTGCTTTTACTTCTGTGCATGAATTGTTTGCCAAAACCCTGACAGTCTCACATTTCTTTGTTATCAAGAGTTATGCACACATTTCTACAATGAATAATTGTTGGTTTGCAGAGGATCTGTTCCTAGTTTGTGCAAATACTCCTAATGTATGAAGTGATGAATAGTCACATGGTATTCTTTCTATTACCTGATTGGATGAATTGTCTAACTAGCCAATGCAGCATGAATTGCAGATGTTAGTTGAATACAACTCAGAATCTGCCTTCAGTGAATAGCCTAATACTTTACAACGAGACTCATTTCATGCCTATATTTGTGCTAGATCAGTCGAACAACTCAAATGTTTGCAGAAAGTGAATACACAAGTGTTGCTGATCTGGGCAGATCAGAGTTATCTTCTGATTTGAATGAATATTCCGGGACACATTTTTCGATTGCTTGTTCAACTCTGTTTAAAGGATTGCAATCAATCTAGCCTGCTGATAATAGGATAGTTACACACCCCTACTTAACCAAGCCACTGTTTTCTGAAAACTCTGCTGTCCCTAAAATGTTGTTAGAAAAATAACTCTGGTCTTCTTAGCAGTCTGAACAGACATTTTTTATTATTCATTTGTATTACAATACCACCTCAAGGTTTAATTTTGCCCTGAATTTGTTTGTGAAATGTACCAAGTTTGACACACAGCTAAAATGATTGCTTCCCCCAGCTCTGTTGAATGTGAATTCTAGTTGTACAGTTGCTATTGAAAAGGTACATAGGTTGGCTGTGATTGTGCTGGTATTACCTGGCATCCACGGTGAAAGTAGTAACCACCAAGCTCCGTCAATGTGTGATATCAGCCAAAATTCTGGATGCCTCATAATCAGAGTTCAGACAGGGCACAGCACAGAGACTGCTCTAGCAGCACTAAAAGACTCCCTCCGCAGGCTATGGTCACTGGTAAGATCCTCATGTTCACGCTGCTGGATCTCTCTGCAGCCTTTGACTCAGTGGGCCACAAGGTAGTGCTAACACACCTATGTGGCTTAGCAGGAGTACTTGGCCCAGCACTACAATGGCTCCAATTGTTCCTCTCCAGTAGAACTCAGAGAGTGGTGATGGGTAAATGCTCCCCTTCTTGAAGGGCCTCATCTATCCCAGCTTCTCTTCAATGTCTATTTCAGACCACTAGCAGAGATAGTGAGATGCCAGGGTGTTGGAAATAATAATTTTCATAATAAGTTCATTTGGGTTTACCACAACTAAGTTTCCACACGAGTATTCCTTTATTAGTTCAAAGGCCACTTGATGTTTGTTACATCCAAAACACAAATATAAGCATATGCACACACCTCTGTTCTGTACCCTTGCAACAACAGTTACAAGCATTGGCCAAAATACTTACAACCGGATCAGACTCAGGAGACACCTTTCCACCATGACGTGACTCCTGATGGGCAAAGGAAAGCTCTCATAAAGAACTCCCAGAAAAACCTTGTTTGTAATCGTGTATAAAAACCAAGTTAAGTCATAGCTGGTTATGGGACTTTTGCTAGAGCCAGATGAAAGCTTAGGGCTGAACCCTATCCTCTGTTCCAGTGCAGACAAGATTAATGACTGGGGCTCTTTCTTCAAGGTTTTCTTATCTCATTTTGCCATATTTCTCCCTAACTACTGAGCCAAGCATTTCTTTATAATAAACTAAACAAACCAGTAATTTACTGGTTTCAGAGTAGCAGCCGTGTTAGTCTGTATTTGCAAAAAGAAAAGGAGGACTTGTGGCACCTTAGAGACTAACCAATTTATTAGAGCATAAGCTTTCGTGAGCTACAGCTCACTTCCTCAGATGCAAGTGAGCTGTAGCTCACGAAAGCTTATGCTCTAATAAATTGGTTAGTCTCTAAGGTGCCACAAGTCCTCCTTTTCTTTCAGTAATTTACTGCATCCGATACCCAGTTTTTAAAAAATGTAATAACCTCAACCCAAATCTTAAATAACTCTGATATTTCAATGGTCACTACAAGTTTAACACAAACAACCTTGTCATGATTTTATTCTTTTTGATTACATTCCTTGGGCCTGTTACTCATACTACCATCCAAACTCAATTTAAAACCATAGTTCACTCATGCCTAATGTGGGCCTATACTCCTACACATGGGCTTAGCTGCTGCCAGTATGCTGATAACACTCAGCTACATATCTCATTCTCAACTGATGCAACCACTGCCATTACCAAACCATCAGAATGCCTACAGGATATTGGTTCTTGGATGAAGAGCGGCTGGCTCAAGCTGAACCCAGGTCAGACCAAAGTGATACTGTTTGAAAGGGGAAACAATTCAAAGAACTGGACAGGACATGGTGTTCACCTTCCAGTGACAGTGCACAGCCCCCATTCATCAAAGTCTCCCTTCATTATGTTGGGATGACCAGATAGCATCAGTTCCTTAAAAGTCTTTTTCCACCTGCTGCTCACTAGGAAACTTTGTCCTTTCCTCCTGGATGCAGACCTGGCCACAGTGTTCCATGCATTTGTCATGTCTGGCCTGGGTTACTGTAATTCATTGTATCTGAAGCTGAATGCGAAGATGACGCACAGGCTCCAGGTGGTAAAGAATGCAGTGCCTGCTTTCTGCCTGGCTCAGGCTGCCATGAGCACATCAGGCTTCAAGTTTCTCCACCAGCTTCCAGTCCACTTCTTATGCCAGTGTACAGCCTGATTTTCAAAGCAATTAATGGATCAAGCCCCAGTTATATCAAAACCCAATTTCAGTCTATGAACTCCCATGACAGCAGCACTTCTTTGTGACAGTGCAGCTCACAAGGCCCAGGACGAAGCATGTGAGATCTGGGGATAAAGCATTTTCTGCCAAGGGGATCCAGCTATGGAACAATCTTTCTGAGGAGCTCAGACAAATCTAGAGTCTTTGGGAAACAAGGCAAAGCCTCCCTCTTCGAGAGAACCTCTCTGCCATAAGCCATAAGTATTTCAAACACCTCTTTTATTCCTAAACTTCTCCCAATCCCTCCCCAAGGAGAGACCTATCTCTCACAGTTCTGACCCTATAAAGGGAGAAGTGCCAGAGACTCTACTTTGCTATTGATTTTCTAGTTAAGGTGATCAGATACAACATTGATGAGCAGCAGTATAAAACACTGATAGATATATGCAGAATCTGATTTGTTTTTTATTAAATGGCATTGCACAATATTTTAAAATCTCTTAAGTGACATGAGGATGTAAGTGATGGAACTGAGCATGCTACTGTTTCATTGTAGATTTATTTGTGATATATAGGCTTTAAAATAAGGAGGCACTTAACACCGACAATTAGGAGCCTAAGCAATTTTGGACCAAGAGAAAACAGTGTAAAAAAAGGTTATAAGTGGCAGGATGATCTTCTAGTCAACATGATGGGAATTTACTGGGCGACTTTAAGCAATATTCTTTCATTTGTTTGGTAACATTTCATATAACATTTGGGAGTATGTAAACTATGTCTCTGACATTAGTTTGTGGAATATGTAAATCCATCTGTTCAAGACTGCAGCCTTGCAAAATCTAGCTCATTTATCAATCCTGCTCAGTTTGCATGATCTAGGAGGCAATTTACAAAATGTGTTACTGGCTGGCATCTGCAGGAATATAATG
The DNA here is from genome assembly GCF_965140295.1 of Lepidochelys olivacea. Lineage (NCBI taxonomy): Eukaryota > Metazoa > Chordata > Testudines > Cheloniidae > Lepidochelys > Lepidochelys olivacea. Next base: position 30,152,380 of record NC_140422.1, read on the forward strand.
ATCCTGAGATGTTTGGGTTTCTAATTGATTATATAGAATTACTCGTCATTCTAAACATTAGGAAATATGCCCAGGTCAGTTTTCCAGAACAAAATCAATATGATGGACCTGGAGATGGGCCAGAGCTAGTGCCCTAGATTCATCAATCTTGGACTATGGGAAAGGTTTGGGTTTTTGTTTTGTTTTGTTTTGTTTTTTGGTCTCTGAACTTCATGAATCTGGCCCTTCCTGGAATGCATCATGAACTTATTTTGATTGCTTCTCATTTCTCATCAGTACTGGTAACCTTGATGCAGAACTCACAGCCTGAATTCAGAAGCTCAATTCAACTCAGTCATGATTTTAAAATGTATATTTATGCACTAGTCACCAATGTTCCCTCTAATTTTTGACAGGCAGTGTGCACCAAAAATTTCTTCTGTGCAAATTGTTGTGCTTCTGTGCAAATTTTTGTGTGCGCAGGGTTTCGGATCTGTGTGAACACACACGCGCGCACAGCTTAGAGGGCACAGTACTAGTCACCATTTGTATGGACACGTGTTCATTTTACTGTAGGTTCTTCATATGGCGTGGAAAAAATACCTATCCTTGTCCCCTCCTGCCTTGTGGCAAGCCTCTAACAGCAATGGGGGCTAAGGAGAAGGTTGACTTGCAGGCAGAGTTACTGGTTAAGCAATACCTGTAGCTCCACTATGGAAATACTTCCTTTATCTGGCAGCTCTCCTGCTGTTCTCCAGAGAGAAGCCCTAGTCTAATGAAAGTTAACACCTGAGGACTCCTGTGGGTAAAACGAGCCTCAGGCATACACATGCAGGATGGGAGAAATAAACTTAAAGTGGTGGGCTTTCTATTGATATGAGCAGCCTGCTATCGGAATAGGGAGCAAGTCAAAGAAATGCAGTGGAGTTAGGGGTGGTGGCGATAAGGATGAAGCCTAGAGAGAGAAAGAGGATGCATGTGGGCTGGGCATCACGACAGCACACTACCCCGATTTGCCTCCCCAGAGGTGGAATTGAGGAGACCTTGAGGCAGGTTGGGCAGGGGACTGGTAGTTCATGGTAGATATTGACATAGTGCTTGGCTTTTCCTAGCATACATGGAGAAGGTTGTGACCAATAAGGAGAATTACTCCTCCTGCTGTTTAATTGTAACCATTAGACATGTGGCCTGTGTCTGTGGTGAGACTGTGTATGTGTGAGTGAAACCCTTAGTTAGTGATCACTGGCTTGATAAGTGTGTGGGGGGGGGAGGTAGGACTCTTTGGTCCAAAAATTTAAAAGTGAATGATCTGAGTAGTTTTCTCTGGAAAAACTTAGTAATCTCCCAAGTCTCATGGAAAATTCACTTGTTCACTGACCAGTAACTGTCTCCAAGTTTAAGACTAGTCGCCATGTTAGTCTGTGTCAGCAAAAACAACAAGGAGTCCTTGTGACACCTTAGAGACTAACAAATTTATTTGGGCATCAGTTTTCATAGGCTAAAACCCACTTCATCTTTGTTAGTCTCTAAGGTGCCACAAGGGCTTCTCCTCTCCAAGTTGGAAACTAAATTCAGTTGGTGACATCTGAAGTGTGAAGGGGTTTTAATCTTGTTCCAAGCACTCAATGCAGCCTCAGCTACCATAGCCCTGTGCATTCCTTCTTAACAGAGGCCAAACTTTTCAAACCTAGGTCCCTCAAGTCAGCTATTTAAATCTATATTCACTATATATACATAAGTGGCCTGATTTTTCAGATATGCTGAACACTCCCATCTCCCACTGCAGTACCACTTTTAATCATTTTGCCTACGTGATAGCTGCCTTTGTCTTTATTTCTTCCTTCATTCAGCAGATATGAATCTACAAATGAATAGATTGTGTGTGCACCTCCGTCCTCTCTCCAAATTCAACCTAGCGATATAGGAAGTGAAGTGCATTACAGCAGGTATTTTCCATACAACTCCATTGTATGGTTGAATTCATACAGTGATTTCTAGTTGGTTGCTAAATGACTTGCAGGATATTAGACTGACATACTTGCCTTGACTCTGCTCCCATTGACATCAATGAGGGGTTTTCCATTGTCTTCAGTGAGAGCAGGATTGGGATCACTGTGTTCACTGTCTAGCTAGGGTGGAATCCTTTCCATTTGTTTTGAGCCCTCAGTTTTAGGGCCTGATCCAAATGCCACTGAAGTCAGTGAAAAGACAGAATGCCCTTTTGATGTGGGTCTAAACATGCATTCTTAATACAGGCTGCTTAAAGGAATAAAACAAACTGTTGAAGAGTGGGCTGAATTCTGATCTCAGTTATACTGTTGTAAATCTGTAAATCTTCACTCTCTTCAGTGGAGTTACACTAGACTATACAGATGTGAGTGCAATCAGTTTCTAGGTCACTGACTGTAGGAGTATATTTTTACTGCTGTAATATCTGTTGATGCTGACTCATGAAGATTAATTCTTTATTGCAAATCCCCATCCATAAATCCGAGTTAAAAGCCTGTTCTCAAGTGGTTCGGATTAGCAACGTTTTATGATTTATACCCAGAGGTTTAGCCAAAAGAGACTCTAACAAAACCCACGGTTTGTAAAATGGAAGTTTAGTTGGAATTATTAATCACTAACTAAGCAGAGCTGAATGATGAATTAGTTCCTCCAAGCATTTTGCAGTTATTTGCCTATGCCGTGGAGTATTTAAGAGAGCAGGTAATGTGCTGCTGCTGCATGCTTAAAATATTGTAGTAGCAAAGGGTTGATTGTGTGGCAAGACGGCACTCCAGTGTAAACTGTAAATTTTCAGATCAGAATCCCAAGTAATTAGTTACTTGCTGAGCTATATGTTTGTCTTTGTTGGAAACTAATGATCAAGCCTCTGATTTGGTTTCATTAAGTTGCTTTTCCCCATTTTGATTAGTCTGCAATAAGCATTTAGTAAGTGAGTTCGCATTTGCCTAACCTTTTATGAAGTATGGCTGTACACCATAGATGACTCCAGATTATCGTCCAAGGTAAATTCTAAAACATGTTCTCTTAAGATCCAGCACATTAGTAAATTATGTATGTGCTTAACTCTCTAGTGAAAGCTAATTTTGCAGTTTACCATAGTTACAAAAGTAGCATCTGTAAGAGGCATGAAATTATAAGTGAAATTATTGTTTAAAAGAATGGACTGGGGCACAATGTTTGGAAATTATATGTTTTGTTCAGAACGTTAGACACCTATCCCAGGCTCTAGCTGCCCTGCAGCAATTAAAAATACCAACCATAGCAATAACAACAAAATAATTTCAAACCCCTCCCACACTCAGGAAGGGAAATATTGCAAAACAAAATCTCCCCACCTCCCAGGACCCCACAAAAGCTCTGGACCACTTCCAAGCACTCCAAATGCTTGCTCAAAAAAACTTGCTTTGTAGTATGCCCAGAAAGTCACCAAACTTGGGCTATTTTGGACCATGTGGTGTGAGGGACTTACATGGAGAATGCCTTCTAGCAGGTCCCTTTCTTATCTACCAAGGGAATTCCAGCTCAGGTGGCACAGGCTCCTGTTGAGACATTCCTTTTAATGAAAGGGCCTGCACTGGCTTCAGCATCCAAATGGATTTACAGTACTGTACCATGTAGAATGCATCTAGAGCAGCGGTTTACAACCTTTTTTCATTTGTGGACCCCTAAAAAAATTTGAATGGAGGTGTGGACCCCTTTGTAAATCTTAGATGTAGTCTGTGGACCCCAGGGTGAAAACCACTGTTCTATGCCAATGACAATCTTTCGCAGACCTCTTAGGTATAGTCTGTGAACCTCCGCGAGTCTGTGGACCATTGATCTAGAAGATTACCAAAGACATGGACCACAGTAGCAAATCTGCATCTGTGGGAAAAGCTTGCAACCTCCTGACCAGATTCCAAAAAGGAAAGAAAGCATTTTAGGTTATAGTTGCTGAAGGCAGCTGGAAACTAACCAGCAGTGCCCACAAATCACAAATGTAGTTTCTGACCTTTGCTGACAAAAGATGGATGAACACCCTTAATTGGGAGCAGAGTGGGATATAATCTTAGCCAAATCCTCAGGCTGCTTCCTCTAAGCCACCTGAAACATTTTAGTTTTACCTGAACTGAATTTCGTCTAACTCACTGTTTTCCACGCCCCGATCTTGCCTAGACACTCAACTGCACATTTCATCCAGGACAAGATGGTGTTATACAGCTGGGTGTCATAAGTGCACTGAAAACACTTCAGACCATATCTCATCACTACCTCTCTTAAGGTCTTCATATGCACATTGAACAAAAGGGTGACAGTATAGAACTCTGTGTGGAACTCCACAAGAAGAAAACCTTGGGCTGAAGAGCATTTGCCACTTGGCTCCCCATCTCTGGTTCTATCCATAAGGAGAGACCTCTGGCTTCTAAGTACCAGATAGGTAGAGCCCTACTGATCTTTGCCATCTTTGGGAATTGCCAAACATATTCCCTACTTGCACTGTTGTAGAAAAAGACCTGCCTTTTAATATAGGCAGTACAGAGGAGCCAGGCCCCAAACACTTCATACCTGTAAGTCCTTGTGAATCTCTTTAGACTGCAGAGCGTACTGCTCCTCCTTAATTAGTGGCCTTTGTTTCTGCTGTAATGTGATATTTAAGAGAATCCTACTGGAAAACAGAAGAGCAAGATATCTGGTCAGGTGTAAGTCTTCTCAGGATAACCAAAATTCTGAAAATTTGAAGAAATTTTCACTTTTATCTTGCGTAGCAGCAGAAACCCTTACTAATGTAGGGCACAAGAGCATTGTCTCTCAAGGAGGATTGCCACCTTTAGGGCTTTAATTAGGCTGAGCACAGGAAGAAAAGGTGATAGAAGCACTAGAACATCATGAGAAAATTTAGTGCTGTACAGTAACTCTTGATACCTTGCTACCTGTATTGATTTGAATTAACTGTATTTCACCCCAGGTAATACCTGTTGCTGCAAAATAACAGAGTAATAATGCCTTTCGTAACATGTTAGTTACCAAGTGATAATGCAGTAATTGTGTGTTTAGCTTTTATCCCCATGAGGTGGAAACGTTGGGGGCTGACATCAGAGGCTGGTGAGTATTATGAATAAGGGGGGGGAGATGCTTACAATCATTTTGAGGTGAAAGGAACATATGGGGCCACCTAGTTGTCTCAGTGAATCTATTGCAGCATTGAGTTCATTTTTCCTGAAACATCCTGACTCAAACTGTCTTTGAGAACCTAGCACTGAAACAAATGCATTACGATATTTTAATAGAATTACAGAATCCATGCTAGTATCATCATTTATTTTAAAAGGAACAGTTTTGTATATTCCCATTTTTATGCACTTTCCTGTGTCTGCACCAGTTTTTGTTCTTTCCAGCTAACTAAAATGGCATACGGTCGCAACCTTCTGCCCTCAGCATCCAGGTTTCATGTCCCAGTGATGAAAGATTTCTAGAACTACTGGTGGGATGGGGAGTGGAGAACATTGTATTGTATGGCTTCAGAGAACTCCTCTGGTGTAAATCTCATTGCTTTTCCACTGCAAACATCCTCTGGCATAAATGAACTTATCAGTGCAGGTAGTTAGATATCAAAACTGTTCTAAGGGAAAAGCTCCTGTATTGATGTTGTAGAATAATGAAAGAGGGAAACCTCCAAAAAGGAGGCTACAATTTCAACAAAACCTCTCTCTTGTCTGTCATCAGTCTTAGCTGTGAGACCAAGAGGAGCATTTGTACTTCAGTACAATAAGATTCACAGAAAACTTGTATATTTCAGCGTGGTTGGTGTGTCTTCCTGCTGTATGGAAGCAGCCCCCCCAGCTGAGGACACTACAAAACTTTCCTGCCAACATTTGAAATCAATGAGAGTTTTGCTATTAGCTTCAGTAGAAGCAGTTTGAGCCCTGTATTTGTCCTTGAAGATGTGCCAAGGGACTAAAGAAACATTTCAAGCACTGGAAATGAAAGTTCACCACAACTTGTCTCTCTCTTCAGTTTGCTTACAGTATAGTAGACATTAAAATAGTCATTTACCTTGTCCTGATTTAAAATAATCACACTACAGTATTACATTTAAAGAATAGGAAAATATTTCAATTCATTATAATATAAATGCTTCCTTTTCTAATGTCCATCCCTCTAGCACTAGAGTATGGACTCTCCTGTTCTGTCACCGGGAATTTTGCCCTGGTGGCACTTTATGGCAGTTGGTCATGCAGAGTTGTTTCCTAATCCAAAGTTATGAGACACTGGTGTACACTGTTCTGCCAGAGAGATGCCTTGCTGTTTTCTTGAAGTGTAACCTTCTGCTTGCTTTGATGACTGCATGAAATAAACATCAGCAGTTCAAAGACTATTTACATTGTTTATCCTGTAAATCACTGCTGATTATCTGTATACAGATACTGTTTAATGTAACAAGGTACATGTCATGCAGATATCAAAGCTAACAAAACTCCAAGAAGCTACAGTCCATCAACTGAGTATGTTTTGGTAATGCAATGTTGAGAGTGGGGGAGAGGGGGAAGACTGAGAAACAAAAAAAGAACACAAGCATGGGAATAACCTGCCAAGAAACAATCTCCTAATCCTAGGTGCATCTAAAGAACAATTTCTCTTAGATTTTATGGAGGATAGATACAAAGCTTGCATTATACTTAAAGTTTACTTCAGTAGCATAATGAGTATAAATTCTAAATGGATGAAAACAGAACATGAGTAAGGTGATTTATTGATTTATTTTAAAGGATCTGGCAAGAGAGTGTTTCTTAGAGATGTTTAGGCAATGTTAAAATTAATTACTTTAGCTGAAAAATTCAAATGTTAAACATTTAAAAGAATAGACAATAACTTTAAGGTAATGAGGCAATTTTCCCATAGCCCTTCCATCTAAAATATGCTGCACACCTCATTACAGAGCCCTTGCAGCTTTCATGCATACTATTTATTAATTTTCTACTACCCCACCTGCCCCACTTTCACTGTACAATCATTTCTTTACATTCTTTGTCCTTTATTGTGGTTTACCAAGATCTGAATCTAAAAAGATGTTACCTCATTTATGCTTCATCTGCTCCCCCTATCTGATTCACTATAAATGAAGGTGCAGTCCAGTGGAAGTTTTTCGGATCGGCGAGTAGTGATCGATTGGGGATCGATTTATCGAGTTGTCTAGATGCGATAAATCGATTCCCCGAATCGACGCCTGTACTCCACCTCGGCAGGAGGAGTAAGTGGAGTCAACGGGGGAGCTGCTGCAGTCAACTCGCTGCCGTGAGGACGGCCAGGTAAGTCAAACTAAGATAATTCGACTTCAGCTACACGAATAGCGTAGCTGAAGTTGCGTATCTTAGTTCAAACCCCTATTCAAACCCCTTCAGCTATTCACATAGCTGAAGTCGAAGTATCTTAGTTCGACTTACCTGGCCGTCGTCATGGCGATGAGTCGACTGTGGTGGCTCCCTCATTGACTCCGCTTACTCCTCCTGCGAAGGTGGAGTACAGGTGTCGATTCAGGGATCGATTTATCATGTCTAGACGAGACGCAATAAATTGATCCCCAATAGATCTATCACTACCCGCTGATCTGGCGGGTAGTGAAGACGTACCCTAAGGCCTCAGATCCCTGGTGGTTATGATGCACTTGCACATTAGTCATTGTTACTGCAAGAGCAGGGTGGTGGATGAGCTCTTAGAGAGGGAGAGGAGTTCAAATTTTGCATCTGTATATACAGATGGGGATATATGTTCTAGTGAACTGCTATTTTAAGTTGCAATCAAGTACTATATGAGGTATAATTTATAGAAATAGGATGTAATTAAACTCATGAATTATTCCAAATCAATACATGCCTTATTCCAGCAGCTGGAAAGAATTCTGAAATGTGACTTGTTTTCGCTCACATGCCAGCTGTGCACCTAAATGTATAAATAATACTTTAAGCATATATAAAGCATGTCAGCTGGAGGGGTTTAAAGCACTTTTTGCCCCAGATGGGTGTGGAGAAGGCACAGGTAGGTTGTGATTTTCCTAATGTCACACAGCAAGTTAATGGAAGAGTCAGGAATAAAACCTCTGATTTTCAGTTCTGTTTTCTGAGTGATGAGCCACTCAGCTATGTCTCAGCAATTCTGAAAATCAGGCCCTGTCATTCTAGTTGCATGCTAGGAGTCACATGCTCTTTGAAAATCGAGTCTTAGGCTGGGAGCATTTCAGGAAGGAGTATGAAGAAGCTAAATCTTGGGAAGAAGTATCGAGTGCACAGAGCTTTAAAAAACATTCCGTCCATTGTACTGATGAGTGTTGATCCTGTGCAAAAATATTGTGGTTGGAAAGGTCAGAAGGCTGATCAGCTGAACTAAAACTCTCCCAATTAATAAAGATATAGCCTGTAGGCACTCAGTAAGCAGTCTGCTAAGGATTCATTAATTATGAAGATAAGCCAGCAGAAAACAATCCTTTCTGGAGTCTGTGAGGAATTGGAAGCTAGAGAAAGAGGTGAGTCATGACACATGTTATTGGGTCGGTGCTTGATTGTCACTTCTGGTTGCCATTGTTTACCATGGAAATAGCAGCTTCCAGTTATGGCAGGCCATATCAAAGCAGCATGAAGATTTGGGGTCTGAATTGCTACTGTGAAGGAGAACAAGAAACATAGGGAAGAAAATAAAAATAATGCAGTTAGCACTAATAGATTCTACTGAAAAAAAGAACTGTGTGAAAGGGAAGCCAGTTCTATCCTGCCAATTAATGAAATTACCGAGAGGAGATCAAACTGAGATTGATGAATTTGACCAATTTGTAATTCATTAGAAAATCAGAACAAACCCGTTGTATGGCGTGAGCTGCTGATTAAGTACCGTGAGGAAACAACACTTAACAAAAGGAGCCAGGGTACTAAGATAGGTGACGAGTATCTGAGGGGGGGTAGTCGTGTTAGTCTGGATCTGTAAAAGCGGCAAAGAGTCCTGTGGCCCTTTATAGACTAACAGACGTATTGGAGCATGAGCTTTCATGGGTGAATGCCCACTTCGTCGGATGTGTGTAGTGGAAATTTCCAGAGGCAGGTATAAATATGCAAGCAAGGATCAGGCTAGAGATAACAAGGTTAGTTCAATCAGGGAGGATGAGGCCCTCTTCTAGCAGTTGAGATGTGAACACCAAGGGACGAGAAACTGCTTTTGTACTTGACTAGCCAGTCACAGTCTTTGTTTAATCCTGAGCTGATGGTGTCAAAATTGCAAATGAACTGAAGCTCAACAGTTTCTCTTTGAAGTCTGGTCCTGAGGTTTTTTTGCTGCAGGATGACTACCTTTAAATCTGCTATTGTGTGTCCAGGGAGGTTGAAGTGTTCTCCTACAGGTTTTGGTATATTTCCATTCCTAATGTCTGATTTGTGTCCATTTATCCTTTTACCTAGGGACTGTCCAGTTTGGCTAATGTACATAGCAAAGGAGCATTGCTGGCACATGATGGCGTAGATTACATTGATGGACATGCAGGTGAATGAACCAATGATGGTGTGGCTGATCTGGCTAGGTCCTGTGATGGTGTAGATATGTGGGCAGAGTTGGCATCAAGGTTTGTTGCATGGATTGGTTCCTGAGTTAGAGTTACTATAGTGCGGTGTGTAGTTGCTGGTGAGAATATGCTTCAGGTTGGCGGGTTGTCTGTGGGCGAGGACTGGCCTGCCTCCCAAGGCCTGTGAAAGTGAGGGATCGTTGTCCAGAATGGGTTGTAGATTACTGATGATGCATTGGAGAGGTTTTAGTTGAGGACTATATGTGATGGTGAAAGATAGGTGAAACATCTTTAAGTAATAAATTGGCATGTTTCCCCTCTGTGTTAAATAGAGAGTGATGATAGCACCCAAGAACAGCCTCCTGGATAAAATCAGAGAAAGACCTGTTTTTTGGAGAGCATTACCAAGGGAGACCTGATAAACTTAGCTTAAAATGCAGACTTGAGTGCAGGAATATTGGGGGTAGCGGAAGAGGGTATCCAGTGTTCTGTAGTTGGGAGACTGGATGCAGCAACTCTAAATTTTACTCTTCATTTTTATTATTTGTGCCATGAAATTTAACCTATTCACAAGAATTAAGGAAACAAAATATTTCATGGAGTCATTTCCCGCTTCGAAAACCGCTTTTAAACTTTTTAGCGGCCCCTCCCTGAGCCATTCTGAGGCCCCTGGGTGTCACATCTACCAGTTAGTTCTGTGTCTTGGTGCTCAGATCCACACCAAGTGGTGGATGGAATAAGTGATGCACACCTTAGAGGCAGCTTATCTAGTCACAAAATTTTGCTGCCGGTGCCAGTGAGAAAGAATGAGTAGAAAGAGAAGGAGAAAAGGACAAGACTCTTACAGGAAATAATTGTAAACATATCATGCAATTAGGAGGTCTGAAGATCACTGCAGATCCCTGTGTTTGGGGAAGTTAAAGGAAAGGACTTTGAATAGCTAGTCTTGCCCATGGCTGCTAGCCCTTTAATGCTCTGTAGCCAGGAAACTAACAAACTGCATATTTTGTGCTCCCGATGCAAGCATGCTGAGATCCATTCATCCAGTTCTTTCAACATGGTAATGCAGCTGTCTGTGTTTCCTATCCCGATTTTTCCATAGTTCTTGATTAAATATGGTACAATCAGTTAGATCCATCTTGTAAAAAGAATTGTCAGATAGACCCAAGATAAAGAGATCAGCTTCTATTGATTTCTTTTTCTCCACTCTATAGAACTGCAGTGGCACTAATTTGCCATCAGAGGAACTTCTAAGAATTACCATGTCCAAGTTTCTTGTGCAGCCCAGCACAACAGTTATTGGAACAGGACTGTAACTGAACAGGGCCAGGCAGCTACCAAGGAAAAATCTTTAGGATGTGTTTTAAAACTGTCTTTTAAAAGTTTCAGGGATGTAGCTGGACTCTTGTGCTGTGCCGCATTGATGTGCTCTCTTTAAGCCACACAGCCTGTAGATGAAATGCAGGATTTTCCTCAAAAATTCCACTCACGCCTCTTTGTTAATTAATTGACTGGCTGAGAGAGAAAGCCCTCGATTGTTCAGGCTAGACTGGCAGGGACTCTTAATTCAAGAAATCGAGTTTTTCTCTGTGTGTCATGAAGGAGAGACGCCAGCTCCTCAGAAGATTGGGATTTAGTGCTTAATAAACTGAGGTAGTCATGCTGGAGTTTAACTGGTGGTATGGAAAGAACTGACAGCAAAAGCATCCTCCAAGTATTAAGGTACTCTGTCGGCATAGAAATAATCCAGTTCTGTCAGGATCCAATTTTCCTTTTTCAGACTAGGGGCAAAATTTACTGTTGATATGATTGAGCTATACTCCATTGAGGTCATTTGGGTCACTGGTTAATTGACTTTGAGATGACTGGGTGAAGTTCTTTGGCCTGTGTTATGCAGAAAGTCAGACTAGTTGATCATAATTGTCTCTATGGCCATTAAAATATGAATCTGTTAATTTAATACTCATGATGAGGCTGTGGCTTAGTTCTATTCATCATGCTATCTGAGGAGTTCTGAGAGACCCAAAAGGTGTTGGGAGATCTGAATGAGAGAAAAAGATAACATGTCCCTCATCATAGTTTGCCTAGAACAGGGGTGGGCAAACTTTTTGGCCCGAGGGCCACATCAGGGTTGCGAAACGGTATGGAGGGCCAGGTAAGGAAGGCTGTGCCGCCGTAAACAGCCTGGCCCCTGCCCTCTATCCACCACCTCCCACTTCCTGCCCCCTGACAGCCTGCTTCAGAACCCCTGACCCATCCAACCCCCCCTCCCGGGACCCCCCTACCCCTAACCACCCCCCCTGCTTCCTGTCCCCTGACTGCCTCGACCCCATCCACCCCCCATCCCCTGACAGGCCCCCTTGTTCCCTAACCACCCCCTCCTGGGACGCCCATCCCTAACTGCCCCCCCCCCGCTCCCTGTCCCCGTCCCCTTACCAGGCCACTCAGAGGGGCAGGACAGGCTTACTGGAAAGCCTGGGAGGTGGGCGGGCACAATGCTGCCCACGTGGCGGAGTGGCTGCAGGGGAGGGAGAACAGCGGGGGAGGGGCTGGGAGCTCAGGGGCCGGGCAGGACGGTCCTGCGGGCCATAGTTTGCCCACCTGTGGCCTAGAATATGCTACACTAGTATTAATGTCTTCTGTGGCCATCTAAATGACTGACCTGGGTTAGCTGCCTGATTTCAGTATCTGGTAAGGCATCAGGCATGGCTAAAAAAAGAGAGAGGTCCTAACTGAGTGTTGTGTGATAGAAGTAAAATGCGGAGAAGACTTCCAAGCAGATGTAAAATGGCTCTGGTGGGAAACAATACTAGATCGTATATCTTAAGGGTTTTTGTCTGGGGTCACAACTTTATGCCCTCTGAGTTCCATTTGCTCAGATAATATGGGGATGAGGATCACACACACTGTACTGTAGAGACCCTTTTTTTGTGTGTCAGGAGAAATATAGGTGTCTGATAAAGAAAAGGGATCAGACCTTTTAAGAAGCGCCTTTCTAAAATAATAACTCTAGTAGAATTAGCAGTTTTCCTAGGATCAGTTATCAGTGTCTCTGGGCAACAGCAGCCAAAGCAGAAGTATGTTGCTAGCTACATGAGCAAGAATGAGTTGCTGTCTCTCAACGGCAATCACACTGATGACTGAAGAAAGAAAAGAAGTACTTGTGGCACCACAAGTACTCCTTTTCTTTTTTCGAATACAGACTAACACGGCTGTTACTCTGAACACTGATGACTGGTTTTGGCAGGCTGGTGGAACTAGAGGGAAGTCTCTAGAGCAGTAGTGCAGAATTCTTCCTCTGCTTTTTGCACTTTCACACTGGCTCAGTGATGTAGATAGTAGTTATTTTTGTTGTAGAGAGGGGACAGACTTCTGTTCCATATTATTATCCTGACGCTTGCAAAAATTGCACTCATAAATAGTAATGCACACTTGAATACTTGATCAACAGTACTTAACCCAGAAGTGTTACATTAACTCTGTGATCAGATGTAGTGATATTGTAATTGAGAAGCATAGATGCAGATTAAACCTTGCAGCTTCAAATCAATCCCAGGCTGTCTTGTGCTGCCACACTACACCCTTCTCAAGAGTAAGCTAGACCATCCCAACAGTGAGCAGGGGAAATGCCTCCTGCCACTGAGGAGCCCCCAAATGACTCTGACTGTAACAAGGAGACCTGCAGATGCTCTGGAAAAGAGATCATGCTAATATATGTGGGGAACACCACCTGCACTCCATGGAGCAGAGCACCAGCAGGAACCAATCGCAGGGTATTCCCTTGTTATGATGCCTGTGCTGTCAGGCTTTCTCTATCCTGAAGCTCAGCTGCAATCTGCTCCTCCTTTCAGTGGTCGCTTGTGGGCCAGAATATGCTACTTGTGGCCACCGTTTCCCCAAAGAAAGCCTGTCTCGCGATGTACTGCCAAAACCAGAGGGATGGTATTGTTAATATTGGAACGAATTGGACAGAATTCAAAATACCAACATGAAAAAGGTCAGTGTAAAACAAATTCAGTATTCCTGGCTGGCAGGTTACAAACCCCTCCACCAGTAAGAAGTTCACCCACCCTGCAGTAATGGGTATGACAGAGTCTGGATCCCTCCTGGCCCGTTCTCTGGCATCCACCAAAACACCCCAGGTAATTTAGGTGTGGGTGTTGTCCCTGAAGGCTGTCATAGCAGTCCATGAGTGTCCAGTGTATGGCCCTAAGCAACAAGCTGGGCTGTGCACCATTCCATCCTAATGCCATCTGAAGTCTTAGGCTGGCATAGGTGTTGCTGGGTTGTTCGTTTATTTTATTTTTAATTAATCAAAGTTCCCTCTGACATAAGGTTTGAAAATCCTACCATTAAAAGTTTTTAAAGCTATTTCATTTATTAAAACAGACTCTGATTAAATTCTTTTTTTCTAAAAATATTGTAGACCATCAGTTGGGACGAGTGATCATTACTTATCAGTCATATATTTTTGCCACAAACCAGACACACTAGAATCTCTTTTGAGTCTACTTAACTCAATAGAACACAGTATTCTAGTATTCTATTACAACAGTTAGTCAAAGTCAGTGTCCTCACCTGATAAAATGGCTTGTATCATTCATTCCCCCAAATAATTTTGTGCCGAGAATAGTTTTGAAAGCAAAATTACTCTTGAGCATCTCTTAGGCTAATATAATAAGACTGTAAGATGATGATTGAGATTTTTATATGGTGCTATAGTGTTGGAATGACATAATTTATATCATTATCTGTAATGAACAATAAACATCTGATGTATTATCAATACAAAAAGTTCCTGTATGTATATTCTGCTTTGACTGAGCAGAAATGAAGATGTTTTGTAGGGCAAATCAATGTTGTGTATCTGCTGACTCAGAGAAAATAGCAGAAATAAAAATCTGAATAGTTTTATTGTGATTTCTAAAAGGTCATGTTTTAGAACTAACACTCATTCACATACAAAGCACAATTTTCAAACCTGAGCATCTTAACAAGATATCTAAAATCTGCACTGGGACCTTCAAATCAGCATGTAGTGTAGATGTGCAAATCCCTACTTTGTACATTTTCTAATCATGCCAGTTTGAGCATCCAATGGCAGGATTTGGACATGCTATTAAAGCACTAGCAATTTGGAAATGTGGGTGATGGTATTAAGAAGTCAGGCCTAATTCAACATAGACCATTCCAAATCCCTGTTCGTATGTATTTTGTTTTTTGAAATGAAGATCACATTAAACTAGTGAGAAACTCCTTCAATACATGCTGAGCGCTCACCTGTACTTGACTGTGGGCTAAATCCTAGGGCACCTTACCATTTCCATCAACTTTAGTGGGAGCTTTGCTTGAATGGGGGGAAAGGGCCTTGAGATTCTCCCTTGAGGAATAAGTAAGAGCTCACATTAAAGATTGGGTGGAACAATGAAATTTAGGAAAGAGTGATGATAGCTTAGACAAATCATTGCTATCGCATCTCTTAGCAGGCGTAACCCATGGAGTTCTGGGGCAGAAGTAAAACAACATTGTGGCAGACTTCAGTAAACTATGCATCACTTGTTTGGCCTTAGCAACATAATTGCCTGTCTGCATTTCTCCACCTGGACAATCCATTGCCTACAGGCATATCATCAGCATTGGCTTTTCACAGTTCTGTGCCCAAGACATCACTCGTTGTTTTTCTCTTCTCTCCTTTTCACTACTCTTCCCGCCAGACAGCTGGTACTGGAAATATCACAGGAAAGAGACTGTTTGTTTCTGTTGTATTTTGGCCAGTGGACCTGCTGAGAATTCTAAACAGTGGTGCTCAACTCCAGTCTGGTTTTAATCTATGTTGCAAGATCCATGGGAATCCAAATGTACCGTAGGGCCACTCATCCATTCCTGCTTGATTTGGATATGAATTCATATGTGCATTTGGTGTAGTAGGATGGAAGGATTCTGATATTGCCCCACCTTGCTAATAGGTGTTGGAACCCTGCAAGAAGCTTCTGGTTAACTTTTATCTCCTTGGGCTGGTATGGCTCAATAATCCCTACCCTAGGTAGAAGGAAAGTGAGAGTAGCAGTCTGGCAGAATAGTAAGGATCTGGGAGCAGTGAATTAAGATGCCAATCCAATGCTCGCTTCAGGCATGTGAATACTCCCATTGAATTCAGCTACCATTCATATGCTTAAAGTGAAGCATGTGCTGCAATAATCTGCTAGATCAGGGCCTATGGTAGGAGATCTAAGGGCAGTCTAGCCAAGGAAAAGGCTTAGGTTGTGATTTATCTTGTGTTTATTCTGAGTTACTTTGGTAACAAAGCCAGCCCCCAAGAAGAAGGTCAGCTTTTTTTATAGGGTATGCATTAGCCTTAGTTTGGATACAGGTGGAGAACTTGCACTTGGATTTACTCAGCCAGACAGTATAAGTAACTAACTGACCTTTCCTCTAGTTTCTTTCTTTGGCTTATTAAATGCCTTGCATACTTACAGCAGAAATGTTTCTGAAGCAAAGCAAATATGAAAGAGACCACCTACCAAAATGGCAGCTAGTTCCCATCCCACTGAGCTAAGGTGCAGAAACATATATGATCAATGCTTTAGAGATAGCGACAAAGTAGGCAGAACTGGGCTTTTTTTTTTTTTCATCTTTTTTTTAAATTTTCCTCAGTGTTCATTCCAAAACTAACCAATTTATTTGAGTATAAGCTATCGTGAGCTACAGCTCACTTCATCGGATGCATACTGTGGAAACTGCAGAAGACATTATATACACAGAGACCATGAAACAATACCTTCTCCCACCTCACTCTCCTGCTGGTAATAGCTTATCTAAAGTGATCACTCGCCTTACAATGTGTATAATAATCAAGTTGGGCCATTTCCAGCACAAATGTGGGGGGGTGAGATTTGTGGATTTGTGCTGGAAATGGCCCAACTTGATTATCATACACATTGTAAGGAGAGTGATCACTTTAGATAAGCTATTACCAGCAGGAGAGTGGGGTGGGAGAAGGTATTGTTTCATGGTCTCTGTGTATATAATGTCTTCTGCAGTTTCCACAGTATGCATCCGATGAAGTGAGCTGTAGCTCACGAAAGCTCATGCTCAAATAAATTGGTTAGTCTCTAAGGTGCCACAAGTACTCCTTTTCTTTTTGCGAATACAGACTAACACGGATGTTACTCTGAAACATTCCAAAACTGTAAGTTATGGTAAGTTCCAGGCCCAATTCTTGCCATGAGAAATTTTGCCCATGCTTTCATTTTCTTTAATTTTCACGTTTGAATAATCAATTGTATGTCTGTAGAGTCAGAGCAATTAAATCCTTTTCACTTAAAGACAATAGTTTTGAGTCAGCAAAATGCTTAAGTACGGACTTAAGCAGTTTCCTACGCTGGGGCCAAGGAGCTGGACAAGTCATTGCAGTCAAATTCTAGTTGAATGCATATCAGATGGGAAGAGAGGAGTGCTCTTTCTGAAGAGCTTTATGTACTTCTTAAACCAGAACAAACTCCCTCACTTGATCAACACACAAGGTACTTTCTCCTTGATACAAAAGAAATCACTTTGCTGTCAAAAAAACGAAACTCTGAACAAATGGCCAGTGATGAAAAATTTAAGTAGGAGCAAGGAAATGACTTTGGGGTTTTCAAATGGCCTCTTGGGGAAGCTTGCAGACAGTTGTAAAAATAAACTATTCATTGTCATCATAGCAGCATAAAATAACTCTACAAATCCCTCCCCTGCATGAACACACACACATATGCCAAAGGGAAATGTGTGGGTTTGTATCCTTGGGCAAAACTGACTAACTAGCATAATTAATAAAATAAGTGAAACATCCATCGTCAGAAATTTCTTTATGCTCTGACTTTTTAACAGTACTTTGATGCCATCTTTCATAGGGGGATCTCAGGTTGCTTTACACTTATTACATTATATTTATTTATTTGGATTGGATAAAATAGGTGCCTATCCCATATGCTTTACTCAAACTTCACAGAGTTTAAAAAGCCAGCAGCACAAACAGCCAAGCACAACTAAAGTATGGCAGCACAATGCAATATATTAAGTTAATTATGCTCAACACTTCTGTGAGGTAGGTAAACATGATCCTACCAAAAATAAAGAAGCTGAGGCAGAGAGATTAAATAGCTTGCCTAAGGTCACGCACTGAGTCCGTGGTGGAACCACGAGTAGAAATCATGAGTCCCGAAAAATAGTTCCATGTTCTACCACTAGACTACCCCACCTCTACAATATTATATATATTGTGGTAACACACAAGAATCCCAGTGGTGGGCCAGGACCCCGTTGTGCTAGATGCTATATAAACCAAGAACGAAAAGTCCCTGCCCTGAGGAATTTACAATCTAAGTACCGAGATTATATTCTGCTACATCTGAGCACACACCAAGAAACTGTGGGATTAATATTACTATTTGACAAGACAGTGATGAAAATTCACCGGCTAAAGAGTGAGGGTCATATTTAGCAAGTTCATTTCTTCCCGTTTAGAATGTTTGCTTAGAAACAGACTATTCATGAACTCAGAACGCCTTCAATGGGTCAGATTTGAGAGGGAATTCAGAATAGATTGTCAAAGAAAAGGTTTTGTTGTCTTTAAAAAGTGTCCTGCAAGCGTCTAGACACTGTGTGAAAAGCTGTGGTTCTGGAAGTGTTTCAGACTTGGAGCTCTCACATGGCTGCCAAACAATATGATTCAAGAAAGGCTGTTTCTGATCTTTCGCTTCTTCTGTGTAAAGAGGGATCACTACTTGCCAGATTCCCACAGAGAAGTTACAAGACAGAATTACCATTGCAAGGTTTGGGGGTGGGGAGAAAAGATGGAGAGGAAAAGGGGAAATCAACAGCATTCATCTTCTATCATCCGAGTATCATAATTAGAAAGCAGTAGTAATCTGTAGGATGGTACAACAGAATCAAATGAATAAGAAAAGCAAGGGATGCTTACTATTAAATGGTAGTTTTGGTTTGGTTTAGTTTGAGTAGGATTTTTTTTTGTTTTTTGTTTTTTTTATTTAAGGACTTTAACTATTAGAACATGTTTATATGAAACAATATCATGGTGACATGTATTTGTGGCATGATGCATATTTTTCTTGCAAGATCACAAGGATACATTGTTTAGGCAATATTTTAAAAAAACTGATGCCATGGATTTTGCTAGTCAATAACTGCATAAAATGTTTTATTTTAATTACACTGCACCACCATCTTATACCATGCATGTGTTAATTCATCAGAAGAACACCATAAACTTTATTTCCTGCTATAAATCCTCCCAACAGTTGTGATGTAGATTCCATAGGAATAGTCTAAATGGTGCTTCAAATATGCTTTTAATTTAGCTGCAAGGATTAGTTCATGTTTACTAAATACAAAGGGCCTGTTCCTTCAGGGTGTGTGCTGCCAAAATTCCGACTGAGGTCAACAGGAGTTTCATCTGTGGTTCAACCAAATAGATTATCATTGGAGATGGACCTAAACCACAACATATGGACCAATTTCTTGAACATTCCAAAGTTCAGGAGTGTTTGAACTTCATGGTCCATACACTTGGCTACCACTAAGAAGTGTCCACCACAACTCAAAATGGGTAAGGGAGGTCCAAAAGTGACCTTAAGCTAACTCTGAGCTCCCTGCATCCTGGGGATGGTATGCTTGAAGGTGGACTCCTGGTGTAAACTAGGGCTGGTCTAACATGCCAGCTGCCAACAACCCCAAAGAATCAATACAGCAGGAACTCTTCAGCACGCAGGGATGTCCCAGCCACACCGCCTAGTGCAGGAGGAATGCTGCTGTAGGTACCACTGTAACAACTCTACCAGCACCACTGGTTATCTGCCTCTAACACAGTTGATCCTCCTCAGTCAGGCTATATCTGCTCTAGGGCTGTGTTGTTCACTCACTCATTCTCTCAAATGCAGATGTTGTTGCTTGACATCCAGGTCTATAACCACAGGAGTGCCTCTGTATCAAGGCTAGGCCTTATAGACCTATGTTGGGTTGGGCACTCTTCCACCACATGAGCTATTGTCTGCGATGCTGCCCTGCAGTCACAGGATGGGGAGGAAACCAGGTCAAGCCAGTGTATGGTTGAGCAACTCTGAGCAAGCTGGTGAGTAACCTATTGAGCCTGGTCCAAGATCTATGGTCAAGCAGACAAGGAGGCAGGTGCAGTGGTGGACTCCTGAATTTACTTACTGTGTTAAACTGTAAAGAGTGTTTTGGTTCTAGTGGTGTGGCACCAGGCAGCCATACTGCAGGGGACAAGCTGGGCTCTGTTTTCTGGATTCTAAGAGTTTGCTAATCTTAACAAGGAGCCTGCATTGCTGCTTTGCAGAAGCTTGCAGCTTAGAGTCCTTCAAAACTTCATCCTGGTTCATGAGACGATAGTTTTCATGCCCACACATCTCTCAGGTGTGGACATGAAAACTCCTGAGCCTCACCCAGGCCTCACCTGAGCCTCACCCACCCAGCCTCACCTTCAGAACTGCCTTGACACTAAAGAGGGCATAAATACATATATATTGTATTAATTAGCAATGCATCCATTTTTGTTTTTACAAAAATAGACTTTGTCTTCTCCAAGTGTACGTTAATAACTTGGGATAATGCCATGTACTGCAATAGTATGCATTATACTCAGATTAAAAGTAGTGCTGGGAAAGTTTTCTTCTCCACTGAATTCCCAAGGAAGTTACACTATCTTTAACCCTGAATGAAAATCAAATGAGTTGCCCTTCTTGTTTTGTGTCAGGATTTTCCATACTGAGAAGCTGAGATAACACACATGGTCTCATCTAAGAGTGCTCTCTAAATAGCAGTCATGATAGGTCTTCAATGGAGCTTGAGGCGTAATTTCCAGTGTGGGTAGACATGCCGATATTAGCTCTGATCAAGCTAGCACACTTAAAATAATGGAGTAGCTGTTGCAACATGGCTGGCAGGATGGGCTAGCCATGCCAAATACAATCCCATCCAAGGTATGATCCTAGGTATGTAGTCAGGGCAGCTAGCCTCTCCCTCCTGACACTTGTGCCACCATGGCTACACTGCTATTTTTAGTGTGCCAACTCAATCAGAGCTAGCATGGGTATGTCTGTCTACACTGGTAACTGCATCTCAACTTCCAGTGTAGGCATATTATATGTCTACCAAATTGCTAGGAAGTCACTCTCCAAAGTGTTGAATACCTTCTGAGGGATTGCTCGGGCATGCAGGAGTGAAATCAGGAAGGCCAAATCACACCTGGAGTTGCAGCTAGCAAGAGATGTTAAGAGTAACAAGAAGGGTTTCTTCAGGTATGTTAGCAACAAGAAGAAAGTCAAGGAAAGTGTGGGCCCCTTACTGAATGAGGGAGGCAACCTAGTGACAGAGGATGTGGAAAAAGCTAATGTACTCAATGCTTTTTTTGCCTCTGTCTTCACGAACACGGTCAGCTCCCAGACTACTGCACTGGGCAGCACAGCATGGGGAGGAGGTGACCAGCCCTCTGTGGAGAAAGAAGTGGTTCGGGACTATTTAGAAAGGCTGGACGAGCACAAGTCCATGGGGCTGGATGTGCTGCATCCGAGAGTGCTAAAGGAGTTGGCGGATATGATTGCAGAGCCATTGGCCATTACCTTTGAAAACTCATGGTGATCGGGGGAAGTCCCGGACGACTGGAAAAAGGCTAATATAGTGCCCATCTTTAAAAAAGGGAAGAAGGAGGATCCTGGGAACTACAGGCCAGTCAACCTCACCTCAGTCCCTGGAAAAATCATGGAGCAGGTCCTCAAGGAATCCATTCTGAAGCACTTAGAGGAGAGGAAAGGGATCAGGAACAGTCAGCATGGATTCACCAAGGGCAAGTCATGTCTGACTAATCTAATTGCCTTCTATGACGAGATAACTGGCTCTGTGGATGAGGGGAAAGTGGTGGACGTGTTGTTCCTTGACTTTAGCAAAGCTTTTGAGACCGTCTCCCACAGTATTCTTGCCAGCAAGTTAAAGAAGTATGGGCTGGATGAATGGACTATAAGGTGAATAGAAAGTTGGCTAGATTGTCGGGCTCAACGGGTAGTGATCAATGGCTCCATGTCTAGTTGGCAGCCGGTATCAAGTGGAGTGCGCCAAGGGTCGGTCCTCGGGCCCGTTTTATTCAATATTTTCATAAATGATCTGGAGGATGGTGTGGATTGCACCCTCAGCAAGTTTGCAGATGTCACTAAATTGGGAGGAGAGGTAGATACATTGGAGGGTAGGGATCGGATACAGAGGGCCCTTGACAAATTAGAGGATTGGGCCAAAAGAAATCTGATGAGGTTCAACAAGGACAAGTGCAGAGTCCTGCACTTAGGACGGAAGAATCCCATGCACCGCTACAGACTATGGACCTAATGGCTCGGCAGCAGTTCTGCAGAAAAGGACCTAGGGGTTCCAGTGGACGAGAAGCTGGATATGAGTCAACAGTGTGCCCTTGTTGCCAAGAAGGCCAATGGCATTTTGGGCTGTATAAGTAGGGGCATTGCTAGCAGATCAAGGGATGTGATTGTTCCCCTCTATTCGACATTGGTGAGGCCTCATCTGGAGTACTGTGTCCAGTTTTGGGGCCCACACTACAAGAAGGATGTAGAAAAATTGGAAAGAGTCCAGCGGAGGGCAACAAAAATGATTAGGGGACTGGAACACATGACTTATGAGGAGAGGCTGAGGGAACTGGGATTGTTTAGTCTGCGGAAGAGAAGAATGAGGGGGGATTTGATACCTGCTTTCAACTACCTGAAAGGGGGTTCCAAAGAGGATGGATCTGTTCTCAATGGTAGCTGATGACAGAACAAGGAGTAATGGTCTCAAGTTGCAGTGGGGGAGGTTTAGGTTGGATATTAGGAAAAACTTTTTCACTAGGAGGGTGGTGAAACACTGGAATGCGTTACCTAGGGAGGTGGTGGAATCTCCTTCCTTAGAAGTTTTTAAGGTCAGGCTTGACAAAGCCCTGGCTGGGATGATTTAGTTGGGGATTAGTCCTGCTTTAAGCAGGGGGTTGGACTAGATGACCTCCTGAGGTCCCTTCCAACCCTGATATTCTATGATTCTATGATGCTACTCTCTCACTGAAGTCAATGAGTCAAATCTTGAGATCCTTTCCCATTTTTCCTTGGTAGTATTCAGGCAAATTCCTTTTGAATTAATGAACCAAATGGCTAACTAGGTGCCAAATCCTGCCATCTTTATGTCTTGTTCACACAGGTTGTCCCATTGACTTCAAGTTGCCTTAGTAAAGATTTGTAGGTTTGGGCTCTGTGACAGCTCTATTATTGTATAATTAAAACCATTTACTCTGTGTTTCCTCTGGATTTTCTCAAGCAAATACCCACTTACTTATAGGAGTAAGGAGAGAGTAAAAGCAAAGTAAAGCTCTCGGGATTTAACCCAGTAGCTGGAAGACATGTCACTTTAATACATGGCTTTAGTAACTGAGGAAAGAGTTGGAGAGTCAGAAACTGACAGTAGGATCAGTGTCTAGTCCTTTGACATTTTTCTCATCTTGGGCCTGTTTTTAGTCTTGCTGTCATGGCAATGCAAGACCAATGTTGCAAGCTGTTCCTCAATCCTGAGAGAAAAGTGTTCTCCTAACTGACAGGCACAAGGAGAAGGGAGAAGAGGCCAGAACTGTTCATTGCAGCCATGAATGGCGATACATGAGTATAGATGATTTTAAAATGACTTTATATTCTCACCCACATGGCCAAACCGTCAGTGTGAAAGTTCCGAATAACAGATCGTGTCATTCTAACACTAAATAAAACAAGGGGCTCAGGGAAAGTTATTATATAGCAGACAAAATGATCTTGGATCTCATACATTCACATGCAGGATCATTTTTATATAAAAGATACCAACTAGCATCACATAGAAAACAAAATTAACTGCAACCATTTTTTGATATTTTTTGTCAAATATTTTTGATTAGATTCATGTTCCAGAACTTTTTAAAAATTAATGTTTATGTAAACTCCGGGTGCAAAAGTTTCTAGAGCCCCCAGGAATTTTTGCACAAGTGAAAGCACCAATGATGGTGCCCAATCTTTCATTTGTGTGTCGAAGCCACAGATTGTGTATGCCCCAGTTGGCCTGAATTTCTTTTCCTGCTTTATTTTTCCTTTTTACACTATCCCACCCCCACCCCCCCAATCAATCCTATGAGGTGCTGAGTGCCCTCATCTCCCGGTGGAGCTAAGGGGATAGGAGAATACTCATTAGAACCAGTGCACTGGTTGAAAAAGTCTTTCTAGAAGGGAAGGGGACAGGCCAAAGCAATCACGGTTATGGGATGCTAACCATCCCCATCCCTCCCCGCTGCCCACACACAACACACACAGTGTTTCAGTGAGTTAGATTATGGCCTGGTCTACTTTGCCAGGAGAGCTGTCCCATTATGCAACACCAGCAAAGCTCCTAGCATGAATGCAGCTTATACCAACACTCCTGTGCTTTTGCCAGTAGAGCTTATTCCATACCATGAGCAAAATAAGCAAAAGCACAGTTCTACCAGCCTAATTGCATCTGCACTAGGGGCTTTTGCTGCCATCACTATTCTGCTCAGAGATCACATCCCTGCTCAACAGAACTATGCCAGTAAGAGTCTGTAGTGAAGACCTGGCCTAAGAAAGTCAAGCACTCCTGTGAACTCCCAAGATAAATGAAACACTTTTTTTTTTTACTAAGCCAACAAGCTTCCCAAGAGAATATTAATCTGATGCGTGTTGTTGCACAAATGTGGAAGGTGCCCATCAAAACCATGGGGCATGGAAAACACAAAAACAAAGGTCTGGAGGACTACGGAAAATGTGTGGGAGGGTACGGGCACAAGAAAATAGTCCTTGTACCCCAAGGAATGTAGTACATCCTGAGCATCCCACTGAGGGCGGCACTCTCTCAAAGGGACCAGGGTCCTGCCCCTCCCCACTAAGCAGGAGAGTAGACTACACGGGTCTTAGTGGTGGTTCACGAGGGGCACATGCACACCCATGGCCCCAGCTTTCCCACAAGTGCTGCCGAACCAGGCAGCTCTGCATTGTCCCTTACTGAAGCCAGTGGCCATGAAGAAAAGAAGGCAGCATTGTCCTTTGGCTTTTTGCAAGCCTTCTGTTGATCTTACAGTTACAGAGCTAAACTCCTAAACATTCAGTGTTGGAGACAGAGGCCAGATGTAAGACAGGAACCACAAGTGATGGCTTCTTTCCGTGCTCACAGTAGCTGCTTGTTAAAACATGGTCTGTGATCCCTAATGTCTATCAAAACACTGAAACATTAACCTTTATATTAAAAACCTTAGACTCTTTCCGAGGTAATGAAGTGAAGATAAAACTCCCTTTCTGGCCTGAGCAGAGCATCTGCAGTTATAATGCAACCTGCAACTCTTATTAAGGGCAACATAAGTCTGTAGTACACCAAGGCAGCTTCTCTGATGGTAAAAATTAGGGTGCTTTATGATGCTACTGAAAGCTATAGTACTATAGCTTTGCTTAAGGGGTATCTCCGCTAAAATAAACAGTGCAGCAGACTTTTTCTTCACTGCTTAACTAAATATTCTTGATAGTAGCTTAATTCTAACAGCAATAGCTCTGGTCTGGCTCAAATAGTGATTGATATTAACAGCAGCGAAATAGGACCAGCCCTAGAATATAAAATGGACAAGTTTTATTCAGCTTATCCCTTCATAAATCTGAACAAGATCTGGATTATTACCTGTGCCACTCGGGTTGCCAAAGTAACCTCGGCCATCCAACTCATATTTACATACCACATGATTCTGTCACCATGGAGATCTGTCCATGTGATTTGCAGACATGATTAAGCTGCTGGCTCCTCAGACACACCACACCAGGGTAGGGAGAGGAATTAATTACGAGTAAGGAATGCTCTTCCCGCTCTTTTTTCTGTGATAGAAAGAGCCTGCATTGACTCCTATGACAGAAGCATACATTTGCGCAGCTTTACTGTTTTGCTGCAGACAGAGGATGAGGAAGAGATTAATAAAGAGGAGGAGGTTTTTAAAATCCTCCCAGTGAACAGCATCTGCCTTATTGGGATATCAAGAATGGCAAGCAAGCTCATCTCAGTATATGTCCTCTATCCCCTTCTTCGCTCTCTCTCCTGGGATCCTGAAGCAGCCAAGTATCTGCTGGTACTAATCAAAGAGAACTATTTAGCTTCTGAGCAAAAACGTTGTCCTGCCTCAGATGGTTAAACGGTTTAGCTTTATATTGTTGTAAAATACTTCCAAAGGTTGTGTTTATTCTAGCTGATTTCCTGCCATGTTCTTCAAGGGTATATGACTGGCACAAGGGGAGTTTCAAGACGGACATTAGCATTTGCGCAAAGCTTAGTGCTGTCTCTTATTATTCTTTTCTGTTTTTGTGTAAGAGGCTGTATTGGTGTGGGATATAAAATGGCAGTATTACTGTTATTTATTTGTAATGCAATAGTGTCTAACGGCCACATTTAGAACTGGATGAGGGTCCCATTACACCATACGGAGATAAAACGAAAAGACAATCCCAGCCTCAAAGAGTTTACAAGCTTAGTATATGAAAGGAGACAACAACAAGCAGATGGGAGACTACTATGTAATGGTGAGATGATTATGATTGTTGTACCAAGCAACAGTTCTGACTCATGGCTGCCTAGCCATTGTCAAATGTCTTGTAGGCATAACAACAGAAGTGACTGAAGGAGAAATTTGAAGACCATTATGACAGCCAGTAGTAATGGTCACTAAATTAGTGGCTTTGCATATTTTTATGGGGAGATCCACTTATGCCCAAGTGGCAGCATGGGAGAAAGCATGAACGTGTTTAAGGCTAGGTGATAAAGGTTGACCTTGTCAGAGCAAAGGTGGTGGTTGATGTCAGTACCATATAAGAGGTTATTGGTAGTGTAGGGCTGAGCTGTAACAGTCCTTAAAAGTGAGAACAAGTTATTTGTGTTTGATGCAAGGAGCGGGGTGAGTTGGTGGAAGGATGCAAAGAGGGAAGCAAAGTGAAGTGGCTGGGATGGTGAGCCTTGCAGATGTTCTTTGATGTTCTTAGAAGGATAAAAGAAGGAAGGGATCAAGATGATGTTTATCAAGGCCAGACAGGCAGCTGTTGCAGTAGTCAAGACATGACAAGAGGAGGGTTTGGATGAGAATTTTAGCTGTGGAAACAGGGGAAAGGCTGGATCATAGAGAAGCAGCAATGTTTACATGTAGCCTAGAAGTGTGGGCCTAAAGAGAGGGCCAGGTTATGGTGCTGGGTCATAAAATAAATGGTGGTGTGTTCCACAGTGCCCCCTGGAGAAGAGTTTGAAATACGCATTTTCTTATGTCCTGCTGGAGGTGGTGACTGCCATCTCACTGAAATGTGAGATCAGTGGTTACACTGGCAGAGCTGTTGTCCAATGTCCCAGGCTACCTTGAGACTACTGAACAGACAGGTATGAACTGGCCAGGAGTACATTTAGCCTGGAGAGTAGAAGGTTTCTAACAATCAGAGGAGTGAGGTTCTGGAACAGTCTTCCAATAATTTATGGAAGGGATTATATGATGGGAGCACCAGCAATAGTAGGAGACTGGACTTGGTGACCCAAATGGTTCCTTCCAGTCCTATGTTCTTAACTCATTCCACGTGTGGACTGGGTCAAATTCAAACTGGGAATGGACAAACCTGTTCAGCAACATTCAAAACTTTCCCAATCTTCACCCACATGCCCCAATGTCATTTTTGCTGAGATTCAGGAAAAGCTCAGAGTCTCACCACAGTCCTCCCTGCCCTCTCATTACCTAATATGTACCTACTTTCTGTGCATCTTGGATTTCTGAGTGGGGATTAGGTGGTTAGCCCATTCACCACCCTTCGGCATAAGTCTGTCTTTGGGAAGCTTGGACTCTTTCTTGGTGGAAGCTTATCACTTGTGTGTGAATGTGTAATCTGTTTCTCGTTCCAGCGGGATCACCTTAAGGGATTAAAGGAGGCAGCAGCAGCTAGGTGGTGGTATCGAGTAGCTTCTTAATTGAGGCTTGTTCTTCACACTGTAGCACAAGTACTGGGCAAAGACACAGGGTGCTGCTTACAAGAATTAGGGAAGGGGTTACTGTGTTACTCAGGGTGTCACACTGCAGTGGTTGCCACTTACAAGGGGAAAAAGGGATTCCTGTCCTCCACTTGGGTTTCTCTCCAGCCACCTCCAGCCAGCCAGAGAGGGACCCAGGGAATGAAATCACCAACATAGACAACTAGCACAAAAGTCCTCCACCAACCCAAAGTAAACATGTCTTCTTCTAGGAAGAGGTGTGTATGGAGGGGAAGCACATGAAAGGTTTAAAGATGGAAACTTATAACTTATAGATGTCATTTTGAGCCATTGGCTGGGGTTTGCCCAGATGGAGGGAAAACCATATTGAATCATTCCTCTGTACCAATAGCCTCCTATCCCAGATTCTGCTTTCATAAAGGATATGCAAGGTCTTACTGGCATGTCTACACTATGTCTGGGAGAAAGCATCCCAGTCCACAGATTTGTGCTAGCAGAGCTTGAACGAGCCCTCTAAAAACGGCTGTGTAGATTTGGGTGGGATCTTGGCCTCTCAAACTCACCCTCCAGGCTTCAGAGCCTGAGTTCCCCAGATGCAGTGTAGACATCCCTAAAAATAAGTTTTATAAAATATGTGGTACTGCTGAGCTGATCAGCTTTTTTTAGGATGATGAAACCATTTTATTTCGATGTTCCCATAGGTAAGTTTTTTCCCCTGGTATGTTGCATTTGTTGTCTCTGTACCAAGCATCCACATTACTAACATGGATATAAAGCTCCCCCGGGTGTTCTGTTGTCACAGGGAGCAGTTTAATGTTCAAATGGTGCCTGGTACTACTTTGACTTGAGTATGTTTCTGCATTCAGCTACACTGAGATTTCTTTTTTAACTTCCCAGAGGCTTGTTTCTTAATTTGAGCTGTGTAGCAGAAGTGGAGCCTATTGATTCAAATAATATTCAAAAGAGGATTTTGCAAGATACACTTAATAATTATGTTGCATTACTCATCGTTTCATAGAAAAGCTGCACTTAATTTCCACACTGCAAAATGATACAGGAGATAATTAGCAATATATTTTTTCCATTTGGATAGCAAATTATTAAACATTTACTATATATGTAGCAAGTAAATTGCTTTGGTTATACTGTAATGACTGTGTGCGCTTAATGAAATTCCAAAGGAAACTGAATAGTAGCAAACCTCAATGAGCACCTCAACAGAGATTACTGCTAGATCTTGTTTTCAAAATGCAGAATAGCTGACAGGTTTGAGGGGACAGAAAATAAAGAAGAAGAGATGGAGTGAAACAACAGACAGTTGAAGCATGATTTTGGATTATTTGCTCCAGGCATAAGATGTCCTTAAACTATTAGAACCAGATTCAGAAAAGCGTCCCTATTAAGGAAGGCTGCTTAAGCATGTGCTTGAAGTTGAGATTTAAGTAGGTGCTTAAGTGCTTTACTGAATTTGAATCTCACCAATGTGCCTTAATGAAGTATCATCTGCAAGGTACACCGCACCTTCAATTCCCGCTAACTTGTAGCAGTTGCAGGTGTTCAGCACATTGAAGGATTGATCCATAAGTGCAAGGACAGCACCAAAGTCTAGAGCTGGATGGAAAATGTGTGATTGGAGCATGGGGCTGGTTCTGGAAAAAAAAAACCCAACCTGATATTAATGAAAAGAAATCCTTGTTTTCTGTCAAATTTCTCAGTGGAAAATTTCAGCTTTTCATCGAAAAACTACACCAAGAAAACCAAAAACTGAAATTTTGCAGCTGAAAAATTCCCCAAAAGAAGCCCTAACAGTTTTCCAACAAAAATCCAAAATTTTCAGGGAAAGCAGACAATTTCTGCAAAATATTTTGTTTCAGTGAAAACCCGTTTGTTTGTGTATTTCAACTAAACATTTTCAACCAGCCCTGCCAAGGACCCTGGGAATGCAAGGTTAAAGCTAAATTAAGTTACAAACTGATCACTGTATGTATAATTCTCATAATTTGATAATAGATTAAAAAGTTACTTCCTCCATTGGTGACATTCCTGGACTTCTATGATTGTAGAGTTGCTGAAATGATTTATATATGTATATTATTTTGTTGCAACTACTCCTGAAAAATCAGAAAATGAAACTATTAATTGGTTAGCTGCAGTCACTCAAATTAGACAATCATCATATTTAATCTTGCACTTCTTCTCATGGAGATCTGCATTCCAAACGAATCAGGTGCTGCAGTTCTGCAGGCCTCGCTCATTGCAGATGGACACTATTAATAAAATCATACTTAGGCAGCAACATTGATATAGCGCAATTCCTAAAAGAGGTGGAATGAATACTAGGGGATTGGCTCCTGAGTTTCATGACAGTCTCATTTTAGAACTGATAACAATAAAGTAGAACAAGATTATTACTACAGCAGCCTTTTAAAAAGTCATTTATTTCTAAGCAGAAATGGAATCAATATTTTTATTCATGTTTAGATAGACAAAGAAACAGTTAGATATAGGAACCGTAAATGGTCATCAAGTTGTTTGTTCATGGGAGTGCCTTTAAATAACCAGTTAGATAGTTGTCCATCAGCTCCTAAATTCTGATATTTTACTTTTAATTGTAACTTTTTTTTGCTAAGTTCTTGATTTGTTTTCATGTATAATTGCTTTCCAGGCACTAATTAAAGAGTGATTACAATAAAACTATCCCAGATCCCCATAATATATATCACTATCCTAGTCACTCGAGACAAATA
Organism: Lepidochelys olivacea; assembly: GCF_965140295.1. Classification (NCBI taxonomy): domain Eukaryota; kingdom Metazoa; phylum Chordata; order Testudines; family Cheloniidae; genus Lepidochelys; species Lepidochelys olivacea. Next base: position 30,182,704 of record NC_140422.1, read on the forward strand.
ATGTGTAGTTATTATGTGGTAGTGTGCATTTTTAATGAAAAAGAACTATTGCAATTCAAAAGTAAGAGTCTGCTTTGCCACTGGGCTTTAGCACAGCTAATGAGATACAGTAATCTTCCCTTTGCTCTAACAGGTAATGCAACAAATTCAAAGTATCATTGTTAGAAGGAAATGTACAGTAACCAACAATACTTTGCATTTCTACTGTTTTACTGTACATCTTTTAAGAGCTCTATATAAAATGTGTATTTCTTTTCATTAGACAACGTGCTTGGCTCTGTCGATTATGGCACAGTTGAAAAATTGCTGTTATTGTAATTATAACTGTGTTTTAAAATATATATACTTTTAAAACTTCCTATGGAGGTTTTGAAGTAAGAGTTGTTTAATTACTGTGCGTTCCACTGTGGTATATTCAGGCATTAGCCACCATGAATATGTTAATCCTATTAATGTCAACAAGATACATGATTGATTTCTCCAAATCGATTTCAAATGCCTCAAATCTTAAGGCATCATCACATGTTGGTCTTTCAGTTTTCATAATGTAGTCAAATGTTAGCGTAATTATTTGAATCATGTTAATATTTTCCCTACAACTTCAGAGCATACTAAAACAGGTGAATTGACTGGCCAACGTTCATCCAAAAAATCAACCACATAAAGGCCTACACATGGGATTTGGCCTGGGACATAGTGGATCTGTGTATGATTATTCTTATTACTCATGTAAGGGATCAGAGCTGGTCACCATGTGCAAGATAAGGGTTTTATTAATTAAAGGGTTTTGTGTTTTGACACAGGGAAGCTGAGCAGCATTCTGCTCGCAGTTGCCATGTGGTGCAGCATAGCTTCTGTGTTTGCATACAGCTGTTGACACAATCAATAATTGTCAGAATTCTCATTAGCACTAACATCCTTGCCTGGGGTGACTGGAGGCAAAATGAAGCATTAATGACCCACAGCAATCAGCAGTCCAGCAGGAAAGCCAGACAGCTGTGAACCAGTATTATGGGAGCATTGTATATATAGAAAATAATATTGGCTGTTTTTAAAAGTCCATGGTTTTGTATATAATCAGAGAAATTAGAGATGGAAAAAGAGCAAGTTGATGATCTAATCTAACCTCCTGTGATGCTGGATTCTTCACTAGAGGACATTTTTCCAGCACTTGGTGAAGTCTAGTTTTTTAAATGTCTCAGAGAGCAAACCTATCCCCCAAATGGATTTTCTAAATTAGGAATCCTGTTTTTAAAATGTAGCCTCATCCAGGTTCTCTTTGAAGAAATGTAGAGCTTAGATATCAAACAATGTCTACTGATCAATTCCAAAACTCCAGGACCAAAGACATCTGGCCAGTCTGGATTTCCCATTCACTTTTCTGCTTGGATGGTGTCTCATCTAATTTTTTGGAGTGCTTCTTTGTATAAATAACATCTGCATCTGAAGAAGTGAGGTTTCTACCCATGAAAGCTTGTTCTTATGTTAGTCTTTTAGGTGCCACCGGACTCCTTGTTGTTTTTGTGGATACAGACTAACACAGCTATCCCCTGATATCTGAGGACTCAGTGACATAATGTGTTGCTAAACTTCTTCACAAGAAGAAAGAGGAAATCTAATTTGGCAGGAGATGAGAGTATTAAATCAGGTGGTTTTCCACAAGCTGCAGTTGTTGATTAAAATGAGTGCCTTGACTTGGATGAGTAAAGAGGTCCTAAGTTCCAGATTGATTGTTTAGCTATGGTGGGCATAATTCATAGTGAAAAGATTTGAGGGAATGTGAAGTTATTAAAAAGAAAAGGATAATAACAAATAGTAAAGAGGATACCAAATCAAACAGCTCTGTGTTTTTATGGAGTATCCTAACAGAGACAACATGGTGGTCTTGGAGAAGATTTGATGCAGCTGTCAAACCTAAACCTCCAAAAAACACAGCTGTCATGAAACCTATTTCAGAACATCCTCTGACCTTTAATGCAAATGCATTTCTGCCCTTCCTCTTCTACCAAGGCCCACTGGCAGTAAGTGTTGCTCTTCTCAGCATGCTACACAATACAGATGGACAGAAATGGCTTTGATCCAACAGCAGCAGCTCTAAGCTCCCAACCATAACATCCCCCACAGGAAAATAAACTGGGGTAGGCTGTTTCACCGCATCGTGTGTGTGTGTGTGTGTGCGTGTGCGTGTGTATAAATTAAATAAACAAAAACTTTTGTTAAAAACAGTTATGGTTGCTCACATGCATATTACCACCAACACAGCCCTTCCCAGCTACAATCATTATTCAGCCTTCAGTACCCTACCTCACCTACATCTACCATCTCACAATACACATTCATCCTCCCTCTGCTTCCCCCGCCCCCTAGCTATAGTTCTTGGAGTGGGAAGCAAGAGGGAAATATGTCTCCATCAGGCTGGACAGATATGAGAAAACTCAAAGGATTCATTTTATTGCAGTTTCCTACTCATCAGTATCTCTTCCTGCTACACAGGAGGACATGTTCATCTTCACAGGCACTGTACTTCTTTACAGCAGCATTGGCAGCCTTTTCTTATTCTCCTTGAGTGTGTGGAAATGTTCATTTGGTGCCTGATCTGAGCCGTGTAATGCCTCTGTGATGGTCATTGTGTCTCTGTTGAGCCTCTTGGGGTTAAAATCAATACCACAGTGGTAGTTTAAGCACCAAACCTAATTTGGGTCAAATTAGGCCCAAAGTGTAGGTTGTATGAAAGCAAGCCTATCGGAATGTTTCTATGGCTTCCTTATTCCAATGGAAACCATTTTTAAGTAAGTAAACATTCCCTTGCACTGTCTGCAACCCAAACACTCTTATCACTGTGTTAATGCACAAGAAGCAGACAATTAAATTGACTAAACCAGAAAAACAAAAGTGAATCTTACTTGTCTGTTTTGACTTTCTGAGTTGACAAATGCAGACAGCATACACTCAGCATGATCAGTGACCAGTAATTTAGGGACAAGAAAGTCTGCTTGGCCGCCGAATGCTACACAACTCCAGCAGTTCCTTGCTGGAGCTAATGGTGTACAGGCCCTGTGGATGAAATTCTACCAGGGTTCAGAGAAAGAGAGTCTAATGCAGATTATCACTTAAGCCCCACTTAAACTCAAGCCCGGTGAACTCAGCTCAAATGGGGTGATGTGATAAATAAGGCATGGGGCCTCTGTTTTGGACGGAATGTCACCAGGATGCACTGATGTGCAATTGAGAGGCATCAGTACAGATGGCTCTCATTTGAATAACTGTTATAATAAATACCAACAGCAGTGAGATCTAGTGGCAAAGAATGGCCTGGTTTTTCTTTCTCTAGCACCTTGAGGAAACAAGCTGCCGCAGACTTATTTAACAAATATGAACTTTTGGCACTCGAACACTGCAAAGTCTTCTACTTGCGTGCATTTTACAGCAGCTTGATTCAGATACTGTGTAGCAAATGAAATTACATTGATACAGCTAAGGGCAGAACCGGGCCCATTGGCTAGGCAAGCAAGTTACAAATGACATTCTCATGTACAGATTTTGGAGTGTGACATTGCAGCAGCTCTTTCAAAGTTTCGGTCATATTGGGTTTGTTTTTTAATATTATTCTTAATTGCTCCACCTGGATCCTATATCCAATATTGTTTTTAGAAATTGTACTGTTCCCGTCTCCTCTGGCCTGCTGTTTGCATTCGCAAGCTACTTACGGGTATCCTAGAAACACACCTGAACCTTTCTCCAGAGTCTTAAACCTGATCCTGCGCATGGGGAAAAAATATGCTGGGAAAGCACATTTTCTCAAATTTGCCTCACTTAATGTGAGGTGGTGCAGATGATAATAAACGTTGTGTGTCCTTGCTTTCAGCATGACATTTCTGGTGATGAGTTTCACCTGGTGGGCAAATGTGTTTGCTGGTTCCTTCAGTTCTGTCCTATTAATTTGGATTATTTATATCGTTAAAGGTTTTAAAACATAAGGAAACTGCTTCTTCTTTAGGGAGTCTGGTGATTGTTCTTAAAAGAATATTTTCTGAAAAGAATTCCTAGGCTCACAGAACGTATCCTGCTCAGTACAGAAAGTTTAACAGGATAACTGGACTTACTGATCACGACACAGTTATGTCATAAAAGTCAGTGTGGTTCTATGTACACCATTAAAAGGTCACCAGTCTCCCTTTTGGTGAAAGCATCTGGGATTGCTGAAAAGAGGGAAGATTTCCAAAATTAAGTTACAGCAGTGTCATTAATTGGAAAGCCTTTCATATTGGTCGTACGTTTTGTTTCCATTATAAAGTACGTATTCATTCATGTTCTCACAGATTTTTAAAGTCTAGCATTTTATAATGTAGGGTACTATTGGGCAACACTTGGGTTGCAGAACTGAGAGTTCATTGGTTCCAATTTTCAAACATAGGGGTGGCATTTAATCAGGGATTTAGGGGTCCAGCTCTCATTGGATTTCCGTAGAAGTTGGTAGCCTTACTCTCTTAGACACTTTTAAAGTGCCAAGCCAAGATGTCTAAAGTTAAGTATCCATATTTGGGCCCTAATTGACCATGCTAAGTATCCAGGTCCTGAGTTATGCCCTTAAATGTAGTGCAGGGTTTATTTGTTCCTGGAGCAATGTTTAGTTTCAAACTTCTATGCTAGCCTGTTTAATAATGTAATAAAGCTATGTCACAGGTGGTAGGTCTTATTAACATATAATTCTGTGTTTTACTTTCTTGCTTCAACACATCCCATTATTCTGGCAAAAAAAAAAATGAAGTGACAATGATATGAAACACCCTTTATATGCAATGTTCACAGTTACTGAAGTTTCCCACCATTAAAGTGAGGAAAGTGTCTACTCCTCTTCCAATCCTCGACTATTAAATAATGTCTACATTTTATGCATCAAATAGCCAGTAAAACACACACATGCAGTATTCCATTTCATCAACATACAGCTCCCATGAGTTCTGAAACTTCATACATCAAAATAAGCTCCTCTCCAACACACTGGTGAGCTGAGGGTTTTTTTGTTCCTTTCTCACACGCACTAATTACATTCAGCTGTTAAATGTCTTTTTTCAGTGGTATCTGAAGGACGCTAAAAAAAATTGGAAACGCACAGCGCTCATGCACTGAGGGTTAAATTATGACAATAGCCACAACCGGTGTAGCGTATGTAGCATTGCTCCTGCATGCAAAAAAGGTATTCATTGAAAACCATGACAGCTTAATTGAAAATATGGTAGTTGAATATATTACTATAATGAATACATTTAGTGAAACCAGTCTACTCACAGATATTCTGCAAAGAGAAAAAGAGGCAGAAAGAACTTTTTGTTGGGAATTACTGGCTGATCACTACTTGTAGCCATTAGTTTGCAGTTCAGGTGGCCACAGTATTTGTTATTTTTATTAAACTAGCACCTAGAGACCCTGATCAAGACAGAGATCCCACTGTATTAGGTGCTATACAAAAGAGAATCCCTGGCCCCAAGTATTTATAATCTAAATAGACAGTGCCAAACATATAATTTTTTAGAGCTGGCCAGGAACTTTTTGACAAAACATGTTTGTTTGGTTTTTGTTGTTTGTTATGTCAATTCATTAAAACTTTTTACGGGAATGTACTGGGTTTGATGAAACTTTAATCAGAAGGGCCTTTGAGGTCCATGATGGAATTTCTGGTCAAAACCAGAGGGGACAGCCAGTGAGAGAAAAGGTCACCTCAGAATAGCTAATGACCCACTGGTTAGGACACTTGCCTAGGCTGTAGAAGACCTGGTTTCAAATCCATGTTCTGCCTGATTTGGAGAAGGTACTTGAACCCTCCTAGATCTCCGGTGAGTGCCTTGAACACTGAGCTATTGACTATTTTGGCAGAGGTCTCTCTTTGGTTTTTTAATGAAAAAATTGACAGGTCTCTGTTTTGTCCCAACGAAGAACAGGAACAGTTTATGAAGTCACAGGATGGTAAAACTATTTCCTGTCTAGTTCTCCTCATTTTTCTTTGATGGACAACTTGAGCATCATGAAGAATAGCTGTCACTTTAGTATGAATATAAAATTCTGGTTTCTGTGTTACTAATCCTTGGAATTTAACATGTTTTGTCTTACAGGTGAAGGAGGCCATGCAGAGAATCCATGACAGGGGCAATATAGGAAAACTTATTCTGGATATAGAGAAGGCACCCACTCCACTGGTGAGTGAAAAGCATTGTGTATATAATAACTGTTCCATACAAATTACAATGTGTCAACAGGTCTTAGAGTTAATTATTTTGCGTGTGGTTTTCTACCAGATAAATATCACCTAAAGTGACAAAATCAAAACCATCACAATCTTTAATTTGTACTGTAAGGTACAGTACAAATTGTAGTTCTTGTTCTGAAAGAGATTTGCAGAAAATAGCCACAGCAGTTCATTTCATAGGTAAAATGGCCATCTCTGTCTCTCAAAATATAAACCAGTATTGCCTCTGGAAAATCTTACTAGATTACTTTGATTGGGGAAAAAACCACACAGCATCTATTTCTGTCTCTGATGGAAAACAAATAGCTGTTCCATGTAATACTAGATTGCTACATTAGTGGAGATAATGCAATGGATTGAAGCCAAACAGACCAAATCAACTTATCTTTACCTATAAACACAAGAGAGTACTCCCCTTAAAACCTGCATATCTGCAGAATTGCCTTCCCAGTGCCATACAAAGGAATATTTCTTGGGTAGGAACCAGCTAGTGATTTCTTTAAACTCTGTTGAAAATGCCAGGTATGCTGATATTTTGGGTAAAGTCATGCTTTGTAAGCTTAAATGTAATGATAATTGTACTTGTTACTGGGCAGCGCCTGAGAGAGAAGGAAAATGATGGATCTACTGAAACTAAATGTTGTGTTCAGACTGAGCGCAGCGCATCAAGATGCTGAGAATGAAAGGTTACAGAGAGTATTTGGTAGAGGGAAATCAGAAGGATCAAGCCAAACTTTGGCTGTTTACATTGGAAAGAGTAATAGAAGAAAAGCAGGAACAAATTAACTAAAGATGGACGTAAAATGCACAGTTTGGATTCAGATCTGAAGTTCTCCCCATTTGGAGAGAGGAGGTTTGGATGTGCTCTAAAATTGACCGCAAGTTACTTAATACTGTATATAACCCTCACAAGGCATCAGGAAACCTGACTTAAAGGCTATTGGAATCTCACACATGGAAACCAGACACTCTTTGAAACCAGACACTCAACTGAGTCCTAAAACTGTAAAACACAGCAGAGCAATAAAGAGTGAGAAAAGAGGAGGAGTCTCCAACATATTAAGCCATCTATTCTCTTGATAATGCACATGCCTAATTGCCATTAGTGTCTGTGGAAGCTACAGACTTAGAAAGTGAGAGGATATGTGATATCTTTTCACAAACACTGAAGGGAATTCGTTCATAAATATGAGTAATTTCATAATGTCACTTGCGTGTCCATTAAAATAAGGTTGCGTTTATTTATTTCATTTCATTTCCATGGGGTTTCAAGAGCTAGCAACAATCTAATAGAGCAAATATAATTTTGGCTGGACTCCTTTTTTTCCCCCTCCAGAGTTTATAGTTATTCATTGCCCTTAGTTAGGGAACCCAAACTACAGTATGAACATTAGAGTATTTCATGATTCTGTTCTAATTCATAACAATAGAGCAATACTATTGCAAATTCATCTGCTACTCCGAAGGTAAGTGTTTAGCTGGACCTTGGCATCAGAAGTGGGATGAAGGGATCCATATGGACCAAGGAACTTCAAAAAGAGAAAAATAAGTTAGAAACAATAATCCACAAATATATTCAGAGCAGTAGGAGAAAAGTGATTGTAGCCATTTCCCCCAGGTTTACCTCTTATTCAAAGTTCTGGTTTTCAAAGAATGGAAGAACACATCGTAAAACTGCTTTCTTTCCCCAGATATGTTTCCAAGTAAGTTGTTTGTTGTGAAATTAAGGAGTCGGGTTCTTACTGCAATAAGCCATTCTAGGGTATGCATTATTAACTTATTAATACACCCCTCTGAGGCTGAGCCCACTAATGAACTCTCCATTGTGGATTATTGTGATCTCTGGCAGAAAACTAAGTCAAAGCTTGATGGTATTAATGTTTGGTTTTTAATTCCTTATTTCATTCAGGTTTAGAAAATACCTATAAAGTCAAATGAGGATTTCACCATGTACCAAGTAGGATAGTCTTAGTTAGCAAGACAATCCAGGATCCATGGTCTATTCAGATGAATGCAACGCTGTCTCGTGGAACATGTAAAATTAATACAATTCTGTTTGTGCCTGTTGACCTCAGCCAAATTGGAAAGATGCAATGCAAGCATCTGTTACATCTTTGGTTATTATATGCTGTGTAAATAGCATTCTTATCTGGAAAAAAGATGCTGTGCTCTTTAAATACTACTATGGATTAATATTTTGTGTGGTTATCTACAACCTGAGAAGTTCCCTCATTACACAATAGAAATCTAGCATCTGTCCCACCATTAAATTTTACATTGTATTTTCACTGTAATGATGTTGATTCAGTACCTATTTATCCTATGACAGCAAGTATACGCACGTTCACATGCCCAGTGGTCCTATACAAATTGGTCCTAATTTGTTTTTATAAAAAATAAATAACCATTCTGTGGGTTCCCAAGACATTGTGCCTCCTTGAATATTTGTAGGATTGGATGCCATCTATTAACAATCACCAAAGTATCTTGCTATTCGCTTTGGTGAGACAACTGATTCTGAAAGATTCATAAAACACATGATGGATGCACTTTGTGAACCTCCCACGCATTTTTCTTTCATATATGGGAGCCTTGATGTTATTTTGCTACGCACACCAAACTCAATTGCACAACTGTCATACATAGCAGCTCCTGATAAATAATTCAGCTGTGTAATCCTTTGGAGAATGGTTTATGATCTTACACTGAAATTGCTCTACAACAGACAAAGCTTTTGCACAGATAGAATGTGCATTTTCAGTTTTTAACAAAGTTTTATTTTTTTTAATATCACTTTATCAGGTGAGTCAAGCTAAAATTAAAATAGCTGAAAAACCACCATAAACATCACGATTTCCTTCATTTTGTCCACAGATGGCCAATGACAGCACAGAGACAAGCGAAGCAGGAGAAGAGGAGGAGGACCATGAAGGGGACAATGAGAATAAAGAACGCATGCCATTCATCCAGTAACCCTTAGGGATGGGGGGAAACAGAAAGAGTGATTGAGTAGAAGAGAACAAGACTGGGAAATCTATTCTGTGCATCAGTGAACAAATGCTGTAGTACAGTGTGTGTTGTATTTGTCTGCAGCCAGCTGAGCTATAAATTGTTGATCATTGTTGTTTTGAACTCAAGTGCCATTCCTATCCAGTGCAGTATTATGACATTCCATAGTGTGACGGCCAATCTGTAGGAGTCCCATTGATTTTCTTTTCCTATCTAAAAGCCTTATTAATGTACTGTGTAATTTTAGATGGGCATCTTTCTTCATGTGAATTTGTGTAATGTTTTTTCAATTTGGAGATTTGTTTTTTTAATTCCCTGCCCATCGTCTGGTATTCTGCACTAATCAGAGGGAGGGCTTTCAGTTTGTGGACTTTCAGTAAAGAAGGTCAAAACATAGCATTTCTTTATGAGACACAAATAAGAGGCAGCAAAGAAGACTAATTCTGTTTCCCTGAATCATGCTACTTCATCTCATAAACAGTTCTGTCTTAAGTTTTAAAAAATACCTCATTTGTGAACCTCGATAATATATGGTAGAGTCTGAAAGAAAATATGCCGGAAGTCATTACTAAGCGTCTTTGATTAGTGTTGTATAACCACATTAGTCATCAGCACTACAAATTAAATGGAAATTGATGCATGGTGCCAAGTTTCATGCTTACTGTTGATCACCCTATGTACCATTCCCTTATATTACTTTCAGGAAAAGTCAATGGGCCACTTTTTCTGCCCAGTGCTTCTTAACCATATGAAACTATTACCAAATTTACTGTTGATTCAACAGCACCTCTTCCCAAGGTTTAATTTGAGCTGGCTGTGTCCAAAAACTGAAGCAACCGTATTCTTAGTGATATATAAAAGCTGGCTAACAGTAGGGATCATTGTTCAGCACATGGAATAGATGTTATTTTGTTGGCTGATTTTACACTTCTGAAATCACTAATGGACTAATAAGCTGAGTAATGGTGCCGAACTCCTACAAAGATTAATCAATTTGCTCACAAATCTTAGGCCTCAATTCCATCATCACTTATGCACATGAATGACTTTACATAGGTGAGTAATCCCGTTGCAGATCTGTTCCCTTGCATAAAGTTAGTCACGTGCGGAAATGTTTGCAGGATCGAGCCCTTAAGAACATGTAGCGTATCTACCTCCCAGTAATGGAAATGAAAACAAAACATGACACTGAAATAAATATGCTTGTCCCTATCTTCCATTTACCCAAGTAGCAGCTGGTCAGTTCTTCCATGGTCCTTTTTTATTTATTTTTTTTTTTAATGACCGCAGCCACTCACAGTAGAAGCAGTAAAGGAATGTCCAAGACTTCATATTCTGACAATCCCCTTTTGGATTTAATATCTTTTTCACAAAAGAAAACACTTCTCCCAAATGCCACGTTAGCTGATCTCCTAAACCTAGCAGCATTATGTCATGATCCAAGTGAAAAATGGGTTTCTCAGGCTTTTCTCAATGTGATGGGAAAGATAGGTCTGGATGACTTGTGTGTGAGGTTTCAGAAGATTCTTTCCTTTTTTTTTTTCCTTCCTCTTTTCCTGTTTAATCCATGCTGCCTGAGAAGTAGTGTCCATCTCTTTACTCTGTGTTCATGCAGTTGCTGCTCTAATACTAGTTAATTGTGCAAAATGTTCATTTGAAATGAGTTTTCTATGGGTTGAAAAAAAATACAAATTATGAGAAAAGCCAAATAGTCAGTTTACAGAGAAAAATGCCACAGAAAAAGCTGTTGTTGAAATACAAAACAGAATTTCAGTTTTTTATAGAATTTAATGCAGAACTTCAGCATAATTGTATCATCTTGTCATACCAGAGTTTATCTAAGGTATTAGTGCCATATTAGGCCCAAGTTTGCCATCAGAATACAGACCAAATGAATTCAGTGAGAGTTTTACATGCATTAGGACTGCTAAATTGGGCCTTTAAAGGAATTGCCATTTAATTTTTGTCACGTAAGATGACAACAGTAAGAAAAATGGTTGGTTATGTTTGTTTAAAAGTTTCTGGAGCAATTTTATCCTGCAACACACTTTAAAACATAATTCATGAGTTTTCATTTGACACCAAACTGAGCAATATTGCTCGTAACCCTGAGCTGGCAGTAAAGTGGCATTCCCAAAGCCTTAGATAACTAGGGCAAGCAGAATAACAAACCAATTCTTCTGTTAATACCACAGTATTGGTGGGACTGCACTTAATCTTTATTTGACTTGAAAGGAAATTTAACGTTCCTAGAGTATCTGTAGAAATTATAGAGGACAATGATGAAAAGAAACCATTTTTCTCATTCTTTCTGGTTATTTTAGTGAGGCAAAAATACTTCTGATGCAACTAATGCCAATTTAGGGGCAGTTTCTGAGCTCCAAAACATCACCTTAAAGGGCTGGAGAAATTCCACTGGATACAATGAATTTCCTCCGGATCTACCTTCCCCTAACATGGGCTAACTTCTGCTCTCCATTGCACTGGTGTAAATCCGGACTAAGCAAAGGTCCTGTCCTGCTTCTATTGAAATGAATGGGAGTTTTGCAATTAGCTTCAGTGGAAGCAGTACTGGGCTCTGAGAGCAGAATTTGACCCACTAGCCCTAAGAGTTTACTGAAACTTCACAGAAGGTAGCATCTCTTTTGTCTGGCATGTTACAGGCCATTCAGAAGAAAATGCTAGTAGTTAGGCTGTTATTACTGAACAAAACCCTCTCACAGTCTAAACAAATATTTGCATTTACCACTTGCTAACTCTGTCAGTTAAACAACTTCTCCCTAGATAATTGATTGGTTAGAAATAAATTATTTCTCAATTTTGCCTTAAGGAACTGTGAAACCTTCTATTTAACTTAAGTCCGATTGAAGTGAACTGAAACGTTGTTTAATTGTCTTGTTGCTTTAGAGCTTTTGTTATATTGTGCCTACAAAGCAAATTATGTTTACATAAAGATATAAATAAAGTATTACGCATAGCATTACCCTGGACTGGTGTCACTCATTCCAGCATACTGCTCCTGTTTGGGAGCAGGCTACGATAGGTTAAGAAAAAGAACATTTTTATTGCAAAATACACTGGACCAGGGTCATTAAAACCAGCTGAAAACACTGCTTTTCAGACTAGTAACAACTCAGACATAAAATGTTCTATGATATTACAAAGAATTGGTATTTTTAACAGTCTATGCGAGTCTATGGGTCAGACTATCCCAGCAGTATTTTCCTGAAGTGCTAGGGGGAGGAACCAGTGGCGGTCACAGCATGTAAACACCAACTCCGAGATTGTTCTCTCTCAGGTGGCATGGAGATAAATCTGGGCATGCACATTAAGATCAGAGGCATTTTTTTTCCCTTCAGAAAGTAATACGATATTTTTATGGGCTAACGGGCTCGGGTTTTTACCCCTCCTTCCTGATATACCCACTGGAGCTCTATTTAAGTCAGTTGAGTTAACTTGTGTAAGTGAAAGAACCACATACCTGGTTATGATCTGAAACAATCAGGACGGACTGGTTGGAAGGGAGGTCATGTGGCTCTGTGCACAGTATTGGGAATAAAAAGACCTGACTTCTATTTGCAGCTCTGCAACTAACTTGCTATATGGCCTTGGCCAAGTCACTTAACAGCTCCCTTCCTCAGTTTCCTCATCAGACTCTGAGTTAGACAAATAGCCAATATAGTACTAAGGGAGTGTTGTAAGTATTAACTGGTCAATATCTGTAGAGTGCTTTGACTGTAAGTGCTATGTGTTATTCTGCAGGGTGTCCCTGAGGACATGAAACATCTCACAGCCAAGTTCCATCCACTCCAGGTGTGTTGATAAGACTATATAATCTTCTGAATGCATTCTTATGAGCTCTATGGATATGGCTTTGATTCACATCCTGAAGATTGGGTGTGCTTTTAATTATTGTGAAAGCCATCAGATCATTAGCACATCATATACATATACACACACCAGTGCTATTGATCTGATGGCTTTCACAATATTTTATATATAAACCAGTGATAACTTTATACACATATATCCTCTCAGCACACCTATTGGTGATTTTTTGATTTAGTAGCTCCATCAGAAGTCTCTCGTGTGAATTTCCAGTTCTACATTGACTTCATTGCTAAGGTACCCATTTTAACTAGATGACTTTTTCAGGGTATTACTTCTTAATCCCACCTTTCCATGGATAGTCCAAATGACTTGACATTTCAGAATAAATGTCTTGCTGAAGGATTGTATGAAGTGAGGCATCCTTCTATCTAGTGAGTTCCTTTAAATAAGCTTCTTTGATCTAATGAATGCCTGGCATTTTCACCTGGTTGCTTAGATTTCAGATAATACTGAAACCTGTCTGTGCTGTGTCATGAATACCACCTCTGATTTTGGACTGCCAGTAGTATAGACAGGATTTCTACATTCCTTATTTGGGTTTTTCAGCAGGCTTTTTTGCCTGAAAAAGGAGGACAGGGGTTCCAGACCTAAGAGCTCCATTGATTGCTTGCTCAGCTATCAACACAGCCACCAGTCATTTCTCAGATTCATTGAAGTTCTAGATGAAAAAGACCTGTTAGACCATCCAGTCCATTTCCATGCCAGTATAGGCTTGTTTCCCATAGTACATGCTTTGGTGTCTTGTGCAGTGACTACTGAAGGTAAGCTGAGCTGCTAGTCTTCACGTTGCAAATTACAGTTCATAAAATATCAACTCTCACTACTTAGGTATGAAGATATTCAAAAGATCCAAAATGCACATTCTCTGATCAAACAATGGACTTAAGCCTACAGAGTGTCACAGCAGAAAAGGAAAAGGAGTACTTGTGGCACCTTAGAGACTAACCAATTTATTTGAGCATAAGCTTTCGTGAGCTACAGCTCACTTCAATGATGCTGTAGCTCATGAAAGCTTATGCTCAAATAAATTGGTTAGTCTCTAAGGTGCCACTAGTGCTCCTTTTCTTTTTGCAAATACAGACTAACACGGCTGCTACTCTGACAGCAGAAAAGTTTTGCTAACTCTTCTGAGAAGCATTCTACTGGTAGGACTTGTGAGTAACACATAATGGAATCAGATGGGGAACAAAGGACCTATTTGTTATAAGGCAGTGACTTGGAATAATGAAATGTGAGCAGAGGCTGAAGGCAGCCTTAGGAAAGAAAATAAGAGCGATGCAGCAATTATATGTGACAATGAAGTACACTCATTTAAAGATCACTTAAGCAGAGTATGAAAAGGCTAAGATGCATAGTGCCTTATTTCAGAGACCACTAATATTTGAAGGACACAGGGAAACTGAAAGAAGGAACTCAGTTTCCTCTCTTCCTCAGGCAGAGTAGAGCATCGGATTCCATCCCCACACCCACTATGCACAACCCCACCTTCTTGCTCCAACGCTTTAATTACTGCAGTTTGGAGGTACCTCTGAGGAGACCACAGATATCTAGGCACATAGAGAAGAGCCAATCCTTTGGACCTGCCATAGGCAAAACTCAGATGGACTTCAACGGGAGTGAACTGTGCATACTGTGAAGGCATGAGGGCAGCAATTTTGAGACTCCGCGCTGAATTAATCCATCATAGTAAATTATTTATTTAGTGAATTTCACTTCTTGATTTTGACTTTCTGAATTTAAAATAATCATTCATTATTCTAAATTATTTGCCAAACATTTTGGCTGAATAGCCTTGGTCTGTAGATTGGGTGTCAAGCAGTTCGCTGTGAATATTTGATAGTCAAACTTTGAGTTGCCTTGCTTAGTTCTGACTGGACATGTAGGTCACGTGATATGTTTCCACTCCTTGAGTGGAATAAGCGTATCTCTTAAAAGCATGTGAATACCCATGCTTATTAATTCAAAATATTACTTTTCCCAACTTGGTTTAAAATTCTCTATTTTCATGAATAGTCCTCCCAGTAAACTCATCTTCTGGAATTTTCCTAGAAATTAAACATCAAAGGAACATGAAGACATTCTAAGTGAATTCATTTAAAAAAACTGAATAGATATTTGCAGGGATTTTTTGTTTTGTTTTGTTTTTTACAATATAACTCAGCTCTGACTATATTTAACCTCAATTCTGTTCCCTTGTTTTGTTCAGTAATGGAAATAACCTGCTAGGAGTATATACGTTGATTTTATATATAGTTTAATATGTGTAATAAAGATTTGGAAGGGAAAATAATCACAGGCTCGTAATTTCAGAATTGTATAAATTTCATCATAGTATGGTATGTGGATAGGGTAGAAGAATATTTTAATGCATAAACAATCTGGTGTTCTGAACTGTGTTGATTATATAGGGTAAGGTTATGTAGATATTACAAATTCTATATTGAACTGTAGGGTGTAGCAACTAACATATGTAGCTTGTTTTTTGTAGTGAATTTGTACACAACAACAAAAGACAAAATGAAACTGCCTGTACCAAATAACCATCAGGAAATATTCTATGAGGCATGTGGAGTAATCTGCAAGAGGAAATATCAAACATCTTATTCTAAAGAGTATGAAAAATAATTCTGAAGACAGAAGTAGCCTCAGGATTCCACACTGTAAATTTTCAGTTTTCTTACAGCATAGATCAATGAAAGCCTCCAATGTCTATTCATGAATATGGAGTTTATTCAAAGGTGAGTAACAGGCTCTATCTTCACTCTTTTAGTGCACTGGTCTAGTCAGCTGTACCTTGGAGGGATTTCCTTTAGCTCTCTCTAAGGAAAGTCCATGGGGATCAAAAGTGGACTTGAACCTTGTTCTGTGAAGAACCCACCAATATTCTTGTCAGAAAATAAGTCTAGTGGTCTTGTCAAATTCATACTGGGATGCCTTGTCATTTGTATATAGGCCTTAAAGTTATCTTCTTTAGTGCATGGAGGGAGAAAATGGATCAATACTGTTCACTTTGATGTATAATCAAAGCAGTAGGGCTATCTTTGATTAATTTCAGTCACACAGGGCTTGATCCAAAATTCATTAAAGTAATGGAAAGAATTTCTGTTGACTTCAGTAGGCTTTGGATGAGTCCCATAATCCAAAAGCACACATGCCAACTTGAAGGCAAGCACATCAAATTTCTGCTTTCTGATTTCCAGTCTTAATAAGCAAATAATGAGCAGTCCATTGCTGATTGTGGGGCCAAGAGCAGGCCAAAAGCAAGCAGCCTTAGCCCTTTGTAAACTCTTTGTGATTACCAGCAAAGCTCTGCCTCTTCCAGGTTTTCCTGCTGGGCCATCTGTACTCAATTATCTTATTCTGTAACACACAGGAGTTGCTACACTACAACAGAATTGCAGGAGTATATCTATCACATCAAGCCAAAGAAAATACAAATTCATCTTGCAGTACATAAAGCGGATGGGATGGGGGTTTAATATTTCCCCCTAAAGTCCTCGTTCTCTTTGAGTTTAGTGATTATTTCTGGTGGTCATCCCAAGAATGGATTCTCCTGGTTATTGACATAACTGCCAACACATACAGCGTACAAAACACTTCCAGCTCCTAGGCAATCAATGGAGATATTTCTTACACTGGCAGCCTGTAAATCCCGCAGTGTGAGCCAGCCTTATCCCTGGTGTTAACACCCTTTTCACAAAGACAAGAGCTGAAACAATCATCCAGCTATAATTGACATCTGCATCCCCATTATTCAAACAAGACATCTTTGTTCCAAGTCATTTTTAATATCCAGGCTGACATTCCTCAGCAAATGTTTTCTTTTGAGGGAACAGGTTAGTTTGTGTGAATGTGACTTTATCTTCTTAGTCTGAGCTGTCATGTTGATTGATCCCATCTGATTGATCTTAACTAAGCCATACCTGTGGTATCTCTATCAATTACTTCTATTACAAATTGTGTGGTTATCTGCATGCTGGCTGGATGCCTGCCAAGTGGAACAACACTGTGTTCAGTGCTTCACTGCCGGAAGTTGTTCAGAATCTGGAAGGTCTTAAGAGAAAAACACAGATGATTCAGAGGCGAGAAGGTGTGATGTAGGAGAAAAGATTACATTAATTATGTGCATCATGGCAGAGCAACCCCTGAGGAGGAGCTGCTTGTCTGTCATTTGTTGAATTATTTCATAAATCTTGCCATGATTAGTTGGATGAATTGTTTGATGAATAAGTGTTTGCAGCATTCACCCACCTCTGCTAAGGAGGGATGTAATCCTGCGTGGGTATTTGGAGAAAGTAAACCCCAAGGATGGAGAAGAATTCCTTTGGATGCTTAGAATTAAAGCCATGAATCTCTTTCTCCGCTGGTTTTGGTTGTCAACCAAAGAGTAAAACCACTAAAAAACGGAACCCATTCTTTACACCATCTCCTTCCCCAATGGCCATAACACGTGAGCGTGTGCACAAGCACACACCCCTACTTACCTACATACCTGCCTGTACTTATTTGCAGGGAATCCAGTAGCCTGCTAACCAGATTTGTCCACTCATTCCTCTTTGCCTGACTTCCTTCCCCATGCCTGTAATTTCAGTGGGTGGCCTGTTGGCCATTTCATGTCTCCAGGCTGGATTCTGACAGGAAAAGTAGGGAGGGTGTAAAACACAAGGCTGTGCCTCCCATAATTTCTGTTGGCCGGTGTGCGCTGAAGTGCAGGATTCCCACCCATCCTCTCCCAACTTCTCTGCAGCCCGGCTATCAGAAAGGATTTTTCATCCACAGCTAGAGTGACCCTAACTGGGGGTGTGAGATGCCCCCAGACTGCACCGTGCAGTAATGGAGAGTCTGATAAAACATTTGGATTCTATGTGTGTGTGTGTGGAGGGGGGTGGGGGGTCCCATGGCTTTCAAAGGAGGGTGGCATGCCTCACTGTTTGAAAATGGCAAGTTATATGATGTTTAAAGGGGATGTGAATCTGTATGATTCACATCCGATGAAGTGAGCTGAAGCTCACGAAAGCTTATGCTCAAATAAATTGGTTAGTCTCTAAGGTGCCACAAGTCCTCCTTTTCTTTGTATGAACTAAACCAGCCAGTACTCATTCCTACAAACCAAGGCCAGCAGGGGAATGGAGGCTGCAGGGTGATTTGCTGAGGAGGTTTGGCTTTGTCTCCTTTAATCTCTACCAGGTTGTTCTGCTCCAGTGCAGGCTCAGAGTCGTTCTGTCCTCATCTCCTTCACAGCAGCACTGGAGATATCTCTGGGGAGAGCGTTCAGCTCGGGCAATGGAGTTTAACTGACTTTCTGTCTCTCATTTTTTTCCAAAAGGAGCAGCATTTCCAAGAGGCTGCAGAACATTCCATCAGCACGGCAATGAGGCAAAACGAGATGTATGTAACACTGCAATAATGCTCCAGGGGCCAAATTGGTGCAAAGCCTGAGTAAACAGGCCTCATGCAGGAGATTTCCGAGGGGGCAATGGGAAACCTCCTTCCCCATGCCACAAAATGGTGCATAACACTAATGGTGCTGCTGCAGCCATGACTTTTAGAGCAGCTGCGGCTGCCACTCCACCCTAGATGCTGAAGGTTTGACAGGTGGATCTGTAGCCATATCTCTCCTCTGCTTGGCTATGGGCAGAGTCACATCAGAGCACTGCTCTCTGCCACACAGGAGCTGGGAATCCTTCTGCATAGTCACTCCATGGCAGTTCCTTGTGGGGGCCAGGCTCTCCACCCCCACAGAGTGGTGGCCTATAAGTGTGGTGAGGTAGATTAACCCTCCATGTAGCAGAAGGCCGCCTAGGTACTTTGGAGAAGGGGGACAAAAGGCCAGAACCGAAGGGTTACCAAATCTCATAATATTTGGTGTTTCTCTGAAAACCCCTGCTCCTGAAGTCGTGATTATGTGAGGATCTTAGCTGCCCTTTAAAGAGAGAAAAGTAAGATTTTAGCCCTTATGGTTACAGAGAAAAGCAGAAAAATGTGACCCAAGTAAAACCAAAAAGCTCCAAAATAGAAGGCAAAGGAAAAGAATTCAGTTAAAATCCCATGGTTTTTGACCCAGGCTCAAGACTATTTGTGGGGGGGGGGGGAGCAGAGGATTGACTCCTTATTTTTGAACATCTGAGGTTAGCAATGCTGCCACCATCTAGCAGGGCTGCAGTGTAGCAAAGCAGCCTGCCAGGGGTTAAATGGTTGGAGAACAGATGCTGCAGGATCCAGCTGCCATGCATAAAAAAGGGGAGGAGGAAGGGGAGGAGCCTGGTGGGGAATTGTGGTCCACAGCTGAGAGGGAACGAGGGTGTTCTACTGCATCCTGGAAAAGGGAGGGAGCTTTGTCTTGCCTGCTTGCAGCCTGGAAATGGGAAGGCTTTGATCTGGATACAATTAACCTTTGCTTGGGGAGTCTCTGGTGCTGAGTGGGGAAGATGGAGCTTTGACACAGTACAGTGAGTCTGAAAAAACAACTGGGCTGGAAAAAAAATAGTGAGACAAGAAGCTAAGGAGGCAGTTGTAGCACATAGTTGGGGAGAGAGGGCTCAGTCCTCTCAGCTGAGAAATCTGCTCTGAGAGCTGTGCAGGTATTCACAGTGCCCATGACCTGCTCATCCCCTGCTCATGCCCATTCTAACATCAGGCGCTCTCTTCCATTCCATATGCAGCAATCAATCAGCCCCTGGTGACCTACAACCCTTTCAGAAACTGCTCTGCCTCTGCGAAGGAAATGCATTGCTTTTCTGTCAGACCAGAGCCACTTCCTCACCAGGTATCATTTTCTTGATAAGCTGCAGTTTGCAATACAGATGACTGCATAGTCCCCTACTTGACAACTCCTACCCCCAAACATGCATCACGTTTCTTAGGGTGTGACTACACTGCAGAAGGGAGCATGCTTCCCACAATGGGTAGACAAACTCAAAATACTAGTGTAGCCAGGGGAAGCACAGGCGATGACCCGGGCTAGCTAGCCAAGTACGTACCCAGGGTCTGGACAGGTTTTTGCCCATGCTGCCCCCCGCTGTATTGCACGCATCTGTCTATCTGCTCTGGGAAGCACATCCCCAGCTGCAATGTAAACAGACCCTCAAGGAATAAAGTGCAGCATCTCCATGTCATAGCAAACTGTTCAGCTACCTGAAAAGCTACACGCACCAATGAAAACAAGTTATTTGTAATGAATGCCTGTACAGTGGTTGTGTATATATAGTCTGGAGTCCACTGAATATATAGTCTAGAGTCCACCTCGCACCAGGTGACTAGGTAACTGAGGTCCTCCACATGAAACATAGGCAATGCTTTATGAAACCCTGGGGAAGGAAGTAGAATACAGGCCTTATATACCTGCCAGAATATAGGCATCATACTATGAAAAGGAACTATATCAGATGCAGAGGATTTTACAGAGACTCCAGCAGGAGAGGGCATTTCTTTTAGTACTAACACCAAGAAGAATGGATGGTGACTGAAGTGTTTTCCTTCTCATTCCCCATCAATATCAGTTTGCTTTGGCAGATTAGTTCTCTGTTATTTTACTCTTATTGCTATTTTTTCCCTCCAGGGCCTGCATTTCACATTTGGGTTTGGAATTGAGTTGCTCATGACTCACCAGTGACCTTATTATTTTCCATGTGAAAGGCTGAGTTTCCTTCAACAGTGCATTTTGGTTCCACTGTTAAGTTCCGTTCTAGAAGGGGCCAATGAGGCTAAGGAACTTGCCCAGGCCCACACAATGAGTCAGTAGCACAGATCGGAATAGACTCAAGACCTCCCTGTTCCCCCAGGCCATTCCCGAGAAGGCCATAGCTGCCCTTTGAATTTAGCCCTTCTGCTAACTGGAAGGTATTGCTGGAAACAATGCTCTGAGTTGAAAGTTGCACTCAAAGTCTGTAAGTTGCATCTGGAGAACAAAGAATGAAATAACTTACCCAAGACTTAGTTTAGGAACAATAGGCTAAATTCTTTACTTACATTGAATGGGATGGCTCAGTGCTGAATTTGGCATTTATTATCGAACTACCACCATTTTTGCTCTCCTTTCTGGCAGTCACAACAGGGTGGGCTTAAGCACACTACCTCCCTGGAGGTGTTCTGGGTAAAGAGGGGCCAAAGCTGGAACCCCAGTTCCAACGTGGCCAGACTTTGGCGAAGTTTGGATTCAAATCAAACCTCAGCTCCAAGCTTCCTGGCTTGTCCCCATAGTGTGAGGTTTACTGAACTGTTGCAAAGTGTTTGTAGCTCCTCAGATGGAAAATAGCATTATATATTGAAATGTAAAATATTAACACTATAATGTCTTTAATCCCAAAGAATTACATAGAGCACTATTGAAATGATTTCATGTGTATATGAAATGGTGTGGAGCATAGCAGTCATGGGAAGGGTACATATTGCCCAAAGGTGTCAGACTAAATTTTTGTCCTACAAAAGTGCCCAGGGAACTTTGATCTGTACAGTCGCCCATTTGGCATTAGATACCAATGACAATAGATACCCATTCAGTAAAGACAAGTGAAAAGACAAGTACTACACTTGGAAAGAAAAAATCAAATGTACAACTACAAAATGGGGAATAACTGGCGAGGCAGTAGTGCTGCTGAAAAGGACCTGGGGGTTATAGTGGATCACAAATTGAAGATGAGTCAACAATGTGATGAAGTTACAAAGAAGGCTAATATCATTCAGGTGTATATTAACAGGAGTGTAAGACACTGGAGGTAAGTGTCCTGTTCTACTCAGCTCTCGTGAGTAAAGTAGTAATGAGTAGAGCTGGAGTAGTGTGTCACACTTCAGGAAAGATGTGGACAAGCTGGCAAGAGTCCACAGGTAGGAAACAAAAAAAAAATGTTAAAAGGTTTAGAAAACCAGACTTATGAGAAAAGATTTTAAAAAACTGGGCATGTTTAGTCTTGAGAAAATAATATTTGGGGAACTGGTAGTCTTCAAATGTGTTAAGGGCTGTTATAAAGAGGATGGTGATCAATTGTTCTCCATGTGCAGTGAAGGTAGGACAAGAAGTAATGGGCTTAATCTGTAGCAGGAGAGATTTAGGTTAGATCTAAGGAAAAACTTTCTGTCTATAAGGGGAGTTAAGTTCTGGAACAGACTTCCATGGGAGGTTGTGGAATCCCCATCACTGGAGTATTTTAAAGAACAAGTTAGACAAACACCTGTCAGGGATGGCCTAAGTATACTTGGTCCTGCCTCAGCGGAGGGGACGGGACCAGATGACCTCTCAAGGTCCTTCCAGACTGTGCTGCATGATATTGGCTTTACATATTCACACAGTTCACTTGCAGAAGACAGGTGTTATTTCAGCACTGCCTAGGCAGCATTTGTGCTGACATGGTGGCTTTCATTTAATAACAACACACAATATTTAATATGACTCATGTGGAGATGTTTGAGCTTTCTTCTAGCGCAACATTCCATCACTGAACAATGTCGTTTCGTAGTGCTCTGTTTATTAATCATTGGGCCAACAGAGCGAACACAGACCTAATAAAAAGATAGTTAATTATAATAATGATTATTAAGCTTCCTGCTTTATCCCCAATAAGATGGTAAATTAGGCCCAATCTTGCGCCTACTGAAATAAATGGGAGTTTTGCTCCAGACTTTGCTGGAGAGAGGATCATTATTATGTTTTATTATTATTTATTTATTTGTATTATTATTGTGCCTGGGAGCGCCAGTCATGGACCAGAACTCCATTGTGTTAGGCACTGTATAAACACAGAACATAAAGTTAATTACTGCCCCAAAGATCTTACAACTGCCACTTGAAGTTAACCCAGTTGTTGCAGCTACAGTATTTGTAATTCAGGGAACAACTGATCAATAATTAATTCCACATGACAATTTCCCATGAAAAATATTCAACATTGCCTTGACTTGATTTTATTTGATTCTCTGTTTTTCAGTAAAATATGTGTTAAGGTCAAATCCTGATGTTGGCAAAAGCTACTTATTTTCCTTGAGGCTCCTGGACTAGTAGGTATTGGGTTTTGAGGAGCCACTGGAGTAAATTGTGAAGTAAGTGATGTATGAAATGGAAAATCCCTGTAGGGAGAATACAGATGTTACTTTGCAATCATTGCTGCACTGGTTCCTGATGCATCCGATGAAGTGAGCTGTAGCTCACGAAAGCTTATGCTCAAATAAATTTGTTAGTCTCTAAGGTGCCACAAGTCCTCCTTTTCTTTTTATGTGCTAAAGAGACTCACAAAACTCTGCTCTATCAAAGACTGCAAAAATGCCAGCCAAGCCAGTTGCATTAAGCTCCCAAATGTAAAAGGCATTAGATATATAAAGCTAAGGAGCAAATACTTACCTTATAAGTTCAGTGCTGAGAGTATGAATTCACTAGCCCTTCCTTAGAATAATTGGTTTGTTTCTTGGAATTATATGTTTTGCAAAGGGACTGTCTTGATAAAATATGTCTGACACACAGACGTTTCCAATGAGTAAAAAGTAAGACTAGAGGGTTAAATCCTGCTGGCCTCACTCAGACAAAACCCCTGTTGACTTCAGCGAGGATTTGGCTCATCAGAGCAAACCCTTCCTCCATGCATCTCTTTGGGTGTGAGGGGCCTTCTTGCCACACAGCTGGGATGGTAGCACCACATAAGGCTGATAGCAGTGGGGGGAAAGCCATGCAGTAGTAGTGTGCCCTTTTTTGGTATAGAGCCTGGCCACGCACACAAGGCATTTGGGGCTGGGCCAGGAGAATGACAGCACCAAGTGGTCTAGCTGCATGCCTTCTCCAGCTCCTTCCCCACTCCAGGGAGGCTGCTCCAGACACCCCTAAGGCTAAAGGATTCCTACTTCCTTCACCCCAGCATCCAGCCCAATAGCTTGGCCTGGGTCTTAGGGAGAGGCCTGCCTTAAGGTGTCTTCTCTAAATGTGGGTAACAACTTAAGCATCAAGTCTTGGCATGTGTGTACTCTCCCATAGCAATGTAGTGAGAGGCTCAGCAAACAAATAATTTTGATCCAGCAATCACAGAGTTCATTAAAGGCTACGTAACCAGCCTGTCATATTGCCATATACTTAAAGCACACGTGAGCACTCTTGAAATCATGTCACAGCATTGGATTAGGTTGATTAACTAGCACTGAAATCAAGGCATTCATTTGGGGAACAATATTAACAACAACAAAAAACATCCCCTGCCTATTTTATATTCCCATATGTGAAATATCCCTGGATCCCATGCTAAATGAAAAAGTTCATCCTTCTGGCTATCTTTGCAACCAGAGATCATGCACTGAAGAACTGTCTGGAGAATATACAATACAGCATAAGCCCAATGCTCTGCTTACTGACACTGGTATAAATCTGGAGTGGTTCCATAAACCTCAGTGGAATTACCCTAGTGCAAACCTGTGAGAAAAGAATCAGGCCTTTTCTGTTCAGTTTGGTGGGTTTAGCAGCACAAAATCATGGACTGAGTACTCAGTTATTCCTAGGTCTCTTAAGCCATCTACTGGAAATAGGCATAAACTGCAATTCAAAAGAGCATAATACAACTTATAATATGGTTTTGGTTGTATTATATCTGAAGTGCAAGGCATCCAGGAATAAATGAGAAAAGTGGACCACATAGCTACTGCTTGAAGTATGCCATGTCAGACAACAAAACATTGAGGATTTGCATTCTTGTCTTGCATGGTGAAATCCCTATAGACTGAACCTGACCCCTTAACAGCCCTGAGCCCACAGAGCAGTCACTCTCATGTGCAAATGGAGATACCTAAATAATGGGCTGTTACAGGATTCCTCCAGCTCTACCACAGAGACCAAACTTATAGACTTTTCAAGGGTGAAGGAGTTAGGGATAAAGCAGTTTTCATTCCCTCCTTTCCATGGCTAGCAGCTGATGCTTGCCTGGGCAACTTTCCTGATGCTTGCCTGGGCAACTTTTAGTCCACATCCTGAGGGGATTATTTGTCTGTCAGTCAGCACTCTTTTGTCTGAGAGCACATCTAGTTTCCCTAAAACTTCAGATGAATCTTTCCTATCATGTACAATTGCTTTGGCTGTAACAAAGATTTCTCCAGCCCCCATTTGTTTAAGTAATTCTAGAGTTGTCATAAATGCTAAGGTCTGTACATCAATGGAATTTCTGATTTCAGAGTAGCAGCCGTGTTAGTCTGTATTCACAAAAAGAAAAGGAGTACTTGTGGCACCTTAGAGACTAACCAATTTATTTGAGCATAAGCTTTCGTGAGCTACAGCTCATATCATCGGACAGTCTAAACCTATTCATCAATTAGTGGCCACATCTCTCTCCGGTTTCCTACCACCAAAGATGCTAGCTGCCTGGAAATCCAGCCACACAAGAGTTGTCGAGCCACCAGGCTGTGCTCTCCCAGCTATCCAGTATGATAACTAAATGCCCAAGTTAGATTAAGCAAAGGGAAGTCACCAAGATTTTAAAAAGGCCCTCAAAGATTTTTGTATCATATGAATAATCAGGAAAATTGAGGGCGTGCTTTTGATGTAATATATTTATACCATATAAATGTTCTGAGAACCTTCCATAGACTAGTGCATTTAAAATAAACATGTAAGGATTGCCATAAAAGTCCAAAGTGACCATAGCAGATGTGAAAATT
Organism: Lepidochelys olivacea; assembly: GCF_965140295.1. Lineage (NCBI taxonomy): Eukaryota > Metazoa > Chordata > Testudines > Cheloniidae > Lepidochelys > Lepidochelys olivacea. Next base: position 30,208,466 of record NC_140422.1, read on the forward strand.
GGAAGGAACGTTATACATCTGAGCTTCCATGAGATGGCAACATTTCTGAAAAGGGACGTAATGTCTAAATAGACAGATCAGACTATTAGTGAGAGCTACAGTAATCTGTATAATAAGATTCCAGGAATGTCACTGGGTCACTCAAAACGCTAGCCTAGAATGCCCATTGAAGTGTTGCTAAGAGTACCTAGGCCATTGTGTTATCAAAGATAACTCAACATATCACCATTCTTCCTCTACACCTGATTTTCTTGCAACAATTTCATTGGTTATATGAGGGAGACTGCACAGATGCGGGGTTACTAGGTCCAACTTCCACCCACACAGATCTCCTAGCAATGCCCCCAGACTTAAATAAACACAACCACCCACCCTACAGCACAATCAGCATACACAATCGCAAATAAACAAACTCGCCCACACAGCACACACCCTCATTTGCCACTATACAAATCCAAACAACAGCTATAAAAAAAAAATTGGAACAAATCAAAGGCTAGATTCTCCTTTATTCTGAGCCCCTTTACATCATTCTGGCCATGTGAAGGGACCTTGAAATGGGAATAGATTACATTTACATCTATTCTAATTCCCATTCCCCCTGACAGAGCAGTGTACAGGGGCCTTAGGGTAAATGGGAATGTGAATCCTGATGTTTCACTGATGTATTTGTCAGCATTCTGGAATTTTGCGGACACAATTGCCGGAGTTCTAGAATAATGAATCATGTATTGCTAAAGGTCTGACTCAATGCCCAGTGATGTTCCTGTCCCCCCACTGGCATTATTATGGGGGACTGGCCTTTTAAAGTCAGAGGCGGTAGCTTGAGAAGTCAGCTACCCCATTCCATGTGTCCAGGAAAGTGAATGAAGCACTCTCTTGGGAGAGAGGAAGTTGGATCTGGGGAACAGTTAATGTCTGTGCGGGAAAAGCTAGAGCAAAACCCAGCCCACCGTTCCTTTAAGAGTCCCAGGACCAGAATCCTTGCACAGTGGATGCGATAAGACTCACCTATCGCAGAGGCAACACAAATTGGTGTTTGGGGTTATTAAGCCCACCTGGGAAGGATTAAGGATTGGGCAGGTGATGAAAATATGGGAGTTGCCTTACCAAGTGTGGAGCGGGGGGTCAGTGCTAACAAGCCAATTCAATTAAGGTGGAAGTGGGCTAGTCTCAACAGTTGACAAGAAGTTGTGGAAATCACTTTTGTAGTGCTAATGAGGCCAATGTAAACAAGGTGGCCCATGCATCTGTAGGCTGCAGCTGCTAAAGGGAGAAAGGACCACGTACGTGAAAAGACCTACTCTCAAAAGTCCATAGTGACCAAATCCCATGTGGGAAAGCAATCCAAACAAGCCAGCACATTTATCTCACTCTGGCTGGACCTACTGGCAAGAGGCAAGCTGCACTGTTAAGTAAGTTGTTCAGGAAGGGGAATTCATAAGGATAATAGCCCACTAGTCTTCATCGGGGCGGCTCTACCAATTTTGCCGCCCCGTGTACATTTGTGACCTGCTGTCCTCTGTCTCGCTTACTGAAGCTAAGCATTCATTCCTGCCACTTTGTCTGGAAGTTGCCTATCTGTGGAAGAATAGCAGCAGTGCCAGGCTGGGACAATCTTGGTACAGAAAAAACAAAACTTCGAGTCTGAAATTTCTCAGATAATTTCCTGGGAGCGAAAGAAAGCACCACACGTTACAGGGGAGAAATTATCACAATGAGTCATCCTTGCTTATTTAAAATAAAAAAAACCCAAACATAGGTTTAAACAAACTAAGGTGCCACCAGTAATTCCCAAGTCAGGCATGAAATCTTTGCCAAGTGAGAAGGGGCAGCATTTTAAAAGACTCCTTTCAGCATCTTCATTGCACCTGGAATGCAAAGAAACAGAGAGTTTACTTTTAATCCTAACTCTCCTTCTCCTTAAAGAAGACAAAACAAAGTTCCATTTTATTTTTAATAAACAAAGAGGGTATAATTCACCCTTCCCCAAAACTGCAGGATTTAAAAAATGTAAAAATTGGGGGTTTGGGACAGAAAACCCAAACCACAGCCTGTGCATGAGGTCTCCCAGCTGGAGGAGTGAGTTTGGGTATTCAGCTCCATTTGAATACTTCACATATTAATCAGCAGAGAAATGTTTCAATGGAAAATTACTTCTGGTGTTTTTCCTCTCCAAATACATAGCACAAGAGTTCAGGGAAAGTCTGCAGAATGGTCACTTAATTGTGCACTCAGGGCCCCAAAGAGAAATGAGTTGTTTGAGTTAAAATGTTTGCTGCAACCAGGAAAAAAAATATTTTGTGCATTAAAATATTTTGGCTGAAATAGAAAATGGAGGCCATTGATTGAAGATTTCAGCAAGTTCTATGGAAATAACTGACTGCATTTTACATGGTAAAAATTCTCTTCTTTTTTTTTTGAGTGAATTCTCTTCTGGAACACGATGTAGTAAAATATGTCCTTTTTGTCATTACACTACAGCCTAACAAAAACAATGTTGGGAAAGTGTTGGAATTATTTATGCAGGGTATTACCATGATTCAAATTTAACCATAAAAATTCCTTAAAGTCCAAAGGCCAAATGGTACTTTATAAAGTTGCTCTAAACATGCCTTTAAAAAGCCTAAATATTTAGCAATTTACGACATCCAAACAGTGACACAACACTTATAAGCATTTGATCAAGATACACGTGGGCTAAACCCTGGGGTGCTTAGACCCATACTGGTGCACTCCAGAGTAGTCAGGCAGATATTAGCAATGAGCCCTTTAAGAGTTAACTTTTTTATACCCTGCAACAAACAAGTGATGTCATTCCCAAATACTGACTTCAATTTAAAACCAATTGGAGACATTTCACCTGTATTACCAGTCTTAGTCCAGATACAATTTACAACCTCCTTTCTCCTCAAGGCCTTTCCTCCCCTCCTCTTTACTGACCAACAGTTTTTCCACTGCACCTCGTTCACATAGGCTGCAACATTGGTGTGTGGGTTGGAAGGACCATGCTGGTTCATTTGAAGACCAATTCTCTTTGTCTTATTTAAAACCATTTGCAGCTACCCCTATTGGTCATGTGCTTTCTTGTCACAAACTTCCCCTTATCCTATTAGTTATTCTTTGAACGAGATGTCCTCCCTACTTCACTCCTTCTGGCTTTATGTCTAATTATTTTCAAGGCCTTCCTTCTACTTACTACTCAGGATCTTTCTTTACAACCCATTTTCTTATCCAAATTTAAATTAACCCTAATTCTTTAGTTTCATATTTTTCCTGTAGAATGTGACCGTGGTAGTGCATTGTGATTAATAGTCACATTTGGCTTTTAAAAATTAGGCAAAATTTAAAAATTAGGCAAAAATTGGCCTGGAACAGCAAACGGCAGCCAGTGGGAGCTGCGATCAGCCGAACCTACAGACCCTGCAGGTAAACAACCCGTCCCATCCCACTAGCGGATTTCCCTGACAGGCTGCGTGCTAAAGGTTGCCGATCCCTGTTCTAGACTCTAGAATCTAGAGCCGTGGTTCCCAAACTTGTTCCACCACTTGTGCAGGGAAAGCCCCTGGCAGGCTGGGCTAGTTTGTTTACCTGCCGCGTCCGCAGGTTTGGCCACCACAGCTCCCAGTGGCCACGGTTCACTGCTCCAGGTCAGTGGGAGCTGGTGGAAGCGGCGGCCAGCATGTCCCTCGGCCCGCGCCACTTCCCGCAGCTCCCATTGGCCTGGAGCAGCGAACCGTGGTCAGTGGGAGCCGTGATCAGTGGAACCTGCGGATGTGGCAGGTAAACAAACTGGCCTGGCCCTCCAGGGGCTTTCCCTGCACAAGTGGCGGAACAAGTTTGGAAACCACTGCTCTAGGTGATCCAGGACACTGGGGTCGTGGAGTAATTTTTGTTGTCGGGGGTGGTCGCAGTGCAATGAAGTTTGAGAACCCTTGCTATATTAGAGAGTAACCAATTAAGCTTATGCTCAAATAAATTGGTTAGTCTCTAAGGTGCCACAAGTACTCCTTTTCTTTTTGCAAATACAGACTAACACGGCTGTTACTCTGAAACCTGCTATATTCTGACTATTCAAGAGAATTGGAAGAATAAGGATACAATACTCTAGGCCACCTATATAGGACAGTGATAGTCACCTTAGAAAAGGCCCAAATACGGGCCCCTATGTGTGACACAAAATATTTATGCAAGAAACTTAAAATACTCTTAGAATCTTTCATTTTAAATTAGTGCCCAGAACTCTTCATCTAGCAAGTGTCTGTGTTCAGGGTCTTTCTAGTCTTCAGTGTATGAGCAGACAAATTCCTGTTATGCATCCTACCTTGTGTAGTAAAAATCCTGCTCCCCCCCTCTCTCTAATACATAGCACAGTCTTCTTTTTAACTAGAAAATTTCCGTTAGAAAGAATGGGTTAACATGACAGGAAAGAAGATTAGCCATCTGACCCTCCCTGCACAAACCCAGAATGATGGCTAATCACATTTACAAAACCTCACACACTAGGAGGTTGATCCATCCCTTTTCCAGACATGCAACTTCATTTAGTCAGTATCCATGTGTTTTTTCTAGTTCTGGGATTTCAGCCATAGTATCCCCTTATGCCTGCTTGGTCTGAGCTCAGCTCCTTTAAAAAGGCACTTACAAGGCTTTGAGGGACTGAGGAAATTGAAACATACAGTAGTTTTCCAAGCACAACATATTCAGTGACTTGAAGAGTTTGCAAACCTGTTACATTTAACTGAAACGAGGGTATATTATCCAGTGTACTCCATGCTTTCCACCTTGGATAGTCTGAAATGACATTTGGAGAGAGAATTGTGATAGGGAAAGAGACCTTACACTTAGCTTTATATTATCTACTTTTATCTATCCTGTTAGTTCCTCAGATTGTGCCACTTGAAATTCCACAGGTTGGCAGTGGCTCAGTGTAATTCTTGACAGCTTTCAGATTCTCTCTACAACAGACAATTAGCCACAAACTCAAGGGCTTTTCTAGCTAAGCCTATATTGGTCCCGTTTGTCAGAGTATGAAACTCTGGAAAACAACTTACTGAAACTCCAGAAATAGCTGTTGCAACAACATGTCAGTTTCACATTTTGTCCAAGCATGACATGACACAAATAGTAATCTGTTAGCTCCAAAACCTGGAGGAGGTGGTAAACCTCAGTAAAACATAGTTGGCCAAAAAGCAATATTTGAACAGCTTTCCTTTGAACAGATCAATGCATTCACCATCTTAAAAGGTCTATTCACCAGCTGTGTTTTATTTGCAGCTCTACCAACTCAGGAGATAAGTGACTGACAGGACCATCCTTTACAGTAACTTCTTATTCCATGCAACAGGAAATGATTTGTGCATCCACACCTATTTCAGGAGCTCAGCCCAGCATCCAAGACTAGTTCCACATAGCTCTCTTAGTATTCAACGTGTAACTGCATGTTGTTTCCACAAATCCATTATATACACAGTGGAGGCTAAGAATGGGTTGTTCAAAGCCAGTTTGCAGCAGCAGATAAAGATCCGACTGTCAATAGGGCATACTTTCTACCCTGAGCAGCCTCCATGGACCAACCTGCAGGTTCCTATAAATGAAGCTATCTCATTTTCTGAATGACCCTGTTATTGGAAAGCAAGTGTGGACAAACTGAGAAAACTGCTTCTAAAAACCTACCTGGGTCACTGAACAATATCGTAGACTATAAACAATATTGTAGACTATGGCTTTTGCAAGTTGGAGGTGATCATAAGACCTTGTCTAAACACACAAGCTGAACTGCTTTAACTATACCAATATAGTTAAAGCAATACATGCCCCCTCTCCCCATGGATGCAGTTACACCAACATAAAGGTACTTGTACCAGTATAGTGTATTCTTATAGGGGAAGGGAAATAAACTATACTGGCATAAGGCACCTTTACACTGATATAACTGCATCCACACTATGGGTATATTCTTTCCAATTTGTCCACAATTTCTTAAAGTAGGGTGCCCAAAAATGGACATAGTATTCCAGCTGAGGCCTTACCAATGCAAAATAGAGCAGAACCTTTATCTCAGTATCTTACGTGAGACACTCCTGTTAATACACCCTAGAATGATATTAGCCTTTTCCACATCTGCATGACATTGGTGAGTCGCATTCAATTTGTGTTCCAGTATAACTCCCGGATCCTTTTCTGAAATACTACTACCTAGCTAAAGCAGCAAGAGTCCTGTAGCACGTTATAGACTAACAGACGTATTGGAGCATAAGCTTTCGTGGGTGAATACCCACTTCTTCGGATGCAAGCTTATGCTCCAATATGTCTGTTAGACTAAAAGGTGCCACAGGACTCTTAGTCTAGATCTGTAAAAGCAGCAAACACGGCTATCCCTCTGATACTTACTGCCTAGCTAGTTATTCCTCATTTTGTAGTTGTGCATTTGATTTTTTTTTCTTTTCCAAGTATGGTACTTTGTACGTGTCTCTATTGAATTTCATCTTGTTGATTTCAGACCAATTTTTCAATTTATCAAGGTCATTTTGAATTCTGTTCCTATTCTCAAAGTGCCTGGACCCCTTCCAGTGTGGAAAATTTTGTGTGCACACTCCACTTCATTATCCAAGTCACTGATGAAATTATTGAAACGTACGATTCCCTTTGTACCTGATCCACAGAGGATATGAGTCTGTTACATTCTCAGCTTGGTTGCTTGACTTTTTTAGCTTGTGCTGTAGAGACTCATGCTTTCAGCTGTAGTGGTTCACAGTTCAGTCTCTGGTGTGGCAGCTTAAATGGCAGCCTATGTTTTCAAGGCAGACTATACGTTTACATACATGTCTTGTACTTGGTCAGCAGTATGTCAGAATGCCCGCTATTACAGGACCCTGCTGTGCTGTGATATTTAAGAACAACACCAAGGAGTTAACATTCCTGTTACAGAGACTTCATTATGCTGATCTACCATAACTGGGAAGGGCCTAGATCCTCTGACGAGAGATGCTAGAGAGACCCACTCATACTTCTATTAAGGGTACATTTATAAATAGTTTTTAAAGGGTTAATTAATGATTAATAGATGTTTTAATGATTAATCAAGTGTTATGGATTGTTCGAGTCAAAGAGGTTGTTTATAGCAATCCATAACACCTTCTGCTGTTGTCCTGATAACCAGGGCTTGGGAACAGCCAGTACAGACTTATGCACTATATAGGCACTTCTCTGAAACTATTATCTTGTTCTCCTGAATCTCAGCTTTTGTTCCAGCCCCGACATGCCCCGAGCTGTTCTGGTTGCAAAGAAAACCTCTCAAATGGGAACGGAATGTAGCCAGTGTAAAGAGGTCTGGATGAGTCTGGAACAGCTTTGACAGGTGTGAATTGCCCCATTCATCTCCCTGAGCTGTGAACCCAGAGACCCAGTGATGATTATCTGAACCTCAACTCCGTTAGCTCTTTCATTCCTCATGTGAAAAAGGAGAGGCACAATTCCCTGTGGGCAACATCTCGTTTTGGTGCCACAAATGGGCAAGAGGTACCACTGCTTATTTTTCCCCTTCCAATCAAGAAGGATCCAGGCCCAAGGAGGACAGCAGATTCCGTGGGCATAGTCAAGCCCCACCCAGGGAAGCCTGATTCAAAGAGCCCAGTGGACGTCAATTAACTGAGGGACGTCTGATTTTGATGACTCAAGTGAGAAGCGCTTATTGTGTGGGAGGAGGCTGGAAGAGTACCAGCACTTTTCCCCTCAAATCTTACCCCAGTCTATAACACATACTACTTATGCTGGTAAACTTGTAACATCTGTTAGTCACTTATTAACCCTTTGTAAGCTATTGATAAATGTACCCTTCATAGAAAGTGACCAAAACCCCTCAGAGAGCTACAGAGCTCAGGCCTGCTGCCAAAGAACTCAGTGGCAAAACTCCCATTGACCTCAATGGAAGGAGGATCACGTTCATTGTCTAGCTTTAATTGGCTTAGGCCAGACCCATTTTCAAGAAGCTGGATGGGGATGTTGCTAAATGCTTCTATGACATTCACGTAAGTAGTCTGACTGTATCTCCTTGAAAGTGACAGTGCATGGATGAATGTTTCTTGAATGCCCATTTGCTTTTCTATGACATTCATCCTCAAAGTTTTAAATATTAACCCTTGAAAAATGGAGTTCACTGACGGCAAAACAAATAAATTGTTCAGTTCAGTCAAAGAGGAAGAATGAGAACAAGGGGGTACCTTATGCTGAAGCCAGCTGAAGCATCAAACACATTTCGTAAGCAAGGAGTACAGCCAACTCTATCACTAAGGTTTTATAAAGCTGACCTCAGTCAGTTCATATTGAGCTGTGGCTGTGTGATTTGCTCTCTTAGCTGCTATAGAGACTCTCTGGAAGAGTCTTATTAGCTTTTGAAAAGAGACATGGCACAAACTGGACTTCTAATTTTTCTCCTCATTAGCATACTACTGCTGGATCAAGCTACTGGCCAGGCTTCCAAGTTCAAAGCCAGAAAGCACAGTAAACGTAGAGTGAAAGGTAATCAGTTTAATTTGGGGGTGTATATACTATAGGCATTTACAATACTCTTAAATCTTATTTGAACCCAGTGGTTAATATTATTTTTTAAATGTATTATCAAAGAGTATCTGTGCCTTTATTTACTCTGTCTAGAGAGAAGATTTTGTATATGTTATTTGGGTTACATGTACTAGTAAAGTGAAGTGTAATGTGCCAAACTGTATTACATAAATATAGGGTACAGAGCCAAAAAGTGTCCTCTAGCTCCATTGACTTTATTTGGGATTCTGAGTTGTAAATGAGATCGCAGTTTGGCCCATGATCTTCAGTTATGTATTGTATAATGGATATCACCAAGGTGGAATATCGTGTGCATCTGGTTAAAACAAGCTGAATAAACTAACAGACTCCCAAGGATTATTGTAGAGATTTATTTTCCATGACCTAGAAAGTTTTATAACTTTTAAATGGGATATTTGTGGGATATTCTTCAGTTCTAATTCTTTACGGAGTGTTGTACAATGATGGACAAAAGAAACCAGAAAGAATTCATGAGAAAAGTATAGTTTCCCAATAAAAATATGCAAAGCAAAGACAAAAACCTTGAATGTTGTTGGGAAATGTGTGTATTTAATTTAAACTTACTTCCCATTTTTTAGAAAGCATAATGTAGATCACACAGTTGGTGAATATTTGTTAGTCAGTGAAAAGTAAGCAGCTTACACAAGTCCATTTCTTACGATGCTCATACGACTCTGAAAGTCAGGAGGCTGTATGGCATTTGTTTCCCCTTCTCATGAATCTATCTGTCTAGTTTTGAGGGGTTTACACCATGTTCATTACCATGGTATCTGGGAGCCCTGATTCCTATTGTAACCCATGTGCATTTTTGTGCAGTGGCAAAGTAAATCTGAACATCGGGCCTCTTTTATTTAGGTGACTAACTTTAGACACCCAAAATTTAAAATGTCTGCCATAGCATCTTTTGGGATTGGTTGGGGTTCTTTTGCCAAGACAAGTATATAAAGCAGGTTGTAGCCCAATCACTCAATATAGTTTTTAAAGCGAAAATTCTATGGAAAAAACCTCTCAACATCTCCACCCCATCTAATAGTTAAATTAGGCCATGTCTACACTACAAAATTTTGTCGATCTAACTTACGTATGCATACAGTCACCGTAGTTATTAAATCGCTTGCGTATGTGCACACTTGGCTCCTTATGTCAGCAGTGCGTGTCCTCACCAGGAGTTCTTGTACCAATTGAATTGTCAGTGTAGGGCATTGTGGGATGGCTTTTGAAAGGCAGTAACAGTCGACGGAAGTAACTCAATTTACACTTCATTGACCCAATTTCATCGACCTTGATTCTACCCTATTCGGGGAAGTGGTGTTACTAACCTGGTGTAGAGGGACATTTACGGTGGGGGGATCCAAATTTAAGTGAAGACATTTCCACAGTGCGGTTGATGCAATGCAGCTTACATTGACCTAACTGTATAGCATAGACCAGGCCTCAAATGTACAGCCAAAACCAAATCTTTTCAGCAGCCCTAGTACAATAATGACTGATCTCTAAGTAATAGTCTGAATTTATAATTCAGCAACACATTAAAAAGTTGGAATAAGTGAACTACTATGAGAGTCCATTGGAATTTCATGTGTATTCACCTAAAGAGAGCCCAAAGAAACCAATGAGCAAAACAGCAAGCTGTCATATTAATATTATACTTAATCTTGGGAAATTAATTTTACTAAACCTATGTATTTCAAAATAGTTAAATATGCGATTTATTTGTTTATGAATATTTGTTGCTTTCTCATCCTGCATTAATATTGTGTTGGTATAATCTCGCTGATTTTGAAGGAAGAAGGTGCACTAGTGTCACAGAGCACTGAGTCTCACCCAGGTGAATGTTTTGTTTAGCTTATAATTATTACTAGAATTGCATTGCTTTGACATTGTGATTTTATGGGATTTAAATGATTGCTGCTTAATTTTATTGCATTATAGCATTTTGATTGTCCCTGAATATTGTAATTACTATGATTTTTCTCCCAACTAAAGAGTTATGCAAATCTCATACATGCAGAAGCCCATGCTATTTTAACAGGGCTTCTGATTTAAAGATATTCTTCAATTTGTATATTTATTTATTTATTTATTCATTTATTCATTTAAGAAAAGGACGGTGATCTAAAGACTCAGATTGACAAGCTGTGGCTAGAAGTAAATTCCCTGAAAGAAATGCAGGCACTTCAGACAGGTAAAACATGTTTTATTAGTCTGTTTTTACTAGGAAATGTCACTAAACATTTTTTCAGTGAAACCAAACATTCCCCTGGCCCCCCCCCCCCATAATGTTCATTGAGGAATCGTGCTTCTTTGACAAGTGGGATTCCTTAGCAACACGGCACTCAGATGTTGCCAACATCTTCCACTTGATGAAGCCAGCAATGGCCGGGACTTTGGAAGAGCCATGCTGCCATACCTTGTCTATTGCCACACGGGGAAGCATAGCCAAAAATAAATAAGATTTAATAAATGAGACTGTTGTGCAAACCAGGCATTGAATGTAATCTCTCTCTTTTAAAAGGCCTTTCTTGTTTTAAATCACCTTGGGTCACTTGAAATTAGCATTTGAAGGGAGGAGGTTGGTGGAAAAAGTGACTGGAAATGAAGCCCTAACGAATTTTACGCCCTATGTATGTTATCCTGCCAGTGGCAATATTTATCTATTGCCCAAACACAGATTTGAATTATGAATTTCCAATCAATATCTGATGATCAGGACATACTGTAAAACTAGCCCTTTAGCACTTTCTGTCTTCCATTTATTTACTAGGGACTAGGCTTAGCTAATGCATAACATGCTTTACTTTGGCACTTAAATGTCACAAGTATGAAAAGACCTTTAGATCCTTGTCATTGGTGTGAAGCCAAGAATACACCTACTTCCTGACAACTAAACCAGCTCTGCCAACAATATAAACATCCATTTCTCCTCAGCGTACGTTATGAACCCGATGAGGTGAAGTCAAATGTGTGAAGTTGGCAGCAGGGACTATTTACAAAAAAAATGAAGTTAAACAAACAACAGGCCTACATCATCTTCCTGTGTATGTGTGTTCTCAAACAGCAGCATAAATAATCCTTGAGGAAATTACGTTCCTGGCTGGATCCAGGCTGAGAATGATGACCAAAGTAGATTAATATAAAAAGCTTACAGGTGGGATTTTCAATAGCCCCTTCTGGAATTAAGATCACAATCCCACTGAAAGTCAACATGACTTGTAGGCCTTGCTCCCTTAGGGGCTTTTGAAAATCTCCCACTAAAATGTCAACTCTGTTCTGGAACAGCCCTAGCCATTTTGCCAGCTGGGGCGAAAAATGTTCTTGGTGCTCTGCCCACCCCCACAAACCTGCCCACGAGCAGCCAAATACACAAAATAAAAAAATAAACCCAAGTGGCGCTGCCCTGCTCACCTGCCCTTAGAACCGGTCCAGACCCTATTCTAATATGTGACTCAATTTCTTAATCAATTTGCTCAACCATATCTATTCACAGTCTGTCTTCGTGGAACAAAGATCCATAAGAAGTGCTACCTGGCATCAGAAGGTGCCAAGCATTTCCATGAAGCCAATGAAAACTGCATAGCCAAGGGAGGGACACTGGCTATCCCCAGAGATAATGATGAAACCAACTCCCTTCAAGACTATGGCAAGAAAAGTCTGCCAGGGGTTGCAGACTTTTGGCTGGGTATCACCGACATGGTAAACGAAGGGAAATTTGTTGATGTCAATGGAATGGCTCTAAACTATTTCAACTGGGATCGCTCCCAACCAAGTGGGGGAAAGCGTGAAAACTGTGTCTTGTTTTCCCAGTCATCTCAAGGCAAGTGGCGGGATGAAGTCTGCCGTACTGTCAAAAGATATATTTGTGAATTTCTGATCCCGTAATTCCATTCCCATTACCTGCACCAATATTTGGTTATTAATGTGCAGGTTTTGCATGTTAGTAGTTCCTTCCATTTACAGTGATGAATTGAAAATACTTATTGAAATGCACATCTCCCACAATACACACACCTTGCCCTAAGGCAGGAATTTTCTTTATTAATTTATTTTCCATTCAACTGCTAAAAAGGTTGTGTTTACTGACGTTTCTCACCATGCAACTGTCACATATCCTGTATGTGAGTATACATAATGTTTTGTTTTGAGATGTATTGCATCATATTTTGCCATATCTCACAGTCTGATGTTCATGTTATCAACATCGTAAAGTCAAAATCCATCTTTCAGACCCACACTACATATCTCTATAGGTTAGTGTTTGCTTGAACCCCAGGCAGAACTCTGGTCAATATTTATGAAAGTTCCATACATGGAACATTCACTAGAGAGTGAAGTTTGCCAACATGAGGCTACGGAAGCTTAAGTAGAATTTTAGTGGTGTATAAACCTCTGCAAATTCATGGAATTCATCTGCTGGAGCTCAACGATGTAGCACTGAGATAAGATTTTGATTTAAAGGAAGAAAAAAATGAATAGAAGCTGATATTATTCTGAAAGATTATGGAGTTAAAAATGACACATTCCTAGAAAGTGGGGGAAATATTCCCACTAGTGATCGAGACATCCGCCCAGCTTGAAATGTTTGCTTCCACTCTGATTGATTTTATTATTTTTAAATGTAAAGCATGTCATTCAGAATGTTCTTCTGCCCATTTGGAAGTGCAACGTCGGGGCTAGATCATGCTTTCAGCTTGCCATCCATAATAAGGGGCAGTGCACAAACACACCACCCAGCAGGAGCAGTATGCTCAAAGACATATGCCTTGTAGCATGCCCTGGTTGTAATGTGGGGGAGTAATTTGTGACCCTCCCCCTTTGCAGGGTGCAACATGCTAGTGGCAAACCAGCTCCGTTGACCGGCATATAGGGATAGGCGGAGCCATGGCTTCATCTGCTCCTTCCCACACCCCTCTCAGTTGCTCCTCCAGGGCCATATCTAGGGTACAGCCTCTGCACTCCACTCAAGGACGAGCATGGCAATTAACACAGTCCCAGTGTGGAACAAAGAGAGAAGGACTCTTTGCTCCTACCTACATTTTTATGAGCCTCATTATCCAGGGGACAATCTAGCCTCATGAAACGCCAGCTGTGAAAATCTTTTGTATGTACTGGTCATTTGGAAAATATTGTCCTTGTGCTTCTACACTGACTTGTTTACATGCAAATGCTAGTTAAGGACCTGATGTTTGGAAGTGGAGGAATTACACTCTTTATTTTTTGCTATTCTTAATCTTTCAAAAGAACTGTGAATAGTAAATAAATCCTATACATTTAGAGAAACAACAGAAAAAAAGAAGCCAGCCATATACTTTGCTTTGCATCATCCAAGTATGCTTTATTTTAGTGGTATATACAATGCAGTTTGAAAATAACCTCTTGCATCCTAGAACCTGAATTCTGTTACTTGGAGGTCAACTCTTAGTTTCCCTTTTAATTATACAATAAATTTTAATTACTAATAAATCAAACATATTTGCTAATAAATTGCTAATAAATCAAACAATTCACTAGTGGGGGGTTTTTTGAGAATTTTTTGAGAACATGAAGACATGTACAATCAGCATTTCAAAGATAAAGTGTACAAGATTACATGTGTTGTGGTTCTGTAAATATTGTGTATACATCCTGTATGGAGAGAATTCCATCAACACTGAGGCTGAGAGAAATCTGAGTGCCACTGCTATTCCATAATATCGAGTACCTAAGGAGGGCTTTGCTCAAGATGCATTGAGAAGACAGCGTACAGACACAAATTAGGTTTAGGATAGGGCTTGGATTCATGTTCAAAGCCAAATCTGGGCTAGGGTCAGAGTCTAATGTCACCAAAATCTTGTAAGACTCTGGTCCGAAATCATAAGAGTTCAGCTGTTCTTGTGTTATTTCTGCCATCTTGAGCTGAGTTTCTCATGTGACTTCAGCAGCATCAGATGCAGAAAATAGGTCCCTTCTGATTTCAGCTCCAACCAAGAACGAAAGCTATTGAAGGAGGTCTGGTGTCAGCAGTGGTGCAAACGGAATCCATTTCTTACCAGTACGGGGGGGCACATGACACCCTCACATGACCCTGCATGTGACTCCTCCCCGCCCCCAGCCCAAGACTCCCATGCTCTTCCCTTCCCATGATCCACACCCCTTACCTGGAGAAGCCCTGTGGGGGCTCTGTCCTCCTCCCGCTGCGCCTTCGGAACTGCAGCATGGAAAGGAGCAGAACGTGGGGCCGCTGGGCACCCCCATGCCAACAGCTCCCCCGGCGCTGCTGTACCGCCCCCTGAGCCCAGTCCTCTGGCAGGCCTGCTGTACAGAGGGAGGAGACCCTGCATGGAAGGGCTGGGGGCAATACAGCTGTGCCGCAGGAGCTGCCGGCGTGGGGCTGCCCCATGGCCCTACGTTCTTTCCGGTACGCCGTAGCAGCTATAAATCTCTTGCTGGTACGGGGTACTGGGCCGTACCACCCTACTTGGTGTCAGCAACTCCGAATGAAGGTTCCACTTCCAGTGGGGCCCATCACTCGTATTTGTAAGTGGAATGTGATACCTTTGGGTAAATGTTTGCTCACCCACAGATTTCTCTAGCCAGCTAGGGCCAAGGTCCCATAATTTCTCACAAACTAATCACCGTTAGGGCTGGTTGGCACCTGGCTGGGAGACCACCAAAGACGATGCAAGATGCTGCCGCAGGAAATGGTGTAGTCCTTTTTGATAGGTGTCACTCCTCTCATTGATCCAGCAGTACGGCAGTAAAGGAATTGATATGTGTGGGGGATCTTCTTCCGGGTGAGATGCTACACCAAAATCCTGACCCGATCTAGTCTTTTGCTGTCCATGGCCCTTATCACAAGAGTAACAAGAGGAAGTGAGTTCTGTAGGCAGATTTCACCGTAGGTAGTTAGATTCTAACTAGCTCACAAAAGCTTATGCTCAAATTTGTTAGTCTCTAAGGTGCCACAAGTACTCCTTTTCTTTTTGTAAATTCTCCTGCACTTTCAATCAGATAAGTTTTTCTCCTCATCTTTAGCTGTTATGTTGTGCTGCTGTCAAACAGCTGCCCTCTTCCATTCCAGCGACGGCCACACATCAATAGCGGGCAATGATACCTGGACATATAGAACCATCTTATACATAGAATCATAGAATATCAGAGTTGGAAGGGACCTCAGGAGATCATCTTGTCCAACCCCCTGCTCAAAGCAGGACCAATCCTCAATTTTTGCCCCAGATCCCTAAATGGCCCCCTCAAGGATTGAACTTGAATAGTTATTATTACTGCACCTTCATTGGTGAAATAATTATTTCCCTAGATAAGCCTGCAATAGAGGCTTAACTGTCCTCCCTGCTAGCCATCCTCTGATTTAAATTATGGGAGCAAAGCAGGCTATCAGGATCTATCCATCTCTATTAAGCTCAGCAGATGTTATGATCCCCATTTGGTTTTCATTTTGGTTTTGAACTGTGATTTAAATAAATGGAGAGCCCTACAGTAGTTTAATATGGCCTCTTGAGTGCCGGTTCATTGGGTTAGTTAATTATATAAATATATCTGAAACTACATTATGTTCAACATGTAATTTCACCACTGTTTTGGAAACCTATTCACATGTGCAGTAGCACAAATATCTACCAAATCCCAAGGGGGTTACTCTTTATTTCTACTCAATTTTCATCCATTTACTTTAGGTAATAGCAATATAAACTGGTTATGGACACTACTGGGGGACATTTTTCCACAGACAGCAGATGTCATACACTTTGTTAAACAAACAGACATCTGTGCCAATTAATTAGTTCACAAAGTTACAGCCAGTATGGGGGACTCAGACTTAGGTCTTAACGCTCCCAGCCAGATGCTTTGTCTAATAACTGGAATATGTGAAGTAGACCAGAAGGATGGGGTGAAAAAGGCGGGGCAAAGAGAATGGAATGGCTGGCAGGAAGTTGAGGGTGGGCAGGGGAGAGAGAGTAATTGGCGTAGATGGAGAGGAGGAACCAGAGTGATGGTAAGAGTCAATTTGCGGTAATTGGGCTAAAGCAAAGAATGTCCCTCTCCCCCCATTCACTCACACCCATGAAATAGGTCACTTGATGAGCTGCACAGAGCTTTGCAGTTGTGGATCTAGACAGCAGTGACTAGCAAGTCCTAGAAGGACCTTGTTAAATAGCACAAACAATCTTCTTCCATTGCCCCCACCCTCACTCCTCCACCCAACCTACCCCATCCTGTAGATACTATGTAGCAATTGCACAGAGGTGAGTGCTGCCCTCTCTCCACAGAAAACACAGTCAGTCACCACTTTGCTCCTCTCCCTCCGAGAGTGCTAGTGTAGCCTCCCTAATGCAGGGACCAGCTGGCGCCAATAAAGGGTCTGAGTGCACCAGCAAAGCACAAACTGCCATGCTCCCCTGCCTTTCCTCTAACTGTGACCATGTTGCTGCGTGAAGCCAGAGTGGCTTAGCATTAGGGGATGGGTGTTTGATGCCTGATAAGGAAACAAGCCTGTCCCAGATGGCTTGAATGGCTTCATCAGAGCCTCACAGGGGAATGTATTTCCTAACCAAGTAGCCTTTCTATGCTGTAGCTCCAGAGTTGATGGGGACCCCACTTTTATCCCAGAATGGTGAGTGAAATGGAGAATGCTCCCAAAGCAACGCGCTGCACTGACTTGGGTTCGAGGTAAGGGAGACAAGCTGGTAAGCGGCATGAACAGCACTGAGCCACAAGCCTTGAGCTATCATGGCACAGTGGAAATCGCACTTCTCTGTAAATAATCACAGTTTGGGAACACTGACATAAATCCCACTCACTCTGAAAGAGAGTAAAGCTTTGTTGGAGAATTCTTGTCCCAAGTGCCCAGATGCTCCTGGGATGGAACCCACGTAAGCATTTTGACAGTCAAAAAGATGAGAGATCAGACAGGCAGAGGGAAATTAACCATTTACAAAATATTTTTTGCCAGCTTTTCTACATGTTGAATAGTTTTGTTTCTTCATCTGTGGTTGGAAATGCAATTAATTGTAAGGCATTTATTAGCTCTCTTTTTTTTCCCCCTCTTTCACTTGGATTATTAGTGAAATAATTTAACACAAAAAATAAAAATAAAAGAACAAGGAAAATATTCGTTCCTGGTTAAAGAGAATGAAAATGGGACAAATACATTATTAGATTCAACACACTATAAAGTTATATCAAAGTCAAGCAGGGATCGTACAACCTCTGTTCTCTATGTTCAAAACAATGAGTACAGCCTTTTAAGAATTTAGCTGCTTTTTTATCATACGTATGATCACTTCAAAATTGTTTTCAGTTCAAAATGTTTGAAGTGGAACAATGAATAGTTGTTGTTTTTCTTCAAAATATTTGAGTGGTTTTTTTTAAATTCTTCACCATTTGTATTGCAAGTGTTAACGAACTAGTTCTAGACATTTTGTGTTTACCAAAAAATTGGTCTTTGGTCAGTGAGAAATCTTGATAATTGTTTTGATAAAAATTGCCAAAAAATAAAAAAGCCTCCTTTTTTGTGAAAACATTGACAGTGTCAACAATTATTTTATTAAATGCTATTTCTGAAAACAACCCATTTTCCAATAAAACATGTTTTTGTTTGAAAAATGTTGGCTACCTGTAATCTGCATCGGCATCTTATTTTATACAGATATAAGTGTATGTCAAGAGTCCCAGTAGTTCTTTCTTCCAGCAGAGGTCTACCTTTCCTTAGTAAAACCAGAAAGATTTTCAGACTATTGCTACATAAATACACACGCTCTGCTACCAATTCCCTCAAATGATTTTTTGCTTTGATATAATAAAATACAGGTTTGGCTAATGGTATATGACAACCAAACAAGTATGATAATAACTGATAATGGCTTTGAGGACCTGTGAAACCCATGACCACAGAGAGCTTAAGGCTTGAACTTAAGATGGGCTGTGGGTCTGCTATTGTCTGAACTCATTGATTGGGATGTGGAGCTGTCATCTTCATCTGAATTGTTAGTATTGCCTAGGTATCCTAGTCAGAGATCATCATCTCATTGTGCCAGGTGCTATACAAACAAAGGACAAAAAGACCGTCCTTGCTCCAAATAGCTTATGCTCCCTTCTTCTCCTCCCTAACCAGACCCTCCAGTCATTAATACCTTGCCTTCCCAAATCCCACCTGTAATCCTACTGATGTTTCCCTGCACATTCTCCTTCTGCTGCCTTCCCCCTGACTCCAAATTCTGATGGTCCCTGCTCTTTGCACCTGGTGTACAGCCCCTAGCATAATGGGGCCCTGACCTCCATTGAGGTTCCCAGATGCTCCTACAATACAAATAATAATGGTCTCCACTGACTGTGGCTTTGTTTTGATCACTGTCAGAGCAGCCCATGATAGGTGGTTGGTTTAGGGTGACCAGATAGCAACTGTGAAAAAACAGGACAGGCGGTGGGGGATAACAGGTACCTATATCAGAAAAAGTCCCAAAAAATGGGACTGTCCCTATAAAAAAGGAACATCTGGTCACCTAGGCTGGTTAGTTAGTGATTTCCTATTGATGACTTTCCTTAGTGAATAGTTGTGATGGCAAACTTGGAAATCAGCTAGTTTCTTTGCATGGGCAGGAGGGTGTTCAATGTGATAGATAGTTTGCCACTGTTAAGTAAGTTACAGACAAAGTACCCAAGATCTGCAGTAGAAATTGTAGTACTGACACCTAGTGGTATAGCAAAACAGTGTGGTTCCTACTTTGTTTTTAAAAATGCCAGATGATGTCAGTAGTAACTCCAGTAGCAAGTACTGCTAAAACTGCTTTTTTCCCCTCCTTTCTAATTCAGTGCTAAAGAAATCAGTGCATGTAGCAGATCTACCCAGCTATTATTACATTAGGAAGGGATCCGTATTTTGGAAGTCTACATTAACACCTAATTAAAATGTTCCGAAGGCAAATGTATTGTCTGACTTATTTCTAGTCCATTTAACTGATGTGATGATGATTTATAATCTTATAACATAGTTTGAACATGCTTAGAATAGACCCTAATGTGGACAACCAGGCCAATACAAGAAGCGCAGAATCAGGCATACTCTTGGCGGGTCTATAAGCTCAGAAGCATGTAGCATGCTCTCAAGAGGCCCAAATCTGGGATATCCAGGAGGAGATGGGAACCTCTGTTATCTGACCTGCCAGCTTAATTTGAGGAAACTATGTAGTCACAGAATTGGTTCAAAGTGCACAGGCTCTGTGCAGCAATAAGAGCCCATTGTTTCACAGAAGCTATGCAGAGAGTACAAAGTCAGATTACCTGCAGTTTGGATTTGAGGTTGTCTCTGGTTAGACCAAAGGCACTGATGGCCTGCAGATTTGATGATTAAATTTATGGCTGGTGGATTATCAAGAGGATTCCGTTTAAATTCAGCAGAGACTTGTGTAAATAGAATTAATAAGTTAACCCATAGAAAACATAGGGAAAACGAGGGCGATTCCAGCATTTAATTCTTGAACTTTGGAAATAGATGCGTGATGACAAGTTATTCCCCGGAAACACAAAAAACAGCATTACTTCATGATGATGTAGGACAAAATGAGCAGAATAGGAGAGCATGGTTGGGGTCCTAAATGACCTGATTTTTCAAAAGTGCTGAACATCCAGCAGCTCCCATTGAAGTCAATGGGTGATCAGTACTTGTGAAATTCAGGCCATTTATTATGGAGCTTAACTGTGGATATAGGAACTTAATTCCAGGATCCTGCTTTTAAAATCTTGGCTGTGGTGACTAGGTAAAAAGTCCATTGGAAACTCTGGTGACTAGTGTCTCATGGGGGAAGTCTCTACATTATCTTGTAATACGGTGGTAAATGGCCCATGTGACTATTTTATCTACGCCATCAAGCCACTGTAGAATTATAGCACTAGTTAGTAGGCATGCAGAAGTAACCAAATCGATACAGGGTTATTCTATATTAAGTTATTTTTAGGGGAGTAGAGGTAGATTTGAGAGTTTAGTTCAGAGCAGATGGGATTGGCCACGGACACTATAAATGGAAAGAAGAGAAAGGGCCCAAGTACAGAAGCCTTAGGGGCAATGAGAAGAGTGAAAAATGGGGATATTGAGGCAGAAAGAGAAGGAGCGACCATCAGGGACACTACAGTTGTAGGCTCAATGTGCATGAAGTAATTATATGTAACAGTCATCTTGACAGCTGCTGAAGAGTCTAAGTGATTAGGCCATAAATGTCACAAATAAGTAATGAGTCTGAAAGGATGTTGCTACTACTATGTATTTTAGAAACCAGCTGCAGGTTGGTATCTGGAAAAAGAATGACCCTGGTGTTTCTCAGCCATCTGGTTTCATTTTGCTTAATAAATAAATACAACGGAACATCTTCTGCCAGATCATATTCTCTCTGAATCCACTAGGATTATTACAGCTGAATGGTCCTATACCTCACTACAATAGATACCGACAATTTAAGACTTGCAGCAGGAGACGTGAAAGGACAGAGAGAATGGCTATCTTGCATGGAAGCAAAGTCTCTGGAGAATGGCTGTACATTTTTTTAGTGTGTTTGTGATATAGCCATATCACAATGGACTAGAGACCTAATACATACACTTGTGCATTCATCTTATAAGCAGGTGCTCCATCTTCCAAGGTTGGCATAATGAAGTTAGTATAAGCTAGTGCAGTGGTTCCCAAGCTTGTTCCACCGCTTGTGCAGGGAAAGGCCCAGCCGGGCCGGACCGGTTTGTTTACCTGCCGCATCCGCAGGTTTGGCCACCACAGCTCCCAGTGGCCACGGTTCACTGCTCCAGGTCAATGGGAGCTGGTGGAAGCGGCGGCCAGCATGTCCCTCGGCCCGTGCCACTTCCAGCAGCTCCCATTGGCCTGGAGCAGCAAACCGCAGCCAGTGGGAGACGTGCTTAGCCAAACCTGCGGATGCGGCAGGTAAACAAACCGGCCCGGCCCAGCAGGGCCTTTCCCCGCACAAGCGGTGGAACAAGTTTGGGAACCACTGAGCTAGTGAGAAGTATTTCTCATATATCATTAATGGACTTGCTAGACTTGCTAATTGACTTCTAGGCACAGCACTGAGTGAACTGACACAAATGACATCAGATTATAGAATCATAGAAGTGAAGGACTAGAAGGGACTGCAAGAAGTCTTCTAGTCCAGTCCCCTGTACTCAAGCCAGGACTAAGTATAATCCTGACACTTTACAAGCAATGCCAATGTTGAGGTCCTGCTGTATGTTATCTATGTTGAACTTACAAAACCCAGGTTTCAGCGTGGTAGCCATGTTAGTCTGTATCAGCAAAAACAGCTAGGAGTACTTGGGGCATTTTTGAGACTAACAAATTTATTTGGGCATAAACTTTTGTGGGCTAAAACCCACTTCATCAGATGCATGTAGTGGGGGGGAAAAACAGTAGGCAGGTATATATACACAGTACATGAAAAGATGGGGTTGCCTTACCAAGTAGGGGGTCAGTGCTAACGAGACAGTTCAGTTAAAGTGGAAGTGGGCTATTCTCAACAGTAGAATACCAAGGGAGGAAAAAATCACTTTTGTAGTGGTAATGAGGCCAATGTAAACAGGGTGGCCCATTTCAAACAATTTACAAGAAGTAACAGTAGGGAGAAATTAGTATGGAGAAATTTAGTTTTTGTAGTGACCCATCCACTCCCAGTCTTTATTCTGGCCTAATTTGATGGTGTCCAGTTTGCAAATTAATTCCAGTTCTGCAGTTTCTCATTGGAGTCTGTTTTTGAAATTTTTTGTTATTGAAGAATTGCCACTTTTAAGTCTGTTGTTGAGCGTCCAGGGAGATTGAAGTGTTCTCTGACTGGTTTTTGAATGTTATAATTCTTGACGTCTGATTTGTGTCCATTTATTCTTTTGCATAGAGACTGTCCGGTTTGGCCAATGTACATGGCAGAGGGGCATTGCTGGCACATGATGGCATATATCACATTGCTAGATGTGCAGGTGAATGGGATGATGTGGCTGATGTGGTTAGGTCCGATGATGGTGTCCCTTGAATAGATATACAGACAGAGTTGGCAACGGGGTTTGTTGCAGGGATAGGTTCCTGGGTTCCTGTTTTTGTTGTGTGGTGTGTAGTTGCTGAAGAGTATTTGCTTCAGGTTGGGGGGCT
This sequence comes from Lepidochelys olivacea, assembly GCF_965140295.1. Classification (NCBI taxonomy): domain Eukaryota; kingdom Metazoa; phylum Chordata; order Testudines; family Cheloniidae; genus Lepidochelys; species Lepidochelys olivacea. Next base: position 30,231,180 of record NC_140422.1, read on the forward strand.
GTCTGTAAGCGAGGACTGGTCTGTCTCCCAAGGTCTGTGAGAGTGAGGGATCGTCCTTCAGGATAGGTTGTAGATCCTTGATGATGCTCTGAAGAGGTTTTAGTTGGGGGCTGTAGGTGAAGACTAGTGGCATTCTGTTACTTTCTTTGTTGGGTCTGTCCTGTAGTAGGTGACTTCTGGGTACCCTTCTGGCTCTGTCAATCTGTTTCTTCACTTCAGCAGGTGGGTATCGTAGTTTTAAGAATGCTTGATAGAGATCCTGTAGGTGTTTGTCTCTGTCTGAGGGATTGGAGCAAATGTGGTTGTATCTTAGAGCTTGGCTGTAGACGATAGATCATGTGATGTGGTCTGGATGAAAGCTGGAGGCATGTAGGTAAATATAGTTGTCAGTAGATTTCTGGTATTGGGTGGTGTTTATGTGACCATCACTTATTTGCACTGTAGTGCAAATACATAAACACCACCCTTCGGCCCTCTTTGTAAGTTTAGGTAGGTCACTGTTCAGTCTTGTGCCTCAGTTTCCCTTTCTGTAAAATGGGGATAGTAATGCCCACCTGGATCACAGAAGTCTTTTGGGGATCCTAATCCTCACAGTGCAATACTGTGCCATTACTGACCTATAGGGTTGTGTAGTGGCTGGAGAGAACAGAATCAGCGGACTGAGAAGTGGAGGAGTACACAGAGGAGCAACGACTAACTGTTCAGCCCTTTGACAGTGTATAGCATAGACCCAGTGAATTGCAGAGCAGATCCTGGGATGGCAGCAAGTAGAAGGGGGATGGGACACAATCAGCTTCTCATCTGACTGCAGCTTGTTTTAGTGCCAGTGTTGTGCTATGATCCCTCCTCACCTTGTGCTCAGAAAGAAAAAGCACCAGCCCTGGGGTCCATGCATTGAGTGGAGGGGAGGAAGCCTGTGCTGTAGCCAAAGTGTATTGAATTGGCTTGTACTATGCAGAACACCTCCAGGAGCCTGTGGACACAGATGCCCAGGACCGGTTCTAGGTATGTTGGTGCCCCAAAAGAAGATGGAATTTGGGTTCTTTCAAGCCCCTTCTCCGAAGTTCACTTCCAAATGTGACCCTAAATCCCTTACTCTCGCTTCATCTGTGCTTTGTAGGAGGTGCTGCTCCAGGTGGCACAAATTATCTGCACCTTTCCTATCTTAGGTTTCAGAGTAACCGCCGTGTTAGTCTGTATTCGCAAAAAGAAAAGGAGTACTTGTGGCACCTTAGAGACTAACCAATTTATTTGAGCATGAGCTTTCGTGAGCTACAGCTCAAGTGCTGTAGCTCACGAAAGCTCATGCTCAAATAAATTGGTTAGTCTCTAAGGTGCCACAAGTACTCCTTTTCTTTTTCCTATCTTAGTTTCTTCATCCCCTTCTTTCTCTGCATCCCCATTCCTTTACTTGCTATCGTTATCTTTTGTCACCCTACTTTTTTATGACTTGTGTCTTCTTCTCCTTATTTTGCCCCTTTTCCTCCGCCTCCTCCATAACCTTATATGTGCATAGCAGGCTGTTGAGAACAGAAATTAACTAGGACCCTAGTAAGCTTCCCTTTGCAGCCAGGTCCAGTACAGTCCCAATATGCTAGTGAGGCACATGTGAATGCTGTTAAATACAGGTTCAGGGAGAATTCTCTTTGGATGGCAATTGGGATATTTGCAGTTGGACGAAACCTAACATGAAATAAAAAGGCACTGGGACTGTTGCACAGTGACACAGAGCCCTGCGTAGGACCAGGGCTCATTTTTTAACTCCCATCCCAAACTCGGCATCTTACTTTGCTCTTCTCACTTGGAAGTTTAGAATGCAGTGAGAAGTTCCACTAGGCTGGTTTTGGCTGCAGTAGTGTCTGAAGGGCAGATGTCCACATGCAATGGATTTCAGTACAAATAGTCTGCAAAGAGGAAAGTAGTCTAGGGGTTTCTAATTAAAATGAACCAGGGAACCACTAATACAGTGGGAAACAGTTTCCAGATTTTGAATTTCAGGATGCTTGCTCAGAATGCTCAGTTTAAACCTTCCCCTGCGATAAAAACCAGCTCTATAGACCACAGTAGCTGTTGTGCTAGGGTATAAGGTCCTTCAGTGTCTCCTGGAAGGGATGTGACAGTCCTGTTATGCCCCTGCACCCCTTTGGGGCCTATAGGAAGACCCACAGAGCAGCGTAGGGTTTGGGAGATTAAATCTCAGCTGGGGGTTCAGAGTACCAGCTGGAAGTACTTCCCTGAGCTCAGGCAATCAGATGCAAATGTGACTAGATGGGCTCAAAGCCTTTAAAATGAGCTTTAGTCACATGACAGTAACTACAGATAGGTGTTTGCTAGCCAGGAGATGTCACTGGGTGTGCTGCAGATGCCAGAATTGCTATCTGTCTCAGGACAAACTGTTGAGCTGCATGAAGGGTTAGTGGCCAGAGACTTTAACAGTTTTCATCCGTTAGTTTGAACAAGAACTCTGTGAGTAGACCAGAAACCTCACAGAGGGGTTCATTTTGTCTAATGTGGGACTCCTGTGAACTGTCTCTGTAGCACAAACCCTGGCCTTGCCCCATCCCATCCTGTTAAGCAGATGATGATCTAGGAATTACTTGGTAGGATTTCATGAAGCAATCTCCTTACTTGACCAGTAACAATGAACAGAAAGCAAAGGGCCACCAGAAACCACCCATCTCCTCCACAGACCCTGCTAGAGATTACTCCAGCTGACATGGTTTTGAAGATCAGATTTTTAAATAAAAAGAAGAATGTGCTGATGTGCTATCCTAGTCTTCTTTCTGCTCTCCCTGATTTCCATGTTGTTGCCTTTATATAGATGAAGGCGGAATGTGGCCCATCTAGGATGTTTCACATGCAGTCTGACTCTTCTGGAATTGGTCCCTGGGAGGAAGAAAAGAGTAAGACTTAAATATTTATATTGTATCTTTTAAAAAGAACTCTGCTACTCTGTGCTGTTTATTTTGTTTATCCTTAGTGGTTTTGCCATTACTGTTGAGAGTTTGGAACTATTTCCTTCCCTATTGATTTTTCTATTTAGAAGACTGAAGGGTTTTGTTTGGTTTTGTTTTCTGGCTTTTGTTTACAAAGCCTTACTCCAACATAGTTGCTTTTTGTTAAATTCCTTATCTGTGATCCGCTTAGTTAACAAGACCAGTAATGTCAGAGCTCAGATACTACACTGATGGGTGCCCTAGGAACATTATATTACATAATTAGGGCCTGGTTCCTTTCTCTCTTACAATGATGTAAATTGGGAATGACTCCACAGATGTCAATGGTCCTGATTCTTGGTTCCCTCTTGCTTACGTTTGCGGCGGGAATGGAAGCAGGGAATAAAGGTGCTTTTAAGTTTCTTTGCACTCCCCATATTCTGGAGGAGTCAGGATTGCTCGGCCCCTGGTGTAAGTTAGAGCAGCATGTGGGCACTGGGAAGCAGAGAGCAGTAACACAATGAAGTCCAACCAGTCCCCTCTCCCATCCTCAATACATCCCCTGTATCAGTGGCTGGGAGCAGGGTCAGCACAGAGCCCTTATGCCAGCCTCTGTACAAGGGTTATGTTCAGAGGATTGTTTCGTCCCCTTTGTGCTGCCATTGCAGCATGGAGGGGGCCTTCTGTGTTAGAGACTCAGCACAATGGGTATGGTTTTGAGAAAACTTGTAGCACTTTGTGACTTCTTATCAGAGGCATGTGAGTTTCCGGTGCTGAGATGAAACAAGGAGAAAACTGGCAGCTTTGAATAAGTTTTGCTTTAAGTTTGGGGCCCTGATCTCTTTGAAATGCATGTTTGTAGAAGGCCCAGTGAACAAGCTGAGTTCAAGTATTGGCTTAATGAACTGGATTGGATAACTGTAGCAGCAGCAGTGGCTATTGTGGCATCGTGTTGTTGTAGTACACCATCAAAGAGCAATCCACCAATCTCTTTGGTTTGTCAAATGGAAGAGAGGAAAACTTTTGCGAAGCAAAGTTTGTTCTAACTAAAACAACTGACTTAGGTCCGATGGCCTGTGCCCAAGGGAGATGGAGGTGAGAGAACCTATGCCCCCTGCTTGTATGACTGCCCAAGAACCTCCCACAATAGCAGTCCTTGCTCTGGGGAGCACAGAGGCACTGGCCTTTGCTCCTCACCTAGAATAAGTTGACAAAAAGGGAGTGGAGAGAGATGGGGAGTGGGTAGGATTCAGAGAGAAGGACCAGCATGAATGCAGGAACTCTCTGCTGCAGCCCAATGAAGGGAGCAGCCCTCCACGGACACAGAGCCATCCCCAGAGAACAGGGACATGCCTTCCTGAGGTTGCACCTGGACAATATAGCCCCATATTTCCAGTACCCCCAAAAAAGGCCTTGTTTCCAAAAAATCAGGTGCTGAAGCCCATGCCTAATCAGCAAAGCACACCTGTGAGCATGTGCTGGCTATGGTGAGTGTGCTGAATTGGGGCCAGTACTGAGGAAAACCGCTTTATCCAGACCTGAGAACCAGAACATATGGTATGTATAACAGCACTGTGGCTTACCTTCAAATTGCCAGAGAAATGGAGTACAGAAAATTCTGCACAAATAGACCAAGTTGTCAGGGTAGCAAAAGAATATAGGCTAACAAAATGGTAGCTCTGCAGTGCAAACGTTTCCAAAAGAAATTGGGGCCAACACTTGTAAAAGTAGGGTTTGAAAAATCCCCTGCTTCTTCAAATAAATACCATGCTGTTGTGATGGGCTGGATTCTCTTGGTAAGGTGGCTGGATCACCAAGCTGTCCGTAATTAATAAAGTATTCGAACTTAATCAAAACACTCCTCTCTTAGCAACTGTAACTTGAGCCAAAGTTATGAAAAGATTTCCCATGATATTTAAGCTTCTCTTCATCTTCCCACTCGCCCTTAGGAGGAATGAATTAAAGTAATGGTACCCACAATTCCAGATGGGCACTAAATGACACTTCTTTTGCATCATGTGTGCGCCCACTTTGTATGTGTAGCTGTGTCTGCTTTGTGGAAAGAGGACCCCTTTTCTGCTACCTGTGTTACACTTACTTGTGTGTGTTTAAAAATGTTCCTGGGATTAGTGTCTGATACAAAGCCACTAAAATCCAGGGGGAGTCCCCGAGTGACTTCAGTGATCAGACCGCCTCTCCCTGCCACCACCCTCACAAGCTTTTGGCCACCTGTAAATAGAAAACAAGACAAAATGAGTACAACAATCCTTAAAGACTGGGATTTTCCAAAGCAGCCTAAGGACATTAGGTGCCAAAATCATTTTGAAATTCAAAGAGAGGTGTGTGCCTTGCTTCTTGTGGCTCCTTTGAAAATCCCAGCCTAAATGAAACAGACCTGCTGAAATAACTGGAAGTATAAAAATTCTGCTCACCAGACAACCAGATTCATCCAAATTCTGCATTAACATCCACCGGTGTAAGTGCAGGGGAACTCCTACTGATTGCAGTGGTGGTACTGTGGATTTACCCGAGTGGGGCTGAGGGCAGAATTTGCCCTATGGATTTGAATGTAACCACAAAATGAATGTTTGAACAGCTGGTAAAAGCAGCCTGGATATTACATACTATAGCCATAACCCTCCTATATTCAAACTTCATTTAGAAATTTCACTTCAGTGTTCCTTTTCCTTTCCATTGTTCCTTTTTCTCCCTCACATTTGCTCTGCAATTTATGCATATCTGAGTACAAAGTAATTTATCCTGGACCCAAAAGTGTAAATTCTATGAACACTGGTTTTTGTTTAAATTGTTACTCTGAAAACCAGGTTTTCTTGATCTCAGACCAGTTCTATCTTTAAACACCTTATGCCTCCTTAGCCTGCTTCAGAGTTTCTTTAGTGCTGTTTACATGGCTAAATCATACTCTAAATAATTATCTAGCAAAGCTAAATCTTATGTATTGCTTCATTCTTCAGTTTAGGCCAGATGTTGCTTTGCTTTCTTCTATTGCTCTTAGCTATTCTCATGAGAAGTCAGCCTCCGGTGTGTATGAGCATAAGAGCACTTGGGGACCAGTTAAAATAGGGGCTTCCTCAGATGGTTTCTTCAAAAATAAGAAGTTCACACTCCCTGGGGTGGGGACTCCCTTTTCATTTTTTGTGTATAGTGCCTAGCACAATGGGGGCCTTGATGCTTGACAAGGGACCTGTCGGTGCTACAGAAATACAAATGAATGGCAGGTAGTTTAAAAATCCAAAGCTTTGGCAGATGTCTGGTTAGAATTGGATTGTCAGTTCTGTGTATTGTAGCATATTCTGAGAAATCCCAATAAGCCAGTCTTTCTTTGGGTATCAGCATATCCTTGTGAAGCCAGTGCCTTCTAGCATGTACATATGGAGAGAAGGGGGGGGGGGAACCCAGTTTTGAGGTGAACTATTAGTTTGCTCAGACATTTGTTTTTTTTTTTTTTAGAAAAACAACCCTTCATAAACACTGTTTATTTTGACTATTTTTTTTTCAGTTATGTGAACTTGGCCTTACTTATACTACAGCTCCCCCGCACTGCTTGGGCAGCATAAAGGGCCTTCAGCATATAATTAAATGTCATTCCCACCTACTGTATGGCCCTTGTATACTGGCAGAGCAATGTAAAGATGCTTAAAAGTAACCACATACCAGTGTGTGTAAAGGCTTGTCTCAATGTGACAGGGTGTAGACCCCACACAGGCACCAGAATTGACTGCACCTAAGGAGGGTCTGGGCAGGGGAAGGGGATGGGTTTAAAAGAGGAGGGAGAGAGAAGATAGTGAGCTCCCCCTTGTGGGAAGGGGCCTGGTAGAAGGTTGGAAGAGCAGAGAAGTAGACAGCCTGCTGCTGTGAGGATATTATACTTTAGATGAGGGTCTCCTATGAAGGAGAATGATGGCCAGCTGAGCCCGATTCGGGCTGAAGGTTTAGTTGTCTTTATATTTCTGCTGGCTGTGTTAAAACCAGGGGTAATCAATTATTTTTTGTCAATGTCCAAATGTCTTGGTCAAGTCTAATCAAGGTCCAGACTCCTGAGAAAATAATTTTAAAAACCCAATAACAACAATAATAAGTAAATAAAAAGCATCTGGTGGTCCGGATTTGGCCTGCAGTCTGCCTATTGACTACCCCTGTGTTCAAGGATGCTGTGGCCCCAGAAGGGATCAAATACTTGAATGTGTCTTGACCGGAAATCAGGCCATTCCTGTGGCCTGAATAGGCCACAAAACACAAGCCGGGAAACTGGGACACAGCTACTATCATCCCACATCCACCTACTTGAGAGTGTGATGCAGCAGCAACTCTGCTGCATTCCCCTAAAAATATTACTGGCATAAAGCCCCAAAACTCTCCCAAGTACGGACATAGTTATATCCGTATAAAAGTGCTTACAACCAGCATTGCTTATCCTATACCAATACAAGGAACTCTTATTCCAATACATCTGCATGGCTTAACAATATAACTAAATCAGAAAAAAAGCATTCCTCTAACTGACAGTTAGATCAGTATAAATTTAGTGTAGACTAGGTCTAGTAGTCAAGGTTGGGGACAATGGGAAAAGGATACTGTACATTAGATTGCCTCATGCAGTTTTAAATGGTTTTAGACTTTTGCGACCTCACATGCAAATTAATTTGGCACTATTTCTTGCTGGAACCAGTCCCTGAAAACCTAACTACTAGATAAATTGTAATCCCCTTGAATACAGTTTACCCTCTCAGGGGCGCTGGAACAATTTGTATGGTGAGGGTGCTGAGAGCCGTTGAACCAAACTGTAAACCCTGTGTATGATGGAAACCACTCCAAGTTAAGAGGTGCTGCAGCACCCGCCACACCCATAGTTCCAGCCCCTGTGTACCCTCTCTACATCCTGATCCTGCCCCCATCAAAGTCAATAGACATTTTGCCAGTGACTTCAGTGGGAGCAGGATTGGGCCCTTTGCATTCTATAGTATAGTATATCTAAAGACTGGCTTATGGGGGTATTTAAGCGCTTTACAACAGTGAAACAGTCTTGGAAATAAAACCTGTGGCAATGGAAAGACTCCAACTGACCTTAATAGTCTCTGGATCAGATCTTTAATGCTGGCTGCTTATTGCAACTAATATGATACTGACAGCCCAATAGGGGCTTCTAATGAATTCTGTAAAGTGTCTGCTTCTATGGACAATAACTTTTCTGTCAATTTTATACTGGGCTTTTGTCTCTCTCTAAATAGACTGCAAAGGACAAGCAGCTGTAAAGGCAACTACCACAAAACAACATTAAATGTGTGGTTTCAGAGTAACAGCCATGTTAGTCTGTATTCGCAAAAAGAAAAGGAGTACTTGTGGCACCTTAGAGACTAACCAATGGGTCTGATAAGTGAATTGCAAAAACCTAATTAAGCACCTTTGATGTATTGTAATTGGTTCTCTGCTATGAATAAGCTTTTCTTGATTATATTTCAACCACATTGTTTGCTGAACAGGGGTGTTTTACAGAGAATAGAAGAATGCTGAGGTGGGTTTATTCTTATGAAGCATTAGTATAAATGCAAGAGCTAGTTATGTGATTTCTGAGAGCATTTTTCTGAATGTTAAATCTAGACATATTTGTCTGCAATACAGAAGAAAGAGCAGATGGAAGCATACCATGCAGTTATGAAGAAGCCTTTTGTAGATGAAAACAGTAGCCCGTACTATTGAATATATTTAATAAGTGGACCCCTGAAGCTTTGCTCTTAAATTGAAAAATCATGGATAGATGAAAATGAATTTTGGAAATCCCTAATCTTCTTCCCAAATATTCCTTCCCTCTCCCTGCATGAAGATGAAGCCTGGGTTCATGTGTGACACAATTAGCAAATTAATAACACATCACATTTATCTTTCCTGGGCGAGCTCATTAAACAACCCCCTACATTTGGCTTTAATAAGGCTTGATATATCTAGATCTTTAGGATAGGCTCACTGCCTTTTCTCTGCGATCTCGCAAGGACTTCTTCCCAGGAAAGGACTGCAGCCCTGCAGACTCAACCTGGAATTTGAAACTCAAGCTATTTTCTTTCCAGTTAATGCGTGCCCAGATTCTGCCCCTAGTTAAATGAGTACAGTGCCATTGCTTTCAGCAGGGTTGCACTAAAAGGTATACATGAGGACACCATTTGGTCCCTGCAATTGGAACTGAATGAACAATTTTGTTGAGCCAGACCACAATCCAGCTTTTAGTTGAGCCAGAGCACAATCCAGCTTTTAGTCTTGTGTTGGCTGTGCCACCTCTAACAGGTAATACATATTTCTATCCCAAACAGCAGAAATGTTTCTGACTCCACCTAAGGAGTAGATCCAAATAAAAAGGTGCCATTTTTACACAGCCTCTTCTCACAATAGAAGCACATTTTAAGGTTATTCTTCAAATGACAGCAAACAAGACCAAGGTCAGCACTTTGAAAAACTAGGTTATGCCTGGTCCAGTAAATCCCAAATATGATAAAAGCTTCAGATAAAATAGGCTCAGTTTGAAGGATTTATTGTACATCATTAAAGGACATGGCTGGTGTAACACAGCATGTTTGTAGCTTGCTTTAAAGTTGTTTTACTGATACAGGGAGTGAGGGGAAATTGCTACCACCACTGGGATTCAGACGGGTGCGGCGAACTGTTCAAAGGCAGACAGGTCTCTGCAATGATGTTGTTGTTTTATCCTTTTGCTGGGCACATGTGGTGTCAACCCATTTTAATGCTCCCAGAGCAGAGATGGAATCCATCATCAGGAACTAGCTGCTTCCAAGAACCAGCATCAGACAATGTCCTATAGTGGTGATAGGAGCCACTGGCTGTGGAGCCAAAGAACCCTGATAGACACATTCTTCATGGGATTGGACAAAGCTGGTCAGCTAGTGTGTCAAAATGTCAATGTTTCTGTTTTTCAATTAACATTTTACACAATTTCCAGTTTTGGCAAGAAAAGGGGGGACAAAATTTGACAAAAAATAATTGAAATGTTTTTCTACTCTTTTACCATCTATAGAGCTGGTTTAAGTATCTGAAATGTTAAAATGTCAGTGAGAACTTTGATCAAAATTTCAGTGAAAAAAAGATGGGGAGAACATTGTGCTTTTTTCTTCTGATTATTTTTTTCTTCTTCTTTAACCACTCTGCTCACAACCCTGAGACTGAGACCGATCTGACCAGATTCCATCCTAAATCTTTGGTGCGGTGACTAGCAACATTGTCCAACTGGCAAGAGAAGTCCAGACCTACCAAAGCTGGAAGAATCTGTCATCCTTCAGCCAAAGGTAAAAATTCCATCCTTACTCATAGACTTCAAGGCCAGAGGGGATCATTGTGCTCCTCTAATCTGACCTGCACATTGCGGAACATAAACCCTCACGCACCCACTTCAGCAAGTGCCCCATGATGCAGAAGGAGAAAAATCCCCAGGGTTCCTGCCAATCTGACCCGGGGAAAATTCCCTCCTGACCCTAAATATCCTTGAATAAGGAGCAGTGGTAAAGCCTGCCCCAACTGGACCAAGTACAGATGCTATTCAATGATCTTCCATTATTCCTGTTCCTGAGCTGTGCTTGCTGGAAGATGGTCAAAGAAAGACATGGTCTGAAAGCAGTGAGGGCTGTCCTTCCATGGGTTTAGCATTTGGCCCCGAGAGGCAGGAACGCGCAGTGATTGCTAGTCAAGAGTCCGTAGTGAGAAGTTTCTCCCAGGTAGGGGAAAAACGTTTTTGTTGCCCTCTTGGCTACACGTTGTCGTGCTTGCTCCTCAGTTTCGTTGCTTGCTCACGTGCAGCTAACCCGGTGCATCTAGCAAACACCATGCTGGCTCGGTGATCCACCCTACAGAAAGAGCCGGAAGCTGCACGTTTGTCTTGCTTTGCTCTTTCAGGCACGCTTCGCTTCTGCAGCTTGACAAGCTGTCACAGCAATGGAGGGTGGCTTGGTTCCCTGCTGACGCCGCTTTTGAAAATCACCTTGCGCCAAGCTCATCGCTTGGAGCTCAATCTGCGCCTGCGCCCCGGCGAAAGAAACCGGCTGAGATGGATGACTCCTGTCAGCGTCTAAAGCAGCCCGCGGTGGCAGAAGAAACTCACGCTGGGGAGCGGGTAATTGCTGGATCTACTTGGATCCTGCCATACTCTGACATGTGTTCTGCCCCCCTGCTACGAAGTTGTACCCTCAACATGGAGAATCTGCCCCTAAATCTGAGTACGAGTGATTAATTTGCGGTGGGAGGGTTCAAAAACCAACCAACAAACCGAAAAAGTTGTCGGAGCCCGCGGGCTCCAGGTGCTGTCTGTACGTTTTGGTGCTGCTACTCCATCGCTTTGCAACCGGCGTCTAGATTGCTGAGTGCGCTCCTAGCTGCTAAATCTGGTTTCTCCGTTTAGACAGTGAAAATGTTGCAGGATCGTGATGAAAACGTGTCTTCCTCGAGCAGAGTCCACAGAGCAGACCAGCGCTTTCCCAATGAGATTCGCCACTACAGCAGGCTGCAGGACAGACCCCCCCCGCCCCCCCGACGGCAGAGCAGCTTCACTTGTGTTTTTTAGAGTGTATAGTTTGGAGCCAACAATTGCCAGGGAGGAGCCAGATCCAGCCAGGGGCTGGGTCTGGGTTTTTTCAGTGTTAATGTGCGGGGATGTGTCAGGGTCTAGAATTGGGGAGGGAGGGAGGAAGCGAGACTGTCTTTATTTAGATATTAGAAGGGGAGGGCTCGGCACCGAAACGCGGCAGCATCCCGCTACTGGCTCTGGTTTGCTTTCGCAGCCCTCCTGCTCCGGGACGCGTGGGGGCGAGGCTGGAGTTCCCTGGCGCCGCAGCAGCGGCCTGACTTGATCCTCTGGTTCTGACTGTACAGTTTCAGGGCTTGGCCCCCACAAACCGGCAGGCTCCGGGTCGATCCAGCCTGACTTTCCGCCAAAGCTCCCTGCCGCACTGAGAAACTGACCCCTTGGGGTAAGGGTACCACCCTGAGGTGGGACCCAAGGGAACTGGGTGGCACCGCCTCCATTGTTTATCCTGGCTGCCTAGTGGAGGAGGGCCCTTGATTTCACCAGGGAACAGGAGGGGGGATCGTGCTGGGAGCCGCAGGGAATGAGGAGTAGAGGCGAACGGTGCAGCAGGGGGAGCGACCGGCGGGGCTCGGGTGCAGCAGGATCCGCCGCTGCCGGGGCGTGGGCGCCTGGGCTGGCGCTTCCCTGGGTCAGGGGGTGGGGAGCGGAGACCGGGGGAGCCGCTCCTCTGCCCCGGCGCCGGGGTCCGCTGGCCAGGCGGGGAGCATGGAGGAGGCAGGCGGCCGCCTGGACGCGCAGTACGAGCGCCTGGCGCTGGACACGGCGCTGAGCACCCTGCTGGCCGTGCTGCTGTACGTGGCGGTGAAGGTGAGCGTGGACAGGCTCCGCCACTGGAGGGCGAGGGTCTCGGTGCTGATCGTGGGGGCTGGCCCCGCGGGGCTGACGGCCGCGCTGGTCGCTGTCCGCTCGGGCAAGGTGCTGAAGCTGACGCTGCTGGACGAGCGCTGCCGGGCAGCCCTGCTCTGCAGACCCCAGCAGATCGCCCTGCAGCCGCGCAGCGTCCGGTTCCTGCTGGCCCTGGGGGTGGATTTCGATAACATGGAGGGCTGCTGGGACAACGAGCACTTCTTCACCCGCATCGGCGTCTTCCAGGAGCACCTGCTGAGCATCCTGGAGCAGCAGAAGTACAGGCAGGAGATCCGGATCCTGCTGGGCACCAAGGCAAGTCCCCGGCTCCCTGCAGTCCGCGCTGCAGCGCCGAGTTACACTGGCTCTGCCTGGGGACTAACTTCGGCTTGCCCCTTACGCCCCCTCCCCTCTGACTCCTTAGGAGGGGAGGGGGGCTAGGGCCTGACCCACTAGACTCACTGGGCCCTGTTTTTGCCAATGGGGTGCAGGACTGCGCCTCTGAGGGCTAGTGAGTAAACTTGTCCCCGCCGGCTTCCCCCCGCCGCCCCAACTTCCTTCAGAAAGGGCCCGATCCTTCGATTTGGTCCCACGGAACTGGGTGAGGAGGGGGCCAGCACCTTACCGGACTGGGCCCACGGCTTGGGGGAGGGACCGCCCCTGGAGTTCTGTGTCCCAGTCGTTAGGAAGGAACTGTGCAGCAGCCCCCCCCCCCCGCTAAGGAGGGAAGGGAGGGATCATCACCAGGATGCCTCCCTTATTGGAGCAAAATACACGGAAAGAGGAAAAGGTAGAGAGGAAAGGTGTTCTGGGTGTGGAGTGCTACCTTCCTGTCTCTGAAGTGTGGGATGCCTTCTCTGGAAGAGGTCGTTGGGAAATGGTTCTGGCTCCTGTGCACACTTTTTTTGGGGGGGGGGAGGGACAATGTTTTTTCTCAGAAGTTCACTTTGCAATGTTTTGAGCTTTTCATCATTTTATTTTCAAAAAAAATGTTGGTTTCCAAATATTTGGGGGGGGGGGGCGGGTTGCTTGGGTTTTTGGAGGACGGGTTTTTGACAATCACTCCCCCCATATATTTTGTTAAAAATTGACTTTCAGTGGGAATTTCTACTTAGTTGAAACCCTTTTTCTATTTAAACATGATTACTGGAGTAGGTCAAAAGTTTTTATTTGTTAAGCTTCGCGGGGTAGGGGCATCGGGTCCCCAGGAGGAGAAGGGGAAAGTATATATTGTTGTCAGGACAGGATTACAACTAGCTTGTTGACAAAAATAAACAAGCTTAAAAATTAATTTTTCAGGATTAACTTTTTTTAAAGTAGGACTTCTTCGATTTTGAATTACTGTAGTGTAACTGAGATCAGGGTCACCTTGTGCTAGGTGCTGTATATAATTAGAGTTTCTGCCCCAGTGAGCTTACAACTGAAACAGACAAAGGAAAGATGATATCCCCATTTTACAGATGAGGAACTGAGCTACAGAAAGATTAGTGTGTCGATGAGTGTCACACATGGAGTTTGTGACAGAGCAGGGAATAGAAACCTACATCTTGTGGGTCCCAGCCCACAGCCTTAGCCATCAGACCATCCTCAGAGCTAGCCCTGTAATGTTTAGCCAGAACTGCAGTTAATGGACAGTAACTGGCAATCTGAAACTTGTTCTGTATCTTCCTTTGTATGGTGAAAAATAGGTCAACATAATTTATTTTATTACAAGCAATCTTTATTTTTGCTATTATGTTGTTTTTAGATTCCAGGCAGCATATGTTTTCTTGATTCCAGTGTAATGAGTCAGATGACATTATGTTAAGGGTTACATTGACACACTGCCATTTCATATTTACTTCAGCATGTATGAAATTAAGTTAGTGTACATTACAGGATTAATTTAGCCAATAATGAGTTGTTGTTGTTGAACAGATCTATAAATCTAACATACTGTTAAACTAATTACCATCTTATATATTTAGTAGCGTAATCTGTCTCCGCCAGCTAAAGTAAACAGAGTGGAAAAATATAAAGATTGAAGGCACTAAACAAACTGTAGCCAGCATCTAATTAAGCAGGGAACAGATATACTGAAGGGTGACCTCAGAAGGTTCAGTTTGGATGCGAGCATAATTTAGAAAGACTGTCCAGGTTTAACAATGGAACTAGCTTTGGTTAAATGCATCCTACCCAATTGAGGATTAAGATATTCAGCTCCAGGGACCTCAGTTCAAACAAGCTTGATCTCCTCTCTTATCCCCTGTGGACAAATACAACTAAACACATGCACAACCCACCACATACATTAGCAGAATTCAAGCATTAAGACATCTGTGCTGAAAGTGAGTCCTAGACATGAAATAGCAGGGAGTGCTGATGGTCACAATTCTAATGCATTGACAGAGCTATGTGAGGAATGCTTACATCGCACTAGCCTATCCAATATTTGCCTAAACTCTTATTAGTCCCTCACTAAGGCCTTGATCAAGCAGAGTATTGAAACATGTGAGTAGTACCGCTGCATTCAGTGGTTAGCTCTCCATTGGGGGACTACCCATGTAAACTTAAGCAATTGCCTTGCTGGATCAAGTCCTGTACATTTTTGATACCAACCTCATTGAAATCAATCCAGTCTTTGGATCTGCCCCAATATTCCACAATTCCTATTTTGGAGAAATAATATCCTCCCCATTCTTGTTCAATTATATTGACGGAGATGCAAAATTGTGAGCCAGTTTCAAATCAGCAGGGGAAAGTGTTCATCTTGACATCATTAAACATTGTCATTGTCCCAGTGCATGAGAGGTTCCAGACTCCTGTCTGTCACATGGGTCATCAAATGATATAAAGATTGAGAAGTAGCTGTGCCACCAGCTAGCTAAGGGGAAGAGTATGTCTTCCCTTCCCAGCTGGCTAAGAAGTTGGACCGGTCTCTGGCCATTGGAACCTACTGTTCTGAGTGGCTTGTTTTTGTCTGGAATCTTTTGTTTAGAATCAATAAAAGAAAGCCCTGAAAAAAGTGATTTGAAACTGTCACTGAGGCTATTATTCATCTTCTCTGGATAGGGGCTCGTCCACTACTCTACAAGGGGCTATTTTATTCTCCTTGTCCATTCAAGCCTTGACCTTTATTAGACTGTAAACAAGGGTGACAATTGTGAAAGTGGCTTTGTGATATCAACACCTATCCAGGAACTGGGCTTGAGAACAAAATTGCTATCGGATTATGCTAAATTCAGCTCAGTAATGACTAAATATGAATATAGCACATTACCAATCTCTCATCATCCAATCCAACTCATGATACATTATATAAACACATCTAATAATATTTTATGTTCGCACAAGGCTTTTCACTCTGTGACCTTATGAAAACAGAGTACAGATTGAAAAGAAAATTGGTCCAAATCCTGGCTGGTATAAATCCGTGTAGTTCCACTGAAGTCAGCAGAACTATGCACCAGCTGAGGCTTTGATCCAGTATTGCATACTCTTTAATTTTAGAGTATTAACTTTGTTAATTTGCATATTAACAAACAGGAAGACTCTCTCGGTATTGGCTGTTCGTTTGTCGGACATGGGATAATTTTCAGCTAATGGGGACAAATTAAAGCATGATTAATGTTCAATTTCTTGCAATATAACAGATAAGTTTGATTTCAAACATGACGTTTTCCAAATGATAGACCTGATCCTGTCTGGTACTGAGCAAATGCAACTCACATTGAAGTCAATGCCTCTCAGTCAGGTCCTAATGTGTTGCTAGAATTCACAATTTCTTTTGAAGACCTGGTTTAAGGAGTATCCCCAGCTGCCAGATGTGGTAGCCATCAAAGAGAGCATGACACTTATGTACTGAGGGGAGCAGGCACACTAAATCATTCTCCAACATCCCTAGTAGTTGATCTATAGAATGGAATAAGCAGCAGTGCCGAAGAAATTATTTTTTGTTCTGAACACCAAATGTACATGTATGATGCACATGTTTTTAAAAAGTATAAAGGGTAGCCTACAGGGAAAGGAGGCTGGGAAAGTAAACGCTTCCTTGGAGTACTTTCTTGATAAGAAGAATGAGGTAAGGCCTCCAAGTGTTTTGTTTTTATATGCCACAATAGACTGGCTCCAACCTACCTCAAGGACTCCTCCTTTCTTCACATCCTTCCTTTCTTTTCATCTAGCACTGAGTTCCTCAACCATTCTTCTGCACAATGTGGCCTCTTTGGAACCAAGAGTCTTCTCTTGTACAATTCCTTTTGTCTCAAATAGCCTCCCAATATCATTGACTTCATCTCACTGAAACTCTCAGATTGAGGGGGGGAACCCCAACCTCTTGTCTCTTGTACATCTCTCCCTTGCTGTTACTTCTTTGTGGAACTGTACTAATTACTCTTAGAGCCTTCTGGCATCTGTATGAAAAAAAAAAGGCATACATATCACTATTGTACCCATATAACAAACCCTGGCCACAGACATACATGCAGGGAAGAACCCAGGCCCTTTAGCATCAAACACAAGTCTCTACCTCTTGAACAAAAGGAGAACACCTTTAGGTGTGAGGAAGAAACACCTGGGTTGGGAGGATGGTGTATTACATGTGCTCAGGTTTCAGAGTAACAGCCGTGTTAGTCTGTATTCGCAAAAAGAAAAGGAGTACTTGTGGCACCTTTAGAGACTAACCAATTTATTTGAGCATAAGCTTTCATGAGCTACAGCTCACTTTATCGGACAGTATGCATCCAATGAAGTGAGCTGTAGCTCACGAAAGCTTATGCTTAAATAAATTGGTTAGTCTCTAAGGTGCCACAAGTACTCCTTTTCTTTTTACATGTGCTCAGTTGGTTTTGGAAGCTAATTCCTATTGCTGGAAAACTTCTTCATGATGACATTCAGCACATAGACAAAATGTTAGCTAAGAAATTTTATAGTCTGAAATAGTCTGGCATGTATTTAGATTGATCTTGCACTCTTGGTCATTTTATACTATTAGTTTTTTGGAGAGGCAACATGGCAGTGATTACAGAACTGAAGTGGGATCCAAGAGATCTGTAGTCTATTCTTGGCTTTGCCAGTGACCTGCTATGTGATTTGGGGCAAGTCGCTTTCCCTCTTTGAGTCTCTTGCTGTGTTTGTATAGTGGGTAGCACAATGGGGCCTCTAGGCATGTCCATAATACTATTGTTTCTAATAATATGTTTATAATGTTTTATCTTATGAGGGGGGTAGAGAAGTAGAAGGAAAAAAAGCAAACTTCCAGCCCTGATGCAAATTTATATGTATCATGCCTAAGGTTAAGATTTTGTCACGGTTATTTTTTGTAAAAAATCAGACAGGTTGCGGGCAACAAACAAAAATTCACAGAAGCCTGCAACCTGTCCATGAATTTTACTAAAAATAACAGTGGGGAGGAGGGAGGGCTGACTACAAGGGAGACAGAAGACTAACATCCCCACCGCCCTGAGGGGGAAGGGGCACCAGCACCTGCCACAGCTGTAGTGGTGGGGTCTAAAGCTGAAGAAGTCACGGAGGTTTGTTAAAATCACAAAATCTGTGACCTCCATGACTAAATCGTATCCTTAATTGTGCCTAGTGCTGCAAAGGTAGAAATTGAGTAAAATGTTGCTTCATAATGCAGAGCAGAAACAAAGCTAATGGGAAAATTTAAGGTTATATAAGCGATAACTGCATAGCAGCAGCAGTAGTGATAGGCAATAAATGTCTCCAACTCCGAAAAACCAAAGATACAGGCTCCAGCTTTACAATCTTCTGAGATGTTTGTTCATGGGTGACTGCCTCTGTTGCTCTAGAGTTGTTGGTTTTATTTGACCATTTTCATAGTTAACATAAATAGATCATTTTAAATGTGAGCTTTATGGTGAACAAAAGGTCATATATGGCAAACACAAAGATAAGACCACTGGGTTAATAACTAAGAACAGTCAAGCAAACAAAGATTCTTTTGCTACTTTCATCTTATCTGATTTGAAATTATGTACAGAGATATATCAGATCTAACTAGTGAAAGCAAGTACCAGTACTATATAATTAAGCAACAGTTCAAGCCAAACTGGCATTTCCAGTTAAGTTTGTTTGCACCCTCACCAATAAAAAGCAAGGCCAAACCATGAGTGTGTCAGTGAACTAGATGTAAGTGGGTTTATTGTTCTGAAAACTCTAACATGAAATATACAATAATTATAAGATAGTGCTCCTTGTCATAAGCTTTACGCAAGCCAGAGTGCAAAATGGGGGTGGGAGGGTGGGAAGGAGGTAGACGGGGGAACCTAAACAAAATTAATAAAATCCCTGAAAACCCTACCAAAACAAGATACAACACTGCACATGCCCCTCCCCCCCCCCAAGGAGGGGATGAGAGGACAAACATATGATATATGTTCTTCATAAGAATGGCCATACTGGGTCAGACCAAAGGTCCAGTATACTGTCTTCCAACAGTGGCCAATGCCAGGTGCCCCAGAGGGAATGAACAGAACAGGTCATCATCAAGTGATCTGTCCCCTGTTGCCCATTCCCAGCTTCTGGCAAACAGAAGCTAGGGACACCATCCCTTCCCATCCTGGCTAATAGTCTTGAACCCTGTTTATAGTCTTGGCCTACACAACATCCTCTGGCAAAGAGTTCCACATCTTGACTGCGTGTTGTGTGAAAAAAATACATCCTTTTGTTTGTTTTAAACATGCTGCCTATTATTGTGGCTTAATGTGCTACTGGAAGGTGATGACTGCAGTATAGGAACCTGCAGAGAATAGACTACTTATACAGATAGGTGGTCACCAGAATGAATAGGGGTTACACAATCTAGCCCTATGTGAACAGAAAGGTGTGATGCAGCAGTATAAGTATTAAATAATCAATGGGCTAAAATATAGAAGCAAAAGTAAAGTGGTTGAATATGTCCACTTTTGGGGTCAAATTTGTGTGGTGAACTCCAGGGATTATGGAGTTATGCCAAGGCTGAATGTTTCCCCATTATATTGGGCACATTCCCCCATTTTATTCATGATTATGCATTAAAGTGTAAATCAGAATCAGTTCTGTAAGTTCTATTGGTGTAAATTGGTTATGTTGATTTTACACCAGCAGAGGATCTGGCTAAGAGGTCTGAAGGCCGGAAGTGATTGTTCTGATGAGCTAATCTGAACTCCTGCATAACCCAGGCTATTTTTACCTCCGTTCCGCGCTCTCTTGTGAATTTATAAATCTTTCAAAATTGTTTACGGTTTTTTTTGTCTTTCATTTCATAACATTCTAAATTTTTTTTCTGTTATTTGAAACTCTTAGCTTGTGCTTTAAAGAAATAACAGTTTCAACTGATATGTACAATTGTTAATGCTATTAAATCGGATATTGCCACAGCTACCTTATATCGAAGTTTAGTCAGATATTTCATATATGAACATCAATACAGAATTGCTTAACAATTTCAGGTGAACTAGAACAGTGGGTGCTCAGAAATACTGGCAAAACTGTCAGACGCATTAATTCTATCATTTAGAGTTGTACTTTTCCATTTACAATATATGTTTGAGAATATTGTTTGGGAACAACTGTTGTGGCTGTGTTTGATCATTATGAAATTTGTTTGAAGGACAGCTCTAAAAACCCCTTAGGCCACAATACTGTGTTTTACTGTAATAGGTCGACATACAACACTTACGGTCAACTCTCCTTTTCTTTCAGTTCTCAGATGACTTTATAAGGAAGAGTTTAGCCTCTGAGTGGCCAAAAATAATTGTGATAGCAGATGGATCCTGTGGAGAATCAAGCTCAGTTCTCGGAATCAGTCCAGATTATATTGTGGAATCCTGTAATGCTTATGGAGCAAATGCAGCTATTGAGAGGCCTGATCAGAGGCAGGTAATGAGAAGAACACTCTTTGCTATCAGTTATTTACTCCCATCTGCTGTATGATGCTCTATACTATAGAAATAAATAGGGGATTTAAGGGCTTTTATGCTGCCATTTGACATTTCCTTACTTTCCTAGAGTTTGCTTGCAAAGTATTTTTCCCACTGAGTTAAATAGGTCACACTTTATATTCTGGGGTATATTTTAAAAGGCTTTTATAAAGGGTGAATAAATGATTGATAGATGTTCTAAACATGTTACAGACACATGAGGAGTATGTGTTGTAGATTGGTAGAAGGTCTTACGGTTATAAGCAACTTACTGACCAGTTGGGCCCTGTAACAACTGAATAACCCTGTATTAAAACATGTATATTAATCATTCCTTACCTCATCAATACCTTATGTAAGGTTATGAATGTTACATAACGGATAACATGTTTTTGCTATTATTTTGTTGCCTGAGTTCAAATTAATTTATTTTCAATATTAAGAAAAATAGACAACCCCCACAGCTTCATATTCAACTTTCTTGGCAAATACAGTAAGTAGGGCTGAACAAAATTACATAAAGGAACAGCTGATTAGAGAAAATGATTACCATGTGCAGTGGATCGTTTGACTGCTAGAATATTAAGGGAAGATGACAAGAATAGACACATGGCACACTATGCCAGTTGCCTTTTCCATGCATTGCTTATTAGTATTGCTGTGTTAATCCCGTCATCCTTTGAGAGGAAAGAAACAAGCCGTGGATGAATAGGAAGGGAAATGTCAAGCTTTATCAAGGCTCAGGACATAGTGTTCATTATCCAGGGACAAAGACTCTGAGAAGAGAGCTCATAGGTAGGCTGAGCATAATTCAATTTTTTTATAATTGCAATAAATACCAATGTTTGTTTTTAAGCATTTTTAAAATTTCTATCTATATACATTTCACAGTTGTGGGAAATTTTGGTGAGCTCAAACAATCTGGGGAGTGAAACCATTTTATTGACATCAAGAGTAAAAAAAATAAAGCTTTATAACTATAAAAACACAAATTGTCAACCTCACGTGTCAAACAATACAAAGTACTGTAAACATCCTTAAATCAAACTTTAAGTTCTCAAGCAGCATTATTTTTACTCTGCCTATCTGTAAACTTCAATTATTATCGATAGAAATATTTTTTCAGCAGTTTGTGTGTTTGGTGAAATCGACATTTACCAACTAACTAAAATAGAATCCTTCCAAGAGCACTCATAAATCACAAGAACTTTAACCCTCACAGGCACTTTTTTTGTTGTTGTTCTTCCATAACCTTACAAATATTGCATTGGCCTGATTTTCAGATTGCCAAGTGCCCATTGACTTTGAAGAGAATTTGCAGTGCTTAGCATCTCTGGAAATCAGGCTGCATGTGTGCAGAAATAACTAGCATTCTAAGCATACTACCAAAATGTCTCTGGGCTGCTCCCAATACTTCTGGAATGTTTTAGTACCAAAAAAGAAGCCAAGGAGGGACTCTAAGTTAACCTATTTGTTCGCATTAGGGTAGCATCTGCAAAGTGGTCCTCACACAAACTGCCCCAAAGAGCATACAGTTGTTTTTTTAAGTTAGTTGCGGTTAACTTGCGTGATTGATCGACAGTCCTAATTTAATCTTTAGGTAACAGATTCCTGTCTAATACAATTGGTAGTGACTGGAAGTCATTATTGTTTGTTACATCTGACTTGCTGGCTTGTGAAATGAGTTTTGGCCCAGACCTGCACTCATTTACACGCTCATTTAAGAACATGAGCAGTCCATTGACATCCTCTGCACTTCCTATTCTGCACCCCTGTCACCAGCTCTAGACATCAGTAGAGAACCATAGACTGGAGGGAAGGATTTGGCCTCAAGCCTTTTTCCATCTTTCTTTTTGACGAGGAAGGGAGAGTTATGGTGATAATTCATGTGTAAGACAAGGGCTGAGAAGATATAGAAAAATACCTAGCGACGTGAGCAATGTCATGATGAGAAATAAAGAAGCGATTTTACCCAACATCAACAACTAGTGGACAGTTAGGATAAGAAAAAAAGTCTTTAGTAGTGAAGTATTTAAATAATTTTCCACAGGAGTAGAAAACAACCATATTTAAACTAGCAATAAGCAGTAAGAATCTCCATAGGGATTTATCTATAATGTTTCTATAGTGCTAGAGTGGGGCAGACCTTTATAGGGGTGTCCAGGAGAGCGTGGAACATACAGGGAGGCTCCACATCTGGATTTCTCCCCAGAGCCCCAAAGGGGCTGAAAGAAAGCCATGCCGTGGTCCCCAGTTCTCCTCTCACTAGCCCATGCCACACTGGATTTGGCCACACTGAGATGGCGCAGACTACATCAGCCTTTACTTACCCACCTTAACAAATACTCTACACTTGTGAGTAAAGGCTGAAGAATCTGGTGCTGTAGTAGCAAGCTGAAATATATGGAACAAAGACTGGCTATTTGACAAAACTGGCTCTGTCGAACTGTCTCAAGTGAGGATAGTCTCAACACAAGCAGAACTTATTTTTTCTTTGCATTATTATGTGGGACAAATTGTGATGTATCTGGGTCCTGCAGATCAATGGATTTGTCTTTGAATGTGAAATTAATTTCCTGTACATGTATAGTGTAAGATGTGTATGTTTGTAATTTACGATTGACACAAGTCATGCAGGAATTTTGTGGTCTCTCTTCCTCCCCCCTCTCCCTCCAGCAAAAGTGCTTAGGCAGCTTCAAATAACTGTCTGCCTTATAAATTATAAACCTGTTCAGTTAATTAAAAGTTACAATTAACTTTGCATTTTATGTGATGTCCAGAGAGATTTTTCCTTTTCTGAGGCAGTTAATTTCTAATAACACACAAGGCCCACCCCTGCAGCATTACTGAAAAATTCTCTAATAATAATTTGCCCTTATGCATTCACAAAAGAATAAAGTATCATTATCCCCATTAACAGATGGGGAAACTGAGGCACAGAGGGGTTTAGTGGCCTGCACAAGATCACACAACAAGGCAATGTCAGAATCAAAAGTAGAATCAAGTTCCTTGATCTCATGACTGAACCAGTGCCCAGTCCACCGGACTATGCTGTGTTCCTATGGAAAAGGCAGTTTGCTTTTAATGTTCTTAGTGCAAGTTCATTGCGCTGAAAACACAATATACTAGTATCCCAGAGGGGTTCTTTTCTCACCCTTCAGCATGAAGAAAAACCATCTAGCACAACATTGGAAGGAAATGAAATGGCAATGAAAATGCATGGGGTAACTTTCTGAATTCTTCTTATCTGGAAACAAAACCTCACTCTCTAAATATTTAATTCATTGCAAGGCATCCTATGTGAGGGTCATCAGGTAGAATCTGTGAAATGAATACATTAGTTAGATTAGCCCTTAATTATATTCCACCCCCCCCCCTTTTTTTTTTTTTGCACTTTATAGGTGCCAACTCCAGAGATCCGTGCTCACAGTCTATATTTTGATCTTTCTGCTTATGGAATGGATATATCTTCCACGGGTAAGGAATCTCTGAAGCCAGGATTTCATCTGAAAATCTATGGGACATTCCGTAATCGATACATGGCTTTGGCATGTCCAGCTTCTGATTCCAAAGTTGTTAGATTCCTACGGCATACTCTCAATTCCTCAGTGAGTATTCAGAACTATCGCTTCTCAAAGAGAGAGTTTCCTGGCCTTTGAAAAGAGTATTATGTTACAATGTTTTTAAATTTGGTAACACCGAGCAAAATTATGCAGCCCTTTATTCAAGTAAAACTTTCATTTATGTCAACTGGAGTTTTGTTCAGTTGCAGAAAATTGGCCCAAATATATACGATTGGAGGCACACGTTCTTGGTTTGAGCCACTATGTAAAGAGTTGAGGTTCCAGTCGCATTGACTGGACACTCAGTTAAAGCGGCATCTTTCTCATGAGCAATATGGGAAACAATCTTTACCTGAAAAGAAAAGAAGGACTTGTGGCACCTTAGAGACTAACCAATTTATTTGAGCATGAGCTTTCGTGAGCTACAGCTCACTTCATCGGATGCATACCGTGGAAACTGCAGCAGACTTTATATATATACACAGAGAATATGAAACAATACCTCCTCCCACCCCACTGTCCTGCTGGTAATAGCTTATCTAAAGTGATCATCAGGTGGGCCATTTCCAGCACAAATCCAGGTTTTCTCACCCTCCGCCCCCCCCACACAAATTCACTCTCTTGCTGGTGATAGCCCATCCAAAGTGACAACTCTCTACACAATCTTTACCTGGGTACCTAAGGTATGTCTACACTACAGCTGGGAATGTGCCTCCTAGCCCAGGTAGACAGACACATGATAGCTCTGCTCTAGCATGCCAAAAATAGCAGTGTGAACATTGTGACATGGGCTAGCCACCTGAATAAGGACCCAGGGGAGCAGGCTGGCTTGTACTCTAAAGGCTGGCTTGCACCAACGCCTGCACCGCAGCGTCCATACTGCTAGCTCAAGTAGAGTTAGCGTGTCTGTCTACGTGGGCTGGGAGGCATGGTTCCAGCTGCAGGGTAGATATACCCTAAGTCAGCTAAGGTTCAGGATCCATCAGAGCTGCTTCTCTTTAAGGCCGTGAGAGACCTGTAGCTCTTCAGAAATATTCAATGTGTTTTTGAGATTTTTTGTGTGTATCTCCTTATGACGGAGTGCTGGAAGCGAGCACTGGAGCCAGCATTGTGATCACCTCAGCATCAGTCAGCTCCCCAGGAAAAAGCTGGTTCGGGATATGCAAGCTAATTAGCAGAATAGACTGGGAGGGCCGATAAACCAATTAGCCCACCAGCTGTGGGGGATATAAAAGACACAGGAAGGAAGTGGGAGGAGTGAGGACCCAGGCTAGCTGTGTGGAGCGTTTTCAGACAGCTCAAGAAATGGAGATCTGTATTAGCCCTTTCCCACAGGGCCAAGGAAGAACCATAGAGAAGCACTAGAAATACTGCTGCACAGCACCGTCTTGGTGTTTGGTGATGGGAATGTAAATAAATAACACAAAGTTGTCACTGACTCCAGAGACCTTTCAAGCTCTGTCCAGTATGTGAGAATGGTGATGGAGCCTGCCCCATTACACTCCTAACAGCAGAGCTGGTGTGAACGCTGTCAGGGAAGTTTTTGTTTCATCAAAGCTGAAATGGTTTGTGAAGATGCATCCATTCGGAGGAAGTTTTTGTTGGGAAGGTTTCTGAGGTCCACAGTGGAGTCTCTGGTCACTTCCACAGACACACCTTTTCAGCACAAAGCCTTTTAACACCCCCACCCCTCCACAAATTTTTTTTTCCATTTCTCATGAAAACAAAACAAACTTCAAAACCTCAAAAAGCTGTCCCAAAACTCAATTGTCATTCTTTGGCTAACTCTACCTATTAGCATTAATGAGGTTTATCCATGTGAATCCCACAGCAACTGATGGGAACATACATGTTAGGGGCAAGATTGAGCCATTTGGCTCAATCCTGAGTAAGGGGTGGCGCACAGGGGGTGGTGAGAAGTTGTGCCGCAGAGTCACAATTCCTCCTGTTACGGCTTTGCTCTGGTGGTGGTGAGGGTAACTTACTACTATGCTCTTTTCCAGGGTGTAGCATATTCCTACTGCACTACCAGCTTATTTCTACTGCAGTCAGCCAGGTCTGCTGGCTAGTGCATTGGGGAAGATGGAGTCTTAGCTCTCCTGTTCCCATATCAGGTGCTTAACTCCTGCTCTCCTCCTTGTGCCCAGATCCCCAATCCAAGAAAGTCCTACATGAATATAATATGTGGGCTTCTTACTCACCCGCATAGCTGTGTAGGGTCAAGACTCAATCGAACTATTAATAAAGGAGGAAATCAAACTGAGCTCACAAAAATTCACACTTGTTATCAGAGTCCAGCATATACTGTGAAAAACATGCAGCAACCTGGCCTTTAGTCAGTGCTGAATTTGTAATGAAGAAATGCTGGGGCTCAAGCAATTATTTTACTTTTAAAATTGGCGCAGCAAGCCTTGATGCAAATTACTCACTGACATTAGCGAGTAGGAATGAGCTCTGTTTTTTACCACTGTCGTGTCTAACGTTTTTAAGCCTTTAGAACATGAAGTATTGCAGAAGAAGTCGGTGTGAGTACCATGCCTAGTGCAGGAACACAAGTGCGTGCTGAAGGTTTTATTAACAGGTTTTCAGAGCTCATACCACCAGAGATCCAGTAAACATGAAGTTTTTGCAAGTTTAACACAGATTTAAAATGCTGGACTCCATTCAACGAGGGAATGGAGGTTCCTGCGTATACATAAGTTGTGCCAAGAAAAGCAATTGAAATGTGAGTAATGAGGGCACATTGTTAACCACTATTCTTCAGAGATCTATTTTTCATGTTAAAAGGCTGTGTAAGTGCAGCCTTTTTTGGGTGTAGCTTTCCCCTTCAATCTCTCTTGAAAAACAAACTCCGGTTCAGATTCAGTGAGAAATTAAAGCATCAGTGCAAGCATCTTGTGGAACAAGGGCCAGGTTTTCAAGAAAGTCATTCCTAGAGCTGGGTGGAATTTTCAGCAAAAAAAATGTAGTCAGTGACACCAAATTATTTTGTGAATTAATGTTGACTTCACCAAATTGTTCTAGATTTAAAAAAAAAAATCCAAACGATTTAGATTTTGGTTCAAAATTTCTCATTAAATTTTATTAACAATCAAATTGTTTTAAAAATGGTCAAAATTAAAAGAAAACGGTGGGTGGCATTTTGGAATGGCAAGCAAACGAAAAATCTTGTTTGTCCAGCTCTACTTATGACCAGATTTTTTTTCAAGTGCTCAGCACCCACAATCAGAGTTTCAAAAGCAAGCAGTACCCAACACCTTGAGTCTCTCTGAAAATCCAGTCCTCTCTGAAAATCCAGTCCTGACACATCGTTCAGTGAGAAGTTTGTAATCTGCTTTTCCGGCTCCTGTATTGTATCTGAAATTAAACACAATTTAACTTTAACATACATTTCCATAACTTCTTGTGGTCTCACTGGATCAGCTTAACACCCCATTAGCAGGCTAAGCAAATGCACCTGCTTTTTAAATTTGTTGGTGATACAAAATTGATGGAGCGGGCAATTGATCTAATATAACTAGCCTTTACTAACGTGTTTGATAGTGTCTCATTAAGCTTTATTTGAAACCAGTTCGAATTGTTTTTGAATCAGAATCAAAAACTGGTCAAAAGACCATAAACAAGAGGCAATAAACAACTAAGTA
Source organism: Lepidochelys olivacea (assembly GCF_965140295.1). Taxonomy (NCBI): domain Eukaryota; kingdom Metazoa; phylum Chordata; order Testudines; family Cheloniidae; genus Lepidochelys; species Lepidochelys olivacea. Next base: position 30,258,672 of record NC_140422.1, read on the forward strand.
GCCGCCAGTGGAATGCTTCAGGGACAGGTGTTCAGACTAGTGCTATTAAATCTTTTTATTCAAGTGGCAATTTAAGGTTAAGGCTGAGTCTCTGGGGTACATTTCCAGTTCTACAAGGGTGAAACCCATTGACTTTAAAAGGACCTGGTTGATATTTTCACAATACTTGACAATCTAGGGGCCTAAAATTAACCCATGCTGCTGTGCTTTTCCCCCCAGTTGCATGATTTAAGGATACTATGCTAATCTATCGAGGTTATAATATGACAACCAGCCACACGGTATCTGAGCACCATCTGAGGTGGTTTGACCATGATTCGGTTACAAATGGCAATTGCATAAAGGTCTTCATGGTGTACTTTGTCTCAGAAGTTCAAGGGTGATATGAACAGCATGTCCCTTCTTTCAGTTTGTCACCTTTTATACAGACTTAGAGACATGTCTAAAATGCTCAACACCGTCACATGTCCAAGCATCTGAACATTCTACACTCATTAAATAAAACTTGTTTTAAAGATGCTTTATCAAAGAGGTTGCTATGCTGTTATACAAGTGGGTATTTGTAACACACACATCCCCAGGGTCTTGTTAGTGAGAGAAAGAGGATTGCAGCCAGAAGACGTGATATGCATCACTCAGATGGCACAAGAAGCAGGAGGTTGGAGTCAGAGACAGAGTGGAGGAAAAGAGAGGCAAGGGGTTTTTGTTCAGTTTTTTTTTTTTTTTTTTTTTAATAAAAAAGCCCTACTTAATGGACAGTCTGCCTTTCAGCCAAAAGAACCTCTATTGGGCATTTCACAGAAGGGCTTATGATCCTCTATTTAACTTGCCCAAATTGCTTAACACAAAAGGCCTGATTCTGATCTCACTCTTAGTAGTGTAAATCAGGAACAAGGGTAAAGCCACCTCTGAAGTAAATTTTCACCAGTATAAATGACATCCAGAATTGGGCCCAAGATTCTTCCAAACCAAATATAGTAGCTCCCCGCTTAACGTTGTTTCGATCTTACGTCCCTGCTCCATTACAGAACATGCTCATTTAAAGTTGTGCAATGCTCTGCTATAATGTCGTTTGGCTGCCTGCTTTGTTCACAGCTGGCAGCCCCCCTATCAGCTCCTCTATGTCCCGTCCCCCCTAGCGCCTCCCACCCACCAGTGGACCCCACGGATCAGTGCCTTCTTCCTGCCCGCAGTAATCAGCTGGTTTGCAGCGTGCAGGAGGCAGGGAAATGAGGGGGAGCCTGCACTCAGCGTCCTCACTCCTTCCCCCCCCCCCCCCAAACACTGCAAACCAGCTGATTGCTGTGGGCAGGGGGGAGGAGTGAAGTGGAGGTGGTGGGAAGAGGCGGGTTAAAGGTGGGGACTTGGGGGAAGGAGTGGAGTGGGAGGGCCAAAGGTTGAGCCCCCTGCTCCCGGTGCTTGCACAATAGAGGAAGCTGCTGCTGTACAATATGCTTCTCTTAGCCTATGGCACCTTCGGCCTCCTTGCCTGCCTCATTGTCTGCAGTGCCAGTGGGCTGCACCTGTGTGGGGTAAGGCAGGGGCACCTCCCATGGCTTCACACTCGGCAATGATTGTAGTATTAAATTGTTTCTTTAAAATTGTTTAAAACTTATTACTGCAGTAAATTGCTTGTTTAAAATGTATATAATGCCTTTTTTGTCTGGCAATCTTTTTTCCTCCTGGAAGTTAACCCCCACATTTACATTAATTCTTATAGGGAAATTGGATTCGCTTAACATAGTTTTGCTTAAAGTCACATTTTTCAGGAACATAACTACAACATTAAGTGAGGAGTTACTGTATTTTGTTAGTGCAATCCATATTAAACATACAGTGTAGAGTGCAATCATTCTGAAAATGTACAGATTAGATTGGCTGACTTTTGTTCTTGGTGGTTTTGGTTTGGTTTGGTTTTTTCCCCTTTCTCTGCAGCATGGGGTACAGGTCACTTGCAGTGTAAACTAGAGTAAATGGTGGATGGATTCTCTGTAACTTGAAGTCTTTAAATCATATTTTGAGGACTCAGTAACTCAGCCAAAGGTGAGGGGTCTATTACAGGAGTGGGTGGATGAGGTTCTGTGGCCTGCAATGTGCAGGAAGTCAGACTAAATAATCATGATGGTCCCTTCTGGCCTTAAAGTCTGACTACTCTGAGTAGGCACAACTAATCCTTCTATGACAGGTTTCATAGTAACAGCTGTGTTAGTCTGTATTCGCAAAAAGAAAAGGAGTACTTGTGGCACCTTAGAGACTAACCAATTTATTTGAGCATGAGCTTTCGTGAGCTACAGCTCACTTCATCGGATGCATACCGTGGAAACTGCAGCAGATATTATATACACACAGAGATCATGAAACAATACCTCCTCCCACCCCACTGTCCTGCTGGTAATAGCTTATCTAAAGTGATCATCAAGTTGGACCATTTCCAGCACAAATCCAGGTTTTCTCACCCTCCGCCCCCCCCCACACAAACTCACTCTCCTGCTGGTAGTAGCCCATCCAAAGTGACAACTCTCTTCACAATGTGTATGATAAACAAGGTGGGCCATTTCCTGCACAAATCCAGGTTCTCTCACCCCCTCACCACCCTCCAAAAACCACACACACAAACTCACTCTCCTGCTGGTAATAGCTTATCCAAAGTGACCACTCTCCCTACAATGTGCATGGTAATCTAGGTGAGCCACTTCCAGCACAAATCCAGGCTCTCTCACCCCCCCCCTTTTTTTTTCCTGGGGACACACACACACACACACATACACAAACTCACTCTCCTGCTGGCAATAGCTCATCCAGACTGACCACTCTCCAAGTTTAAATCCAAGTTTAACCAGAACAGTCTGTGGGGGAGGGGGGTAGGAAAAAACAAGGGGAAATAGGCTACCTTGCATAATGACTTAGCCACTCCCAGTCTCTATTTAAGCCTAAATTAATAGAATCCAATTTGCAAATGAATTCCAATTCAGCAGTTTCTCGCTGGAGTCTGGATTTGAAGTTTTTTTGTTTTAAGATAGCGACCTTCATGTCTGTGATTGCGTGACCAGAGAGATTGAAGTGTTCTCCGACTGGTTTATGAATGTTATAATTCTTGACATCTGATTTGTGTCCATTTATTCTTTTACATAGAGACTGTCCAGTTTGACCAATGTAAATGGCAGAGGGGCATTGCTGGCACATGATGGCATATATCACATTGGTGGATGTGCAGGTGAACGAGCCTCTGATAGTGTGGCTGATGTTATTAGGCCCTGTGATGGTGTCCCCTGAATAGATATGTGGGCACAGTTGGCAACGGGCTTTGTTGCAAGGATAGGTTCCTGGGTTAGTGGTTCTGTTGTGTGGCATGTAGGTAGGAATAGCGGTCAGTAGGTTTCCGGTATACGGTGGTGTTTATGTGACCATTGTTTATTAGCACTGTAGTGTCCAGGAAGTGGATCTCTCGTGTGGACTGGACCAGGCTGAGGTTGATGGTGGGATGGAAGTTGTTGAAATCATGGTGGAATTCCTCAAGGGCTTCTTTTCCATGGGTCCAGATGATGAAGATGTCATCAATATAGCGCAAGTAGAGTAGGGGCATTAGGGGACGAGAGCTGAGGAAGCGTTGTTCTAAATCAGCCATAAAAATGTTGGCATACTGTGGGGCCATGCGGGTACCCATAGCAGTGCCGCTGATCTGAAGGTATACATTGTCCCCAAATGTAAAATAGTTATGGGTAAGGACAAAGTCACAAAGTTCAGCCACCAGGTTAGCCGTGACATTATCGGGGATAGTGTTCTTGACGGCTTGTTGTCCATCTTTGTGTGGAATGTTGGTGTAGAGGGCTTCTACATCCATAGTGGCCAGGATGGTGTTATCAGGAAGATCACCGATGGATTGAAGTTTCCTCAGGAAGTCAGTGGTGTCTCGAAGGTAGCTGGGAGTGCTGGTAGCGAAGGGCCTGAGGGGGAAGTCTACATAGCCAGACAATCCTGCTGTCAGGGTGCCAATGCCTGAGATGATGGGGCGCCCAGGATTTCCAGGTTTATGGATCTTAGGTAGTAGATAGAATATCCCAGGTCAGGGTTCCAGGGGTGTTTCTGTGCGGATTTGATCTTGTGCTTTTTCAGGAAGTTTCTTGAGCAAATGCTGTAGTTGCTTTTGGAAACTCTCAGTGGGATCACAGGGTAATGGCTTGTAGAAAGTGGTGTTGGAGAGCTGCCAAGCAGCCTCTTGTTCATATTCCGACCTATTCATGATGACAACAGCACCTCCTTTATCAGCCTTTTTGATTATGATGTCAGAGTTGTTTCTGAGGCTGTGGATGGCATTGCGTTCCGCATGGCTGAGGTTATGGGGCAAGTGATGCTGCTTTTACCAGCAGGAGAGTGAGTTTGTGTGTGTATGGGGGTGGGGGGGGGTGAGAAAACCTGGATTTGTGCTGGAAATGGCCCACCTTGATTATCATACACATTGTGAAGAGCGTTGTCACTTTGGATGGGCTATTACCAGCAGGAGAGTGAGTTTGTGTGTGGGGGGGTGGAGGGTGAGAAAACCTGGATTTGTGCTGGAAATGGCCCAACTTGATGATCACTTTAGATAAGTTATTACCAGCAGGACAGTGGGGTGGGAGGAGGTATTGTTTCATGATCTCTGTGTGTATATAATGTCTGCTGCAGTTTCCACGGTATGCATCCGATGAAGTGAGCTGTAGCTCACGAAAGGTCATGCTCAGATAAATTGGTTAGTCTCTAAGGTGCCACAAGTACTCCTTTTCTTAATCCTTCTATGTTGCAGGATCCTGCTTTACTGGTAGCAGCATTACTAGTTTCTGCAGTTCCAGCATATGTTACTGGAGAAAGGAAAGATATAACAGGTGGGTGAAGGGGCAGTAGAATGAGTATTGAAAATGCACACCACAATCCTCATTTGAAATGCCTTCCTCGCAGTTTTGTTCTTTGTTCTTTCCTGTTTCTGGGGCCCTAGGTTTTATGAGCTCTTTTACTGCATGACTTATCACAGCAGTCGGCCTTTGACAAAATACAGCACTGCCCTGTTTGATATAATATATACATTAGAAGTAGTTTTCTTCACAGCAGTTTAGCAAGGATTTTTCCTTCCCTCTTTCCCCATTCACAGTATGGCTATTTGAAATGCATAGGATAGGGTTTTATTTTTATTTTGCAGAAATATTGTGCTTTCCTTTTTGAATTTTTTTTCTGTATCTAAATAATATCTTTTCTTCTGAGTATCATCAGTGTTTAATAGCCATACTGGTGCGTCATCTTCATAAATAGTCTTGTGCTAAGTTCCTAACCTGCCAGGATCAAGGAAATGAGCATGTGGTTACTTAGTTACCACTTAAGTGGCAATGGTCTGTTGTGCTGAGTGAATCTTAGGATAGAATGAGCCTTTTCCGAGAAGAATGCTGGAGATTGTTCTTGACAGCAAACAACTGCTTTGCAAAATGTTAGGCAGATACAGTTGCGAAGAAGATAAGATTTTGCACCAGGAAGAGATTAGAATAAATTCTAAGCTAGTTACCTTTTGTAACTGAATAATATCTTTTATCTGAACACAATGAATATCTTATAAAAGGTGGAATTATTGTTAACGGTTGACAGGAAAAACAATTCTGCAGACCTACCATCATCTAAGTAATCTCTTATTTTTTGTTTACCGAACTCTAGAATTTTTTGAATAAAATCACTATGTTCTTTGAGTGACGCAAGCATCTGCTACAAAAAAGTCAACAGTTCATTTCTATCACTTATCAGTGTATAGTGGCTTGGTAAGTATTCAAAAACCAAACCAAACCTTGCATTTAGCCTCATAGCTATGAAGATACTTTGGATGTTTGATGGGAACACTGAGCCTTGGGATGGCTCTGGGGGATTAGATTGTTGCTTTGGTGGGTGTGCATGAAAACTCTGTAGGCATGGGGGAGGCAGTTACACCTTGTGTAAAATTAATTTGGCTAATATGATGTTATGGAGGTTAAACTATATGGAAGTAGTAGAATACATGGAAGGAATGTGCATTTTCCCAGGACGTGTGGAGTGTCTATTGGGTAAAAGGGGTAAAAGATATGCAAATAAAACATGGTACTTCATTAAAATCCTAATAGGGCTCCAAAAGGAGCCACAATAGGTTGTGCTTTCTTTTTCAGATCTCTGTGTGTTTTGGAGCAGGAGATGAAAGTAATCAGAACTCTGGTGGAAGTAAAATGCTTCCCTTTTAAGACAGTGTCTGAGCTGCTAACAGCTTTGGGTCCAGAAGCAAGCTAGTAAGCCTTTGTGTGTAAATGCAAATTACCTAGCTGATGGGCACAAAGGAGCTGCAAATAACAAATACATCTGGTCAGCAAACAAGCTACTAGAAGACTCAGATTATGGCCCTTCAGGAAAGGGAGGTGAAAAAAACAAGTCAAGCCTGAAAATAAGGGGGACAGGTTAACCTTAAGGGGTGTGGGTGTGGGTGGGTGGGGGGGGAGGGAGATGGGAATGGGGGTAAGAAAATTGGAATCATGTTTTGCTAAAGTGGGAAATGGGAACAGGGAATGAGGGTAAGGAAGTTGGAATCATGTTTGGCTAAGGGTAGGAATGGGAACAGGGACACAGGTGTAAGGCTCTGTGGTGTCAGAGCTGGGAAGGAGGATACTAAGGAAGGAAACTGGAATCATGCTTGCTGGAAGTTCACCCCAATAAACATCGAATTGTTTGCACCTTTGGACTTCGGGTATTGTTGCTCTCTGTTCATGCGAGAAGGACCAGGGAAGTAAATGGGTAAAGGAATAAGCCCCCTAACAATGTTTTGGGCTGAATACTGTGACTAGTTAGCTTATTGTTATAAGTTGTCTGTTTTGATACCACCATTTTCTAAGATAATTGCTTTTCTATGACAATTGTTAAAATACCAATGTTGATGATAGCACTATTAATTAACCATGAATTATGAGTATAGGAAGTCAGAGCTAATTTTAGCCTTAGAAATTACGTGTGTTTTTAATCTCATTTGAGTGGTACATATTGATAAGAGTGATACATACTAGTTTTCATAAACACTGGTCATATGACAATTTTGTCCATGCCCTGAAACACGTGAACCTTTAGGAATACAATTACTCTCTATTCTTTAATCTTCATATTTACTAAAAATCAGAATGCCAGGAAGTCTGACCATTTTGGCTTATTTACCATGGTGTAGAGTAATTATCTTTTGTTCGGTTTTTTTTTAATAATGCTTCTTTATGGAGAAGACGAGGGTTTATAGACTTCAAGGAAGAAGTGTGTTTTAAGGAGACAAGGCTGGACGCTTGTCAGAACAGGCTCGGAAAGGAGTTCTGGGCATACTAGGACACATGGAAGAAGACACAAATGAGATTAGGAGAAGGAAACAATGAGATCAGTTAGGCATGCATCTTGGACGGAATGGCACATAAGGATGGGTATTACTCTGTGCCACTCTAAACTCTCTACTATAAAGCCAACCATGTGGCCACATAGCTTCAATAGCTTAACAGGTAATGTTACCCACTGCATGAACACCCTTTCCTCTTCCCCCAAAATGAAACAATTTAAGCGCAGTTTCAATAATTTTAGCATTCTGGCACCAGAGATTCTTCTGGACATTTTAATTATCCAAGGAATTGGTGATCAGCAGTCCAGCAAGCAGCATCAATCTCTGTATGCAAATAATCCGGTATGTGAACAGGCTCTATTAAAAACTACCAGGGAAATAGTAAATTCTTGGCTAAAGCTTCCAGGTTCTCACGGGAAACGACTGGGGTAATGAGGAAAGCTCCTGATTGACAGCTGAATCAGGAGCTGAGGTTCTGAACACACAAGCTTTATATACCCGCCTAATTTTCAAATGTGGCTAGTGACTATGGGTTCCTGAATTTTTGGATGCCCAAGTTAAGACATTTTGATTTTCAAAGGGCAGGTGGTCAGGCTGTTGTTCTGTGTTACACTGGCAGCAGCGGTCCCACAAACAGTACTGGGAAGAGTGCAATGCACTCCAGCTCTGTCCCCATCTTATTCTAGCCATGACCTTGGCCTCCCTCCCTCTGCCCTCTACATAGAGTAAAGGTTTCCCTTTAGGGCTGCTTTGTTCTGTTTGAGCTGTGCAAAGTGGCCAGACTAAGGGCCAAGACTGGAGCCTATGGCCTTCGATATACAGTGCTTCTGGAAAAGTTAAACAGCCAAAGAAAAGTACTGGTAATCTTATTAAAAAAATCACACAGCCTTAGATCTTTAAAATTCCACTTGTCCTTTGTGCCCCTCCCCCCCTCACACAAAAAAAAAAAAGCCTTGGTTTCTTTATTTAAAGAACTTGGGGGTTGGCCAATGGAATTTATACTATGGAGGAAGTCCTCAGATAAGCAGTTTCACAATTAATATATGTTACAGAGGCAACAAATCTGCAACAACCATCCTAAATCTCAAGTGAGCCCTTGAAAGAACAAAAGTTTTGTCTGCATTTAACCAGTAACTTCTGCTCTTTATCTATTGGCAAGGACAGACCATAAATCTCCAGATATGCATGTCTATTTACCATTCTGCATTGAGCTCAGATGGAGGACATTAACCAGGGAGTTGAGTAATTTATTCATTATGTTTGTCAAATTAAAAAAGTTAAGAATGAGTCTGTCTTACATTTAAGCATTTTTGAGTGCAGATTTTAGCTTTCTCTCTGTGAGCCAGTGTATCACTTTGGAAGGGAAACAATTAAACTAACCTAATCCAAATCCCAACCTACTTTTCAATCCTACTCTGCACTACCTACTGGGCTGTTGAAATCTGAAAAGTAGGTTGGTTCATCCCATCATAATAACTAAGGACAGGGACAAGGCAAGAAATTCTGACTCTGCTCCAGGATCAGATTACAGGGCTCCTTTTGTAGTCAATGGAAGCTGTGGGTAGTTAGCACATTACAGGATCAGTACTAGCATGCTTAAGAAAAACAAGTTAAGGAAATAAATTGGCTCCCTAAGGGAATTACTTTTATGCCCTTTTCTTGATTTATAGATAAATGCAGACAATTCACTGTACTTTAATAAAATTATATTTGTTTTCTTAGTGATAGGTATGTTGAAAGCAAACATGCTCTACACTTAAAGATAAATGCAAAATCATACCCCCTGTGCCTGGTATCTGCTACTCATTCATAATCTTTCTATTGGTTTGTACATAATTGACGTTTGGGTTGTTGCCTGATTTTCATCTGGTTCTGTGTGTGTGAAGGCAGGGGGCTAGATTCACAAAGAAACTTGGGCATGGTTACTGGGAGCATCACCATGCCTAGAAAATCACTGGGATTCACACAGCCTGGGTAAGGTTCCTAAGCGCCTCTCATTATCCAATTCATGGGGAGAGATTCACAAGAGCCACCATGCTATGCTGCTCCAAACCTATGCTAGCCAATGGGAGATGCCAAGGTGAGGTGTTGGTGCTAAGCTCTGCCTCACCTCTCAGAGGTAGGTGCCTATATGTCTGGATACAGGGAGGCCTCTCCCTCTGCTTGGGGTTCTCAAAGCTACCCACCCTCTCTTGGTGTTAAGCACCTATGCTATTTTAGCAAGAAGCTTGGGGACAGAATAAGCTCCCTCATTATTCTTAGCCCGCAGGCTAAGATACCCACTTGGGATGTGGGAGACTGCTGGTTCAGATCCCCCCACTCCACTAGGGAGGGGAAAGGGATTTGAACTGGGATCTGCCATCTCTCAAGTGAGTGCTCTAACCAGTGGCCTGTGGGATATTCTGATGAGGTAGTCCCTCTCCTGTTGCAGCCATTCCACTGTGGATAAAATCATAATAAATTCCCTGAGCCAGAGGGAGCTCACAAGCTTGAGAATAATGCTGTGACCTAGTGCTTTGAGCACTCAAGGGGGAGATCCAGGATCTAGTCCCTCTGCTTCAATTCATTTTTAATTATTTAATGAAACTTAAGCCAGAGAGGGGAAAACTTCAAAAAGTAATGAGAAACTGACAACTGGGCAAGGAGAAGGAATGGAAGACCTCATCCAACCTGAAATACAGCTGCTGTTCATTTTCCAGCTGTAGTGCTGCCAAACAAAATACATTTCATGTTCTCTTGCTGGGGGGGAGGGGAACCAACCAAGCAAAATAAGTACCACAAATCCAGGTGTTCTACTTCTCTTCAATGCACGTAATATTTGTAGGTCCCTTTTAACTTTATTGGAGAATTTTCACTTTTTCTTCTAATTACAATGAAGGAGTAGGGGGTTTCTGCTTTGTTTTGTTTAAATGAAGTGCAGTGTTTTCCTGCCCCACTCCATGCCTCCACAAAGCTGGTCTGCAGGTTTGATGATGCAGCTAAAAATCTAAAATCCTCCCCCTTTATCGGTCGCATGGAAATTAGGATACTGCAATAGCTTGAAAATGAGGCAGCCAGTTAAAAGACCAGCCCAGATAATGAGGGTACTGTTAACAGCTCACAATTTTCTAGTACTGTAATCACATTCATCTAGCAAATAATTAACAGAGCTCTCTGATACCCATAATGTTATCTCAAAAGTATTTGAAAGGAGAAGGTTCTACTGTGTTAACCCATTTTAAAAATAAATGTAATGTTGCTGTCACAGGGCAGGGCTCCCTCCCCCTGGATTCCTTGCTGCACACAGTCCTTACGCATGCCTCCGGCAAGTTCAACACCATGTTCTTTATTTCCATTGTGCTATCTGAGGCCTGGTCTACACTAAAGAGTTAGGTCAACGTAAGCTGCCTTAGGTCGACCTAACTCTGTAAGCATCTACACTAAAATGTAGCTCTCCCCTCCCCATGTAATTTGCCCACTACACTGACTTAACTCCACCTCTGCAAGAGGCATAGTGCTTAGGTCGGTGCAGTTAGGTCAACGCGGTATCAGTGCAGACACTTTGTTGCTTACATCACCTGTTGCTGCCTTTCAGAAGCCATTCCACGATGCTCCACACTGACAGTTAAATCAGCGCAAGAGCTCCTGGTGAGGATGCAGGCCACCGTAGTGTGGATATGCAAAAGCAATTTTATTATTGTGGTGGCTGTATGTCAACATAACTTAGGTTGACTCTTTTGTAGTGTAGACTTGCCCCAAGTCCTTGATCCCCAGGCTTTTACCTTCTCTTAGACATGGGGGATGGTGAGGGACTCTTACCTGCCTGAGATCCTCAGTTTCTCTGGCCCTCCTTAAGCTGAATCATCTTGTTGTTTGGTTAATCATCTGGTCCTTAAACAATTATCTCCTCAGTTTATCCTAGTGGTGACACTTGCCAAGTGCAGAGAGTGGTGAGTGAGCCTTAGGCTAGACTGTTCTCAGTGGTAGCTGATGACAGAACAAGGAGTAATGGTCTCAAGTTGCAGTGGGGGAGGTTTAGGTTGGATATTAGGAAAAACTTTTTCACTAGGAGGGTGGTGAAACACTGGAATGGGTTACCTAGGGAGGTGGTGGAATCTCCTTCCTTAGAGGTTTTTAAGGTCAGGCTTGACAAAGCCCTGGCTGGGATGATTTAGTTGGGGATTGGTCCTGCTTTGAGCAGGGGGTTGGACTAGATGACCTCCTGAGGTCCCTTCCAACCCTGATATCCTATGATTCTATACACACTCTGTCACAATTGCACAGTCCAGGTTTAAGGAGCTTGGGTATAAATGACCCTTACTAAGGATAAAACTCCCAGCATTTATCCACTGGCAGATGCTATGATGAAGTGAACTGGGGAGCTCATCTTTGGGTACCTCTACACTACAAGAAACGAAACAAAAAAAAAAAACCCGTAGCAGTGAGTCTACCCCGTAGCCTGGGTCTACAGACTGAGTCTCATGTCACGATGCTAAAAATAGCCATGTAGATGCTGTGCTCAGGCTGGCATGCAGGCTTGGAAGCCCACCATACTTCCCAGGCTTTAGAGCCCAAGTTTCGGCTTGCGATGGAACGTCTACCTGGCTATTTTTAGTGCTGTACTGTGACCCCAAGTCCCTAGACCCGAGCTCTGAGATTCACTACTGGAGGTTGGTGGTTGTTTTTTCCAGTGTGGATATATCCTTTGTGAAGGGACCACAGTTAAGTCGGACAATAAGGTAGTTGACTCTTTATAGCCAGGCTGAATAACAGAAGAAAGAAAAGGGAAGAATCATGAGGTTCAAGAGGGGGGAAGGGATGTCTGGTTTCCCACGGCAAGTGAGTGAGTTTGAAGTTACTAAATAACTATGCAAAAATGCAGCTTCAAGAAACATCAGGCACTCTAACAGGTTGATATACTTCACTGCTACACACTAGCTGGAACAATAATCCATTAGGAAATCAATAAACCCCCAAAAACAAGATAGAACCTAAAGTTGAGGTGAAGCCCAAAGAGAAAAGTTAGCAGTCTTTTCCCCCCATTACATGGAAAATCAGCTATATTTCTTGGTGGAGGAGACAGGACTGGGACTTTTATTAGTAAAAATATCAGCTGAAATGGCCAATTCCTTTCATTTTACAGAAATCCACTAAAAATATAAATTTTCTCTATGGTTTTGCCAGTTCTGTGAGCAAACTATAGACATTTCTATCCAATAGAAAAAAGGACCATCTCCCTAGCCATAAAGAATCCCTATCATTCTGACAGCTGCTTAGCAAAACAAGTGTGATTCAGAACTTGAGGGAAACTGAGTGCTGACTGGCTGATTTAGAGCCAGGAACTCTGGAGTTATATTATCAACTCTGCTGTGGACTTGCTGCATAGCCTTGGCCATGTCACTTAATCCCAGCATCTCAGCTGTCGCAAAATGGGATTCATGGCCTTGAACCAAATCACTTGAGCACATGCTTTAACAGACTTGAAAGGAACTTAAGCACATTAAGTGCTTTGCTGAAGCACACCCATGACTTGTATTCTATAGGAGTGGTGTTAGGATTGGTTAGGGCTGCACCCTTCAACTTTGACAAACATAAGTAAGGTTTACTTATGGGAGTAGTGTCTCATTGACTTCAATGGAACTATTAATATGAACAAGGGTTACTTTACATGAATAAGGGTTTATAGGGTTGGGACTTACCCTGCTCCTACTGAAATCCATGACACAACTAGTGTTGGTATTACTGATAAAGGATCAGGCCCAGCTATTGATGGAAAGTGCTATGTAAGTGTTAAGCATTGTGATGCGATTTTCTGGTGTTAGTATTCCTTTTTTTCCCCCCTGTAGTCAACAACAACAGTTCTGTAGCTTCCTTGCCTTTTGTGTTCTAGTCATGGCTTCATTTTGCTTATAAAATTATGGCCTATTTTCTTGCTATTCATTTTTTCCTGAGTCATAATTTTTGTGCTAAGAAATTGGTTTGTTTAGAAAAGCCAGCTGATGATCACCCGTTTGTGTGTGTTGGAGGTTGGGGTGGGGGGGAAAAAGCCTCTTACAAGTGAATTGATTCTTTTGATTCAAGTGTGTACACGTAACTGAAGATAATTCAGTTTCAGGGGAAAGTGCAGTGATATTATTCCATATCACGAGATTTCCTGGATTTCCCCGCACCCACACTCATTTTAGTAATAACCATATATTGCCATGCAACCTGTGGGAACCTGGATTTAACATCCGATATTTGCAAAAAGTAAGCAAAGCTTCTTCTGATATCCAATTCCTTACATAGCAAATGGTTTAAACAAGCAAGCCCAAATCAAATCATTGTTTGAACATAGGACATAGAACATTCTTTGAACACAGCATTTTGCTTTCTTTTAAGAGACACATTTAGATCTTAGAAGTAAAAGAGCAGTGTCATATATGGGGGTTGTTTGTATGGTTATCAGTGTAAAGAAACTAAGGATAGCATTGATCAGGAGTGAAGATTGCTGCTAGTGATGGCTCTTTGATGAAGAAAGAGTGCTTGTGATTAATAGTCATAAACAATTGTAATGATTTTATTACTTATGCTCCATCTCCTTGATTTCTTCTCTGTAACTAACTAATTAACTAATTCTCTAACCCCAGTTTTAAAGCCTTCACAGTGAAAGCTTCATTTGTTTTCATTTTTGTAGTTAATATTCAATTCCATCCTCCTTTCTAAAGGGGCTGGTAATCACATTCCTGTTCCATTTTTAGTAGTTTATTATTACTGCATGTTTATTACAAGAGTGCCTAAAGGCCTAATCAGAACCCATTGTGCTAAAAGTTGTAGAGAAGCAAAAATGATGCAGTCCCTTCCCTGAGGAACCTCAGGGGACCCCAACCTGCAAACTCTTCCCCATGTTCTTAACTTTTTTGAAGTCATTTGGACTATTCATGTGCAAGGCTAAGATTTTGTCATGGTTATTTTTAGTAAAAGTCATGGACGGGTCTTGGGCAATAAACAAAAATCGATGGAAGCCATAACCTATAATTCTGTGACTATTGCTGCTGCGACTCTGTTTTCCCCTGCCACCGTGGTGGCTGGGAACTGTCAGGTTCCCCCTCTGCCCTCGGCAGCTGGGAGCTGCAGGGTGACCATGTTTCCCAAAGAGAAAACGGGACACCCCCAGCCGTTCACCGGAGGCGTTCCCCTCCCTCTGTGCAAGGCTATCACCCGTTGTTGGAACCCTGAGGAACCTTGCAGAGGGCTGCCTGTCCCTGGAACTCTGCAAGGTCCCTGCTGGCTGCCAGCGCCAGAATCCTGGTGCCCCTGGGGCTGAAGCAGAGAATGTCAGGGAGGTCTCTGGAAGTCACTGATTCTGTGACTTCCTTGACCTCCAGAAGTAGCCTTATTCATGTGTAAAATTAAGCATGTGCATAAGTTTTTGCTGCATTCAGGGAGGGGGCCCTAAGAGACATCACTAATTTTCTTCAGCTCACTCTTCACTCCCATCTTTTTGCTTGCCAAGTGCAAGACGTTAATCTCTCTCTTAGCCTATGATCACCCAACGTTGTGTGTCTGTGTAGATGCAGAACTGCCTAATATGCATGCACAGATGTTTGTTGGCGCAAATGTGGGGTTTGCAATTAAGATTGTTACCTTTCACTAGTCACTGTTTCATTTAGATAATGAAGAACATATTCCACCAATCTTTCAATGCCTACAAGATGGATATTGAACCCAGGGTGAATGAATTGACTCTACATCATGTCCAGTGTAGTAGAAGACTCTTTGAGATCATGCTTTCTCATAGGAGAGTTACAGCAGCCTTCATTGAGGGGGACAATGTAGTGGTCACTGTGGAAGGAGAAGCCGCCAGAGTGCTGAATTTTGACACTGGTGAGTTGGAATTTACATTACAGATTTGTAGGCATAACACCACAATAGAAGAGAGAAAGGAGAAAAACATCCTGTGTACACAAAATGAGACAATTTACCAGTATTATTCAATGTCCGTGATTGAGCAATCTGGGTGCTCCTATGAAGGTAACCATAAGTAGAATTATACGGACTTTAGAACAGTCACACGGTATCTCAGTTCGCTGAAGTAACAAGCCAATCAAGGTCAGATAGTTTCCCACAAGGTAATAGTGAGGGTAATTAACCATTGGAACAGTTTCCCAAGGGTTGGGGTGGATTCTCTAATCACTGGCAGTTTTACAATCAGGATTGGGTATCTTTCTAAAAGATATGCTCAAACAGGAGTTAATTCAGGGAAATTTTATAGCCTGTGATATATATATAGGAGAGGGGACTAGATTATCACAGTAGTCCCTTCTGGGCTTCTGATCTAGGAAGCTATGAAAAAAATCACTGTTGCTTCTCCCCAGCCTTGACCTGTGGTGTAGCTATGGGGACAGCGGCCGTTCCCGCACTGAGCACAAGTGGCGCCTTGGGAATGTCTTGGCGCCTTTTAAATTTTCCCCAGTTGAGGGAACGGGGGGGGGGGGAGATCCAAAAAAATCAATAGGCACCACCTGTTGTGGCGCTTTTACTCACCTGGTGGCGCCCCGGGTCGTCTTCGGCGCCTCGGCAGCGGGACCTTCACTCGCTCTGGGTCTTCGGCGGCGGGACCTGCGGTGCTGCCGAAGACACCCGGAGCGAGTGTGGGCCTGCTGGGTGAGTAAAAGCACCACAGTGGGTGGTGCCGCCTTTTTTTTTTTTTGGATCGCTCCCCGTTCCCTCCACCTGGCTACGCGGCTGCTTGGAGTCTGTTACAACTAGAGCAACAGAGAATCAGTTAAGAAGTGATCCAGCTGTATCTTCAGTTGGTTTTCCATATGACTGCGATTCCAACCATGCAGGATTCCGTGTATGTTGTGTTAACAGCTTGATCATGCAAACTATGTACAAGATTGCTTCTGGTTAGAAATATGAAAATTGAAACAGACTTATCAGTAAGGTCCATTTGAATCCTAGTTCAGCCTCAGTATTTGAGATTGTTTGTTTGTCTTTGTATGCAAAAGATACAAACTAAAATTAATTTATTGGACATCCTAGCATTCCTACAACTAAATTTGAATAAAAACTAAGGGATCTAGAAAGCTTAAATGGATCTTGCAACAACATTGAATGATCTTAAACTGGAATTAAATTAAACAATGATGTAGTAAACTTGTTTTATGGCCTACATGTAGCCTCAAACAAGCTAGCTCTGTCTTTAGCTCTGCTATAGAAGTAAGTGTGAATGATTACAAATGGGCAAGAGTCAGATATTACTACAAATTTTCACTCCTTTCCCAGTGGCTTTAAAATATAGCCCCATGTACAATGCACTGTGTAGTCTAATCTTGAGGCATGAATCATGGAGGCAAGATCTGTATCTTTATAAATATAGTATGACTGCTGCTGATAGTTGATCATTTGAGATCAGCGGAGAATTTACCATATCTCTAAATTGTGAATTCTGACAAATAGACATACCCTCTATCAAAGGGGCAAATAAACTCTTTGCCATATCATTGGCAGTGGCAGAATAGCTACTTGGCCCCCCTACTGGGCCTGGGCCCCCCATCAATTGGGAGCCCCCCAGCTGCCGCTGCCTGGCAAATGGGGCAGGGAAAGCCCCCAGGCTCCCCAACCCTGTCCCCAGTAGAAGCCACAGACATCTCTTCCATCCGCCAGTCTCTGGCAGACAATACAGGTCCCAATCCAGTAAAATACATAAACACATACTTAAATATCTTCTCAACTTTAAGCACTTTGCTAGATCAAGGTTGCCAACAGAGTATATATAATCAAGTTTAAATCAATATTTCTAGTGGTGAAACCTATAAGATGCTTGATTTTGATTGCTTAAAGCAAAGGAGATCAACAACTCTACTTCATGTGCTAATTGGCAAATATTTCACTGTGACCTTAATCACCATTTCTAAATGCCTTTTTTATTTTATCCACTTTCTGGCAGGCTGTGGAGTTAATCTTGGACTGAGAGGCTTGGAATCCTTGGAAGAATTAATTTACAGGGTTGCTACAGCAGTGGATCAGAATGATATCTTTGAAGCACTGTCTGCCAAAATACAACACTCCAAGCAAGTGTCGGAGGATTTTAAGCAGAACGGATTATTTACCACAGTTTTTGAATAAACAGGTGGAAGGAATGCAATGCAGCACTGTAGAGATCTGGGCCTATTTATAGGACAAACAAAATGAATGGTAACTCTGCATAACTCTGACTGCAAAAAAAATTCAGGACCTCAAATTCAGCACAGCTGTCTAAAACTTAAAAAGGTTGAGCAGGCCCCTTTAGGATCCAAAGTCACTTTTTTCCCCCACAATGGGGGAATTGTTGTTCTTTTTGGTGATCCTACAGTCCTTGTTCCATGGAGTAGTCTGAGTGACTTCACTGGGATGCTCATGTGATACGGGCTGCAGGGTCAGGCCCTTAATAGGGAAAAAAAAAATTGTGGCCTCAGCTTGTCCTCTGAGTTTGTGGTCCAACTCCTGTTGAAATTATTGGAAAACCTCCCACTGATTCCAGTGGTGCAAGCCCCAATTCTGCAATGTGATGCACATGGGCAGATCCTTGGGCCCACGTGGAGCCCCACTGAAGTCATGCCTTAAACTCAGATGTCTGGTTGAGGACTCATGTATGTATTTCCTACTCTGGGGTAATACAAATGAGATGGGAGTAATACTGGTAGATTGGGGAATAAATGTGGATGAGGTAGCAAAGGGTTTGCTGCTCTCTTGATAGATGGTGTGTCCCCCACTTGTCAGAATTTGCAGTTTAAGGGTAGGTTTTCCCAGCTGCTCTAAGAGAATCAAGTAGTAGTGGCCAAAACATCATTGTAAAGACTGCAACTGTTTCCTTCAGGTGTAAATTCTGTTGTCATGGTTCTAGTTAGAGCTGGTCAAAAAATGGAAAATAAAATGGTGAAAGGTGTCAGTTTGATGTAATTTTTGTTCTATAGGTTTTGTAAGGGAAAACCTTTTTTGTCTGAAAATGTTCACAGAAATTTTCAAGAAAAAAACTTTCAGTTTTGAATATTTTTTGGGGGGGGGGTCCTTCCTATTTTGGGGCGAGGTTTGGTGTTTTTCTCCCTCTCTCCCACCCCCTTTTATCTCTTTTCCATTTTACCACTCAGAAAGGGTTTGTTTTAAAGGTTAAACCAGTGTGTACTGTATCAACTTGAATTAGGAAACAAGTATTTGAGATTTCTACTTACTACTGCAAGAGGCAAACTGGTGTAAACCTACAGTCAGTGGAATCTTAGGAAGGTTCTTGTACACATAACTAAATATTCACTAAATGTATCCTCAATTTTCAGAAACCCACCTTCATTAAATCACAGTTTTAAGGTGAAATTATTTATTGTATCAGGCTTGCGTTTGTCAAAAGGGCAAATAACTGCTATGGTATTTCTACCATATATAATATAAATCTAAACTCTTGACATTCTTGTTTCAAGGCAGAATTTAAAAAGTCAAAAATATATTTCATAGTGTGTGTGTGTGTACACACAATTTTAAAAAAATTAGTTTGAAACAAGAATTTCAATAATTTGGCCTGGATCCATAAATGGACTTAAGCGTTGCAATGCCTAACTTCTAGCTGCCTTGAAAATCACTGAAATCTACAAATCCTGAGATAGGGGCCTAGGCACCCTATACCATGCAGGGGGAGAGACAGGCACCGAAGAATGGGATCTATAAAAGCTGGCATGCTAGACAAGACACCAGGTAAGGTAGCCAATATCAGATGCCAAACAGAGGGAGTTTCCTAAGCCTCACTGCTCTTAGGGAGATAGGCACCTGACTCCAGAGGTTCCTGACTCTGTATCTTAAGCGCACATAGCCCATAACTCCCACAAGTCCATACTTAGGTACCTGAGTGACACATGCGTCACTCCGCACAAAACATATGTGAGGCCTCTTCATCCACCTGGCTACCTTTTTGCCCAGAGTTAGGGAGCTCACTTCGGATGTGGGAGACCTCGTTCAATTCCCCCCTCTTCCTGATGGAGAAGGGATTTGAACAGGGGTTTCTCATTTCCCAAGTGAGTTTCCTAATTACTCGACTATGGGATATTCTGATGTGGGCTGCTTTCAGTCCTGTTGAAGCTGTTTCATTGTGTACTAAATATGCAGCGAGCCAGAGCCAGAGACTGAGAAAGACTTTATAGTCCAAGTGAGCAGGAGTTTTGTAGGTCAACCTAAGTCTGGGCTTTATGGATCTAGATCTTTGTAAAGATTTAAACAATAAATGTATATAACTTGGAAAACAAACATTTCTAGTAAGAAATATGATTTTCATTGGAGTTAGAGCAGAATTTGGTCCATAAAATATTTTTCTTCTTTGAAATGCTCTACTCTTTTAGAGGAACATTCTATATAAATACTGTAATTGAGTACAATATTCATCTACCATAATGTACTATGGACTAAATTATCTTTCTATACCCCATTATATAACAGTAGCATTTACATGATTTGCTGATTCATACCCCATCTATATTTTGGGAGGGATTACATTAATTTAGGTACAGAACACATCTCTTTTTTTTTCCTTGAGAAGATGGACTTTAATTCTCTGATCAAGGCAGATTATTCTGTTTTTGTTTTTTGACTTCTGTTTACATCCACACTTCTGGATGCACAATTCACCTGATTTTGTGAAGAAATATAAAGCATTAAAATGTATTGTATATGGTAAATGCTTTTTATGGAAAAAAACCCCACAGAATTGATGTACTGAAGTGGATAGGCAGAGGAGGCTTGTTCTCTCTTCCCATCTCTTGCTGGTTAGGTGCATGACTGTGGGCAAGTCACTTAACTTCCATGCCTCTGTTTCCTCTTTGGCAAAATGGGAACAATGATTTACTCACCTTTATTAAGTGCTTTGAGACGTATGGGTGAAAAAGTGCTATATTAATGGTAAGTATTATTCCATGAAGTGGTAAATTAATCATTTTTTGTCTTAGCTGCATGACGTGTATTTTAAAAAGCATAGTAGTTTAATTTAACTTGCATATTTTTTCCTTACAGTATCACTTTGTGATGAGTCATATGTGGCCTGCAAAATTTCAGGATTTTTTTTAAAAGGGCTGCTTCATTGTGATTACCTAGACATTTTCTAGCTCCATATTATCGTGGCTTTTCATTTTAATAAAATGTGAGGGACTTGAAGGTTAAACGTATGAAGTTTCATAAAAGTTGGTTTTTTAATTCCTGCAAAGAAGTACTTGTATTTGGTGACTTGTCCAAACAAAGGTAAGAGAAGAGAGATTATCTTGGTGATTTTAAAGAGTAGTTGTCTGCGATGTGTGTGGGCAGGGAGGATGTAAAAAACATTGCTATATGTATATTTATTTATTACTATTTTCAAAACTAAAATAGTACAGGTGTGTATGCAGTTTTGGTACACAGGGTGGAGATGACTGATGACAGAAGGACTTTATTAGGGTAACTCAGCTCAGTGTTTTGGGGCTTATGGGTTTACACACTGAATCTTCACTAATGCTGAGATGACTGAATGTTGTAAATGAATCTGTGCTTTAGGTTGGGATTTTGTGATGTGCCTAAGTGAGTTAGGTGCTTCAGAAAAACTCACCCCTAAGTCACTGAGTGTTGGGATAAGAACATACCTAAAGTATACTAAATCTGAAAGGATGCAAACCTAATGACACCCCAAAATCATCAGAAGATTTTTGTTTAAATCCCAGCCTGATCTTGTTTTGTGCCTGCAAACAGTAGCACCCAGAATAAACTGTCGGTGTAAATGGCAGAATTTCCATTTCTAAGTTTCTGATTGTACCCATAAATGAGACAGCTAGACAGTGAACTGTTAATCATTTTTCACCTGCAGTTATTTCTGGGTGAAAAGTAGGAAGCAGTGGTTCAAAAGTGTGTTTTGAGTGTAGCTAGAGAGCTGGACTGGAACTCAGGTCTTCTCCTGGCTCTGCTTCTAGCCTGCTGGGTTACCTTGAGCAAGTCACTTCAGCCCATATCATCAAAGGTAGTTAGGTGCCTAACTTCCATTTGAGGATCTGGACCTTCACCCGTTTGCCTCAGTTTACCCATCTGTAAAAGGGGGATAATGATACTGATTGCCTTTAAAAAGTGCTTTGAGTTCTACTTATGGAAAGAGCTGGGTGTTAGCATTTGTAACTTACCATGATAAATATAAATATTACTACTCCTGAAGCAGTAATATTGGATACATGGATATTTCACAGAAAACACTGTAAACCCTGAGGGATGCCATAAAGGTATCTCATATGGACACGAGGGCAGGGATTTTAAGACAAAACTCTTTGTATTTTATCTTTCATACTGAACATGTCACATGAAAGATAGTGGTTATTTACAGTGCATGTGTACATATACACACGTCTACTTTTAAACTTGCTGTCATTCTGTGTGTGATCTGAAGTGTATTTATACACATACTTTAATATAATCCGTTGTGATACTGTCTAATTGAAAATGTCCATTTGTATCA
Source organism: Lepidochelys olivacea (assembly GCF_965140295.1). Taxonomy (NCBI): domain Eukaryota; kingdom Metazoa; phylum Chordata; order Testudines; family Cheloniidae; genus Lepidochelys; species Lepidochelys olivacea. Next base: position 30,280,463 of record NC_140422.1, read on the forward strand.
TTGTTGCTACCACTGTTTTACAATTGCAGGACATTTTTTACAAAATGTAGAATGAAAGGTTTCAACGAAAGTTAGTCTATCAAGTATGATTATTCTGGTTAAATTCATGCATCACTGTATCTAATGTTATGAATATTGGTTCTGTATCTGTATCTCAAATGTGTTTGTTCCTGGGGTAACACCTCGTCTCGCCAGCCCATTGTGAATAACTATTCAAGCTTGAAGAAAAGGAGGATTTGTGGCACCTTAGAGACTAACAAATTTATTTGAGCATAAGATGAAGTGAGCTGTAGCTCACGAAAGCTTATGCTCAAATAAATTTGTTAGTCTCTAAGGTGCCACAAGTCCTCCTTTTCTTTTTGCGGATACAGACGAACAGGGCTGCTACTCTGAAACCTGTTCAAGCTTGATGGGCCATTAAGAAGAATCAACTCTTCAGATATCCATAGGAAGAGGCTGTCTCAGCAAGAATATGGGTGAGTCATCACACCATGTAAGGACATGTGATATGCTCAGGTGCCCTGGACTCCATCTTGGGTCAGTAACTTTTCACAAACAAAGGCTGTGAGCTTTGTTTGAGCCAGTAAATTTCCAGGCATGTGGCAAAGGGTATAAAAGATGCCTGAGATCTCCATTTTGCCTCTTTGCTGCCCTCATTCTCCGGACTATGGATTTACAACTAAAAATCTTTTGGAAGATACCAGAGAAATTTTACAAGCTGCAGTTTATTCCATTGCTGCAACAAACCTGATATAAAGACTTTGCAATTATTTGTATGTATATGATTTATTAACTCTTTTCTTTTAATAACTAAAATCTAAAGTTTTATTAATAAAAGATTGGCAGTGTGATTATTAGGTAAGATCTAAGTTATATGTTGACCTGGCTATGTGGCTGATCTCTTGAGATTAGAAGGACCCTGTATTTGATTAAATTGGTTTTCAGTAACCACTCATCATAGAGTCCACTGTCTGGATGGTGAGACAAGGGCTGGAATGCCTAAGCCGACTGCATCTTTGACTTCCTCATCACACTGGTTTACTTTTGTAACTGGTTTGCTATAATCTAATGATAGAATAACCCCCCATGTGGGGTTGGTCCACCCTATTTCTCAACAGATTGTCCTGAATCTGTTATTCCTGGCTGTGACCCACTGAGGCACGGTGACACCCTTTGACGCTGAAGGACTCTTTACTAGGAGTTTAAATCTAGCATACTGCTAGTATATCTTAGGATACATACTTAGGTTGGATATCTTAGATGCTTGGAAGAGGGCTGGCTGACAACTCATTTCCATATTCCCATTAAACTTGCATCATGAAACTTCAGCTGTTGATTGTTGGGAGGAGGTGGTGAGGAGAGGGGAAAACACCTTCAAACTAACTGCTTTCTGCCAGCAGTCACCAATAAGTTACTAGCTTTATGAATTTCAAACCTTGGAGCTACAATCTTGAAACAAGTGACCTCTTTAGCTACTAGGTTGATCTGGAACGCTCTTCTATTATAGATCACTTGTGCAGGCACTTCCCAGGGCTGGCAGGTCAGAGGTGAGCATGTCACTGAAGTGCCCCTTCCCTTTTGGATGCCTGCACCTAGCAGGGAGGTTGTTGCCGTGCTTTTTAGTACTCCCAGCCCTGCTACTGTAAGTTCTCTGCTGTGAAAATTGGCCCATCCATAGCCAACACCTCTTTTGACTGATTGACATGAGAAACTGCTTCAATGTCACCTCTCAAAGGGACCTTCAAAGTGATGGAAGGGCAGGCCCGGAAATAATTCAAGTCTTGCAGGCAGACAGGTATGTGTATGCAATTACTGGGGAGCAGGTGAACTGTATAGCTCCAATAGTGCATATTCAGCTTTATTTCTTTGTCTACAGTGCCATCTGCTGAAATCTCCAATAATTACATTTACAGCCCAGCCGTGTATACACACAAATAGAGACAGACACACTCACTTTGTTACAGGAGGCAAATCCTATATTCCAAGTACTCCAGACTCTTATCAGCATTTACCAGCCCAAAACCCTGGGTTCTAACCCCACTGATGACACATGCCATTATAAATGTTCACAGGCAGCAGGCCTGATTACAATATAGTTATTAGGATTTCAGATTCTACAGATATGGAAAAGGGACCAATGGAGACTACTCATTTAGGTGGTCTGAAGACACTGAAGAGAGGGGATTTTCCCGGAAGCAAGTTATGGTATATTGACACCACACCAGGCTGAGCACCACCTAAGCTATGAGTAAGGTATATATCCTAGTTCTTCAGTCCTTCAAAGGGAGGTTTTGGCAAGCTATAATCTGTGGTCATACAGTTCTCAAATGTTTGAATCCTTTAGCAAAGCATGTGCTTGTGTTGTCTTAGATTATTTTCTTGCCACAATGAAGTTAAATTTTCCTTTATAATGAAACTTGCTTTTTGTGGTGTTCCTTTCACCTGAGGCCTATTTTTTGCTTTCACAAAGAAAGATATGGTCTTGTGTTTAAAGCACAAGACTGGGAATCTGACTTTTACTCCTAGTTCCACCACAGACTTGCTGTGTGGCCTCAGGCTCGTCACTTAACCTTGCTGTGATTCAGTGCCTCAACACCCCAGTGAGGGATAATACATCTCATGGGTGTGGTGTAACTTAATATAAACCAGTATTAAGCATTTTGATAGTTTCTGATAAAAGCTGCTATAGAATTATAAAGTATTATTCTAAAAAATCCCAGAGAAAGAAATATAGAGACTTTTTCTTGTCTAACAACAAGCAGTAACTATGGGGTGGTACCAACTAACAGTATCACTACTGTGGTCTAATAACTTGAGCCCCTGACAAGTTATTGTGTCTCTTGGTCACTTCCGATATAAGCATGTTGCTTGGATGTGTTTACCCTCAGCTAGTAGGTGGCTTCTACAGTGATCACTAGACCATGACCACATTGTCATGATTTTACTCTCCATGATTCAAAGATGAATGACTGGCTGGAGAATTAATACAAAGGGGCACCATAGTCATCATCAGCAAATAGCCATACATCACTACAGTCATCCTGCTGCCCAGTCTTGGGAAATGGGCCATGCAGTGGCCATGCTGAGTGCTCCTAAGTGCCAGTAAAGTGAAGGCAAAGGCTGAGACTTATCCAAGTGTCATTTTGGATGCAGTTCTTTTCTCTGAGGAAATGACAAGTGTTGTATTTCTAGCCCAGTAAGGGAAAAGTAATGCAATGTTCACAGCCAGAGAAACTAAAAAGGGCTTTTTTTAGTTTTTTCCTAAAACTTTTGTGATTTTTCCTTCGAACCAAAAAGGGATTAAATAAATCATCAGGTAGGGTAAATCTGGGGCACCCGCTAGTGTACAAAAGTTAGCAAGCTCAGTGATCCTCATATATGTTGTCAAGGTTCCTTCCCCACTCTGAACTCTAGGGTACAGATGTGGGGACCTGCATGAAAGACCCCCTAAGCTTATTCTTACCAGCTTAGGTTAAAAGCTGCCACCACCAAAGTGTTACACAAAGAATAGGGAAAGAGCCCACTTGGAAACATCTTTCCTCCCCAAAATCCCCCCCAGCCCTACACCCCCTTTTCTGGGGAAGGCTTGATAAAAATCCTCACCAATTTGCATAGGTGAACACAGAACCAAACCCTTCGATCTTAAAAACAATGAAAAAGCAATCAGGTTCTTAAAAGAAGAATTTTAATTAAAGTAAAAGAATCACCTCTGTAAAATCAGGATGGTAAATAGCTTACAGGGTAATCCGATTCAAAACATAGAGAATCCCTCTAGGCAAAACCTTAAGTTACAAAAAGACACAAAACCAGGAATACACATTCCATTCAGCACAGTTTACTTTGTCAGCCATTTAAACAAAACAGAATCTAATGCATATTCAACTAGATTGCTTATTAACCTTTTACAGGAGTTCTGACCTGCATTCCTGCTCTGGTCCTGGCAAAAACATCACACAGACCGAGAGGACCCTTTGTTCCCCCCCCCCTCCAGCTTTGAAAGTATCTTGCCTCCTCATTGGTCATTTTGGTCAGGTACCAGCAAAGTTGTTTTAGCTTCTTAACCCTTTACAGGTGAAAGGGTTTTTCCTCTGGCCAGGAGGGATTTAAAAGGTGCTTACCCTTCCCTTTATATTTATTGCAGATGTATTCAGAGAAAAGCAATGAAAAATGATCAGCTGCCAACAGGGGCAATTTAGAAACCATCTTGTTTGATGATTTAATACAGTGGGTCTTGGTCTTCTCCAATCGTGCCAACCACCAATGTACAAACAACTAGAATCCCCTAAAGGATAAAACTGACTTAAAAGCAGGATTTTTTTAAGTGCTGCAATTGATTTTTTTGCTTTTGGGTTTTTTAACCTTTAGGAAAAAGAAAAGGAGTACTTGTAGCACCTTAGAGACTAAAATTTATTTGAGCATCCGATGAAGTGAGCTGTAGCTCCCGAAAGCTTATGCTTACATAAATTTGTTGGTCTGGAAGGTGCCACAAGTCCTCCTTTTCTTTTTACAAATACAGACTAACAGGGCTGCTACTCTGAAACTTAACCTTTAGGCTCCACTTACTTCACGCTTTTCTCCGCACCCAGGAGCGTAGACAACTGCTCTTTCAATAATGAAGGCGGAGAGTCTCAGGCGCCATCACGATTCCAGCATGAGCTCGCCCTTTCGGACAAACGCCGAGCCGCCCTGGAGGTACCAGCCTGAGAGCTGCACCCGCCCTCGGGCAGACTCCGAACCCAGCCACAGCGCCAGGGGGAGGTAGGCTGAGAACCGCAGGACGCCCGCTGGGACAGCAACGGGGAGCGTCTCTATTCGCAGGAGTCGGGCTCCCTGCGCCCGCCGCACACGCTGCACCTGTCCGGCGGCGACTGGCGCGCCCCTCTTGTCCGGACTACATTTCCCAGGGGGGCACTGGGCTCCCCTCACCACGCGATTGGCGGAGCTCACCGGAAGGGGCGGAGCCGCGAGGGGAACGGGCCGGTGGCGGTTGCTCTGGGGCTGGCTGGAGCCCTTCGGCCCAATGGCTGCTCTGAAGTACGCGGGGCTGGAGGACACGGACAGCGAGGAGGAGCTGCCTCCCGGCTGGGAGGAGCGGACCACCAAGGACGGCTGGGTTTACTACGCTAAGTAAGAGGGCACCCGCCGCGCCGGGACCCTGCTGACCCTACTTCTCTCCCGCCCCGGGGATGGGTGGGGGGCACGGAGCTGCCCCCGCCCCTCCCGCCCCGGGGATGGGTGGGGGGCACGGAGCTGCCCCCGCCCCTCCCCCTCCCGCCCCGGGGATGGGTGGGGGGCACGGAGCTGCCCCCGCCCCTCCCCCTCCCGCCCCGGGGATGGGTGGGGGGCATGGCTCTTACCCCTTCCCAGCCCGTCCTTGCTGCCCTTCCTGCGCGGGGCACAGTAGCTGCCTTCTGTATCTGTCCTTGCTGTCTCTCCTAGGTGTGGGCGGGGGCAGAGAGCTGCTGCTTCCCTACACAGAATGACACTAGTGTAAACTTGGGGGAGGGGTAGAGAGGGTGACAGAGCTCTATATGGGAGGGAGGGTCATGAGAACAGGACTTAATTAAGTCACCTGTTTCAGTGCATGTCAGTTTCCCAATCTGATACTTACCAAATGGGGTGTTGTGATGTTAGATCTACTAATATGTGTGAAGTGCAGTAAGGTACTACCGTAATGGGCAGGGGGATGACAAATAAACACCTTGGATACAGAGAAGGGAAGGGGGCAGGAATGCCCTACGCATCAGGGGAGACCGGGATAGGGGGAATGGGATATATGCTGCTTTATATGTGGGGATGCATAAGTACAATACTAAGTACACATAGGTGGAGCTGTCATTTCTGGGTAAGTGGTTAATGATGCAGCTCTGCGTAAAAGGGATAAAACTCCAGTGGGAGTTGGTTGTGTTTGGGGGCAATATTGCTGTATATTTTTTGGGTGGAGGATATAACTTTCATATATTTTGGGATATTTGTGTACATATGTGAGAGCAATAGTGTCTTACTTAAAGCATCATGGTGCTCTCAATTTTGTCTGGTACGGGAGGAGAAGAGAAACAGGTGTTATAATAATCTGCCTATGTGTAGCTATTGAAAGTGATAAACAGGGGTGTAGCTCAGTCAGGATGTTGAGGTTTGCCAGAGTTTTGGTCGGATGATTCATTGGCCCATAGCTGCCACCCTGTGCCATTATGAAAATGTTAAGCCTAGACATTGCCATATTCTGGGCATTTGGCAAGAGAGGATGCACTACAGGGCTGACTTGTGAGAAGAATTTCCCTGCTTTTCTATTAAAGCTCCCTTAACTGGATTGGCTGTGGAGTCAATCTGTATTGAAGTCTGAATGATGCCTCCAGTTATAAGGCTAGCATGATCTCCCTTTGTGGAAGGAAAAACATGTAGTAGCAGTGTTTTCTCCTACGTACTGTCAGATGACTTCTCTTCTCCCTACTTCTGCACCCCAAATGCACTTCCTAGCTTGTCCAGCATGAGAGGAGTATAAAAAAAGTAATTCTTCTCCACAAACTAAATTATTCAGTCTAGATTTTAAGTGTTCCTTTATTCCCACTGACTTCAGTGAGCCCAACTTTTGGTAATCATTACTAGCATGTCTTTAAGTAAGATCTTATGCATGTGATCTTTGTCAGACATAAGTGTGCTGGCAAAAGCCCCTAGTGTAGCGTGACAAAACTTCACTTTTGCTGGCATAGCTTATTTCTCTTTGGGGGCTGTATTTCGCTATACCAAGCCTAAGTACAGTTTTGCTGGTATAAGCTGTGGGGGAGTGCTTTTCTGGTGTAGGATACTGGTGGCTATACTGGCAAAGCACTCCTAGTATAGATCTGGCCTGTGTGTTTGTGTATAATACACACACACTATTTTTTTTCAAAAAGAACAGGAGTACTTGTGGCACCCTAGAGACTAACCAATTTATTTGAACATAAACTTTAGTGAGCTACAGCCCACTTCATCGGATGCATCGATGAAGTGAGCTGTAGCTCACAAAAGCTTATGCTCAAATAAATTTGTTAGTCTCTAAGGTGCCACAAGTACTCCTGTTCTTTCTACTCTGAAACCTATTTTTTCTCAGTAATTAAAACAATGTACTAAACCACCGGAGAAGTACCTTATGCAAAAGAATTCACTTAGTGGGTCAGACTGTTAGCTGCTGTTGGGTTAGCTCCATTTAAGTTATTGGAGCTGTGCATATTTACACCAGCTGAAAATCTGACCCAATACATGCAAATATAGCTGATTTTTTTTAAAGAAAATGTTTGATTTGTAATGATTATAATTTGGTCTCTGATATTTATATGGCAATGTTTTTGTTTTTGTTTTAAATAATCTGTTAACTTCCTAATTAAACATTACACTTCCCATGTATAGGAAGTAAGGTCTAAAGGCTCTGCATCCTCACAGTTCTCCTTGCATGCTCAGGGCCTTATTTATTCCCAGTTCTTCCTATCCGTTTACTTCACTGACAGTGGCTTTAACATATACCTGTATTTTTTCCCTTTACCAAAAATATCTAACTTATACTGCATGTGTTTTGATGAAATATTTTAGTAACTTACCAGTATGCATTGTAAACTAATATTATTCCTCTGCATACATGGGTGTCAGAAATTATGTTGATCCTATCCTTGATTTTTGTAGGAATGCGATCACATTTTCAATATTTCTAGTATGCACACACACTGGTAGAGAGTGAGGAGCAGTGGAATGGGGCCCCTTTTTTCTCCTGTGGTTTTAGAAAGTATCCTCTTTCTTCTTTCCCACTGAGATGCACAAGTATCAGTATTAATCCAGCTGCTGGAGTGTTTCATTTTAGGTAAACATGTCTAGTCCATCCTACTCTTTTCTTCTGCTCAGGTGGTGTTTGCAGAGCCCCCAGAACAATGGGTTAACACCTCACTGAGATGCAGGTCAAGTCATGTCTTACAGAGCCGTTGTTTCTAGCTGCCTGCAGACTTGGGCAGACACCACTGCAGCAATTGTTCTTGGGGCATGCTTTCAAGCTTTTCTGCCCAGATGTGGGGGCTAGAAATGTACTTTCTCTTTTAGATGAAGAGATTCTGATTCAATAACAGGCTGGTGTTGTAAGCATGGGTCTATAATCTATATTCTTTAATTTGTTTATACTGCTTGTTTACCCGAGCCGAAGTGTAGAAAGCTATGTGGTATGGTTAGATCTGTTCAAATGAATATTTTTCAGGTGAATAATAGCTCTAGATGGGAGATGATGTCATGATCTGCCTTATTAAATGAACCAATTAATGAATAAATCAGTGATTTGCTGGCCTATAATTAAGTACTGTTTCTCCCTTTGGGCTCACTGGTAAATTTCTTTTAAGACTTGCTAAGACTTCCACTTGCTAAGGTGGAAGTTCCAATTCTTTTACGCCACATCTTATTTATGGAAATAACTTGGGCAAAACTTTGAAAGGGATTTTTGTGACTTCAAACTTTTCTATAATGTATTCCCATTGAAATCCTGGTTCATGGTTACATGTTTCATGATCTTTCCCCTTAAAGCCAATGGCCTTTTGTATGCAATCTATTAATGTTGCTCTTTAATCATCCAGAGGGATTGTTTGCTCCCTGCCAGCCTGAGAAATGAGACTTGGATCCAAACTTGTGTTTGAATTGTAGTGGCTTCTGTTCTGTGTGACTAGGTTTTTCTCAAAATCCTGGCACCATAGAATCTAGTTACCTAAGGCAGCACTCATGAAACTTCTTTTAAATAGGGAGGAGATATTATTAATAAGTAGGGGGAATATATTTCTTTCCTCAAGAGGTTTATACCACAGAAAGATGTAATCGGAATGCAGCAGGAACACTGCTATGGTGATATATTATATTGAGGGTAAATGATAGAAATGTATCTTTAAGCTTCTGTTTAATTGTCCTTTTAATTATTTTTTTTTAAACAGTCATCTTGAAGAGAAAACCCAGTGGGAGCATCCTAAATCTGGAAAGAGAAAACGCATTGCAGGAGGTTTGTGTTGCGCTTTTGTAACGCAGTAAGTTACAAGTAATGATCAGAATGGATGGAGGATCTAGATGGCCAATTTGTGCTGTGTTTGGCCCGAGTCTTGTCAGCTATTTTATATAAGTAAAGCCCCGTTGATTCACCAAAGCCCAACATGTTTGTCAGGGGGTTAGTTTGCATGACTTTATTTCTACATAAAGGCAAAGAATAGGCAGAAGTGCAAAGGTCTTCTGTTTACTGTCCTTGTAATGGACGCAGAGGCTCATGGCAAGATTCGTAAATTGTGTTACGACCCCTTTCCACCACTTGGGTGACACAAAGGGTTCTTATTTCGGCTGTAAATGCCAGCAGAGAATTCCACTTGTGTAGGGGAATTCCCTGCCAGTGCCTCACTGTTCCATGTCCCACACACCTGAGCTAGGTATGTGTCAAGGAAGGAGTAGGCAGGAAGAGAGCATGGCAGAACTTTAGACCACCACAGTAATCTGCTACTGGGAAAATGCCCATTTAAGGATCTTATGTTAGTGGCTCAGGTGAGAGTGCTCTGAGAATTAGGGAACCCAAACTGGCTCCCTGACACCTCCCTTCCCTTGCGGTGAGCCGAGCTCCAGCACTGGAGAGAATAAAATCTCGTTTACTAGCATGATCTCATCTTGCTTACCAAAAAGATTGTTGGTTGGAGAAAGCTTCAATAAACGTGGAGGATAAATAAAAACAGTGCATTTTAAAGGAGGCAATGTTATACATACAGAAAAACAGTCCTGCATTAAGACTAGATGATGTATGATATTAACATTTTCAGTAGATTAATGTTAAAGGGATATTAGTAACTTTTTGGTTGGGGCGGGAGGATAAGAGCATTATACATAGGCATGCCAAGGTGGGACTCCATCACTAAATTTGAATTTTTTTATTTTATCTTTTATTGTGTCAGTAAAATATTTAAAGCCATTAAAGAAAGGGATAGGTTGTTCATGTGCTGCCTATGTCTCATGTTTCATACATTGTCAATAATGTGCACATACCTCATGTTAGAATGTTTTCCAGTATATTTGAACCACCACCCTGATGAATTACAGGTAATATTTTCAGCCAAGTTTAGCTTCTTTGAAATAGCAGCAAAATTCCTTGATTTAAACATTTTTAGGAAAATATTCTGTTATACTTTTTATCATTTCTTTCCTTTTAACATATCATACCCCTATAATAGTATTGTCTGCCACACACTGGGGCTTATTCCCATGTTCTGATATGTAATGTGCATTATATACAATATTGCAGAATCCAGTATTTTGATAGCTGCTATACTTGATCATGCATTCACACCAGCTCTGCCCAAGATGCATGGGACATGTGCGACATATTATAAGGCAGGATCAAACCCTGTGGGTTTGTCCTGCAAGAAAAGTCATTTGTGAAAGGACTACTAGCCTACTGCAAACATCTCCGTATCCTTGTTAGTAATTACCACATGCCACATTATATTGTTTATTCTAGATCTCCTGCATATTATACCTTTCATCTGAGAACCTTTCCTTTGTTTTGATGGTTTGTGAGCAGTTCTTGTTTTTAAACTTAGCTTCAGTATTCAAGTCAAGCTGGTAGGAGTATTAGGGATGGAAATGCTTGTATATATTTTCCACATTCAGCAATGCCAGAAGTTCAAACTTCCTGTAGAAAATGCTTTGAGATATATTTTCTGTATTCTAGATCTGCCATATGGGTGGGAGCAAGAAACAGATGAAAATGGACAAGTCTACTTTGTGGAGTAAGTACTTGAAAATGTAGATCATGAATGAATAGGAGGGCTGATGACCCATATGAGATTTGGACCACTCTAGTGAGTTGCAATGCTATGATTCTTTGAGTTAAATACACAGAAACCAGTAAGCAAAAACTTAATATTTAAACTTTTAGGCATGTAATAAATCTCCCCCTCCTCCCCCACACACCATGTTAGTAAATTGTTTCACGTAAACACAAGTATAAACTTGCAGTGCAGAATTGAGAGTGACTTAAACTTAATTCTATAACAGAATAATCGTGATATTTAATTAATTATCAATAGATTTCCAGCATCTTCTCCTAGCTAAACAAAAGGTGGAAAGAATCTAGAAACAAATTATTGGTAAAATGAATTGAGGAATAATGGAGTAATTCAAAAGATAACTCCATATGGAGATAGGGTTCCCAAAGAGAACACCCAATGATATGTTAATATCTTCTCTTGTAAAGTCAGGAGAGAGAGAATTGTGAATTCTTCATACAACAAATTGTGACTCTGGTAGACTAAAATTCCTGTCTCTTCAAAGTGTGGGTAGGTGAGGCTGTCTCTTCTTAACCAGAAAAGTAATTTAAGAAATACAATAGGAACTTGATTTTGTGATCCCAGCTCAAAAAGATAATTACATGGATCAGTTTTTGTAAAGCAAAACCCGTTTCACACTTTCTATATGTGACTCTGCTTATATGGACCGCCAAGCTTCCACGATTGGTTGGTCTGTTTTTACAATATGGTAGTGCTCAGAATGTGTTGGATGCTGTGAAAAACAGAAGGAACAATTCCTGCCCTGGGGAGCTTACAATCTAAAAGATATGGGCGGGGGGGGAAGAAAGAGAGATAGAACAAGGGGCAACATCAGGAGGGGTGAGTTCATAGGAGCAGGGACAGGAAAGAAAGGAAGGAAGGATCATAAGGAATACTGAGTCTGGCTTTGAATAGATATTGATAGAGAGGAGAAGGGAGGTTGTTTCAGTAAACAATGAATCAGTAGAGAGGGAAGAATATTTACAGTCCAAACTGTAGAATCTGCTCACACAAGGGGAGCACAGGTGTTGTGAAGATCATTGATCAGAATGAGTTGAGAATTTTTTTGTCAGAATGATCTTCTGACAGAAAATGCAGTTACTGCAAAACCAGAAATTTTCCATGGAGTTGGTGGGGACAATCTTTTTTTTTTTTTGGCCAGACTTTCATTTTTTTCCATTGGGGAGGGAAATCTAAATGAAGTATTTCATTTAGGGTCAGTTCAACCCAAAATAGAATACTTTTTGTTGAAGATTTTTTTTGAACTGAATTCTGAATCAGTTAAATAAAACATCAAATTGCATTTCTCTTTCAGCAGATTGCTTTCTGGGAGTAATAGTTCAAGCCCCGGTCTCTCTTGTGCGCTGGGCTGGGCTGGGCTGAGCTCAGCTCAGCTCCCTGGAGGACTGCATATTCCAGAATCCAATGTAGATTTCCTTCTGACCAAGTTCTGCTTGATTCACCATGGGAATGTGGCCTGGCTAGGGAGCCTGGCACAGAGGGGAGAATGGGGGCCTCAGGCTTCTGAAATGCAACTCTCAAGAGTCAAAGCGTTACAATAGGAAAATGCAGTTTAATGTTAAAGTGACTCAAAATGAAACATTTTTGTTCACTTCAATTTCAGGAATGTTGAAATGTTTCCATTAAAAATGTCAAAATGAAACATTTAATCTCTTCTGAATTAAAATTGTTGTGGGAATTTCTCTTTTTGGGGGAAAAATGTGGACATTTCAGTTGAAATGCTGGAATTTCTTTGGGACAGAAATTCTGAATTTCACTTGGCTCAAGGAAAGGCTCTGACCAAGAATGAAGTTGCTGCTTCTTTTCCTCCTCCAGCTTATTTGGCTGGGGAGTGCTGGTGGGTGCTGCTACAGTTTGAGTCCAGAGGTATAGTCCTTTGAAGCATTGGCAAAGTTTTCATTAATTGTCAGACACATAGAGGAACATAATTTTTTGTGCGAAAGTCAACATGGTTTCTGTAAAGGGAGATCGTGTCTTACTAATCTATTAGAGTTCTTTGAGGGGGTCAACAAACATGTGGAGAAGGGGGATCCAGTGGACATAGTGTACTTAGATTTCCAGAAAGCCTTTGACAAGGTCCCTCGCCAAAGGGTCTTATGTAAATTAAGTTGTCATGGGATAAGAGGGAAGATCCTTTCATGGATTGAGAACTGGTTAATAAATGGTAAATTTTCAGAATGGAGAGGGGTAACTAGTGGTGTTCCCCAAGGATCAGTCCTAGGACCAGTCCTATTCAACTTATTCATAAATGATCTGGAGAAAGGGGTAAACAGTGAGGTGGCAAAGTTTGCAGATGATACTAAACTGCTCAAGATACTTAAGACCAAAGCAGACTGTGAAGAACTTCAAAAAGATCTCACAAAACTAAGTGATTGGGGAACAAAATGGCAGATAAAATTTAATGTTGATAAATGTAAAGTAATGCACATTGGAAAAAATAACCCCAACTACACATACAATATGATGGGGGCTAATTTAGCTACAACTAATCAGGAGAAAGATCTTGGAGTCATCGTGGAGTGTTCTCTGGAGACATCCACGCAGTGTGCAGTGGCAGTCAAAAAAGCAAACGTGATGTTAGGAATCCTTTTCTGCCTCTTGGGGAGCTGGATTACTTAAGGTGATGCAAGAATCGTTCCTGTTTTGTGGCAGTAGTGTCTATGCTGAACACTATTGCAGCAGAGCTGCAGCAGTGTTTCAAGTGTAGACAAGCCATAACTTGTAAAGGTCTTGACTGAAGTTAAAAAGGAGAGAACAAGTCACATGTTCTCTTAGTAACATTCTTGGTATTAATAAGACCTGCTTTTGGCAACACTTCAGTGTTTCCCTAGTGCTTGCAACGTTACTGCATGGCATCGAAGAAACAAAAATTGTTTGAAATCTTGTTTTTGATTTTTTTACAGCCATATAAACAAAAGGACTACATACCTTGATCCCAGACTGGCATTTACTGTTGAAGATAATCCAATGAAGTCTACTACTAGACAGAGATATGATGGAAACAGTACTGCAATGGAAATCCTTCAGGGTCGTGATCTGAGTGAAAAAGTGGTTATAATCACTGGAGCGAATTCAGGAATAGGTAGGTCATTGTGAGACTTAAGTGAATAAAATATTATGTTTCATCTACTTGCAAGTAGTTTTGACCTAACATTGGTTCGGTATATTTAAAAATGTACGTTCACCCTTTAATTCTGGATTGAATTCACATCCGTTATTATTAAGATTAAGTTGCTTGGAGAATTAGTTCCCCCATATCATCCTGATCAGTCATCTTCTACAGTAGTTTGTTGTGTGGTGGCATTGGAATAGGTGTAGATAGTGTATAGTTAAGGTATTTTTTTTAAATTACCAATCAGGTTTTTTTGCCAATAATAATTTTTGATGGAAGTTTAAGAAGCGCTTAATTAGTTTTCTCTCAGAAGGGGATCCCATACTCCTCAGTCATTTCTCCCCCTCCCCTAGCCACTACCTTGGTTTGAGTCGTTGCCACTGTGATTTGTAGTAAAAGTAAATTGTACAGGATCTCTCTTCTGTTTAATTTTTTTGGAGGAGCCGAAGTTGCTGAGACCCAGTTAGATGGGGACTAGGTATTAAACTTGATTCTCTCTCAGGCCAGTGTAGATAATCCACTGAGCCCTCCAAAGTTTTATTTAAAATTTAAATTGCTGTTCGTCCTTTTTTGTGGTCTACATTTAGAGTTGTAGAACCATCACAACTGCAGTGGAAATATCCTTATGCAAGGTTATAGTTATTCTTAAAACAGAAGCAGATTAAATCAAAAAAATATTTCAAAGATTGCACCCTGGGGACCCATGGCCAGCTTGCAACTCTCTTGAACAATGAAAGGATTTTTGGACCAAGTGTCAGTCTGAATTTCCTTGGTGCAGTTCATCCTAAAATCATTTGAAAGGGAACATTCTCTGAAATAGTATTTTCAGGCTACAACAGGCTCTAAACTTTTCTTATTGTCAGCACGTGTCTTGGTTAAACCTGTTTTGGGGAGATTTTATATCGTTGACTGAATAACTTTAAATTTATGTAAACATTACCAGAGTTTGGCATACTTCTCTAAACTGGCATTACTGTGAATGCAGCAAATTTGCTTTTATAATTAACTAAATTTGTTTAATCAAATGTGCACATTTAAAAGTATGTAAAATTTGGGATGTAAATGAATCAAAGCTTCTCCTGCCCCGCCTTTAGAGTTTTTTAATGTGAGTCAATTGCTAAGAATCTGAAACTGTGTAGCTCAGAAATAACCTAGCTCTTCTCTCTTTTAACCTGGTTCAAGGTTATCATGTGAACCTCTTGAGTGAAACGGTGTTCCATGCTTGTATAGCGATACTGTAGTTAAAGGGTTTGACACCTCATCCAGATCTGTGATGCTTGTGAAAGGTAACTGTTATCTTGAGAGGATGTCTGGATTTGTATTGTGGTTTCTCCTCCTTTTCCCCACCCAATTTGCAGTTCTGGGTGGTCATAGCTAAATTACATGCACCTTGGGACTAAGTGCTTGCTACCAATGGCTGCTATATAATGTTAACCTATCAAGCTAACAGGAAACTACTTTAGAACCCAGTTTATCCGACACTCCATTATCTGGTTCTCCATATTAACTGAACAACCAGCACGCACAGGGCCAGAAGTGGGTGATCACTCCTTTGGCTGCTAGATGGCGCTGCAGTCTTGGATTTGTCCATTCTCTGCATTATCCGAATTTTTGATTATCCGATCTGGCCCTGGTCCCAATTAGATGGATACATGGGTTCTGCTGCATATTAAGAGGAGAACAGGAGCATAAGTGGGTGTATGAGACTAGGCAGGAAGTATTGCTGCCTATGTGAACTGTTTGAAAATCTGAGTATTTTGTTTTGCCGTTTGCTCATTTTTATTTTGAGCATTTTCCTCATCTTGGGAAATAGCCAAATAAATAAGACTCCCTGTCTGACTGGAACATTTGTAGTATTAATTACACAAGTGCGTCTGAAAAGGCTGCACAGAATAATTGGCATTCAGGACTCTCTTACTCTCATAGAGCAGACACTCAGTAACTCGATTGTACCTGGATGATTAAGATCCCATGGGTGACCTGATCCTTAACCACTCCTCTGTTTATTTTAAAGCCTCTGCAGCGGTCAGGACAATGCAACAAACGTGTGGCATTAGTGGAGTGAACTAAACATTGGGCATGTGCTGCTTCAAATTGTGAGGATGTAAGGTTCAGAAAACCCCAAGTCCGGATGTTTTTCTCAGTTGAACTTATATCACATGTGAAGACATGGCCTATGAGCCTCAAACTTCTTGGGTGCCGTAATGTCTTTGACATCACTGCTGGTTCCATCTCTGCATCCAGCACCAGTTACCAACTGCCAGAGAGCAAGATGTTTCAAGGGTGAGGCAGTTGGGACTTGGGTACAGGGCGATCACATAGAGTCCTGTGCTGTTTGGGCACACTGAGTTGTCCTGATTTTGTGAGGCCTAAGTGTGAGGCTTGCTTTCTCCTTCACTGCTTAGTTTGAAGGGGAGCTCTTGTACTTTGCTTCCATAGAGCGTGGCTGCTAATGTTCTTGTCCAGGCCTTTGGATGTACCTTGTAAGTCTTGAAGATCTGTTGAGATGGGGCTATCTAGAATATTGAGATAGGACTAGAAATCATTAAACACTGAATTCTAGTCCCAGTTCAGCCACTGTATGCGGTGTGGCCTTGGGTTAGTAACTTGTCCTCCATATGCATCAGGGATAGTACTTCCCTACCTCGGAGGAGTGTTCTGAGGATTAATTAGTTAGTGGTTGTATAATGCTCTGAAAATCAAGTACTCTGTTCTGTGTTTTTTAGTGTGATTGGATGTTCTTGAGGAAAATGCTGCTGTGTTCCACTAGCTAAAAATTGATTAAAAGAAAATCTTGTTCAGCCTGGGCAATTTGAAATTTTATAAGGTCAGAAGCACAAGAAGTTTTTTTTAAAAAAAAATAAAATATTAAGGCTTCTTGTTTTCAAAATCAGTTTGCAACTTACTTTAAAGACTGATTTGACAGTCTCTGTAAATGTTTCTGCATATCCTGGGTGGGAACTTTGTTTCTTTCAATATGACCGGAAGTTAGCTCCAAAAGGCCAAACATATATTTTAATCACATTACATTGTTTCTTTTTGCTCAAAAATATCTTTTTAACTTCTAAGTTAATGAATTGAGCAAAAAAGATGGAGTTCAAACAAATCTGAGAGCTCATTTTAAAAAAAAACCCAAACAACCCAGAATAAAAACCTTCTTTCATTCACCAACACACATCAGTTGACTATGCTAAAGGTAAAAAACCCAAACTGTTCTTGGGCTGATGTTCCTAATAATTTATCAATAGGTATAACACATGGAATCTTATGCAGGTTACTAATTACTAGAATTTTATTGTGTAATCTTCCTGATTTAGTAATGCATGTGAAAAAAATCACTTCCAAAGTGTATGTCACTGTTGTCACTGAAGGGCAAGGGAGGAAAAAACAAAGATACAGTGTGTAAAAACAAAATGACTTCTGGGGTCTTAAGCATATTGAACATACAACTTCTGTGTTCTGACTGTCATGGGAGCATTCAAGAAGGTCAGATAATTCAGGGAATTGTCACTATAATTCATAAACTCCAGGGAATGCAATCCTTTTCTGGACAAGAATTTTAGATTATCTAGGTTTGAAAAACTTTATTATAGTATCCCAATAAAAGCTGGAACTCCAGCTGAGGGTGTGCATGGGCGACAAACCATTCTGGTGAAATCATAATTCCATTGAAGTCCATGAGAGCTTTACCATTGACTTCAAAGGGACCAAGATTTCACCTTTAGTCTAGGTTTATGTACAGTTGGGTCCCAAAAGCTAAGCAACTAAATCTGTGTGAGGGCAATTAAATAAGTTGCCTGTTTTTCACAGGGACAAAGTTTCTAGGAGTTGTAGGTGCCGTTCACCTGTGAATGCTGAGCCACTTGTTTAGTTACCCAAGTATTGATTTTTGTGCTCAACCTTAGGATCTCATGTTGGCAAATATTGGGTGAAATCTTGGCTCTATCAAAGTCTTTGGCAAAACTACCATTGATTTTAAAAGGACAAGGATTTCACTTACTGTCTTTGACCGCTGTGCTCATCTGTAAAATGGGAAAAATTATATCTACTACAGAAGTCTCTTGTGAAGATTACAGAACACTTGTGTCATTTTTAAAGTGATGTTCCGTATTTTACTTGATGTAAACTGATGTACAGTTCAACAGCTTGTGGCTGTACTACTAACTGTAGAAGTGGTGGTATATTTTCTGCAACTCTTTCTGTATACCCAACTCTCAAATTATTTCTCCCTCCCATCAGATATTTCCTTTAACTTCTATCTTCTTATTTAAAGCTAACAATTAATCCATTGCAGGTTCCACTATGAGGAAAACTTGTTAACAAGAATATGGAATTCAAGTTCAGATTTCTTGGTTTTATCTAATGGCTGCTTTCCCATTTCTTTATTTTTTTTGGTACTTAGTCTTAAAAAAAGTTACCACAAAACATATTAAAGAAATAGTTTTTTTCCCCCCAGAGGTGTGTTTAGGATATACAATGAATAAATGAAAATATGTAAAACTTATGGTGAAAAGAATTTACTAAATATATCCACTAGTAACTTGAAAAGTTAAGAGTCAGCTTTTCTAAAATACTTAGATTTTATCAGGGAGTGAATACTTACTAACTTCTTTAAAATCAAAGCTGGTGTTTGTGTTGTGAGGATGGTAAATATCAAACTTTTTCTTTCTTTAATTTTACAGATCTCTTCTTATCATGTGATAAACATTCTTTAGATCTTGATTAATTTTAATCAGGATTAAATTTTCATCTTCTAAATATTGGGTCAGAAAAATGTTAATTATCTGTGTGCTGCAACACTATATTATGATTAATTTTAACTTCAGCCATGAATGGTCTTGTTATATTAACCATCTATTTTCAGATACAGACCCTGTTCATGCAGAGACTTCTTCACACACAAAGTAGTTCTTTTAAAGTCAATGAGACTACTTTCAATACATGGTTAATGCATAGTTAAGTATTTGCAGGACTGGAACCCTAGTTTGGTTACAAAGAAAGAGTCCTTTAGTTTGTATCGTACATACAAATAAAAATAAGTCTTTAATTTTTTTTCCACAAGAGGGCTGTATTGTCCTTTGAAAATATTAAACAAAAGAGAGCTTTTATATTTTTCTCCTCCTCTGTGTTTTTTTGTTAAATACTTCTGAATTTTTGTAATTATCAGCGCTTAAGTTCAAAGTGTGAGAAGTATGTTAGCTGTTTCGTTGCGTTCTAGTCTATAAGAAGATACAATATTTTCAACTTTGTTTGCAGTCAGTTCTGCCAAATTACACAATGTCCATATTTTTAGTAGTATTTGTTTTTAATATCAGGGAGACAATGGTGTGGTTTATATATTTCTGGGAAGCTGAATTACACAAATATTACTATACATTTTAAGGCTTATCTCAGGCTACAATAAATGCCTTGAAACTACATGTACTTCTGCTTCATTTTTTTTTAACAGTACACATTGGTTACCTAATCTATTGTGAATATTAGACTATGTAAGAACAGTAAAATATAAATGACACAGTACTATTTATGCTGTTTTACTGGCATATTGTAGAGGGACAAAATGTGTATCTTTTTGTGCTGGTGCAGACTTCGGAAAACATTTTTTTTAAAAAGCCATCTTATATGAGATTGTTCTTTAAATCACAAAGTTTCATTTTTTTCTCTTTACAAAACCATTATGCACAGAATCTTTTTGTATTCAAAGAATGAGAAATAGTCCTATTTTGGTTATATCAAGGTCATAAGCAATCTATTAATTACATATCTTAGGGGATGCCCAGATCAAACGCAGGGGTGACCTCAGAAAATTAAAAGCATTCTTGGCTTTGTGTAGCTTACTTTTTTTTAACCAAATACTGAAAAAATTCCAAAAACTCTTGTGCTGAACATGACTGTCAGTGCTGCATTTTCTTAACTCTTGAGTTACAAAGTCTTTTTTCAGTCCATAAACTTAGTTGATCTGCAAACATTTCCACTATTTCAAAACCAGTGACTGTGTATTAACACTTTTGTGAAATAGAATATTATTTTGTATTGCAGACCCCTAGAGACCCCAGTCAGGAGTGAGGTCCTATTCTACTAGGCACTGTAAATGCATATGAGAGCTTTCATTTTCCACAGACTTGTAGTGTAAAAAGTCAATGCAAAGCTGCAGTATTCAAAAGTTTTGTAACATCATACTGATGCCTAGAATGAGGATATGTTCTTTTAATATATCAAAATTAAGCATCTGCTGTATATTTTATTAATCTGTTTTGGATAACTGGCCCTTGGATTTATAGAGGCTTTATAAAGATTCCCTTCTCTTTCACCCTTGTCTGAACCACCTGTGGTTATAGGTGGGCTCTACCTTGTGCACTGGGGCTTGACTCGCATGTCATTACTAGAACTCTAGCCTGAGACAGCTGTTAATAAAGATTAAATAGAGGGCTTAATTAGTTCCTAGTTTTGTAGTATAGTACTTAAATTTTAAATTCCAGAAGTCTGTCTTGGATTACCATTTTTAACTATAATTTAAGTCTCAAGAGAAGAGGACATGCTTCATTAAGGTTTGTTTATATAAACAAAAAATACACTAAGCAACCTGCAGTGCTCATCTTAACTACAAAAATATAGGTAGCAGCTCTATCCCTTTAGTCTTTCTTAAATTGATTTATACTGTACCCATTGCTGACTCTTCTGTTGCTTAAACAAACAAGTAGTATCTGTGCATCATGCTATGGAATTGGGGAATAAATTGTCAGTACTATTAGCTAAAAAAATTAGCTGCTATATACCTTCCTAATGAAATGTATATGGAATGAAGTGTATTCCCAGTAACAAATGCTACAGCTAGGGTTTGTTTCCAAATGACATTTGTGTGTTCCTAAATACATCTCAGTGTTGTAAAACTTTACTCACCCCAAGAAAGTAAGTAAGTATCTATTAATTTGCATACTGTCACCATGATCATAGAATCCTAGAATATCAGGGTTGGAAGGGACCTCAGGAGGTCATCTAGTCCAACCCCCTGCTCAAAGCAGGACCAATCCCCAATTAAATCATCCCAGCCAGGGCTTTGTCAAGCCTGACCTTAAAAACTTCTAAGGAAGGAGATTCTACCACCTCCCTAGATAACGCATTCCAGTGTTTCACCACCCTCCTAGTGAAAAAGTTTTTCCTAATATCCAACCTAAACCTCCCCCACTGCAACTTGAGACCATTACTCCTTGTCCTGTCCTCTTCTACCACTGAGAATAGTCTAGAACCATCCTCTCTGGAACCACCTCTCAGGTAGTTGAAAGCAGCTATCAAATCCCCCCTCATTCTTCTCTTCCGCAGACTAAACAATCCCAGTTCCCTCAGCCTCTCCTCATAAGTCATGTGTTCCAGACCCCTAATCATTTTTGTTGCCCTTCGCTGGACTCTCTCCAATTTATCCA
This sequence comes from Lepidochelys olivacea, assembly GCF_965140295.1. NCBI lineage: Eukaryota > Metazoa > Chordata > Testudines > Cheloniidae > Lepidochelys > Lepidochelys olivacea. Next base: position 30,301,816 of record NC_140422.1, read on the forward strand.
CATTTATGATAATGTATGGGTGATGAGACTTTGTTCATAGATAGTTGTGATGTTTAGGTGATTGTATTTATCACGCACCTTTGACTGTCTTACTTGCTCTCAGCCCACTAATCCATCTCACCTGGGACTTTGACATTTCAAACCCATGATCAGTATAGAACATCTACCATTTTTTGGAAAATCAGTCTGCTCTCCAAAAATCACTCTTTTCAACTTGCTCTTTGCCCAGAAAATTAAAAATCATTTGCAGTGGGCTAGTCACATTCAGCTTTGGATCCATGACATATTTCAGGTTTGGGACCTTCAGGGGAATATGTGAACTTCAGAGCTTTGGAAACTCAGGAATATCTCTCCAGTCGAGTTAAACGCATTGTTATGGTGTATCTATCCCACACAGGTGATGAAAGGGCTGACTGGAACTAGAAAGCTCAATTAAGGTACCTGGAAATTGGGTTTGCCTCTCTCCCTCCCCCACCCCTCCTCCCAAGATGAGTCCCAGCAGTGGAAGGAGCTGAGCATAAAGAGAGGGAGCCCAGAGCAGAAGATAGGTCTCAAGCAAGATGCTGGAGGAAAGGGCAGTTTTCTGCAGTAGTCCCTGGTGCAGGAACAAACACCCCAGAGAAGAAGGGCCAGAAGAGTGCCCTGGGGCCACTATACTGGTTAAGGGACCAGGAATTGGGAGAGAATCCAGAAACCAAGGGTGGATGGACGTTGTTTATGTTGGTCCTTTGTTTGGGCCATTTGAACCCTAGTAGGGGATTCTGGAGCTGAGAGCCCTCCACTGTGAAGGAGGATTAAGACATGAAGAGCCTCGGTTCACCAAAGGCAGCAGAGCAAGAACTTTTTGAGGTACGGTCTTGACCTTAATTGTTTGATTTGAGGTGGTGTTAGTTGAAGAGTGTTGGAAAAGTACAGTATTATTGAAGAGCCCTGGAAAGGGGATGCCTGCAATGCTATCACAAGCCAGACAGACAAAGACACACACAACGCTTACATTTAGTCCTAGGAGGTCCCAAAGCTTACCATCAAAGCATAGTTTTAGACAGAAAGTCAGTGTATGTAACAATGTCTATTCTCTCTCTGTATCTAAAGCTTGTACATTTGGACAAAAGCTAAGGGCCCTGCTTTAGTGATACGATGTTTGTGTGCCAGTCCATCTAGTCACATGACACTGCAGGGTTGAGGCCAATGGCAGTTTGTTTTACAGGTGGAATGATATGTCGTATAATCCCAGTAAAAATTCTAAAGTCAAGAATCTTACATTTTCTCTCTAGGGTGTGAGAATTTACCATCATCATAAGTATCAGAATGACTTTAAAGTACCTGGGTTTGTGACAGGCTCCACAACTTGGAACAAATGATCCAGAATCTGCCTTCAAGGAGCTTCATGTAAGGGTAGACGTGTAGCATTCATCCTCTTTGCAGTTCTTAAGACACTTAGATAATAAAGCAGTTCTGATCACTTAAAAAACTTTCTAAACTGCTTATGGAGAGGCTTTTGGGTCTCCAGTACTTGCCAGCTAGCTCCTTCACCGAAAAGCTTTCCTGTATAGGTGGAAAATGACATAAACTCTCCTGTACGAAACATATACACTTTATATTTGGGGTATGCCCTGATGCTCTTGAATATCACAAGAATCCTTAATCCTTCTTGGATCTGTAGGCAGAAAGCAAATAAGAATTAAAATAACCACAGAGATGTCCCTTTTGATTACTTCTTTTTTACCTAAATCAGTGGTTGAATAATGTGTTCTGAATCTCCCAGAAAGATCACTTAGTGCATATAGGGAAACATGCAGACAGAGTCTGCTCAGGCTTTTGGCAGAGGGCACAATGCTCTTATTATGAAGGGATGGTGATTTGTGTGTGTGTGTGTGTATTTATATGTATATGTGTGTGTCTATGTATATGTTCATGAATGATGATGTAGTTGAGCCCTAACTAGACAGTACAAATAACAGTATCTTTAGTCAAATCCAGATCATATGGGAGGAATAAAACAGACCCAATAAATATCAACGAGGACTATAATGTTAATTATATTAGTCTGATTCTTTAAGTATGTTCACTGTCTCACTATATTACAAAGCTCTTGGTGGTCTCAGCCCACACAGACCCTTGTCTGAGTTTGTTAGTAAGGAATTGCTCACCTCTGCTTTGGAGCTAGAGGACACATTTTTCTTCCCCTCTAGAAACGTGCATACATTTCTGTCTGAACACAGACATTGGTTTATTTTCTAATTTATGTCTTTATCCTTTCTGTTTGTCTCCAGATGAAATAATAGTTAAAATGATTATATGAACCGACATACAACTTCTATAAATGATTCACTAGACATGCTGTCCTGGTCTAGACTCCTTTCCTGATTTGTTGCAAAGCTTCTGAGTCTATTTCACAGTTGGGTGTATAACTTTTTTTTTTTTTTTTTTACCCATCCTTCTTTCAAGCAGATAGTACTTTAAGTCGGGGGAGGAGAAGAGGGGGAAATAAGATTTTGAAACCAACGTGAACCACTCAGGCTTGGTTGTTCAGTTGTACTGAAAAATAAGAGCATTTTATTTAAGAAGGATCTTTTTATATGGAACTTCTCTTTTTGTTTTTGGTCTGCTTTGTGCTGTTGCTATTATCTAATGCACACCAGTAGTACTAATGCAACCTTTCATGCAGCAGAGCTCTTTAGATGCAGATTAGCTGATTAAATGTATTGGTTTTTTTTAAACTTGCTTTAATGAAATGCAAACATCAAGAAAACTTGCTTGCATATTGCTTCTACTACTTGCAGTGCCTCTTGGGGTATGTCCTCATTGCATAGTTAACCTGGGCTTCTTCCTTTGTGTTTTAGCCCCCTACCGTCCTCACAGAAAACCCTCTAATCTGGTTTTGGGTGTGTTTGAAGACTGGGCTAATTTACCCATCTGGGGTATAGGTTAGAACCCAGACTCCAGTTTAACTCTGTATGGAATCCTCCCACTTTGCAGTGAGCATGCAGACAAAGTTACTTGAATGCAGATGATCCTCCAGTGTCCTTCCCACAATTCCCCCAAAGGATGGACAAGGTCTCCCACAATTGACTAAGAAAGAGTCCCAGAGCATCTCAGCACAAAGAACTCTGGGATATGCCCTCAGAGACACTTGGGTGAGTCTAGAAACCAGGAGGACATGGTAACACAGATAGGGTTTCGGTGTGAGGATGCTCGCATCCAGTGTAGGCCAATCCAGGTGTTTAGACCTGGGTGTTTATCACCCAGAATAACTGCGTAGTGAAGACTTAGGGCTTGTCTGCACCTGAAATGCTACAACTGCTTCACTGTAGTGCTTCAATGTAGACACTATGTATGCTGATGGGAGGGTCCTGAGAGGCGGTAGCTAGGTTGACAGAAGAATTCTTCCATCGACCTACCGCTGTATATGCTGGTTTAATTATGTTGCTCGGTGGTATGGATTTTATATCCGAGTGATATAGCTAGGTTAATGTCTTAGTGCAGACCAGGCATAAGTCCTTCCCTCCTCAGAGGAGGAAAAAGGAGATCGGGGAGTTAGGGCCTAATTCAGCACAGCCCTCGAGGGAGGCAGCACTCGCCTACTCCGCAGGCCCTGCAGTAAAGGCCCTGCAGAGTCCAGAGGAGGGAGTGTGGCTCTACACTGTTCCATCCATTGAAAGATGCCTTGTTCCCTGATTGCCGAGTCTTTCTCCAGCTCCTTTCTCCCTCTGAGATCAGCCTAGGGTAAACTACATGTTTTGTAGCTTGGATCAAACAACTGGGGAGTGTTCAGGCCTTTACAAATGTGAGAAACTATATTGCCAGTTAACTCAATCTGTTCAGTGGAGTTTTTACCACCTCAAGTTAATTTTATTGTATTGGGGTGAAGGAAGGAGGGAGACTTTGATCAATACATGGATCTTGTGCCCTCACCTGGAATTGTTTACTAGATATCTAGTTGTGGTGGCTAACTCTTGTAGCCTTTTTGATTGGCTTTGTGGGTTGATCAGTGCTGCCATGAAGAACTGGGGATAGGGAGGATAATAGTGGGTATTGTCGCTGAAAAGCGCTGGTGTGAACAGTGGTTTGTCGGCAGGAGAGTGTCTACTATCCATGATCAGATCATTTTCTAATCAGGACCTGGCTATTTTGGAGATGATTGCAGGAGTGTGCATACAAAATATGAGAGACATGCACACGCAAAGGTCAGGAAGTCTGGGTCTGTGTCCCGGTAAGCGTAAACCAGTCTTTATCTTTCATGTAATTACTGCATTTCTCAATCTCTCTGTGCCTACTAGATAATGCTTCATTGCTATGGAAGCAGAGATGTAAGCAGTGAGAAAGACCTAATATGTCATCAAATTAATTCTTCTAATAATGCAGCCGTGTTTGCCACTTTGTCTGTAGGTGTTCTGAGAATTCTAGTTTTAAATTTCCTAAAAAATGGGGGTTTCTTCCACTTCTGTTGAAAGAGACTGTTGCACAGCTTCATACATTTCGCTTTTGGGGATGCAGCCTGAAGGAGGCCTTATTTAGTTTCATAGCATTACTTGGCTCCAACAGAATTTATTTATTCTGTAGGGCAAGGAGTGACTCCAACGCTGCAGCTCTTAAGCTTTGTACCAGTTGAGGACATGTCCTGCATGTCATTTAAGATGCATAGTAGTAGCGTGCTTCTCTAGGAGAACTTGAGAGGCCCACAGTGTGTGGGCATGTGGTTGTTCAGGGCACTTTGGGGCAGTGGCCAGGAAAAAGGATAAATTTTGTGGGTAATGGCTTCAAGACAGAATGCGGAGCGTGTGAAGTTCTAAGTTTCACAGATCTGAGATCCCTGTTCTGATAACTCTTACGAAGTTGAAAATTACCATTCATAGGTCAAAGTGTATTTCTAATGACTGAAAATAGTGAGCTGAAAACTGGCTTTTTAAAACTGATTTAATCATATAAAGTGTTAGTTACAAAGGTAAGGACCCTTTTTTGTTTTAAAATATGATTAAACTGCATCATCCTTTTAAATGAAATTTTGTTGCCTAAGATTTAGCTTACGTTAAAGGATTTTTTTTGAATGTATCATTTTTTTCTTTATGTAGCTTAATTTATTTGAATACTAAGCATTCCTTTATTTTACGTATGCCTCTTACGTTGTGATTGTTATAGTCCATAACAGTTAATGAGTAAATTGCATTAGTCAGAAAAGTTCTTTTATAAGGTAGACTGGAAATAGTATCGGATTTTCATATTGCTTTTCTCATGTCCGTCTTGATGAATCTATTTATTACTTCTGTAATGAGTTGTACACATGGTTGGTTAGCCAAGTTATTGAACTTTATCAACCTTGGCTGAAATTCACAATGCATGCCAAACTTCTTGTAACATGTAAGAAATTACATCTTGGCTAAAAGGTTCAATAATGATTACTCTTGTAATGGAATCTTTTCACAAAGAATGGGATTTAACTGTATGCCTCTGCCTTTTTTAATTCATTCTAATACTGAAATAACATGCCTGTAGATCAAATTAATTTATTTATGATACACAATCACATTTCAGAATGTGTTTAATTATCTGTTACGAAAGGGTTAAAAAGACTGGTCTATGTGCCTTGGAGGAACTGGATCTTTCTTGTCAAATGTCTTTCAAAATATTTGACTTGGAAAGGTTTTTCTGCTTATAATAAATGTTAATATAATAACAATACCTTTCATGGGATGTGGAGATAGAAAAGATCTTTTTGATGAATCAATCCATCTCTCTACCAGAGCAGGATTTGTTTCCTACTGTGTCTTATCTATATACATTCTGAAAGTCAATAGCACTGCAGCATCAGGGTTGACTGAGTGACCTTAGCTGTGCATTTTAGAATTGGTTAGGAGTTTTCCATCAAAGATTTTTCCAACAAAAATATTGAAATTTTCCATTGAAAAATTTCCAGTTTTGCTTAATTTCAATTTTCTACTGGGCAAATGGAAATTTTGTGACTTCCTGGCTGCTCGCCTGGAAGACTATTGTCACTTTTTTTCTTTCTGCCTGCAGGAAGAAAGTGGAATTGAGAATGGCCTTCAGGTAGGCAGCCAAAAAATTCCACTTTTGGTTCTCCTAGGACAGGATCTTTCTGGGAAACCCTTCCCTAGAAAATATTTCATGTTTTTGAATTTTCATCCCATTCAGGGCAAAATTTGTTTTTCAAAAACACAAAATTTTTCTTGGGAGGGGATTTTCATTTTCTGGGCAACTGAAGGGCATTTGAATTCTCTGCAGTGCTTGTGATTTCTTAAGTAAAACAGAAAAGGAGTACTTGTGGCACCTTAGAGACTATCAAATTTATTTGAGCATAAGCTTTCGTGAGCTACAGCTCACTGCATCTGATGAAGTGAGCTGTAGCTCACGAAAGCTTATGGTCAAATAAATTTGTTAGTCTCTAAGGTGCCACAAGTACTCCTTTTCTTTTTGAGGATACAGACTAACATGGCTGCTACTCTGAAACCTATCATTAAGTAAAACAGTAACTGTTGATTTACAGGCTTCTTGTGTTCTTAGAAAACAAATATTAAGAACAGGCATACTGGGCCAGAGCAGTGGTCCATGTAGCCCAGTATCCTGTCTTCGAACAGTGGCCAATAGGTGCTTCAGAGAGAAAGAACAGACAGGCAATCATCAAGGGATCCATCCCCTGTCACCCATTCCCACCTTCTGGCAAACAGAGGCTAGGGACACTTCAAAGCATGGTTTTGCATCCTGCCCAATAGCCAGTGATGGACCTATCCTCCATGAATTCATCTAGTTCTTTTTTGAACCCTGTTATAGTCTTGGCCTTCACAACGTCCTTTTGCAAAAAGTTCCACAGCTTGACTACGTTGTGTGAAGAAATACTTCCCTTTGTTCATTTTAAACCTGCTGCCTATCAATTTCATTTTGTGACCCCCTGCCTCTTCTGTTATGAGGAGTAAATAACACTTCCTTATTTACTTTCGCCACACCAGTCGTGATTTTATAGATCTGTATCATATCCCCCCTTAGTCGTCTCTTTTCCAAGCTGAAAAGTCCCAGTCTTATTAATCTCGCCTCATATTGAAGCTGTTCCATCTTCCTAATCATTTTTGTGGTTGCCCTTTTCTGTACATTTTTCCAATTTCAATATATCTCTTTTGAGTCGCAGCGACCACATTTGCATGCAGTATTCAAAATGTTGGTGTACCATGGATTTATATAGAGGCAATATGATATTTTCTGTCTTATTATCTTCCCTTTCTTAACGATTTCCCAACATTCTATTAACTTGTTGACTGCCACTGTTCATTGTGTGGATGTTTTCAGAAAACTATCCACAATGACTCCTAGATCTTTCTTGAGTGCTAACAGCTAATTTAGACCGCATCATTTTATATGTATAGTTGGGATGATGTTTTCCATTGTGCTTTACTTTGCATTTCTAAGGAAAATGATACTCTCCTTGAGGGATTTTTGGCTGACATAAATGATAGGTCCTTTCAACTCTAACTTTCAGCTTTAACTTTTTTTTTTCCCCATGGGAATTCCCTTTTAGGTTTTTTTTTAAAATCCATCAGCTCATCTGTCGGCAGCTGGTGAACTCTACAGGAAAAAGGCTCCCTCTAAACTCTGCCGGAGACCTAAACTGCTCACAAGGGACCAACTGGGGGAGATTGGCTTCTTTGGAGTTTAGAAGCTCAAATCTGTAGAAGCGCAGCTCCTAACTCTTCTTCAGTGGTGTTAAGAGCTCTTCAAGAGAAGGGGTAAAGTCTTGATGCCATTGAAATCAATGGCAAAACTCCTATTGAATTCAATGGGGCCAGAATTTCACCAAAGTGCACACAGTATCTGGAGAAAATAGTTCCATTAACAAATTAGGGGGTTGAACTTAATGGCTGAGGACACTCAAACCCTCTGAACTTTAATATTTACTATGTTCCTTTTCATCCATTTGTTTTTGATTCTCTAAAAATCAAGTTTCTTTGAAGACTTACATTTTTAAATTTGTATTGCTTATATGGCTCATGGTTCCATTATCCTCTGCACAATAAGCTATTTTTCCTTTTAGTATTCCATTATTTTGCTAGGGATAAAAGCTCTCTTTGTATTTTAATTTTTTATCTTTCTGCTGCCTTTCTCTTTCCCTGCAAGCTGAAATTGAATATTTGTTTGCTTACTTCTCCCTTTTCCATTTACAGTAGAGGTGTTTCTTTTTAAACCTCCGACTTCTGCATAGCCCTTTGGACTGATTCTTAGTTCTTCTGTTCCCTTCTTCCTTGCACATTGTCTTGTACCTAGTTACACCTTTTTGAATTTCACACCTGCCTTCTACAGAGTGACTTCTAATACTTCTCCCGGTTGTAGTGAACAAACTCAATTCCACCAAAACTTGTTTTCCTGAAATCCCAACATGTTGCACGTTGTGATTCCTTTCCACTCTCTTGTTGAATTCACTTATCTGGTCACTGGTTGCAAGTTGCTATTCTTGATCAATTCTTCCTTGCCACTAAGAAATAGCCCAGGATAGTTACAATGTAGATCATAACATTGTTTTGTGTGTAATTAAGGAACCTTTATGATGCTTGTCTATCTATACTTGTTTAAAATCTTCCGTGTACACTGAAGCTTAGCATACCAGGAATTACTTCAAAAATTTTCCACTCTTACCTCCTGAAAACAACCAGGATAAATGACTCTATCTTTTGGTCATTTCTTGTAAAATAACTTCACCACCACACTTATCGTCAAATGCTAGCTACGTAACACGGTAGATGCTTTTGTAGCACAATTATTGCATTTCTTCCTTCCTTTCTATCCCTTCTGCTTAGAAAACATCCATCAGTAATGACTGAAGGTGGGGGAAATATCTGTAAATATAGATATTTTTGTCTAAATTTAACAGCTTTCAAGTTCATGAAAAATTGGAAAATGCTCTGAAATTTAAAAAAAATTAGTGAAATTTTGTGTGAAATAGTTTTACCCTCTGATTGTGATCAAACAAAAAAGTTATTTTTGTGCAAATATTCATTCTTGTGAATTTTGAAAAAGCTGCTGGATAAGTATATTGGTCTCTTCCTGTCCAAAACATCTCCCAGCAAAGCTAGACTCTAGTGGATTTCACACAGGGCTGAGAGCCATAAGATGTCCTATTCCCATCTCTGTCATTGACTGACAATAATACTCCACCCTTTTCTACAGCAGCACTTTCCAAACATTGTTTATGGCACTCAACATTTGATGAAGTAAGTTGTTATCCTTATTTTACAAAGGGGGCAGTTAAGACTTCCAGAGACTGACTTGCCTAAAGTCAGAGTACGTCTGTATTGGCATTCAGATTACAGTTCCACTACAGGATGTAAATAACTCCCATTGACTCCAGTAGGAGTTACTTTTATTCTGTAGTGGAAGCAGATGTTGAATGGAGCCAGTTTATGGCAGTTTGGAAAGTTGGTGCCTCCCCAACTCTTAATGAGTGTGAAGAAAGCCTTCAAAAAAGATGCACTGTGTGTTCATCTGGGTCGTCACCCAGTCTGAAACACTTTGAATTGACTGTAGTCATGAAAATGGATGTTAACTCTGAAGGCTAAATAGGACGTACATCAACATCAACTATTTCATATTTGGTTGAAGCATGCAAGAAAGGAGTGATGAACATGCATGCAATCTACTGTGTGTGACAGCTCATTTTGGAGCCTAGAGGGATGGTGCTAGAATTACGGGCTGAGCTTGGGAGAAGATCACCATTTCCCCTCTCCGAGACCTGCCAGTCTTATTTCTGATCAGAATAGAACCCCAGATCTCGTGTGTGTCTATTTCCTATAGCTAATCCACTAAACTACCCTCTCTTCCAGTCATATCCCTTGAACTTTAGTGGGTGAAATTTTTAAAGGCACTTAGGATAGTCAGATGTCTGTTTATCATTAGAAAACTAATGGGAATTAGGAGTCTAACTTACATTTGTGTCCTGGAAAACAGATACTGAGAGAGATTCTTAAATGAATAGAGAAAAAATAATTATCAAATATCTGAAAATAAAGAAGATTTAAGATCTGAGGTTGCAGGTTGTGATAAATGAGTAAGTATTGTTGACCTGTTTTTATACACTTAAGAAACTGAGGTTGAGTGTTACTGACCTGGTGAACCCTATGGTCCAGAAAACTGGCTATAGGAGTTGGGCAGCTTGGATTCTATGCAACCTTTAATTAATTGTTTTAACCTCTGATCCTCTATTTCTTCACCTGAAAAATAGCTTACCTATTTCATAGGGTGTGACGACCTAATTTTATGTTTCTGTAGTGCAAAGTATTAAGAACAGTAACCACCAGAGTTGGAAATAGAATACAGGACCTCACAGCTTTTGGCCAATGAGTGTCTTTCTAAATGCAGTTGCTTCTCCACCAGCTTTCAGAATTCACAGGTGTACATTTTCATGTGAAAATGCATTTTTGGATCTTGCACAACAAAATTGCACAGAAGGAATTGGCAAAAAGTCATACTTACGTTAAAAAATTGTCAACAAGTGTGTGTAGTTCCAGTACTGATTTCCACAGGTGAGAATCTTTCCACTGAGGCCTTGTCTACACTGGTTGATTGCCTGATTCCAACTGCTGGTGGCCAGACACTAGTGAAGCTGCTTTTATGTAAACCTCATGTTTAGAGATGCAAGCTGAAATTTGCCCCAGAGAAGGCCTCAATTTCAGACATGGCACTAGGTTATATAATTTAAAGACTTCTAGTTCTTGCTTGTTTCCCATGCTCCGTGCATTTGTGTACAGACGCTATATGTTAATACTCTTCTTATTCTTCATCTTTTGTTTCAGAACAACTCCATCTCCTGCCTTACTTTGTATGTTGGAACCACATGATGGATCATTTGAGTTACATAACAGCTCCCCTTCTCCCTCTTTCCTACGTAGTTAAAAGCATGTCTAAAAGGTCTGCCAGTTTTGAACCTGGGAGGTCGATACCCGTTCTGTTTTAAATGGAGCCCATCTAATCCAAAGAGGCTCTGATTGTAAGAGGTGTTCCAATGCTGTGTAAATCCCCAAACCTCCACACTCCTGCCTCCTCCATTGGTCGCTCTTCAGTGTCAATCATCTTTGTTTGTTTGCACCTGAAGAATCTTTGAAAAGATGAACTACAACATGCCAGTATTAAATTCTCTTCCCAGGATCCTGAAGTGATTCATGACTGTGTTTAAAATCTTCCTTTGTTGGTTAATTAAACTAATCACGTTCATCTCACATTTTCCTCAAGAAGACAGAGGAGGGCATGCAGAAGACTGGCAAAAACTGAACAAGCTTGTGTTCCATCCTTTTGTCACTCTTGTTTCTGTAATACAGTTTGTAAGCTGTTCAGGGCAGGACCCTGTCTTATATGCCTGTAAAATACCTAGCGCAGTTTTTAGACCACTACAGTGTTTGTGTAAATAAATAATAATAAATATTAAGTTTGTTTAAGAAAACGAGTTTGGTTAAATTTTATGCAAGTAGAGCTCATAAATTTTCTATAAAACTCAGAATATCATGAAAAAACTTGCAGGATAGTGCTTGCAGTATCCAGCTCTCTTTAGCCGGCAGCACAGTATGTCTTTTAATTATTCTGTCTTAGATAAAATATTCCTTTTTAATTTTATTAAATTTACTTCTCATATTAACATTGTGCGATTGTACTTGCCAAAAGGAGATTTAAAACATGCAGCTAATTTTTTTTTTTTAAGAATGCTTAATTAGGACTCAACTCAGCATGGAGAAGCCTCTGATACTGTTGGCTCACAGGAAGTCTGTGCAAAAATGTTTGCACTCAAAAAAGAAACTGGAGACATTTTGGCTGCCTTCCCTGTTTTGCTTCCCTGTTTTGCTGTTTTGCTTTCTGGTGTATGATTTGAAATGATCACTGAGAGGAAAAGCCTTTCTAGGTGTGGCAAACTGCCCTTTCTCCTATCTAATCACACCCCTTCTCACATATGCACACTTAATAGGAAAACTATTCAAGGTCCAATCAAGAACAACTTTATAAACCAAATCAATCTCTGGGTCCTGCTTAGACCACCTCAGGAAACTGAGTGGACTTTCAAAACAGGTAAGACCGACCTATTAGATGGGGGGGAAAAAGGGATCCCGCTCACCCTAAACAACAAGTGTTCTTCATGCCTGCCCCTTGAACAATGTTTTTTTGTGGGTGGGTGAGAGGAACAGAAGGAGGTGGGGGGAGGACAGAAATAAATCATTTAGTGCACGAGATGGCTAACAATCCCCCAACACCAAAATTTCACGAAATGAAAAGCTTTGAACAGCTGTTGCTAATGGCAGTTCTGAGTGGTTACGACAGGTCCGAAGCAGAGTTTCTTACTACTGATGTCAGGTGAATTTTTTATGTATTTTTTTTCATTATTACTGTGAGTTTTCCTGGCATGGTTTTTACAATTGTCTGGAGTAAAAGATACTGAAGCATTACAGATACTTAAAGTAACACACTAAGACATTTATTCTCCCCTCCTGATTTTGTGTCCTTGGAAGGTGTGAAGGTAACAGCACTCGTAAGCAGGCTAGGTTTATTAATGCATCTGCCCATGGACAACTGATCAGAAAAGTCTTCAAAGGCTGTCTGACACAGAAAATACGCACCATTGTCATCTTTGTCAAGTTTTACTGCCATCATGGGTCTGATCTTCCTCTTCCTGAAGTCAATGTGAGCGGGATTATCCTCTTCTTTTGAATATAGTTTTTCATTATGGTCAAGAATTCTTCTTTTCTTTACCATATAAAGATTGGGTTTACAACCTATTCGTGGCGTAGCAACATATTTCCACTGTCTATTACAGGTAAAAGTATATTAATTTTAGAATAAACAGGCATATGCTAATTTCTGCCAATATATTTTTTCTAAGAAAAACAATCCAAATAAAATTGGGGAATAGGGGAAACACTAATATAAAAAATAACTTATTTTTAAAAAAATGTTACAGGCTCAGATTTTTATAATTGCACATGTGCATGTAGTTTTATGATCATGCTAACTATGTGTAGATGTCCCTTTTTGATGTGTAGCTTGTCATTTATGCCTAGCTACTGTGAAGTTGTATGCTTAATTGTCACATTCAAAGACACATGTGAGAAAACCCAGGCGACAGTGTTTGAGAATGAAACGCTACAAAGACAAGAGGTGAAAATAAATCACAGCACAAATGAAATATTAGTCCACAGAAATTCTCATAAAAACATTAACCAAATATAAAATTGCCAAATTCAGATTTTTCTTTTAAATATAAAGAATGATTTGTGCTATAGATGACCGTCTGTCTTGCTGGAAGCCAAACTCTCACATGTAAAGACAACCGAAAGAAAGCATGAACTTGGACCATGCTTAATAAAACACTGAGGAGATTATAAAGTTCAAATAAATCATGACCTGCTTACAAATGTGAAATTGTTCAAAGGTAGTGAAAACTTGTGTAAATATCTATAAGGGATTGTAATGGTGGTAACATGACACCATAAGTGATAGCTAACCTGGCCATGGTGCCACATGCTGCAGACAATAGGAATATTGAAGCACAATCTCACCTTTTGATAGGAGCATATCCTATGACTGAACAGAATAAGGGAATAAAAAGTTCAACAAAGAAACAAAGGCTGAGATTTTTGAATGCCGTTTACTGTATTTAGACGCGTCTTCCATTTTAATAGAAGAAGTGTGTCTAAATCCTTTAGACTACTTAAGAAAATCTCAACCAAAGTGTGTTTTATAAGCCAAAGAGTCGGTATCAAGGATCAAACTGGGACTGCGTTGAAAATAGTTGGGTACTCCAAACAAGTCTCCCACCGCACCCCACAGTCTACTGATCACATAAACAAATGTCTAATGGGGCCCATGCTCTATAACTGAAAAAGCGCTGCTCAAAAGGTCATCCACAAGTTTGAATTAAACTCCGATTTTGGTTCAGTAACTAATACTTGGTTATAATCTGATTATATTTTGAGTAATTTATATAATCAAGATTTTTCTTAGATCATTAGACTTTTTTTTTCTGAGTGTGTGCCACGCCTTTGTGTTTTGAGGCAGACACCCATCATGGAAAACTTTAGCCTGAATGGTTAGTTTCGGAACACTATAAGCAAGTAGAAAGCGGTCTTATAATGGGAAGTGTCTGGTAACCCTAACTATCAGTGGCACTTCAAGATTTTCCTGTAATGGAGTGCCTGTCACAATGGGGCTCATCCTGATGGGAACCTCCTGGCTGCTACTGCAAGATATTTATATTGAATAATAGCAATTTACAATATCAAGCTAGGAAATGGAAGTTCACATATGTTAATAACCAATAGTTTTTAATAGTCGTTGACCCAAGATTTATAACATTTTGAAAGGGTAAATCTGATAAGCTATTGGAGTTCTAGCTGGGTATGTGTGTCAACTGCATAGACTTTTTCATATAAAACAACTGTTTTGTTGTCTCATAAGGTGGTAGGACTTTTCAGAAAGCGTAATTACACTAAATACCAACTTTTGGCTGGCTGAGGACATTTGGCTCTAATCTTGCAGTGCATTTACTGGATAGCTCTGATGTAATTGTAATATTGTGTTTACTGTACAGTAAAAGAGAGATTAAACTTTCTTTGGTTCATTTGGTGCATTTGCTAATTTTCCATAGGAAAAGCAAATCGGTTAGATACTTAAGTTTTCTATTTTTATAGTTTACAATATATTTGATCTAAGAGAATGCTTTTGTATTTTTATTTGTTGAAAGAAGATGGTCTTCCTTTCACATTAAATAAATATTTTCAATTTTGTCATCTACTCATATAATTGTCTATAAAATAATTACTTTGTTTTGTTTAGAACACGATATTACACTTTTTTGTTGAGTTTAACAACATGTGAAACTGTTTTTTATTTTAACATTGGTTGGATGGAAAACAGAACCAACACATTCGTCATCCTAATTCATTTTGGTTGACTTTCTCCATAACTCTTGAAGCCAAGAACAACAAAATTGTCCATTTTTCACTCACACAGAGAGGCAGGATATATCTTAAATTTAACATGAAACTTTGCAGTGAAAATCAGTGTCTAAAGTTACTGTTAGCAAAATGAACAAATAATATTAAAATACTTGATATAACTTGCTCTTTCTAAAGTCTTGAAAGAGTTTTTAAAAAGCATGGCATTCAATTTGCTTGATTTACGTTGAGTGTGACTCAAACTTCTGGAGCTGAATTACTTTTCTTCAGTATTGATATTCAAAAAGAACAACAATTTGTTCCCAAACATTGCAGTCTGTGTATGAAATTGTTCATTGCTTATTTTTGGACTCTGAAAATTCAGGAGGAAGTGCATATTACTTTGTGCCATGTATTTTGTCGTGGTTTGGAAATTGTTACATGGAGAATACTGTCGGGATTTATCAAGATCTCCAGGAAGAAGGCTGCAGGTATTTCAAGCCACTTCCAAGAAGCAGAAATCTGTTGTCATGGCACAGGAGACTGTTTTTCTTTGTTCTCCCGTGCAAGAAACGTGTGTGTTAATTTCGACTGTCAGTGACTCCTTGTAGCCTCTGCTAATGGTATAGGAGTAAAGAAGTTTCTCAGCCATAAAAATACTTGCAAGATATTGATCTTGTGGCATGGGACAGGCTGAGTTTATTCAAAATGAAAGATCTGGTTTATTGTGTAACACCAAGTTACCATGGCTAGCAAGGAAAACCTTAGCTGAAATCTATTGCCTACTCCTAAGTAATTAATGGTCAAGTGGCTAGGATTTGTGATTTCATCTCGAAACTCCGCTTTAAAGGGACATCAGTCCTGCACCAGAACTTTTTGGAATGCTCGGATTTGCCTTATTTATTCTAGTGAAGGAGTGTTTAAAAGGACGGCTTGATTATTCGATGCTCATCTTTGTTGGTGCTTAGTTCTTTCTTTGTGTTAAAATTATCCCAGTGATGCATCTATACAAGAACCAAGTCATTTTACCTTTGCTGCATGCAGTGCAGTTGACAAGGGTCTCAAAATTGTTGTTGCATATGAGGCAGTCTGTTCTTTTGGTATAGAACTTGGGTCTGGAAATCAGGAGACTGGGGTTTATTCCTACTTGTAATGATGACTTGTGAAATGATCTTGAGCAGGTGCTTAATCTTTGTGTGCCTCGTGTCTCCCTTGCAGAACTGGGATTATACCACCTTTTGTAAACATCTGTGAATGAAAGGTGCAGGATAAGTGCAAAATAGGTGTGTATGTAATGCACTTGAAGGGGTGTATGTAATGCCTATAGTAAAGGTTGCACTAGTGTTTCTTTTTAAGATATCATTTTGATCTGATCTGTTCAGCCGAAAAGATACATGTCAGGTTTGATCATGGCCCAAGAACCCTTTTTCCCCTCTGTTAAGTTCTAACAGTAGTAACAAAGGTTAGGTGTCTGAATCTTTTTCTCTTTAAATAAGTTGTTTATCTTGATTAGCTCTAGTTCCTTAGTGGAACAGTAGGTGAAATCTTTAAATTTGGCTGGGAGATGGAGGTTCTGTTGCCGATATACCTTGCGTGGTCTTGTAAAAATTGGCTATAGTTTATCAAAATTTTCAAGGTTTTAAAAGATACTTTGTGGGTGCACACTAGATTCTGTAAAGCGAAGTCAGAGCTGACTGCCAATGTTCTGTTGGTTCTGTGCATGTGTGCATAGCACAAGAAAATTCACAGGGAGTATTATTTTTATTTGTATTGGAGCAGTGCCTCAGAGCCCCAGTAATGGACCAGGACCCCTTTATGCACTAGAGTTTTCAACACAGAACAAAAAGGCTGTTTCTCCCTCAAAGATTTTACAATTTAAGTAAAAAGTGTAATAAATGTCTCTATGCTGAGTTATAGGCAGGGTCAGAAAGGAGATTTACTTCCGATGAAAGCTTCAATGGCACGGAGACACACAGAGCTGGGAGAAAGGGGTCCTGTGCTACATTTCCCCCTAAAGTGCCCCTTTGCTCCAAGGAAGACCCACTGGACTGACTTTGTATGAATAATACACATTGCCAGAGTTGAAACTTGTATGGGGAGCCACATGGTCCTGAAGTTGCAGTTCAAATGGCCTATATGGCTGTGTAAGGAGTTGGAAAAGTTGCTATTTTCATAGTGTACACTTACATCAAGAAAGTTTCTCTTCATGGCTGATGTTTTAGATTGCAATATTAGTAAAAGCTGCTGATTTTTATAGATTCATAGATTATAAAGCCAGAAGGCACTATTTTGATCAACTAATCTGACCCCCTGCATAACACAGACCATAGGACTTCCCTGAATTAACTCCTGTTCTAACTAAACCATATCCTGTAGAAAAACATTTCATCTTGTTTTTAAAATGACCAGTGATGGAGAATCTACCACAACCCTTGGTACTTTGTTCCAACCTTTATTTATCCTTATTTTTAAAAAATTGCACCTTCATTTTCATTCTTTACTGCATGGCAAACCGGAAAGAAATTATACTTTTCAACTACCACTGCTGTTCTTTTGGAAATACTTAAATTATGTAAGAATTTTGAAGAAGATTCTTCTTAACCTCCTTGTACTTAGAAGAAAAATATAATATTCTAGAAGATGGTCTGATTCATTCTGAAGATTAGCAGCTTATTGGGCTGTACAAATGGGGACCCTTGTGACAGATCAGTTTGCTTCAAGTCAGAAAGGAAACCTGAAAGTCTTAAGAAACAGAGAAATACAGACCATAGCAGTGAAAAGAGAACCAAATACAGCTGTGAAAACAATATAAATTTAGTAATATAATACGCTCATGCTTACAAAATCAGTTGGTTTCTGCTATTGTAGAGGCTATAAGTAATCCATCAGAATGTAAAAGGGAAGAAACATGCATACCACACAGAAACAGGCTAATGCTTTTCACTTCCAATCCTATCTACCACTTGAGTTCAAACTTGTTGCTTTTACTCTATTATAAGAAGAGAGCATCTTTCTTTTGTAGTTTTTATTAGTTGGTTATTTTTACGTTTAAACCACCTGTGACATAGGGCTCAATAAAACTTGTGAAGGTTCTAAATGTAAAATAAACTACATTGCAAGGATTTATAATCTCAAGGCTTTGAGAGTTCTATTACAGGGTGAGGGAGAGTCAAAAGATGTTTTTGGAGAACTTTCAACAAGTTTTAGGCTTTTAGTCTGGGGAGATTGGAGAGGAAGGCTGGATATCTTCTTTGTGGATGTTTTGTAGTTGATGTCTGGGAACAGGTTTTCTGAATATGGGGAAGGTCTCCAGACACCTGGTTTTAGGTATTCATGAATGATTGTGTGAGCATTCTAAAAAGTTGTAACAGAATGGCTACTATTTAGCATATTTTAGCTTTCATCTTTTCTCTTCTTTAATTCTTTTATTCCTGTATTGGGTTATACTTAGTTGTTACGGAGACTTAGAGTAAGGACACATTTTAAATTGCTTAAACATCTGGTGCAAGTTCGTCATCATTAGTTTGTGGGATATTATGTAACTAAATTATGCTCTATTCTCTCTAAAGGTTGCTGTTTGATTTAAAGCAGACCTACTTTTCTACCCGCTAAGTGAATGCTATCTTAATTGTAACTAAGTGAGCATCCTATCAGGGTGTGAAAGGGTATGAAGAAAGTGTAAGAACTACTAGTCATTTAGTAAGAGACAACTTGTTCTTTGGAAGCTGGCTACTTGGATCCTGGGTTCAGGAGTTCCAGTGGGGGGAACCATGGCACCTCCCAATAAAAAAACCTGATATACTGGTCCTGTACCATGGTAGCAGAGCAACATACTACCCTAAAGAAGACCAATGTGGAAGAGCAATCTCAGGATATTTATTACCAAGTTCCCTCAGTTGATTAAAGATCTATTTATTTTTGATATGCTATCCTGTTGACTGTTCTATGGACGATGGTGCTTATCTGATAGAGGCCATATTCTCAGTTAGGTGTAAATCGACATTGCACCACTGGATTTAATAGAGTTATGCCGATTTACACCAACTGAATCTGGCCCAGTGATGGTAGTCAGCAACTAGCAAGATGGGTACAGTGAGTATACAGGGAAAAACCTTGACCTCAGGAAGAAGGGTCATGAAACCTGGGACTCAAACATGTCAAGTGAGGTTATATGTAGTGAAGGGGAGGGACTGAAGAGGCTTCCCCTCCATTCAGAATGACTGGGTATGTCTACACTGCAATAAAATACTGTATTTTCCCTAACTTTAATATGAAGGACAATAAAATATTAAGGTTAGGTGAAAAAAGCCTTCTAATTTATAGGTGGAGTGCTTTAAAGTTCTGTAGCGAACCTGGAGCAGTTACGCTTTTTGTTTGTTGTGTTACCAACCCGTTAGGTCAGCCTTTGACAAAGAGAACTGTGCCATAATGTTTGTCTTCATGTATTTCTCATTGTTATTCTTAAACAGGATTGTCACTTGAGGGTCAGATTAGAGCTCATTCAACCACAGCAGTGGCATCAATAGTAGCCAGCCTCAGGTCAGTCTTGCCTCTTGAGATTTTCAGGGCAGTCACTTGGAATTTATTGTATAGTTTTACAAAACATTATTGCCTCAACATTGTATTGTGTAGAGAATTTAAATGTAGTGTGGCTGTACCTCAACATGGATTCCTTCTGCGTGCACAATTCTCCTTGCCATATTTTGGGAAACATATTTTTCTTATCCTGTGTAGTAATTTTGTTTTGTAAGTAATTATATCCTTAATATTGAAGTATATATTTTTTAAATGTATTGCATATTTTTGCACATGGTTTATTCCCTCTTGTAAAAAGAAAAGTCACTATTAACTTACGTTAATGCAGTATATTTCCATTCTGTTAGGGGCATTCTCTTAGTTTTGTAACATCAGAGCAGGCCGCTCTAATTTGCACTTGGCTGCACATGACAGAGGGTCAAAGGTGCTGCAAATATTGATGTAATGTATCAATTTTTCCTGCCAATACCCTCTTTTGCTTATTACACTAGTATTGGGGAGCACAGATGGTATAACATTTGTGCCACCAGTCGATTTCCATTTAATTGGGGTTACCTGTTTTGCTGGGTAAACCAGTTTTAAAGCCAGATGACACTGGTAGTGCTGAACAAAGTGGACTTATCTCTGTGGAAGATATACCCCATTGTGTCTCTTGCAGAAAATTACCCTAGCAGGTTCAAACTTTTCAAAATAACCATTCAATTATAATTGATGCTAATGGTATTTGGAGCCCTGAGTTTTAAAGAAACATCCCTTCCCAGGGTGTTGCTACAGGGGCAGAGTTAAGGTGTTCAGGTCCCGTAGCTGTGCATTTCTGTACTTTAAGGTGATTTAGATTTCTTTTATATGTAAAAAGAAAAGGAGTGCTTGTGGCACCTTAGAGACTAACCAATTTATTTGAGCATGAGCTTTCGTGAGCTACAGCTCACTTCATCGGATGCATACCGTGGAAACATCCGATGAATGTTTGCATGAATGATGAATGTATGCATCCGATGAAGTGAGCTGTAGCTCACGAAAGCTCATGCTCAAATAAATTGGTTAGTCTCTAAGGTGCCACAAGTACTCCTTTTCTTTTTTCCAAAGACAGACTAACACGGCTGTTACTCTGAAACCTTTTATATGTAAACTTACCTCTGAATTTCTTGGATTTGTGAGGTTTGTTTTGGGTATAATTGCAACATCCTTGTAATAGTTTACCCTTAAGTTACTGATATGTACTCAACATTGTAATGCAATGTGTATGACTTTGCTTGTTTTGATCTCCCTTAATTTCCTGGACCTGATTCAGATTTGTGTATCCTACATGTGAGAGTTGCATTCACAGCTGGTCCCTCCAGTTTCCAGAGGGATTCTGAGGAAATGGCTGGAGGGAACTGTTTCCTTGTCAAAGACAACAGATGGTTACTGAAATGCTGCCTCTTTGTCTTCCTGATGGCCACATGCTTCTCTTGTATTAACATACCTGCTTGTTCTCACCACTCCCCCAGCTCTTCCAACCCCCAAACAAATGTCATAGTCTACCACCTTTGCAACAAACTTATCCACATCACTTATCTGGTATATCCCTAGGACCAGTGCTGAATCCCCATCCATGCATACAGCCCTCTCTTGCCCACTCAGACGCTGCTTCAGTTCTCCTGCACATCTTGCTGGTGCTCCCTTGCTTTTGCCACACTTGGAGCCTGCTTTTCCAGTTCTTGCTTCTGTACTTCCTCCACCGCCAACTCTTGCTCTCCTGCACCTGTTAGTTTCTGCTTCCCACCCTCAGCTCTTCTCCTTACCCAGTCCCTAGGTCAGCCTTCTGGATTCTGCATTTTGTCCCTTGCTGTTTCTGGGGGTGGGATGCTGGTGGGGTAGCGCAGTGTGCGAGGCCCCAGGATGGGCTCTGGTTGTTCAATGAGTAGATTGTAGAGTTGGCCCGTCATTATAAAAACAAGCTATCTTCAGGGTTTATATTTATTCTATAAACGTTGGATAAAATCCTGGTCCCATTAAAGTCAATGGAAAAATGCTCATAGATGTCAGTAGAGCCAGGATTTCATCTATTCCCTGAGCTGAAATCTGGCATGTAAATAAATGGCTGGAAGACAGTACTGGGGGAGCCATAGCTGTTCTGTCCTCTCTTCCTCTCCATACTTCTGCTGGCACCGTTGTTACATAGTGGTGATTGTGGAGGTATCTCCTGACCACCTCCTCTTTCGTCTCCTCTCTCTTCTTTGGCTGGCCACGTCTCATTTCTTTCTGCTGCTATAGCCTTCCAGGTCACACGCTGTTGGATAGTTGGATTATGACTTCAAAGGTATGCTTGCTAACTATCCTTTTTTCTCCATCTATCTTACTTAAGTGACTCCCGTTATCATAGTATCTGCATGCTTCACAATCTTGAACATGTACTTAACCTCAACACCCCTGTGAGGTAGAGAAGTGCACTTATCCCCATTTTACAGATGAGGAACTGAGGCACAGAGAGACTAAGTGACTTGGCCAAGATCTTACAGAAAATCTGTGGCAGAGCAAGGAATCAAATCCAGGTCTCCAGAGTCCTAGGCTCGGTCCCTAACCACTGGATCATCCTTCTTCTCTACCTCTGTACACTCTCTAGTGTTCACCCTGAACAACTTTTCAGTTATTAAGAATCAAGATTGATTCCTTGTATTGTGCTTTTTTTAAAAGCAGATTTTTTTTTTTTGGTGGGGGATTTAAAGGTGCAATGTTTCTCCATTTTTTGCCTAAATCCTGAATATTGTTATTGGTTTAAGTTAGTTTACTGTTGATTGTTATGTTGGTGTGTGCAGGGTAAAATTAGCTAAATTTTAACATGTAACTTTATTATTTCAATTTTAAACTTTGTCAGACTGTTCATATGTTTTATAAGAAGAAACAAGTTATTAACTGAAAATGTGAGAGGTGTGGAGTTAATTATTTTGCACAAAATATGGCACAGGGTAGGCTTGGCTAAGTGCAGCAACATTTAGCTAATTAAACTGGTCATCAGCTCCACACTGCTAGTCTTACAATACAAAAAACATGATTCTCAAGGGTTCAAACCAGATTTTACCAATATGTAGAGCTATTAAAATTAGTACTTTTTTTGTAAAACTACTAGCATATGGCTAGCAAACAATGTTGCAAAACAACACATGCCACATTTGTTACATTTTAAAATTACCCTGCTGTATGTGCTCAAAAAGGAATTAGGAACAGGGGAAATATCCTCTGCATGTACGGAAGGTACATTCGTGCGCATACAATGAATTTCCAGGTAATTAAAGTTGCTTAGTACAATGAATGGTTTGAAAAGAGATACAGGAAAATTGCTTGGGCTTAAATACCATAAGTATATAATTGCAGAGAATGGTATACATTTGTCTGGTGTCTGTTGTTTCTATAATCTGTGATACCCTATGTTGTAACTGAATTTCTTTTTGCCCTAGGGCATTTTTGGGAGTGAGGCAGCATAACTTAATATGTTTTTTCCTTGGTAAACAAATTTTAAAAGGAAAACATGAATATGCTTTAAACTACATAAAGCTGGAACAAATAGCCTCCCCTTCTCTGTGGCTTTGTAATATGTTCATCCTCAAATTATTGGGAATTATGATTTGATTCTTTATGTTCTAGTTTTAAGCTTTTCTAATTGGAACTCATTAAGTGCTGTTATGGTGAGTTGCCTCTTTCAGTTAGATGGAAATTTCTCTTTCATTGTTAGTGTTCCATAGCAACAGAACACCCAGTGATCATGCTGAATGCCCCACAAACACAAACCAACTTGCCCCAGGTGGAACCCTAGTTATTGACCCAACCCTGTGCACTTTAAATCAGGCACTCTGCACACTCAAAGGCAGATTCTCAGATGGTGTAAACTAGCATAGGCCCATTTCAGGTAACTGTAATGAGCCAATGGCAGTTAACACCAGCTTGAGGCTGTGTCCCCCAGTGTCATGATACAGGCCCTTAACAAATAGAGGGGAGTGGATGGGGAAGATCAGCAAGGGAGGCACTTCCACTGGCTGGCATCTTTATTTCTCCACACTGTGAGCATTGGACGTCCAATCCTGCCGTAAGTGGCCCTCATATCGGTCAATCACAGGCCGGCTCCAGGTGTGTTAAATCCATCCAAGCCTGTAGGCACACCTGGGCCCCTTCTCCTCATCCCTTTCCGTGCTGTCTTGGCAAACATAGCAACCTATGCTTCCATTCAAGGCTTGATGCAGCATTTTAAAGAAACAACAAAACTCACCTTTTCTATTAATTGTGGGCAGGAGAGAAATCCATAATTTCAGATGAGTTTATGATCTCAGTTTTGAAGAGAAAATCTGGTCTGAGTTATTATCACCATTAGCACTTATATAGCACTATTGCAATTCTTCATGTATTGTGGGAGTTAAGGCTGAAATCCTAGCCCCATTGAAGTCAGTGGCAAAGCTCCCATTGCAATCAGTAGGGCCTGGATTTCACCCTAACTGCTAAATCTTCATAACAACTCAGTAAGGTAAGAAGTCGGCCTTCTAGGTACTATGGTAATACAAATAAATAATAGTAATTTTCCTCATTTTACAAATGAAGAAACTGAGGCAGAGGGGTTAAGGTGCTATACTTGTAAGATCCCATGTGGAGTTTTGCATGCACCTAAATTTTGTGATCCTAAAGTCCTGTGCACATTTACCTGTATGCAGACTTGACTTGCATATGCATGCCAGGCACAGTTTAAGTACACTCAAGTGTCCGTCACCTTTTTGCATATGTGCCCTTACAAAAACAGACTCAAGTAACTAGAACAGTGGAGATGCATATTAAAGAAATTCCTAAATTCCTGGCTCCATCTCCCTTGAAACATGAGTTTATACCTCTTGCTAGTTTCATGAAGACTCATCTTTCTCTGATTGGAATTTTTGTTTTTTTTAATTTTTATTTTATCATAGGATTTGAAACTGCAAAGTCTCTTGCACTCCATGGTGCCTATGTCATTCTTGCCTGCAGAAATATGTCGAGAGCCAACAAAGCTGTACAACGCATCCTAGAGGAATGGGTAAGGAAACATATTTTTTTGAACGCTTAGCAAATTCTACTATCTTCAAAACAATGTGCCGTGTACGCTGATGAGTTCATTTTGTGCAGTATATGCTGTTTTATAAATGTTATTTTTCACTTATCAGAATTCAAGAAAACAGCTTTCTTTGTATTGTAATAATCACTTTAGTGCGTAAATGTATTTACAGATGGAACAAAGGAGCTGTGCCATTTTATAATGTGTATGTACGGTTAATTTTAAGCATCATTATACTATGGTTGGAAGGTTATTTTAATGCTAAAAAATTTGAAAGGACTAATGAAGCAAATGCCATTGGTGACAGAGAATTTCATAAGCATTTAAATATGTGCTTAATTATTCTTGAGATTCAGTGTAATGCCCTTGCTCACTATTACTTTGAGAGTTCCATAAAATTCTGCCTATAAGGTGTTTCAAGGAAATCATTTTTGTCTCATAAATACTTATTCTCCTTCGAGTACTATCCCTGTTGGGGCTCCACTTCAGGTGTACATGTGCCTCTTAAGCCCTCAATTGGAGATTTTCTGTTAGCATTGTCCATTCGGCCTATATAACCTCGTGACGTGCTTAGAGGGTACATAGGGCTAAGCAGGTAAACTGCCTTTTATTCCTTCTTCAATGCCTGGGCCTGTGACAGAGCTCTAGTGTGTCCAACTCATGCATGCCTCCTGCTAGGTCTATGATATCAGCGGCCTCAGCTTCTCAACTTGGTACCATGGAGGCAAAAGACTCTTCCTCTGGTACTGGTGGAGCAGGGAGATCCCAAAGCATTTTAAAGAAACACACCACCAGCGGGCCTTAGTACCATCTGTCTCCAAATTGGCACAGTCTATTTCAGACTTACCAATGGTGTCTTCTCACTCTGCTGCATTGGTACTGACAAAATCAAAGCACACACCTTTGGCCCTGGCACCTACACACTCCAAACCAATGGTACCACCCAAGTCAGCTGCTGTGTTGGTACAGACCCACTTGGTACCGCAGGCATTCAGTTACTTCAGAGACTTGTCAGGTTAGACAAGCTGGAGTCCCCACTGCTTATGGGTCTCTGGTTTACCAGCGCTTCACAGTACCGCAGGATTCTCCACCTGTATCTACTGGGTCCCCTCCATCAGAGGACATTGAGGATAGTCTCCTCCTTATCCTCTCCGCATAATTGCAGAAACACATACTTTGACAAAGACCTTCAACCACATCATGGCTACCTCCCTCTCTCCCATATGGACCTCTCCAATGGCTATACTGTGATTCTTGGGTGGTGTATCAACAGTAATTGCCAGACCTCTGGATCCACTGCGCCAGGAAATGATGGTCACACGGTCTCCTCCCAACTTCAGAAGACCTTTGAGGAACAGAAGGCTAGGGGGTGGATGAAGAGACTACCCCTCAAACCCCTATTTTGTCTTCATCTCTGGACAAGGCAGTCACGCCTCCACCACCATAGATGTCTGATAATTTTAATCAATTCCAGGACCTTGTGAAGAGGGTGGTGGAAACCCTCCACATACCTTCTGATGAGGTTAAAGACTCACATCACAAGTTCTTGGATGTTTTGCAGTGGGCAACACCCACCTAGATTGTGCTGCCCATTAATTAAGTGCTCCTGGATCCAGCAAAAACTTTGTGGTTAACTCCTGTTCCCTCCTGCCAACTTGTAAATGGGCAAATAAGGAATATTATGTTCCCCCCAGAGACTTAGAATTTTTGTTTTCCCATCCCCACCAATTCCCTGGTGGTGGATGCCGTAAATGAGTGGGGTGGACAGCATTTTCCCAGGTCTATTCCTTTTATGACAAGGACCAGAAAAGGTTAGAATGTTTTGGATGGAAGGCTTAACTCTTTTGCAACCCTCAGTTTGTGATCTGATACTGATCAGGTGATTGTGGACAAGTATGACTACCTGAATTACAAGTTTGCATCCTTTATTGAATATCTTCCACAGGACCATAGAGAACACTTCTAGGCCAACGTTAAGGAGGGTCAGCTTTTAGCCAGAACCTCTCTTCAGGTATCCTTGGATGTTGCAAAAATGGACAATATTTGACAGACCTTAAAGACAAGAATGAGAGATGATGAGAATGTGTCAAGGAACTATATGGTGAAGATATTCCTGAAAAGCTCAACTAGAGATGAATCAGGTAAACCTGCCAATAATGGATGAAGAAATCATGGCAGCAATAAAAAGTATGTGAATGGAAAAGCACTATGTTGTGATGGTATACTGGCTGAATTGTTTAAAAGCATAGGGGTTGAAAGTTTGTAAGTCCTGTCAGAGGAATGAAGAATATGCTTGAGACAGCAGAATTTCCAAAAGACGTTACAACCTCACTGTGTAGCCAAATCCCCAAAAAGAACAACTCTATGGATTGTAAAGACTACAGAACAGTCAGTCTAACACTTCATGCCTCTAAGATACTTTTGTGAGCAGAATACAAGGAAAGATTGATAAGGAAATAAGCAAACAACAATATGGCTTAAAATGTGGAAAGGGCATACTAAATGCCATTATGAACTTGAAGCTCATATTAGAAAGATCAATTGAAATCGAGAAAACCGTATACTTGTTAGGTATACTTTTATTTGGGAAGTCATTCTTCTCATACAAATTACTTAATATATTAAGATCTGTAGGGATTGATGGATACAAACTGAGTAATAAAACAATTTATATTGGAATCAAAAGGCGATTATAATGGGAAATTGAAATGAAAATCTAGTAGGGATCAAGAGAAGAGTTAGGTTTGTATAATATCACTGACTTTATTCAACACTTGTAGCAAGTTTAGATGAAATTAAGCAGAAGAAGGTATTAAGATGAATGGAAAATGGAATAATATTTGCTATGCAGATGACACGGCACTGTTGGCTGATTCAGAAGAAGGTCTGTGCAGTTAGTGGAGATTATATATTCATATGACAGAGTATGGTCTATCTAAGGTCACATGTGGACAAGTCAAAAACCATGGTGGCATGCAAGGACCCTAGAAAGACATGCAAGATTATAGTGCATAACATAGCCATACAGTAAGTGAGACGTTTTTGCTACTTAGGAAGCATCAATACAAAAGATGGAAGATCAGATACTGAAGTCAG
This sequence comes from Lepidochelys olivacea, assembly GCF_965140295.1. NCBI lineage: Eukaryota > Metazoa > Chordata > Testudines > Cheloniidae > Lepidochelys > Lepidochelys olivacea. Next base: position 30,329,410 of record NC_140422.1, read on the forward strand.
CACCAGAATAGCAACAGCGAAAGAGACATTCTGGAAGAATAAACACCTGAGGAGAAGGAACATAAATCTGAAGACTAAATTCCAACTCTTAAAACCTTGCATTTGGTCTGTGTTAAATTACAGCTGTGAAACATGGGGATTCAAACAATCAATCTGAAATTATGATGTCATAGAAGAACTTTAAAAATATCATTGATAGAGACATGTAATGAAAAAGTATTGGAGATTATTGGAACTCAGCAAATGCTAGTCAGAAATCTTATGAAAAGAAAGATTTGATTTGCAGGGCACATTGTAAGGGCTTCAGCTGGTGATGCAAGTTTACGGGTACTGGAAGGGAAAGTTAATGGATGATGTGATATGCTGGATGAATCAGAAGGACTATTCATCCACTAAGAGATTAGTGGAGGGTCGTATGGAATGTGCTACCGTGATTGCAAACCTCCTTTAGTGGAGATGCCACATAAGAAGAAAAATCATTTCTGGAGCCCAGTTTTTTGAAGAAGGTATTTTGGATTAAAGCTTTCTCTCTCTTGGGCCTGTAAATTCCAAATACTATATTTTAAGGTTTGTTTTTTCCATAGTCCTAACTGAAATGGAAGCTGCCTGTTTTCTTTGTTGCAATAACACCAGTGGAATATCTAAAGGGCCCACTAGAAGATTGTATTTGTGTTACTTTTAAATTTGGCTTTAGATTATCTTCCAGCATCGCTGGATTTTTGAGTAGTCCCTCTTTTGAATTGGTTTGTTCTCTTTCTAAATGTCCATAAGTAAATGTAATTAAATTATTTCAACAGAAGAGTGAAATGACATGAAATAATGGTGAGTGCCTCTTACATATAATTTGCTTTGCACATTTAATTTAAAAAGTACTTTTCCAGAAGTTACCAAAAGTCAGTGAAAGCAACAATTGTTTTTAGTACGTTGTACAGACAACAAGAGTACCAGACTACTTGTGTAAGTACATATATTACCTCACCGAAAGTTAATGAATTGGTAATTGAATGAAGATTACTGTCTTGCTCAAATTACTTAAAAATAAACAAAAAAAACCCCCTACATTTATTTACTAACAGTTCTCAAATTCTAATTGTTCAGAATACAATCTCATCTGTAAACTAGGTAGCTGGAGAACCTTCAATGCATCTTTGTAATGGCTTTGTTGTTTATTGAGAGGCACTAATTAAATTTGATTATTGCACTAATATTGTGGCATTTTGACAGTCCCTCAGATTTATGACTCTGGGAAAATAAACAAATGAAATGCAGGTGCTGGAGCAGAAAGAATAAGTTATTACTGAACTTTAATTACTTGGAGTGTGTAACCAGGAGAGAATTAGTTGGCGAATTACAACTTGCTTAAAATTTACATCAAATTGTAAGCAATCTTGAGGAGAATGGGGGTGGGAGAGAGAAAGAGACACAACACAGTTATCCTAAATAAAAGGGGGAAGATATATTTGTAATACTTAAGTAGATAAAACAGCTTTTAAAAATTCACAAATCTAATGGAAATCTAATGTTTTTTTCTCTGAATATTGTCTATGAATATTTTCAATAATTAATTTTATCTGATTTTTGTTGGAGACACTGCATGTGTGATAATTTTAGAAATTTATACTACTGCTTATGATACTCATATAAAAGTCACAAATGTACCATTATAACAACAAACTTAGTGTGTTTACAAGAGTAGCAAATAAGACACAAACACGTGTAACAGATCTAAGATTTTAGAAAAATGTTTGAGAAATAGTGTGATTAAAGATTTGTATCACACAACTCAGTCAACCTGTGGAACTCATTGTCAGGGGATGTTGTGAAGGCCAAAATTGTAACGGAGTTAAAAAAGAAATAAATAAATTCATGGAGGATAGGTTCATCAATAGCTATTAGTCAAGATGATCAGGGACACAACCCCATGCTCTCTGTGTCCATGTGCCTCTGACTTCCTGATGCTGGGACTGGACGACAGGGCATGGATCACTAAATAATTGCACTGTTCTCTTCATTCCGTCTGATACATCTGGTATCATCCACTGTTGGAAGACAGGATGCTGGGCTATATGGATGATTCATCTGACATAGTGTCACCATTCTTATGTTCTTTTGATACGAATGCATATTTGGGCAGAGTTAAGGTTGTGTGTTCTTCCTTAAGATTCACATTTCTTACTTTGAGTATTTCCCTTTGCAGCCTTTACAGTCTGTTTAATGTAGGGCCAAATACTAAGAGGTCCTGAGCACTTACAACTTCTAATGAACCTGAGAAGTATTCTGCTTATTTTAAAGTAATCAGGAATGTTTAACTACCCGGAACATGAGTAAAGAAACAAATATTTTTGTTTAAAGTTTTGATTTTCTTGTATTGACTTGTTATGTATGTATTACATATCTAAACTTTTTATGGGAAAAATATAATTCTTGTTTAAAAAAATGTGAAGACCTATTATGATACAGAATTCAAAGAAGTAAGTTATGAAGTACAATATGATTAAATGAATTTATGAGAACAACCTGAGTAAAGCCCTTTAACTTCTGGTGTGTTTGATTTATGAGATCATCATCAATAGTGCCATAAAATGTAGGTTCCATTAGTATTAGTAGAGAGCTAGCTTTTTTGTTGGTGTTAGTTTTGTTACTACAAAAGAATCAGTTATTGTTACACAAAAATCAGCTTTAGATTATCTCTTTTTAGTGAATGTTGCAATTCAGATATAAAAGTAAGCTTAAAAAAAATCATGTGGACTGAAAAAAACTTGATCTAAAGGATTTGAGGATAATACTGATGATATCCAGGAAAACAAGGTTCATCAGATCAGCAGTTGCATGCACTGTAAATTAAAAAACCACAGGGGATGACTTGCCTGGTTGTTGAAGACCAATGTAGAAAACCATGAATGTTCTGCTATTTATGTCCAAAATGCTATTTTGTGAAGACTTGGATACCAACTCTGCAATGATCACACTTGAAAACTTGTCAGCTACATTAGGGAACGGTAACTGCATAACATTTAATGTTGTACTTGCGGTATTCTACTTACTTCCTATAGTAAAGTATAGTGAAGTTTAGATAGTACTGCAAATACAGAAATAATTGTCTTATCTGGATACCTAAAGCAACAACTTTTCAAGTGTGGCCATTGTAGCTTTTCTTTTTTAAACCCAAAAGATAAAAAACCAACAACCCCAAACCCACTCACATTTGACGGAATAGTAGTGGAGTATGTTGGTATGGACTGAGAGATATATTGTAAAGGAATCAAACCAAAGACAGACATTTGTTGCTTTATAGTAGATGTCTTGAAAATGAAGTTGCCCATGCACGATAAAGCTCAATATCAGTTTAAAACTGAGTTTGATAATTACTTACTCAGAAGAAAGGAAATTGGAATTTTAGAGCGATAATTAATTTTAATCATAAATTGTCAAACAAATCTCTCCTTGAGTAGTGGAAAGGCCCTAAAGCAGCCAAGAAAGAATATCAATACTTTGCAAAGGAGGAATGATTGTTCCAATTCGCAGCTTAATTGACTTTAAAGCTTAATGAAAAACACTACGGTGCTGTTAGTACACATAGTTGCTCTGATGAACATTGAAATCTATGCTCCAGAAAGAGGAGTTAGGGAGCTTTTTATATTGTATTATTGATGCATTTTTCTAACTGAGTGTAAGCATAACAGTTGGGCAGAGCTACATAGCTCCAGATGTTAACTATATTCTCAAGAAAATTCTTCAAAATGTGGATGAATAAAATATCGTGCAGCCTTTTGTGTTGAGAAACGTACATGTATTTATTCCTATCAGATTTCAGTCTTTTAAGCAGATATTAAAAATAAATGTAACGTTTATTTTTTCTTAACAAAAAGTCTAAAGAAATGTTTCTTTTACTTTTTTCAATATTAAGACAACAGTTACTTCAAATAAAGATTAAATTATTGGCAAACTTAAATTTCTGTTACATGAAGACGCTTATAAGGTATAGATGTAACAAGAGTAGATAAAACATCTAACTCAGAACAGCAAGATAAGTTTGACACTTGCCTCCATCCTTTTCTCAAAGTATTGTCTACCTGGGGGTAACGCCTATAAAGAATGATTGAATGACAGACACTTGCTGATTAAATTATTGTGATTGAAATTAAAACCTGATCTTTAAGCCTTGGCTCTCCAACTGTTACCCAACAGAAATATAGGAAGACAGGAAGCAAGCTGTATGCCCAGGCTTTGTGCATGTGTCCCATTTGCGAGGAATGCATGCAGCACTTTTCATGCAATCTATACATTAGCCTAGTTTTTCAAGGAAAAGGGACTGCTCTGCCAGTTAGTGAGCCTCAGATGTTGATTTGGTTCTGTGAATTGAATATGTACGTTGAAAAGAAATGTTACCTCTATCAAGCCAAAATTCTTGTTCGGCCTTCAGCATCTTGACACCTGTGGATGTTAATCTTGATCTAGAAGATAAAACTCTTGTGACTAGGGTGACCAGTTTTCAGAGTAACAGCCGTGTTAGTCTGTATTCGCAAAAAGAGAAGGAGTACTTGTGGCTCAAGCTGTAGCTCACGAAAGCTTATGCTCAAATAAATTGGTTAGTCTCTAAGGTGCCACAAGTACTCCTTCTCTTTTTAGGGTGACCAGATGTCTCGATTTTATAGGACAGTCCTGATATTCGGGGCTTTGCCTTATATAGGTGCCTATTACCCCCCCACCCCCATCCTGATTTTTCACACTAGCTATGTGGTCACCCTACTTACGACCCATTGTGTGCTACGTCATTGAGCTTCTGTTTTACCCCAAGAATGCCATAAAACCTATATAGTTGTTTTCCTTACCATAGTCCTATGTATAGGATGCCTGTATTAGGAACAATCCACTAAAAATGCTCTAAGTCCTCTGACATGCTCAATTGCGAAAGGGCTCCTTGTGGCTGATTAGCAGTAAGCTATAGAGGTCAGTCATGGATATGAAATAGACTGCTTCTGAAAGCACAGGTAGTTAGTAAAAAGAGTTTGGTAGCTGGGGAGAGACAGCTGATTTGTGGGTACTGTGGGAAGTAGTTGCAACTAAGAATCATTAACTGTTGGGTTCCACAAAATGGCACCAAATGGCACTTTTGTTACATATCTTCTGGCAAACTTTATAATGAATAAAAACTCTCAAAGTAAAATGTTCAAAAAACAAGTATAGGTATTTCAGGTTATTTGACTGCAGAGTAAACTCATTCCTATTAAAATATGAGTTCAGAGGACTGTGGCATCATTTTTGTAATGAGGTATTGCATTGTTACAGAATATGTCATACTCTGTGTTAGAGTACATGCCATCATATTGTAAAATATACTGCTAGTTTTACTACATTGTATCAGTATGGGGGAGGCCTGTTTCTTCAGTGCTCTGAATCTGGCAAACAAGCTGAAGGCTGCAGATAAAGATAGGGAAAAGGGAGAGGATAACTAACAACACATAAGCTTTTTACTTTTTAAAGGCCTGATCCTACTCTCCTTTAAGTTAAAAATCTTTCAGTTGATTTTAGTGCGAGTTAGATGAGAACTGATGTTACTAATGCAATTCTGGCTGAGGCTGGTAATAATCAAATGTCATAACCATCTGAGAGCTGGCTGTGAGCTGGTGAAATGAATTGATTCTTAGTCTAGTTCCTAGTAGCATCTATATTAGTATGTGGTCTATACCACTGACCCTTCCAGTGTTGAGACATAGAGTGTGTGGTTGTAGGGGCTGCTAGTAAAGCCATCTTCCAAGTACAGCTTGTAAATAAATTGTTATGTAGTGATACCCAAGACTCTGAATAGCATTCAAATGTGTTTGCAGCTCTAAGAAAAAATAAGGTTCAAATATACTGTAACACAACCTGCTAATGGAGGAGCAAATTAGCTGCAGTTTTTGAACTTCTGAAGTAATTGATAGGCTTTAGCATTCTAAATTGTATTATGTTTTTGATATTATATATTGGTAATGCAGCTACCCATGCTGATGTTTCTCAGCCTGTCATAGCAACTGGTCATAGCCCTGGTCTACACTAGGACTTTAGGTCGAATTTAGCAAAGTTAAATCGATTTAAACCTGCACCCGTCCACACAGTGAAGCCCTTTATTTCGACTTAAAGGGCTCTTAAAATCGATTTCCTTACTCCACCCCTGACAAGTGGATTAGCGCTTAAATCGACGTTCCTGGCTCGAATTTGGGGTACTGTGGACACAATTCGATGGTATTGGCCTCCGGGAGCTATCCCAGAGTGCTCCATTCTGACCGCTCTGGACAGCACTCTCAACTCAGATGCACTGGCCAGGTAGACAGGAAAAGAACCGCAAACTTTTGAATCTCATTTCCTGTTTGGCCAGCGTGGCAAGCTGCAGGTGACCATGCAGAGCTCATCAGCACAGGTGACCATGATGGAGTCCCAGAATCGCAAAAGAGCTCCAGCATGGACCGAACGGGAGGTACGGGATCTGATCGCTGTTTGGGGAGAGGAATCCATGCTATCAGAACTCCGTTCCAGTTTTCGAAATGCCAAAACCTTTGTGAAAATCTCCCAGGGCATGAAGGACAGAGGCCATAACAGGGACCCGAAGCAGTGCCGCGTGAAACTGAAGGAGCTGAGGCAAGCCTACCAGAAAACCAGAGAGGCGAACAGCCGCTCTGGGTCAGAGCCCCAAACATGCCGCTTCTATGATGAGCTGCATGCCATTTTAGGGGGTTCAGCCACCACTACCCCAGCCGTGTTGTTTGACTCCTTCAATGGAGATGGAGGCAATACGGAAGCAGGTTTTGGGGACGAAGAAGATGATGATGATGAGGAGGTTGTAGATAGCTCACAGCAAGCAAGCGGAGAAACCGGTTTTCCCGACCGCCAGGAACTGTTTCTCACCCTAGACCTGGAGCCAGTACCCCCCCGAACCCACCCAAGGCTGCCTCCTGGACCCAGCAGGCGGAGAAGGGACCTCTGGTGAGTGTACCTTTTAAAATGCTATACATGGTTTAAAAGCAAGCATGTGAAAGGATTACTTTGCCCTGGCATTTGCGGTTCTCCTAGATGTAGTCCTAAAGCCTTTGCAAAAGGTTTCTGGGGAGGGCAGCCTTATTTCGTCCTTCATGGTAGGACACTTTACCACTCCAGGCCAGTAACACGTACTCGGGAATCACTGTAGAACAAAGCATTGCAGTGTATGTTTGCTGGCATTCAACCAAAATCCGTTCTTTATCTCTCTGTGTTATCCTCAGGAGAGTGAGATATAATTCATGGTCACCTGGTTGAAATAGAGTGCTTTTCTTCAGGGACACTCAGAGGTGCCCGTTCCTGCTGGGCTGTTTGCCTGTGGCTGAACAGAAATGTTCCCCGCTGTTAGCCACAGGGAGGGGGGAAGGTTGAGGGGGTAGTCACGCGGTGGGAGGAGGCAAAATGCGACCTTGTAACGAAAGCACATGTGCTATGTATGTAATGTTAACAGCAAGGTTTACCCTGAAAGAGTGTAGCGACTGTTTTATAAAATGTGTCTTTTTAAATACCGCTGTCCCTTTTTTTTTCTCCACCAGCTGCATGTGTTTCAATGATCACAGGATCTTCTCCTTCCCAGAGGCTAGTGAAGCTTAGAAAAAAAAACGCACTCACGATGAAATGTTCTCCGAGCTCATGCTGTCCTCCCACACTGACAGAGCACAGACGAATGTGTGGAGGCAAATAATGTCAGAGTGCAGGAAAGCACAAAATGACCGGGAGGAGAGGTGGCGGGCTGAAGAGAGTAAGTGGCGGGCTGAAGAGAGTAAGTGGTGGGCTGAAGACAGGGCTGAAGCTCAAATGTGGCGGCAGCGTGATGAGAGGAGGCAGGATTCAATGCTGAGGCTGCTGCAGGACCAAACCAGAATGCTCCAGTGTATGGTTGAGCTGCAGCAAAGGCAGCTGGAGCACAGACTGCCACTGCTGCCCCTCTGTAACCAACCGCCCTCCTCCCCAAGTTCCATAGCCTCCACACCCAGACGCCCAAGAACGCGGTGGGGGGGCCTCCGGCCAACCAGCCATTCCACCACAGAGGATTGCCCAAAAAAAAGAAGGCTGTCATTCAATAAATTTTAAAGTTGTAAACTTTTAAAGTGCTGTGCTTAAAGTGCTGTGTGGCATTTTCCTTCCCTCCTCCACCACCCCTCCTGGGATACCTTGGTAGTCATCTCCCTATTTGTGTGATGAATGAATAACGAATGCATGACTGTGAAGCAGCAATGACTTTATTGCCTCTGCAAGCGGTGATTAAAGGGAGGAGGGAAGGGTGGTTAGCTTACAGGGAAGTAGAGTGAACCAAGGGGCGGGGGGTTTCATCAAGGAGAAACAAACAGAACTTTCACACCGTAGCCTGGCCAGTCATGAAACTGGTTTTCAAAGCTTCTCTGATGCGTACCGCGCCCTCCTGTGCTCTTCTAACCGCCCTGGTGTCTGGCTGCGCGTAACCAGCAGCTAGGCGATTTGCCTCAGCCTCCCACCCCGCCATAAACGTCTCCCCCTTACTCTCACAGATATTGTGGAGCACACAGCAAGCAGTAATAACAGTGGGAATATTGGTTTCGCTGAGGTCTAAGCGAGTCAGTAAACTGCGCCAGCGCGCCTTTAAACGTCCAAATGCACATTCTACCACCATTCTGCACTTGCTCAGCCTGTAGTTGAACAGCTCCTGACTACTGTCCAGGCTGCCTGTGTACGGCTTCATGAGCCATGGCATTAAGGGGTAGGCTGGGTCCCCAAGGATACATATAGGCATTTCAACATCCCCAACCGTTATTTTCTGGTCTGGGAATAAAGTCCCTTCCTGCAGCTTTTGAAACAGACCAGAGTTCCTGAAGATGCGAGCATCATGCACCTTTCCCGGCCATCCCACGTTGATGTTGGTGAAACGTCCCTTGTGATCCACCAGAGCTTGCAGCACTATCGAAAAGTACCCCTTGCGGTTTATGTACTCGGCGGCTTGGTGCTCCGGTGCCAAGATAGGGATATGGGTTCCGTCTATAGCCCCACCACAGTTAGGGAATCCCATTGCAGCAAAGCCATCCACTATGACCTGCACATTTCCCAGGGTCACTATCCTTGATATCAGCAGATCTTTGATTGCGTGAGCTACTTGCATCACAGCAGCCCCCACAGTAGATTTGCCCACTCCAAATTGATTCCCAACTGACCGGTAGCTGTCTGGCGTTGCAAGCTTCCACAGGGCTATCGCCACTCGCTTCTCAACTGTGAGGGCTGCTCTCATCCTGGTATTCATGCGCTTCAGGGCAGGGGAAAGCAAGTCACAAAGTTCCATGAAAGTGCCCTTACGCATGCGAAAGTTTCGCAGCCACTGGGAATCGTCCCAGACCTGCAACACTATGCGGTCCCACCAGTCTGTGCTTGTTTCCCGAGCCCAGAATCGGCGTTCCACAGCATGAACCTGCCCCATTAGCACCATGATGCATGCATTGTCAGGGCCCATGCTTTCAGAGAAATCTGTGTCCATGTCCTGATCACTCACGGGACCGCGCTGACGTCGCCTCCTCGCCCGGTATCGCGTTGCCATGTTCTGGTGCTGCATATACTGCTGGATAATGCGTGTGGTGGTTGATGTGCTCCTAATTGCCAAAATGAGCTCAGCGGCCTCCATGCTTGCCTTGGTATGGCGTCCGCACAGAAAAAAGGCGCGGAACGATTGTCTGCCGTTGCTCTGACGGAGGGAGGGGCGACTGACGACACGGCTTACAGGGTTGGCTTCAGGGAGCTAAAATCAACAAAGGGTGTGCCTGTACATCAAGGAGTATTTCAGGCAGGACTGCACGGAGGGTTCCAATAAGAAATGGTGCACCTAAGTTATCGTTGTTATTGGAACAAGGAGGTTAGCCTGGCCTCTGATTGATACATGGCTAGATTTACCTCGCTGCACCTTCTCTGTGAGTGACTGCAGTGTGATCTAGACGGGAGGAGGAAAAGGAGTACAAAACAAATCTGGTCTATTTCTTGTTCTGACCCACTCCATCTATCTTTTACATCTTTGGCTGGCAGCAGACGGTGCAGAAGGACTGCATGCCATCCACATCTCATGGCTGCTTGGCAGAAGATGGTACAGTACGACTGCTAGCCATCTTCATCTCTTGCCTGCCTGGCATAAGATGGTACAATACGACTGCTAGCAATCCTCATCTCTTGCCTGCCTGGCATAAGATGGTACAGTACGACTGCTAGCAATCCTCATCTCTTGCCTGCCTGGCATAAGATGGTACAGTACGACTGCTAGCAGTCCGTATCGCCTGCCCGCTCACCATAAGACGGTTCAATAGGACTGCAGGACTAAAGAGAATGACCTGGTCAAGTCACTCCAAATTTAGTCCCTGCGCCCATGTCTGCCCAGGTGCTCCCAGCCGACGTGGCCAGGAGCACCTCGGACACGACGAGGACGACTACCAATCGTATTGCACCGTCTGCTGCCAGAAGGCAATGGGTTGCTGCTACTGTGCAGCAAAGCCGTACCGCGTCTGCCAGCACCCAGGAGACATAGGGTGACGGTTACCTGAGCTGGCTCCATGCTTGCCGTGGTATGGTGTCTGCACAGGTAACTCATGAAAAAAGGCGCGAAATGATTGTCTGCCCTTGCTTTCACGGAGGGAGGGAGGGAACGGGGGCCTGACGACACGTACCTAGAACCACCCGCGACAATGTTTTAGCCCCATCAGAGTGCTCCATTGTGAGTGCTCTGGACAGCACTCTCAGATGCCCGATTGTTTGCCATTGCTCTGACGCTGGGAGGGGCGCTTACAGGGTTGGCTTCAGGGAGTTAAAATCAACAAAGGGGGTGGCTTTACATCAAGGAGTATTTCAGGCAGGACTTCACGGAGGGTTCCAATAAGAAATGGTGCACCTAAGTTATTGTCGTTATTGGAACAAGAAGGTTAGCCTGGCCTCTGATTGATACATGGCTAGATTTACCTCGCTGCACCTTCTCTGTAAGTGACTGCAGTGTGATCTAGAAGAATGAGTCCCCTAGACAGGGGAGGGGGGGAAGCAAATCTGGTCTATTTCTTGTTTTGATCCACTCCATCTATCTTTTACATCTTTGGCTGGCAGCAGACGGTGCAGAAGGACTGCATGCCATCCACATCTCATGGCTGCTTGGCAGAAGATGGTACAGTACGACTGCTAGCAGTCCGTATCGCCTGCCCGCTCACCATGAGACGGTTCAATAGGACTGACTGCAGGACTAAAGAGAGTGACCTGCTCAAGTCACTCCAAATTTAGTCCCTGCGCCCATGTCTGCCCAGGCGCTCCTGATCGACCTCACAGAGGCGACCAGGAGCACCTCAGACATGACGATGACGGCTACCAATCGTACTGTACCGTCTGCTGCCACAAGGCAAGGGGTTGCTGCTCCTGTGTAGCAATGCCGTACCGCGTCTGCCAGCACCCAGGAGACATAGGGTGACGGTTACCTGAGCGGGCTCCATGCTTGCCGTGGTATGGCGTCTGCACAGGTAACTCAGGAAAAAAGGCGCGAAATGATTGTCTGCCCTTGCTTTCACGGGGGGAGGGAGGGAACGGGGGCCTGACAATATGTACCCAGAACCACCCACGACAATGTTTTAGCCCCATCAGGCATTGGGATATCAACCCAGAATTCCAATGGGCAGCGGAGACTGCGGGAACTGTGGGATAGCTACCCACAGTGCAACGCTCCGGAAGTCGACGCTTGCCTCGGTACTGTGGAAGCGCTCCGCCAAGTTAATGCACTTAATGCACTTAGAGCATTTTCTGTGGGGACACACACACTCGAATATATAAAAGCGATTTCTAAAAAACCGACTTCTATAAATTCGACCTAATTTCGTAGTGTAGACATACCTTTGATAGATTTCTGCAGTGATAACATCTCTACATTCTTCTTGCCAGGCACACACCTTTTTAACAGCAACTAATTTAGTAACTGACAATAGCAAGAGGGGTTGTTTTTTTTTGTAATGATTTGAAAGAAATTTATATGTAAAAGCAAATGGATGAATTAAAAACATTAAATAGCTTCACCACCATCCACATGGATGAATTGTTGAGATCTATTTTTTTCTTGCACTATAAACATATGGCATGAATTTGCTGCTCTCATTACAGATGCTGAGAGAAGGGAAAGACAAATATTTATATTACATTCATGTTTTACAGTAAAAACACTGTTCAGTTTGTTTATACAGTTCCACTGTTACAGTTTTTATGGTTGGTAATGAAACCACTGTAAAACAGAGTCTGAATTATATAGCAGATGTGTTAAGGCCCTTGCATTCAGAAAGATGCCCAACATTGAATAGTTATCATTTCTATAGAATCAATCTACTGACTACAGCTGAACTATTTCAGACCTTTGTCGACATGTACAGTTAGCCTTGTACCATTATTGTAGTAACGATGTAGTTTTATTATCCAAATACATTGATATTTTACAAGAATAACATTTTATGAACTATAAAGCAGACTTCTAGTCACTGTGAGTGGGTGCGGGAGGCTTTAAAGGATTTGGTAGGCATTTTCCAGTCATTTAAGACCTCATATGGCTTCCATTTTCATTAAACATTATGAATGCATTCCAAATGTTTAATTAATATAACATCTTCCTCTTTATTCACTTTAATTTCTTGCCACGGTTATGAGAACTTGGAAGTGTTTTGATTCTTTTTCAGTTGATAAAGAACTGTTATTCCAAAGAATGTGTGTGCTAAATACATGAATTATTAAAAACAAAAAATATTTCTTAGAAGTTAGTTTTTCACTGTGTTTATGTATTTGAAAGTATCAGTAGAAAATATCTAGTCAGTTACCTTTCCACTAATACCCTTTTTATACAATCTACCTACAGCCAAAAATATACACTGTTGATTTCAGATTTATAGAAGTTATTAATATTATTTCTATAGTGCCAGAGGTTTGCCTGGTACTGTAAAGACAAACCCTGTAGAAACAGCTTATGTTCCTGCCCGAAAGCGTTTACTATCTCAGTTCTAGATGCTACAAGCACTTATTGCTAAATGTAGTGCTTCCTATCATGAGTGGTCACACTGGCTCCAGTTGCACTGTTCATGGTAGCGAGCACTGTGCTTAGTGTTAAATGGTATCAGTACTTGGCCCTTATTCGGTAAACAAAAGGTTAGGAAAAGAAATGGGGTCTGCATTTTTTAGTTTAGTTTCTTGTAGTTCCAAGGCTTTTTGTCAAAACTTATCAGAGATCACTGCAGAAATGGTTTAACAGTGGCTGGCAAGCTGAAAGAAGAGCATAAAAGGGGACTTTGAAGAATTTGAAGTGGCTAGGCACAGTGGAGGGCGGGATTGTTCTCTGCATAAGAAATAGTATTCAGAATGGCTGGTGATGTGAGTGGTTGAAGCAGAGAGCCCTTTATAAGGTGGGAAGACTTGGGTGAGGGAATAGTATGATCTTTGGGAAGAGAAAAAGGAAGGGGCAGCACAGGGAAGAACACTGAAGCTGAGGATGAGGAGTGTCCTGTGGAAAGAAACAGGAAGTGTGTTGGAAGGGTTTTAGCAGAGAAGAAGAATGATTGAAATGGTGGCAAAGGAAAATAGTTGTGGGTGGGGTAGGTTGACTGGATTAGTAAAAGGGGCAGAGATGATGGGTAGGGAGATTCGACTGCGGTGGTTGCAATAGTCCTAGTGGAAGAAATGAGGGTGTGATGTCTCACAACAGTAGGGGGTGCTAGTTCCAAACCAAATGTACCCCAGGACCAAGTGTACTCTAAGATAGTCTCATGAACAGAAGGGTGAATTCTGGGCATATCTGCCTTATGTCTTCTTCATCCATGTGTGACCTCTGGGAAATATAGGCAAAAGAAAGCAGGGGGTTCATTCTGAAAGGAACACCGAGCACTCCCTTCCAAAATGTCCAAGAGAGCCAACCTGCAGCATCCTGTCAGTTTGAATTTCACAAAGCCCTGCTGACCTATGAAGGCACCAGCCTGTTTTGTGTCCTAATGGAGGTATTATCTAGTCAGGTTCAGGAGGTGTTATTTCCCTGAAATGGTCAGCGTCCCTCTTAATTGTGAAGGGGTATCCAACGATTTTGTCCCACCTGGTGTCTTTCTGCCAAGGTCAGCAAAAATATCCCATTGCATTCTGGGCTTTTCACATGCAGTGCACAGAAGGAAGTTAGTAGGGTGACAATAGAAGGAGATTCACCTTGGTAGTTTAATAACATCTTGACTAAGGGATAGTCCAGAATAGTAAATTCTGCCTTGGTCTCCTGCTGTAATTTTGGATTTCTAGGTTACTCTACACTGTATGTCAACCTCTAACTGCTCTAGCCATAATCCCATTGCCAACTAATGAAAACAAAAGTGCTGTTCCATGGCTGTGAAGTTAGTGTTATATTTAATTAGTGTAAAATACAGCTTTTCATATAATAGCGTGTACATTTTTAACCTGCCATAATATTGTAATTGGAAACAAATCATCTGAAGTTGTCTTCCTACTCATCTTCTACTATCTCAGTGCACGTCTCAAAAATGTCTGAAATGTAATTTTAAGAAATATTCGCAGTGCCCCTCTCCCATATTTTTGGTATGTTCTCCAATCAGCAGAAACTGATACACATTACATTTTGCAGGAGAGGGATAATTTGTTCATGATTTTACTAAAACACTGTTCTTCTTGATACAATTTCAGTGTTCTTCATTGCAAAAACAAACAACCCACCCTCAGCATCCAGGAAACTGGCAAAACATAACATGAGAGAATACTGCCAGCAAATCACTCAGCCATGACTAGTTTTTGCCAAGCGTTCCAAAAATAGGTGTCTAAAGCTGGGCTTCTAAATTCATGTTTAGGCTCCCAAGTAAATTGCTTAGCACTTTTGAAAAAATCAGGCCATCAGCTGCTTCAGTTAAAACTAATGGAAACTGCTGGCTGTTCTGCACTTCTGAGAATCAGGCCTAACTTTAGATGTCTGCTTTTAAATCTTGGCCTTTCTGTATTCACATAGCCTTGCTTACAGATATGTGTAGATAAGCTTCACAGATAAGTTTTACAGATACACAGAATATAGCAGAATCCTGTTTGTCTGAATCTTTCCTTCCATAAACTCCCTTTGTCTAATTGCTTTTCCCACAGTATACATTGTTGGTACGGAAAAACCCTTTGTTTGTATATACTCCATGTCATGTATTCTTTTCACATAAATAGAATTCGACTCTCATTACACTTGTAGAACTAAGTTTTGAAAATAAGTTAAACTGGCTTGATTGTAAATTTTTAACCATCCCCACAATTACTCTGATTGTGATGTGAGCATGTAATATATTCCATTAATAAAAAAGGCAAGCTTAGCTTATGGTAAATACACTACTAAGTGTTTATAGTACATTTTATATTTTACATGATTCCCTTTATAATTCTGCTTATCTTTTCATTCGAATTCCCTGAAGGACATATAAAAGAACCCCTAAAGAGAGTAATTACTTCTCTACTCCTTAACCAAGGCTCCTTTTGCAAAAAGAAATCTGAGCTGCTTTTTAAAGAAGGGAGTTTTAAATAAAAATGCAAATAAGCTGCTTTGTAACCACATTAATTACCCACCTAGCCTCCTATTACCATGTTTGTATTGTTTGCAAACACTATTTACAGTCGTGTGGAAATTAACATTACTGGTCCTGAGGAAAGATTGTTGGTGGTGGATTGTGCTTTGGAACCAATTAGAGTGAATCTTGTCTCCATTGAGACTCATGGGGAATAGCATAGCCTTGCAATGTCAAATAATAACATTAACTTAGACTACACAGGCATAGTGCTGTAATTATATTATTGGCCCTGTTTTGCTTCTGCATTGAATTTCTCTGTCTGCATTTTAAAACCAGCAGGCTGCAGAGTTTGTTGCTAATGATTTAATATGTACTGTGATAACTTTTGATGAAAGTCATTGTGAAATCCAGTGGGTCACTTTATCACCAAACTGATTCTTTGTTTTCCTTTATAAAACAATGCCAAAACTAGCATCTATGTTGAAGACTTCATAGGTTTCCATATAATTAATTCCCAAACTGACAAACAAATTTGCTAGTTTATTTCATATTGTGAGTGAATAGGATGGAATGTGTGACAGGGTACCAGTAAAGCAGTATATTCACACAGTGAAAATGGATTTTCTCACTGTCCTTTGCACATTTACACAAAGAAACAAAATGTTTGTTAGTATAATGCTGACAGACCCCAGTCATCCGCAGGCAGGATCGAAGTGGGGATCTGTGGAGCTTAGTGCATGAGCCTTTACTGCATGAGCTAAAAGCCAACTGGCTGTTAGCTAAGGCTGTAGAGCAGACTCATTTTAACTCTCTCTCTCTCTAAGTGGCTACTAGTTGGGACAGAACACTACACTACAGGAGGTGTGTGGGTTACATTAGCAAAATATAATTGTGAGCTGGAAACTGCAACACAAACTTTTTGATAAAGTATCTTTTAGGCTTTCTCTTCTTTTTTTCCCTTTTCCCTTTCTATTTTTTATAAATATGTCATGGACCTTCAATCATTTTGACATAAAAAAGTTCATTTGAAAAAAAGAAAATGATGCAAGTGTGACTCTGTCTTCTATGTTTTAGGAGTTAGAAGTAGAGCTATGGACAAATCCCACAGGGTTCATGCAAATGGGTCATACAAAGTAGACCCTCCATGATTTGCACCCTAAAAGATTTCCTCTTCTCTCTAGGCTTTTATTCATACCCACCAATGTGGTAGAAGAGCCCCTCCAGATAGCCAATAAACTTTTCTGATTATGGATCTTGTTCTGCTTGTCTTTAAAACACCATTGTGTACATCTCTGGTGCTATTAAAAACCGTATGGCTGTGGTTTAAAAATTAAAAAACCCTACTTAATGTTTTTCTCCTTCAGTGACTTCTGTATCAGTTCTGCTCTAATCACAAGCATTTAAATACTCCTCCACAACAGATAGAAGCACTGTACCATGCTGGAGCAATATTTCAGTACTGAAAGAGGAAAGAGTGTAACTTATGACTTAATGAATCACCAGCATTACTTCTTATAGCACCCAGGGCTTGACTTGGGGGCACTCATCCAACAGCTAATGGGCTTCCTGATCTTCCTCAGCTTATCTAAGATCAGAGCTCCAGGTTGTATGGCTGCTGACCAGTGTATACATAAATTACCTAAAACACCCATAGGAACACTATTCAAGAAGGAGGCATAACCAAAAATATAAACAGTGGTAAAATGTTATGCAAAATGTCTGCTTAGAGGCAACTGTTAGCTTTGTCAGTCTGTCTAAGCTATTTCTTTCTATGACTGAGGAGTTGAAGCACTGTGTAACTTCACTAAGTTTGTAATCAGTTTGCCATCATTTTATCTCCTCTCTGCATGACGGGAAGTACTACAGAATTTTACTTGTGCAGACCTTTTTTTAAGAGCCTATCACCTTTGTCTCCATTCTCTCATTTCACAATCCCTACTGTTAGCTGACAGGATTGCTTTTCCTTACTTGATAATCTTTTGTTGGCAGCACATGGTACAACTGTCATTTGTTAAGTGTTTATGCAGTACATAGCACAATGAGGCCCAACCTGATTGTGGATTTTAGGCACTTCTGCAATATAAATGTTGATTAATGATAATTAATGGTAGCATCTCATCAATAATAGCTGCTCACTTAATTCAATGTGTTAAGGCGGGGGGAGGGGGTAGTCAGTTATTTGTCGTCAAGATCCAAATGTCTTGGGCAAGGTCCTGACTCCAGTAAAAATAACAATAATGATAAGAATAAGTAAATTGAACAAACCCCAAAATCTTTAAAGTGTCTGGCGATCCACCTGACTACCCGTTGGTTAAGGTGTTTTGGCATGCAGAATGGTTTCTTTATGGCACATAGTGATATTGTCATGAAGGAATGCACTGTTGCTCTGTAAGTGCACTTCACAAGTGGCTGTAAAGATAAGGTGTACCTGAGTGGTGTATGTGTTCTTCTGGATAGTACCACATTATTTTAGCTAGGGTCCAAAGCCAATTGAAATCAATCAGTGTCTTTCCTTTTACTTCAGTGGGCTTTGGATCAGGCCCTAGATATGTTAAACATGGAGAAAGATTTGTCTTTAAGGGGCCAGATTTTTAGTATATAGCTGCCACTCATGCATATGCTTAACTTGCATGTCCAAGTAAGGTATGCACAGATCCCATCTTGCTCATGTGCAAACCTCCATGCATTCATGCAAGTTTGGCACTTGCGAAATAATGTATGCACTTTTGCATGCTTGTTTTTGAAAATCTGGCATTGTTATTAGGTCTGCCTTTATTTGAGCTGCATTGAGGGGGTCTGTCTGATGTATAACTGTCCGTTCATTATGAAATGAGGTAATTTAAAAATCTTTATGTTGCTCCTTTCTGGTTTTTGTGCTGGAAGGAAGCACTTCATGTATATGCATTTCTGATTGTGCTATTGGGGAAAATAGTCATTATTTCTGAATACAATTTATGTTGTTAAAAATTCATTCTCATTTTACTTGTGACGTGCCAGGTGAGCATTCTGAACCAGAATAGATTGCTTATAATGCTAACCTTACAATTAAAAGGTAAACGTTTACTTTGGTGTTTTCTAAATGGCAACTCTTGTTCCTTCAGCTATACTTTATTTGAAGAGGGAAAGCTAGATTGAAAATGCAGTCTAAATGTTGCAATCTTTGCACTAAGCCTCTATTAATTTAGTCCTGGTAAAGATTCTCAGTGCATCATTTTGCAGGAACAGCTTTATTACTCAATATATAACTTTATAAGGAGGTGGTAAAAATAAGTTATAGTATGCTGAGCTTGTTCATAGTTTTTCTTTTCCTTATTTCATTTGAGATCACTGAGATACAGGATAAACTTTAAAATTAAACTTTGATCATTACATAAAAATATTAAATTCCTGGAACAGAAGGATTGCCTTGTGGTTAAGGGATTGAGACTTGAGTTTATCTCTCAGCTCTGCCACAGGCTTCCTGTTTGACCTTGGGCAAATCACCTCATTTCTTTGTGCCTAGGTTCCAACATGTATAAAGTGGGGATAATAATACTCCCATATAAGTCCATCTCTCCCCACCCTCCGCCTTTGTTTGTCAGGTCTATTTAAATTGTATTTTAGGAGAAGATTTGCCACTAGACTGCGGGGTGCAGTGGGCAGTCTTCTATGCCTCATCTGTGGGAAGGTTTGCTTCACTTTAGCAGATAAATTATTTGAGGAAACTGTCAGATTTTTTCTTTCTCTGTATCATGATGGGATGTCTCTAGCCACCCAGGATATGGCTTAATACCAGAAGTGCAGATGACTTCACATGAACAATATTGAGTTCCAGCAGCTCCCCATTCAGACTGTTCACATTAGGTAAAATTCACAGAGTGGTGAGGGCCGGCACAAGAAACTGCACCCCACTTAATCTCCTCTTAAACTCCAAGCTTGGTCTTTAGAGGATTTAATTGGAACAGAGTGAATGGTACGGTATTGTGTGGCATGGAGTGAATTCCACCCAATGACTTTTTAGGGTATGTGTTCAGTGCAAAGTTAACTTTGATTGGCACCTGGGTCTGGGACCCTGGTTTCACCTAGCCTGGGTGCGAGCAGCAGCACTGCAAAGCAACGCTCACATTACTGTGTCCTTGGTGGTGCTGTGCTCACCTGTGTATGTCACTAGAACATTGTATTGCTCAGATTGTTCCCCAGTTAACTGTGGGAGAATTTGTCTTTCCTGGGCACGCAGAAGAATTGTGGGAAGGAATTGGAGGATTGTCAACACTTGGGTATGGTAGCCTGTGTCCGCACTGCAAAATGGGTGGATTACCAGCCCCTGTGAAAGGAACACCTGGGTGTTAGTCTGTACTGAGGATGGGTGAAATAGCCCCATCTGAAAACACCACTAAACTTGGATCAGAGGTATGGTGTGTGGATGAGAGGGAGATGAGGTGCAACACCTGAGTAAGAGCCTGGGTCCATGTCTACACTACAGGTACTATAACAGCATAGCTATGGGGTAGGTAGCTGTGCCAGCCTACCCCCATAGGGATCCAGCATACAGCGATGGAAGGGGTTTTTCTACCTCTGTAGGAACTCCAACTCCTTGAGTGATATTAGCTAGATCAATGGACGTATTCTTCTATCAACCTAGGCCAGATTAGGTCTGGCACTCGGGGCTGTGGATTTTTCATACCTCTCAGCACTCTAGGTATGTCGACTTAAGTTTTAACTGTAGAACAGGGCTGGGTTACTTCTGCAGCAGGGACATACTCTTAGGCCTTGTCTACACTAGAAGCACTTTGGCAGTATAGTTATATCAGCAAAGCACTCCTATGGGATGCAGTTTGTCAACAAACCTGCTTTTGCCAGCGTAGCATATTTCAGTCCCCTCTTAGCAAAATAAGCTATACCAGTTTAAGCATAGTTTTGCCAGTATAAATTTGGCTACACTAGGGCATTTTTGGTGGCACAGCTGTGTCAGTCAAGGATCACACCTCCTCACCCCCCAACTGACATAGTTATACCAGCAAAAGTCTGTGGAGTAAATCTGGCCTTATAGCCTTCTGCACTCCTTGAGTGCCATATCACAGTCCCCTTGAACTCTATGGTAAAACTGTCATTGACTTTAATGGAAACAGCATTTGGCCTTTTAAGAAGGTGTCAAGTATTGTTTACTTTGATAAGTGCTGTCAGGCAGGGTCACATAACATTAAGTGCTGAGAGGTCCCACCTCTATTGTGCTAGGCACTGTACAAACAAAGGTGGTCTCTGCCCCTAAGAACTTGCAATCTGAGGCTAGGAATAAGGTATACTGGCAAAAGTGCAAGTTTTCTGTTATGAGATCCATCCTCACTAGGAGAGCTTTGCCAGGATAGTATACCCATATAGCCCAGCCTAAACTCTGTATATGCACAATTCTTTCTGCTCAGAATTGTAAAGTTTATTCTCCAGGTTGCTTGCTCCCAAAAGAATAATTTTTCATCTGTGGTGGAATTTCCACCATGCAGGAGACCAGCACAAAGCCTACACAAAACATCTGAACCCTCAAAATAGAACATCAGTGGGATTTAATTGATGCATGGGCCTCGGGGTTCCCCCCTGCACAGGGGACGCATTTCACCTCTAAAGCATGGAGGACTGGGAACTTTTAGATTTCATCTGAGGTTTTTGTTCCAAGTAATGACTCTAAAAGGTGACCTGTTAATGAGCTCATGTAATGGCCTCAATTGCATATTCTAATATGTACTTTAAATATTAAAAAATATACTTATTGAAAGTTATATTCCCTGTTATTGCACTTAGTAAAATGAAAGGCAACCCCACAAAATGGATATGTTATAAAAATGATACAATATTTGATTTTATTTTCAGGAGCTGCTCCTTAATTTTGTCATGTTGAATATGTTATGGTTGCAAACGAAGACATAAATAAATATATGCATTCATTTCTAATTAATTTGTGTAATTACATTTTATAATCTAGGTGTTTGCAAAGCAGAACATGGTACACCTCATTTACTGTGTTTTGTAGCTAGTAAAAAAATAGAATGAAATAAATCTTGAAACTAACCTTAATTGTAGGTATAGATTAGTTGTAAATTATATCTTTATTTTTAATTTTGCAGTGTTGCAGATTTGGAGAACATACCAATTAGTGTAGTTATTCGAAGTAATGACAAGTTAATTACTGTAAAGGCTATTTGCTGTTTCTCTGACAATTAAAAACACAACACTGACTTAAGATTTTTTTCAAAAGTACAGCTAGAAATAAAAACAAATAAGAAACTGGGTGAAGATAATAAAAACCGACTATAGGTAACATAGTATAGGTAACAGTTCAAATTTTAAGGGGATCTATGCATTATTCAAAATCATAACATAAATATATGAACTGATTATAGTAAGAAGGAAAAAACACCTAACTAAAAGACTTAAGTAAAAACTCATTTGTAATGAAACCTTTATAAATGTGGATACAAATGCAGTGATTTTATAGTAAACATCCATATTTTACTCTATATTAGTATATCACTTGCAAAAAAGGCAATTTTGCTAGTTTTATCTGAAACTGTTTACTATACATCTACTGCTGCTTAGGTTTGTTCAATGAGGCCCCTGTTACTTTCCAACACATCTCATGCTAATTGTTAGACATCCATGTCAGTACTGCTTCTTTTGTACCTAAGGCAATAAGTGTTTGTTTCTATGAATATGTTTAAAGAGTAAAAAATGCCTATGGTCCAAAGCAGAATGTTTTCCTTTCTGATGAACAGTAGTAAATCCTACCATTTTGAAAGCTGTATAGTATACCAATGAGAAATGGACTGATTCACAATATTTCCTTGTACATGCATAGTGCAAGAGTTATTAATACTTTGGGCTTCAAAGATCTCACTCTAGAATAACTTTTAAATGCAATATTTCATTCCTTTAGGTGAAACTAAATTGTTGTTTTTGCTTGTGAAATTGCCTGTATAACTTAGAACGAATAATTGTGCACAAATATGTCTACAGTGTATTTGGGAAAAATGTTCTGGATAGCATTTAGATAGAGCAATATGTGTATTCTTCAGTCCACAGGTGTGACACTCACAATATATTTAACCAAAGGTTCTCCATTAGGATCTGCTACTTGGACCACCTTAGACTATTTGGAGTCCCCTTCAAAAGATATAAATGAGAGTGGAGTTACAGGCGCAGGGATCTATACTAGTGAATCCAGATACAGGATAGAGGCCTTATAGGTTTCATGTCTTGCACTCATAAACAGGCAGTAGAATGGTATTTTTTTCCTATTCTTTCTGAAGAATGGTCAAGCAAAGAAAAAGAGACATTTTTCAGAAACAGCAGATGCTACTGAAAGATAGGGGGAGTATTCCTGAGGGAGGTTTTGAGGGGAAACCCCACCCCACAACATTAGTGATGTTGAGAAAAATGACACCTAAGCCGTAAAGACCAAGACATTCCGGTTCATCTATTTTGTCATGTTATGACAGAAATCATTACAAGCTTGATAGGTTTATTTATAAAGACTTGCTTCAGTATTCAAATTACATCTATTGCAGCATTCCTTATTTCAAGCCGGGCTGTGGATCAAGATGAAAGAAAAATTAAATTGTATATTGAAGAGCTGTTAATTGAACTGCATTGCATTTAGCAAGGGAGCATCAGCTTCAGGCAGTCAATACTACAGAGAATTTTGAATCTACTGCATCACTAGATTGTCAGTTTGTATTGGAGAATGCAAACAGACTGCTTGGCTTGGTGATAAAGCCCTGGAAACTTTTAAGTTGTTGAGGGGAGGAAATGTTATTTTGCTGTGATATGTTGTGACAAAGTTTGTGATGGAACTAACTGCTGCATATTTATACTGGGTGTTAACGAGCACTTGCTCTTTTGTTGCTAAATCCTATTTAAGTATCCATTCTAGAAGTTTGTACAGATTCTAATATTTTTTTATATGTTGATAAATTTCTCTGTAGCCAAAATTCGGAAGCATTCCAGAGTAGGCACAAATGTTACTACATAATTTGAAGGGTGTTGAATGTCTCATTTAAAAATATTAGTTCACTCTAGATTTAATTCTAAAAAGTAGCATATCAAAAAGCTTTAGAAAAATGTTATCTACTTTTCCTATGGCCACGTTAATTTCTTTTTGTTGTACATTTATAGTTAAAGATTTTCTTTTAACAGCTGAATTATTTAAACATGTCTTTTGGGATAAAGTGATCTGTTTGGTGTTAAGTCTGAAATGATTTTTTTATTTCATTTTTTTCACTGATAAAACTGAAATAACTGGGAGGCATTTCTAAAACCAGAACGGATTTAGGACTACAGTGTTAGATTAAAGATATGTTATGCTAAAACATAGCTGATTCTGGCTGCCACCCTTTTATTCTAAAGGCATCTTATTTATCGTGGTCATCACCATGCTTAAAAATTTAGTCCACTCCTAAAATAACTGCCTTGGGCTTGAATCTACTTAAAAAGATCACTCATTAATTTGAAAACTTCCTATTTTTTTTCTTTTGTAAATGTACATGAATTTGGTGCTTGTCAAAAGGTACCAGAAAAACAGCCCCTGGAGATTTTTGGCCCGCTATATATCCCTAGTGATCAGTGGGCTACCGGTAGAAAGCTATGAACTGTAAGCTTCCACATAGCAGAGGCCTTCCCAATAATGCCTTTAACTTAGAATTAGAAGAACTATATATAGGAGCTGAAGGGTAAGTTAGTATCTGTCCACATTCAAATCTAGGCCTCTCTGCTGAGACTGATAACTAAAGGCCTGTCTGCATGGTGGGGTAATGTTCTACAGGGATCTGATTAAATTGTCCATATAGACCTTGCTGGTGCACAGTAAAGAGTCTTTAATGCACTTTAATGCAGCATTCTTCAAACACCACAATGTTAAAGTCACCAACAGCAGTGGTGCCAGTGGAATCCATTTCTTACCAGTACGGGGAGGGTGGAGATGCTACGGGGGGGTACGTGACCCCGCCCCCAGTCCAGGGTCCCCTGGTCTCCCTATCCCCTCCCCATGATCTACACCCTTTACCTGGAGAGGGCAGGGGGGCTCCGTCTTCCTCCCGCTGCGCCGGAGATTTCCGAACTGCAACGGTGAAAGGAGCAGAATGTGGAGCCGCTGGGCAGCTCCTCTGGCATGGCTCTACCACCCCAGCCATTTCAAGCAGGGTCTCCTCCGTCAGTACAGCAGCCAGCCCCTCTTGTGGAGGCGGGGCTGGGAGCGGTACAGCAGCCATGCCGGAGGAGCTGCCGGTGTTCCTCAGGGCTCCCAGGAACAGCAGCATGGAAAGGAGCTCCTCTGGTGACTGTACCGCCCCAGCCCTGCGCCCTGACACCCCTCCCCCCCCAGCCCTGTCCTCCGGCCATGTAGTGGTGAACCAGAGGACGAGCTAGAATGAGTTAAACCTTATTTGCATATTTGTTACTCATCCTTCCAGTGTGAACACTTTGATTAAAATTAAGTTTTGGTCACGGGGATAATGAAACATTCTCATTGTCGTATGACAAAAGGGCAACAGAACTGTACTTAATATGCCCCGAGAGAGGAGTCACCATAACCACAACTTTAATCTTGAATGATTGGTAAGTAAGACTTGACGCAAGCATTGCGGGGAAATGGGCTCCTACTTTGTGGTGAGGAGCAAATCCTTGGTGGCAAACACTCTGCTCAAAGGTCCTTTAGCCCTATATGCTTTTTAACTCCCTCCAAAGTATAATGACAGAGCTGAGTGAACTCTAGTAAGGACCTTGGTCTGGCATTGCAAGGATGGTGACCAGATGCTACTATCTAATAGCACTAGAGGAGTAATCACTACAGCTGGACTTATGAGCCAGAGGGATCTGGAGGCAACAGAACAGTGAGAGAGGCTATAGCGGTGAGGGACGTAGAGAGGGATGGCATAGAGACGAGAGACAGTATCATGGTGAGAGACTATGCAGTTGTGATGGTGCAGAGTCAACACTGTGACTAGAAGTGACACACAAGTGGTGACAAGGTATCTTCCCAAGGAAAGCAAGCAACAATAAGCCCTTTGGGCTGGAGATGGACTTGCCTGACTGCATTCCTAGCCTCTGGTACTTCACTAGCCACTGACAACAAACAGTGAGTGGGGTGCAGTGGAGGGGAAGGGGGAAAGTGTCTTCTCAAAGGGACTTTCACTCTGTCGGGTTGGGAAACTGAGGCCAAGGACTACTGTAAAAATAGCACAGAGGTGAATGCTTTACTTATTATTCATATGAAAGTATCATTGATTGTTTTGTTTTCCCAAATTGATGCTATGTTCCTTTACCCCCTTGTTCCTTCCTTGTTTTATATACAGACTCAGCATTGCCTCTGAAGGGTGCCCAGGGAATGTCTTTAGTTCTTCCCAGGTTTCTGGGTGGCAGCTTGAGCTGGTAGTGTTCATTAATTTCAAGGGGGACTCCTAGATATTTGGACCTGATTCTTTTTGCTGCCAGCAACGCCTGGCAGGAGGGTTACCCTCATATTGCTTTACTATTAGACTTCAGAATTGTTTCAAAAATGTAATTCAAATAGACACACCACTGGGGAAATCATCTAATATATTTTACACTTCAAGTAGACACATATATGTATAAATCAAATCAGTCAGCAGTCCACCTGTGCTGTAATTTCTCTTACAATTTGGGTATTTGCTTGAAAATAATCATGTCTAGCAAAGTGTTTAATGATTTTGCTACGTTTGTCTTTCTGAGAGTTAATATTCTGCATTGCGATTGGACATAATGTTCAGGAATCCATTTGTGATAGTTAGACAATTCTCTTAATTACACTGATTGTCAGAGGCACTGATTAATGCAATAAATCAGAGTTCAGTAAGAAAATGTGGAGACACGAACTAATTTTTTTCACTTTTAGTAGTACACAAGTAAATCTTCAATCTTCCGCCTGACCCTGTAGGTTACTGAATACAGCTCCCTGATTATGGACTTGATACTTACACTATTGCTCCAGTGGATAACCCCTTACTGCACAAGTAGTCCCATTAAAATAAATGGGGGGCATTTGTGAAACAAAATGCTACTCAGCATGAGTAAGGGCATCAGAACCTAGTCCTCTATGTTCAGCCTTCTTCTGTGGAGAAGAATAATCACAAAGTAGGAGTCTTCCGTGAAGTAAGAGCCCATTTCCCTCCCTCTTCTCTGGCTTGTGTCAAGCCCTGATTCCCAGGCATTCAAGACTAAGGTTTTGGTTATGGGGCCTTCTCACTCAGGGCATATTGAGTATAGTTCTGTTGTCCTTTTGGCATACAATAATGAGAATGCAGACCATAGTCTTCGGAGCAAAATAGGACACATTTATAACCTGAACTAAGTGCTTCCAGTTTTACCAATTTGAGAGAGCTGCTCTCAGAATGTTTCATTTATGCAGTTTTATGTTTAGAGAATAGCCACGCACAAGATGGCACTTACATGACACTGAACAAGAGTATCGTGCAAAGATAGATGCAGAGCTTGACTTGGAATCTGGACGTATTAAATGAGGTTTTCCATTTACCTTCTGCATGCTAGAATAGGTGAAATGAGATAGATCACAAACTGATTTTTGAATAACTGTTAAATGTAGCAATATTAAAAAAAAACTGGGTTGAGTCACAGTATATTACATTACTTTGAGGTAGTTAGTTAATGTTAATATGTTAATAGGCTTCTAGAACAGATGCATATTTTTTAGACTTAAAGTTAATTTGCACAGACTCCTAATCTCTGGGCAATATGATAGAAAGTCATATGTTACAGGTTTCTTTATGCACTGGGTGCCTGCATTCAGCAATATCTTTAAAATGTAAAAAAGCTTACAAAATGCACAGTCTGATAACAACAACAAATCTAATCTAAAGTGACAACTGGGAGACTTTCCCAGACGTTTTTCTCTTTAATGTAACATGACTTTAAATTGATGCAGCCCCACAGTGATTGAAAAACTCTCAGAGCTTGTCTCCCATGATTACATTTCTGATCTGTACAACTTAATTTTTTAACTTGGTAAATCTCAGTTTTGAGAATGAGCTGTTTATTTATATTTTAAGAGAGTGAGTTTCACTGATGCAAAGACAATGGAATAGTATAAAATAATATTCCTGACAGTAATTCTGGTCAGCAACATGTATGCCATTCTTTATCTGAAAGGTACAAAAATCTACTGTTAAATAGAGTCAGTGATTTGCTAAATGTTGTTTTATCCCTTTTATTGAGCTGTAATGATGGTTTTGCTGTTGAGATAATATAGAACCTGAAAGAAAGTGTGAAATTTATTTGTTTTTTAAATAGTTCAATTTTTAAAAATTCAAATTAAGAGTTCATTTTCATATCTTTGTTGAAAGCATTTTCAATCTGTTTAGACTACTTTGCATCGTCAAAATATGGCCATTTTCTAATGCACTATTCAGATAGGATACCTATTGCTATGCATTAGTGTGTCTATTTTCACAAAGCATGGTTAGAGAAAACCTTCCTGATATCCCTTTAGATAACTCCCAAGGATATTAGCAAGCAGCAAATACTAAAATATTTTAGATCTAAACTGGTTCTAAAGAAGGAATGGACATAGCCTTAATCTAGTCAGTATTCTTTCATGGCTAGATGGGTTATGGAAAAAAACTAAAGTGAGTTTTGTGTGCAATAGTGTTTATTTTTAAGCCTAGCTACTGCATGTATTTAGAGTATAACACTGAAAGAAAGGGAAACAAAAAACTGTTTTGTAGTTATTAAATTTAAGGAAGTTTCTTGCTGAAATACGTTGTTTCTTCTTTGATCAGTTTAAAGATTATTTTGTTTTTGCTTGTTTTGTCTGAGTACTTGTTTGGCTCATTATCCTTTACGTTTACTTTAAATTTGTCAATTTCAAATATGCGTGCTTTCACCAGTGAAGAATTTGGAGATATAACTCCAGTGATGATAAGCTGACATCTATGATCAGATTTCTAGAATTTTGTATGGGAAAATGGGCATGTATAAATTGAACTGGTCACTTTTGTGGTCAGTTATGGAAACAGCACAAGGAGCTTATGCCTATGTGCAATTCTAAAAATCTGATCTTTGTTTCTATAATACTGTTCTCAAAAGCAAAATAATTGGAAAATTATGGCAAAATGTTTACAGCTGATGAGGTGATTTCAGTTGAATTACATGGCTTGAGATATTAGGTGGCAAAGTCTTATATCAGTGATGCATCACAGAGTCTGGTAGTAATGGGGCTGTGTGTGATTTAAACCATGGGAAAACAATCAGATTCAGAAGTTCATGGATTTAATCCATAAAAGGTTGGATAAGATGCAAGACAGATAATAGGTACAATAGGTAATTTTTCTTAAGATGAAACGGTGAGATGAGGGCTATGGACCCAGAGAACATTTCAGCTCCCTTGATTAAAGATGGTAAAGCCCTCAAGGTGTTGGAAAATAAAGACTGGAAAAAGGCACATTCTGGGAACTACAGAAGAAGTGGAATTTGAAGATATAAGAATGTCTTTCACTAAGTGGCTGTTTGACTTGGTGGGGCTGGTTGTGCCTGATAATGTCATTAAAATTACCGTGGCTAAAGATTTCATTACAAAATCTTTAACTTCTGTACAGGCAAGGATGGCTTTAAAAATAATCTGCTAGGGCTTGCAGTTCTGGAATTAAGATAATTAAGGCAGCCAGATCTCAAGACCAACCAAAATACTAAGGATTTAAAATCTGTTTACTTCTTAGGACCCATGCGCTAGTAAAATGTGGCAGGCACTTTGCTATGAGCAATTAAGTGCTCATAAAATTGCTTTTCTTTTTATTGAGAGGGGACAAGAGGAGTGTGGTGACCAGACATAAACATTTTTCAGTTCATAGGAGGTATCTGGTTTTCTTGAAGGAAGCTGAGAAAGATGTCACAACCAATATTAACTCACATAATGGCTAACTTTATTTTTTAATATTTGTTTATATGTCCTCCAGAGTACTAGCATTACCTTGTTGACTAATAAGCTCCTGGAAAGTGTATTGACTGCCTTTAATGCTCTAAAGGGAAGAGTAAGTAAGATGGAGTGGTTGGATTATATAAGCAAGCAAAACAAAAGTTTTAGATTTCTTCCATCCTCCTGCATTTGTCCCTTTAAGAGAATGTGCCCACAGGGAGTGGATAGCCAGATAAGAAATTAGTCCTGTGGAGAATTATCTTTTTGTGATGCTTTACGTGTGTGGTCACTGACAGGCTGCTTGCCTGGAGGAACCAGAGAGATGGCCTACCTATACCCTGCTGGTATAAATGCTATAAAATTGTCCATTATTTTTGAATAGTACTGTTTATTCCAAGACTTTCTCTGAAATTTGTTGTGGTAGTGTGGTGTTTGCTTGCTTTTCATAGTTGATTACTTCGATCTGGTAAGTTCTCCATCAATAATTGAAAGTTACTTCACTTATTACTTCTGAGTAGATCTGGAATGTGTGCCTGTTTTAGGACTGGTCTTAGGTATTCCTGAACCAATAGTTTTGCTAGCTACCATGATTGTTCTTTTTTTTCCTTTGTAAGTGAGAAATATTTGTTGGGCCTGGTGGGAGCTAGTAGGTATCTTGGTGCTGCAGATGGTATTCTCTTTTATTTTGGTAATATTTGACTAGCTTTTCTTGCTGGTGTGTCTAATTTTATGGTGTGCTGGTTTGACATTGTGACCCACACTATTCCAATTCTTGTTTCCTCCTTGGTGTTTCAGCTTGTATTCACCTGTCATTGCCTGGTGGCAACGCTGCTCTTTGGGACAGGACACAATTGTTCATGCTCTTTGATTAACACTAAAGAGGGGAGGGAATATAGGTTCCAAAACCTCTGGAACCCACTCTACTTCAAAGTTAAAGGATTCTCTCTTTGGGGTCTGCTGAGTGGAAATTACCCATACAACGGTAATCTTAACAAAAATTAGATTGGTTAAAAACAGATAAAATAAAATGAAAATGAAATAAACCATTTGTTTAACATATCTAGGTTTACATGCCTCATAAACTAAACTACATAAGACACTCTCATTACAGAAAATAATTTACTGCCCTTGAAAGTAATCCCCTCTCTGGCCACTCTGCCTGTCAACATCATGCTGCTTTCTAGAGACAAACTTTTTCCCTCCTATCCCCAGCACCCATTTTTCAAGCCCCCTCCTCTGG
This sequence comes from Lepidochelys olivacea, assembly GCF_965140295.1. NCBI lineage: Eukaryota > Metazoa > Chordata > Testudines > Cheloniidae > Lepidochelys > Lepidochelys olivacea. The sequence goes on from NC_140422.1 coordinate 30,360,092, forward strand.
GTTAGTTTCCATGCCCAGATATCAACAGCCTCTTGCTGTGTCCAGGTATCTCTTATCAAGATCCCTGTTCTTGGATCACTTACCCCTGCTTTCCAAATCCATTTTCTCCAGTTATCTACATATGCAATATGGTCTGGACTTACTGCTTTTTAGTCTAGGAAATGGACCATAGAAGGCACAAATAACCCTCTAATGATGATTAATAGCTGCCTTTCAGATGCTTATGTCCTAGCTCAGATCCCCTTTTCTGGTTGTTTCTTGTTTTAGTTAGGCCTCTTGTTAAAACCCAATAAAGATGTTTTTTAATTATTATTATTTTTGAAGATCTGCCCATAATTCATATTTCTTGGCCAGACCCTCCATCACAGCCATGTACAAATGTTTAAAATTATACACAAACACATCCACACCTATAATGAGCTTAATTATATGAAGAAAACAGTCTAAATGTTTAGCTTAAACTACTTAGGTTGCAAGAGATGTTTAGTGCCTATAACTTCCTTTCTGTTGATTCTTAATGTAAAAAACCATTATCTGTAAATCCTAGAGTAGGTTTTATTGTAGTATACCAAAGAGGAAAACTCTAGTTCATAAGGATTTAGCAAAATCTTCAGTTCTGCAAATGACTTTCAAATATTCTTTACTCTCTGTACTTGAAGATAAATCTTGAACAGCCTTTACATTAATTCATCTGGCTTTGGAAGTTAGAGATGATAGGGTTTATGAGGATTTTTATCTCTGTCTGTAATTTGTGTTTGTATCTCTGCATATAGTTGGACTTAAAATAAAATAAAATAATTAAAAAAATAAACAACTCCCAAGCTCCACACCATGTTACATGCTAGGAAGTTGAGACATCAAAAGTTGCAATTCATAATACATAATGAACCCGTGGTGGCCCAATATGTTGAGGTAACTCACCTGTGACCTTGGAGCCCTATCCAAAGTCCAATTCAATTCATGGGCATTGATTGGGCCCTTGAAGAGTGAGAATGGGGCCAAAAGGTGGTTAATTTTTCTCCCAGGCTGTGAAGACCATTGGAATCACTAGTGGTTCCAGATGCCCCTGTTTTTGTTATGCCCCCTTCTTCCCTCCCGATGTGGGAAATGGCCAGAGAATTTGCCCTGTGGGGGTGTTTTTCATGGTGCACATGGGGTGCAGACCCTCTTGCATGACTAGCTGAGTTCTGCTCCCCTCCCCACTGCCTCATATGCTTGGCACTATTTAAGAACCAGTGGGTTCTGTGGTTGGGGCCTCCCCTCGTTGCAGGAAGGTGCCTCGGGGTTTGGAGAGAGTGCCTGGAGAGTTCTTACAAAATATTTAATTAGCTATAAGGAATGAATACGTTCCTTTCACTTATTTTGATGAAAGAATTCTCACACTGTCATTAACAATGAGTTAAATGAACTAAGACTTCCCTCTATTTCCTTTTCTTTGGATGGGGAAAAGAATGTGGTTCTCTGCGTGATTAAGATTTGTATTATCAGGCCTGAAATATGCTGCCCAGTAATAATATGCTTTGGATTTGTCTGTGGAGTGTTTTAACTCTTGCATAACCATGCTTCTTTTTGAAGCCTTCACAACTTGGTTTTGCCATATTTTCCTTTGATTCCAGATTCTGACATCATCACATTCTTATCTAACTTTTAATATTTTAAACATCCAAAGGAATCTATTAACTATCTTTGTATTTCAGTAGGAGCTGGGCTTCTAATTCCCTTAGACTTTCTTGCAGATCCTGCCCTAGTTGTTTTTAGACTAATTTTGTATATTTCTGGTCACTTATCTTTGTTTAGGACTGAATGAGAGTGTTTGATAACTAGTGATAATTAAAGCAAGGCAAGGTGCTTCACCAGCCTATTAATACATGCCTAAGATAAGTGGGGAAACATAAGACAACAATCCGAATTCTTCAGACACTTAAAATGCACCAGCAGGCCAGTAACGCACACTGTGGTATGGCTTATTCTGTTTATGATTTAAATACAAAAGACAGTTTGAAGCATTAATAGTGGTTTATTTTGTTGAGGAATAGATTTCTTCCCTTCCCCATGCACCACTATACTACTGAATAAGAATGAAGAGCTAGAGTATATCCTCTGAAATGGGAGGCCCTCAGCCAAACCTCACAATGCACCTTTTGGTGGCTTAATGGGAAGAGTGGGATCTGCTGGGTACTGAGGTCTTCTAGAAATCTGACCCTCACTGCCATATAACATCTGCTGGTGTTTAGTAAGCAATATTGCCAGCCCCCAAAATTTATAATGTCTTAAAATCATGAGGTTAAAAAAATTGGGGTTCTTTTTGTTTGCCTTCTGGATTTTGAGCCTTTAGGGTTTAAAATTTCAAGCTTTTCCTTGCATGAGGAATAGGAGATTATCATGTAATAACATGACTCCAGGAGTTGGGGCTTTAAAAAAAATTAGTATCCCAAGACTTGAAATTATGTATGGAGAGTTGACAACACAAAATCTGCCTTTGTCATATCTGTCCTTTTGTGGACAGAAATTGGTTTCCAGAGCTTACAATGTTAAATCCAGCATTTGCCCCTTAAACTGTTATTTAAGAATTTGTGGAAGCTCTCAGAGTTATGAAGGGAAAGTAAGGGCTTTCCAGGTATCAAAGCTGGGTCCAGTGGGTTAATGACATGTAGTGTTTTCCCTTTGGATATGAATTCATATTCAGTCTAGGTCACAAATTGAAACAAACTAATTTCTATGTGTCTCTGAAGAAAGCAAGTTATTTAAAATGTTGTAGCCTGAGTGATCATACAACATGAATCATAACACTAATAACTTAAGAGTAAAGAAGGTGCATATTCTGCTAAATAAACTTTAGTAATTACTTCAGGGGGCCTTCCTCTGCAACACTGTAATTTTTCTAGTTTATATATCTGTTACATTGCTGACCACAGTGACAGTTTTGCTGTTCTTGTATAAAATAACTAATACGTGTGCACCTGGTCTTCGTTATGGTTACATTGCATATATAATAAAGGCAAGATAGGAAACTGATTTCTGCTGATAACTACACCTGGTTTCAAGTACACGTACGTGCCTAATGCAAACTATGTTTTCCATTAAAAGGCATTCTCTATTAAACGGTATTCGCAGGCATAAGGCATCTGGAAAACATTCATATCACTTGCTACAAAATGCTGAAAAGTGACCGTGTCCACTTTTTTCTACCTGCCTTGGTCAGATATGAACACTCGTTATAACATATTAACTGAGTCAAATGCATTCTCCTTTTTAAAAAGGACAAAAAAATCTAGGTAACTTTTATTGTGTCTTTTATTTAATGCTTTGACTAAACAGGAGTGAAATGTGGAAAACTCTTTGTTTTTTAAAGTGAACATTGGTCTTACTGAGTATTAATTTTTTGTAGGAAAGTGTATATTAGACCAAATCCAGCAGTGGGGTAAGTGGTTGCAATTTTCATAGATGTCAATGAGAGTTAAACCTGTTGTGCGAAGGCTAAATTTGCCCCACTGTATTAGGAATTCATTTTTGTTATTAATGCTGTATTTTTAGTCTTTTCTGTTAGAAATGTCACTTCTAAAATGACTTCTTTAATAATGTCTGTCATATGTAGTGCTGGATGGATGTAGGCGGAGGAATTGGAGAACTCTTGTTTCCATGTAGACATCTCTCACATCCTGTAGTCCATGGGGATATCCCAGTCAATATCACTTCTGCCACAATTGCTACTCATTTTGAAGCACCAGAGCAAAACAAATGTAACCAGCTTGGACCCTGATTTTAAATACGAGTTGCAGGTTTGGTATCTATCCCATGAAGATAGGCATAGATAATACAGATCTAGGATTTCCCGGTCTCCCCATAAGATGGCACCATTTTGTTGCAATAATCCATATAAAGGCACATTTTTCTGGAAGACAAATTCTGTACCCTTAAAAGATGCAAATATAAGAAGCTGAATGTGAAGAGGAGCTCTAAATTTCATTAGTTTAAATTGGCACCTGTTAAGTGTGTGCACCAAAACTGGCATCAGTAGATGGTGTGTCTGTTAGTTTATATTCCAGATTTTCCAAACAGGAAGAACTGTTAACAGGGTTTAACACCTTTACAGATCAGTAAATTGATTGGGCTGTAATAGGCCAATGAAGTGAGAAATGGAGACTGGGTTTTATCCTAATTTTATTTGCAAATTATATTAAAAAATAAGAGATTCGTAAATATCTGAATCTTACCTTTCTTCTGAGAAGGGAGTATTTAACTGCCAGACAGTTGTACTATCAGTGAAATTTATATCTGGCAACAGCATGGAACAAAGTTGACATCTTGTGGTAAAGGTTTTAAAAAAAAGTCTTAGATGTGTATTCCCTTTGGCTTTCACATGAGATTTATCCCACACTATTTCTCTCAATTTAAAGCCAACACTCCAAAACTGAGCTGATATCAGCTACTAATCATGATAGAACATCACATCTCTCTATGATTCACTTTGCAATCTTGTATTTTGGACTGTGTGTGGAAGACTGGACTTTGATTATAGGAATTTTCATGTTGTCTCCAACAAAACCTTGTCCCACAGATCCAAACATATTTATAAATGTGTACCTCAAGCATTACAGCATTCATAGCGGGAAGGAAAGACCCAAGTAATGTATAATCTACAGTATACAAGACACTTATTTCATGAAAGAAACTGAGAACTTTACTGTGAATGACTGTTAAAATGCTCTTTTAAAGCATCTCTTAGCTGTACAGCTCTTCTTTGTGTCTGGTTTTTCAAAGCCTACAGACAGCTGCCCCACCTCGCTCTTCCACCCTCATGGCAGCTTTTCCGCATTCACCTCACAGATACTATGCAATAGACAGCATGCAGCAATAACCATCAAGATGTTTTTCTGGCTAAGATCAAATCTAAGGTCTAAACAATGCCAGCATCCCTTCAATGTACCAAAAGCACATTCAGCAGTCATTCTGCACTTGCTGAGCTGGTAGTTGAATCTTTCCTTGGCATTGTTGAGGTGGCCAGTGTGCAGTTTCAGCAGCCAGGGGAGTAAGAGGTAGGCTAGGTCCCCCAGAATCACTGCTGGCATTTCAACATAACCAATGGTAATCAGCTGGTTGTGAAAGAATGTCTTTGCTTGCTGCTTTTCAGAAAGTCCTGTGTTCTTAAAGATGGGAGCATCCTGCACCTTCACGGACCAGGCAGCATTCATATCAGTGAAGCATCCCTGCTGATTCACTGGTGCTTGTACAACCATAGAATAATAGCCCTTTCGGGTTGATAGGCTGGTGCCAAAATAGGAATATGTGTGCCATCTGTTGACCCACCATAGTTTGGGTACCTCATTACTGCAAATCCATGTGCTATTTTCTCAGTACATTACTGAGAATCACAGCCCTGTGTACCAAGAGATGTTTAAAGATCTGAAACGCTTGGGTCGCAACGGCCCTGCTGTAGATTTTCCAACTCCAGAATGATGGCCCATCACTGGTAGCAATCTGGTGTTGTGAGTTTCCAGAGTGTTCCTTCTAGTTAGGTACAGCTCTCATTTTGGTGTCACTGTGTTGGACTAGGGTGAGCTCAGCGCACATCTCCAGGAATGTGGCCTTTCACATCTAAAAGTTCTCATGCCACTGCTTATCATCCCAAACCTGCATGATGATGTGATCGCAGCAACCTGTGCTTTTTTTTTTTTTTAAGCCTAAAAGCAGTGCTCCACTATGTGGAGTGCTTCAGGAATGCCAGGAGCAACTTGAAATATTTTTTTATTTTATTATTTATTTGCTATGTTCATCAGCATCCAGTTATGGTGCTCAAATATCTCTGCATCTGTCTCATCGCAATCCTGATTGGAGCAGTACTCACTCAAGCTTTGCAAATACCGGAGAATCATGCATCCTGCATCAGTAAAGCACATGGGGATTGTGCTGAGTTTTGCAGCATCTGTGCTTCTGTTAGATAAAGGGCGAGTCGAAAGGAAACCGTGCAAAAAATTATGGCATGTGGCAATGTTATGGATTGGAGAAAGTGGCATGTTGGGAACTTGACCTCTAGCTCCCTGAAATCCTTAGGTTAATCGCTACTATCCCACAAACCATTGCAAAAATGTTCCAGAAAGCATTGAACAGCTTGGCAGCACAGGACACGCTAGGATACCTACCCGTGGTGCACTGTGCTATACATCAACACAAGCATTCTTGTGAGAATGCAAGCAGCTAAGTGTGCATGTGCCTGAGCGTAACTTTTGACAGTAACTTTCGACCGAACTTTGCAATGTAGACCTGGCCAGAGCCAATCTGCCAACAAGTTTCCCATCCATTTTGTGACAGCAGAGGAATGTTGTGACTCAGAAATCCTGAGTTCGATTTCAAGTTCTAAAGGGTGAATGTGCTCTAGTGGTTACAGACCCTCTGTTCTATCTCCCTCGATCTTACAGACCCCTCTGTTCTGTCTCCCTCAATCTTCTCCCCTTCAGTTCTTGTCTACCTCTTCTTTTTCTTGTGCTCCCGAGTTACTTAAGTGCCTTTGAAAATCCTGCGCTCAGTTTTATTCATCAGCAGCTTGCAAGTATTTCTGGTTTGGTTAAATAATGACAAAAACACTTCAGAACCTATAGCTAATACAGAGAATTAATTAATTCACATTTGTACAATTTTTGAAGAATATGTCATAGTGCATATACACGTTAAATAATATACTCTTAAGAGATCCATAATATAGATGCCCACTATCTGTGGAGTTTGTTACATAAAGTCTGTTAGAAAGTTTGGGGATGAGCTGAGCCCTCTTGAAAATCTGACCATTTTGTTTAGGTTCCAAAGGAGGAGATGTTATGTGCTCTGCTCTTTTGAAAATCTGGCACTGCAGCTTCAGAGCTACCCACAGTTTGACTGTTAGGCTCATTGCCTGTAACCTCTTTATAGTTTTTAAGTGAGTGAGAATTAATCATGCAGAGGTCAACTCCAATTTTATTTAATTAGCTGCTTTGCAAGACAGCCTTAGCAATATCTATATTTTCAAAGTTCATGAAGTACAATTTTGTAAAGTGTTTCCAGCAGCCATTTAAATTAAAAGCTGACAAGGTCTTGTCCACGTAACTTAAACATTTTTGCATTATTTTTAACTTTTTGAAAGTTGATATGCTGTCTGTTTGACCTAGTTACCGTATAAAGCTACATTCTTTGGCAAATGTTAACAATCTCTCTGTGTGTGGGCTAAATAAATATTCCAAGAACACTGACTGAACCCTGCCTTGGATAAAGAGGTCTCTTTCCACACATTTCCTAGATTATAATGAACAGGTTTATTAGTGGCTTCACAAAATGTTGCAAAGTTCCAGTAAAAATAGAGCATGAATCCACTTGTAAGCAAAGCCATTTAGCATAAAATGTTCCTTTTCTTTGAGTTTTTTTCCATGTTATTATAGTGTACATATTATTAACCTATTCTAAACTGAAGTATCATTCCCAAGTTTTCAAGTAACATAGCCTGTAATTTTTGAGATACTGTCTTGGGGAAAACCATCCTGATTTACAGTATCAGTCAAGTATAATGTTTCAGATAAGCATGATGCCAAGACGGTTTCTATGCAGAGCATGCTGTTTTTCAGAAATCACATTTTAATTCCCACGGTCACTGGTTGGATCAGGAATTGCAACTGTGCTGAGCAGAGAGTTTCAGGTTTATGGTTCTAAAGGAGATAATTCTTTTAAGCGTCTAGATCTGGAAGGGTTTAACTCATGGGAGCACATCTGATTGGGCTATCAATAGGGCATTGTATTTTCAGCTACAATATTCGTGAACTCCAGTGCAGAGCTCTAAAAGTTAGTGTGTGTGACTTCTAAGATGAGAGCATTCTTACAAGGGGAAAAAAAGGACTCTGTTGCTTACAGTTTCATTGGGGAGAGAGCAAATTCATCAGTGGGATTTTATTTGTATAATGAATTTGTCACTATCTCCAGGGACATCAGTTGCAGGAACATAAATTCTCTAATAGGTTTCAGATTGTTTCATTTTTAAAGAGCTGTTTCACAACAGGATCAAATTAAAAATATATATATATTTGTATGAAACCCACTCTCAAGTCATTTTCTCAATTTCCTTTGCTATTATGTCAGATAATTTTGTTGGGATACATATTTTCCCCATATAACTCAGCATACCGTTTGCTTGATTCTGCCAGTCATAAGCCTGTGTTCATGACAGCGTAGCAGCAGACACCTTATGAGACAGCTGGTGCAGATTTCAATCTGCTGTGGGGGAGATTGAAATCTGTCCTTCCCGGCAATATTTCCCCAACAACCCACTACAAAGTGCTCCACTCCCTGAAGATAACAGTACATTCTTTCTGTGAATGACTTTGTGAGTTGATCTTTGTCTGAGCCTGATTCTTATACTTGGGCACCCCTTCCTGATCCATCTTTCCCTTCTTCAGTATCTTCTCCATCAGTTTATGGGAGACCTGATGTATAAATTTCTTCACTGATTTTCCCCCTCCCCCTCTCGTGTTCTAGAGAGTGCATCAAATGTTGTTATGGAAATAAGTCTGATAGGGTCTAATCCTACTGGATGGATTTTGGAGCAGTGAACCATAATAAGAAGCCCAAACAAATTTTCTAACCAGGGTGCCTAAAGAATGACAAATCTATATTTAGGCCCCTGAATGAGTACTCTTATTTTCAGAAGTGTTTTATTGACTATAATGGCCACTGATGTCACTGGGAGCTGTGGATGCTCAGTACTTCTTTAAATCAAGCCACTTGTTTAGACTGTTTGATATAGATTTAGCTGCTTAACTTTAGACACCCAAGCTTCAAAATTTTGGCCACATTGCTTTGCAAACTGCAAAACCCTTGTCCAAAAGAGCTTACAGTCTAGATCAACCACATGATAAACAAGATGAGTGTTAAGGCACAGTCAGTAAAGAGATCAACACTGGTTGATTTTTAGAAAGAAGTGGAATTGAAGGAAGAGAGGGAGTGGGAGGGTGTTCCAAGCATAGGGGCTGGCATGAAAGAGCATTAGGGATGTCAGAAGAGTGGGTGAAGGAAAAAAATAAAAATTATTCAAGATGGAGAAGAGAGATGAGAGGATTAGAGCAGAAAGTCAGGAGTAAGTTGTTTGTTAGCATACCCTGAAAAAATTCCAATTGGTGGAGAAATGCTAAAATGAAACTAAAATGTTTGAAAAATGAGGAAGATAACTGCTATAGATTTAAGTCTGAGGGATGTGGCCTATTTCTGCCAAGTATGCTGGGAATGAAGAACATTCTGAGGCTACAGGAAATTCCTGGTGAGAATGAAGCTTGGATGTACAGTTACCGTGTGTGTGCACCAAAGAACTCTTTAACAGCAGCTAATACGAAAACCTGGTTTAAATTATGCATCTTTAAAAAATTGGTCCTGTATATTGTTGAATAAAGGTATAAGTGACAAGATACATACAGAGCAATAGTCCTGCTAAAAGTACACCTCTTCCTTTTCTGAAGAACTGTTTGGTGTTTTTTAAACCACAAATATTCTTTTCAAATAATTGAAATGTTGAGCAATAAAATGGTATGAGAAACTAATGAGGAACATGATCCATGTAAGATTTAATTCAAGAGTTTTAGATCGAGGCTGTTGCTGTTCTCTTGACCTTTATTTGTTCCCTATCAACAATGCTGGAACATGTTTCCAACTTAGTCATAGCAAAGATAGGAAACTTGCACTGGATCAATCTTAAAGTAAAAATATGTCCTAGAAGCAACTTATTTTGACTGAATAAAAGGAAAGACTGTTTTGTAAACACAGTGGAGCAATAAAGCCCAAAAGAAAACAGTATGAACAAAAATATGAACAATACGATCCATAATCATACCAAAACAGCAAAATTGGATTATACATTGAAACCAAACACATTCCAGTTTTAATAAGGAACTGCTGCTTCAGAGTATCTGTAGCGCATTTAGATCAGCATAGACCTTTCTGAATTGCTGTTCATTTTATAAACCAAATAACCTTTTTCTCTTCTTAGTGACTGTAAGAGGCCTCCCCAAATTCAGTCTTTCTCTCACTCAGAATAAATTAGCTTTTTCATTAAGCTAGGTATGTCTACCACATTTCTTTCTTTAAATCCATGTTTGAAACACATTCTCCCCCCCCCCAACCCATTAACCTTAGTCCTTCACTCAAAGAAATGTTAACAGATCAAGATCAGATGTTTGTAAATAGTTCTCCTCTCCTTTCCCCTGCAAAAAAAGTCCTTTAAAAATAGTTTGGTCTTATTTTGCTTACCACTTTTCTGGGTTTGTTAGAGGAGATTGTATATCTTCAGTGTATGAATTGGACCTGAAATCTAGTGAGAAACTATTAGTTTATCTGTTGGTGGATATTGTCAAGAGAATGACACTTGTCAGTATTAACACTATCAACTTTTTTCTAACCTCCCATTTTTGTGTAGGATTATTGAAATGTTTATGCAAGGTAACTCTGTTATCTGAAGTCTTTTGTCTCCCTTGACTCCCTTCAGTTTTTTGCCTTGGAGTAGTCCATGGACTGTGTTAAATCCTATTGGTTGATAATCTCCTATTAGTGAACTATAAAAATCAGGTGTCCTTACCAACTCTTTTTGCAGTCTTTGATACCCTCAACCACAAATGGTAAATATTTGCTTACAGCTTGTTCTGTACGTACATTTTATGAATCTAAATATATATACATAGAATTCCAGGGTCTTTTCATGGTACCATTTTAGTTCATGTCAAATAAAATCACATCAATCACATTTTTATAGAAAAAGAAGTGTTTCTAGTATTGCAGCTAATTTTCCACACATCAGGCTAGTGAAGGCTAGCAAAACAAGAAGATAAATGGAGGAGTATCCTGTAAATTATGGGACACCATTGTTAAAAGGCCCGTTCCTCCACTATTGAAATCAATGGGAATTTTTTCTCTGATTTTCGTGAAAGCAAAATTGGGGACTTAAGGCTGATGTTTCAAAATTGTAAGCTTCTATAAGAAATAGTTCCTCATGTAAGCTTTAAAAAATCTTATTCTCAAAATTTTGGATCTGTGCAAACAATTTGCTAGTTGATGGTAGTATGGTCATTGCAGATCCTGGTTTATTAAAAGAAAGCTAAATAAAATGTGGCCACTGAGTTGTGAAATGGCATGGTTATAGTGAAATTGAGGCAACCATTACACGGTGCAGATGCAAAGCTGCATTTCACTACAATGCAGGGAGTGGGGGGGAGGGGAGAATTCCAGTTGTTTTCTTTCTTGATCCATTTATTGACATCATTAACTTTACATACATATGTAACCACCTGGTCTTAGTTTGTGTATTAAAATATATATCACCAAATATTTTGCTCAGTACTCTATTGGTTTGCCCTATATTAATATTTGACTGTGTATGCAATAATTCTACAATGAAGCATCAAAAGCAAACGTCCTGTGACTTCTTTACCAAATGTCAGGCTATAACCGTCATGTTTATCTCCAGGAAAATACAACCAACATTTAAAAACCTATCCTCGTAAGGAGTACTAGAGACCATACAGATACCTATAGGAGTCAAAAGTATTTGTTTGCTTTTCATTTTTAGAGAACATACAGGTTTACACCCTAAATATGTTTGTAGGGGTGATTAATGACTCATATCCATACATTAGAACTGAGAGTATTAAGATGTATATATTTTTGTTTGTTTGTTTTAAAAAGCAACTGCAAGCTCATAAATGTGCTCTGTCTAATGTGCATGTGACCTATAGTGGACATTTACTGTAAATGAGTATACCCATTTGGAAGCTTCTTTTAAGCCATTAAATACACTTCAAAATGACATAAGATGTCATGAGCCATGTTTATAATAATACATTTTATTGTATTTATCAGACAAACCATAAGAACAGAAAAGGTTTAGTTGGCCCATCCTGCTGGCTCCTTGCTTTCCTTTGTAATCAAATTATAAATGTATTACAAATAGACTTTAGTAGTGAAGGTCAGGTTAGAAACAATTCCGCTAGTTAAATCTGAAATTTGTCATACAATTTGTTTAAGCAAAGTTTATTGAAGATGTAGCAATGGTGGTGGGTAGATGTAATGGCACACTGCAAAACCTAACAAAATCATAAGGTGGAAAAATATTTTGGGCACACTAGTTCGGCAAAGTATCGGACAATTACAATACAGGGAGAGGGGACTTAACTGTGAGTTTGTCTAGAGAATGAATATATGTTGTTGTTTTTTTTTAAAGAAAAATATCTGTGCCTGTGCCTTTCTTTACACTGGAGCAAAAGGGTGATGTCTCTTGGTTGGTGGAAAAATCCCCTTAAACTACATATTCTATTTGCTCTTGCAATTTTTTTGGATGAAATGCAAGAGACTTTGCACCAGATTCACATTTTGTTTTCACTACAAGCATTTTCAGATGCAATGTCATGTGACTTGTGTAACCACAAATTTTGAATAAAAATGTCCACAAGGGGATGTTTGTGAAGGATCTGCAGATCAAGAAATATTCACTGAAGTGTAATCAGTGAAGAATTTAGAATGTTTGGACAGTCAGAAAATTTCTGGGAAAAAGATACAAAGTTTGTCAAATACATTGTTCTGAATTATTCACTCATCAGTACAGATCTCACATAAGTTTTCAGGTGACAATGTCACAAGAAAACCCATGTACATTTTTTATTTAACTGACCATACAATACATGTAGTAGATTTACTGTTGGTGAAGAAAGTTAAGACACGTGGCCTAGAAACAAGCAGAAGTAGGATGTATTCCTTCTGCTGATGATCTGTTTTCATACTGTATCCTTTCTAAACACTTACCCATGAAGAGTCTCCTATTTCTTTTCTTCTCCTGATTTATCATTTATGTAATTCCCCAATATGTTACAGGGTCATCAGCTATGGAAAGAAAAATGTTACTGCCTCAAGCGGCAGACTGAGCTTATCTTGCTTCTTATTCAGAGCTTATTTGGTCATGTGGCTGAAACTTCTTGCATATTAGGAAATTGGTTTTTTTTAATTGTTTTTTAAAATTGTCAATTGTTTTCCTTTTGAGCCAGGTGAAAAATCTTATATGCCTGACAGGTCCCATACAGAAACAAACTTGGGAACAAGATGTGACGTACAAGGTAACTCTACTCCCAAGCAAAAATTAGTTATGCTGTGACAATTGATTGATTGATCTTTTAGCAGGACCCAGTTCAATGTTCTACATTGCTTGTAGTTCCCAAAGAAGGTTGAGATCATATAGTTCTGCCTGTCTTGAATGGGTGTCTCAAACTTTATTTCAACCAGGTTTCCAGCAAATTACAAATGCTATCCACATTTTTATGTCCTCACATCTCATTCTCTTTTATGGCCTTCAGAGTTATATTTTATATTTCTAGTTTCAGATAGAAGAGTGATACATTTATACAGATTGGATGACCACACTCAGTAGATTATAAGCTTTGTAATGATACCTTACAAGAGACCTTTTGCATGAGATATATTCCAGTTACATCATATTCACACTCATTAGCAGATTTTTATAAAATCATACAGAGTACCTCACACCTCCCATCTAGCAAATCATGCTATATTTGAGGTGGGGGGGAATGAAAAGCCACCATGCTGAATTTGTTTCTCCATTGCAGTGGAGACTCAGCCTCTATACTTCCTGCAGACTTCTCTCCTTGAACCTGCATGTCATACATGGCTGGACTGAGGCAACCTCATTGGGAGTAAGTTTGTAATGTTGTTGTATCTGGTGAGTTATGTTCAAACATTTGAGGAATGAGACCTCAAACATATCTAACTACTTCAGTTAATTTGCGTCTTTGCAGTAATTAGGGCAACAGTGCACTTCATTTTCAGCATGATAGATTTTGGTCAAATACTTACCAATAAGTTCTTATTTTTAGTCATGATGTACTTTTCAAAGACATGAAAGATTCAATTGACTAGCTCTCCATCTAGCTTGCTAAGTGATTTCCCTAGCACTCTTATAATTACCAACTGATATCCCTCCAGTCCTTCAGTAAATGTTTGAAACATTTTGTGGGATCTGTTTTTTCTTGTACTTAGCTTTCTCAAGAAGCTTCAGTCAAAAAGTTTGTCTCTAAGGCATGTTCATATTGTGTTGATCTAGATTTTTTGTCCAATATTTGAGGAATCTGAACTGACAGTGAATGCTAAGACTTGTGTAAAAAAACAAAACGTCTTTCTGTGACAGACGGGGAGATTGAACGATGGGAGATTTTTATAGAATCTTGAACAGGAAAAATTGCTGGCATCCTCTCATTTCTTTAAGAAGTACCTCTTGAAGGCCCAGTGGGATTAAAAATGTTGTTTACTCTTGACTTCTGCAATATAAAAATAAAAAAAGTGATTAAAATTGAAGTAGTCTTGAGAGATTTTCTCTATCTAATTTCTTGAACGTTGGTGTGCATTAAAACTGGATCATTGCATAATGCTGTTATGGTAAGTATTACTGCATCACCGTGTTGAGCAACCAGCAGAAATAAGAGCAATAATTCTTTTATAAATAGTCTAGCAATTGATGTTCTAAGTTTTATAAGATATTTTTGGTTCTATTATTGTTTCCTTTCTAAACCTCTGTGTTCACATAGTTAATATAATCATGAAATGTCCTTTGCAAGATGAAACTTGGCATCCAGTTACTTACACCAGAAGGATATGGATATATTTATCTATTTTATATATTTTGAGGTTGGGGAATAGTTTAAGTAGATATTATGAGGGAAGCAAAAAAGTGGGTTTTTTTGTTACTTAAACATTTGTGTTTGTTTTCCATACGGAAAAATGTTTTTTGTTTTTTGTTTTTTAAATGGTAGTTTCAGTAGGTCAGGAATATTGATACTTTTGCAAATGTACTGCAGTTACACAGTAACTACTTTTAATAACACTTTATAAAACTGAATCTGGATTCAATGATATCAATTACAAGGAAGAAAAAGAAGCAATGATTCTTTTACATTAACTGAGAAGCTATTCTCATCTCAATTAAATTAACATGGCATACTTTCCAGCTGTATGATACCAACGTTTTCAGTTTGCTTGCACTGAGACTAGATGATAGCTCTTTTAGGATTCCTATTAATAAACAGTACAATTAATATAATGCATTTAATAAAAAAGAAGGCTAAGGTGTTACTGAAGATTCTTTTTCTCTCACGTGCGCTCACACAAAAGACTAAAAAAGAAAACTCTCAATGAAGGAGGAAGATCTGAGTAAGATTCCTCTGTTGACCTCCAATGAAACAAAAGATTTATATTTCTGAAATCCCATCTTTTGACTAGTGTGTTGGAATTTTAGTGATGCCTTTCTTGAATTGTGTGTGTGTGTGTAAATGACACAATAGAATAGTGTTGTTAGAGTGAGAAAATACTTTTCTTGGTCTACTGCTTGCTTGCTTGGTAAATTCTAATTGGAGGCATTGAAGTTGCTTTTGAACCTGCCATGTCTATAGGATGTGTTTTGAATAGTGTTGAAAATAGTCATATTTTAAGGTATTATTTGCATTATGTGCACTAAATCCCAATCCAAAACCCATTGAATTGGATCATGCTGTAGTGGGCCAAACTCTGTGTTCATTGCCAGCCCAAAACTCCTGCAGATTGCTGAGGCCTTTCTGGGTGTTCAGGGAGTCCAGAACTAGATTTGACATTTATATAAGAACAATTTATTAATTAGGCTCCATTTGTGTGTGTATCCTAAGCAGCTGACAAGATGGGAGGGAAGGTTGGGAAGCAGATGTGCTTGCCTTATGTTATCTCTACACATTCCCATTTTAGGATGTTGCATGCCATGCATAGTGAGCCATGGAAGTAGTTTTATTGTATTCTTTCTAGTTCTCGTACACTATCTGAGCACAATAGTATTAAAGTTCTTAGTAAGTGAGTTTATGCCTCCTCTGCAGATCCAAATGTTCCAAATCACTGTAATAAAAGGGCCAACCTACTTAACCATCCTCAGTCTCTCTCTACTTCAATGTGGTCTTTTTAAAAACTTCAAAGAAAAAGGGAGAAAGGAGGGTTGTTATGGATGTGAAGAGGCAATATATGCAAAGAGTTCATTTATGGGTATGTAACCTTTCTATTCCTTTAAAAGCAGGCATTAGTGTTTAGAGCTGAACAGTGATGTAAGCTTGGGGGAAAGCTTGTTATTTACTAGCACAACACTTAAGTTTACAGCCTCTTTGAAGCAGTTTCTCATCACCATATTCATTGCTTTAATAAAGTAAATCTTTGACTCTACTTTATTAGTAACTGTCTGTCACAGCACCATTTCCCACCTTCTTCCCCCCCCCCCCCCCCGTGTTACGGAAAGCACTTAATGGTTTCCTTTCCCAAATGCTCCTCAATCCACCAAAAAAGTTTCCTTTTCCTGTAAAATATTTATTTTCAAGCTCTATTTTAATGTATTTATTTAAGTAAGTTTATTATTGCATTTTTGTTGTAAAGAAAGATAATTAAAATTGATAAATCGGGAAGAAAAATGAAATTATTTCAAATGTCTTTTAATCTCTTTAATTCCATTTTACTTGTACTTACTTGAATCCATTTAATTAGTGTCCCTATTAATAAGCGTATGTTCAATGCTATTTTCAGTTTAAAATGTGTGTGAATTGGGATTCAGTAGTCTGTTGATGAGGAGCATATGAGTCTGTCCTTTTTTTTCTTAGAGTCTTGGTACAGTATTAAATCACAAGTGTACCTTTGAAAGTCTGTTTTGGGTGGGAAGGGTAATAATAAGCATGTTCTAACTGGTAATTAACCTATAAGAGGTGTGCCATCACCTATAAAGAAGCCAAAATAATAGTCTCAAACTTTAAACAGATCATACTCTTCTGATTTTCTTCCATTGACTAGCGGGAAAAAAAGGTATATCTTCTGTAGAGAAAAAAAATCAGAGTTCACTGAGATCAAAGTGTAAAGATTGTGGATCTTAAGCACTGTAATTAGCATAACTAAAAAGGAGATTTTTGTCCTTGCAATCATGTAGCTTGAAAAAAAATAATTGAATTTCATGCAGTTAAATATTCTCATTTGCACCTATATTGATATCATGTAATATTCTCTCTCTTCCCCCCACCATTTCCAAGCCATTAAAGAGTATTCTAGAAGAAGAAAAAAAACCCCATGATCTTGTTTTCCTTCCTATGGCCTTCATGTTAGTGTGAGTTTAAAGTCTATAAGATAAATCAAACAGTTACAGAATTAAAAAAAGTTGAAGATTAGAAGGTATGCAGAGCCAAATTTTCAGTGGGGCTTTAATTTGTCGTCTGGCTTTACACACAATCGTGTGTGTGTGTGTGTGTACCGGAGTGCATACGTGCTATAACTTGTCATCTTCATGCAGGTCTACAGACATGTGCCCATGCAAAATTAGGCCCTACGTCACTTCCATATTGACACACATGATCTATGCATCTGTCCTAGAGTATATTTGTACATGTTTAAACATTTAAACCTATAGGTGAATTCCCACCTCAAAACTGGATCAAATTCTATGCATTCATCTTGTGTGCGTGTCTGGATTGAAACCAGAAATTATTTGTTTTTGTGTTTTGATTGTCCTGGGTCCAAACCCCCTGCTCCTCACCATGGTGCTGTGGGAGGGTTGAAGGCTCAGTCCACTGGGGACTCCATCATTCATGTGAATTTAGCTCAGGATTTCTAGGCCACCATGGATTCATCCAGCTGGTGAATGATTCTGCTTATACAACTAACTACACTCCCTTGATCCAGTGTGTGTTTGGATTTGGATGGAGGTTGGAAAAATGGAAATTTTGGTCAAGTCACAGTCCAGCTGTTATTTCCCATGTCTTGAGGTTGGGGCTCACCTCTCCTATTAGAGCAAATGAACGAGCACTTCCAGAGAGCTCTGGGCAAGACAGACCACTCTACCAGATTGATAGAATTTTATAATAATGTCTTGTCCACAATCAACAGAATTATAAGTCTGTTCTGCTTGTGTAATGGACAGTGTTATCCTGAAGTACTGAGAATATTTCATGCCACTATGGGCCAGTGCCTGCTTTGGCTGGTGAAAGTGGAGACCTTTGGCAATAGGGGATAAGCAGTAATTCTCTTAGGTAGGACAGTTTACCATTTCCCTGAAGCGGTTTGTTTTACAGCAGTTGCCCAAGCAACCATAATTTGGCCAACTATTCTCCAGTAACTAATTTTCCATTTTTGGTTAAGATTATTGAAAAAGTTGTTGTGAGACAACTCTTGAGTATCTGATTGGGTTGTCAAAGTTGGTACAGGCCAGGATGTGGTTCAGAGATTACTGCTGAACCACACTCTGATCAGATAAACAGGTCCAAATTACTTTTTCAGAGTTGTTTTGAGGCAATCTAAAAATGTATTTTGATTTGGAAGTTTAATTACTGTTTGATAACTTTTGGGATTCCTGATGACATCTCAATGTCAGTCTAATGTTTTATTATTGCTACTACAAAACCCCCATGATTAGAACGTGCTGCAAGCAATCAACTCATTGCTGTATATTTCCAGTCCCTAATTTTACAGATCCAATGTCACATAGGATATAGTTTCCTGCTGTAGTTTCCTTCTGTATTTTTTTGCTTCATAAGCTAGGTGTACTTAGATTTTCAGTTTATCTGTCAAGTGATGGAAAATACTTCTTGGCTGCTTTTCACGCCCTATTTAGCATGAAGAGTTTAATGTGACAAAGGAAAATTAGTTGCTTGTTTTTGTTGTGTTTTTTAATTAAGATCTCAGTTACAGAATGAAAAGCTTTAAAGTTCGTTTAATTTCTGTATTTGCACATTTCAGATAACTTTCTTGGAATTTTTAATGAAAATGTAAAATTGAGTTGTCAGACACTCCAAACTTTTTTTTTCTGAATTTGAAAGGAATGTTTTTAAACACTCTGGGTATTGAAAAATGTGGAGGAAAAAGCCGTACCTAATATATATGAAAATATAAAATGAATACAATATGAACAACTAAAAATTATACTATAAAATCAGGAACACCAATATCTAGATCAACCCTGAATTGCTTTCCTCTATATTTTTGATACATGGGCTATTAAGAGTTCTATCCAGTCACCTGGACTGCCGTAGGAATTGATTTTTCTATTGAGATGTGTTAGCACAGTGATTAATGTCTGTCATAGGATTTCATTCTTTAAATCCTGTGGATTTTTCTTAGGGAAAAATGAGTCATACTCACAAAATATAATGGGAAATTAATTGAATGGGGGTAGGGAGTTTTGTGTGAGCCATCAGGGAAAAGAAAACCCTAGAGCACCTTTAAGGAATGCCCGCCTTTTCTCCTCCCCTCCTTGTCGGTGCTCAGCTTCGTCTTGGACTGTGGGGAGGAGGGTATCCCTAGCTGGTTGGCTGGGTTGAAGAGCATCGCTCTTCAGCTGCCACATCTGAAGGGCAGGCTTTCCCCTTGTCATTCTGCATTTAAGAGCAACATCTCCCCTTCTCCCCCACTCAGAATGAGAGTAGGTTTCCAGGCCTTGCTGTGGGTAAATTGTTTTTGGGGGAGGCTGAGAAGGAAGTTTTCCATCACTGCCAGGTTGTCTTAGATGGCATTGGATTTTCATCTTTTCTTTTCAGCCCCAGGCAGATTAGAAGGTAAGGTGTGTGTTTGTTGAAAGATGTTCCTAGTGCAGGTGCTAGTTTAATATGGCTGTAACTCCCTTATAAGCTGGAATTGGAATCGGAAGAGGGCATCTCGTAAAGAAAGTGGGGAAAGAGGCTGGAGCCCCCCAGGCCATCAACTTCAGGCTTCCCTTTGTATGTTGAGGTCTCAGAAATGATGCTGGGAGCAGGTTAAAGATTTGGAGGTTAAGGGGCAGAGGCTGTGGGTCACTCTTCCTCAGGTGGTATGGATTATTGAAGTAAGGTTATGTGCACTGCATGGGTTTTTACCAGATAGTCTACCAGATGTGTTAAGTCAAAAAACAACAAGAACTTTGCAGCCTGGTTAAGCCACGTTACTGGTGTCAGGTCTTGTTTTCCTGGCGTGTCCAAGAGAATAATTAGTGTTGTTGGAGCTGTGTCGGTCCCAGGATATTAGAGAGATAAGGTGGGTGAGGTAATAACTTTTATTGGACCAACTTTTGTGGGCGAGACAAACTTTAGAGCTATACTGAGCTCTTCTTCAGGTCTGGGAAAGGTACTCAGAGTGTCCAGCTAAATAGAAGATCAAACAGATAGTTTAGTGTAAGTAGTAAGCACATATTTTAAGGGATCATTCAAGGTAAAGTGGCCCATTAACACCCCTGTAGTCCTAGGAGAAAAATGGGGTTAGTCGGTTACATATGGTTGTAATAAACCATAACGCCAGTCTCTTTATTAATACATGATATTTAGTGTCTAGTGAAGTTAAGAATTTATGCTCCCAGGCTCATCTTTTGAAAGTGTTGTGCAGGTCTCCTTTGAGGATGAGGAATGAAAGGTCAGATATAGAGTAATCATTTGTAAAAAGTGTTCACCCACATGTGATAGGGTGTTTTTATCTTTTATAATTTTCTGTATGCGTTCATGTGAGAGCGTAGTGATCGTCTGGTTTCCCCCACATAGTTGTTATTGGGGCATTTAGTGCACTAGATGAGGTAAGCCCCATATTGTGATAGGCATGTGTAGGTCTCATGGGTCTTGCAAGGCGTGTTGATCACGGTAGCAATGGAGATATGTCTGCCGGTTTTGCATCTGTTGTTCTGGCAGGATTTGGTGCTGCTTTGAGCTGGTGTTTCCTGGTCTGTGGACAATCAACATTCTATACTATAAAATGGCCTAGAATAATATTAGTTTAAAGTATTACATTAGTCTAAAATAAACCAGTAAACCAGGCAAAATCTATCTAGAATCTAAAATACAGTTGTGATGGCACGCACAAAGACCTGGCTCTGTGTTAGTTTTATTGGTAATATACTAACACAGTGAATTATAAGAAGATCTGAACAAATTTAGGCGTTAGCCACCAATTTACAATTCTGCAACAGGGAGATGTGTAACTTGAAGATGCCGTCATTTTCAAACGGGATAGTTTTATTTAAAATGGATTAGTGGCAATTCACAGCAGCTTGCCAAATCTCTGATGGAAGCTGTTTGATTCAATTCTGTCATATAATTTAAATACCATTTCACTGCATATAGTTTACCCAGAAAAGAGTTGCAGCCTTCAGCCCGTAATTTATTTATTATTCTTTCCGTAAACATTTTCCAACTCCCAAAAAACCCTTAAAAATGCCTATACAGTGAAAGTTGTGTTCAGTATGTGGGTGCTTCAAATGGCTAATTTGAAAAATGTCACAGTATTAGTTTTCACTTACGTATGTCAAAAAGCTTTTAAATCTACATGTCAGGAGTTTTTTACCTGATTTTTTTTTTTTTTTTTTTTGTGTGGAGTGTGCATTTAATACTAAATTACAAATTGGATTCTGCTGTTAACTAAGGATCTTATTCAGCAGAAATTATATGCAGGTTTTTGCAGAGGGGAATCTGGCTCCCATGCCCAATGAAGTGATACAGAGGGGAACTCTTCTTGACCATGAAATCACTTTTGTCAAGATCTGGATATGCATTCCACAAAGGAGTTGCTAAGGGCGGAGACTTTGATTGCTTTCTCCTCCCACTGCGGAACTGTATTCCATTGCTGAAAAAACACCCTAAATAAGTAGTTTGGGTTATTTAGTTTCAAAGTCAATCTTGTGAAGTGATGACATAATGCCCTAGCACTACAAAAAGATGCATTATGCACATCATTGCTGTTTTGATACTATTGGATAGGATTTTGCACATCCAACTGTATGAAGAAGCAGTCTATCTCTTAATATGGCACTTTGCCTACACACCTAATGGTCTGCCAATTGCAGCTGCTAAGATGACAACCAAACAGGCATATAGAAAGATGCAGTATAATAATAATAAAAAAAAGGCAAGGCCTGCTTTAGAAGAAATATTAAATTGTAATCACTTCTTCCAGGCACTTCTTGAAAACTGTGGAGGATTATTCTGCTGTCCTTACTAATATTTCTTCTGTTTTTTTTAAAAAAATATTTGAATGTTTGGAGCTAAAATATGGCAATGGATACTGTGATGGGGTCTACTGTCTGTCTGGAAGTTCACCATCCCATCACTGTCTTTTAATCATTGGAGTTTTATATGGAAGGTGACCTAAGACATCTGACTGACTAATGTCATTGATGTGTGGCAATATGTTCTGGGAATGTGAGTTTGGCTGGAGACTGTAGGGTTCTTTCCTCATAAAAACTTGATTCAAGCCTAGCAAGAGCAGGCTGCAATAAGGGGGTCAAGAAAATGGAATTCCAGCCAGTGGATAGGGTGCTGCTGCCTTGTCCCTGTTCGGACAGCAAACTCCGGGCAACATAGGAAGACCCCATTGAGATTGTCTGGTGAAGAGGTCCAGCTGATTATGAAATTTGGTACCCGGAAAAGTGAAGGGGAGAAAAAGAGTGAACTCATCACATGAATTTGCAGAAACTCTGATAGGCACAGAAAGATCTCTTCAGTGATCCTGAACATTAACTAAATAACTTAACTTCCCAGTATCCCAAAGCAGCAGGGCTGGGTGATTTTCCCTTGGAAGAGGAACTAAAAAGATATGAAAAATGGCAAGTCTGTAATATAGAAGATGACTTCGGAAAGGTTTCCACTTCTGGGCCAAGGAAAACTTTGGTGGTGGTTAAGTCTGAGCTGGAAAAAAAGTTTTTTTCCCCCTGCAGAAAATGCAACCAAATGCATGCTAGGAGAATGTTAAGTCAGCTACCTAGGATATACTTGCTAGGGCAAATCAGACTTCTGGTGAGTAAAGTGGAAGCCTGAATGGAGAAGATCCACCAAGCCCCCAAACAAAATTGGAAATCTGGTTCTTTTGGGGTCTTCCTGGATAGTCTCAGCAGTTTGTGCCACCTTTTTACTTCATTTTCTGCAGCCAAAATAGATGTACAGAACAATTGGCTCTTAACCAGATTAACTGGTTCAAGAGATATGACCAACACTTTAAGGCTAATAAATAATTCTTCATAGTCACCCAGCCATGCACAGTCCATTCTTCAAAAAAAGAATTAGTTTTATAAATAGATATCTCAGAGAGATGGCTGAAAGAGATCTATCTCACACATATAGGTATTAGGGGAAAACACTTACCTGGGGAACCACTTCAGTGTGGGGAAGGAGTGCTTGGCAATCTGGGGGGTGGAGAGCAGCAGTATTACCTTTTCATTCTGGTCTCAAATCTTGCATTCACTGTTGGTTATAAACTATTGAAGTGACCAATCCTTTGCTGGTCAGTGCCATTGGTTTTATATACAGCATCATCTGGGGAAGGAAATGGTAATGTTGATTTATTTTCCTGGATTCTATGGACTATTGGAGCTTTTGTAACAGTGTGTGTGTGTACCAACTGACATGCTCACAGAGAAGGTATGTGTGATGGCATATGCTACCTATCTGGCTCTCAGGATGACTCTGGATACTGGGCTCTCCCGAGAAGAGTCAGAACCTTCCCGATCCTGAGTTTGCTGACCGAATTTAGGGGCTAGATGGGAAAAGGTTATAGCTCTGGGAGGCCAAGCCAAGCTCAGCAGATTGAACCCAGGTGCAGCCAAACCCAGCGGATGGAATTGAGTCTGTCAGATATTTGCTAGGCAGAGAAGGATGCCAGTAGGAGATTCAGGGGGGTAAACAGAAAATGTTTTGGGAGAAAATAACAGAGTCTGAACTTCCCCACAGGTAGTTTATTTTACATGGCATCACCTTCATTTCATTTGCTTAGTATCATTAGGAGAGAGAAGCCAATTTTTGTAGTGGCTAAAGCTTGACATTTGCTAATTATATGCTCTGTAAGCTTTAATGTGGTCTCAGATGCAAAAGTGTTCCCATTGTGAAGAACAGTTTCTAGTGCTCTTTCATGCTCTTTCATAGAGAGTCTTTCAAAGACTGAGCCACTATCTTGCATTCTCTGTCTCTCTGCCTTTACCACTATCTTAATGAAGGTTTCAATACTTCCTTTGGTAATGTAAAAAGAAAAGGAGTACCAGTGGCACCCTAGAGACTAACCAATTTATTTGAGCATAAGCTTTCGTGAGCTACAGCTCACTTCATCGGATGCATTCAGTGGAAAATACAGTGAGGAGATTTATATACACACAGAACATGAAAAAATGGGTGTTATCATACACACTGTAAGGAGAGTGATCACTTAAGATGAGCTATTACCAGCAGGAGAGCGGGGGATGGGGGCGGGGAAGAAAACCTTTTGTAGTGATAATCAAGGTGGGCCATTTCCAGCAGTTAACAGGAATGTCTAAGGAACGGTGGGGGGTGTATTTTCCACTGAATGCATCCGATGAACTGAGCTGTAGCTCACGAAAGCTTATGCTCAAATAAATTGGTTAGTCTCTAAGGTGCCACTAGTACTCCTTTTCTTTTTGCAAATACAGACTAACACGGCTGCTACTCTGAAACCTTTGGTAATATAGTTTGCATAGGGCCAGATGACACAGCACTTGTACTTCTCAGACATCCACACAATCTTTTGGGGGCAAGATTAAGAAAATGTATTAATAAGCAAAGTAACAGCTTCACTCTCCTGAAAGTGTGTGTGAGTTGATTTGTTTTTGTTGTTTTATTTCTCTTCACTTTGCAAATCGAGACTCCTGCATTTCCAGAGATTAAAGCCTTCCAGCTGGTGAAGTGATACTCACATGAATTAGAATAATTTTTTTTCTCTGAATTCTTCTTTTATCCTAATAAATGAAGTTTAGGCAAACAATGCCTCTAATCATATCAGGAATATTAATTCTGGAGGAGAAAGAAATGTAATAGGAACTCTGCTTCTGGAGGCCTAGCATTACAACTTTGCTGTATCCTGAAAAGTAACTATGTTTTATTATGGGAATATTTAGTTTCTGATTACCCCTATGCTATATAGGTAGTTAAAAAGTTAAGTTTTACCATTAAAGCTATTTTCTTTCCTTTCCACTTTGATACAGTAAATATATTACAGATATTCTTTTGTTAGTTTGAGATTACTTTTGAAAATCTTGTAAACTTTTAAAATTAAACTTACGATAGGTGAGTTACCAAAGGTTTTTACATACTGGACCTTACCTTCTCAGTAACCAATTTTTTCTTGTCTCAAAACTCTCATTAATTTTTCACAGGCTTGTGATGGATAGTTTTTATTTATTCACGTCTGAGGTTCTGTTGTGTGAAAAGGACTCATTTTATAACATTACATATTCATGGCTTGGGATAGATGGGATAAAGAACTTATTATTAATGTGTCACAATGGGAAACTTACTCTAGGTTCATTTGCAAACCTTGTTAAATTTGGTACGGTCAGCAGACAGTACTGAAATTGTTGATACATTTTATTGAAAAAGGGCAAAGAGGTTCATTGATGCTTCCTTGTCTAAACAATACAGGTAAAATGGTTTCATTCCAGATGTATTTGAAACAGGGTGGTAGGAGCAAAAATGTATGTACAACAGTAGAAAAAACTATGCATATTAGCCTTTCTTCTATCACATACATACTTTTTTAGGGCTGCTGTTTGTCACAATGTCTACTGACATCTGACGTATTTAATATTGCTGCAGATTCTCTACAATCAACCAAACTATAGTATATTTTCATTATATGAATTGGTATCAAAGTCTTACCAAATGTGTTTTTCAGTTCACAGCAAATTAATTTAGTCTATGAAGGCTCATTGTAGCCATGTTTCACTGAGATTAAAGGGAACATTCTCCTCTTTATAATGTGGAGTTCCACAGTTCAGAATTCTGTTACACATTCTACCTTCTTTCTGCATGGAGAATTCCCACTAATTTCAGTTGGATCCTGTGTATTGAACATATGAAGAATATGCAATGAAGCTCTTCAGTACAAACGAAAGAGGATAAGTTTGGCCCAATATTCTACCTATCTTATAATCTTAACATTTCACTTATCCTGCCGGAAGCAAGTGCCTTTTTTACAAGGGCTCTGTGAAATCCATCTTGCAAGGCCAGAAATCCCATACATGTTACATGGAATTTTAAAGTACCAGCACTGTATGTAGTGCATGTATTTAGACTTTATACAACAGGAGCTGTTCAATTAAATGTTTGCATATACCCATCTTTTAGATACAGAGAAAAGGGACAACAGGAAATACTTCTCTTGTACAAGTTAGATATGTTTTTTGCAGCTTTTATGACATAAGTGGTAAAGCGTATGCAGTGAGGTCATTGCTGTACCGGAAAATTGAAGAGATTTATACCAGGTATACTCTAAAACAATATGTTTTGTACAAAGAAAATGTTGTAGATGAGAATGTGGACATTTAAGTTAATTAATACTTTTTTGAACATTTGATCATCATCTTAACACGCAGGGAGCAGGAAATTGTCCTGGTTGACATTTTATCACAAATGTTCTTTTTCTGCAAAAACAAGCAAAAAAGCATATCACAAAAATAATTAGTTCTGATAAATAGCATTAAAGGATACTTTCAGCTTTTTGAAGCCAATAAAATTAGATAATCTATAACATATTTTAACAAAATGTTTCAGTAATATAAAAAGCTCATTTTTAACAGGGATCCCATTGGTGGTTCAATGGTTTTATATTGCCATTTATACTAGAAGAGCTGAGAAAACTGTTGTCTATTAAGTGTTTGTGAGTGTGTACATATGTATACAATGAAATAATATCCAGTGTAATGTGCAGCGACAGTCAAAATTACAGCTTTTCTCTGCCGCAAGGGTACTTCTCTGCCAAGTATAGTAATATTGTTGTAGCCGTGTTCAAGGTTGTCAGCAATTCTGGGTTACTCTGCAGAGAGCCATAACTGTGTGTGGAAGCAAGGAGCTTCCTGTCAAGGGAAATACTATAATTTTGATATATATTTGTTGGTACCAAACTGCAATTAAATAGGAGGCACTGGAAGAAAGTTTTATTTAACCAACTTGAATTTTTTGATTAATTAATTAAAAAAACCCACACTTCTAGTATTTGTACGTTTTTAAAGAACAAACTAATCTAGTATTTGTCCACATGTTTATTACTCAATTGAATTTTGGCTTTATTAATTTTATCTAATATCTTGTCTTATATGGTGAATTAGTGCTTGTTGAAGATATATGGCACACACCACTGTTAACTTAGCTCAGAATATTGGGGCTGTGTTGCTCTGTTAATTTACTATCATGAAATTATGTATTTTTATAAGATTTTTTTAAAATGTCCTGAAAACTTTTTTTCCTAAAGTGTATATTGGCAAATGTCTGGCCTTCTGCAAAGTATCATCATAAAGAACCGAAGGAATTTCTTAGAGATGACAACTCCTTACCTATTCGTGAAACGATGATGTTGTCAGTTGGGTCCACAGTAACAATGTTATTCAGATGAAAGTCACGTTATTTCTTGTACAACTAGCAAAAAAAAATTTTTGGGGGGGGAAGACTGTGATGTTGCACTCTAGCATATTTTCATAAACTCATATAATGAGTGTGAATATAATGTAACTAGAATATGCTTCATGCAGAAGGTCTCCTGTAAGGTATCATTACAAAGTTTATAATTTACTGAGTGTGGTCATCCTATTTGTAAAAATGTATTACTCTTGTATCTGAAACTAAACATATGAAATATAACTCTGAGGGCCTATTGTAATTATGTAAAGTGTGGGCCATTAATGGTGGTTTGAAATTTTGATGGCTCCCGTTAGCTAGGACAATTGACTGTAGATGACTCTGTTTAAGTCTTCCTTATAAGATTTCTTGTAAGTCTTCCTATATACCTGTGTGCTGGCAAGTGGGCAATGAAGTCTTACAGTGATATATGATTACATCACCTGAACTGGAATCCATCTTTAACCTGGTGCTTTTCCATTTAAAAGGAGGGGTGGGAACCCAGAGAGGAACAAAGGATTCCCGCCTTGTGCAAAAGATATATAACGGAGTGGAACAGAACAAAGGGGTCTTCAGTTATGAGAAATCCCCTAGCTACCACCTGAGCTGGAACAAAGACTGGACCAGGGGAAAGGATTGTGCCCAGACTAGGAAGGCATCCAGTCTATGATAGAAGCTTATTGAAACATCTCTGAGGGTGAGATTTTTTCTGTGTTCAGTTTTCTTACTGTATTAGGCTTAGACTTGCGAGTTTTATTTTATTTTGCTTGGTAATTCACTTTGTTCTGTCTGTTATTACTTGGAACCACTTAAATCCTACTTTTTGTATTTAATAAAATCACTTTTTACTTATTAATTAACCCAGAGTATGTATTAATACCTGGAGGGGCAAACAACTGTACATATCTCTCTATTAGTGTTATAGAGGGTGAACAATTTATGAGTTTACCCTGTATAAGCTTTATACAGGGTAAAGTGGATTTATTTGGGGTTTGGATCTCATTGGGAGCTGGGTACCTGAGTGTTGGAGACAGGAACACTTCTTAAGCTGATTTCAGTTAAGCCTGCATCTTGTAGGGGACGTAGTTCAGACCTGAGTCTGTGTTTGTAGCAGGCTAGCATGTCTGGCTTAAACCAGGCAGGGCACTGAATTCCCAAGCTGCCAGGGAAAAGGGGCTCGGAGGTGGTCTCGGCACATCAGGTGGCAGTTCCCAAGGGGGTCTCTGTGATCCAACCCATCACAAAGACATTGGGAAAAAAGTATTATTTCAAAAAGATCTGTTTGTCTCTGAGGCCCTGATTCAGCAAGCTAATTAGATATGGACCTAACTTTCAGCACTTGTGTAGTTACATTATTGCACATTTAAAGTTGGGCATGTGCTGATGGAACACTGAAAAATGGACAAAGAATACACCTTTCATGTAGAATCATTCACAAAGTAAGGCCCTGATCTAGCAATATGACGTACCCTCCCATTGACTTCAGTGGCCTCAGCTCCCTAGGGTGTACCCATGCACAACATGTTGAAGGATTGGGGGCTTTATATCTTTTTCATTTTCCTGGAGTATACATGTCGAAAAAGTGCTTTCTTTTGTCTCTTGTCTTTTTCAATAAATACATATTGAAGAGAAAGTATTGTATTAAAAAAAATCGTAAGCAATTTTTAGTGTTTTCTGCATTCAATTAAAATATAATAAATTCAGATTCTTCATCCTGTGGGGTTGAAATAGAAGGGAATAGGATTATAAACTACTTTTTTCCTCAAAGAAAATTAGAGGAAAGGACCAACTGGAATATTTCCATCATCAGGAATAAGATGTTCCAGATTGTTGATATAGTTAAACCTATTCTAGAAATTTCCCTGTCAGATAAATCTATACTAGAAATACAGTATGCAAAATTTACAGGAACAATTATAATTATAGTACATGGTATAGATTACATACATATTAAAAATCTACAGCTATATCGTCACGTAGTTCATTAGTTAAGCTAAATGCAAAATATAATACTGCTGTTGCTACTTGCAGTGGGGCCTTCCTCATCATCTATAGCCAGTGACACACAAGTGCAGGCATTATGATGGCTACTTTGCAAGGGAAAGGGCTATAAAAAAGCAAAAGCTTGGGTTTGACAGGAGATAAAAATATAGAAAATATTTGTGTATGACTTTATTTTTCTGTGCCAGCTCACAATGCTTTGACATAGGACCAGTTTCAGCCTGTTTTTTTCCATCTGATAGTAGTGATTAAGCTTTTTATGGCTACTGGGCAGTAAACATGGCCTCTACTAGGTCCACTTTGAATGCCTCAAGCTAGATCAAACTGTGAAATAGCAAGGTAGCAGCTTCCTCTTCCAGAGACGAAACTTTTGCGTCAGAGAATTGTGGGAAAGAGAGAAAAAAATGTGCCATTATTGCAGATTCTTTACATTTTGTTCTTTGTTGCTTGAATTACAGTGACATTTTGTGAATTTCTGTTGGACATCGTTACAAAGTAGCTTCAATCTGGCCAGCATTGTGGGTTCTGAGTATGTAAATTCTGTGTATGAAATCCTGGTAGCATGCAATTTTGTGTAAGCATATTAGTGTCCCTTCAGAGTAAGGGCATTAGTGCTCAGAAAGTGGTCATGAAGGTCTTTGCATAGAAAGATGTACACACGGGCACATGTGTGGTCCTATATTTTAACCTCTCTGCTAGATGATGTGTGACTAAAACATTTACCAAATATAAGGTCTTTCAGGATACTGTGCTAATGTTTATTATTTATTTTTATGATTGTTACTATTGAATAAACTTATTGTTCGTCGGGCCAGGTTATTTTATTCATGCCTTGTTGTTGCAATTTGAAAACAGACTTTTCTTTAGCTTATGAAGAATGCATAATCTATTCTTGGCTTCTTGCAGTTTCCGTTCTTCAGACAATTCTTCAGAATTTTGAAACACTTAAGAAATCTGAAATTAAAATTTTTGTCCCTCCTTCAAAACAGTGGTTATTTTATGACAACAGTGGGCTGAGCTAAATTCAGCTACATCAAGGAAGAGCTATAAAAGTAGAAAGATTGCCCTCTACGCTTCACTTTATTGGATATTGTAATTGACATATAGTTTTCATTTATAATCATCTGTCCATTTCTGTGAGTTGGGAGCAGTAAAGTTAATTGTGGCTGCTCATTTGCATTAATCTCACCTCTGAAGGGTACAGTAACCCATTAATATCATGTCATGATGAATTATCACAAATAACATTGAACATATTGATTAATGAGCTTTGAGATTTGTATCTCGTTAAAACATTTTGTTAGCTCTTTAAACTTTTAAGCAGACAGTCAATGTATGCAGGAGAGGTGTAGAGATGACCCAAGAGGTGATGAAAAGTTATGGCATACATTTTGGGTCACTAATTAAAACTTAGTAAAAAGGTTTCTTAACATTTTAAAAAAATGCCCCCCTTTGGCAAAGTAAGCTATGCAGTTTACCTGCTTCTTAACCACGAGAATTGTAATGCTATTGTCCATGAGGTAGAAAACAATAATTCTTCTGTGATGTTAGAATTCAAACAAACACACCCCCCCAGGATATCAGTGGGTGAAAAAAGTGGCCAAATTTCATGATTTAAAAAAAACAAAAAACAGTCCAGTGTCTCAGTTTCTACCCTGTACCAAGAACGAGGGTCCAAGTCACATCTAATCTGCATAAAACTTTTCTTTTGCTTATTTAACATTAACCTGAAAATAATGAAAATTTAATACTTTTTTCCACTAAATTTTGAAACTTGATGTGTACTTTTTAGATATATGGAATGCCAAACATTAGATCATTATATAATTTGCAATAGTTTGGCAATTATATAATTCTGCATTTCGATTACAATGTTTCAAAAATGTCGCTGAACCGAAACACATTACTACTGTAAGATAAAAAAACAAAAGGAACTTTGTGAAGGTGTGGGGAAATCTGTACAATTCCAAGAAAGCAATGTTTGACATTTTACTGTCCCCTCAAAAAAAA
The DNA here is from genome assembly GCF_965140295.1 of Lepidochelys olivacea. NCBI lineage: Eukaryota > Metazoa > Chordata > Testudines > Cheloniidae > Lepidochelys > Lepidochelys olivacea. Next base: position 30,391,492 of record NC_140422.1, read on the forward strand.
TTACTCCTTCTGGATGGTTGGGTGAGTAGAGTTTTTTAAGGATCTATTAAATACTAGAAATTATTTAGTAGCATTATTTATGAAAGGGGGATTTGTTGTCTCCTTACACAAGTGTGAAGATTATTATTAAATTGATTTGAGCCTTTTCAGTGGCTAGTGACTTCAGTAGCTCCCCTCTTTACAGCCAAAGGCCTAAAATGTTCCCTTACTTTTTGTCTGCAGTGCTGTTGTAGCCGTGTTATTTCCAGATACGGATGATGAGGTAAGGTGGATGAGGTAGTGTTTTTTTTTTTACTGAACCAACACTGGTGAAAGAGAAGCTTTCGAGTTTACAGAGACCTGAAGAAGAGGTCAGTGTAAGAGTGTAAGCTGGTTTCTCTCACCAACAGAAGTTGGCCAAATAAAATATACTACTTCACTCACCTTGCCTTTTCTTTTTGTTGTACTTCCAGTATAGTCCTCCCCTTCCACTTAATTGGCTGCTACAAGCAGTCATTTTTAGTGCTCTTCCAGTGTCATTCCCAGTTGAGCTCAGGAAGGTGATGCATAGCATACAACTCTTCCTGAAGTTCAAGCTGCTTCATTCCGTTACCTTACCTCATGCTGTTTTTACTAATCCAAAATGAGACTAGCCAATTACTTAAAATTCTTGAGTATCCCATGGGCTCAAGAGCCATACATAATCTTAGGCTTGTAATTATTTCTGCTTGTTACTTGGGTATGTGGCAGGTAATATATATTTTATCCTAAGTAAATACGCTTTGCATAGGAGACCAATATGAAGATTTTGGGCAAAGAAAACCACCTTCACTAACTTGGAGACATGACCTTCATAGATGTGGCATGACTCCTAGTGCCTTGGACTTTAGTAGAGGGCACTGCGGACAATGGCTCTTCACCCCTCCACATGCTGGGATTGCAGCCAGTGGATCAGCACATTTCACTAACATCTCTCATTGCCATTCTCTCTTACCAGTCCATAATGCCTTTCCTTAATTCCATGGAAAGAGTTGCCCTGGAGTTTGACTCAGTAGTACATAGGAGTCTTTGAAGTGTAAGATTGCATTCCAACTTTAACTTATCATTGGGAGCTCAGATTTATGGGTTAGGGTTCCAGAACACAGTGTATGATATTATATTACCATATCAGCTACAATACTGTCGGCTGAGGAGTGGGAAACAAAGTGGAAACAATCACTCTTAATCAACTTGCTTTTACTGGTATAAGAAAGAGCCTTAACATTATGTGAAGAGATTGCTGTGCATAATATTTATTTTGAAATAATAAAACAATCACTTCCATTTCATATTAAATCACTTAGGAAAATCAGCCATTTTATTATTCAGTTAATTTAAATCTTTCTGTTTGTCACCAAAAGTGTACTCTGTGAATAATGCATGTTGTAGGTTTTTGGGTTTTTTTGTTTTTTGGTTCAAAAAAGTGCGTGGGGAACACAAAGTGGGTTCATTTCTACTCATGGTATTAATTCTTATTCATTCTAAAAATCTGCTAACGGAAATATTTCCATTGAGCTCATTAATCAATTGTGATTTTCATTCGCTTGTTTTGTAAAAGCTGTTGCAATAAATATTTTTTTCACAAAGCAAAAATCCAAGAGATGGATGCAGTAAGCGTAATTAATAGCACCCAGTTACAGAAGATCAGCAAGTTTGTGAGATTCACATGCTGCTTTACCATATGGCTGCCCAGTAGGCGAAAAATTTGATTAATGTTTTTGAAGTCAATTTTTTCAACAAATATTACAGCCCCAGATGAGGAATTTTACTTTCTAGTATTGCTAGACTTAACTAAAATAACAGATCCTTTGATTTAGAGCTAAATAATATTTTGATCCAGTGAAACGTAACATGCAAAAAGAATTAGTTCTGTTATACACAGAAAGAAAAGACACTGTCTTTGTTTATAATTCAGTCCAAAATGGTTAAAATTTCATTGTGTTAATTTTTTTTAAAATTTGTTGTGATTTAAGATGGCGATATCTGTACATGTCTATTGTAGGAAGAATATTTTTTTCCCAAAAGGAAAATAATTTGATGGCAATATAGTTAAATTGATTTACTTGCCAGTACCATTTAACTTCCTGGTTCCATATGTACAAGATCACGGTTGAGTGGCTTGTTGAGAAATTGATAATTTCATTAGGATGTTACCTTAAACCAGTTTACAAGACAAACTGCATAGTTTATTAACTGCATTTATTAAATATTATCAGAACAACTGTAGCTAGTTGTTAATCATTCAATAATAGACATTCCTGAATATGTTCACTTAAAATAAAAATTTACAAAGAAGTGCATCATAAGACTGTCACTATTTCATGTTGAGTGTTCTCATGTGAAGCTAACGCACAGCAGGAAGTTCTGCTTTTCTCACAAATTTTAAGTTTAATAGAAGGAACACCAGCAGCTGGCGAAGTACAGATTCAGGGTGCTGAGCCTGAAATGGAATGGAGAAAAGCTCTAAATGGAAGTCTTGCTGAGCTTCCAGAGTACTCAAAGGTAAAGCATTTTACCTAACATTAGCAAAACAACTTTGCCAGTTTGTTTTTTTCTAATACCTCATGTAATGCTGAGGCTCTGAGTCTGATGAGATGCTAAAGTTGAATGAGTGAGAATTTCTAAAATTTAAAAAGATACAACTTTGTGGAATTGTTACAATATATCAACTTATAAATCAGTAACTGAATTTAAAAAGTATGTTAACATGAAAATGCTTTTTGCTTTGAATGGCTGTACATTTCCCCCAGATTAAGTTTCTTGGCACAAAGATGTTGTCAATACTGCTTAATTTGTGGGAGCAAGTGGGAACTCGAAACCAAAAAAGACAAGAGAAAAACAAAGGAAAATAGAAGGTATCCATTATGTGGAATAGTCTAAAGAAACCTTTCACCTTTGGCAATTCTAGATAGTAAGTGACAGTAGGTGGTGTCCAGTTGCATTAGTTTGTGTTAAACATCATAGAAAAGCAAATCACATAGAAGGGTTTGAAGATGTTTATTTTGGAGGATATGAACATCAAGATGTCATATGCTTTAAATTAAGAGACAACTAACAAATGACAAAGAAACATGTCCAAAACCTGTCGTCTTAACTTAGTAAGACTTGCTGGATTGTTGTATTTTTTTGAGATAGGGTAATCAATTAAATTGATAAGAACTTCCCAGGGTTACTTTGTTTGAAGACAGGTTCTCATGTTCTTTTTTGTTTTTATTTCACACTATCACATTTATTACAATTTGGACAAAATATCTGAACATTCTTATTAAGTTTTTCTTTCTGCGTCTTTTTTGTTCTTGTCTGTACAGATTGTCAATGTTTTGTTGTAAGTCAGAGCACGTTTTATCCCAGAACTTGCGCTACATTGTGCCATCATTTTCATTCTCCTACTATTAAATTGCATGTTCGCCCATATTTGCATGAAGAGTTGTGAATCAACTCTTCAAGAAATAAAAATGAGAGATTGGATTTTTTTTTAAACAGTAGAACTAAATTCTTAGTTGACTAGGTGTCTGCAGTGGAAGCTTATTCAAAAAGGATATGATTCAATTTCTAATACCATAGGATGCATTTATAGTTACTCGAAAAAGACGGGTTTTTCCTTGTAATGATGGCTTGCTTTCTATTTTCTTTACAAAGGGACAAAGCTTTCCTGTTAATGTTCACAGTTTTAACTATTTCAGAGTTATTGGTCTGCTGTAAATCTGTCAGGAATGTCCATAAAGGATTGTCTATATGAAGAGACTGTAGAGTGGTCAGTCTAAAAAGCTCCTTAGAGTGGTACTTTGAATTTTAAATCACACATGTAATTCAAAGGTAATGTAACTTGCAGTGTTGGACTTCAGTCCATTCAGTTAAATGGAGAAAAATGACTGACGTAAGGAATGAGTTATCGATTCGTTGTGGGAAAATGACTTCTGTAATATAGGAAGTATAGTAAAAGGAACAGCTTAATTATTTAGGGGGCACTGTTGAAAAAAGTGCTTTTGCAGCACTGCAAATTGTCTAGATAGGAATTGTACAACAAGGCTTTTTAATAATTCTTTCTTAAAGGCAAATTATATGGGTGATTCTTTTTTTCTTCTAAGACAAAACTCATATTTAACTATTTCGTAGTAGTACAGCTAAACCATCATAAACAGGTAATGAAATAAAATTGAAATTTCATTCTAAAAGTTCCATGCACAGCAGCTCTGACATTATCTGAACACTTACAATTGCTTTGCATAACTTTAGAGGAATCTTGACCACTGAGAGTTGGGTATAACACACAGGGTTATTCTGGAGCTGTTTAATGGTAATATGACCTTTTTTAAACATGAGTTTATCAGATAAATACTTGGAAAGCTGAGATAGGTACCAATGCATATTTTAAAATATGGCATTTGAAAATTTATAAAATGTCAGATAAGAGATTTGGCTTTCTCCAGCTGGTGTTTCTTTTGATTAAGTGTGTATCCTTTGCTTAAGGACCACAGTATCATGTTGTTTTAACTGCAGTTCACAATTTTTTGGCATCATTTCAGATCAACAGAATATTTGTGGTTAATTGATTGAACATGTTCAACAATTATAATTATATTAAAACCTTAATGTGCTTGAACATTTGCCCACTGCAGGCTGCTAATGTGTTATAACTCATATTTCTGTCTTTAACTGAGTTAGCTTGTATCTGGTATTCAGCAAAAGCAGCTGTACAAGTAAATTTTAAGTGGTAAATATATTAAAATGGCGCCTGGTAGCACCAGTATAGTTAAGGATTTGTCAGTGTTTCCATTATATAAGCTGTTACTTTCAGGAGTTTATAGCTCAGCCATAAAAATTCACTCCAAGCTGAAGCTTGGCATCCAAACTTTCAGCTTAGAAGTTAAAATTTTTACAGATTTTCAAGAATACTGGCTTGGCTTTTTATCAAAGCTATATGAATGAAACAAAAAATCAGAAGTTTACCTAGTTTTGATGCATTACCAAGGCTGCAGTACATGAGAAACACGTTGCAGTGTAGTTAGGAGAGAGGCAGCAGGCCGGGTTTATAATTATAAAAGAATTTAGGGCTGGAATTTTCAGAGAGAGGCCTAGTAGAACTAGGTGTCCATTCCTATTGACTTTCAGTGGGAGTTGGGTGCATAACTACCTTTGACGCTTGAAAATATCAGCCTAGAAGTCTCATTCTGAACTTGGTGTATTTTGGATGTGTGTATACTGGGTGGTTTTTTAATTAATTTAAACTGGAAGATGAGCTCTGAATTCTGAGTATGAAACACTAATATACTTACTCGCTGTCCCATTAGCTAGCTAGTTCCTCTAGCTAGAAATGCCTCATTATCAGTCACCGTTATTGTGGCATCAATGTTTCATAGGTCCAAGTTTTGTTGCAATTCATCTTAAAGATTAAAAAAAGAAGTCAAAGCTCAGTGTGAGTCCCCGCAAAGGGAAGCGATGGTCAGAGATTAGAGCACCAGCTTGGGATTTAGGAGACTCAGGTTGAATTTCCTTGTCCAGAACAGGCATCCCGTGTGACCTTTGGTCTTTAGCGTATGCGCAATATGCCACCTAAATTTGGTCCGCTGGTTGGATCATTAGCTTCCCTGGCTTGGGCTAGGTATTGACAGGGAGTGCAGCGTGACCGCTGCTCCCTGGGGTACAATTTTCGAAAGTACCTTCATGACTTAGAAACCTCAGCCACATTTTCAAAGTTATCAGCAATTTAAGAGCCTAAGTCCTACTCACTTTAAAAAGGAGGTTAGGCTCCTTAGTTCTTAAGTCACTTTTGAAAATGAGATTCAGGCACTTTTGAAAAGTTTACCCATAATCTCTGTGTGTCTCAATTTTCCATCCGTAAAATAGGAATAATGCCATTTCCCGAACACAGAGGAGTGTTGTGAATATATCTATATTCAAGTATTGTCAGGCACTCAGCTACTATGGCAGGGATCGGCAACCTTTGGCACGCGGACCATCAGGGATGGTTTGTTTACCTGTAGGGATGTGCTGGTTGCCGCTTCCCACAGCCCCTGTTGGCCTGGAACGGTGAACCACAGCCAGTGGGAGTTGCGATCAGCCGAACCTGCAGACGCTGCAGGTAAACAAACCATCCTGGCCTGCCAGCAGATTTCCCTGATGGGCCGCATGCCAAAGGTTGCCTATCCCCGTACTATGGTAATGAGATCCACAAAAGTATATAGATAAAACAATTAATTGTTGGGATCTGATTCAGTAAATGGATACAAAAGTATGGATATCAGTTAGACTGTGGTGGGAATAAGGGCCTATACTTGCAGTTCCTTCTGCAGAATTACTGTTAATTTGTGGTAAGGGTTAATTATCCAGAATGTTGAAAAATATGACTAACAATTTCATATAATTTTGTAAGATAAAATTGTTTAATGTTCCCTATTTACATAGTCCTCATTGTGTGAATAAGTTCTAGAATAATATTTTTTCTGTTTTATATTTTTTAGACTTCTGATATGAAAATGTAACTTTCTTTTATTATTTTAATCTTCTTTCTTTCTTTCTTTCTTTCTGCATGGATCATTTATTTGTGAACTGGTTATTTCAGAAAGGGCTCAAAGGTAATTTCATGGTTTATAGCATTTGTATCTGATGCTTTAATGAGGAAAACATTGTTTTTTAATACATGAAATAGAGAATCTTTCATTATATTTTTATTTTCATTCTCAAATATTACACGTATATCAAATTAAAAGCAGCGAATACACCCAAGTAAAGAAATTATACCTTTTCTACACCTGGGAAATATGAATGTCTGCAACTCAAAAAATCAACATTATAGATTTATAAGGTGGATTTGTTTTTAATGAAAGTAAATGATATAAGTGAACTGCTCTTCTGTTTGTGCATTGTGTTATAGTGCACATTTGTAAATACAACAATATATTACATTACTAAATTAAATCATAGTAAAGTATACTTTCAAATGAATTTAAGAGCCTTGTTCACCATGAATACACAGTATACTGTCTTAGTAGACCCTGTATAAACACGATCAGATTAACCAGAGTTTACATGGTCGAACACATATAAAAGAGCTCAACCGCCTCTTTTTTATGTTTATTAGACATAAGATTCTTTTTGGATGGCTTTCTCAGCTAGAGGTTGCAGGTTTGCATTGTTCGGAGTAGGGAAGCAATTGATTTTCAGAGAAAGAAGATACCTCCTGATTTTTTTCTTTTAATTTTAATTTGCTAATTTTTGTCCTCTTTCAAAATGACTTTTAGGTTAACAGATCTTGCTGGAATCACTACCTATCAAATTGTCATGCCCCCAGCTATAAGTTATATCTTAGCCCAGGACTGACGTATTACAGAATTACCAATGCCCTTTCATCCCAAATCGTAGAATCGTTAGCTCCTATCTATATTTTGTTTGTTGTGTGGCTTGTGCCTTCGATTTACAGCTGTGTAAACTAGAGAATGCTTTCAGCATAGTCTTTGATCTTTTGATGGATAAACAACTTTGCTCCTTCCTGAACTACTTACTGTACATTTGGCTTTTTTCTCCCCAATATTTGGGCAATTTCACATTCTATGGTAATTATATTACTATATATGAAACAGTCAGCTACTCCCACAAAGTGTCTTTGGCTTTGTGATTGATTCTGGTATGATAGAAGCTATTTTAAAGTATCCTTTCAAGTTCTGTGATACAGCAGCAACTAATCCTACTCCCCTCGGGGAAGCTTTGAAAGGGTTGGACTTTCAAGTACAAAAAAATGTAAAGCGTGTCCGAGACTTGGAGTCCTCTTACAGGAGAGCTTATGTACATACTTTTTCCTTCTGGAGAGGATAAGTAAAGGATTGGTACCATTCAGTGATGATATCCTTATGCTGCTCACTTATCAAGAGGTTAATAGGGCATCTAAAGTATGAGTGATGCCTACGTGGGAATTGGTTTGTGTGTGTGTGTGTGTATCTATATATGGATTCACCTCTGGTCTTTCTTGATTGGTTATCTTCCACATATTCTTCCTCTAACCGAGATAACTAAAACTCAGCAAAAGATGCATGCTACATTGCCAGCCCACCAGATCAGGAGTGGAAGCTATTGGCTTTATTCACCCTCTTTAACTAGACTTATGAATGTGACACAGAGTAAACTATCCACTTTGCAAGGCAGTCTTTTTCAAAATAAGTTCAGCATGGTTTACTTGACTTAGAATTTCACCAGATGCCTTGGGATTGACAGGAGAAGTTAACTACTGTTACCCTTATCTTCACAAACAGGTAATTATACATCTAGCCCTCTTCTGCTTGCTTTTTTTTTTTTAAACTCCAACTAGCCTGAGATTGGTATGTCATCCACAAGCCTAAACTTTTCACAATTTTCTTTGGTAATAGATGTACATTGATGCAGTGAATATCCTTTTTGCAGCTATATTTAAAATACACCCTTTCAGAAAAATTCTACAGATCCATGGGATCTTGGAGGCAAAACATGAAAATGTTGTTAAATGGAATTGTCCTGATAGGACAGAGAAAGTATTGCAATTTCTGTAATTTGTCATTTCAGAATAGTCTGCTAAATGACTTAAAAATGTATACCCATTTGTATATTTATTTTTAAATTAAGTAATGCTTTCTATTGCTAGGGGGTTAAGGCAACATAAGTTTAAAGAGAGTGTAATGAATCCAAGGGCAAAATTATGTTCAGTGCACAGATATTGGCCAGTGCACAAAGCAGAAAGATGCTAGGAGCTTCCTTATTGCAAGGTGTGGTCATCATTGTGACCCTCACACTTGTTTGAGCACAAGGATTTCGCAGGACTTGCTCCTCTAGATATCCTGAAATAGTAGAGAGGAAGGTGGATTGTGTCCCCAGCTCTCTTCCCTTGCTGATGTAACTGACCATCCAAAGAGGGTTGCATAAACTATACTCCGTAATGAGGGGAATAGTAGTGGGTGATCCCCTCAGTATTTTTGAGAGGCATTGTGCCTTATGGAAGCTGTATGGCTCCTGGAGCTCCTTTTAGGATGCTACAGCTCTGTCTGCCAACACATCATGGTGTCTGCAAGGTACTGTTGAACTCCAAGGGACTCTTGAACAAATCTAAATTGGATACAGCATGAATGGAAAGTTTGAAAGGGGAAATATACTTCCATTTCCTTTAGTGAGATGGTAGAATGAATACAAGATTCTGAATCCCTGAAAAGTTAGGGATTTAAAAAAAGTTATGGAAGAGTTAATTGCCATGGTCATGATAGAAAATTAAGATCTAAATAAGAACTTCTGCAGAGGAAGAGTCAAGGTGAGGTTATATTCTAGCAATGTTCTGGGGATGTTGATAGGCATGTTTACACTTGTAGGGAATATGGGATAGAAAAGAAAGGTCAAGAGTAACTTCAAGATTTCTAGTCTGGTTTAGGACCAGAATCTGATGCCCTTACTAACACTGAGTACAACATCACTTAACAGTTTGTCTCATTGGTTTTAAAGAGTGATACCTCTTTTTCTTTCTAATTACAATATTTTGAAATGTGCCTTATTTTGATAATAAAGTAGCTCTTTTTAACAGTAAGTTTTAAATTTTAGTTTTCATGGAGCCAGTTGTATTGGTTAGTTTTATCATTATAAATCCAGAGGAAGTGGATTTATTCTGTCTTTACACAACTGTAACTTAGTTTAGAATCTGTTCCACTATCTCTTTAAGAAGAAATGCTGAAATTGTGTAGCCAGCAGTCATGGGTTCTTGTTAGAAGGCTATTCGTCTATAAGAGTGTTATTGATAAAGGAACTAAAAACATCAAAGTTGATTCATTTATTATCAACTCAATAAAATTTGTCTTAACTGTGAACTTGATTTTCTTCTTTCATGTGTTACACATACCTGCCCACATTGTAGAACTTACATTAAAGCCAAGGCAGCCTCATTTAGTGGAGTGAGCACGGGAATGGGAACCAGGAATTCCTCAAGTCTAGTTCTGGCTTTTGTACTGACAAAATTTGTGACCATGCGTAAATCTCTGAAGGCCCATTCCTGTGAAGTTCGGAGGTCCCTCAGCTTCTCATCTGAAAGTCATTAGGAATTCAACACCTTTGGGGAGCAGGGCTTTTAACTTTTTTTGTTTTTCTTTCCCCATCTGCAAAATGGAAATACCTCCCTCATAGTTCTTGAACTATGCCATAATCTGGATCTGTATCATCTACTGAATTAATTTTGGAGCATTGTATCATATGTCAAAGTTTGACTCAGACTCACAATTTATCAGACCACTCTGTTTTATTAGCAAAGCTGCTCTGCTAGTACATTTAGAAGTGAGCCCCCCGAGTGGGGCTTGTGTCTCTTAATTTATACAGGTTTCAGAGTAACAGCTGTGTTAGTCTGTATTCGCAAAAAGAAAAGGAGTACTTGTGGCACCTTAGAGACTAACCAATTTATTTGAGCATGAGCTTTCGTGAGCTACAGCTTTATACAGTTTTTTGGAGAACAAGTTACAGAGAAGTTACAGACAAAAGAAGAAAAAGATTTTAGTCACCACCCTTCGAGATCCCTGAGACCAGTCACGTATCTTCAATTACCTGCCACCCTTAACAATCTCCTTTAACAGCTTCCAGTTAACCTAACTAATTGCCCTTCACACCTTCCATTCTGATGCCTGCTTCTTAGACGTGCTGGCTCTATCTTAATTGCTTCTCCATTCAAAAGCTAACTGTCCCTAGGTGTGCTCCCTCAGATACTTTGTAACATGTTTTGGCATGCCCTGTCATATACAATGTATCCAGCATGTCCCCTTATACAACCTTATACTTCCACACATAGCACTCAATATTGGTGTCATGGCAAAATTTAGGGCTGTTGGGAGGATGGCTACAGCTTTGGCTTCTGCACATGGCTAAAGGCAACAATCTGGTTTAAATGTGCAAAATAGGGATTAACACTTGCTCAGAAATTACTGGATGCTCACAAGTAGGCATGCCTGGGTGTGCTCAGACAGTAACTAGTGAAACTGATTTGTTACTTTCATTCACATATGAGTTGTCTCTCTAATGGTTCAGTTGGAAGACTAATAGTCTGTAATATTATGGGTTCTATTCCTGCCTCTGCCATTGATTTATGATGTGACTCTGAGTAAGCCAATTCACTCCTCTATACTTAGCCACAGTTTACAAATTGGGAAATTAGTAACACTTTCCAGGCTCACAGAGTGTTGACAATGTATGTAAAGCACTTGAAGATCCTTATACTGAAGTGGCCATACAGGTAGAAATTATAGTAGTAGTCCATTATTTCCAGAGTACTAAAGAGACAAGAACATATGTTAATATTCATTTTGCAGAAAGCTACTTGGAAATGTGAGTAATACGTCTGTTCTTTTAGTTAGGAAACTACTGAATACACAAGCTTTCTTCTCTAACTTTGAAAATCTGTTGCTCTGCAGCAGTTTTAATTTAGGGGAATGGGAAGTACAGTTTCTCCCTGACACTTTGTGGATCCTCTCCTTGGTGGGACATCCAGGTGTCCCTTTATTGGGCTCCTCCTCTTGGGCTATTAATTGTCTCCGTCTTTTTCCTCCACGCTATCAGATTCTCTGGTATGAGGGATATCTGGAGGAGTCTGCTTTGCTTTTCCCCTTCTTTCTGGTGTTAATGTAGTTGTGTAGTCTCCGTTCTAGCCCTTGGCACTGTCTCTTCAGTCAAACATTTTAGGCTACTAGTGTTTTCAACTCTGTAGTGCACCGCAATTCTGAAACATCAGGAGCTTGCAAGATTTTTCTCAGGGTTTCAGAAAGGGAAGTAGATCTTCAGCAATGGACCTAGGGAAGTAGTTGCCAGCTCTCAATGCTCATTTGATGCCTTTTGGGGTGGAGAGAAGAACAGCGTATGCTTAACCATTCCTCCACTCTTAAATGCACTGGTTCTCTGAGACTTCCCAATACAGATCCCCCCAAATAGCAGGCTATCTGTCAAATCATCTTCGTTGTGCAAAGGGAACACCCTGCTCATCGGTAATCAAATTTTGACATACTATCCCAAGTGTAATGGATATTTCTTTAATAGTGCTTGAATTCTGTCAGTTGGGTAGTCTATATATTCCTTTTTGTGTCCAGTCCCATATTTGCTTACTGCTTCTGTACAAAAGTCACTAGAGCCTGTATAGACACCTGTTTTATCAGCTAACTTGAGGTGTTTTCTTGACACAAAACAAAACATTCTTTGACGACTACTGTTTATTCTCACTGCCATCACTATTGATTCTTTCTTTCCTATATTATTTCTTGCCTTGGGGATTTCCGCTATCTCTAACCAAGTGTATAAAGAATCCAGTAAGGCTGAAGTGTGCTTACATGTTTGACTGCCATGGGCTTGATTGTAATGTTTTCTGTTGAGAGGTTTAACCTCTAACAATGCAGGGTGTTATTTCCCCCTGCAGTATTATTTTCTGGTTCCGTTTTAAACCCATACTTCAACAGAATTATTTTTAATCTATTATTTACTTTCTGCATCTCGTGGCAGTATCTCAATTTATATTTTAAACGATCAAGCCTGCAGTTTTTCTTCCAACTCTTTAAGCTACCCTTACAATATTTTTCTTACAATCAAAGTTTCTTTAAGCATTACTGATAAGTCACATTTATTTTTAAATCCTTGCTTATCAAAGAAGCCTGTGTAGTGGTGAGAACACAGGAATGGGAACTAGTTTTCTTGCTTCCTGGAATCCAGGTTTTATTCTTAGATACACTACTTACTTTCTGTATGGCCTTGATCCTGTCACCTAACCCTTCTTTGCTTCAGTTTCTCAATCTTCAGAATGGATATAATGCTCCACAGAAATGTTGAGGTGTAATGAATTAGTATTGTGTGTTTAAAATAGAGATAAATTAGAAAATATTTCCTTTTTTTTGCTCCTCAGTAATTCACTTTTTCCACGTTATGAGTTATGATAGATCTCTGCTCAGTAGATTTAATATTCTGATATGCAATACATCAGAATTTGCATAACTCAAAATGCTGAGCTGTTGAAAGCCCCTCATTAAGAGGTTGCATGCAATCCACATGTTCAGCCATTCCGTCAGCCAGTACTTCCATTCCTCCTTGTTCTTCACAGACAGCATCAGAAGTTTATTTCAGTTAGGGGGGCTGGCTTTTGTGCATCTGGCAATAGTACCTCTATATCTAAGCCTAAAGAAGCCTAAGATAGTATGGAAGATATAGAAATGCCCTCACTTCACACTAGTGAATGCTGAAGCGCAAGTATTTAGGTCTGTGGGCTTCCACTGGCTTTTTCTCATATGCATCTCACAGTCCCAAGAGGTGGTTATAGGTCCTGTGATCTAACTACTAATTCTCCTACTTCAGATTCTCACTGCTGGGATAGAGATGGTTGAAACTGGTTCAACAATGGCTGCCCACATTGCTGGCAACATAGCTATCATACGTAGTTCAAGCTCTGGAAAAGAGACTCTCACATTTATGAACTTTCTCTTAGAAGCAGCAAAATGATTTTAAATTCTTTATATGACAGGCATTGAGTCTATATGGCATCGGTTTAGAGTTTTCTCTGGTGTCTGTAGTTCTACAGTGAGATGACACTAAATTGGAATGTGTGTATGCTTAGGTATGTTTAGCTATATTTTCTCTGGATTCCATCAGGGTACCTATACAAAGTTGATGTTGGTTATGACTAAACCCATCAGTTGTAGAGTCACCACGGCTGTCTGCATCATGACCTGAAGTCTGTGTCCTTGTCAGCATGGCACCAATAGCTTAGAAAAAAATCTGTCTGGTGCAGGGGGACAAATATGCCATTTGTTCTCTCCCTCTTCCTCTCCCTCTGAGCTATTTTAAGAATGCAAAGCCCAACAATCCCAGATGAACTATGTATGTCTTGACTCATTTGCTGATGGTCAGGATGGTGTGTAGGAGATCTGAGTAGGCAGTTTAGAATGCCTTTATTAGTACCCTGTGACTTGAAACAAGAAATGTATGTGTCTGAAGACTGGCTTATTGGTACATCAAGTCTAACAGTAATAAGTTAAGTTCAACTTTTTCCTTGATGTTTTCATATTTCAAAATTACACAAGCAATCAACTTGAGTAAACTTGTTGGATTTAATCAAGGTAAGGAGCCACTGCAATATTCATCGTAAGCACATCTAACTTAAGACTGTTCTGCAATGCAATATCACATTGCTGAGAATCGTTTCCTTGTCTTAATGATTGCCATTCTGCTCAGCAACTGAAATTTAACACACTAAAGTAGACGTCAGCCTCATCACAGTACATCCAAGGTACTGGATTACATTTTTTTTTCAGTCTTGGTTTTAATGTATTTCATTATATTCTAAAAATGTGTAGATGGAAGGGGGGTGTCAGAAAAGCACTCATTATCTTAACAGAGTTGAAAATAACACAGCAGGTAGCCTACACATTTCTTTAACCACAAAATAATCTTGGCATACCGTTTATTCTCATACTGAGAATTGAGTATTAGGCACAAGCCAATTGCACAGATGAATCTGGAAAACATGTGCAAGGGGAAACATTCCTTACGTCTCCCTTTGCTTCTTTTAAAGGCTGATTGTACACTCACAGCTGGAATTTTGCAAGAACATATTCAAAAGAAAAGCATACATGAATATGTTATGCTAGCAGGCAGTGTTGCACAAGAGCTGGAATGAAAATGAACAACATTCCTAACCTACTGTAAAATAAATGTGGTACATGCTAGTATTTTGCAGCTGCATTGGACTGGAATTTGTCACACTTTAAGCATTAAGACATTGTATTTTGCTATGTTCATGTTTTTTACAAAATCATTCTCACCCCCTACTGTCCAGAGGGAGACTCTATGTTTTGAATCTAATTACCCTGTAAGGTATTTACCATCCTGATTTTACAGAGGTGATTCTTTTTTTACTTTTTACTTCTATTAAAATCCTTCTTTTCAGAAACTGAATGCTTTTTCATTGTTCTTATGATCCAAGGGTTTGGGTCTGTGGTCACCTATGCAAATTGGTGAGGATTTTTACAAAACCTTCCCCATGAAGTGGGGTGCCAGGGTTGGGAGGATTTTGCGGGGAAAGACGTTTCCAAACAGCACTTTCCTAATAAATAAACCCAGATAAACGTTTGGTGGTGGCAGTGGAAGTCCAAGGGCAAAGGGTAAAATAGTTTGTACCTTGGGGAAGTTTTAACCTAAGCTGTTAAAAGTAAGCTTAGGAGGTTTTCATGCAGGTCCCCACATCTGTACCCTAGAGTTCAGAGTGGGGAAGGAACCTTGACAATGCCCCACACAAATGATGAAAGAATTACTGTGGGCTGGAAAGCTCTATTAAGGGTTAATGTTTTTACCTGATAGACCTAATTGAAGGTGGTACCTAGCCAAGGAAGTTACTATAAAGAAGAGTCTGAGTGTACGTCTGCATGTAAAATGCTACAGCTGCAGAGCTGAAGTGTCTTAGTAGACACTCACCATAACAATGGGAAGGGTGGTTCTCCCTGTAGTTAATCCACTTCCCCAAGAGAATTCTTTCACCAACCTAGCACTGTCTACACTGGAAGTTAGGTTGGCATAGCTATGCCTTTTAGGGGTTTGGGTTTTTCACACTCCTGATGGGGTAGGTATGCCAGTGTAAGTTTCCAGTGTAGACCAGCCCTGAGAGTGAAATCAAGCCCATGTCTTGCAGCACCAAGATGGTGTGTCAGGTTTGATTTATATCGTCAGCTGGGGAGGAGCTGGACCTCCTTCGTAGGAGAAGGAAGTGGACCACAAAGATGGTCCAGGTGAGGAGCCAGGACAGACAAACCTAGCAGAGGGGAAGTAGAGTATTTTCTCTCTCTGGGAACGGCCTAGGGAAGGCAGACTAAAGAAGGCCAAAGGGATGATATTAATCCCTGTGGTGGGCCCTGGAAATGGGCCGGGCATGACACAGTGGCAGTCTGGAGCGGTCGACGTTCCAGAGGAGGAAGGAGATCAGAGGCCTGAGGGAAAAGTCAGAGACCTGAGAAACAGAGAAGAGGATGCTTTAAGTAAAGGCTGCAGAGAAGCAGCACGAGGCTCTTAGTGGTAGGAAGTGGCCCAGAGAAACATCAGTACATCTGAAAGAGCTGACTTAGCTGCTTAGTATGGCTAGAACCCAGAGCAGAGGGTAGGCCTAGGTTCCCCTACCATCCAGAAGAAAGGGCGTACAAGCCGGATGTAAAAACTGTTGAGCCTGGAGTGAGGCTGAAAACTGAGTCCCAAGGACAGGCTGAGGAATAGCCCAAGAGAGTTGGGGCAGAAGGATCTTTTGTACTGGGACGTTTGTGGACTTCTGTTGTTGTTGTTGTTGTTGTTTTCCCCCAACACTTTTAAGGGGAGAGACTTTAAAGTGACCTGGCTGGAGGACAAAGTCATGAGAGAAGAGACTGCTGCAGAACTGGAGCAACCATCAACAGGGGTTGTTAGAGCCTGAAAAGGTGCTATGTTATGCCCAGCAACAAGAGGGCATGCCACCTACGATTCCACTCTTCCACAGAGGACTTGAATTGCTCAATGTTCTGCCCTTCAGATTAGTGACATGTACCCCAATTAAATCCAGTTGCTGGAACACCCAAAGATATGTCTCCCTACTCTAGTCTTGTCATGTGTAAGATTTGAGTTTGCATTTGTTTCTTGCAAATCAGGAGGGTTGGAAATGTTTTGGTCTGCAGCAGTCATGTGTTTCTGTAAATTTCTCATATGTCAGTTTCTCACCTCTTAGACTTTTTGACTTGGCCTTGTGTAATGTTTCTTGACTTCCTGTATTGCTGTCAATTTCATTCATATTGGTTTAGCAGTTAGTCTCACTGGAATCAATAAGGTTGCACACAAATTTTGAATAAATAATTAAAGGACACTACACAGGCAGCACCTGCTCTTAGCAAGAGTAGTTCAGATAACTGCTTTTTATTTTTTTCCCCCCATTGGACCATGTCACAGGGTACACACACTGGTAGGTCTGCCTTCTCTGACTGTTTGGGTGTTAGCTCCACTCACATCCGACTCCCCATTTTGCTTCTCATTCATGCACCTTGCTGCCCCTCTCTCTCTCACTAGACAACCATCCTAGGCAGATTGCTGCTCCACTGCCTGGTTTGTGCCATCTCTCTAGTGGTTGGTAGGGAACCCAGGCTCACCCATTACTCCAGGTTCCAGCCCAGGGATCCTACAACCAGCAGCCAAGGTCTGCACTGTCCCAACCCTTGCTACTGTTTCCCTAGGTTGCTCCTATTTCATCTCTATTAAGATCTTTCCGTACCCTCTGGGTACACCCTTCTTCCAGGGCCAGGACCCTAGGGCTTCTGTTCTCTCCTTAGTTTCCTCCTTTTTCTCTCTAATGCAAGAGAGTGACTGCAGACGTCCAAAAGGCAGTCCCCGTCTGCTGCCAGCTTCCTGGCTTTATCATATCCCCATCTGTTCCTTCTCACTGGGTTTTATTCACAATCAAGGGTTGTTTACCTATCTTAATTCCCCTCAGGTGTGGCCTATCAAGTTAACTGGTCCCCTTTCCAGCCTTATTAACCCTTTCAAGGCTGGTGTGGGGTGTGTGGCATTACGCCCCATATTCTTCATAATATTATATGATATGCACCTATTACAAATGTGTTCACACCTGGGGAACACCCACTAGGCAGAAGGCAATCAGTCTACATGACTGGCTGGGAAGGGCTATTCGGGAGAACAATAGGTTTTAGAAGATGCAAATCTCTCACCCGGAGCCTTCCTGAGGATGCTACAAATAGCCTCCGAGTGATGGCTGCTATAGCCCTACAGAGACATGTGACCAAGTCACCTGGTACTGGACTCCATCTTGGAATACCAGTTTTTTTTTCCACCGAAAGGCATGGAAACTAAAGTTGAAGATAAAGGGTTCCTGCCGTATGCAAAAGTGACATCATCGAGGTTCTTCTTCTGACTCCCCGCCCAAAGGAGATGCTTGGAAACGCCTGGGGGAGAAGGACTGAACCCAAGCTAGAAGGATTTCTAGCCTGTGAAAGGAATATCTGGGGTTTTAAGCTGCAAGTAAGTACAAATTGCCCTCAAGAGACTCTGCAAACTGCTTAAATCATCATTTAGGATGAGAATTTGCTACTCATCCAATTTCTTTAGTATATTAAGCTTAGATTGTGTTTTTGTTTTATTTGCTAGGTAACGTGCTCTGATCTGTTTGCTATCCCTTATAATCACTTTATCTTTTGTACTTAATACACTTGTATGTGTTTTGTCTAAAATCAGTGTGTGAAAATTATAACTTGGGGCAGAAAGCTGTTGCATATCTCCACATTGAGGGGGTGGTGAATTTTATGAGCTTATGCTGTACAGTTTCCTGTGCAGTGCAAGATGGTATAACTTTGGGTTTACACTCCAGAGGGGGGTGCGTGCCTTAAGAACTGGGAGGTGCCTTAGCTGAGCCTTCCCATGCAGAGCTGATCTCAGCATCTCTGTGCAGCTGCAGATGATGTCTGTACCTGTGTGTATGCTGATTGAAAGAGCAAGCTCGGAGAGCTTAGCAACTTGTCACAGCAACACAGTGTGAGAGGGCGCCCAGGCTGGTGGGTCAGCTAGGCTCAGCAGTACTCCAGTTCCAGGTGGCACCCTGGAGGGAACCCGTCACAGGGTGAACATCCCATCACCGACCAGATTGTGCTCTAATTTGAGAGTAGACCTTTTGTCTGCAAATAGCCCATTGTTTTCATTGGGACCATTTGTGGACTAATGGTACTACTTAATGTACGTAACTGTGGCAGAAATTGGTGTCTTGCCAACAGCATACTATTAAAAACAAACTGCTACTTAGCTTTCCACCATCCTCTCTACTTACATTTGTGATCTGCTGACTTTTAAGAAGATAAGTAAGTATATGATCAAGCATGTGGGGCCCAGATCTGCAAATCCTTTCTCACATAAGTTATTTAGATCTTGTGCTATAGAAAGCCAGATGAAATGGTAGTTAGCCACGTGAGTGGTCCTGTTGAGTTAGTGGGACAACCTATATGGAGTAAGGTTTTGTGAGTTTGGGCTCATAGATTGAACTTAAGTAAATATAAAAAACATTCTTCACAAATGTATACTCTGCGGCATATATCAAAATGGGCAGTTCTAAGCCATCCTCTAGGGCCTTATCTACAGATGGAAGCAGTATGCCTTCAACTATATCAGTATAGTTAAAGTGATAAATCTCTAGAATGAATGTGGTTATACTGGTACAAAGATATTCCCATACAGGAAAGAAATTAAGCTATCCCAGTATAAGGCACCCACAGAAGGGGTGGTACCGTTATAACTTAATTGGTTAAAAAACTACACCCCTAATAGACATGGTTATACTGGTACAAATACTGTGTGTAAACAAGGCCTAAATGTTTGGATGTTTATCTTTCACAAATCCTCTGTTGGCTGTGTTAGCTCATGAGATTGCTTGAACTGCAGTGGTAGGGTGACAACAGAATTGAAGTTACTGTGAAGGACCTTACACAATGACTTTCTGTACAGTGTGTGGCTGTTCCTTTTATAAACATTGTCAAAAATAAAGAATAATATTTTAAAAAGCAAACACCATTATCTCAAAATAATGTTGCTATTCTAGATATTGTAACAGCTATTGTACTACATTTTACATGTTACCAAGTTTATTTTGAAGCAGTGTTTTATTATTACTATGGTATGATTAAATAGTGAGAGTATTGCTTTTCCAGTTGTTCTACTGCAGTATTTAATGAGTGCAATTAAATGGAAAAATTGCCTTTTTAACTGATGATAGTCCATTAGTGTCTCTGTCTGTTCTGAAAAGAAAAGAAGTGAATTATTAGAATGACAAATGAGTTAAAGTTACCACGGTGATGGAGAGGTGTGATTCCGCTCCACATAATCTTCAATTAGTGATCTTTGTAAGAGGATGTTTTTCAAAAGGGTAATAGAGAAGTAATGAGATCAGAAGGAGGTCAAACACGGCCTTCTTCGTTTGGCAGTTTGATTAATTTATTTCTCCTTCTTGCAGATTGCTGTAAGGGGCTTTTGTCACCCAGTGTTTTTCATGGGGCTCTAGTCCAAGTGACTGCTTGTATTAGTCTTTTATGTATCAAAGCATGGTCGTTCACTTGGAATTGAAGGTTTTTGAATGGTCTGAATTTGATCTCCAGCACAAGTGCTCATTGATAGTTTTGAAAAGGAACTTTAATAAGTGGTTCTTTTGCAGTTCAATGTGTATTCATTTAAAACATTCAGTGAGATTAAGTAAATGGCTAGTGTTTCTAGACACAGAACTTGGGTGTACTGGAGGTTATGTTTGTGGGTGAAGTGTGTTAATTGCATTGGAACGATAACTCAGGTCTGTAGAATTATATACCATTCACATGCTTTTGCTCTGTTATCTTCTTGGAAAGTTTAGCTCTTGAGGTGTATAATTAGAAGGTCTCTTTTGCAGACCTCATCTGCTCTTTTTCTGCCATCCTTTCCTTGTTATCACTTGTATAAAAGAAATAATGTGCTGTTGCGTAATAATAATAGTTTGCTAATTCCAGCAAGTCCCTGAAATAGAATGATGGTGTTAGGTCCATGTTTTGTTTACTTTATTCCCAATAGTAATTTGTTATATTTTGGTTCTTGCATACATTTGCATTACTATTTTCCTAAAAAACTGAAATGCCAATAATATTTTTCTCCACTTTTTTTTCTTAAAGCAACCAATATCTACACTTCAACACACTGATTCTAACCTTTTCCCTGGCAGTACTGAAACATACTTGCCCTTTGTGCCCTTTAAAATCTCCTCCTTTATGTCCAAAGCCATACAGAAATTGGCGTATTGGCCTTCATTTAAAATGCCATTCTGATGTTTAAATATGTGATGACATCAGCTAGTGCATAACCAGATTATTGCAGTTATATCAAAGATACACATGCAACTGTTATGCCTTTTAGCTTGGGTGAAAGAGCGATAGTGAAATCTTTTATAACTTTTCCTTACACTCTCGTATAGTCCAGCTGTCGCATTTAATAGATCTTCATGTGCAGCTTTTTAAGCTTTTGTTTCTTAGCAATAAATAAGGCATTGAGAAGCAAATAGAATATGGAATGATTTAGTGTGCTGGTGGTGTGTGTAACCTCTTCTGCTGCAGTGCTATGCATGCTTTTCAGCAACAAGTTTAATGAACATCACTACAAATCAGTGAGTTGAAAGAATGTTTCTGGAATATTTGGGTACAGTGAAGCGGCACATGTCCTGGAATTATTGGCCCAAATTAATCACTGGTATAAACCCTTTAAGTCACACTAGGAATGAATTTTGGCCTATTACTTATGCACCACTATGTATGACATATACCTGTCTGTTGTTGTTGCATACGATTTGTATTCCACTCATTTGGGTGGATGTTTTCAAGGGAGAGAATGTGAAATATTGCTTAACACAGAGGATGAGCATTTGGATGGTTCTTTTTCAGGCTTTGCTGTGGACACATGAGACTTCGGCCAGGTTCTTAATTTCTTTGTACCTCGGTTTCCTTATCTGTTAAATGGGGATAATACCACTTACCTATCAGAATGTCATTGTGAAGCTAAGTTTGTAAAGTACTTTGAAAATATTCAGTGACAAATTAGATAAGCAATAAAGGCCTCTTATTTTTATGGTATGCTTCATTTTATTTAAACTGTTGTCAAACTGTACGGACCTTTATCAGTAAGGGTTGAAAACAGAAATCCTCCTAGCTGCACATAAATGATTAAAGTGGCATACGTAAGTAGAGATTAAAACAAGAAGTCAGTTTTTTCTCTAGTGCTTTGTTCTTCTATTCTCATTTTGTTTTAAAATGTCTCTTCAAATGAGCTCCTATTTCAGTTATTGTGCTATCAAAACAGGTAATGAGTTAAGAAAAAACATTGGCTTATCATAGAGCATCGTAATTCAGGAAAACCCTTAAGAGTGCACTTAAAGTTAAGCATGAGCTTAGTTAAGCAGATGCTTAAGAGCTTCCCTTAATTGGGGCCTTAGTGCTGTTATATGACCCCATACAATGTTGTTTTGATTTCAGAAATGACTTGCAGTATAGAGTTGATTTGTAGAGACTTTCACATTTTTTTTCTGCTTGTAATCAGGGCTGTAACAACATGTGAAAGGGGTTGTTAGCACAAATTCATGTGGCTTCTCTCAAGTGTCTTCATACAACACTTCCTCCCTTTCTCTAAGGCAGAATGTCCATTGTAATCCATATCATCCTCTCGTCATGCGTCAGAAGCTCCCTGTTCTTAGTCTCAGTTGCACAACCTTTTAGTGGCTGTCCCTTTTTCATCCCCTCCCTCATATTTGCTGCTCCCCATCTCACCCGTACATCCCACAATTCCTTGGGCAGGTCCCACACTGCCTCCACACTCTTTGCCCCCCTCTTTTTGTTTTGGGGTTCATATTCCTAAGAGGTTTCTCCTCCATCCTTACACACATTCTCAAGAGGGCATTATGTGGTAACTCCACCCTTCCTACCCTCCCCACGTCCCCACAGTGCTGAAATTCTGCCCTCTTCCCACAGCCTCATACTGCTGCTACTAGGCTGCAGCCAGTTTTAAAGACTTCCAGTTTAGGGCCAGAAGAAGGTTTGCTGATGATGACAGAGAATTGCTAAGGCCTCTGTGCAGCAGAGCAAATATATTCCGCTCCTCTGTCCTGCTGAGGAGCAGCCAGCCGGGATTGGAATGTGAAGAAGATGGCTACAGCTGCTGCATCAGGTACCACCCAGGGATTTAGTGAGGGATTAGGGGTTGGTAGGGGCACTGCAGACATTTCAGTACTTGTAGGTGGAGTTTGGTACCGTGTTCATTGATGGAGGCAATGGTACTCTCCTTCTGGGGTTTGCCTAAAATCTGGGGCTTCTAAGCCCAGTGGAAGTTACTCCACTGCCTCAGATACAAAAAAGAAAAAAGTGACCATGGATTACCACATAGTCCAAGCAGTTTGTTATTTTCCATGAAATGTTGCTTTGCAAATAGCTAGGTGCTTGACTGTTCAAACACTTGCTACCAGAAGTAACACACATCACTGTGAGTGATCTTGTCAATGGTTCTGCTCACCATAGGAAGCACTCTACCTGATAGTAAATGTTTGCAGCATAAGACCCCAGCACAGTAAATTATTTATTTTTAATATGTTGTAAGCTTTGCTTAGCAGGTTGCCTACATTTGGCTTCAGGAAACAAATTTATTTGTGGAACCCTTTGTCTATGGGTCTTAACATAAGACACTTCTGTCTTGCCACTTTTATGTGCTTTAGTGAATCACTTTTAATTTGTGATTGTTTTTGAGAAGGAATATAACTCTTAAAACAAACGTTATAGTTCATCCTGTACATTGCTGGTTAAAAAATTGTTAATTTTAAACTTCAGATGTGATGACTAAAAATCAGAAGGTAAAATTATTATTACAACATACACTGACAGAAACATGTATGGGTCTCTTCCTGTCTCTAGGTCCTCCCCTCCCAGAAAAATATATATGTAATGTACTTATCTATCAAACTTTTCTCTATGAACAGAAAAAACTAAAATTAGATTTTTGTAAGATAGAGTGATGTGCATGTTCTTATTTTCAGTGTATGGTAAAGTAATCTTTCAATTTTATTTTTTAAGCAGTCCTCCATAATATAAATAATCTAGTCTTTTCTTGTGCAGGCTGTTTAATTCAGACAGGTTGAAGTTGCCTCCAAAGATTGGCGTCAAATTGAGGAAACCATTCATGTAGTAAATAAGATAATTTGTTTCCACCCAAAAAGATTAAAATATAGATTTTTTTTTCTTACCCTGTATGATTTTAACACCTACACTACCTGTTTCTGTATGATTGAGCTTTCTGACCATGTTTTGGAACCAGTTACTTTTCAGTGTTTTGTTTTGTTTTTTAAATGTTCTATTATTATTTTAGTTTTACCTGAGTTCCTTGCATTTCAATTAATGAAGTCAATAAAGTTATTTATTTACTTAATTTTGCAAAGCAGTAATCAGTGCTCATGTAATTTCAAAATGTGATGGGAAAAATATAACTTAACATGGAAGTGAATTTGTTTAAAAAAAAAAAAAGAGAGAGAGTTCACAAATGAGTTCACAAAAGCCATCATAATTTCCTGCTGAAAATTATTTTATACTGGGAAAGAAAATGGCTTGACTTTGAATCTCAAAGCTCTCACTGTGTAGCCAGAGATAGTATTTGGATAGTATTTGTGTTGCATTTTGGTGTCTTTATGGAAGTAGACTTGTAGCCAGAAATAAGAGAGAATAATACATGTTAAGTACCTTTTGTGAATTGCTCAGCTGAATAATTAATTTATGTGTATTTGGTTTAGTGCTAATATGGCTGCGATTAAGGCTAACATTACATCTCAGTTGTGTACAGTACAAAATACAGAATTGTGAATAGTTCCAAGTACAGTAGATAGGCTAATCCCAGACTAGATACCACCGTGATTGGACACTTTATGAATACCTGGATGGTGGTTTGGATAAACAGAGAAATCTTGTATTATGAAGTTGACAGCTGTTTGGTGATAGATTGTTAGAATATTATCATTCTCTTTTGGAGATTATGAGAAAATTTAGTTTAATGAAAGACAAATAAAAGTTATCTCCACAGATACTTATTGGAGTCACATGTGGAACCCGAGCCATCATGAGCGTATCTCTTAGTTTGTCTGCACAGGAAAGTTATACTGGTATAAGGTAAGGTGTAAATTTAAACCACTATAGTTACACTGATATAACTCCTCATGTGGCCACCCTTATACCAGTATCCGAGTGCCTTCTTCCAGTTTAGTTTATGTTGCTTTGGAAGCAGTTTAAGCAAAACCGAAAAAACCCACATTCTTCTGGAATAAGAGAGTCATAGAATCATAGAATATCAGAGTTGGAAGGGACCCTCAGGAGGTCATCTACCCCAACCCCCTGCTCAAAGCAGGACCAACCCCAACTAAATCAACTAAGGAGGAGTTATATTGGTGTGACTATAGGAGTTTACCTATACTGATATAATTATATTGGTATACCTGGAAATAAATTGCCCATATAGACAAGCTCTTAGCTTGTGTATCTCTTTCTGGATGCATGTTCTTATCAACACTTAGGCCATATTTGTAATAGAAGCCACATATGCCTCAGTCTACTTTCACCTGATGTGGGACCTGGAACCACTTGTCACATTCTAATACCTGCTTGTGGGCTGTTTTGTGGTGCAAAGAATTGCATGTGCTTTTTTGTGGATATAAAAACAGACTGTTACTGAAAATGTGGTGCTTTTTTTAGTCTGTTTTTGTCAAATGGCAGCCGATTCTGTACAAGAATTCAGGGCTCTTCTATGGTCACCTTAGATTCAGTTAATTACTGTAGAATAATGCTGGCAGGTGGATCCAGTTATCTCCAACTAGAATATAAAAGTGGTGGGGATTAGGATAGAGGAGATCCTGAACTGGGTACCCAAGGACCAACTTAGCTTGAGGAAGAAACTAATGCTGTGGGGTATTTTGTGCTACCAATAAAGTCTAGAATGCGGAGTGAGTTTGGACACCAAAGTTTGTGTGCTCATTCTCAGCTGACTTACACGCTTGTATCATGTTTAATTTTTTTCTAAAGGCTGAGTCACTTACGTACTCCTCAGATGATATTAAGGTTCTAGAAGTATCTGTATTATGTTTAATGAGATTTTGGCATGTTGTGACCATCTGTGGAACAAGAAGAGCCCAGCAAATGGGCTTTTTCCTAAATTCTCAAAATAAGGGCTGAGCCACTACACTGTTCGTCAGAATGCCTCCCAGAATCTATTTGCTTACCCTACGTCTTATGGGAGTGATGGCTTATCTGGATGAACTGACCATTGCAGTTTGGTGAGTGTCTTCAATCAAGTGTAAAATGAACTAAGTTGTTGACATCAAACTAAAGTTTAGAGACTGATTTTCAGACCCCAGACTCTACATTTGCACTAACTCCTGCATATGCAAGTGGTTGATTCTATTGTTATCATGCACAGGTGCAAGAATTTTCATGCACGAAACCTATTTGCCCTTGAATACCCTGTCACCTATGTATGCAGCTGTTAATGCTTTTCAGCAGTGGCCACTGGTGTTTGTGAACCAAAAATCTGTGTGAGCAGAAAGTTGCACCCACACAAATGAAGATCTGTTGGAACAGTTGTGAAAATCAGGCTCTCACTGCAGAAATATTTTGTCAAGTATTTCCATATTTGAAAAATTAAGCTAAAATACGGAATTCATTAAGCACATCATCGAACTGAAATAATGGTAGAATATATACGTATGGCAAAATTCTGCTGTAACTCACCTAGGTTGTAAATCAGATCTTTCTTTCCTTCTTTCTTTCTATTCCAAAGTCTTATTTACTGGGTTCTTTGTATGCCACAATTTTGCCAAATAAATATTTCACAGGATAGTGCATGCAGTCTTATGGCAGTTCTCATGTGGTTAATTTGCACACCAAATGTTCTAAAATTTTAAGATATATTAAACTTTTCCATGCCATACTGTATGTTACACTTGTAGTTTTGAGTGACAAAACCACTTAGAGTATGTGACTGTTACCATATCATGTTTTTGAAAGGCAAAACAGAACATTATCATCATTTTAATAGGAACATTACATGATTCATAGGTGGTGAATATTTCATGCACTTTACAGTTGTCTCGTGCACGAAGGTAAATGGAAAGTAAATCCATGTGTACTTTAGACAGTAAAAAGGCATTACTTTATGTTAGTCCACATAAACATGCAGATTTGATTCTCTCTTCACTCATGCTGTAAAAAGAAAGTTTTAAAGTGGTTAGCCATACCTGAAAATGTAAATGCACTAGCCTAATGTAATGCTGAAGAAAAATTAAGACAAATGATACTGCATCTCTGCCACAAACTGCGGCTTGTACAAAATTCACTTTAGTTATTATACTCTGAATACGTGTACTAAGCCTCCTCTGTGTATGCACAATTTATGTTGAATGCAACATGAATCATTTTAATAGACCAAGCAAAAAGTCCCCAAAGTCAATTTTCAAATTATGAACCTTGGAAGAGAATATAACAACAATGAACAACAAATAGTTCAGATTTTATTCTGGACTGCAGATGAACCATTAAAGGTACAGTATGCTGATTTGGAAAACCATTTCTTACCTATCAAAAATGGGTAAGAATTATAGAAGGGACATTTTTTTAAAAAAGTTCTTTTTAGTGTTCGTTTTTCATGAGATAATTCATACACCTAACAAAGGGGATATATTTGAAAGAAGTTGATCAGGATAAAAACCTTGGCATCATTGTGTTCAGTGTATATGGCACTGAACTGGGACTTAGAAGACTTCTGTTCAGTTCCTAGCAGTGCCTCGGATCTCCTGTATGACCTCAGGCAAATCAATTCACCTTTCTTTCTCTTCTAACCCTTTATAGTTTTGGTTAGACTGTAAGCTTTTTTGGGGCAGCAACTGTCTTATTCATTTGTACACTGCCAAGCACAATGAAGACTAGATCTTGGTTGCCACTACTTTAATATTAGTAATAACAAATAGTTTTCCACAAGACATTTCCAAGGGAAATTTATAGTTTTCAGCTGCACAATATGCACATACTAACATTAATTATCCTCTTTGACCACAAGACTCGTCATTGCTCTTTTGGAAGTGTATGTTTATTGTGGACATTGTCAATTCACAAGAGGACCTGCTCAACATCCCCGCCCCCACACCTTCTGCTCATTGTTGAGGCTTGAATTATTGCTATTTCTTACACTTTAACTACTTTGTGTTACAATTTAGTTTTTATTCTTGTGTTTTCATATTGGTCCATTTCCTATAAGTTGTTTGCTTCATAAATAAAAGGGCCTGATTTTTCAGCCTCTATTCATAAACACTTCCAACAGCTGATGATGGAATTTTTATACACATTCGCATGTGAAAATTCTATTACCAGCATTCATGGCTGTTAGTCTACCAACATGTTTCATCTGCAGTGGAGGCCAATGGATGAGAGGTCACTGAAATTAGGCCCACAGCTATTTAAATAAGATGTTAATTATTTTTCACTTTGCCACTATTTATTCAGTTTGAACAATAAGACACTCATGGTATGTTTTTATACCGTACCAGAATAATGAGATCACTTAAGTTCCCCATAATTCCTGATTCATACAGCAATGTTCAGATACATCTTAAAGTTCTTTACAAATATAGCTGAAAATTTTTAAAAATAGGGGCAAAATGCAGCTAATTGGGAAACACACAAACCAACTTTATGACCAAAACAAACCTACAGGGTTGATTTGGAATTAAAACCCAGTTTAGAATTGCTAATAACTTTAAGCAATGAACTCCACAATTTGGGCTAACCATAGCAAAACTCTTTTTCTCTAAGTAATTGTAAGTTGATCATCACCAGTATAAAGCAAAGGATATGATCACCTTATTAAAAAGTGCAATTGTGAGGTCCTGTAAAGCTTTGTAAATGAAAAGAGAAATTCTAGTGCTTTATAATCATATAAAATTCAGTAATAATATAGGATGCAGTTATGCCATTTGCAACTTGGGTACAATGGACCAGATTGCTCCTTTCCATAGAAAGGGGGAAAAAAAGTTCTTTGAGGCTGAACCTGTTCTCTGGTGGAATGGATTAAGGTTCACAAATTTCAAAGTTTGTGACCTCTCCCAGTTCCACAGATCTCATGGATCCATGGGGAAGTGGAGCTCTTGCAAAATATGAGTCGTAACTTTTCTCAGAGAGAGAACAGCTTTTTCTCTTTGTTGTTCCTCTCCTTTCAGGATCCCTGCTTCTGTTGTCTGGGGTCCTCTTGTGGTATGAGATCCAGAGGAAAGCCAGATGGAGGAAGTACAGATGCCTGCTATTTTACTTTCAGTCCAGATTTCTGAACGGGAGCAGAGTTGGGGACGGTGCTGCACACAGCGGCTCTTCCATCTTGCCCTCAGTCTCATCTTCTGAAATCCACCTATCTCCTTCTGTGGGCAGTGTGAAGAACAGTGTCTTAAAGCACCATTTCCCCCCTTTTGCATAGAAAGAGGGATATCCATGTGTGGGAAGAGTCCTCCATATGGAGCCACCTGTACCATTCTGTTCCAACATTCTTAGGGAAGTCCAGGAAGAGGCAAAAAATTCTAATAATTGTTTCAGTTTGTCTATTCAGCAAGGACAATGTTTGTTTGTATTCTCCCAATATTGGCATTGAGTCTTTTAATAGTGTCTCATTTCTTTCTCTGTTCCTGCCTCTGTAGTCAAGTAAACCCACCGCCCCTGCCTGTCTGTTATGCGTTCAGAGAATAGGCTGCAACTTTAATAACCAGATGGTTACCCAGTGGTCTGTGTCACATAATGGAGTGGGTCAGTCCCAAAGAGGGTCCTTATCTCCTTGTACCACCAAACCTCACCGTGGAACTTGTAGGGAATGAGGCTAAGGGATTCTCAATGGAGGGCTGTGGTAAAAGCTACCATTAGGGATGGGAACAATGTAGTCACCTTCAGAATACAAGGGGCGGGGGGAGGAGGGGAACCCATCTCCTTGTACTGGTCTTACCTCGTAAAGAAATCAGACAGCATTGTTCCTGGAAGGCAGTTACTAACGCTTATTCAACTCCAAAAGTAGTCTGAAAAAGAAGCAAGAATGTAGAGCTCTGATCCCTTTGTGACAGAACATGTTTCCTAACTTAATCAAGACTCGTAGTTATTATGGGAATTGTTGCATCAGGAGAGCATAGATGAAATCTGTGTGTTGATATATAAGTAATAAAAGCTATTACAGTCTGCTCAAGAAGGGCTCAACCAAATAGCATATAGGCCCCTGTTTCTGACACACTTTCTGCTCTTCTCTCAGCTTCGGTCCCTTATTTCCTGCTATTTCCGCTAACTCCACCCATATACTTCCAGCCTCATGCACTTTTAGTTTAGATTAAAGAAAACAACAAAGAGAGGAAGCAAGCCAGTATTTCCAGGAGAGGGAATGCAGTGTACTTCTCTCCCTCTGAATGATCCTCCATCTTTAATTGCCTCATTGAACTCCAGCCGAGTAGACAGGTAGAAATAGTTCTTGGGCTAGATTTGTGTGCTCTGATTTAAGGTACAAATGAAACATTGCATGGATTAATCCATTATTTTAATTGTCTGTTATTTAATGTCAGTCGAGTAGCTTCTGTTCTCAGAGGAATGCTTTTCCTGCTTTCTACTGCCATAGAACAATGCACACTGAGAATGAATATGCTTGTCTGGGTGGACTATTTCTGGAAATATCGAACTGTTATACATTGAACCTAATTTTATCAAATGTTTCTTAAAGCTGAGATGTTCTAAAATCATCAGAATAGAAGGATGGAGAGAGCAGAGCAGGTGTCCTTGTTATTAAATCCCTTCTCGGAGGTTGTTCTCTCTTTGAACCATGCTTTAAAAACCTCCACTTTGTTACTCTGGACTTATGGTGGCTTAACTAGGAGCAGAATCTGGCTGTTTCTGCTTCATTTTAATATGCTGATCTACTTTAATCAAAATCAGGGGACCTGATTCCCCATTGCCTTGCTCCTAGGGCAGTAATTTACAGATCAGAAAGGTGATTTTTACACCCACTTTAAACAGGTGAAAATGACTGCAAAAGGCAGCAAAGAAACCAGTCCCCTTGATATAATATGTAGTTTTTCCAAATGGGAAGTGCCATGTTTTTATTGTACAGTCTTTCCTAGGCATTTTTTGTTTTGTTTTTTTTAATTCCATTTTTTTTTTTTTTTTTTGGACAGCAACTTCCCCTCCAAGAACAAGTCTGTTTCATGTCTTGTCTTTTTCTCTTAAATTGCATTAATCCAATGTTTTAAAAGTAATACCGTGTAAATCTTTTTTAATTAAAAAAAAAAGAACCATGTGATAGAAGTGTTATGTAGGGTGACCAGATGTCCCGATTTTATAGGGACAGTCCCGATATTCGGGGCTTTTTCTTCTGTAGGTGCCTATTTCCCACCTCGGCCCGTCCTGATTTTTCACACTTTCTATCTGGTCACCCTAGTGCTGTGTCCTGTGTATTGACTCGGTGCACTTTTTTTATTCTTCTAGAAGCTGCCATTTTTGGTTAAATCCAAGAGTATTTAACAGCAAGTTGCAGCTATTCCAAACTCAACCTTTTTCTTATGGCACCTGTTGTTGATTAAGTTGCAGAAATGCTTCCCGTCCATTTTCCAGTATTGTACAGTATTTTGTGTTTGGATACTGCTTTTCCAAAATGATTTCCACAGTCACTTAAGCAGCTGTGAAAAAACTCAAAATGGTAACCTGTTTTAATAAGTCTTGCTATCATAGTACCAAGTAATTACTCAGAACAAGTTACCCATATCACAGGGTTTTTAATTAGTTGTGTAATTAGTACAGTTTTTAGATCATTTCAAAGACTATTTTTTTAAAAAGTAATATACTGCTCCCCACTAAGTTGATATGGGGCAGCTATGGAGGGATTTGTCAATTATCGGACACACTGGGCCCTATAGACACAAGGTCATACTGGAAGTGGTTCAGAGGCACTCTTCCCCTTTGGGCATCCTGGAACTCTTTAGGGGATCTTTTGTCTACTCTTTTGGGGGGTGCTTTTCTCCTGGGATAGCCACCTGTCTCCCTGCCAATCATATGTCTAGACCTGAAGGGGTCATCAAGGTGCAGTCCCTACATGCAGGAGAGCTTGGAGTATGCGATTGTGATAAGTTCCTGTGCAGTGGCTTGCCAAAGGAGGAAAAGCTTTCTGTGCCCTCCTTCACACTTTCACATCTAGACAGGTACTAGACATAGTCTGGCTTGTGTAGGTCTTCCAAGTTGGGAGCTATGAATAGCATAAACTGAGATAGTGATTTAGAATAAGCAGTCTGGAAAATGTCATTTATTGTTGTATGGGTCAGATCATACTAAATGCCTATTCTGTGGAAGAATTGTATTTTAGTACTTAGGTGAGCCAGGTTTGGCATCTAAAATTTTGCACCTAGTGTTGCACCTAAAATCCCTGTATCCTCAGACTGTCTCTTTTTGTGTCAGGTTTAAGGGTATTTGGTCAGTTCTCTATCGTTATTCTTTTCAAATATAGAGCGGTATATTGTCCAAAGGGTAGGCAGAGAAAGTGTGTAATTAGTGTGTTTCACTAGGCTGAACAGAATACTCAGCAAGGTATAGAGGAGATTGGATGGTGTTTATGAATGAGTGTCATTATTTTGACAGGATGATGAATTAACATGCCTGGCTTTGGTGGCTAAGTTTCATGAGCAGTTTTGTGTGGTCTTGTCCGTGTGGGGACTTGTGGTAGTTTCTGAAACAGCATTGTGTGTGTTAGAGAGAGAAATCACAGTTAAGTGAAAGAAAAAGCACCGTCTAAAGTTATTTTGTTCTGGAATTACGTCTAGTCTTTGTAAGTATACTTAAACTATTAACCCACTACTGCCTCTAAGTATGATTTGACACAATTTCTCTTATGGTTTCTCACTTTTTACAATGTTTACTAATTCACCCCATTTTTAATTGTTTTAACCACAAATACATTATTTTGGGCAGGGGGTGATTAGAGGGCTGAGATTTTCAAAGGGATTTGGACACCCTATTTCTGTAAACTTTAGTAGGAAGTGGGTTCCATTGGCAAAACTTTCAAAAGTGTCTAAGTCACTTAACCTCAGGGCCATATTTGCAAAGGTATTTAGGTTGCCTAAATGTGCAGATAGGTGCTTTTGTAAATCCCACCAAGAAGCTTGGAGAGTTAAGTGCTTAACTCAAGTGTTTTTGTAAATCCTACCAGGTACCTATCTGCATATTTAGGCACTTAAATACCGTTGTAAATATGACCCACAAATCCCATTGAATTTCAGCAGGACTTAGAATCTTAAGTGGTACTTTTGAAAATGAGACTTGGGCTCTGATGTCATTTAGGGCCAGATTCTGAAAGGTATCTAGGTGCCTAAATATGCAGATAGGTGCGTAGTTTTGATTTTTCGAAAGCGTCTAGTGCCTAACTTCTGTTGATTGCCTATATTTTTAGGTGCTTAAATAGCTTTAAAAATCTGACCCTTTCCTCTTTTGAAAACATTACTCCAAATTCCTCAAGCAGTTTTGGGAAACTTAGCCTGTTGTTTCTATCTTTATTTGCTTTCTTTATATTGAGGAATTCCTTGGTGCCCATTGTGATAGTGTCTGTGCACCTTCCAATAGGTGAAAACCAAACACATACAAATGGGTGTAGCTGATTATGTGAACATTAAAAAAATAAATGAGAAAAGCTCAATAAATAAAATAAATGAGAAAAGCAGAGGACAGTGCAAAGGCTTCTTCATTCTCTCCAAAGTTGACCCTATTTCTCAAAATATAAATTTGCCCTTTAATCAACCTGTAATAAAGAAAAGCCTTCTCTGTTGGATCATCCCATCCATATATTTTCAAGAAAACTCTGAAGAGAATAAATGAGCTGTATATCATGCCCTGAAGTGCAAAACACCCAAGCTCTGTTGCCCCAAAGGAGAGAGGTGTGGATTCCAGAGTCAAGGATATATCAAAAGAAAATGCCTTGCAACCAGCCCACTTTTTTTTTTAACCCAGGATGCTGTGAGCTAGATGCTGGCGGCAAATCCTGCAGTGTAGCACCTACAGTATTGACATGGTGTCAGTGAGCTGAATACCTGTCAGAACATTCTTTTGCTGTGCTCTTAAGGTGGCCAAATTTGTGCACAACACTGACCTCAAGCAAAAGGTCTTGTAGAAAACAGTGCCTGCGGCGCTGGGAAGTTCTACCGGGAGGGAGGGAGGAAGGAAGAGGGAACAGCCACAGCTAGTTACACTAGTAAGTTATGGCTAGCCAGTTGGTCTAACTAGTAATTAATTGGAGAAAATAGTTCGTTATTACAGAATATAGTCTCTGGGTTCCACCTCATAGCTGAGTCATAGAGTTGTTCTAAAAATATAAAACCAATTTCCTCTATTAGAAAATTAATTGAACTGCTTTTTTGTTAATTTTCCAGGAAAGGAATTTTCCCTCATATTTGGAATGTATCTGAACAGCTGTTAATTTGATTGTTAGATTATTTAATATTTTAAAAGAACACCCAAAGAGACTCTAAATGCATCTTTGAAAAGAGAACTACAGTACCTGTTTAATAGGGTGAAGCTCCTCATAGACTTTTTTTCTTTGTTGTGTCAGTTTTATTGCTATTTTTCCTCTCTTTCAATTTTTCTCCTTGAAACAAGTTTGTGCCACCAGAAGAAATGGCCTCTTTTATGTGATTGTTTTTTTTCTTTTCGTCTATTGATTAAAAAAAAATCTTACTTTTGAGAAATGAAACAGGCTAAGCCCCCTGCACTGTAATGGGATTTGAATGAAGGAACCATTGTGTCCATTATGAACCCCACTGATTTCACCGAGATTCTGTGCTGGCCTGCTCACGTAGCTCCCATTGCAGGATAAGAACCTACATCTATATAAATATTACTTCTAAATACTCAGAAAATTCATTCTCCACTCAGTCGGTTAGTGCTGTCATTTGGGGAGGTGTATATGCCGTGATTTTCATACACAGCAAAGAGGTTGAATACCCTGCTTTAAATGCAAAACTCATCTCAACTCTAACTATGGTGCCAGAACTAGTGTCTTTGTCACTTAAAATACTGTGTGAGACCCCAGTCCTGCAGATACTTATGCTTATCTTTACTACCATTAGTCACATTTCAAGTATTTCATTGGGACTGTTCATGGTAGTAAAGGTGAGCGTGTGCATAAGTGTTGCAGTATCATGACGTATGTGAACAACATATGCAGAGATGCAATGAGTGTGATTAATTGCAGTCAAAAGATAAATGAATTTATCATGAACTTAGTTTGCCGCATTTGCCCTCTGCCCACTTATTCATTTCCCATTGGAATCTTTCAAATCTGAGCAGTTTTAAACACTTGCCATTCTTTAAAAAATCAATTTGCCAAGAAAATATTTCCTTCCTTCTCCACTTAGACAAGGTGTTTTCCCAAGCTCACACCTGCCCAAGTTCCAGGATGGATAAGTTTCAGTTCTAAACTAGTACCAAGTTTTCTGTTTACAAAAGTCGTAAAGTCTGTAATCTTGAGTGCTTCCCAATCTCAACACGAGAGCTTTATACTTTTGAAAAAATGAGATTCATAGCTTATTGCCCTGAAAGGCCCCAATATAATGAATTATATGTAGTGACATTTCAGGTCCTTTTTAGAGGTTTTCGTAGCTCCCTCTGAGACCCCACACAGCTGCATTCATGGTATTTATTATTATTAGTTATTTTTATTGTGTTAGCACCTAGAGGCCCCAGTTGAGGGTTCTGTTTTGCTAGGTTCTGTACAAACATGTAAAAGATGGTCCCTGCCCAAAGAGCTTACAGTTTAAGTAGACAGGATAGACAAAGAATGAATTAGTGGTGGGGATGAGAAGGGGTATAGACAGATAAAATAATATACCCAATGTTACACAGTAAATTAGTGTAGAATTAGATGTAGAACCCAGGGCTGCTAAGTCCCAATTCATGCCCCTATCCGCTAGACAATGCTGCCCCAATGTCCTATGGCACCTACCTTCACTGGTGGAGGGATGTGAAAATTAGTCCCAATATAATCTCTAAAACACGTACATATTTTTTCTATCACTTGTCATATATAGACTATATGAAGAAGTGGTGTAAAGATCCTATCAACGCTCATTTTGGGTGATCTGCATGCCACACTTTTAGCTTTGCCACTCATAAATACTGCAGTCATCCCAAAGTAATGCCAATGAAAACCTTCATGCTATTGTGTCATATCTTTTTTTTATATGTATTATAATGTTGTAAACTTTTTCTTAATGTAAGTAAATGGTTAGTTGGAGACAGTTTATTTGCATTATCAGAGGAGTGAAGTTTTGGAATAGCCCTCCAAGGGAAACAGTGGGGGCAAAAGACCTATCTGGCTTTAAGATTAAACTCGATAAGTTTATGGAGGAGATGGTATGATGGGATAACATGATTTTGGTAATTAATTTATCTTTAAATATTCATGTAAATAGTCCCAATGGCCTGTGATGGGAGGTTAGATGGGGTGGGATCTGAGTTACTACATAAAATTCTTTCCTGGGTATCTGGCTGGTGAATCTTGCCCATATGCTCAGGATTTAGCTGATCGCCATATTTGGGGTTGGGAAGGAATTTTCCTCCAGGGCAGATTGGAAGAGGCTCTGGAGGTTTTTCGCCTTCCTCTGTAGCATGGGGCACTGGTCACTTGCTGGAGGATTCTCTGCTCCTTGAAGTCCTTAAACCATGATTTGAGGACTTCAATAGCTCAGACATAGGTGAGAGGTTTTTCGCAGGAGTGGGTGGGTAAGATTCTGTGGCCTGCGTTGTGCAGGAGGTCAGACTGGATGATCATAGGGGTCCCTTCTGACCTTGGTATCTATGAATCGTATAAATAATGCTGTATTATTATTGTTTATTAGTATTCTTACTGGACTTTACATTAAAATACTTATCCCATAATTCTATGCAGTGTGGCAGCCACATTGTCTCTGTATTATCCCATAACTGTCATTTCAACTCTCTGTAGTGTGAAGTGGATCGTGTTCCACAACTTACTTTTATATTATTTAAAGTGTGAGTGTCCAACTTTCCTCGTACAGGTCTCTTCATTTACTGGAGACCATGAAAGTTCAATCTCGTGTGGAGGTAAATGCCTGCAGATCTGCATTGTGCCTGGAATGTAGATTACGTTATAGCAATTGCAAAAATATTTGGAAGAGAGGAGCTGTGTCTTTAAAAAAAAAAATAAAAAAAAACACAACAAAGAAACAAAGGTGGGGGGTGATTTTCAAAAGTTTAGCAGAGACAGGGGGTCTTATGTTGCTAAACCCCATAGTACATGCTTTTGAAAATCTGTCCCATATTTTGTATTTGTGGTAGAATTTAGGAATGGTTGCCTTCACACTAAGCCATGTCACATCAGAGACTGTACTGATGTTACCAAGGGCATAGATCAATCATAAATTTGATCCCTATCATTTTTAAAGCTGGTGAGAACTCTTTAATAATAAGGTTAGCCCAGGTAGTTCATTGGTATGACACTTTGTGTAGCTTGCTGAGGTGCATGTAAAGAATGGAACAAAACAGAGTTTTAAAAGGCATTTCACACAATTATTTTCTGCTTGCTGATACAGCACCAAGTAGTACTAGTCAGATGTTTTGGAATGTAAGTCTAGATTTACAGTTTACAAACGCTTAATGTAAAAACTACAGAAACAGCAGCCAGTTACTCGCAGGAAAATTATGAAAGTTCTGTTGTGGTACAAAAAACTACATGTGACTGGTTTCAGAGTAGCAGCCGTGTTAGTCTGTATTCGCAAAAAGAAAAGGAGGACTTGTGGCACCTTAGAGACTAACCAATTTATTTGAGCATAAGCTTTCGTGAGCTACAGCTCACTTCATCGGATGCATACATGTGACTGGTTTCAATTAGTAAGAGAAAACATTACTAGATCAGCTTTGAATATGTGTATGTGCACATGGGTATGTGCTGATAAGGAAGGACATTGTGTATTGAAAACCTATTCAGTTTTTGAAGCACCTTATATCACTGGAGCTTATTTTGATGTTGTAATGGAGCTATTCAAGATCTAAAACCAAATAATGGTTTTTGAAATATTTTAAAAATCCCCTCCTATTTTTTGCTCCAGCTGCACAGATACAGAGAAGCACAACTTACAGACCTTAGCTAGAATTTTATTTCTTCTTCCCATGACTTCAAAGTAACGATATGTTGTGGTCTTGCCATTAATGAGAGTATATCAACAGAATCGCAAAACTAGAGTATTAGGTTATTATTGCAGTAGTTTGAGAATCAACTACCATTACAGAAACAATGTGTTCAAACGTTTAACATTACAAATGTTAAGAGCACACTGAACCTTGATTGCATGTAACCATATTAAAGAAAAGTCATCCCAACCATGCATTTATGCTATTTAGGAAAGTTAGACCTAATGAAAGCAGTGTGAAAACAGATTTTCCTTATATTGACACTGTTTGCGGAGGGGGAAGGAAGGGAAATCTTTGGTACATGTAATGTCCCACAAGTAAATACAATTCATTTTCCTGAATTACAGTACAGTATATGGGTAATGTTTTGGGGAAAATATTAAAATGAGAAGTGTAATACCGCTTTCCTATTGCACACATCACCTACGTGCTGAGTTTTGCAAGGTCAGCAGTTATTCTGAAGTTGAGCAGAAATGGCTTCACTGGCTTTAACTTTACCAGTGCCCTTGATGAGGTGCAGAGTTGTCAGTATTCTCGTAAAATTCCTCAGTGATGGCTTCTTCTGTTCTCTTTATTTCCTTAACTGAACATCTGTCTAATTGTTCACCTCCATTGCTTTAGTGCTTTCCTCATCCTTTCTCTGTTTCCAGACAATAAACTTTATTTTCTTCATAAGAATTCAGTCTACGCAAGGGTATTAGGCAGCTTGTTTGCACCTTTTAATTTCTGGAAGTTTTCCAGAAGGGCTTTTGCAGTAGTTCCAATGGGTTCATCAGTGAATCATGTAACATAATGCAGCATTGTGTTTGGGTTTTTATCCATTACCTTCTGTTTATAAACAGCTGCTTGGAAATTTTCTTTCTGAATCTAAAAAAAAAATATCTTTCACATTTTTGCGTGTGGCATATGGGTAAGACCTACAGTACCAGATTTTCTTTTTTTTTGGTCAGGTGTTCAGGTATGTACAGCAAGTGTTTAACTTAAAGGTTGGAGGGGGACGTAGGTTATTTAAAAATAAAATTTTAAAGATGGACCTATGCAGAAAAGCAATTTTTTAGCTATTTAGTATTAGCTGGCAATGTTTTTATTTTTAAAATTTTAAAAACTGTGAATATACAGAAAAGTGACCAACATCCAGAGTTATACAAATATCTAGAGATCTTTCTCTCTTTGAGACACCATTATTATTCACAAAAATAACTGGCGGGTTTGTTCTGTTAATGTTCAGTGCTTGTTTAGCTTTCTTTAATTGTTTTCCTTGTCTAAAAGGCTTTGTATCAAGGGCATGCATTGATTGTGCTGGCAAATATTTTCAATAAAGACTAGTTTTCAATCATTCTTTTCAGCTGTTACCCTTACCACAGTTAACAACACTTCCCAGTATTGAATGTGTCTTTTTTTTTTTTTAACTTCTGCTAACGTTACACAAAAACTTTAAAATTCATTAAGGTGGCGTGCACAGCCTATTGTAATATGCATATACACCAACTTCATTAGAGGTATTCAAAAGGGCCAAGTCAGTGGTATATACAGGGCATTTAAAAAACACTGCCAGTCAATATTTACTGTTTAGTAGCACACAGAAGAAAAATAAATATAAGAAGAACAGGATAGAGTGAAATTGCCTATTATATTATTGGACGATACATTTTTCCTTGAGTACTTTTGCAGCCCATGAATTGGAATTTGATACTGAAAAATTGTGGCTATATGCATACTTAGTTACAAAATGAAAATTTCAGGGGTTTTCATGCTGAATGATTTTAAAAACTAATACAGACTTTGGGCCTAATTCTTAATTATGCTAAGGTCGCATAATTTTTACACACACTTTAAGGCCCCTTTTTAATGTCAGAATAGTGTAAAGTGGCCTTCATGTAAATGAAAATCCAGACCCCTTATGTCTGGAGTTGACTGAATTGAGTTGTATGTATTGGTCAGCAAAATTGCTTTGCCAATTTTTTGGTCTAGAAGTTCATCTTACATTGGTGTAAATCTTAAGAAGTTACTGGAGTTACTTCAGATTTACAAAGGTGCAGCTGAGATCAGAATCTAGCCTTTTATCCGGTGTTTTGATCACTATCAGAATAATAGCAAGTGGGCCAAATTCAAAAGACCTCATTCCAGCCTTTACATTTACATCTCTGATTATTTTTTTCATGCCTGTATTTTTGTTCATAAATCAATACACAAACTTTCTCTTGTTTGTGCTTGCAAATCAGGTAGTTAAGTGCCTGCATACATGATGTGCATATTCAAAAACAAGTTGCTCATATTCATATGAGACTTTTTGTACATGCAAAAAGACTTGAAAAATATTCATTCAATATTGTGAGCATGATCCTGCAAATCCTTACTTGTGATAGAAGTCATCATCAATGTGAATATATAGTGAATATATAGTTTCATTAACTTCACTTTCCCACAATTGGCCACTTATGAAAATTTGTCCTGAAATGTTTTTGCAAAAGTATGCAGCTACTTAACTTAGGGGATGTGAACAGTTGTGGGCACAAGGAAAATTATTTAGTCATCCAACTAAACTTTGTGGGTACACATCTGTTAGACATCTACATTTTTTACTTTACACTCAGAAAATTAGACAGTTTGAGGCCCCTATAAAAATCTTGTCATAAATACTCAATATTAAATTCTGCAAAATCTGCCTACACTCCATTTCTTCCTTTGTGCATGGTAATTTATCTCATATAATTATTCCTGTTCACTTGGAGAACTTCTAAAATTATTCATCTTTAAGGAAGTGACATGTTTTAAAAATATCCATATCTGGATTGATTTTCCTGAGAAATGAAGTATATTTCTGGTAATAAGAGAAAGTGAAAGTACCATACAAATCTACTGGTGAGCCTTAATGTACTGTATAGAAGCCGTAGTGAATTTCTGTACCCGTGGGTGTCACTGTTCTGCCAATTGATTCTGTGACAGTAGGTGTTCTTACAGTACAATAACCCCATTTTAAATATTTTTGGCTTATATCTAGAAATTACTTTTTTTATCTGACAAATAGTATTTGATTTATTTCCATATTATTGTGATTCCATCTTCATACTTTCCATTAAGGAAAGATAGTGTTTTGCTAGTCACTTGTGTAGTTCAGAACTATGACTGTCTTTAACTATTAGATATTGTTGTAGCTCAGGCCTGGTCTACACTAAAATTTAGGTGAACCCAGATTTGCTGCTCAGGGTTGTGAAAAATCCACATCCCTGAGCGGCAGTGCCTCTCTGGGGAGTGGACTACCTATGCCAGCTGGAGAACTCCTCCCATTGGCGTAGGTAGTGTCTACACTGAAGTGCTACAGGGGTACAGCTGCAGCTGTGCTGCTGAAGTGTTTCAAGTGTAGACAAGTCCTCAGTCTGAACATTGCTTCCAGGAGGGCAGACTGCCCAGAACATCAGTGATTTTACTTATTACTTTGTGTTATAAATAATCTTGTTTTTTCCTGCAACAAATAAATCTTTGGGCCTCCCTGAAAAAAACAAAACAAAACGCACATTTGTGGTTACAGTATAATAAAAATAAACCATTTGGCGTGACTGCAGATGACATTTATCAGCCTATTTCTGGGTGCTCTTTCTCTCCCTGTATAATACAGAACATAATTTGTCACTTTGTAAATACATTCCAGCCTAAATCCCTGCCAGCCTCGGTTAGTGTTTGAAGGATTAATGCACTGTGCAGTGCATGTCTGCACTTTCAGGCCACAACATAGCTTATGATTATGAATCTTGAGAAAGCAGTGAAAAGGGGTGTCTTTTTTGGTGGGTGCTTAAACATTTGCTGCCTTTTTGGCCATTATGGTTTTCTTGTCTTTACTTTTCATCTGTACAGGTGGTATTCACCATTTCTATAGTCATGAAGTCTGTACGTTGAAATCAATTGTAAGCAACTTCTATGCTTGTGTGTATATGAAGCTTTATTATGACAGTGCACATATGAAACCCTAGATCTGATTTTGTTTTTAGACAATATTTTGTTACAATAGTAGTTAAACAAGATGATCTCTTATTTTGCTTCTTGTGGAGGTTTTCGAACATTAATTGAGAATATTTATTTCCCCTTAAATCTTATACCACATGTCTTTCCAGTCCAGATGTGACCAGCAACCAATAGAGGTAATTAAATGTCCTGACTTTGTAAGCTTGTCTTCCATCTACTAAGGCTTTAGTTGAGAGTGTCAAATTTATTTAATCTTAGGACATCAATTTGGATTTGATCAAGATTTCAAAAGTAAACAAAAAGGGTCTGTTCTTTCTAGGTCATCCGAAATCAGACCTTTCATTGTTGTTTTTTGGAAATATATATAATATGCCATCAACTTAGTCCTTCAGAATTTGAAGAAATTGAAGTATTTGAATAGGACGCTAAAAGTTCTATTACAGATTCTCAGGCAAGCTTTATTGTTCTGTAACCAAAATGGATATGTTTATTAGAAAAGTAAGCCACATACAAAACATATTGCTAGGATTCTTTCAGATTCCCTAGGAGAATCTCAAAAGAATCTCTTGGAAAAATATTATCTAGATCTGGGGAATGGCGGGGTAAGAAAAACAGTAGATTCTCAAATAACTACCAACAGTTCAAGTGCTTTCAGAAATGAACAAATTGCGAATCCTACTGCAAATCTGTCATAGTATTGAAATAAACTGTTTCAGAGTAACAGCCATGTTAGTCTGTATTCGCAAAAAGAAAAGGAGTACTTGTGGCACCTTAGAGACTAACCAATTTAGTTAGTTAGAGACTAACTGTATCACTGATAGGTCTTAAAATGGGGAATCATCATCGAATGGGTGTATTTCAAGTGGGGTCCTGCAGGGATTGGTTCTTGCTTCTATGCTATTTTACATTTTTATCAATGATCTGCAAGAAAACATAAAATCATCACTGATTAAGTTTGAAAATGACACAAAAATTGAGGGAATGATAGATAATCAAGAGGACAGGTCACTGATACAGAGCAATCTGGATTTCTTGGTAAACTGGGTGCAAGCAAACTATGTGTTTAATAAAGCTAAATT
Organism: Lepidochelys olivacea; assembly: GCF_965140295.1. Classification (NCBI taxonomy): domain Eukaryota; kingdom Metazoa; phylum Chordata; order Testudines; family Cheloniidae; genus Lepidochelys; species Lepidochelys olivacea. Next base: position 30,434,303 of record NC_140422.1, read on the forward strand.
TAAATGTTGACATCTGAGAACAAAGAATGTAAGCTATACTTACAGGATGGAGGACTCTGTCGTGGGGACAGTGATTCTGAAAAAAGATTTGGTGGTCGTGGTGGATAATCAGCTGAACACAAGCTCCCAATGTGATGCTGTGGGCAAAAGGGCTAATGCAATCCTTGGATGGATAAACAAGGGACTCTTGAGTAGGAGGTTATTTCACCTCTGTATTCACCTCTGCTGCTGGCATACTTTGTCTAGTTCTGGTGTCCATGATTCAAGACAGATGTTGATAAATTGGAGAGGGTTTAGAGAAGAGCCATGAAAATGACTGAAGGATTAGAAAATGCGATTTACAGTGATAGACTAAGGGGCTTAATCTATTTATCTTAACAAAGAGAAGGGTAAAGGGTGACTTGATTACACTCTCTATAAGTACCTACATGGGAACAAATATATGAAAATGGGCTCTTCAATCCACCAGAGACAGTTATAACATGTTCCGATGGCTGGAAGTTCAACCTAGACAAATTCAGACTAGAAACAAAGTGTACATTTTTAACAGTGAGAGTAATTAACCATTGGAACAGCTTAGCAAGGGTAATGGTGCACTTGCCATCACTGACCGTTTACAAAATGTTTTGCTAAAAGATATTCCCTTGGAATTATTTTGGGAAATTCTATGGCCTGTGTTATAAAAGGAGGTCAGACAAGATTATCACAATGGTCCCTTCTGGCTTGGGAATCTATGAATCTACTTTTATAAAATCCATTTTATTTCTTGGGATTAAAATAGATGTGAACTACAGGCAACACAATCACATTCATACAGCACAAGTCAAACCTTTGGAGCCTGAAAATTGCAGTCTTCTGAAATTCTGGTTTAGTGGGTGGGTTTTTTCTTCTTAGTAGTTGAGGAATTTAAAAAAAAAATGGTAGAGCATCATTTTAGGATAGCTGTGCTGCAGTTTGCAGTTGTGCAGAAAGTTTGATTAAATACAAAGAAACATAGATAGACCATGCTTTCCTGATGAGGGTGGACAAGGTTCACCTTCCTCCTCCATCAGTTTTTTAAAATTTATGTACAGTATAGAATCATTTTCAGAAAACTTGACAAGTTATAAAATCATATTACTTTAAGTGCTGTATAGTGAAAAGACATTGTTCATGGCAGTGGGAGCCATTTATGATGATTTAGAGAAATGATTGCTTCAGAAACCCACAAATTGAACAGCCAAAGGGAAATTAATTAGTATATTGTGCACACATGGAAAATATGTCCACAGTTACATAATAAGGTTTAAAACACTGGTGGTTGATTTGCAATAGTAATCTGCACAACTTGGGAATTTAGGGCCAGCTACAGCACAAAGATTGATGAAATGTGCATGCAGGTTGCAGTCACCTAAGCAAAGGGTGAGGGCTAAGGTGATCTGTGGTAGATTCTAATTGCTGGTAAACTCAAACAAGTCAGAAGAGGAAAAGCAAAAGACTTGTAGAAAAAACTGTAGATAGACAGAATACCTCAGTGCTTTATAACAGTCTAATGATAGGAATTAAATCCTTCATACCAGATTTTTTTGCAAGGTTCTTTCAGTCACCAACAGAGGCTATAGAATACACACAACTCACCAGTTGCCTTCTTTATTGTTTACTTTAAAATCAAAGGCAGAACCCAAACTTCCCTGTCTTCATTCAGACTCTGATTAGCTTCTGATAGGTTAACCTGTCACCAGTCACCTAGTTCTGGAATTTCCCTTCCCATATGTAGGGAATTAACCTAGGAATCTGAGACTATCCTTTTCAGATATCCGCTCTAGCACAGTGCCTGGGGAAAAAGTAGAGGCACAGTTTGAGGGACTTCAGTTTTGTGGAGTGGACCTATTCTGATATAAGGCATAGGTTAGGTTAAAAAGACTGAGAACCAGGGCCGGATTAACCTTTTGTTGGCCTGGTGCCAAACATATCACTGGGCCCCCCTGGGGACAATGGGGCATGGTACAGGGGGTCGGAGGGGTCAGTGCCCAGTCCAGCGCGAGGGCACTGTTTCCTAGGGTGTCCAGATGTTCCGATTTTATAGGGACAGTCCCGGTATTTGAGGCTTTGTCTTATATAGGAGCCTATTACTCCCCACCCCATGTCCTGATTTTTCACAGTTGCTGTCTGGTCACCCTACTGTTTACAAACCAGCAGCTACCAGACGCACAGTGGCCTGCCCAGCCCTGCACTGCCAGCACCCCCTCAATAGGGTTGCCAGGTGTCCAGTTTTCGAACAGAACACCCAGTTGAAAAGGGATGATTTGTCAATCATCTCATACCTCCGTTTCCCCTGGCGGCTCCAGTTAGCACTGCTAATTGGGCTGTTAAAAGTCTGATTGGCGCGGGGCTGGCAGGCTCTCTGCCCAGCTCTATGCGGCTCCCAGGAAGCGGCTGGCATGTCCCTCCGGCTCCTAGGCATAGGGACAGCCACGGGGGCTCTGCAGCTCCCACTGGCCAGGATCCACGGCCAGTGGGAGCTGTGGGGTGGCACCTGCGAATGGGGGCAGCACGCAAAGCCCCTTGGCCACCTAGGAGCCAGAGGGACATGATGCCACTTCCTGGGAGCTGCCCGAGGTAAGCGCTCATTGGAGGCTGCACCCTGACCCCTCACCCCTGACCCAGCCCTGAGCCCCCTCCCATACCCAAACTCCCTCCCACAGCCTGCACCCTCTCCCCAACCTCCTGGCCTGGATCTGAGCCCCCTCCTGCAGTCTGGACCCCTCGGCCCCATCCCAGAGCCCCCTGCACCCCAAATCCCTCAGCCCCAGCACCCATTCCCCCAGCCAGAACCCTCACCCCCTGCCTGAGCCCAGAGCCCCCTCCTGCACCCCGAACCCCTTATTTCTGGAGCCCATACCCCCTCCCACACCCCAATCCCCTGCCTCAGCCCAGGGTCCCTTCCCACACTCCAAACCCCTCAGCCCCAGCCCAGAGCCACCTCCTGCACCTAAAACCCCTCACCCCGGGCCCCACCCCTATGCCCAGCACCCACCTGCCCCACACAACCCCGCAAAAGCTTCACAGCACCCTGCACAATCTGGCCCACGCAGCACCCCCCCCTAAAAACAGATCCCCCCATTGCCTAATGCCTCCCCATGGATCCCCTCCTGCCCAGCATCCCAACACACACAGACTTCCCCCACCTCCCACTGGCCAGCATCACTCCCCCACATCTCTGTGCCCAGTGCCCCAAAACACACAAACCTCTCCCCCATCCACAGCCCCCCCTCACTGCCCAGTGCGCCCCCTCCCCCCCGACTCCCCAGAGACCCACTGCCCTGCCCCTGTCTGCACTCACCGGCCCCTCTGGGAGGTGACTGTGTCCACTGGGCTGAGCAGGCAGCGCAGCTGGGTCCAGTCCTGAAGCGGGGATCGCTCTGGCCCATTGGGATCAGCACAGTCAGCCAGGCAGGAGTGGGAGTGAGGCCTGTCCAGGCCAGGCTCCGGCAGGGCTCAGCCGAGCCTCCCATGCTGACCCCATCCCCGCACTGGCCGAGACAGGCCCTGCCTCTGCACCAGTCGCGAGTGGCTCGGCCCTGGGGAGGCAGGCAGGGCCCCACAGGTAGTGGGCATGCTTGCAGCCATGCTGGGGAGTGGGGCAGATCCCTGGGATGCGACCCCCCACAAGAGCCCGCCTGGCCTGGCTGTGCTTACTGACCCTTCAGTCCACCTGGCCTGACTCTGCCCACCGGCCACGCAGCCAGCAGCAGCCCAGCCTGCATGGCGGAGCCTGGCTGTTGGGCGGCGAGCCCCCTTAGGTGAGCTGGGAACCAGTGGTGAGCCACTCACACAGCAAGGCCTAGACGCTGGACCACCGTGGGCGAGGGGCTAAACTTGGCCCCGTGGACGAGTTAGATGGGTCTGTAATGTGCCCCTTCCCAGTGTGGGCCTGGCACCATTGGCGCCATTGTAAACCCAGTACTTCTGAGAACTAAGGTGTCCTTTATTCTCTGGGTTTTGTCAATCATCTCATACCTTCGTTCCCCCTGAGAAGGGGTAGGTGAAAGGTACCAGCTAAAAATCCAGACGGCATGAGAAGGTAGAGATTCAAGGATGACCAGTAGTCCTAAAAGAATGCTATGCTAATCATAGCCCTCAGGTCTGTATGCCCTATATAGCACAGACCTTAGCTTTATCAAGAGTGGGTAACCTGGCAATCAGTTTCCATTTCAGAGGCTCTCCCTTTGGGAGGAAAATTAGGGTTTAATCACCTCAGACAGAGAGGTCCCCAGCTGTGCGTACAAGTGTGTATCTTTGCACCAATATCAGGTTTCAGGAAAGCTCTCTTCAAGCATGAAATCACATTTGACAGGACCAGGGAAAACGAATGCAGGAAGTGCTGACTCTCCTGCCCAAAATAAATACATAAATTAAAGTAACAATAAAATATCATCAAGTACCAGTATTTTAACATTTCCCAATATTTTAAGCCTAGAGGAATAGGATTTTGCTTCCTGTTCTGTGAATCCCTTGAGTTTTGGGATTCAGCATTGGAAAAAGTCTCATGTATTTTGATATAAAAATCATTCATAATGATATTATGGTATGGCTCTTAAAAGTCACCTAAAAAGGGGAGATATGGAGCTATGTGCTTTCCTTGTGATCTATAAAGAAGCTTGAACTCTTTTTATATTTTAAACAAAAAATTTCCTTGTTCATTACTTGGAAATCTCCAGAATGCCAAGCCTGGTATTTCATTGTTTTGCTGGAAACCTGGTTGGAGGTCTTAGATGTGGATTATGAGCTTTCTAAGACTTCATTTGAAGGGGCATAAATTTGGCATAAATTTTAAGAAAAACAAAGGGGAAAAAATTACAGTCTGAATTGAAATCACTGCCATGCCTAGTTAATCAGGTTGAACTTTCATGGCATATCTGATGTCATAATTCTGTCCATTCATCCATCAACTCTTCCAGGAAAAAACAGGGAAGACTAGAATTTCTAATGGTTAAAAATAAAAGGGGAGGGAGTACGGACCATTCCCCTTTAACAAAACAAACGGAATCCCTTTCAAGGTCTTCATATATCAGAAATAATCAGAAAAGGGAGCAAACAAGTAAATGTAATTAATGTTTCCTTGCAGGTCACCTTTAAGGAGTTAACAAAATAATTAATCAAAATGTTAAAGTTAAAGTGCAAATAGGAAATGTATTTTATAGAAATTGCTGAGGTAGAAAGAAAAAATGACTATAAATTTATTCCATTCACAATGGCTTCTAATGGACATCAATATGTTATCTCAAATGTAGTGCATGGACCTATTCTTTAAACATCCGATATATTTCTTAGGTTATGCTTAAGGCAGTGTGATTCATTTGTCCTATTCAGCTACATGAGAGGTAACTTCATAGCACTCAAAATACATGCATGACAATATAAAGCTAGCATTACCTAAATATATTTTTGCACCAAATGCCATATGCTGTGTACATTAGGTACAGCAATATTCACAGTCTTAAACCAGAATGAAAGCCTCTTACTTGTTTTGTTCTTCCATCCGTAGTATCTATTGTTGGACACTGTTAACTGTCACAACTCATGTCAAATTGTCAGACATGTTTATAGCTTTGTCTGCTTTGTCAAGATGGAAATTTGAATTTATTTAGTTTTTCCTTGTCACATAGAGGTTATATTTTGGGTCTTATAGATTTAGCTACTTTAAATACGTGATGGTAACTTTACAGACCTTTCTTTGGTTTTCTCTTACAAGTCTCTTATTCTTAAACATTGTCTATTTCTCAGTCCATCTGCACAGCATGTGATGGGTTTTTGTTTGTTCGCACAGATATATGTGTTGGCCCCTCAGAACTACCTATATCCTGAGGCAGGAGAGGGGTTGCCATCTGGATTTTTCTTTATTAATCTGAAATGCATTCTATTTTTCTTTTATCGTCTCCTCAAAAAATCTGATATTTTTAGTGATGTACTGCTTTTAAATGTATAAAGTATATAGACAGTATCCGCTGAGAGTATAATTATATAGTAAACTAGCTGATGACCACTATGTTGCCTTTTAATTATATCTTCAATTTTTTTCAGTACTTACATGAGATATAGGGGCTACAGCATGTTTATTAAGAAGCTTCAACTGTGTATAAAACTAGAGCAGTCAGAAGTAATGGTGTTTGCTGAAGTATTCTTTATCATATGAATTTACCTTTAGTCATCCATTATTTATTTCAGCTATTTGATATGCCATTATAATAAATATTATGACAGAGAAAGCTTTTATGCTTCAACTTATTGTACTGCTCTTCACTTCCTTGCAATCCTTCAGGAAAATGTAACCATGCTTTACCTATATTTAACGTAAATCATCACTTACATTAGAATGAAAAATTCACTATGAAAAAAGGTTCCTTCAATACCAACACATAAATGCACAATCATGTTTACTGCCAAACTACTGTACCAGGTAGTGTTCGTTTTTAAACAGTTTTTAAGCTGTAACCCGAATACATAGCATATAGTGAAATTGCCAGTTTTCTTAGTGTTTTCACTCTTTTTAGTTTCCGGCCTGATAAGCATTTTTCTGTCTTGAATGTAAAATAGTTCCAATTACATTCTGAGGATTTTTAATAGTTTTGCTCTTCATGGCAAGTAGGTTACATACAAAACTAAATTGTTATCCAGTGTAATTTCTCTTCAAATCAGCCAAACAATTATCTACAAATACTTGAAAATATTTTAAAAACCTATGCATAAAACCATCTAGCACAGTGGTTCCCAACTTGTTCTGCTGCTTGTGCAGGGAAAGTCCCTGTCAGGCTGGGCCACTTTGTTTACCTGCTGCATCCGCAGGTTCAGCCGATCGCGGCTCCCACTGGCCGCGGTTTGTTGCTCCAGGCCAGTGGGGGCTGCGGGAAGCGGCGGCCAGTATGTCCCCCAGCCCGCGCCGCTTCCAGTAGCTCCCATTGGCCTGGAGCAGCGAACCGTGGCCAGTGGGAGCCGCGATCGGCCAAACCTGCGGACCCGGCAAGTAAAGAAACCGGCTCAGCCCGGCAGGGGCTTTCCCTGCACAAGCGGCGGAACAAGTTTGGGAACCACTGCACTAGTGTAAGGTAAGACTCTTTTTTCCTTGCTATTGGGATATAAGAAGGGAAAGAATTTCTGTGCATATTTTCAAAATGTTTTTTCATTGTGTATTTTAGAGAAGCTATTTGGCTAAGATAATTTTTAATGGGCCATTAAGCCTTTCCTCTCTTGGCTGTTGACTTAAATATGGGCCAAGATAGTACTGGGAAAAAGTTGCTAGCATCAGTTATCTGTTTGGTGGCCTAACTGAAGTATAAATTAGCTATCTCAATGCACTGCCTAAGGGTCAAAAATCCTCACCTCCAAATCATTGTCTCAGTTGACACTAATTCACATCCTTTTAATTAGAGTTGTCAGAGAGACAGTAGAAGCACCACCACCATGTGAATGGGTGAATGGGTTGCAAGTCATCATGCCCATTCAGTCTATGGCCTGTTTACTGAGATGGACGCAAAAGGTCGGATTTGTGAAAGGTTTTGTTTTTGTTTTGTTTTTTGTGATGTGATCAGTGGACATCTGTCCACCGGAAACTGTATTTAGGGTACCAGCTCATTTGGTACAGTCCATTGAATAGCTACCAGAGGATAATAAACTTGTGATTTAGAGATGAAAAGCTCTATAAACTATTCCAAATCCAATCTGCTGTCCAGTCCCTCTTTAATATTATTTAATTTAAAATTAAGTAGTGGAGGGAACATTAATGTCATATTTTTATTGACAAATTGCATAAAAATGTTTTCTGGAGCTTTCTTCTCTGCTTTAGTGAATTAATGTTATGATGTCAGCGTGAAGCTCCTGTGTCTCTTGCAATTGTGAAAGTGACAAGTCCCATTTAAGATTTTTACAACATAAAATGAGGCATAATTCAGTACTAAAATATGTAAAGTGGAATGGTGAGAGACATCAGCATAATAAAATTATGAACATTAGGTCAGAATTTGCACGATGCCATTAACAATCAGTTCTGACGGTATGTTACATTTATAGTAATGATACCTTTTAGCAAAAATGTTTTCTTTTAGTACCTGTATAAATACTGCTACACTTGCATGCTACATGTGTATATAGAGAGATAGCAGGAAAACACGATGACACAGGTAATGCTGAGCTACTGTATAACAAGGCTGCACACATCAATGGTTGTTGCTGATATTATTACATTATTAGGACCTGGTAATGTAAGTGTGAGTCTTATTTACAGGTTTTCAATGTTATATTTTATATGATTAAGAAAAAATGAGTTAAGGCTTGCAATACTTAGCACTTGCCTAGTGCTTCACACCTGGAAGCTATGATACAAACCTTAAGCAATGTTCACAGTACCTCTGGGAAGTAGGTAAGATTTGGTATCTACATTTTACAGAGGAGAAGCTGAGATAGAAAAGTGAAGTAGCTTGCCAAAGGCCACAATAATGGTACAAGATTCATTTCTTTGTCAGTCACTGCTTGAAGAAAACCCATGCAGTTCCAAGTCATGTGATAATCAGTTGTTTGCCTGTTTGTTTACGTCCAAGTGTACTTTTCTGATCTTGTGTGCATGCATTGGTTGTTATTTGTTTCCATTTCTCCTGGTACATAACACTGGAAATATTGTGAGATAAATAAAAACATTTTTTTGTAAATGAACAAAGGCACTTTATGCAGGATAATTGAATGCAAACGAAGTGAGGAGAAAATTGTAAGGAGGGTGTTGAAAGAAGGCTGATCCCTGGTGTCACAATCACACCAAGTAACCTATTTCATAGGGCAGCAGTGGTGAGGAGAAGCCAGAAGAAATTGGCAAAGGGAAAGGGAAGATGTCAGAGGAACATTATTCTAATCATAGTTTGTTTTGATTATACAGTACATTGATGAGAGCTGAGATTTTTTTAATGTGAACACTATTGAGTAAGTGACTCTCAGGGATGTCATACTAAATTGTTTGAGCTTATTCCATTATCGGTCCGTTTGGTAATTCAGGAAGAAGTATTTTCCCCCTTAAACTAAAACCTCCAGACAAGGAAGGGTTTATTGTGCTTTTTAAAAAATGTGTCTCTTATCCTAAATGGGATGCTGCCACAGTTTACCCTCTCCTGTGGTGTATTTAATTTGATGCCCAGGGTCTTATGATCCTCTGTGCCAACTGCAGAATTACAGCAGGAATAGCAGTAGCCATCCTGGAAAAATGTAAGTGAATTTCTTTGTCTTGTGTAATTTTCACCTTTCACATGCACTTGAACATGTTTTTTCCATGGAGGACATTTTGGGGATCCCTCCTTGAATTACTCAAGAAATGTTTTCATTGACATTCTCTCTAACCTCGTGTCTGACAAACTTAAAAAAGCAGCGAAAGAAAAGATAAGTTTAACTTTTTGCAATACAGGGCTGTTGGTTATACTGACAGAGATGGTGGTCCCAGTTCATTGGATGAACTGACAAAGCTCAAGAAATCCATACTTGTAGCTTGCATTTGCTATCCAAGTATAACAATTGGCTATTTATGTTATTTAATATGTTGTTCATGCTTTTTAAACTGCCCATTTTACACCTATAGTAAATCCATCCACAAATCTGGCCTAATACTCCAGTGAATTTCTACTTGTGAAAGTATATTGGAGGTACCACATGTTTTTCCTTTGGACTCGCAATATTGGAGGCCCTTCCTCTTCATTCTTGTAGTCAGTGGCAGAAACTTGAAATTTGACACCAAGAGCGAAAGTATTACCTGAGAAATAGTGTGTGGACTTGAATCACTGTCCCCAAGAGCATAGTAACGAACGGCTTGTGGTTTAGCCTGTTGAACTACTTGATGTTTTGACCCCTTATTGTCCTTGTGTTTGTAGCATTTTTGTTCTTTTCCCCTTGGAAAAGACTGCAGAATGTTTTAGAAATATAACAACAATAATTTAAAAAAACACTATTAAATAAACAGCTTAACACTGCAAAGCTGAAGAGGAGCTGCAGTTGAGGAATACTGCACCAGGCTAGCCAGAATTGTCTTGCTGGCCTCTCTGAACTTTGAGCAAAAGAAAGTATTTTCCTGTGGGACAAAATTAATTCCAGCTTTTTAGTGATGTGCAGCTTGTGGGGATGGCAAGACTGTTTTGGAGAAAGTTGTTTTTAGCCCTTTCAAAGCACCATGACTTCATGTTTCCTTATGGGAATTGAGTCTGCTGAAATCTTAGTTATATTTATTTCGCTGTCAATTTAAGATCAGCTGGAGTAGAAAGAAAGGAGTATGAGTGACATTTCAGTTAATCCTCACCTGCAGTATAATTGCAATGGGCACGTTGGGTGTCAACAAAGTAGAAGAAAGAGGAAAAGAGAGAAGCATCACTGAGGTGGGATTATGAAGACGTTGGAAGCAGCCAAATCTGCTTCTCCCAGTGCTGACAGGTCCCTCCACACCACCTATGCTTTGTTTCTCCAAATATGCCCACTTTATTATTTCTTGACCGCAGTAAAGCCCATCACTCAGCAGGACCACCTGCAGGGTTTACACTATCTTAAAATCCAACCTCAAATACTTCAGTTTACTACACTCTACTGCCATGTTTGAGGCTTCTTCCTTCTCCGCCCCCTCCCTTCTTCAACTCATGCTAATGTCCAACCTGCACGTTACAATTATACTGATTTGTAGGAGAATGGTTGGGCATTAAGTGAAATGTCACACAAATTTCTTTCTTACTGATCCACCTAACCAAATGAGGGTGGTGGTGGTCGGGGAGAAGACATGGAAAAGTGTCACAGTTCTTTGAAAGCATGTTCAAACCTGGTTAGATAATCATATGGGGGGTGGAATCAGGAGCTGTGAGAGACAGCTGTGATCACTAGAAGTGAGAAGGGCACAGATGTGAGTGGTTATAATGCCCTCAGTGGTAATCTATAAGACTTGTTTGTCACAACTTTGGGTGGGAGTACTTGCAGAAAAATCATGGGCATCCAGGCATATTATTCCAGACTCTAAGATAGGGCTTGGGGGGCGAGACTAAAGGCACAACAGTTTCTTTCCAGGGGATGGAACATTGCTGCATTTTGCAGGTACAATGCACCCTCACATGGTGAACAGGACTTCTTTCATAGGATAGGACTGTGGCTGGAAGGAGCTGCAATCTACTTGTGTCTGGACAATGGGATTCCCATAAGCCTTCAAGGTTTACAGTGAAAATAGACTGCAAGGACTCTAGACCACTGGGTAACTGTTTTAGCTCATTTGTTCTGAGGTATGGAGTCAAAATAGTTCAACAGAACTGTGGAAAAAGGCCTTTAAATTGAACCTTATTGAGATCCATTCAATGGATAATGCTGGAAAGTTCGGGCTAGCCTTTTGTGGTGTTGCCTCTGCCTCCACTGTTTGAAAAGTTGACTTTAGGAGTATGAGTAAGGCTACATTTTAGTCACGGATATTTTTAATAAAAGTCATGGATAGGTCATGGGCAGTAAACAAAAATTCATGGCCTGTGACCTATCCATGACTTTTACTAAAAATACCAGGGAATAAAACTTGGGGGAGGGGGGGCTGCCCCGGTGCTCTGCAGGTGCTGGGGGAGGGTGGCCTGGCTGCTTGGGGGGGACCCCCCGCTGGTGCTTGGGCAGGTTGGAGGGCCCAGCAGGCTCCCTACCTGGCTCCGTGCCTCCTCCTCCCCCAGCAGCAGTCGAGTTTGAGTGTGGGAGGGGGCAGGGGGTTGGAGCACGGGACGGGTGAGGCGGGGTCTGAGCGGTGTTTACCTGGGGGAGCTCCTTGGAAGCAGCAACATCCCCCTCCGTCAGCTGCTAGGCGGAAGCAGGCACCACCTACAAGCACCACCACCACAGTTCCCATTGGCCGCAGTTCCCGACCAATAGGAGTTGCGAAGCCAGTGCTCTGGGTGGAGGCAGCATGCAGAGCTGCCTGGCCATGCCTCCGCCTAGCAGCTGACCGAGGGGGATGTCACCGGAGGTAAGCACCGCCCAGAGCCCGCTTCACCCTGTCCCGTCCCCCTGGCCCCTCCCACACCCAAACTCAGCTGGTGTGTGTGTGTGTTTGGAGGGGTGCGGTGCCCCGAGACTGCCCCAGCAGAAGACTGTGCCTGAATCTGTGACTTCCGTAACAAACATGCAGCCTTAAGTATGAGCAGTCTCCTCTAAAGATGCTGTGACCAACTAAACTTGTATAAAATGCTGTCCTTGCTCCTTTCTTTATCTTTTATATCAACTGCTGTGGATATTATAGACAGCCTTAGGACTATTTTATCTTTAGAGGTGGTTGAATGAAAGTATGAATGTTTTAAAGTATTTTGTGTGATATGTAATGTGTGTTTTTTCTATAATGGTATATTAAATGTGTGCATCTCTTTTTAAACAATAATTATTTGTTTACTTTTTATTTTTATTTCATGATTTGCATCCTCACAAATGTCAGCGAGGTGGGAGAAAGAAGAGATCATGTTAACCTTAAAACTGTCTGCTGTCAGTTTATTGGGCTATATAAAATTGTATACCATGCAGTGTATGTGTTTAGCAGAACCGCAAACTTAGAATACTGCACTTGGCATTGAATGCTACACTCGTCCATTCATTTTCATGATTTATATTCACTGTGGGCTTCTAATGTTAAACAAGGGAATTCAGACATGTTCCATAACACATTTACTGTAACATGATACCGTGAACTAAACTTGCTGTTATTTATCTTTATTTTTTTTTTAATTTTCTCTCGTTGCAGCATAAAGCCAAGGTAGAAGCTATGACCTTAGACCTCGCTTCTCTTCACAGTGTGCAGCACTTTGCTGAAGCATTCAAATCCAAGAATGTGTAAGTAGTCAGGCAGAGGATTATATATCATAACTTCTTGTTATTTTAATGTCTTTATCAGCTGAGCACAATTGGTAGAATTCATCACAGTTGGATTGACTTAGAAACTACAATAGGTGAATTCAGCTTTTTCACAGGAACTGAATTGTCTTTTTCCAATGTGCATATTTTTACATCAATTAAATAATATTTATTTTTGCACAGAGAGAAAATTAATTACAGATCTCGGACAATTCAGTGTATAATTCCAACTTTAATGGGACATTGGTAGTCTGCGACTGTTGAATAAGGCCAAAGCTAAAATATATCCAAAACAGCTTAGGCAACTTCTGTCAGGTTTCCAGTGGTTTGGAAGACAGTCTGAGGTCAGGAATGAGCACTCACTCAGTGCTCTCCCTCTGTTTCTTTTTTAAAAATGTTTTAAAAAATAGTCCTACAGGCTAGGGGCCTTTATTTTCCAGATCTATCTGTGAAGTGGTTGGCTTTAAAAATTGAAATTAAGTAAGATGACAAGTTCACTTAACAATTGGATAACTTATATTGAAATAATCAGGCAAGATTCCAGATGGTTTTATTTAGATTGAACAGATCAATTAATCGCAAACTTTAAGGTATGATTTGGAATCACTAAGTACAAGGTGTTGAGGATAAATTCCACCCATTGTGCTTTAACCCATATTTTGGCCCACTCTGGTTGTTCTGACTATTCAAACCTAATAGTGATTTTTTCACCCTACAAAATAGTTCTGTAACATAACCCTCATACTGTACTTTTCAAGAGAGTACACACTTTTAGACATCTTTGGAGGGGAAAATATTGTAGTGGCAAAAATATCGTGTGGAAAGAATGGTAGGTTTGCTTTTGAGATATTGCCAAAGCTAAATCTCACATGGATAGACAGATGACATTTGAGTCCTTACAGGCCTTTCAGATTCAGAGAACTGTCAAAACTGAATTTCAATACCAATTACTTGACTGCCAAAAATCCTGTGTAACTATTCTTATCATATCACATCTTCCTACATTAAAACTTTCTTGTGTGTAAAACATAATGACCAACGGTAGAAACATTGCCATATTTTAGTACCAACCACTCTCATACTGTGAGAAGAGATAAGCAAACTGATTTTGCTGCTTCTTGGTTCTTAACATGTTATATGCTTTACCAAAGAAAAAAGTGTAGAGGGCCAGTTAAGGACCATAACGTTTTTTCCTGTGCAGTTCTTAACTTGATGTGAATGCTGCAATTCCATGTCACTGTCACCAAGCCTGAACCATTGAGTAGACATATACTGTATCTTTAAACCAGAAAGTGGAAGTATGCTCAATCCAAATTTTCCTGGAGGACTTAAAATCTGCAAAAGTCTCACCCATTGTCATCTAAAGCACGAGACAATGTGGAATCAATTTCTTAATGCAAATCATGTCCATTTTGTTTTTGTACAGTATATTAGAGGTAACAACTCATCCCCTTTGGCTTCATTTTGTCTTTCTATTATTGAAAGTTTTCTTATTTTTTCCCTTCTTTTTCATTGGCGTTTGGAAAGTGTCACTAGTACTGTCTTAGTGGTACAATACGATACGTCAGTGTTTTTATCCACAGTTTTGCCTTCCATTCTGAACCCTTGCTCTGTGTGTGTGTGATCTCAAGTATTATATAAAAGCTTAAAGTTTGTGTCTGTCATAAGACTTGTGGGAGTTTCACCAAAATGAACATTGAACAATATATTTATTTAAATTGTGATGGTGGATAGAATTCAGATGCCGCACACAGCTGGGAGCAGTAGATCTTTTATCTGTTACAGAGGAGCAGGTATCTCCTTACAGTCATCTCCACTGGTAGGGGAATGGGCTAGAAGACCTTTCTAGCTCTGATTTCTGTGATTTAAACTGTATCTAGGTATGCTCAGAAAAGTGATTATGTAGTAGTTGTGTCTTGTTACTGCATTGCCTGCTGTGTGTGTCTTGCAAAACATATCTTTACACTAATAAATGTTTTTATCTGTAGTTTATTATTATTACAGTAGTATCCACGGCCCAATTGGATCAGTCCCTTTGTACTAGGTGCTGTACAAACAAACTTAGAGAATCCAGGATCTTACAATCTTATGGATAGATTGTGGTGCATTCTTCACACTTTCTCAGGAGAGTAAGGGGCATCCAGAGCACAGGGAGCAGCTTCTCTAGGGCTCCTGTATCCCCTTCCCCCCACATGTAGGTGGGAAGGGGTGGAGCCTTGGCTGCTAGCACTCTCCCTCTTCCCATTGCAGCATGCCACCCAGAATAGCTGTGCTTGTGCGTTAAGAGATATATGCTGTGCCAAGCAGACAGCTTTTTACAATCTCCAAATGCCTGTTTCTCGAACCCCTGGCACCGTACCAATAAAATAGCAGCACAAGAGAAACACGAAAGTGTCTTCTGCTTCCTACATCGATGACAAAATTATCAGCTGAGTTCTGATTCCTGGGTCTAAGTGGTGGTGAGATGTGGAGCACAAAAAGCACAGATTTGCAGATATCAAGTAGTGCTGCAGTGCTAGTAATTAAGGAGAAAGGGTAAACAAACCTAATTTGATATGTAAGCAATTCTAGGATACAAATGGCAATCCCAAGATGCAATTTTTACAATCCCTTTTTTGATAATAACCCTGTGAGTGGAAAAACAATCATTCTCTCATCTCCCTTGCCTGTCGTCACCAGGCTACGGAGCAATAAGGAACTATTTGATCCTGTTAAAAATGTAATTTTTATTGCAATGCATTTTTCTAAAGAAGCCACTGGTGTTTAACCTCTTAGACTTCTGGAGCTGAAGACAGGTCTCTCAGGCTCTCTCAGTAATCTCCTCTGTCCATTATAGCCTCAGTGGGAAGTGCCCAGGCTCTTCATCAGCTAACATTTTCAGGGGCTGCTCCCCTGTTGACTGGAACTGAATAAAACAGAATGTTGGCTTGGATGCTCAAGCCCTCCGACCTCCCAGGTGCGGATTCTGACTCTAGGGAATGACATCAGATATCAGGCTGGAGGGAAGGACATCAGGAGATGCACTGAGTATGCTCAAGGTCCCCTCCATTATTCTAGATGAGGTGCAGGTTTTTCCTTGTCTAATAGTAAATCAGGGAAGAACCTTAAAGAGGTCATGTGATCCAAAGTCCTCTCCCTGGGTAAAAGATCTAAAACTGATCCATTCTGGTATAAAGGCATTTCTGAACTAGAAATACCCAAAACATCAAAGGATGACGCATCCTTGCAGGGGATTTCTGAAGCCAATCAGACAATTTCTAGGTAGCAAATCCTGGTGATTGATCAATCATCTTAAAAAAAAAAAAAAAAAAAAGAGGGGGAGAGAGGGAGATATTTGCCTCCTTTAGAATATAAGACTCTGAGTATTTCTGGTAGCAACTTGAACAACGAAAAAATTTCATTGTCACGGGGTAACTGGTGCCTTTATTGGGGAGCCAGGTTCAGTGCACCTGTGACTCATCAGCTGACTCCCAACTGGGCTTTAGAGAAAGCACCTGGACCACATAAAGGGGAGCTACCTGAGAGCAGACTGGAAGAGCTGCTGAGATAAATACTTGGTGGGGCGTATGGGGGTTAAAGCAATGCTTGGTCCTCCTGAGGGTAGAGGGACCACCAGGTGCCAGTAGTGGGAGAGAAGGGGAGCAGTTTGCCACTGTCACTCCAAACGGGAAATTTACCCATGGAGAAGAGGAAGTGTCCTTGTTGCAGTATGCCTGGGGTCCCAGATTGCCTTATTTTGGCCTGGTCACATGAGTGCTGGACAAGCACCCATAGGTAGAGAGGGCTGTAAGAATTAAAGAAATGCTTAGAAAAATTACGCCATCTGAACATGTGTTGTGGCTAAAGGTGCCACAGAAGCAAATTCTTCAAAAAAATTCTTCACAAAAAGCCAGTTCAGGAATATTATAGTGTTGCTGGTTCATTTCAAAGTCCAGTCTCAGTCATAGCTTGGTTGCATCTCTGAATCTTAGCATGGATTGTGGCATGTGCAACCCCTCCACCACTGTGGCTGCACTTTCACTTTTCCCATTGAAATGATCTCTAAATAAGTGTTAGCAGTTGGATGAGGGCAAAAGAACATTTGTAACCGCTGTCCTGCTACAATCAGAACGATTAAACAGTCAGCAACTGCCAAATCTTACCACAGACAGTTTGGCCGTTTTCATGAACCCACAGTCCAGGTCAACTCCTCCTGTGTCTGACCAGGAGTTAGGAGGTTTGAGGGGAACCCGGGCCCGCCCTCTACTATTAATCCCTTTGGCACATATAGAAATACTTTCTATGAATTAGAATAGTAACAGTTGAACTATTCAATTTGTCTTTTGAGCTGAGAATACTTTTGGCATTCTTTCAGTGCCACTCAGACATAAAGCAATGTTCCAGCCAATATTGTAGTTTTAAGAGACATCTAAAAAGGATCCAAGTTCACTTAAATATGCAAACAAGTGCATAACTGAAAAGTTACTATTGCAGACAGCAGATATCTTACATTTAAATAAGATCAAAGGTTGACTGCATTTGAAATGTACGTAGTAAAATCAGGGTGAAACTTTTATGTGTGGTGGCATTGTACTTCACTAAACCTGCCTGCATAAACGGATTCACCAGCTAATAATCAGTATTTTTTAAATTAAAAACCTAAACTTGACTCCATCTCAGTGGAAGCAGAGATCACTTGCTCACCATATCACTTCAGTTTCATTTGGTGTATCAGATATAGCTATGAGTCTTGTGAACACCAGAGATTTCCTTGTTTAGGTATATTCAGATTCTTTAAAAAGTAAGTGTGACAGGTTGGATCACAGAAACCCCCTTGGGACTGCCACCTGGTGTGCCAAGACTACTTCTGCCCCTGCTTTCCTGTCCTGTCAGCTTAGGACTTCAGTGACCTGCCTGGTTTGAGCCAGATCCACTAGCCTGTTGCAAACCCAGACCCAGGTCTGAACCATGTCCCCTAACAGCCGTAGGCTCAATTGAAAGCAGCGTACAGAAGTGTTCTTGTCTTTAACACTCAGATGCCCAACTCCCAGTGGGGTCCAAACCCCAAATAAATCCGTTTTACCCTGTATAAAGCTTATACAGGGTAAACTCATAAATTGTTTGCCCTCTATCACACTGATAGACAGGTATGCACAGCTGTTCCCCCCCCCCCAAGTATTAATACATACTCTGGGTTAATTAATAAGTAAAAGTGATTTTATTAAATACAGAAAGTAGGATTAAAGTGGTTCCAAGTAGTTACAGACAAAACAAAGTGAATTACCAAGCAAAATAGAATAGAATACACAAGTCTATGTCTAATCAAACTGAATACAGATAAAACCCGCACCAGTTCCAGTAAGCTTTCTTTTACAGATTAGTCTCCTTCTAGTCTGGGTCCAGCAATCACTCACACCCCCTGTAGTTACTGTCCTTTGTTCCAGTTTCTTTCAGGTATCTTTGGGGGTGGAGAGGCTCTCTCTTTAGCCAGCTGAAGACAAAATGGAGGGGTCTCCCAGAGTTTTAAATAGACTTTCTCTTGTGGGCGGAGAACCCCTCCTCTCCTATGCAAAGTCCAGCTACAAAATGGAGTTTTGGAGTCACCTGGGCAAGTCACATGTCCATGCATGACTGAGTTCCTTACCTGTCAAGCCACATTCCCGGGAAAGCTCAGATTGGCGTCTCCAAGTTCATTGTTGGCTTAAGGGCTTCTTGATTGGGCACTTACTGGGGATTGTCTTTTCTCAGGAAACTGACCAACTGCTTCACTAAAACCTACTTAGAATCAGACAGGTATATAGCCAATATTCATAACTTCGAATACAAAAATGATACATGCATACAAATAGGATTAATAGATTCAGTAAATCATAACCTCAATAGAGAGATGTTACATGGCATTTGTAACATAAAAATATTTCAGTTATGTCATATATATATACTCTCATAAGCATATTTCCATAAAGCCTTATGGGGGCACCGTCACAGTAAGAATCCAGGTAAAAATTAATTTGAGTGGACACTTCATTGATAGTATTTTTGTTTTTGGGGGTGAAGTTATAAAGTTTCCCTCATTTTGCTTTGTGTGTGTATGTGTGTGTACACGTGCACTAGAATTGCTCATTTAAAATCAGGATTCAAACTTGGAAGATGCTGATATGACACTTTCACAATTGTTTTTCTAAAATGTGTTGGCTTGCCACTTGTCTTTGGAGGGTGACCCTGACTCTTCATCAAACTACAGAGAAAGATTTTTGCTCCTCCTTTTGGCATCTGAGGCTGTAGGGGCTGTTTTTACCATTCAAGGTACCCAAGTACTGACTTTGGGCATTTTGGCTCAATCTGCGTCTAACTTCTTGGTTTTGAAAATAAAGAGAATGAAAAAAGAGACCACTTTCTTTTGAACTTGTTTGTGCTTCCTCTTTAGTACATCCAAGATCAATGCTGCACTTGGTGCCAGAAGGATATTTGAAACTATCTTTGGTGACATCTCTGGCCAAAGCTCAGCAAAAGGGGTAATACTGACAGACTTCAAAGTAAGTGCCCCCACCTTCACCTAGTGCAGGAGTTCTTTAGGTGGTGGTCATGCTTAGAGGGTCAGAGAATAGAGCAAAGCATCAGAGGCCCGCCGAGGAAGTCCTGTGTGCAGCTTTACTACAGAACTGGGCCCTAATTTATTATATAAATTTGAACTAAAAAAAAATAAATCCATCAATCAATGATATTGTTAGCGATCTATGTTTATGAAATACAAGTGTACAGATTAAATAATAAAATTCCTGTTAAATTCTCTAATGAAAGGTGCAACACAAATACTTAGTAGAAACCACACCCAAAAAGAAACAGCAAGCAATAATAACCCCTCAGTTCTCCCTGATGGTTAAATCAAAAGCCTGGGTAAATAGATGGGTCTTCCAGCATGCTCAAAAGCTCAAGCTTTTTTTGGAGAAGTGAGGAGAGAAAGTTCCATAGTTGCCTCCAGATCCCACATTTCTACATCTTTGGGTTGTTAACTTGAGCATTTTGCATGACAACATCTCTTGGGGAGGAACACAGCTATAGACTGTATAGCTATAGCCCCAAGTAGAGCATACTTCACTAATCCAGTTTGGAGGTGATAAAGGTAGTGGATACCTGATGAGGTCAGCTGGCAAAAGAAAAGGTTGCAGTCTCTGTTCTGGCATGTTCATTGGACAAATGACCAGGGAAGAGTATAGAAATATTGCTCGGGCATGCAGGAGTGAAATCAGGAAGGCCAAATCACACCTGGAGTTGCAGCTAGCAAGAGATGTTAAGAGTAACAAGAAGGGTTTCTTCAGGTATGTTAGCAACAAGAATAAAGTCAAGGAAAGCGTGGGCCCCTTACTGAATGAGGGAGGCAACCTAGTGACAGAGGATGTGGAAAAAGCTAATGTACTCAATGCTTTTTTTGCCTCTGTTTTCACGAACAAGGTCAGCTGCAGGACTACTGCACTGGGCAGCACAGCATGGGGAGGAGGTGACCAGCCCCCTGTGGAGAAAGAAGTGGTTCGGGACTATTTAGAAAAGCTGGACGAGCACAAGTCACTGGGGCCGGATGTGCTGCATCCGAGAGTGCTAAAGGAGTTGGCGGATGTGATCGCAGAGCCATTGGCCATTATCTTTGAAAACTCATGGGGGTCGGGGGAAGTCCCGGATGACTGGAAAAAGGCTAATGTAGTGCCCATCTTTAAAAAAGGGAAGAAGGAGGATCCTGGGAACTACAGGCCAGTCAGCCTCACCTCAGTCCCTGGAAAAATCATGGAGCAGGTCCTCAAGGAATCAATTCTGAAGCACTTAGAGGAGAGGAAAGTGATCAGGAACAGTCAGCATGGATTCACCAAGGGCAAGTCAAGCCTGACTAATCTAATTGCCTTCTATGAGGAGATAACTGGCTCTGTGGATGAGGGGAAAACAGTGGACGTATTATTCCTTGACTTTAGCAAAGTTTTTGACATGGTCTCCCACAGTATTCTTGCCAGCAAGTTAAAGAAATATGGCCTGGATGAATGGACTATAAGGTGGATAGAAAGCTGGCTAGATTGTCGGGCTCAACGGGTAGTGATCAATGGCTCCATGTCTAGTTGGCAGCCGGTATCAAGTGGAGTGCCCCAAGGATCGGTCCTCAGCCTGGTTTTGTTCAATATCTTCATAAATGATCTGGAGGATGGTGTGGATTGCACCCTCAGCAAGTTTGCAGATGACACTAAACTGGGAGTAGAGGTAGATACGCTGGAGGGTAGGGATAGGATACAGAGGGCCCTTGACAAATTAGAGGATTGGGCCAAAAGAAATCTGATGAGGTTCAACAAGGACAAGTGCAGAGTCCTGCACTTAGGATGAAAGAATCCCATGCACCGCTACTGACTAGGGACCGAATGGCTCGGCAGCAGTTCTGCAGAAAAGGACCTAGGGGTTCCAGTGGATGAGAAGCTGGATATGAGTCAACAGTGTGCCCTTGTTGCCAAGAAGGCCAATGGCATTTTGGGCTGTATAAGTAGGGGCATTGCTAGCAGATCGAGGGATGTGATTGTTCCCCTCTATTCGACATTGGTGAGGCCTCATCTGGAGTACTGTGTCTAGTTTTGGGCCCCACACTACAAGAAGGATGTAGAAAAATTGGAAAGAGTCCAGCGGAGGGCAACAAAAATGATTAGGGGACTGGAACACATGACTAATGAGGCGAGGCTGAGGGAACTGGGATTGTTTAGTCTGCGGAAGAGAAGAATGAGGGGGGATTTGATAGCTGCTTTCAACTACCTGAAATGCGGTTCCAAAGAGGATGGATCTAGACTGTTCTCAGTGGTCTCAAGTTGCAGTGGGGGAGGTTTAGGTTGGATATTAGGAAAAACTTTTTCACTAGGAGGGTGGTAAAACACTGGAATGCGTTACCTAGGGAGGTGGTGGAATCTCCTTCGTTGGAAGTTTTTAAGGTCAGGCTTGACAAAGCCCTGGCTGGGATGATTTAGTTGGGGATTGCTCCTGCTTTGAGCAGGGGGTTGGACTAGATGACCTCCTGAGGTCCCTTCCAACCCTGATATTCTATGATTCTATGTTGGGTGGGGAAGAGAGAGAGAAAAAAATCTTTAAACTAAGCAAATTTTAATTTGGGAATCACTGAGATACTAAATATGGTACGTAACGATGGCATGATAAGAGAATCATTTTCTGAGTAGAAATACACTTTTAGAGGCAGAAACTATCTTCCTGAATAAAGAATCCAATCTATTTCCACAAGATCTAGCCAACCATGAGAGCCAAATTGGATATATAGGCATGTAAAATATTTATGATTTAATAAGCATGATTACAAATTTTTTGCTGCAAATGAAGTAGTAAGCATTTTGCAGTTTTATAGCTTAATGGGTAATGAGAGAATAAAAACAGTATGTGTGTATTTAATTGATATTTTAATTTTAACAAAACATCAATATCACAGAGGACAGCAGTAACTATTTAGTATGTAGTTTAAATATATTTAGTCTTTTGTGAGGAGCATCAGACGAGACAATCAAAACACACTGAGGCAGAATCATTGGGCAGAAAAGCATGGTTGCTTTTCTGGTGACGTGAGACGGGTCACTCATTTGCCAAATGTCTTAATCCTAGAATCCAAAACCTTGTGTTTTACTCTGGCAAGGTTGTATTTCTTCATTAGCTCTTCCCAAGGTGCAGAAAATCCCAGAGGATGTCAAAGTACATCAGTTTTTATCATAACACGAAATCTTTCAGATCTGAATGGCAGCATGCTGCTGCTGGGGGTTTTCTGAACTCTATTACAGTTGCACATATCTCTAGGCAAAACAGAGGAAGGAGTTGTCATTGGCAAGTAAAATGTATGAAATGTCTTATTGTTCAAATGATCAACCATGGTCGTGAAAATATTTTCTAAGGACTTTGCTATTTCCCATGATAGGTGTCAACAAAAGTTACTAAAAAAGGCAGATTACTTCTTTTATTATATACTTTTTCTGCTTTTAAGGGGTGCTTTGTGCGTATGGGTAAAAATCGTACCTCTTGAAATATATGCTGAAACAACAAATCATACCACAATTATTGTAAAAATTAATACTCATTGTGCACTTCCAGCAGCTTTATGCTTAATAGGTGCTGCCTGAAAATGTTTATTAAAAAAATAATTAGGGTTTGAAAAAAAATGTGCTTGTCCACTTGAAAGTGGAAAACTGTCCCAGGTGAGTGCCTATAACAACAGAGTAAAGTTTACCAGACTCTGGACACTTTCCTTGCTGCTGCCTGTAACCTGCTGGGCAGTAGAGAGAAAGGCTTCTCCTCCTCCATGCCTGAGGTTGCAGGGATGAAAGACAAAAAGGTAGCTTAGCAGTGTTGGAGAGATTCCTAACTGCAATAGGATTTGGGGGCAGGAAATAGAGAGAGGGCAAAGCTCCTTTTTCTTCCCAACAGTCAGAAAGGAGGGAAAACTGCAAAGTTATATAGGTGCTGAGCTCAGACCAATGTGAAAGTTGGAGGGCTCACATCAGCGTCCAAGGAGAGTGGTCAGGTGGGAAGTCTAGTGTTCCTGCCGCAACTCCAGTGCTCAGATTTTCAACAGCTAGGAGAGTGAGAGACATACTGGCTAGCAGAGGCTTCCATTCAGAATAGTAACATGCATTTTGGGTTTCATAGCTGTGCCAGGACACAGGAACTGGACCTAAGATAACATTTTTTCAGGTCACAGTTTGGTTTGAAATGCTGCCCTATGGAGGCATATTAGGGTGGAGTGGAGAGCTGACATTTGTTCTAGTTTGTCCCAATACCCTAAGTGTGGTACTTGCTGTGAGAGAGAGTTGTAACTGATGCCAGGTTATAACCCTGTCCAGTGTGGTGGATAATGATGCCTGATCATGGGAAATGTCCCTCACATGACTCCAGTAAAAGGAAGCCAGACACACTGGTATGCTTGGATGATACAATCCTTTCTCGTGAAATGGTGCAAACTGATGAAATCTGAGGCATACCTCAAAGTCTGGAACATCAGTTTATCAGCCTCAGTGGTCTCGAGTACAGAGACTCTTGATCTGAATTTAATAATATGCCCTACTACAAGAAGTTGGTGAACAGAGGTGGAATCCTGGGCGCTGCTTTGGGTTTCTGCAGGAGTCTGGGGAATCAGGGTCTCTGGAGCCAATATGGGGTTACTAAGCTGCTTCAACTCAGTTCTTCTATAACTTCTTTGAGAAGTTCAGGAGGAGTGGTAGAGGAGGGAAGGTGCATGTTCAGGGCCTGAATTGGTGAAGGAGAAGGTATCCACAGTAGTAAGTCGAAACAAAAAAACTTGCCTTGCCTTGACCTTTATTTTTTTAAAGTTACTTTAAAAGTAAAAGTTACACTTTCAAATGACAAAGTGTGTGTGGTGGGGCAGGGGAATTCCTAAGCCGCAGTATTTCTAACATCACCTAGCATGTTTACAGTGTGTAAAATAGCTGAGTATATGAGACATGGCATGTTAACAAATTAAACTCTATCCCAGTTCTCTTATTTCAAATCTAACCCCATCTTGTAGTTTAAGGTGAAATCCCACATTTAGATTATTTTTGTAGGAGTTCTGAGGGTGGGATAGGTATGAGAAAGGCCAATTGCAGGGTACATTGCACATGTTATATGAATTATTTCCTGTTTTTTTTTAAGGCAGAACCTGCCTTCCTTGTTCAGATGTTGACCTTTTAGTTTTTATATGTATAAGAGCAAGCCCCCCATAAAGAGGAGAACTAGGCCTGCCTGCTGGTCTATTGACATCTACACTCTTATATCACCATAGTATCTGAGCAGATACTAACTCTTTCCCAGATTTAAAAAAATAACCAGTAATATCAGTATTTTTTCCTTCCTTCACAGGAGGAAGGAGTATGTTACTTGATGAGATTTGCTGGCTTTTTATGTATGTCCATTGTTATGCGAGAGGAACGTACTGGCAGGAAAAAAACAAGACAAAAGGATGAGTTTTACATTTAGTTGTGAATGCAGTCTTATATTGGTTACTCTTTTTTTTTTTTTTTTTTTTTTTTTTAAGTTCTGGATTCACAGAAGTGCTGAATAATGTGGGGGAGAGGACTGAGCTGTACGGGCCTGTTCAGATGAAGTTTCTGGAGGCAGATGGACAATTGCCCATAATGGCCTTGGAGTTTGAGCTGAAGGAAGAAGCTAAACTATTTCAGTCCATTCCCATTCACCCTTGCAGCCTCTTGTAGGTGGGGAAGGAGTATTTGCTGATCAACAGTTTTAAAATGCTTCAAAGAGATAAAGCAGGATGAAAGTGGATGTATTTCTCCTGTCTGTGGATAAGAGGAGATCATCCATCTGGGCTACAGGTGCTGTCTGTGTAGCTTGCCTTGCAGTGAAGCCTGTCTGACAGGCAACTGGAATACAGGAATCTGACAGATGGCATTGGAGGCTATTTTTTGCTGTCTTCTCAATCAGCTTCCTTAGGAAAGGGAAGTCAGACATTAAGCAGTAGTTTATGAAAACACCATCATCAAGCGATGGTTTCTTTAGTACCGGTCAGACTATTCCATGTTTTAAGATGGTTAATAGATACCCTCATGCATTCATTGAGACTCTGTTAGTGGGAGCTCTAGGTGTTCTCTGCTGTCCCACCATGTAAGAAAGACTAATATCAGAGTCACGACTGGTGGCTCAGATTGCCTTCATTATTACCATGACTTCTGTTTGCGTAAATGGGCTGAATTTCAAAAAGATGAGCATTGCTGTAGGCTTAGTTTGGTTCTAGTCTTAGCCTCATGGGCCACAAGGAACAATAAGCTATCTTGGATGTGGGTGAACTTTCTGTGAAATAAGATGCTTTTTCACAGCAAGAGGTGCCCAGTTTCCAGGGTTTATTGGAACAAGTCTCGGTTTAAAGTTATGTGACAGAAAAGTTCTGTGGGTTGTGACTTTGCTTCCTCTACAGCAGAGGTGAAGTCCCATCTCTCTGCATCCATTTGTGGCTGTGACATAGGGTCTACAGTTGCTTATGGGACTTAGGGGATGCAAAGCCTTTTCTGTTGAATTTCTGTATAATTCCAAACAGTATGAACTTTTCAAATCACTTGAGAAGTGCCCCAGATGGTGTGACATTCTGCTTCATGGGAAGATTTGAGAATTATTCCCTTTGCATTAAGTTCTAGTTAACTGTTTCATTGTGTTTTAAATGGGAGAACACCAAAGCCAAAAACTGCATTGACATTTTGGTGTTTGTTTAACCTCCTAATGCATGGGTACGTTTGTTGGAAAATATTATTCTTCCATTTGCAAATCTCCAGTAATTAATCCCCTTGAAAGTAGCTACTGCTACAGGGCCAGTTCACAAGCCTGTTGACAGATCATAGTTTTGCATCATATGCTAACAAATTGATTGTTAAATTCCATAACTAATTGATTTATAGAGATGACTTAATTTCCATATCTCATTCATTTATTAACATATTCTGTATATTTTCAAACAGTGCACAGTTTCTATTTGGATTACTTTATTTCTTCTAATAGTAGATTCAGCAAAGCACATATGATCTGAATAACTTGTCCAAGTGCAAGAGTTAGTAACTTGTCATGGATATGTGCAGTGCAGAAGACTGGAGATATTTGCAAGGCATTAATAGAAAAAATACCCTTGCTAATCAGAGCACTTTTTACAGTACCAAATTCTAATTACTCATCAGCATAGAGAGGTTTTTTTACAATCACAGTACTGCTTGCAGTTAAAATATTACATTCTTGGATCTGCTTTGCTGGGGATGGTAAGAAACAGTGACATTGTACTGTGGTAGAGCAGCTTATGTGCTGGTCCCAATACATACTTAAATTGTAATGGTAGAACGCATTAGCTCAGTTGGTGCAGTGTAAGTCACTAGCTGAAGACATTTTAAGGAGACATAAGGGTAAATTTTCAAAACACTGTACAAGGTTTTAGCTGTATGGTGCTTACAGAAATGTCAAATAGGAGTCATACAGTTAAAGAGAGCTGCCTCATAATGTTAACACTAGGTATAAACATAACAGAAAATCCTGCCTTGCTGCTGACTTTTTTAGTTGCCATTTACCTGTACCTTTAATGAATAATAGTAGCAGGCTGCTTTAAATGCAGAAGATTATTGTATAGGGGTCATAACCAAGGCTAATGGAGACTGCCCCAGTTTCTTAATAAATTGGTGAAATCAAGGTCACAGTCCTGCTATCCACTAAAACTATTTCAGTCATAAAGCAAGGCTTTAGTATCAGATGTGTGGTGTGAATTGTCATGTAGCCTGAACATTCAGATACTGCACAATGAGATGTTCAGTGATAAAAAGCACTGCACCTTGGAAACTAGAATCTGCCCTTGGTGGCTGAAATTCATGATCGTATGAGGGCTGTTACATGGCTAATGTGAAATAAGTAGGTGGTCTTTGTGCAGTTCTTATTGGCTAGGTGTCCACATCACAAAAAAACTACCATCACACTTGACACTTATTGGCCCCTTGTTATCACAAGAGAGACCAGTGACTTAATGGACTTGGATCTTGAACTATCCTCTCAGTCCAAAAAGTGGTCCTTTTAGAACAGAAATGAGGCTGTAGCCATCTCTGCTAATGCTGCCCTCTGGGTAAAGAGGACTTCATTTTCCAGGACTGTAAGTCTTGCATCATTTACAAACACTAAAATTAACAAAAAATAAAAATAGTCTGCTAGTAACCGTTTAGCTAGGGGATTTGATTAAAGTGTTTCTATTTTTTATTATTTGTATATTTTTGTACAGATAAAACTAATTCTTGTGATAGAATACTGCAGAGATTCATAATTTTAGCGACTCTCTTGAATCTTAATTACTTTTAGTAAAAAAAAACTTTTAGTAAAAGATGTTATTTCAAAAATAAAAAAAAACCCCTCATTAAAAAGGGGCAGAAGTAATTCTCTCTTTTTATAAAACTCAATTAAATGCCTTTAGAATTAAAAATTTACAGTATTTTATAGTTTTATATTCTGGAATCCTGTTTTTAATTAATTGAGCTGACAGGTTTAGGTACAGGGTACATATTTTGCCTCTGGTAGTTATTGTATAATTAGCATTAATGAAGGATATTAAAATGTGGTTAGGTAGAATATAGTCCAGGTTCATATGTGGGCTCATTTTGTCTTATTGTGTTCTCTTACATCAGATTGTGTCGTTTTATGCGGTGTTCATTTGCCTTATAAATTTAAAGGCCAACTGAAAGTAACAATGAGGGATATTCTTTTTATTGTCATTGGTATATTGAGAATTCACAATGCAGTGTCTTGTCATAAAGTCATTGCCAAGTACCAACTACAAAATTTGTATTAATATACCTCACAAAGTAGCTTTTTATTTTTGAGGAAAAAAGATGTCTTGTATCTAGGACACTAATTCATAAATTAAATCATCAGATAAATATGAAAAAATGAGATAATGCATATTCACAATGTAAGCAGAAACTAAATTAAGCACTGTCCCTTGATTTTTATATGCTGAAGATCTGCAAAAATTAATGAAAGTTGGTTAATGGTGTATCTATGATAAATGTACACTAGGCTAACCCCTGCCCCTTGTCCCCAGCAGGTGCATACTAGAAAGGGAGTGTGTATGTCGAGATGTTTAACAGGCCATCCACTGCATTAAATAGAGGTTTGGGGTGCCTGACAGGGGAGAGACATGGGTGTGGCCAGTGAGTCCATGGTTAGATACGGAAGAGACCGTAGCCTTTATAAAGGAAGCACAATAAGCACGGGAAGAACTATAGACTATGAGTTGGAGCAGTGGTGCTCCTGAGCAGTTTTGTGGGTGCTCTACACTCTGGGAGGGGGACCCTTCACTCTGACACTGATGAAACTCCTCTGTGTCATGTCAGCCAACTTGCAGTTAGTGGCAAATGACAGGGTTTGATTCACTGCCTATTAGTAATTCCAAATGGTTAAAAGTGCCTTGTGTAAATCAAACCTACAATTATGAAGGAACTGCATGAAGATCAATAATTTTTAATAGTTAAGTGCTTAGTGTTTCCTGTTTAGTTTTTATTTGTACATTTCAATGGATTTTTTGCATATCTCTTTTGTGACCTGCTTTCCTGTCTTTCACTTAGTCAGGATGTGTGTGTACATCTGAGGGCAGCATTTGACCTGTAATATAGATCTACATATTTCAAGATGAGGGAACTTTGAGTCAATAGCAGACGCACACCGGTGACATGCCATGGTTTCCACTGTTTACATACTGCAGCACAGTTCTAAATCGTATTATACTGCTGTCTAAAAAGACATGTATATATCTTATCTGCAAATGCATTTTTACAGAAGTGTCACATAAACTTTCTGAGGCGATACAGAGGCATCTAACACTTCATAAGATGCATTCTCTGAAGGCTTGTAACTTTGTATTCCTTTTGGCAAGCACAACATGCACCCTCATTTTTTTGTGAGTTCAAAATAAACTGACGACAGAAATGAATATTGGCATTGCATATGAGTGCTGTGCAGTTGCAATTCAGGAGTGGGGCAAATTATGCCTACAAAAGGAAGGTTGCCCTTTTGAAAATATGATCTTATGTTTCTGTGAAGGTACTCCGGGTTGGTCATCCTTTGTTCCTTCCATCTATTCCTACTGTGTGGAGTGGGTTTGCACAGGTGAAACACAGGCAGACTTTGACCCAGGATGCTTGAACAGAAACATAGAGCCACATTTTCTAAAATGCAGCCTCCCTTTCGCATACTTCGAATATCCACAATTTATTTTGCTAGTGTAAAATGTGGGAGCAAATTTAATGGGAAGGTTGCACCTGCCAAAAAAAAAAAAAAAGCAGAAGCTCCGCCCATTAGAAAATAGAAAAGGAGTACTAGTGGCACCTTAGAGACTAACCAATTTATCTGAGCATAAGTGAGCTCAGATGAAGTGAGCTGTAGCTCATGAAAGCTTATGCTCAAATAAATTGGTTAGTCTCTAAGGTGCCACTAGTACTCCTTTTCTTTTTGCGAATACAGACTAACACGGCTGCTACTCTGAAACCTGCCATTAGAAAATATACTTCAGAAAGCTTCCATGTGTTTCAATATTCTCCTCTAAAGGTTTCTGTGAAGCTTCTGCAAGAATGAACCTAAAGATAAAAATAAGGGACTGTTGACTACTGATCAGACATCATTACATTACTATTTCAGAACTGTGCCATAGTGAACTGTTTCTGGGTTTCTAGTTGAAATTTATTTTTAACTAAAGGGTTTATCTATCTATCTATTCTCATTGATGATAACATTCTCAGTATTATCATATTTAACTGATGTCTGTCACCCCTTTTTTTAATTTCCACAAAAGTCTTTTAGATAATTAGGCTGTTATTGAAGATGGGACTTTCAACAGTGCGTAAAAGGTGCTCAGTGCCTAATTATGTTAGGCTTGTTTGGAAATCCAAGTCTTAATTTTTGACATTTCTCATAGGATTGTCTCTGTAGAACCCTAATACTGGGACACATGTGCCCTGCTGCTGCAGCCTTGGAACCACCCAGAAAACTGGTGATTGTTGGCTTGTGCACTTGTCCTCTCGTGGTACATAAGTAAGCATGGCCCACAGACATCCCATCAGCAGGCAGTGGGTAGTTGAAACAGAAGACAAATGAACCATTCTTCTGTTTCCCCTATACTTGTTCTTTGTTCTATTTTAAATTATACATTTTGGGGTTGGTTAGCTGTTTGTAAAAATTAGAGCTTTTTTTTTTGGCTTGACTTTGCCTATTTGGCAGTTCAATACGTGACACAGCTGACAGATAAAAAGTTGGGTTTTAAAAGGTGTCAGGTCTGCAGCACTTAAATGTCCATAATGTCTGTGCATGAAGGTGACTTGCGTGGAGACTGCTCAGGTTGTGTAATCTTTACTCTTTGGGCACATTAAGACCAAGAATATGGGGTAGAATTCCTACGGTTAGAGGAATTATGTCTTGCAGATTGAGCCTGTCTCCTACTTTGGAGGTTTAATGTTATCTGGAGTAGAATATCTGGAGGATCTGTTGAATGTATCTATGCATGTCCACTATTTTTCTGTCCATTCCAAACCTTTGTGTTGATGGTGGACCTGGAGATGCAAAGTATTTGAGCTCCAGTTGTTCAGTTACCTTTGTTTTGTTCCTTTGTTTGTTTGTTTTTTCCAGTGGATGTTCTGAAATGATAAGAAATCACAACAACAGTACATTTAATTACATCTAATTCTTTGTACTTTTTTATTTACTTGATTTGATTTGATTTTTTAATGTCAGCATATCTTGTTGATTATTCAGGCCTCTTCATGTGCTGATCTGCAATGCTGCTGTTTTTGCTGCTCCATGGTCCTTGACAGAAGATGACCTAGAGGCCACCTTCCAGGTGAATCACTTGGGGCATTTTTACCTTGTCCAACTTCTTGAAGACATTCTACGCCGCTCATCTCCAGCAAGAGTTGTGATGGTTTCATCAGAATCACACAGGTTGGTTAAAATCAGAATATGTTCTTGATTTAGCTCTGATTGGCCCTTTCTGCAATCCTTGGGATGAAACCACCACAGTGGAAATACCAAACTTTAAAATAAAAATACCAGTCCTAAAGTGCTTACTTTTGCTTGAGCAATTCTTTTTGAAGTCAGTAGGATTACTCCTATACAGGATTTGTCCCTGAGATTCTATGTGCATACAAGTTTCATAATACTGCATAGGTTGGTCTTGGTCACTCTTCGTATGAATGCAGATTTCTCACTGCACTGCAGGCCACTCATTGATTTTTGCTAGGAGATGGAATAATAATTGATTAAATCTGAATGGCATGACCTTTATTGATTTGTCATTCAACAACTTCAACATCTTACCAAGAAGAATGTGCAGTTATTCTAGCAGGAGAAACAATGCAATTAAGGACTGCTAGATGAAATCCAATAGTTTTATAATGAGAAATTAGGGAATTCAATGCAGACATTAGCTGTATAATTGTAGGAAGGGAAGTTTGTTAGTTAGTCTATATTAGAAATCTGGCTGTGCCTCTTTTGGTTAAATTTTCAATTAAGGTATCAGATGGCACTTCTCTCTGATTACCTTTAGGAGTACAATTTGGCAAAAAGCACAATATGAAATTTCAGACATGTTTGCAATGATTTTAGAACATTTTTAATAACTGAAGAGAAGGAAGTTTTTAAAAAGACAAAACAATTACTACCTGAAGTAGATTATGGCCCAGATTTTAAAGGTAGTTAGCTGTTGCAACGTTAAATGTAGCAATACCTAACTGATTTAGACACCTACACCTAAATCTCTCTTTCAAAAGAGATTTAGGCAATAAGGAGTCTAAATCCCACCTATAGTCAATGGTATTTTGGTGCAGCAATGTTTCTAAATACCTTTTAAAATCTGGGCCTCAGGGCCCAATTCTGAATTCTTTCTGCATCCAAAGCACATGCTGGCTTCAGATTTAGTTCAGAATGTGCAGGGATTGCAGGATTATTAGGCCCATGATGGGCCTGCTTTAAAACATTATTGTTGATTTCTATTTCACTTTTTTGCATGGTGTGCAAGAGATTTAGCAAAGCAAGAGGGGAAATGTGCAACTACTTTATTTATTTATTTCTGCACTGTTTTAAGAGACCCAGAATGAAGCTTATTTTTTTAATCATGTTTCCATAGAATGTAACCCTGGAGATCCGGTAGAGAGAGACCAGCCAAGGGCCAGGCTGAAATCTTTATCACTTCCAAACAGAGAGGCTTATGGTATAAATGACACACGGAAGATAGATTTACTTTTACCATTTTAAATTTATGATGGCTGAAATGAAAGGAAGCAATAGAAAATGCTGGTAATAATCCTCCCTGGTGTTAAAAGACATGAAACATCTAGTAATTAGGTGGTAACAAAATCTGGACATCCTTATCTTTGCAAATCACACCAGGTTTGTGAAAGCAAGTCGCAGAGTCCTGTTAGGAGTGAGGGAGGCTACTGTGGGGCAGGCAAGATATCTCTCGAAATAAATCTGCCAGCTCCAATTACTTGCCAGATGTGGAGGGCACAATGGGATATATATAAATGAGCTGTTGTTTAATGGCAGATTATGTTGAATTGTCAGCTGCTTGTTTCCCTTTGTATGCTTGTATCTCAAATAGTATTTTAAATGACATCTTTGGGTTTTTTTCCCCTTAAGTGCTATGTGGAACTAGAGCTCATATCTTTACACAGCTTTATCTTTGTTTTGAAAAATAAGATTATTTTAAAGTGCTCGTTGCTAACTGAATGAGATGAGCCAAGTTTTAGGAAACCTATCAAAAAATAAGTCGCTGTGCATGTCAAAATATAATTACTAATACAACCTATTGCTTTTCTATTTTAGGGATTCATTTCTTGTGTCTTAAATCATATTTAAACATTTAAAATAATTGTTAAATGGCTGTTTTTTCTAGCTGTTCAGTGACAATAAGCTGATGAGGAGGGCTAGTTTAGAGAGCAGGTCTTAATACTGGTAGTACTTTCTAACTTACTTGAGAACACTGAGCCTTAAACCGTGTTGTAAAATGGAAGTGTTGGTATATAATTACTTCCATAAACCGTGGCTGAATCTTTTTGTTGTAAACAAGACTCCCTGTTAGGGGGAAAATAAAGTCCTATGTTTGCAGAAATTATTATGCTAGACTGCTCTGAGGCAAAACATGTATTTGCCTCTCTGGTCCTTTGCTCTATTCTATTTACTTATCTGGATTCAGTGCAAATGAATTGAGTTTAAAGTCATTTTAGATGTAGTTTAAGTACATCGTACGAAAATAAGAATAATAAGTAGATTGACTTTCTTCCTATCTTTATTTGTGTATAATTAATTTGATTGTCCAACAAGGTGAATGGAGTTGCTGATGTAAGACTGACTCACAGGATTGGGCTGAAAGCGTGTCACTACATTACTATTGTGTTGATAATGGACACAAAACACTGTATTTGTATAATGACAGGTTTCAGAGTAGCAGCCGTGTTAGTCTGTATCCGCAAAAAGAAAAGGAGGACACAAGTCCTCCTTTTCTTTTTGTATTTGTATAGTATACTTTGGTGTTTTAGACAGCTACTAAGGGAATGATTAGCAAAGTCTGCCACCCTTATTCATGTTGAGTAATAATTTACTCCTGGATTTGCCCCGTTGATTTCAGAATTGTGCCCTAAATGAATGTGAAAATTATGAAAGAGGCATTTTATTACCTGAGATCAAATGAGGGACTGATTCTGAAAGGGACAAAGCATTGTCAGCTCCTATTGACTTTGGAACCTTGTAGTCTTTTTATTTGTGTATTTTACTGTTTTTGCCCCGACATAAGTTTAAAAAACCCCAGCAAACACAAACAAACCAGTCAATCGCTTAACTTGGAATGTATAATGCAAAATCAGGAAAGGCATTTTAAAATATTTTTATAACGTACACCACGATTATGTTTGTCCCTCATTTCTCCAGCTGATTCTGAAAGCTCTACATATTGAAGTGGGTTTGCTAGATCCCACCCTTTTTTTGTTTTTAAAGCAGCACTCTTGTGTGGAGCATAGTTTTGCAACTATCAGTGATATTTATTTCTCAGGACTAATATGTACTGGTAATTTAATAAACTAAAAATGTAAGGATGGATAGAGAACTATCTAGAAAGTAATGTTTTTCATGCAAGTGTCTTTAGTAAATTCACTATTTTGTTATTATTAAAAAAAGAGAGAACCAAACAAACAGCTGGTGTTTAATGACTCTGTCAGACCCAATTAAAAAACATCAACTAGTTACTTTGATTTGTGTTCAATCATATCATGGGTATACTTAAAAACATTATAGTCTGCCAGAACACATTTTGGCTTTGTTTACATTTATCTTTTAACATATAAGACTATTGATGGCAAGTTACCAAGGTTATAACCACTTTATAATCATCAATTTTTAATCTAAAAAGAGTCTAAGAGGCAGCAAGAGTCATCTGTAGTTACTTGGACACTTAAACTAAAATATGCAGTACTTGAGCATTAGATTAAAATAATCTAGTAAAAAATGGTTAAGAATGAACACTGTATTACTCTTCTTTGAAAAGCAGAAATCTTTTATTCTAAATTATTTAAATGTATGTTAATCACGTGAGTCTTCAAAAACAAAATTAAAAAGCTGGTTTTGTTCCTGTTGCAAAAGAATGTAGTTCATATAGTATAAACTATGGCTTTTAAATAACCTATCTTTTGCTTCTGATGTGAATTTATTTAATAATTTTACTCCCATATAACATTAAGTTCTTTTTGAGGACCACAAGCAATTTCTTTTAGATTTTAAGAAACTGCTAAGCAAGTTGCATGTTGGTTGCAGTCCAAATTCTGCTGTCATTTGCAGGAGCACAACCTTTGTGACTTCCAAGGAGTTGTTCTGTTTTAAATGAGAGCAGAATTTGGCCCAGAATGTCTAAAGCACGTGCACTGTTTTTTAGATTTTCAGAAATTAAAGATTCCTCAGGAAAGCTTGACTTCAGCCTGCTTTCTCCATCTAAGAAAGAGTTCTGGGCTGTCGTGGCCTACAACCGTTCCAAGCTTTGCAATATATTGTTCTCCAATGAGCTAAACCGCCACCTTTCTCCCCACGGGGTGACTTCTAATGCAGTGCATCCTGGAAATATGATCTACTCATCCATTCATCGCAACTGGTGGGTGTATACCCTGCTGTTTACCTTGGCTCGGCCTTTCACCAAATCCATGGTAAGTGAATGCCTTGCAGCATTTTACACATCTTCAGTTTTTAAATCATGGGACTGGAGTTATAAAAATCCAGATGTACATATTTGCTTTAACCTTTTGCCTCTTTTTAATGCAAGCACGGTTTTAATGGTGATCATGCTGTCAACCCTGTGAGCTGTAGTAAAGGGTCCTAAAACCATTTCAGATGAACTTTGTCAATCTAAAGTAATATGTACAATGTTGGAATGCCTGATTTCCATTGCCCTGTTAATGGGTAGCTGCACATATTAGGGGTGGAATGCTGTGGGGTTAGTGATATGCTTCAATACACATTTAAAGAATTTAAAAAGTTGTTTTGAATTTTCAATTAAGTGCATGCTCAGGTACATTTGGTTTGTAAATAGATGAATATGTAGGTGCTGTGATTAAAGAACCTTGCTAATGGCATCATTGATAGCTGAAGGAAAGCACTTTCATTGTACACCCTTCTTTTTCAGAGGCTTATAACTTCCTGGTGAATATCATCTTCCTTATCCTTATTCGTAATCCAAAGGCAGTGATTTCCTTGGTGGTTTTTTTTTTTTTTTTTTTTTAAGCAGGAGTGTGGGGGGAGTTGTGGGAGAGTGAGTGAGTGTGTGTGTGCGTGCTATCAACAGGTAGAATTCCACAAGGCCATTTTTACAAATCTGAGCATGGAAAATATATTGACTGTTTCAAACACGTCTTTTTGTGTTGGGATAACCCTCAAAGTTGCCTGAATTTAAAACATACCACTCAATGGAGAGAAGACCTTTGGATTCATTCGAAGAAATTTGTTGAGAGATAAAGTTGTAAGTACCCAATGCATGGGGTGTGGCCAGGGATTTGCCATTTGAGGAGCTAGATAGCCAATATAGTAGTCTCAGGTTCCTCCTGCCCCCAAAAGTCACTGATCTATCATTTTAGAGAACAGTTTCTGCAGCCTTTTTACATATTTTCAGACAAACTATATTACAAATGGATTAATAATTACAATATTTCAGTAGCCCCCCCATAGAATGATGAGTTAGTTAACAGAACCTCATGGCTTGAAAGGATTAAAAGTAACACATTAAAAATGGGTCTACTTACTGTTTGATTCCCTACAATGGGCCCTTTCCAATGCACACTGAGGTCAATGGGAGTCTTGACATTGACTCTAGTGAACATTGGATTGGGTCCATTACGCAGAGAAGGTTAACTAGGCCTTTCGTGCCTACCACTAGCGTTCTTCTTTATTAAGAGATTACAGTGCTGTCAAATGGGGGTGTTAACCCCTCTTCCTCCAGTTCCTCACCTCAGCTATTTCTAAACTATCCAGATTGGTTTGTTGGGCTCAGGATGACTTTAACTTTGCTGAGAATTGCCTGCTTTTGAACCTTATTGACTGTGTCTTATCATTTACTTACTGAGAGGGAATGATGTTCCTGAAGAGGAAAAAAATGGCTCCATCCTGTTTGAGACCGAGCATTTAGGGTGTGGAAAGAAGGTATCTGTACCCATACTGAGTCGAGCCTATCTTGGTAGTTGTTCAGCCCCATCTTGGGCCCTCTCACAATAGACAAAGTGATGGATGCCAGAGGTTGTGAGGTTGCACAACTCATTGTCTCTCTGAGCCAGTGAAACAGACAAACTGAATTATTTTCATTTGAAAAGAAGCAGGGAAGGAGAGGACAGGAGTGGGGTATCATCCCTGAGTAGCTCCATCAATAATATTACCCCCAATAGTTTGTCAGATTAATGGCTGAGTCACATGCTGAATCTGTGTAATTATGTATAAGAAAGGGTCCTGATTGCATGTTCACTTAGTCCAGTTTTGCAGTGGTGTAGTTCCATTGTCTTAAATGGCATTCATCCTAATTTACATAGGTGCAAGTAAGTAGAGAGTCAGGCCCAAAACATATAAAAGCATTTTCTCTATAAGTGGCCTGTAGGCCAAAATTCCAGAGATATCTCCAACAGTAGGGCCAGATTCCAAGTGATGCCTGAACCAGCCTTCACTTGGGACAACAGAACTGAGCATACGCCTGCTCTCACAGTTTGGCATACTAACAGTTGCGCAGGCAATCTGAATAGTCTCTCAGTTCTGTGTGCAGGTTGCAGAATTTGTATGTGCAAAACACGTGTTCCAGTGGGGTTGGTTGGTCCATGAACACTATCAGCTGTTGAGGCAGGTGTTAGAATTCTTCAACCACACATGCAGTAGTCAGCATATCAAAATTATGCATGTACACGTGAGCTTGTTGTCCAAAATCCAGTCCCTGGAGCATCTGCTAAGATAGGGTAAATGTCCTTCTTATCCACAAGCATTACTAGAGTATGGTTGGTGTGTCAGGTAACGGTATCAGTTTACAGAAAAAAGATGCAGCTCCTGGGATCTGTTATGAATATAACAGTTTTATTTACTTCGATGCATCTTCTTTGATGAGCCCTTTGTATTTGTGTTTTGTTTGTGTGGCTCAGATAAACTCATCCTTTTCTATTTTAAATTGTAAAATGCTAATTAGGTCATTTCAGAAATTATTTTATCATTGTATCACTTCTTTTGATAATAATCTCATATGATATGATGGTATCTGGTGTGTAAAAGAGAGTTCGAGATCAGCATTGACTAGACAACCATCCCTAAAGCAAGCCATATTGCTTCAATCAGTTCTTTGTGTGTTTTTCTTTTAATCACCTGAGGCTTTACAAGTGCTATTGTAATGGTCCTGGATGAGGGCAGATCTCATTATTATAGATTAGTGTGTCAAATCCTGTCTGAAACCTCATGGATGCTACCACTGCCAAAGTTGGTATCAGAACCTGGGGACCCACAGAAAATGTGCATCCCTTTCACAGTGTGCTGCCCAGCTATGCTGTACTCCTAGTTAAGCCATAGGGAGGGATTTTTTGTTGTAGAAATTAAATGTTGCCCCTAGAAGTTTGCTCTACTCCTTATCCACATTGTTAGGGCCTCACAGTTTACTCCTCCTGTCACTAAGCTGGAGTAGGCTTTCTGGAGCAGCTCCACTTTCACTCTGTGGTTTGGATACCGGAGTCTTCTCCCCATTCCTATTGCAGATGTCCCCAGAGCCTAGACTTGTGTTTTGGGCTGGGTACTGCATTTGTCTGAGTTTGAGGCTGCAGTTACTGTGGGCACAGACCATATGTTCATAGTTTGTTGCATATGTGTAACATCAAAAATGGTTAGGACAGTGAGGCCCTGATCCTGACTGGGGCCTTTTGATGCTATTACAATAGAAACAGTTAATAATAATAATTTTTCATTTTATTTCACAAAACAAGGGTTTAGTAGAGAAGCACTGAGAATGGTGGATAACATGGTAGGGCTCAAAGGCCAAACTTTTTGGAAACCTAGTCTTTAAATTTTCACACCTAGTGTATCCACAATAATACATTCCTCCAATTTGCTAAACTGGTTACTGCTAATTACTGAGAGCTTTTCGTTTTCATTTTTGTCACATTTATTTTTGTGATAATGACCTAATGGCATTTTTAAATTGTCTACTTATAAATTATACCAGCTGGTCAGATGTTTCATTTTGATTCCAAATAGTGGGCAAAGGTATATCTTGTGTGTTTTTAAAAATGCCCCTTTTTTTTAGTGGTTAAGTTCATAAATGTGGTGGTGCTCCAATCTGAATGTGACAGTGTATGATTCCTTCAGAGATGAATGTTGCTGTATATTTGTATATCTTCATTCTTGGGAGAGGTCATGCAGCCTCTTGCATGTGGCAATGAGAATATTCTGCATGACAGAATTTAGTCCAAGGAAACATTGCCTATAGGCCTCTAGTTTTAGCTGATTCCCTGAAGCATTGAAGAGAAGTGTTCTAATATACACCTTTCTTTATTTGCTGTTACTTGCTGTGACTATAGTGACTTTAGTTACAGTAATTAGGCCACTCTTCATGGAGTCAGGCTATTTTAAGTGCCTGTTCTAAGCAATAGTGTTACAGATGTCTAACTATACTACTGGATATTCTTAAGTAACTTTCTTAAACTTACTCTTTCTTTGAAATCTTAGGCTTTTGCCCATATACCATGTTAATCATTGCTGTAAATAGATTATCATACTGAAAGTAATGCAACTCCACCCCATCCAAGCCTCTCTTATGGCTGCCTACAAGTGGAGTAATGAGTGATATACTGTATCAGTGCTAGTCATAGTGATTCACAGGAAGTTTGCAGGTGTTCTGCTGCTGAAACTTGTTAACATGGTGATTCCAACAGATGTTTATACTATTTAGACTAGTGAAAAATTGAACTTGGATTCTTTCCCTCTACCCCCAACCCATACTTTTCCCAAACCAAGACATACTGAAATTAGTTAAAACGGATGTCCATGCTTGTTTTTTTTTGTGTCAGATAGTAATATCAGCAGCAGCTCTGTCCTGTTTTGTTTATTTACTGCTTCTGTTATTGCAGCAGGCAGAGGCCATAATCAGGACCAGGTCCCTATTTTGCTTGACATTGTACAATCGTACATTAAAAGGTAGGCCTTGCCTTGGAGAGCTTACAGTCTACTTCAAGACAAACTGCAACAAGTGGATGTTACAAACAAACAAATGGAAGTATTGGAGAAGGGATTCTGAAGGTAACAGTGGTAGAAAATACATGGTTACATAGACTAGGTATGTGTCCAGCTGGCTTGATCTATGTCTTTAAAAAATAAATTATAAAACAAAAATATACACAAGGTTATTAAGTTGACTTTAAAATGACACGGCTAAATAGTCTCTCATGTTTCTAATTAATGTAAATCTGTCATTCAAAACCCTTTCTGACTTCTTGCTAGACACATGTACAATTAAAATTCAATACATTTATCATAAGATTTAAACTTTGATACAGAATATATTAACTAGTGTCACCACGTATGATCTTGTCAGTGTACAATGGCATATAAAAATGGAAGCACAGTGCTATTAGCTCACGAAAGCTTATGCTCTAATAAATTGGTTAGTCTCTAAGGTGCCACAAGTCCTCCTTTTCTTTTTGCGAATACAGACTAACACGGCTGCTACTCTGAAACTCTTGCTATAGTCTTACATAGAACCAAATATTTTTGTTGGCAGGTAATAGAGAAGAAAGAATATCATGTGTTAGGGTTTCAAGAGCTTAACAGATGTTTCAGTGAACTACATTTTCAAATCCTTTTACATGAAAAAAGGAATAGAATTTGTAGAAGTTCTGAGATGATTGGGTTACGTTTCCTGTTGCAATGCAAAGCCAGCCATTGCAGTAGAGTTTTAACAGATGTGCTACTCCCTTTTTAATGGATGGGAATAAAACACTGGTCTTTTGCAGAGTTATAAATTATAGCTAGAAAAGCACAAGATGTCAATGTCTTAACCTCACCTAGCCATAGCAGGGTAATTCTGCCCTTGAATAACCTGCCAGAGATTTATAGTTTCAAAATTTTTAAATTTCTAAGAGGTCAATAGATGTACAACCTATGTTTTTTCTTGGAAAATATTAACATTTTAGAATGGGGATTTCACTATTAGATTATGTGCTATGGAGAAATATAAGGAATGCATTTTAGTTACAACCACATCTCAGATCTGGACATCAGAAGTGTAGATGAGGCATCAAATGTTTTGGTTTCATGTCTGATACTACCTCAAGGCTTTCATTCAAATATTACGCGTTTAGTTTATTTGATAATTTGTGCAAAGAATTTAAAATTTCTGTTTGTGTTGCTTAGTTGGCACTCTTGCCCCAAGCTGAAAGGTCCTGAGTTCAAATGTCAGATAATGATTTGAAGCTTTAATGTTTCCATGGCTTCTTTTAAAGAATCTGGGATAATATTTATATTCTGGTCAACATTCCCTCTTAAAATAAATAGAATTTATTGTTCAAAGGTCTGTGTGGCTGTTGTTAATTTCATGATGGCTGCCCTGAATTACTGAACAATTAGGCCCAAATTCTGCCCTGAAATATGGATATAAAATCTCAAGACAAGTCATTGCATGAGAGGGGTGTTTGCCAGACTAGTATTTGGCCATTAGTAGCTGTATAGCTCATGACTGAAAAGCACGTTGAGGTGTCTTGAGTATGAAGAACAGTAGGTATTCCTTTTGAAAAGAACACTACACCTTAGAGTCTGACCTTAGCATTATTTCCTGCTGAATCCTTAGTTTAAGAACATGATGTTCGAGGGGAAAGGGAGTAAAGCTGGACTGAGGACCTATGGGGGATTAGCACTGATGTAAAGCTGCAGGGTTTGTGGTTCCTTTTGAAGAGAACACGTAGGAGTCTGTATTTTTTTTTTTACATAATTGCATTAAACGTAAACAGGAACTAAATGTTGAACTGCAGATTCCAGCTCACCAGCTGACAGGGTGGTGGTGGGTGTATCTCCACCCACAGGATAACTTTTGTCCAGTTGTAACCCTTACTAAATGCAAATCGATTTGTTTACCTGCCTGCAGAATAGTAATAGCTACCCAGCACACAGGGTAGATGGAACCTGTAGAGCTCAGACTGTGGAGGGGAAAGAAAGAAGGCTAGTGCAGGGGAGTGTTCTGATTTGAGAGTACTGGGATGAGGGAGGAGGCAGGGATCCGAGGTGGATCATCTCTCAAGCATAGAGACACAATTTCTCTCTCCATTTAAAATTTCTGGACACTACTAATAAGCCAAAGTACAATTTAAGTTAAAGAAAAGCTATGTGTATTTGACGTCTATTTTTTTAAATATAAAGTAGTGAAACTTACGGAAAATTTGGGTTTAAAACCAATGCATTTCCTGCTGACTTTAGTGGGAAAAGAGTTTCTTGCTGGCCTGAGCTTTATTTATTTATGTGATTATTTATACATACTACTTCTGTGTTAGAAATAAGACGGCATGGTCTGCGCAGTAGTCTCAAACATCAACAGCCTGTGAAAAATTAAAACTTGAAGTGGTAGTTCCAAAATAAAATTTAATATGCATGCTGTTAAAGGTACACCTACATGTTTGGGAACTAAGTATCCTACATGTCTGAGAGTTAAGTTGTTCTACTCTTTTCCATTAAAATAAGAGTAATACACAGTATAGGGGAGCAAATGCTCTCCCTGCCCTATCCCTCTACCATAAGAATGGAGGGCCTTGATGGAAACAGAGCCAGTTCAGTTCTGCTGCACACGGGGGCAGGGATAGATTCCAGAAGCCTGCCTGTGTGCCATGCAACTCAGCTCTGCAGCAGAGTCTAAATGTGTGGGTGTTGAACAGTCCAGCAGATCCATCGCTTCTGCCTACCGAGGAATGCATGGCAACCATGAGAGCAACTACAGCCCAGACGTTTCAGTCTCTTCTGTAAAGCAGCTCTGCTGCTGTTGGATGTCCTCAGGGAGATGTTTCCTTTTACCCTCTTCCTCCCAAGATCCTGGGGAACTCTAAAGTGCCCAGCCCAGCTTCTTGGACTTTGAGCTGGGGGCAGCAGTTGGCCCATAATGATTGTACTCTAAATAATTATACTATATCTTGAAACGGATAGCATATTTTCAGCATTTCACCCTGGAAAAGCCTCCTTATATGAAACAGTTATATATTTGTGGAATGTCTGCATGCACTTCAGTAACTTTCCATAATAAGGTTTAAATTTCCCATGTTGCAACTTCATATTCAGCCCAGCAGCTCACCTGCTCTTCTGTTGCCTCCTCTTAATCTGAGATTTGTAGATGATTGCCCTCAGAGTTGTTAATCAGTACAAGGGAATATTGATTATTATTTTCTTTTGTTACTTCAGGTTTTTAAATCAGCCAGAAACAAAGCTCCTGACTGAGCAGCAGCCTCCTCCCTTCCCCCAAAGAAAAACCTTTGTGGGTTTAAGGTGTATTAAAAATGAAATAATGAGCATTTAACGAAGATTTTTCAAAGTAATCCTTTTTATTTTCACGTTCTGATATGATTTATCTGTAACTTCTTTCTTGTCTGAAATTCCCAGACTCCATGTCTTTTCTCAGTTTGCTCAATTATTTACTTGCTTTCCAGTTCTAATATCTGTCTTTCTTTTGTTCTTCATTCTCTCTCTTTTGCTCATCTCTGTCCCCATATCTCAGCTGTGGCTACATTGCCATGGCCTTATCAGATCTCTTAAGTAGCATTAGTCTGATCAGTGTATGAATGGGAGGCCTCCAAGGAAGGAAAGAATCTGGGGAGCACAGTTGTATTTAGGTGCTCAGGTACCATACTGATGGGCATAGCAACCTGAAAAAAACAGAATTTATTATTCACCCATTTTGCTTTGTTCATACTCACTTTTGGTCTTTGGATGTCACCACACTGTGTTATTTACAAAGAGTTTGCCATGCCCTTCTACATCGTTGCCAGAATGTTTCTTTTACTAAAGCATTGAAATTTTGTATTGTTTGCTATGAAAGTTGATATTCCACTGTGAAAATTAGGAAACCAACAATATAGTAGTTTTCCTTGCAGACAAAAGGCAGAAATCCAGAACTCTGAGTTGTAGGGGAATCCTTAATTTATATTTGCAGTGATAAATGTAATGTATATTTACTAATGCTTTGCAATTCAATGAAATTAAAATATTTTTATTCTGATTTTAACCTTTCTCTATATCAACCATTACCTTTTACTTTAATATTACATGGAGGTAGAAGACAAAGTTCTCAGGGCCATCAATGTCTTCCACTGGGCAAGCATAGGAAATTGATTAGGATTAGGGCTGTCAAGCGATTACAAAAAATAATCACGATTAATTGCACTGTTAAATAATTATAAAATACTATTTATTTAAACATTTTTGGATGCTTTCTACATTTTCAAATATATTGATTTCAATTACAACACAGAATACAAAGTGTACAGTGCTCCCTTTATATTTATTTTTGATTACAAAGATTTGCACTATAAAAAACCAAATAGTATTTTTCAATTCACCTTATAAAAGTACTGTAGTGCAATCTCTTTATCCTGAAACTTGAATTTACAAATGTAGAATTATGTAAAAAAAAGAAAAACTGCATTCAAAAATAAAACAATGTAAAACTTTGGAGCCTAAAAATCTACTCAGTCCTACTTAAGCCAATTGTTCAGACAAACAAGTTTGGTTACAATTTACAGGGGATAATGCTGCCCGCTTCTTATTTGCAATGTCACTTGAAAGTGAAACTAGGCGTTCGCATGGCACTGTTGTAGCTGGGGTCTCAAGCTATTTACATGCCAGATGCACTAATGATTCATATGTCCCTTCATCTTCACCATTTCATAGGATATGTGTCCATGCTGGTGATGGGTTCGATAACAATAAAAGCAGAATGGACTGATGCATGTTCATTTTCATCATCTGAGTCAGATGCCACCAGC
This sequence comes from Lepidochelys olivacea, assembly GCF_965140295.1. Classification (NCBI taxonomy): domain Eukaryota; kingdom Metazoa; phylum Chordata; order Testudines; family Cheloniidae; genus Lepidochelys; species Lepidochelys olivacea. The sequence goes on from NC_140422.1 coordinate 30,479,164, forward strand.
AGAAGATTGATTTTCTTTTTTGATGGTTCAGGTTCTGTAGTTTCCACATCAGAGTCTTGCTCTTTTAAGACTTCTGAAAGAATGCTCAATGCCTCATCCCTTTCAGATTTTGGACAGCACTTCAGTTTCTTAAATCTTGAGTCGAGTACTGTAGCTATTTTTAGAAATCTCACATTGGTACCTTCTTTGTGTTTTGTCAAATCTACAGTAAAAGTGTTCTTAAAACGAACATGTGCTGGGTCATCATCCAAGACTGCTGTAACATGAAATATATGGTAGAATGCAGGTAAAACAGAACAGGAGACATAGAATTCTTTCCCAAGGAGTTCAGTTACAAATCTAATTAGTGCATTATTTTTTTAACGAGCATCATCAGCATGAAAGCATGTCCTCTGGAAAGGTGGCCAAAGCATGAAGGGGCATATGAATGTCTAGCATACCTGGCATGTAAATACCTGGAAACGCCTGTTCTCACTTTCATGTGACATTTTAAATAAGAAGCAGGCAGCAGTATTTCCCATAAATGTAAACAAACTCATTTGTGTTAACAATTGGTTGAAGAAGAAGTAGGACTGAGTGGACTTGTAGCATCTAAAGTTTTACATTGTTTTGTTTTTTAGTGCAGTTATGAAACAAAAAAATCTACATTTTTAACTTACACTTTCACGATAAAGCAATTGCACTACAGTACTTGTATGAGGTGAATTGAAAAATACTATTTCTTGTTTATTATTTTTACAGTGCAAATATTTGTAATAAAATAGTAATATAAAGTGAGCACTGTACACTTTGTATTCCGTGTTGTAATCGAAATCAATATATTTGAAAATGTAGAAAAACATCCAAAATATTTAATAAATTTCAATTGGTATTCGATTGTTTAACAGTGCAATTAATCGTGATTAATTTTTTTAATCATGATTTTTTTTTAAAGTTAATCACATGAGTTAACTGTGATTAATCGACGGCCCTAATTAGGATATGCTCATCTGCCCATTAGGATGTTCCATTGCCACTCTATTCTCTAGTCCATAGTGAAAATCCTCATATGTCATATATCTTTGCAGAAGAAGATAAAAACAGAAAGAATGTAAGACATGGTAAGTGTTGTGTTAGTCAAAGATGTGTCCACTCCTGCAAATAGCAGGTGCTGTGTGTATACCCACAGGACACAGTTCTAAGGGAATCTGGTACATAGACCAAAAATGTGCTAAACACAAAAGGTTACAGGATTGTAATGGTCAATAAAGCAAAGGGAAGGGATTGCCATTCTTTTGATGAAAGGTCACATCTTAAAACCAAATAAAGCCAGGTGATTCCAACAATCCCAAGGCTGTCTTGGTGCTCAGCCTTCCAGATACAGCCAACTGTTTCAGACCAGAAATGGGTTAATACTCCGCACACATAAAGAGACTTTAGTCACTCCCAGGTCAAGCCTGAACAGGAGGTACTGCTGGGTTTTACTGAAAAATTTGTATATGAAATATTCCTTTGTCTCCCAACCAAACAGATTGGGAGAGTGAGACCATCTTGCCCAAATTTTAAACTAGTGCTGTTTTGGGGCCTCCTACAAAGATTACTTGTTATCCAGCCCACTGAAATAAAATTTATCATATTAAGTTAACTAGTCACATCACTCCCTCCCTTAAAAAATAGTAGAATCAATATTCTCACTGCACACAAGAATAGCACATTCTTTAGGGCAACAGCCAAATACCGGGTTATTACTGAAACTGAAATGTCACTTATCAAAATGACACTATCCCATATATTAAAGCTTCCTTTAGTAATAGTTAGGGGCAGGACGGCCCAGTCTTGCATGGCATCTCTTTGTATCTGCTCCGTGATTCAATGACAGAGCCAGTCTGGTCAGACACTCTGTTATTAAACAGGTTTTGCCTAGTCACATGGCTGTCATACTTTGCACTCTTCCCCTGAAGAGCAGTGGCAACTCAGCTACTCTTAATGGACAGAGAAGTGGGCAGACAAATATATTACATAAACACAGGGATTGCTATCTATTTCTTTACAATATTGTCTTTGCAAGTAGATAATGTTACAGTAGTATTCTCGATATTCTTTACGCTTACTGGAGAGAATACCTAAGGAATACTGGGTGAAATTTAGACCTCATTAAAGTCAAGGGGAGTTTTGCCCATCCATTCTCCTCTTCCCCACCATTCTGACTGGTACAAAATATGTTCTGCTCTATTAAAATTAGTTCTGTTATTTTATCACAGTGTTCCATTGCTAAGGATATAGTTAGAAGCAACTTAGCTCAGTTTTTGCTTACATGAAAAGAGAAATCATAAAATATTTCTTTTGTGTAGCTTACGTTAAATCAGGATTAATCAACAGGGGTTTCTTGGCAGGCAGTGAGACACTTAGCTGAAGCATGTGAAATGCCTGAAAAAAGGTGGGAATAACAATGCAAGGGAAAACATGCACTGCAAACCTTTTGATTTATTTATGGCATATGTGAGTTGTACAAACCAGTGAAATAAATTAAATATACATGCTTGGTTCTTTCAGTGCCTTCTAGGCAAATAAGTAGTAGATTTTGTTTATCACTAGTTTATCATGAAAATTCAGCAATGAGGTCATCCTGTATAAATAGACAGGCAACCCTGAATGCTCAGAAGCCCTTTTTGGAGATTGTTATGAAGGTTATTGTTTTTCTTTCTTCAGTTATTTTTGGATGAATTAATTTGGTGCTTATGAAACTGAGTGGCTGTTAGCACAGGAAAGAGTCAGCCAACACCAAGCAGCTGGGCTGCTTCCGGATACCTTCCAAAAGTGCCTCACTTTTTAAACTTTTATCACCCCAACCATCCCAATTCTCTTGATTGGCAGTCTCTGAGGGAGGCTCAATCACGCTAACTTGTGTTACTGTTGTGATATGGACAAATATCCAAAAAGCACTGATTTGATCACAGAAATAAGTCTGTACTTGTTCCTGAAACAGGATTTCAAGGAGGTCTCCTCTGAATATTTAAAACTCCATCTTTTCATTAGATCCTCTGGGTGGATGTCTGGTAAATGTTCAAATAGACATTATCTTGGCTGTGGTGTATACCAGTCATTATTATTTCTAATTGTTAGTTTTGGTCCTCTATGCAATACTTTCATACAGTTAGGATCAGCAGCCACTGTGCTAGACTCTGTACAAAGTAAAAGATGGTCTCTACTATCCCTTTTATAATTTAAATAGCATTAAATCATGTCTATATTACTGACATGGTCCCCATTACAAGTTTCTGAGTGCTTCTGCCTCACAATCTTTAATATACTTGTTTTCACAACACCTTCATGAGGTAAGGTAGAATTGTTATCCCTGTGTTTCAAATGGGGAGCTAAGTCACACAGAAATGAAGGCGACTTGCCCAAGGTCACGCAGGAAGTCTGTGGTGGAGCAGGGAATTGAACTCAGGCTCCCAAGTTCCAGGCTAGCACTTCAAGCGTCTGATAATTATTCTTCTCAGTAACAAGACAATAATAGAGCTAATATTTTCATATAACAGATATCTGTAATCAGAATAATAGTCAATACATTGCAGTATTATAATGCAGCATTTATTATGGTCTATTACTGACATTCTGAAAAGATTATCAGAACTACTCACAAGAATCAGACTTGAATTTTAGCCAATAATGAGTTGCTAGCACCTTTCCTAAAAAGTTAAGTTTCAAAACTATTTTATATGTTAATTTAATTTTTTAGCCTTTCAGAGGGAGTCACAACTATTATAGCATACATGTAGTTGATATTTTAAAAACAGCCAAATAGTAAAATACATGAGAGAATTCACCAGACACTTTTACCTACTGAAATTACTATGCTGTGAGTGACGTGAAATATGAAAAACAAATCTTAGGTTAAGATGTAAAATGGCACATTTGGTTTCCAGTTACAATTGTCTGACTCGCCAAACTGTAAAAGACATGATAACATCTTAATAATGGTGGGTTGCACAGAAACAACTGAAAGAAGACCATAAGGAACCTGAATTAAATAGCACTGTAATAAATTATTGTCCTTCCATAGTGTGCATTGACTTCCTCTGGTTTTTAAAACTAAGGTTTAATTGATCTAATTTAGAGTCCAAGATCTGGAGAGTGGTTTTTTTTGTGTGTCCATGAATGTTATCATGGAGAGCTTCTTTGATTCCCTGAAAGAGTAGACACCACACATGAAGTCGCTTTCTCAACTGTGCCACTTGACTATGAAGCAGCTGGACTTTTAGATGAGAAGGTCTTTGCCCCCACAGATTTGATCTGTCAGGCCTTTAAAACCATATTTGAATCTGCTTTTTGGCCTATGTCCTATGATTTTGAAAGTTGCCTACCTGGTGGTATCTGTACTGCCACAGAGCCCTTTGGCATATATAGCTGCTGATCCACAAAGAGCCATGTATTTGGACAAAGCTCACCATCTGTGTATTTGCCTTGCAAAGGCAAATAACATGCACCCCATTTTAAAAAAGCACTGTGGAGTTGCATAATAAAACATGTTTACGTTGCCTCAGTTAATGAGGTATGGCCTACAGAAGTGGATACATTTATGTATTATACAACTGCTTTATTCCAAGATGCTCTTTATGAATGGACAGATGTGCAGAAAACCTCATTGGCCACATTTACTATATGTTAGGTAGCATATATTTTTTAAAAAATACAGCTTAGTTTTCTATATAGAATTATAATTTAAAGACTATTTCCTAAATGGAAGATGTTTTATTTAGTGACATTAATATTTCCCCTAGGCCTCCTGGGATACCTGCAATGCTTGACCATACCGTGGTCTTTTTATCTCTTTATACCATATTTGTAGAGGTGCCATACCACTTTAAACATTTCCCCAATCAGTTTCATATGATGGGTTCCCTTTAATCATTTACATTCTGAGAAAGTCAAATATTCCTTAAGAAGCCAAAGTAATCTAACAGAAAGTATAGTGTTTGTGCAGCTGGATATCTTATTTATTTGAAGTTCTGAGAGAAATCTCTTCTGACGTTAGAAAAAAGAGGGAAGGGTAAACAGTAAGAGTATCCAAGTAATCTGAACTAGAAAATCCCTTCTTTTAGAGCTAAGTCATTTTTTTTTAAAAAAGAAAAAGTATATTTGCAGTATTCCCTCCCCCCCACACACACCCAAAAAATGCAGTACATCAAATGCAGAGGGCTATAAAATGTTTTCTTAGTATTCTCACTATTATATATTATTAAAAACCTGGTGACCTTTTTATTTTATTTTAATTTAAAATTCCTGCATAGGTGAATGCAATAAATCTCTCTTTCTGAAAAAGTGATTAATCTGTTTTGTTTTTTTGCATGTGACATGTCATTTATTGTCATGTTGGCTTTCCCTTGACATGATAACCACATAACTAAATTACCATTCCTGAAAACTTTTTTGTAAGACCGTGATTAAAAGAATGTAAGTGTGTCTGTGTATCTTATCTCTCTCTCTCTCTCTCTCTCTCTTTGGAAGTTGTCAGTTATCAAGTTGTCATATCAATAGTGTTTTCCTCTCTTGTTGTCTCCTCCTTCCCAGAGTTATGCAATTGCTGGTATCTTTCTTCTGGATGAAAATGTGAGGGAATGTGCCAGTTTTTCTTTTCTGATGTCAGTGTTCCTTGCATATGTGGTAATTTTCTGTCTTCTAAAGTGTTATTGTATGCTTGCTACTCACTGTTCAGTGGCGCCTCTTCATGTCTCATCTGGGGAATTAGCTCACTGCCCCCATCTGGTGGTTGTCCAGCCCCTTGCCTCAAATCACTCATTTGTGGTCTCTTTCTCACTGGTCAGGAGCTGCAGCTCCAGCCAAGTCACAATTGTCCTCCCCTTCCAGGGTCTCGCCAGAGTCTCTCGCCACCCAATCTCTCTCACCCAGCTGAGGCAGCCTATGGCTAATTGGCCTCTCTCGCCTATATCAACTCTGCATGGATAGTGTGGGGCGAATGCCCCATCACATAAAGACATGGCTCTAAATAATTATGTTCTTTTGCCAGCCTGGAGAGCGAGTTAGATGCCCACATAGAGGGAAATGGCCTTGTGAAAAAAAACTAATTAGGAGATCTGGTTTGTTTTCCCACTGGATATTCTGTAATTTGGTAATCCTCTTGGCTGAGGTGTTGTTTTTTTTTTTTTTCAAATCACTCTGTCAGGGAGTGAGTGGGTGTGAGGTTTACTTAATGGCTCAAATCCTATGGAGTTCTTGCCCACTCTAACCCTGGGACCTCCCACTCCGCTCCAACTTCCTCCTAGCTTCTCTGTATCCCTGTCTTCCCTTCCAAAGTCTGTGGTTGTGTCTCCCAGAACAGTAAATGAAGCCTAAACCATCTTTACTTTTCTTTTGGTTTTAACATTAGCATCTGTGTCAGCGATGATGTGACCTTCACCCTTTCTGTTCCTGGCCTGTCCCCTTAACCAGCAGAGATCCCCATTCATTCAGAGGTCTTTTACTCGCTGTTTGCAGGATAGAAAATCCATCCCCTTCAAACTGGAAATAACTATCTTGTCCTTTGTCAGATATGAGAGACTTGTAATTTATTGCATCTTTGTCTCTAAAATTTAAGAATATCCTTTTTGACATTGTTTAACATATATCAAAATTATGACACTTGGAAAAGCATTTTTTTTAAATGTCAGCACAGCTTAGAATATTTTTCAAGAATAGAGGAAGATTTGTTTCCCCTCCTCCCTTAAAAAAGAAAAATCACACCTGATCTGTTTTGCCAACTTTAAAAGATAGTTCCTTATTTTTTAAAGGGTGTTGGATGGCATGATCTCTGATTATTTAGCATGCACAGGGAAATGGTTGAATGTACCCAGTCTTTTATTTGATTCAGGAGGAAATGTGAATAAGTATTGCTGAGTTGATCATGCTTTGTTCAATATAAAAGCAAACAGTAATCCAATCTATTATTTATTCAGATTAGTGTGAAAATAATAAGCATATAGTATAATCAGGGTCACCATAGATTTTCCTACCTGCTAAAATTTCAATTTGAGAATTATAAGACTCAAGCCATTGGGATTTCCTGACCATTTTATTTTGCTGTTTCTAGGAATTTTTAGAATGGTAGCATCAATCTTTTCTTGACAAGTAGCATGACAATAAATATAAACAGCACAGTCAAATTCCATCCATTATTCTAGTGACAACATTTTTTTGCAGTTATTTAATACCAATATTGATATAGCAGAATCTTCTGTGCATGTCAAAAAATCTATATACAGTATATGAGGAATTAAATTAATTGCAAAAGCATCACATTGAAATGAAATAGATGTATCATCCAGCTTTGCTATATTTTATTTAAAAGTAAAGTCATTTTTAATGTATACAAAGAATGATTTATCTAAAAAACCAGAACCTACTTATCTTGGATGTGCGGGGTTCGTTTAATAGAGTTGTGGTCCTCTGTGTTTTATAGCACTTCTAGTAATACTATCTTTAAGAGCAGATACTTCTAAAAATGAAATTCTTCGGGAAGTACCACTTCCAGGGGCTAGACTTAATATATTTAAGATGGAGATTGCTATCAGTTCACAAGTATGTTAGGCCAAAAAGTTGACCTTCGTGCGGTCAAACAATCCTGATACTATACTGCATCTATTGTCTTAAATTCACCAAAGCAGTTTGGCTCACAACCAAGTCATACAATGCAATTTGCTAATTCTAAATCTTTGATCAGTCATAAATTCCTTTGCAGCAACAAAGAATTGAAGATCCAGCCATATGTCACTGGGATTGCAATTTTCCCTATCTGAGCATAAGGTCTGAGCTGTGTCTTCATGAAAATTTATGCAAAGTCCACCTGGGCTGTTAGGAGTGAACTTTCCGGCTGTACTTCATTGGAAGATGGTTTGTTTACAACGTTTTGCATTTTGTTTCCTCCTCATTGGACTTCGACTGAACCATCCAGTGGTGAACCTTGAAGCACTTTTTAGACTAACAGGAGTTGAAAATTATACCATTTGTTATTGGAAGGGTAATTTTCCTCTATGTGTACAATCAGGTCTCAGACTTTCATGTATGACCTCAATCTCATTAATATATTTAGATATTTAGGGTCAGGTTTTTTTAAGTTTAGGATTACACAATTACAAGGATGCATCTTGTGCTTCATTTAGGCACACTTTACATCTTCAACAAATAGCTTGTTGGAAAGCTAACTTACCATTTGCACATACCAACACTTGATTTGCTCACTCATATAGGGATTTGGTACATAAATGTGAATACTTAAATGTGAGTACCAAACTTAAAAAACAAAAGTCCACCTCTTCCATTTAGTGTAAACCCCTTCCTTGAACTGGTACATCTAGTATTATAGTTTTTGTGTATGCACTCTATACTTATCAATATGGAAATTACAACAAAACAGATGTATCTGACAAAGTCAGTGTATTTCAGATAATGATAATAATAATAAATAATATTCAGCAAAGTTCCTTTACAGCGCCATAAATAAGAACTATCCATAATGCCAAACATTGCCAGATACTTGGTCAGTCAGTCAGTCATGCTGCTACTTTCTGAGCATCTGTTGTCCATATAATTTTCTTAAAGACCCTGTGGTAAAGGCTGTGGGAATCAGGAGATCTGAGCTAAGTTCCCTTGTCTGAGGGGGTGAGGGGGTTCTCATGTTGACCAAGTTGCTTAGTCTATTTTACCTGAGCTCACCATCTTTACAACAGGGAAAATACTTCCTTACCTCACAAGGAGAGGATAAATCATGAATGTTGGTGAGTAGCTCAAATACTAAGGTGTTGAGGCCATATAAGTCCTGAGACAGAGACTCATAGATTGACTACATTGCAGGTAACTATGTGCTTTAGGCATTACTCCTACAGAAGTATTTATTTCAAATTGCTCATAGTCTCTCTCCTTTTTTGCGAAATTTTCATTGTATTCTTCCAAGGCACATATTTTCAAACCAGCTTGAATAAGCTACTAACTGCTCTGGTGTCAGCACCAAATATCAAGAGTGCACAGATGAAAGCCTGTTCTATATTTTTCTTTGTGTTGTCAGACGCCTGGCTTGTCATTTCCACAGAGTTTTATTTATTGCAGTAAATGTTGTTCCTGCTACAACATGCTTTCATATACTTCCCTTATAGCCAGTCTCTTGTGGGTCAAATAAATGAATTATCATCTTTATTTGTGTTATCCACTGAGCTAAATTAACTTCTGATACTTTCAAGTGGACTGAGTATTTTTGTATATTGTTGTAAATCAAGACCAGGTACTAGTGATATGTCACAGTGAACTGAATATGAGGCAACAAAATAATATAGGATGAGAGATATAATCTATAGCATGATGTACATAATTTAGCATGATTTATATAACACCCACTTCCAGTGAGTTGCCTGTCAAGCTAGTTGAATGTGTTAAAATGTTAACTCTTCTAAAGCACTTCCTCATCTATTAGTTCTAGGAAGATTTGTTCTCAAAAGCAGTCATCCCAAGCTTCTGTCTTGGAAGCTACAGGTAGAGTGGATGACAAAGCAGCTTCTTTTCCTCCATTTTTGGCATTTGCAGAGAGGAAGAGGAATGGACTGGTTCCTATTTCTATTATTATTATTTGTATTGTTGGAGTGCCTAGGTGAGCCCTTGTCTGTTTGGTGGTGGGGCTGGGAACTCTCAGCTGCCTTTCAGTCCTCTTGTCTTGGCTCAGTTCACATAGGAACCCCTGACCAGACTCCCACTACCTTTTCTTGGCTTCCTAATTAGTGAGCAAGTAAACATACCAATTCAATCCCCAGTCATCTACAATGAAGCACTCCAGTGTTCAGTGACACTTGTTACTTTGGAGTCCCCCTATCCACACACTCCACTATGGACAGGCAGATACATGGAAGATCTGTGCTGGCAGAAGGGAAGAGGGGGAAAAATGTAAAATTTTTGTTCCCATTTGTCTTAACATACTAGTTCCATACTGGAACTAGTAAAATGAAATACTAGAAAATGAAAGCTGGTTCTTGTCTGTTATTAATGCCCAGCACACTTGACGTCTTCATAGTTACCAGTTGACTAAAAGTTGCCTAGTATGCATTCGTATTAAGTGCACACTTCTGTACTTCTGTGTATATATTCTCTTACAAACACAGAATTTAAACAAATTATTGTCTCTCTCACCCCTTGTTCAGCCCTCCACCCCTTTGTTGTCTTCTAGAATTCTAGCTTAGTTATAAAGGCTAAGACTAATCTAAAGCACTTGATCATCTTAAACGGATTAAAAGATATAAGGCCTTTTACTGATAAAGGCACCTTTAAACCTATCCTAGGCTTTAGATCCATGTAAGCTGCTTGAGGTCTCAGATAGGTTTAAACTGTGAAAGTAAACAAACCAGGAAAAAAAACACACACAAATCAGGGACTGAATGGAAAGACAAAGGAGAGGCTATAAGACAGCGGCTGTGCAGGAGGGATGAGATTGAGGACAGCCTCAGTTACTTGTCTCAGTTCAGGATTCACTTTGCCAATTTACAACATGTTTTAAAAGTAGCAAACCATTTTTCTTAAAACTTGGCTTGTTTTGTAGATCTCAAAAAGGCTTAACAATGAAGCCAAACACGAAGATCAGTTTGGCAGTTTTAAGATGATTGGTGTTTAAAGTAAGTAAATCATAGGACCATCTCAACTCATTTTAGAAGAGATCAAAGCTAGAACACGTCATTGATTTTTAAGACCAAAAGGGATAATTGTGATCATCTAGTCTGGCCTCCTGTATTACACATGCCACAGAATCTCATCCAGTAACTTCTGCACCAAGCCCATTTCTATTTGTGCTATTGTGCATTTTTTAGAAAGACACTGAGTCTTAATTTAAAGAATTCTAATGAGGGAGAATCTACCAGTCCCTAGAAAGTAAAGATTCTCCTTCCATGTGTTCTTGTCTGATGTAGATTTGAATAAGTTGATTGTGGGGGAGGAATGTTCTTAACAAAGATATTGGGCTAAATTTCTCCAAATCTGGTTTGACTTGTAAGTCTTAATAAGATCTACAAAACAAGTTAAATTTGAAGAGAATTGATGATAATTTTGAAAGTACGAAAGTTTATAATAAGGAAACCATTGTGGGCTCAACTGTTAATTATGTGAGCAATGCATTTTTAAATATGAACGTATACATAGAAGAAAAAAATAATCTAGCTTGTATGCGCTGTATGCAGTGATTAAAATGTTCATAATTTTTCTTTGAGCCAGTCAAGTGTATTAGATCCTAATGAGGACTGTATCATTCCTAGCCACATTTCAGATGTTAGCCATTTCTGCTGCTGTTCTATGTTAAAAAACAAAACAATATAAAAAGGAAATAGGGTTTGATTTTTAAAAAAATGTGTATTTTTCTATCCTTTCTGAACTCAGAAATGGCAAAAGGAACTTTTCTCAAACTACTAAATAAATCAAAAATTACTCAGGCCCAGGCCAACCAAGGAGATTTTTACTCCCTTAGATGATTGTTTTTGAAAATTCAGAGCATGGGAAAATAGGGACAGATGCAAACTGTTCTCCAGCTTTAATTCTAATGGATCTTATCAGGCACTAGTTTAAAAGTGCTTACTTATGTACTATGCCTACATTCCTACTGTAACTATGTATTGTCTACACAGTTTGACCTACACCATTGGACATAAATTTATTGTTGTTGAATTCTTCTTTTTATCCACATTGTGTTGAATTATGAATTGTAGGAGTTCTTAATTCTTTATTTATTTTAGAGGAGGATCAGTGTTTTTCTTCAGTCACAGAATAAATGCACTAGCAACTGCTAGCAGTTTCAATTGCATTTAAGGAAATATTGTTATAAGGCTTTTATGTTCTGTACTTCAATCAGCTTGTGCCAGCAGTATCCCAATAGAAGGACCCTCAACAGATCATTTTCAGCATTTTGTTGCAATTAAACTCCTCTGGTTTTAGCCCTTAGGCAATTTAGTACCTTTTTACATATGCACATTATGAACTTTTGACCAGGGCCTGGTAGTCATATATTAAAGAGCAGCTTTTGAAAGCAGACTTAACAAGTTCCTCTGAGCATTACAGTCTGAGTCAGTTGTGGAAAAAGTAATTTAACCAACTTGCAGTGAGGCCATTCAGAATCTTACTGATGATCCTAAATATGTCTCTTCCCCCCCCCCCCCTTGTTTCCTCTGGAAGCTGGTAGCAAAAGCTCTCAAAGTGTGTGATTGATCTTTTATTCAGTAGCTAACGAGGGCTGTGATTCTATTAGTGCTCTACAAGGCAAGGGAACAGTGATTTAATGAAGTGTCTAGTGAGCTGGTCATAGATTTATCCTGTTGTCTCTAATTTGCAGTGCCATTGTGAGTGTAAAAGAAACTGCACTCCCACTGCCATTAGGCAGGTATTTCCTTAGTAAATTGTTGTAAGGTCAGGTGTAGTTATCTTAGAAAAGGCAATGCCTTACCTCCTCAATGTCTCAAGATGACAGCCGCCGTGCTGAGCACTCACTGAAGCGGAAACATGAAGATCAGAGGTCCGTCTCCAAGTCCCCCTTAGCTGATGCAGGAGCAGATGAACTGCCAAGTAGGACTAATAGAGTCATAATTGGCGATTAGAACGGGAAAGGTGCAATAACATCTTAATACAAACTGGCGCATATTATAGTTACTGTCAGTTGTTGTAAAGTTACATGGTATCTTGAACTAGTTACATTTCCCAGAAATGAGGCAATGCATCTTTTAATAGTCTCAGTACAACAAAAATACAAGAACATCAAAACCGGTGTTGCTTTAAAGTGACATTATTATGTCTTTAGTATATTTACTTGAGCATGTAACCCTGTCAGTCTTCTTCAGAAATGATGCAGTAACATTTGCCTTAACGCTATAAATGCAGTAATTTCATAAATACGCTTTGATTTTCACTTCATTAAATGGCAGTGGATTTTATTCTTATCTACTAGGAAACTCACTGAACCTTTGTTTTATTTGTCTTTGCTAAGATGAGATATGTGGTTCTTTAAGAATTACTATCACACTGCACAATGAAAGCTTTTGTGTCTGAGTTACCCCAAAACAACTGCTTTTAGGGAGAAAAATAAAATCTTGGGTTGAATTAAAGTTTGATGATGCATGGAAGCAATTAATTGTGGCATAAATTGCCTGGAATTTAGGTGTTCAGTTTGTACCAAAATTAGTACAGAAGCATGAGGAAGAAAATCTCATGCATGTATTCATCACTAAATTAATAAAGAACAACATGGTTCAGATGTATGGCTTTGGGTTTGGATTGTATTGGCTGATGGCAGTGGCATCTCTTAACTTTAATTTCCTGTGATAAAAGATGAGCCATGACTTTAAAAATCTCCCAGCTTTTTTAGTCCCTTAGCTTTTTGATAGAAAATATATTTATAAGGTATTATGTCACTTCTTTTTAGCGTATGCACAACGTGCCTCAGGTGGCACGTGACCACGATTCATCACCAAATTTGGTCCACTGGTTGGATCATCATCTGTCATTTGGAGAAGTTAGGGAGAGATGGGAAGAGCAATTGGAAAGGAGGGGATCACTTGACTGGAGAATGCGAAGGTAGACTAAACATTTATTTAGTATTGCAATCTTATCCAAAAGGTCTAGTGAGGATCTGGGCCTCTTGTGCTAGGCTCTGTAGCATAGAAAACACAGTGTCTGTCCCAAAGAGATTACAATGTAATGTCAGACAAATTGCATGAAAAAGAATTGGAGAAAAGGTGGAATAGGGTGAGGGCAACAGCAATAGGTTCACCCAGTTAGAGTTGAGCTATATGCACAACTTGATGGTGCAGAATCTATTATGAAGGGTTTGTTTCATAAATATATAAATTAAAATATCAGCAATCCCCACTGGCCTCAGTACCTAGCAGTCCATAGAAGATGAAACTCTGTCAGGCTGAGATACAAAACAGAGAGAAGAGAATGGAGAATGTTAATCTCTTGGATTGTATTTGCATTCCTGAAGCATCTGTGATTGTCTCTCTCTGTGTAATGATCAAACCAGAACACCTTAATGTCTGAACATCTACCTTACAGATAGTTGGGTGAACCACAGTTTTTGTTTTGCAAATTATAAATATTGTCAGTTCATTGAGCCCTTGAACTTCCTGGAATTTGACACCAATGGACTATCATTTAGACTTGCTGTTAAATATATGTCCTCAATTAGTCTTCAGAAAAGGACACTATGTTTTTAAATGATCAGTGAAAGGATTTAAAACAGTAAACCAACCTTTCTAATTTTCTAATATTGACTCTTGTGTCCCATGCAATCTTATTATAGTAGTATTCTCTACGGATCTACCATTTCATCAAAAAAGTCTACAGTGTGACTATAATCTAAGCCTTTTAGCCCATAGATCATTGCACTGGGAAACTCACTAAATGGCTTATTGTAGATTAGATGATGTGATTCAGAGCGCATCCAAATCAATAAAAGGCTAGTCTGAACCTAGTAAAGTACTCTGTCTGATTCTTTTTAGCAAGTAGGTCTGCCATAAAGCAATGTGAAAATTTTAGTCTTGCTGCTTATCATGTCAGAAACAGGCCTTGCTTAAACTTCCTACATGGCCTTTTTGAATTCTAGTAAATATATGTTCTTATTCAAAGAAGACCTGTTCTTTAGAAGTCTATTTTCATTAAATCTAAATGAAACAATTTTTGTGTGTGCAAAATGATAAAAATTCCTACCTCAGTATGCCACCTCTAAGTCTCCATTCAAATCCTGCTTCAGAGTTTAGCAAATGAAAACTCTTATCTATGAGCTCTTCAGTGGTCCATGTGAAATGAGTTAGTGTTCTTTGTCCAGTTCTCTCTGGACAGATGTCCACATTGCAAAAATCACTATCGGGGGTGGGGGGGGGAGGGAAAGGGGAAGGGGAAGGCACTAGTTGAAATCCACATTGGCAATCTCAGCAAGAGAGGGACTAGGCATTGAGTGGTTTTGAAAATGAATGAGTTTGGGGGAGCTATGTTGAGATTTTATGGTAATTATTTGGACAGCAGGAAGCAGATTAAGGAAAAAGAAAAATGGTGGTATTACATTCTACCTCTGCACACAATCCTCTGGGTGCTCTGTGGCTGTGCCTGGATCTCTAAAGGCACTCAGGTAAAATGATGATGTTCACAGCATAAGAAGATAGGAGGCAGCAGTTCCTGTCCTATGATGCCCCTTGTGGATGGTTTGTGGCTCTCCATAGTGTCTCCAATTCCTTGGTTGACCTCTTCTCCTGTGGACACATGCAAAGAGCTCTGGTGAGCTAGGCTGCACAGCATGCAATGGTGGCTGTCATCCTCTCTGGGCTTCCCTAATCCTGAAGGGCCACATTTCTTATTGATTTCCTACTTCACTATTCAAATCTGGGGCCTGCTGCAGCCACAGAAGGGGAGGATAAATAGATCCCTTCCATTTCCAATGCTATCAGTTTGGTATCCTGAGCACCAAAAATCTGATTAAGACACTTGGTGATTTTTCAAATACACTGTGGGGTAATAAAAGCTTTACCTAAAATTTAGTGAGTAACTTGGTATATTTTGCAAGCAATAAAGTCAGATTAATTGTAATTGGTCATTGGCAGATGTTCTAATTTCATCATTTCTTGATCATGTTATTGACCAGTTATGTGTTTGTCCATGTTCTTAATAATTTATTCTTTGAAAAATCTATGTGCATTATAGTCTTTGATCTTGTCATGAATTTCAAAGCCAAAGATTCCATTGTCTTTTCTCCCCCTTATTTAATTTTCAAAGAGAATAGAATAGAAAATCATTTTAAAACTTTTTTTTGCCAGATGACACCCGTCCATGTTAATGAGAGCTGTACATTAGTACTGTAAAAATAATAATCAAGGCAAGCTTACTGTACTCTGCAGGTGAAAAATATTTGAATAGAAGACTTAATGCATCTCGCAGATTAAAACAGAAATTAAAGACTTTAGACTAAGAAGAGATCAAAGGCTGTCTTTCATTGTTCTTTTTATTGTTTATTGACTTCAAAAAGACATTTTAGTTTAAGCTGACTTTAATGTCTCTTGAATGCTCTTTTGTAAAGTGACTTTGAAAACTCATGGATAATGTCTTCATTAAGTGGAGAAAAATCTTGGTAAAAATATAACTGTAACGTTGCTTTCATTCTAGTAGAAAGAGATAACGCTTTGCTTAATTAAGGTCTGTTTTCTCTCTGTTCTGAATTTTATGAACTTTTTTTGTTGAAATTAGTGCTGATAAAAGCTTGAAATAGACATCTCTAAACTGAAACCCTTAGTTTTCTACAGAAGTATAGAAATGTGAGCTATCTAAATTTGTTAATCAGGCTGTCTTACTCTTTCTTCCAGGCACTTTAAGGAAGAGAATGAAAATACAAATCCATAACAGTGCATGCAAATTCTGTTATGTTGATACTTAAGTTTCTAATAAAGTACTTGAGAACTTTAGGTGCAAGTTATCTCTGTGATAGTTTCACACATTAAGCTAACTAAGGTTTGAGTAGCAGCCGTGTTAGTCTGTATCCGTAAAAAGAAAAGGAGTACTTGTGGCACCTTAGAGACTGACAAATTTATTAGAGCATAACTAAGTTATCAAAGCCTGGCCAGATTTACCCAACAGTGTCGAAATATTTCAATATCTTTGAACTATATCAATGTATGCATTAGTAATGGCTATGCTCTTAGATAATATGGTGATGAGGGCCATACAAGTACCTACATAGATTTCCAAATCTGTCAAACTATGGTGAAAGAAAGAGTCTTTGTTATAAGGAGAGGTGATGAAATCTTTGTGGACCTTTTGTGTAATTTCCTCCAACTTTTGGTAGTAAAATTGCAGTTCGGAAAAAAAAAAATCCCTGAATTTCTTTCTCCTCCACTCCCCAAAAAATCCACATACCCCTACATACACTTACTAAATGCCCCATGACTTACAGTATTTCAAGCCTTATTTGTGGAAAGGGAATCTCCTGGGATCTTCAAGAGATGCCAGATAGCCATTTCCTCTGCTATGAGTGCTGTGTGTCAATGGAGCCTCAACGACAGAAGGATGTTCTGGGAGACAGGTAGGCTGTCTCCCAGGAATCAGTTCTTGTCCCTGTTGTCTGAATAAGTGAGAGATGCATCTTCAGTTTGCTTGATTGGTCCCTGGGGTTTCCCTAGTTACTGAACAATGTAGTCTAGGGCTCTTTACACTGCTTTACATTTTTAAAATAGATTTTAGGAGTGGGGATGAATTGTTTGATGTGCGTCAGGGGGGCCTGCCGGTTCCCCCAAAGACATTTCCAGGATAAAGGAGAGGCAGTGAGTTTGAGAGGCACTCCCTCCCTTTCTTCCTCCCACATCCAAAGGAGAAAGCTTTGGGTGAAAAACATGTAGTGTGCCCCTTGATTATTGCTGGACTACCTTGCAGCTTCTTTAAGCAGGTTGCAGGATCTTTTACGTAAAGAAAAATGTCATGTTTAGGTAAACAATTGGCTTTCCATGAACATTTTGTTGAAAAAGGTATGCCTTGTGCTTTCTATAACTGTGAAAAATGCCTAACCTTGCTAAAGCTGTCAGGGATATTGTCGTTCTTCAAAACCAGTAATGCACTTGGTAGCTCTTGCTTTCAGTCACTGCTAGAGACATGTTGGCATGATGAAGTACTGTTTATAAGTTATCCCTGTTCTTAGCATATTTTAACTATGTTATGTGTGTCAGAAAGCTTTATGCCCTGATGCATACTCAGTGACACACTTACAAGGGAGTCTAGTTTAACACTAAATAGATGAACCATAAGATCACCATTGGTATTGCTTTTGGGAAGCCTTGTAATTGAAATGGCAACATGTATTCAGTTTGTATATGACTTTGTTTATGTCATGCCATTTACCTTGCTAGCGTGAGCAGCAATATTCTGAATTTTGCAGCTCAGTATACAGTAGTTCGTCTTGTACAATATTTTTTTCTTACACCTAGATTTAAAACAAATTGTGCAATATATACATATTAATGGTACAAGTACTTAACTATTTTATGGATGTAATCTTTGTGTGTGGTTTAGAGGCTCAATTACCCATTGTTGGAATGGGGGAAATAAATGTCCCTGAGGGTTTGCATCACAATCTTGTGATTTTGTGGCACTCAGAGTACGGACAAACGTCTACATCTCTGTTTATAACCTGAGTGTTAACAGAAATAGTGTTAAAAATACTGTAAGTTTATCAACATATCTTTTTGAGTTTGGTTATTTAAAAAAAAAAGATATAGATAATAACAGTTAATTCGTGTATTTGTAGAATGAATATCTTGAAAGGGAGGCTATTCATCCTTCAGAACCTAATGCAATCTTCATTAATTCTATCTTTGCAGGAACATTAAGTACATTTTAGAAAAAAAGATAGAATACTAGCCTTTTTATACCTCGGCAAAGTAAGGATCTAGACCAGGAGTTCTTAAACTGGGGGTCGGGACCCCTCAGGGAGTCGGGAGCTTATTACATGGGGGGGTCGCGAGCTGTCAGTCTCCACCCCAAAACCCATTTTGCCTCCAGCTTTTATAATGGTGTTAAATATATTAAATGTTTTTAATGTATAAGGGGGGTTGCACTCAGAGGCTTGCTGTGTGAAAGGGGTCACCAGTACGAAAGTCTGAGAACCTCTGATCTAGATGGTGGTGCTGGTTTTGTGTGTGATTCCATTTCTTGACTGCCTATTTTTTTAAAAATGAAACTTAATAAAAAAGTGTACCCTGTGTGTGGAGATTTATATGTACAATTCTTACTAACACGAATTAGATCATTTTATTTGTTCTTTTATTTGTATAGTGTCATTGGGTTACCTTTCATTTGCATAGTACATACATGAAGGTGTGGGCAAGGTTCCTGACCTTAAGACAAATTAATCAAAATGTAAACCAAAGAAAGGAAAAAGGGAGCATCATGAAAGCAAGACAACAAAGCTGTTATGCTTGCCATTAGTCTTCTTAGTTCCATTTTTTTTGCTTTTTAATTTTCTTTTAATTATTGTTTGTGATATACTGTGAACTACATTGGGACTAAATCCTAGGATGTGTTGAACATCAAAATTGGGACCGGAGGATGCTCATCACTTTGCAGGATTGGGCCCATACACGAGGAAGAGGTGGGCAGTCACATACACAGAGAAAAATCCAGTGCAACTTACTTTTGCACAAATACACACAGCCAAATTCTGCTTTCCATTACAACAAGCTGAATCTGGATTTACAATAGTATAAGTGAGAACAGACTGGGGCCTAGCGTAAGCCCTACTGTAAGCAAGTTTAATATTGAGCTCCCTGGAAGTTATGCCCTCTTATTCTGGGCCTGATTTTCCCCCTGGGCATGTTGATGATGTCTACCTCAGGGGAAACATAAGTTAAAGCATGTGAGTTATATCATGCTATTGATTTGCCAACACAATTCCCCATTACAATTAATGGGGAGTTGTAATGACCAACTGGGAGCATGATATGTTTGTGGGGGAATTGTTTTCTCTTGTTTGTTTGCTGTTGGACAAATGTACCACTTCAGGACACTTTCTCCCTAAAATGCCTTTGCTCTTTTCAGCTGCTCTCTCCCTTTCCTGCTTCCACTTCCCCTTCCAAGTTAGATTTATTTTTCACATCTGCAGAATGGTGCCAGATTGGTAGAAGTTACTCTACTTTGACCCTTGTATCTTAAAGCCAATGATTAATTCACCTCACCTCTAAATATTGACACTCCTCTTCCACATAAAAGTATATTTCCTATTGGGTGTTTGAAGTTCTGACAACTACAATATTACTTGAGGTCAAAGGCAGCTTCAGCATGGAGAACATTTCGAAGTCTACAAGCACGTTTCCTTAGAGAAGAAGAAAGGGATATACAACCTCTGTCCCCTCTATTAAATCCACTAGTATGATATGGTAGCAGGGCACTGATAGTTAGATAGCTGGCATCCCCCATCTTGTGCTGAAGCTTGTGAGTTTCACGGTGTAAAGAATCTGTATCCTTGCTAAGAAAGATTGCTAAAAATTCCCCCTAGTCATGGCATCCCATGCATGACAGTGCAGCTAGTTCCTGTCATACCCTGTTCTCCCCAGAGACCTACATTTTAACACTGCATCCATTTACGTCACAGCTGTATTAATTACATGTAATGTAGTTATGAGCTAAGGTACTGTGGCCTTATTATAAAGGAGAGAGAGTGAGTGTCGTAATGAGACTTGAGCACAATTGATCTATGACTTGTATACAGGAGATTCTTAAGGGAGTTTGCTGATTTATGTAGAAGACAGATGTCTGTGGCCATTAGGAAACACCAGTTTTTATTACCTATCAATCTAATGTTAAACCTATGCGGCAAAACCTTATACAATAGTTTTCTAATCTGTTAAATTAGGGGTTCGTGAATTTATAACATTGAGCAGGAAAATGCATCTTTGTGAAGTAGTCCATATCAGAAGCTCAATATACACTAGTTAAAATATACAACAGAGCCTTCAAAACACTGAAATAATAAATCAATACATTAAGGAATACTGTATATGATATTTTTCGTAACCCTTTTGTTATTTACAATATTGCTTCTTTTGGACGGTAAACATCTACCTGTATATAAGTGTTATTAAATTAATAGAGATTTTAGTGCAGAGATCAGACCCCAAAGTAGTAAAAATTTATTATTCCTTTAGAATAAAGCCTGCACATTCATTTTTAGAATAGTCCTAAAATTTTGTGTAATTTTAATTTGGATACTGGCTTTTCTCTTAGCTGGCCTCAATGTCTTAATCTGCATTTTTGTAAAGTTCAAATATTATTTATCCACAATGCAGATAAATCTAAAAATCAGGCTCTCTAGATGTGCCCGAACAAAGTAATTGTACAGTATGTGTCTCCAAGATTTGTTAGCTGCTACTTTTTGGAGACCTTAAATACAATATCAGGTACATTCTTCTTCACAGTAGGAAAAGTCGCCACTCTCCCAACAAAATCTCTAAAAAGAAAAAAATATTTTGGGAGGGGAAAAATCAAGGACACTGTTTCTTTGAACATTTTATGTCTCAGCATCTTACTCCCTACATGTACTGTATATGCATTTTTCTTTGCAGTTATTAAATGAAAGTGGGGAACAGAACAGAAGGGATTTTCAAAAATTTCAGGAGCACCTACATATACATAAAACAGAAAATACTATTGAGGTGACCATGTGTGTCAGTATGTCACTTTTTCCACACCACCTGCTGCAATTAAAAATGAAATCACCAAGCAGCCAGTACAAACTTCATCAACCAGCTGATATCATAATTAATGACTATAGAGTCTCTATTATTGTGTACTTCCAAGGCATCAAGTGGAAAGCTGTCGCAGTGCTTTAAATAATGAAAAAGTTTCAGGCCTTGATAAATGGCTCAGTTGGATGCAGTTTAGAAAGTTGAGAGCATATGCTTCTGTCATTAAAAACTAAGAACTCTCGTTACCTTTGCTATGAGTTTTCAGATTCATCTGAAACTCTTTGATCCCTTCATATACTTAAACTGTGTTGTTTAAAATGAAAAGGTGTTGAAAAATATGGTGTGCATGAACAGCTCAGTTTGTAGGGAAAGAACAATGAAAATAAAAGCTGCTGTTCATTAACATGTTTGTTTCTTACCCATGTAAAACAAGTAGCATTTGTCCATAGCATCTTGTCTTGCAATGAGAATAGGTAAATATTTTTCTTTTAAGAAATAATCAGAGTCCAATAAAGTAATATATTTAAGACAATGTTTGCAGTGAGATTTCAAAGAATTAATAAGAAGAAAGTGAAATGACAATAAAGATATTATTTTCATATTTGAGCTGTGTCTTGGAATAGTGTTGCAGAAATTTCTAACATTGACATTGTTCAAACTTACGTTAGGGATATTTTTATTGCATAGGTGCTCATCCTTTCCTATTATTAAATTTACTCTCCCAAAGAGCATAACTTTTTTGTTGAAGTTTTTGTGATTTTAACTGAAAGCTGATTATTATTTAGCTTTTAAGATCACTGTTGATTATACCCTCTGCGGCAAATTGCCGGTACGATTATGATGGGTCCCGTGCTTCCTCTTCTTTGGGAGGGGGGGCGGGGGTAGGCGCGTTCAGGGCGCAGTTTTCTGCCCCTGAACTAGGGTATCTACTGTCCCACTAGTAACCCAGAGAAGGGTAGTGGAGAGGGAGGGACCCGGGCCCGCCCTCTACTCCGGGTCGCAGCCCAGGGGCCCTAGGGATAGTGGTAAACCACTTGAACTAGTGCTTCCTTCCCCTGGGCTACTTCCCTCTCCTGCTCTTCAGCTTGTGGGGCTTCCTGCCCTCTCTCTCTGCACAAGCCAGGTGACTCTTTACCTAGGGTCTTGGTCTTCTAGCCAGCCACGGCACTCCTTCCAACTGCTCTCTACTCCAACTCCTTCAAACTGCTCTCTGCTCCAACTCCTTCCCCTGGCTGATTGAAGCAGGGGGGTTTTATCAGGTGGCTAGCTTCAGGTGCTTTTAATTAATCTATAGAAACCTTTCTTCCTCCACAGGGAATAAGGCTTCTCCTCATCCTGGGACTTACATATCTCTCCTATATCACTCCCCTGCTGCCTTCTGGCCATGCTGTATCACACCGCCTATAATTTGGTTGATTTCATAGATGTAGGAAGAACTGAAATGCATTGCTTGGCAGAACGTGTTATGGAGAGAGAAGGAATTTTATCTAATCCAGTTCCTTCTCAGTTATCATTTTGCTATTTTTCTTATACAGAAGTTATATTCCAGTACCATTCCTCAACCCCCTGCTATCCCTTACAAAAGGAATATTTCCCCTGGGGGTGCTGAATTAAAATAATGAACTGATACATATTTTGTTAGGCACGGATTGGCTGTTTTAGATCCAAAAATTCCCTTTCGTATGTAAGAAAAACAAAATGTTCTTCCTTTCTATCAAGCAAACACCTAGAATATTATGAAAAAAAAAATTGTTTTTGGTGCCCGGAGGGGGCAGAAGGGGTTTACTGTGCATTTCATTATTGTTATCATTATTTGTATTGCCTCGACATCCTACAAGCATGTAATAAAGAAATGGCCCCACCCCCAAAGAGCTTACAATCGGTGAGGAAAATGTATAGTTAACTATCTGGATTATGAACTGGAAAGACCATTGAATGTGTCTGTAAAAACTGATGATGTGAATATTCTACTTTTGCAAATAGAAAAGTCTTCTCTTTTCTCTCCAAACCGCCATATTGTGATAGCAACTTTAGCAGCTTGTGCTGAGACTGAGTCCCTTGGATTCATAATATTTGATAGCCCTAATTGCTTCACTTTGTTGTCTTGAAAAAGGAATGATTGAGTGACCACTTTATAATGTTACCCTCGGTACACTTACAAACCTTCTGAAATGGGGTACACTGAGGCAAACCAAGCACTGATGTAATGTGCCCAACTCCATTAATTTCAAAGGTGCTGCACCTGCTCACATGAGCAGTGAATATGTGATAGTTGATGAATATTAACCAGGAAGTTTGGACTTTCACATAATGGTCCTATATCTCTGCAGCTTCTTGGCAAATTAGATTAAAACTGAAGGACACAGGGCTTGATCCATTTTTAATTCATTATGTGTGAAAGTTGCACTTCAGTCAGAGTTGCAGGCTAATTGCTTGTGTAGTTGAAGACTTCAAGAAGTTATCAACAGAAATATTTGTCTCAGAATACTAAGTAGCTACTAGACAATAGGCCGGGAGTGAGGTAGCAAAGATCTATGTAGAAAAGGAGTTTTCATGTAACTGTTCAAAATATTGTCATATTGTGCCATTAGATGCCTAGGATTTTGTCATATTTCAGAATTTGTGTGGTAATTGAATAAATTTATCCATTGTACACCACCTTGAATTAGTGTATTATTATCTTGGGCACTCAAAAGTATAAGAACACTTGAAAGCAAAATCCAGACATAGATATTCCATAGCACATCTTAACAATCTAAATATTGCTCTTAGCCTAATCGAAGCAGCAAGAGTAGTCACAGCAGTTGATGGACTATTTTTCAAATTGATTTCAAAAATGTATTTAAGGGGATGATCGTCTACTCTAGATTACCTATTGATTTTTAATATGAAAAGCTCATTATATAAGCAGTAACTGCATATAAAAACCTAGCAAACCTTTGCATAAATCCTTTAATTGAATTTCCAGAGCCTGTGGTTCTACTTTTTTTTAATTAAATCTATTTCTTTTTTTTTAAGTGTTACTGTGTAATTTGCATGCTGTGAAGTGGCCCTGTCCCAGATAAAATGCCATTGATCCTTATTAAACCTCACCTCTGGGCTTGCTCAAAACTAACTGGAAAAATTAAAGTGTTCATGCTGCAATGCACTTATTGCTTGTGTGATAGGATTATGGAAAAAATAATAAAACTAATTTCCAAGAGAGAATTTATAATGCAAGATTTTATTTTTTCAATTTGATAATTAATAGCAAAATCATATGCTAAATATAAATCATATTCTAGCCTACAAACTGCAGTGGTAATTAGGAAAGATAATATATACTTGATGTAAAACCATCATGTTGTATGAGGATAATCCTTTGGTATTTTAATTTTTTTAATTGTAGGTTGAAATGAGGATGGATTCAGTTAAACAGATTAGAGATTTGAAAAATCTGTATCTACAATATCTTATACTAGTAGTGATTTCTATTTTATTACTTCAGAGTTTAAAATATGAAAAAATGATATTCCGTAAATATTTCTGCTAACAATTTATGTATTAGAATTATCATGGGAAGGAAAAATATAAAAGATGCAATAGGTTTTTCTGTTTTTTATAATACCTAACATTTGTTACTTTAAGAACAATAAAATCCTTTAAAGAAATATTCATAATCAATAAGAACACAAAATATGGAATGTATTAACGGAGTTATAAAAATGTTTGTAGAATGGCTCAAAATGAAAAACACAGCAAGTTATGTACGGTTTAAAGTGTAATCAGTTTTGAGGTTGCATGAAGATATAAATGATAAACACAAATGGTAGCATTTTTAGTAAAGGCTGTGGCAAAAATACTGTATTTATGACCTATTCCATTCTTTTTATAGCTCATTAATGTAGAAAACAAACAAAGTGTATCCATCTTTTTAGACAATTTAAAATGCCCTTAAATGATATTTTTAAATGGAAATACTGAGCTCATTTTGTATGCTTCTTTCTTCAGACACATGCTGTATTGAAAGGGAATTCAAACTGGATTTCCAGCAGGACCCAATACTCTGCAAGTTATGACGAGAAGCATTCCAAATCGTAGGAAAAAAATATGGAGTTGCTTTTCCATTTTTTGCAAATAGAACTGCCAAATCCACCACTTTTGAAAGGTGGTGAATTGCATGTAATAGCCAGTAATATATTTGGTGAAACTAGATTAGAATCATCAGTTATGCAAACTCACTCCTCAGTGAAAGTTCTTTTTTCAGAACTTTTTCCTTATAGAAGGATAGTTAGTTTAACTGGGTTTCCAGTTTGCTCAGTTTACACTGGAAAAGTTTGAATTCCACTTCTCTAACTACAGAGTTTTAGAGTAACAGCCGTGTTAGTCTGTATTCGCAAAAAGAAAAGGAGTACTTGTGGCACCTTAGAGACTAACCAATTTATTTGAGCATGAGCTTTCATGAGCTACAGCTCACTTCATCGGATGCATACCGTGGAAACTCCAGCAGAC
The DNA here is from genome assembly GCF_965140295.1 of Lepidochelys olivacea. NCBI lineage: Eukaryota > Metazoa > Chordata > Testudines > Cheloniidae > Lepidochelys > Lepidochelys olivacea. Next base: position 30,504,861 of record NC_140422.1, read on the forward strand.
TTTATATATACACAGAGAATATGAAACAATACCTCTGGGAGGCAATACCTCTGGGAGGAGGTATTGTTTCATATTCTCTGTGTATATATAAAGTCTGCTGGAGTTTCCACGGTATGCATCCGATGAAGTGAGCTGTAGCTCACGAAAGCTCATGCTCAAATAAATTGGTTAGTCTCTAAGGTGCCACAAGTACTCCTTTTCTTTTTACAGAGTTTTAGTGAATCTGAATTTTCTAGAACTCCGTTTCACTGGTTTATCTCATATATTTACTTGAAGACTCCTGTATAAGCTTTAAAAACAATCACTTCTGTCTGAAAATGTTTTGCCTACTATTGTTACACGCAGTGCCCAAAATGATTATAACTGAAGCAGAGGAAAGAAAAAAAAACTTTATCTTTTTATCCTTACTGTGTGTATAGTCAGTTTCTGCTGCAGAGTGAGTCACTCCTGATCCTGCAATAAGCTTTCTGAGGGAATACCTCTGTGGTCATTTGGAACTCCACTGACATCAACAGGGCTCCCTTTGGGCACTGGGATCAGTTTCCCATCCTGTTTGTCTGAGTCTTTCACACAGCTACAAAGGAGAGAGAAATGTGGCTGTAAAACCACACAAATTGGAATTTGTAGTTTCATGGAGCTACTTTGAATGAGACATAAAAATAAATAATGATAGATTTAAGATTTTAGAGAATATAGCCATATTTCTGAATGGCTAAACTCTGCAAAATTTGTTGTTTTGGATAGTTCTTTTTAATGACAGTAGAGATCTACACTGTGCAAAAATTATACAAAATCATTTAAATAACTGTTATTAATGGCAAATCGTACTAGCTAGATCTCTGCGTAGAAGACCTCTCCACTATCACATATCGAATTGGGTGTTCAGGTCCCTCCATGGCCCTCCAACCCCTCTCCCAGAATCCTGTGAAGATGACATCATATAGTTTGAGGTCTGTGCTTGGTGGCGACGGGGTGGGGAGAAGAGAGAGAGAAATAAGGTGGACCGGGGATGGATTAGGCAGGTCTGGGAAAGAGAGTGTGTTGGTCCTTCCTGAGGCCTGTGGAAGTTCCCTGGAAAAGCTAATACAGCCCTAGTTTTGTTAATGACTGTTATTTCCCTCCAGGATCCCTGGAAGTTGCTACACCCAGTGGAAGTTGCTTGTATCATGGCTTCAGGGGAGTTGTACGTCCAGGGAGGGGAATGTGCTGGGGGGTGTCATAGTTGAAGTTTGGTACCTGTTCCAAAGAGTTTATAGAGTATTATAATTACTAATAATTTATTTTCTACCAGTTGTAACCAAAACTTGATAGGTGCAGTACAAAGGAAGGCATGATCTCTACCCAATGAGTTTATAGTATCAAAAGATTTATAGATCAATAGTAGAGGAAAGGCTTACAAGGAATATGGCAAAGGTGCCATCATAGAATATCAGGGTTGGAAGGGACCTCAGGAGATCATCTTGTCCAACCCCCTGCTCAAAGCAGGACCAATCCTCAATTTTTGCCCCCAATCCCTAAATGGCCCCCTCAAGATTGAACTTATTGGCCAAGTCTTGATGTATTTTTGATAATACTTTTTTCCCATTAGATTGTTCCGAAGTGGCCTCTAAGCTGTGCTATAATTGGTTAACTAATATAGTACTCCCAACCACAAGTATTAAAAAAATCATGAGATTGGCCTAAAAACCATGAAAGGTCTCAACACAGACAGGTTAATGGCCTTGTGGAGCAGCTCAGAAATGGAGCAGAGATGGAAAATGTAGAGATGACTGTAGGAGATGTGGACAAACTGTGTTGAGGCTGGCATTGTTGGCAGAAGTGGCTGATATGACATCAAAATTCTTCTTCCCTATTCTTGTTTAAAATGAGACTTTCTCTACCTGCAGGACACATGGAGTCTTAAGACTCTGGGTCTTTGAATACTGATCACTTTATCTGTGGTACTGAGTTCCTGTGGATATCACTAGGAGTTGAGAGTGCTCAGAAGCCTACAGGATGAGACTGCTTAGATGGATAATTGAATGACTCTTAAGAAATATGGGAACACAAGTGTTTCCACTGGCATTTGCTCAAAAAAATTGGATTCGCATAATGAAGCATTCAAGCTCTTGAAGATTCTCCATAAAACTTCCCTGAGCCCATTTTGTTTAATATGCTAATTTTTGAATGACCCCCCTTCTATCATAAAATAGAACTACAGTATGGGCCTGATCCTGCAATCCTTACTCACCCAAGCAGTCCTTATTTACACACAAGTTGCCCTGTTGACATCAGTGGGCCCACTCATACGAGTAACAGTGAGAAAGGGTGGCCAGATTGACCCTTTCAATAGCAATAGACGAGGTAATGTAAATAAACCACTGGTGAATTTCCAAAGAGCTGAGGGAGAAATCCTCTGCACGTTTTTATTTTTGCTGGCAACTAGATAAGAAACAAGTCATGAACCCAAAGTATTCTAAGTGTTTGCATGGCTTTGTAAGGTACATATGAGGGTGACTTGTCTATCATTTCAGTCTCTTTTTCTTTTTTCTGCATCCAGTACTTTTCCAGAGGGTCATTACTTTGAGCTGATATTACAAATAGGATATTAAAATTATGAAACTCAGGATATTGCTCTTTGAAATTTACTTCTGTTTTATGTAAAGCAAATTACATGTGATCTAAAACAATACCTTAAAAAGTAATATTTTAAGATTCTTTCCTAAGTCAGTGGATTTGCTGCTGTTTCCTAATGGTCTTTAGTGGAGGAAGTAAGTGACACTGATCAGTGAAGGTGGACAGTAAGATTTATAATGTATTTGTGCTAGCTGATTGCCAACAGAACTGGCCTTTCCCAGCGGTGCTGTACGCATACTTGGAAAATCAATAGGGATTAACCTATGACCCTCCTCACATACTTATACTGTGGTCTGCATTGCTTACCAATATTTCATCTGTTTCACTTAAATGCTGTTACTTATTCAATAATGTGTGGCTGTTCTTGCAAGCTACTAATTAGTTTTTAAAATGCAGTATCACTTGAAACTGAGATAAAACACACCTTTAGCATCAGGATGGGTGGAGGACTCTTGGTTTATTTAGTAAATTCACTTTAATTAAAAATCCTACTTTGGAGGAGTAAAGTTATACTTTGAAATGAAAAGTATGCCCTAAATGAAGTGCAGAGACCTTTTCATGGCAGTTACCAATGTAGAGTTGCCAGTTTTGCCTAGTTTCTTACAATAGAGTGTAACCTAATGCCCCAGTTTGCAGTAGAGAGGTTTGTATATTTATATTTTTGTTTTATTTAGATAATAGCCATTGTTTTAAAGAAGTGTTTTTATTGGATAGTAAAGAAGTTAGTGGGAGTTTTGCCATTGATTCCCATGAGATCACGAGTAGGTTTCCAATTTTGTATTTTACAGATTGCTAATTTAAGCACCGCTCTTTCAAACACTCACACACATGCTTAACTTTATGCAGATGGGTAATCCCATTGATTTCAAACATAAGCTTTTGCAGTATTGAGACTTAAAACATTTTCATCACTTTCAACTGTCAACCAAGAAAGCACATTCCTTCTGAAAATTATATGCCTACTGTTATCACAATAACACATAGGGTTTCTACAATTCAGATAGTTAATGAAAAATAAAATGTTTTCTCCTTACTTCATTTGTATTTTTGATAATACTTTGTTTACAGTTCAACTGTAAACAACTGTTCAACTGTTTCCCCTGTGTAGTAAATTTCTCTCTTGCTGAAAAAACCATTATAAACATCAACCAGGGATCAGAAATACATTTTTAAAATGTATTTTACATAATACATATATTGAATCCAGGACATATTATTGAAAAGTTGGGAAGCTGGATTTGTTTTTATTAAAGTACCAATCAGTTTAAAAGGAAAATAAGATATTGTCCCTTAAATAATGAAAATTTAAAAACTACAGCCCCTTAAGTAGGATAAATTCCTTGTATTTCCATTATATTTTGTCAAAATCCAAACACATAAACCTAACAAAATTATTTTTGATATGGCAGTCTTTCTCCGTATAGGAACACTTTTAAAATTCACAGTTTATTATGGAAGCATACCTATTCCCCAGAGTTTACTTACAGTTTGCTATTGATTTGGTAGCTCGTATTTGAATTGGTTGATGTACTCAGTAACTTGTTTAAGATATTCGACCTGAACTATTAGTTTAAATAATGTATTCATAAATTGATTAATCATTACAGTAAGAGTTATTAGCTGCATTTATATCTGTGTTATCCACAATTGACTCCTAGCCTAATAATCACACATACTTAAACAGAAGTTCAGTTTTAAATTACAATATAACTGATAATTGCAGTGCTCAAAATAGTATGCTTAAAGAAAAGGAAGGTGAATGTATTGGCTTTTGGAAAAAGTTTTATTATGTGGATAGTGAACATTAATGTGCTTATTTAATTAGCAAAAGATGAGTCGCAAACGCAGATGTAGATTTTTACTCAGTGCACATGTGCAACTTCCGCCTATATTAATAAGACTAACGGTATAAGCACATGCTGCATTGTGGGAGGCAGAGGATGAAAGAAAGAAAAAGAGCGAAAGGGAGCAGAGGAAAGAGAGAGGAACGGGATCCCCAGAGCAGGATTGGTGTCAGGAAAGGGGAGCCCCTTCTGTGGGTTATGAGGAAGATGTCACCTAATACCGAAGCTCCCTGGGGCAGCAGGCACTGCCTGCTACAGGGCGCACAGCTGTGTATGTCTGTACAGGTTAAGGGGGACCTAGCCAACTGGGTGGCTAGGGGAAGCTGTTGGTTTTGGTGCGGTGCCTGAAACTGGGGATCTGCTGATAGAGCAGTGGGGTGCCTGGGGCTGCTGGGTACCTGCTGTCAGAATGCTGGGGTGTGACTGGGTGTTGAATTGGCTGGTGGTAATTGCAGAGGTACTGTAGAGGGGTTGGAGGCTGTGTGTGTAAGAGCTGGTTGGGTGGGGGGAGCTGTTGGAGGGATTTCTGATCGGGAGCTGAATGGGTGGGAGAGCCTGAGGCCAGTACTATGCTCTTCACCCTATGACCTCACCAACTGCTGCCAGTCGCTCCTGCCTGGCTCCAATCCAGCAGGGTGAGTCTTCAGAGAGGGCACAGAAAGGCTGCCTGCCAATCCTGAACGGTAGCAGCCCTCAGTTCCAGGAAGAGCAACTGGAAGTAGTTCTTGGAGCCCTGATACATATTTGTTTTATAAATAAATATTTATCAAATGCTGCTGCCTCTTTCCCCTTCTGTACCTGCAAGAGATTGGTCTGACTTACATCCCCTCTAAATAGAGCTTTAAATCTTTAACAGTGCCTGATTTGACAACATCATGCTTTTAAAATGTCTCTGTCTCCATCATAATAGTGGATATATAGCTTGGGGAAAGTCCTTTTAAATTTAGTCCTTCAGACTATTATGAGTAAAAATAAAGGTTTTGATTTTCACTTAACAGATTTGCACAATATTTTATTATTTATTAGAAACAAAATATGTTGATTGTGTTGTTGCACAGTGCAGAATCCCAGCCCCTGGGATTTCCATAACAAAGGGTCTAACCAGCTCCTATTGAAGGCAATGTGAGTCTTTCCATTGACCTCAATAGAAATTGAATCACACCCCAAAGCCTGAGCTTTGATTAAACAAAGTAGTAGTCTCCAAGGAGCGTGTGTGTATGTCACGGGGGGAGACTATGAACACGCCATGTAACCAGCTGGGCAGCTCCTCTGCCTAGAAGATAGTTTTAAATATGGTTCACTTTGGATTGACCTCAAGTGTTTCAAGCAAATGGTAACTCAGCATACACATATACTGCACCTTACCTCCGGTATATACTTTCCAGAACTAATGAACTCCTTTAGTAAGCATATTATGCAAAGCACACATCTAACCCATTTCAGTTTATTTTCTGCATAAACCATTGAAGTGCATCAGACTCTTGCACTTTATAATACAGTAACTAGTGGAACTTTTTTCATATTTAGTTTGAAAGCCATTTTGTTTCACCACATGCTTTTTCTGCTTCATAAATTCTACTTTAAAACATTCAACAACCTGCTAAATTAATATATACTGTGTTCTTTCTTTAATGGGTAGGGGAACTTGTCTCACAGCAGTGCATTTGTTCAGCTCTGTTTTGAAAAAGTGCTGCCTGCCGTGTGAAGGACATCTGCTCACAAATGAATGATTGTGCTTTTGATTCGGAGCAGCACCTTCACTTTAAATGCTGGCTGCAGATGAAAGGAACAGATTGCTGTGGTACCGCTTTTGTGAGGATTCCTCTACCCAGCATGTGGCTTCATACATTATTGAGAGCAAATCCACTTTATACTACCACTCCTCACTGCACTTATTTTGCCAACCTTATTCAGAATGTCAGCATGGGTCACTTTTCTACAAAGGAATAAAAGGCTAGTTAGGAAGATTAAGCAGATAAATTATTTACAGTGTTTAATTATCATTGTACAGGTTTATTAAACTTCATGGTTACCTAGAAACCTAAGCAGCTGCTAAGAAGAGTCCACTAAAGTTAAATAAAAATGTTTTGTGTAAAATGAAATCCTTTTATGTGTGCTGTGTTAATATAAATGTTCGGGTTTTTTTGGTTAAGTGCCAAATTTGACTTGCATTTGATGTTGTGGTTTTTTTTCTTTTTTTATAATCCATTCCTAGCTCAACCTATTTTGATAGGCAATTCCAAAGAATGTTCTGCTGAGTTGACTAGAATCCTGGTATACTAGTAAGTGTCCCAGACAGCAAGCAGACCTAAAAGATATGCTTGGGAAATCTCAGAAGGCTCTGTTTCAGTGATATTAAGGACAACTGTGTTTTGCCAGAAGCTATAACTAGATGGTTTTGTAGCAACAAGATTGGAACACCAAAATAAATTCTACAATTTTCTTTAATATTTATACTAGATAAATAATTTACTTTGTTTCTTCTTCATAGCAATTGACGTAGGTTCTACTGAATCACAGAAGTGAGGATTTTATTAATAATCTGAAAGTGCAAGTGTTGGTGTGGACTGTCCTCTAGGAACTGCTTCCACATCTCTGTACACTATCGTAATATAAACTAATGAGATCCATTAAAGATCTGCCCACATAGTTGAAGGGAACCACCTATTAATCTGTCATCTTTGAATACTATGAGAAAATTAAGACCATCAAGCAACCGTGAATTTGAAAATGAAAAAGGCAGTACCAACCTATTATATACTCTAAGCATGAGTGCCAAATAGGTAGAAATTGACTTAAAGTACTAGTTTAAAAAATCCTGTTAAATACAATGAAATGAAATAACCAATAACATACCAATATAAAGGGTGAAATCCTGACCTCATTGAAGCTGTGGAAGTTTTGCCATTGACTCTTTCTATCCCTCTTGGGAACAATAGCCACTTATTTACTATCTAAATACTGGACTATGATAAAACTAATCAATAGACTGTTTGGCAAGGAGGCATTTTTATCTTGTCCTGGCATTATATGTGGCTAATTGCACAATCTATCTGGTTATTCATTTTTCTCCCATTAAAGCAACCAATTCCATGAAGAATTATTGTCTCTTGTAATCCCCAGCAATAGGCAGTGTTTGTATATAGCACAGTATTCCCCAGTCATTCAAGCTCTCAGTTCAAATTTTCAGAGAATTGGGGGCATAAATCGTTGGGGGAGTTAGAGCAGCTAGTTTTGAAGTCTGCATGAAAGAGAGTCTGTTTAGTCAGCTCCCTGCTGGACACCTGGCATGGCACCTCTTTTTATTATGAAGTTTAGGAGCTGGGGAGACCCAGAACTGGAGTCCCAATAGTCTTAGGAGTTCACAGAGCTCAGCTTAACAAGAGCCTGATTCAGAGCCCATTGAAGTCAATGGGAGCCTTTCCATATACTTCCGTAGGTATTGGATGTTTGGACCCAAGAACTCTTAAACTCTTCAGGGTGAATCTCTGGTTTTGTAGAAGTCCTATTCTCTGTAGGTCTGGTCATCTTATGCAGCTTAGTCCTTGCAGAGTTTCACTCAGACCTTAGGTGGGCATATCTGACTTCGAAATGACTGAGAATTTGACTAATCAGAAACATCACTTGCAACTAAAACTTGACTTCCAGTAAAATGACTGATTTTGGATAGAATACTTGACTTGCAATTTATTCAGATGTATTTGATGAATGATTTCTTGGAATAATCTTTGGTCTGTATCTCACTTGTGATAAATTTGTCATAAAGATCGGATATCCAAAATTCTGGCTGTTTTTCATTAATTTTGATTGGACACTTAGCTCACATGATATTTCTGTTTCTGACTGGATGAGGTCAACTTTTAAAATTAAATATATGATGTGAATACTCATGTTTACATGTCCAACATTTGATTTAGGGGAATATTCTATATTATTTGCATAAAATTTAAAATATTTGAACTTTCTTGCCAGTGAACTTGTCTAGAATAATTTTTTTGCACAAACAGAACCAAAGCAAATTTATTTAGTTTGGGTTTTTTAAAGCAAATATTCATGAATAACTCAGACCAGCTTACCAAAAGGTATATCTAGGTTTGTGCACTTTCCATATGCCCTGGGCCAATGTATTATTTTAGTTGGAAACCAGTGGAGGGTGGAAATAACTGATGTTTTATGCAGAGATAACTTGTCAGTTTTTGGGTTGTTTTACTCAAGATAAAACTCTGTATATAAACTAGTCTGAAACTAAGTCCTGCAAAGTAAAACTACATTTCACAAAGCTCCAGTAACATTTCTTCTGCTCTGATGCCTGAAAAGAAAATTCATATAGTTTACAAACTCCACTTTAGAAATGCGGAACCCCAGGGCAAGGAGGCCAGGAGAAGTATTAGCCAGCATCAGAGGAGCATAGAGTAAAAACTTGGCAGTTTGGCAAAGATCAACAAATCACATGCACTAAACAAGGATGCACTGAAACCACTTTTCACTCATGTATGACCATGATTTCGCTGTGGCTAGTGCTGACACTGGGAAGCATGTAAACTAACCAATGTAGTTGACCGATGAGCATACATTGAACTAACAATGTGATTGAACTAACCATTGAGAAGCATGTAAATGTCTTTTCGGTGGTTCACAATATCGTACATATAATTATTAAACTAGCTGATAATGGATGGCTTGTTGTTGTGAATAAAGAGTTTATAATACTTGGGTCTGTAGTTAGAGGATACTAATTTATATATTCTAGTGGGGTAAGCTTTGGCAAAGACCTATCATTTCCCAAATAAGCCATTCTTTTAAGAGAACATCTGTTGAAACAGACAATTTACAATCTCCTTAGTATGCAGAAGGACATAATTAACCCTCCAGGGAGACCAATATTAGTGTATTAGAAACCATTTCTAGTTCTCTTTATCTTTACACTAAATGGCTTTATCACTGTTTTTTTGTCTGTTTTTTAGTTCTGGTCAATATTTTTTAATATGATACAGAAATGTTAGGCTCACTATCAACAGCTGGACTTAAATAAAAAAACAAACCAACAATAACCATCACTGACCATAGAAAAAGGTCTAGCTATTACTTAGTCCTGCCTCGAGTACAGGGGACTGGACTAGATGATTTATTGAGGTCCCTTCCAGTCCTACATTTCTGATTCTAAGGAACACTCTTTAAAAATAGCAAAGACACTCGCATCTCACAAGTTGTATCAATGTCTGAAAACAATGACTGCACCCCACCTGTAAATGGGAGGGAATTTGGCTGGCTGGCCAAATTAAGGGAACAGTGTTTTATGGTTGGGGGAGGAGGGGAGAGAGGAAAACTGCTGCAAAAGGAGACAAGGGGCCAGCATGGTGACACTGACTCATCCTCTGGGAACTGGATGGGTGCAAGAGTTTAGAAGGGGCAGCCCTGTGCGTGATGCCCACTTTTACCCAGAGCAGGCTGAGGCAGCACCCACCCTCCCTCACCTTTAGGTGGTGAAATACCAGGTTTGGTCAAGACCTGTTGTGGGCATTGCACTAGCTGCCCCTTGTTTAGGGGGGCTGGGAAGGAATTTTTCCCTTACCATCAGATTGGTCTAGTTGGAGTTGGGTTTTTTCGCCTTCCTCCCAGCAGGTTAAGGAAGGACTTTGTTCATGCATGGCATGAAGGGCGGAAGGTTGTATGGTGCAACTCGTTATATAAGTGTGGGGCAGATGTCCAGGTACTCCACAGGGAAGGTATACAGTGACTGGATAAATGGCTTGTAAAAGGACTTAAAAAGGAGGTGTTGGTTAAAAGAACGGAATGGGAGGGAGGTTGGGGACTCCTATGTTTGGTATGACAGGGAGCTATTCCCCCTTTTTTATTAACCCACCTTAACCTTCCTACCAAGGGGAGGAGGGATGGTGAGCTTCCAGGAATGGATTGGCTATGGGGGGACCTGGATGGAAAAAGAGAGGGAGCTGGCAGAAGCCTCCCCCCCTATAATTATGGAATGACCATGGTGTTACCTGCATTGTACACTTTTATCTGTCGGGTAGTCCCAGACATCTAATAATAAAGTTGTGGCCTGACTAAAACCATGTCAAACATCTCCTGTCCTTCTTTCGATATGGTTGGACAGTAGCATATAAAGAGAACTGTGCCACAGTATTCTTGTCAGCAAGTTAAAGAAGTATGGGCTGGATGAATGCACTATAAGGTGGGTAGAAAGTTGGCTAGATTGTCAGGCTCAATGGGTAGTGATCAATGGCTCCATGTCTAGTTGGCAGCCGGTGTCAAGTGGAGTGCCCCAGGGGTCGGTCCTGGGGCCGGTTTTGTTCAATATCTTCATAAATGATCTGGAGGATGGTGTGGATTGCACTCTCAGCAAATTTGCGGATGATACTAAACTGGGAGGAGTGGTAGATACGCTGGAGGGCAGGGATAAGATACAGAGGGACCTAGACAAATTGGAGGATTGGGCCAAAAGGAATCTGATGAGGTTCAATAAGGATAAGTGCAGGGTCCTGCACTTAGGACGGAAGAACCCAATGCACAGCTACAGACTAGGGACCGAATGGCTAGGCAGCAGTTCTGCGGAAAAGGACCTAGGGGTGACAGTGGACGAGAAGCTGGATATGAGTCAGCAGTGTGCCCTTGTTGCCAAGAAGGCCAATGGCATTTTGGGATGTATAAGTAGGGGCATAGCAAGCAGATCGAGGGACGTGATCGTCCCCCTCTATTCGATATTGGTGAGGCCTCATCTGGAGTACTGTGTCCAGTTTTGGGCCCCACACTACAAGAAGGATGTGGATAAATTGGAAAGAGTACAGCGAAGGGCAACAAAAATGATTAGGGGTCTGGAACACATGACTTATGAGGAGAGGCTGAGGGAACTGGGATTGTTTAGTCTGCGGAAGAGAAGAATGAGGGGGGATTTGATAGCTGCTTTCAACTACCTGAGAGGTGGTTCCAGAGAGGATGGTTCTAGACTATTCTCAGTGGTGGAAGAGGACAGGACAAGGAGTAATGGTCTCAAGTTGCAGTGGGGAGGTTTAGGTTGGATATTAGGAAAAACTTTTTCACTAGGAGGGTGGTGAAACACTGGAATGCAGTTACCTAGGGAGGTGGTAGAATCTCCTTCCTTAGAAGTTTTTAAGGTCAGGCTTGACAAAGCCCTGGCTGGGATGATTTAATTGGGGATGGGTCCTGCTTTTGAGCAGGGGGTTGGACTAGATGACCTCCTGAGGTCCCTTCCAACCCTGATATTCTATGATTCTATAATAAAACTGACGTGTGATGTAGATATCCTATGACTATGTGAGGGGCTTTGTTTGAATATAACACCATTAAGATGCAATTATCTTTACTACATTATTATCTTTTAACAATTTATGTATGCTGAAATTTCTGTAAATCAACCATGGGGCGGAGTGGTCGGGGAGAGGTTTCTGCCATATAAGAAAACTTTTGAAAACAGCGTTAATCTCTATTTTGGGTTTGTGTCTCAAGGAGGCACAGAATCTTTGGAGCCAAAAGATACCAACCAGAGTGTACTCTGGAAAATGCTCTTCCCAGTTCATTGGGGGAACAGCCACCCCCCAAGTTTTATCCTCATTTGTGCTGTTTGGTCACATGATGGAATCAGTGGGTAAAAACCTGCTGAAGTCAATGGGAGTTTTTCCTGTGAAATCACTTGAGCCAGGTTTTCACCAATAGTTCCTGAATTTTAGCTCCCCCACCCAAATATGTATGAAATTAAGGCAGGCTTGTAGCACTATATCTTTGAAATGTTGCACGGGGAAAAAAGACGACACCTTGTGAATGTTTAAGAGACCTTATTACCATGGTGGAAGTGGGAAATAATGAAGAGGACAGGTCATTGATTCAGAGCTATCTGCATCATTTTGTAAACTGGGAGCAAGCAAATAATGTGTGTTTTAATATGACTAAATGCAAAAATATACATCTTGGAAAAAAGATGGGGGACTCTATCCTGGAAAGCAGGGACTCTGGAAAAAAGATATTGCGATGTAGTGAACAAACATGAACCTCACAGGGCACAGAAATGAAAATGCACTTGTATTTTCTCAATTCTGATCTGTTTGTTTATTTAAAAGCAATTCTGATGAGTGCTACTATATAGAGAAGAAATATCCCTACCCTGGAATTGCAGTTACTTTCTGGAAAATTGCAAGTTTCTTCCCTGTAGTTCTCAGGCATGAATGCGGTCTGTAGCACTAATGTAGAAAAAGTTTTGCTGTGATGGCTCCACGCAAATAACAAATTAACAGATCTCATAGAGGAATCAAATCTCCATAATTCAGCATTCAGAGGAGCAAAAATAATGTAGGCTATCTCCACTCTTTCAGAAGTGACATCAGGATTTAGATTTTTAATGCACTGCCTCTTTTCAGCTCATTGGTTTTTAAATATACACTTTTTAATATCTTTCATCAGGCATTCACACTATCTTCCAGACCAGATGTGAAGTCCCCCAAGTTTGCCACCCGAATCTTAAGTTGTGGCAAAGGGCTTGTAGTGGTCTGACTTCTGTTCTGACCTTGGTCCTTGGAGTTGGTCTCCCCAGCAACGGGACCACTGATTTCATGTTTCTCCCCAGCCCCACACAGACTTTCTCTCTCAGGGACCTCTATGTTAAAAACAGCCAAGAAACCTGGACCTAACAGCTTGACTCATGAATAGGGAGCAATTTGAAAGTTGGAGTATTCTGACTCCCTCTTCAGTACCCTTCTTTCAGTAAGAAAGCCTCCATACTCATGTACGTTTTCTATATACTCCATCAATAGTGTTAAAGTCTCAGTTTCATCCCTTGGGAATTCATTCATCACGCCTTTGAACATTACTCTTTGTGCTGCGCTGTTTCCTATAAATAAAAATTATGTTTCTAACACCATTATATACTACTATAATCTTCTCAAGGAGCCTTATTTATCCCAAAGAGGAACACAGAGATGGTTACAGCTGCTACCAGGCCCAGCACACATACATTCACTAGCAGGGGTGCTGGAACTAGGGGTATTGGGGGTGCAGAATTACCCCCTAGCTTGAAACAGTTTCCATCATATATATGGTTTATAGTTTTGTTCAATGGTTTTCAGCACCCCCACTATATAAATGGGTCCAACTCCACTGTTCACTAGCCATTGCAAACTGGACGCACATGTTTCAGCTGGAAGGCTGTATATGCCATGTTTCTCCTTAACCACCACATTATTTTCCTAGAAATATCCCCATTTTCCTGCTCCTTTTTTTCAGATACCGCCTACTTCCTGGAGAAAAGGGACATTTTGTCATACCTGTCTCTCTTTTATCCTTGTGAAAAGTAACTGCACTGATCTGACCTCCACCAACTCTGTTGGGGATATGGGACAAAAAGAACAAAACTCAGTCCTTAGCTAGATACTTTCCTCTACTGATGGATTGATTTGTTTATTGCTTACTTATACTGCCATCTGTTTCTATTTAGTTTGGGTATTACTGGTATTTATTTAGTTGCATTATCTTCGGAAAATATCTTGAAGAGAAAAAGAGAGGCTGAGATCCCCTGCTTTCTGCATGGAAAGAGACTAGACTCAAGTACAAGAGTCAATGGATATGCCTTTCTCAAACAAGAAAAATGGGCAAAATTTCTCTGTGTAGGCAAGTAAGTCCCTTTTAATTTTAAAACTCTCTCTAATGGTTATATGGGTAGTCCTAATTTTCTTCTGTTGGAGGATGTTAAATTAAGGGTGTCTCCTAACTGGCTGGGGAGCTGTATGGGGGATTTTAATTTACATCAGAAGATAATGCATGAGGGAAGCAGTACCTTGAGGATGGCAAGAATTCTATTGATGGATACAGCTTTACTTTTTAATTAACCCCCACACCCCCCGCTTTTGTGCTACTACAAAACATGTTAGTAGCGTGGTGGAGTTCTTTCTCTTTGTATTTTTTTAAAACTTCTTCCAAGTCTTTCTTTACTTTCATTTGAAATCCATTGTCTCTTGGGTTTCCAAAGTTGCTTAATGGATTAATACATTAGTCATCTAGATCCTCACTTCGTGAGCATACAAATTTAAATCTTGGTGTAGGTAGTTAGGTCAGCACTTTGTTCTTACTGGTGAGTCTCAAATTTCTTGTTCTTCACTATGTTGGCACAGACTTCTAGAAGGTTAGGGATGACTTAGTCTTGGCCTAAAAATTACAAATTTCTCTCACTTTATCTGCAGGTGTGCATTTATCATGGGTGATCAGATCTTTTCCATCAAAGAGTGGTGTGACTTCACATTAATACTCTTTGGGAACACACCTGCAGAGGTGCCATGTCAGGAAATGCAGCTTACTGTCCCCACTGCATCTGTCATGCTTTGGGGTGAGATGGGAGGTAGCAAGATGGTTTGGCCCTTCCTCATCCCCACTCTCCTTTTGAGTGCTGTGGGCATTCCTTGTGCTCCTCTGAGCCGTTATGTGGCCCTTATGCAGGAAACAAAAGAAAAAGCAGATTGGGTGAGGAGAGAAGGCTTTATGCATCCTATTATTTTTCCTTTGGGTCATCACCACCTACATTTTGACTAGGCCCAATCCAACGCATTGTGTTTCTCCTAAATTCTGTGAGTTCTCTAGATGTCTCTTTTTGAACTTATCTTCTTAACATTTTAACTATTATCACTTGTATTGTACGAGCACCTCCAGATATGATTAGGGCCCTTTTATGCTAAGTAATAAGCTTATCTAAAGAGACCAGACAAAATATAGGATGGGAAACTGAGGCACAAAGAGATGAAGTAAGTTGCCCAAAGTCAACCAGCAAGTGGCAAAGGCAAGACTAGAACCCAACTCTCCTGACTATAGTGTTCTATGCAGTAACCCACATTGCTTATATTACCATATAGCCATGGATATCTGTGAAGAGAAAATGTTTATTTTAAATATTTGTATATATACTGTATGGTTAGAATTAAAGTTTATTACTAGAGCTGGTCGAAAGCAATGTGCTTTGGTCAAAATTCAACCAGTGTAATTTTCACCTAGAGGGGGATATCGTTCGCAGAACATCAAAACTTTTCCAGGTCCTAGAACCTATGGAGAACAAGTACTTGCCAGACAAAGTAAGAGGTATGTAACCCCACAGTGCAGAAATCACGTGATAGAGTTGGGACTGAGCAGGGGGAGCAGATTTTGGTCACATAGAGGAGCTTTGTAACAAAGGGCTCAATCCTGGAAAGGGCTAAAACTAAGTGGGATTTGAGGGTGCTCAGAACCTCACAGGTAGAGTTCTAGCTAAAGTAAAGTAGAATCTAATTCCAAATATTTCTTGGGAAAACATTGTTAAAATGATGGAGATTTTTTTTTTTTCTGACACATCCTATCCAACATTCTATGCTTGCCTTTTTCACTGGAGAGAACTACAAGACAAACTCGTTTGAGAATTAAGTCAAATTCAATTTTGGTATTTCATTAGTTGTCAGATTGTTTTCAGTGTGGTGGTGTTTATATTCGGTGGCAGTTACCCGGGGAAATTCATGGCACTGAGACTTAATGAGATCCATAGAATCTGTGCATATATTATTATTTGTATTGCCATAGTGCCTAGAAGCCCAAGTCATGGCTCAGCAGCCCACTGTGCTAGGCACTGTACAAACAGAACAAAAAGATTATCCCTGTCCCAAAGACCTTGTAAGCTAAGGATAAGACAAGAGACAACAGATGGATACAGACAGATAGGGGAGTACATGGAAACAGTGAGACAATATGGGTCAGCAAGGCTGGCAGTGGTCTCAGCATATCACTGGCCTAGCCATTGTCAAGTTTTTATAGGCTCACTGCAAAAGGAGAGATTTGAAGGAGAACAATTAAGTGGATTTGTGGAGGTTTACGGGAAGCTCTACTTAAGGGTGAGGGGCAGCATGGGAAAAAGCACGAAGGTGCTTGTTTGAAAATTTAACAAGTAGAAAGGACAAAGACAGCCTTTCCTGGGGGGAATTAAAGTCCCAAAACTTACCACAGAGCAGATTATATCTATATGCAGCTTTTTATAGATCTCATTGATTTATTTCGTAGATGAAGAGGAGTTCATAGTTGAGTGAAATAGAGAACAAATCTGCAGTTTCTGGTTTCCTGTGTTTAAGATATATTGCAGGATTGTGTGGAATACTCAGAAAGATACTGCGCTCAGAAATAAATCCTTATCCACTGTATCTCCATCACTTTTCCCTTGCAACAAACATAATGAAGGCAAGGCTCAGATTTATCCAAAATAGAATGCTAATTAAGATTTTTAGTCTTCTAAGAGAGAGATGAAACTACTTAATAGGTTCTTCAGGCAAAAACTGTGGTTTTTGTCCTAATGGGTTAGATTTCTGACTTGCTATTCATTCAGTAATTAACTTCTCTTGATAACAATAAAAATGTATATAGGCTTTCATGAAAAAATCATTTAAATTTTGTAAGAAAAAGAACTAATGCATTGTGCAAGATGTTGCATGGCTAAACACTCAAAACATTGAGGGCATGCAAAACTTAAAGCTTTCCAAGCAACATTAACTCTGCCAAGTTTCATGTCCTGTATGTTTTATAGTATACATTTTACAATGTAAAGAGGAATATATTGAACCACACATTTAATGGAGAAAACAGGAATAGAAAATGGATCATATTATTTCATCAGACATTTCTTCTGTTAAAACTTTATTTCCTGGTTGTTTGTGATTTTAACCGTGAAACCTTAATATAGCATTAATATTTTTTCCCATTTAATTTCCTCCATCTCTGCAATTTTTCCTCCTTGTGTTCTGCAGGGCAAATGCACTAGTTCTGATGCATTGGTGGGTAATCTGAGTCTGAGTGTGGTGCCCCCTGGTACTATATTACCTAATGTGGAAAACTGTACAGTGATTGGATAATGACTTTCCTTAGGCCATCAGGGTTCCCCAGTGCTCAAACTAAATATATAAGGGTTACATTTTACTTTCAGTGAAATCCACATGCAAGTATTCCCATTATATGTGGATATGACACACAATTAGGATAGTAGAAATGAATCTGCCAGCAACATGGATCTTGCTGCACTGTCTGACTCATAGATTTCACAATCCAAATGTAAGATGAGTATCTCAAATAGAGTGGTAGTAACTGTGCAAACCACCCCCATGAAGCCCTTTTTGTCTGCCCCAGCAGTCTGCAACTTACAAAGGTAATATCAACTGAATTTTGATGTATGTTTCAAATATGTTTATAGTTAGGTTCATTTAAAGTTTCAGTGCTGATCTGCAAAATACATTGACGATAATGATAATAATAATACTTTAGCACCTTACATATTCAGAACACAGTACAAACATTAACTACGCGTCCCTGTATATATATCATGATGCACATGGCAGAATTGTGTCTGTCATCAATACGAAACAAATTTTGTGATTTTTATGAATCTTTTATCCTCCAGGGCGTGTCATAAATGATATGTTATTCTTTAGTGCTAATATATGCAATAGTACTACTTGCTTGCCCACTCCAGACTACCGTGTATGAGTGACTCTATCTAAAAACTAAATCAAATAACATAATCACTGAAAGTGACCTTCATTTAAGCAGAAACCAGGAGATTAGATTCCAAATTGCTGGTTCATTGTTCTAAAGCAAAACCAATCATAAGAACTGCTATACTGGGTCAGACCAGTGGTCCATCTAGCTCCAGTATCCTGTCTCTGACATTGGCCAGTAACAGAGCTTCAGGGTCAGTGTACAGAATAGGGTAGTTGGAGTGATTCACCTGGTTCTGGTGTATCTGATCCACCTCATCTTCCCTTCCAGGCTTCTAGCAGTCAGAGGTTTGGGGTCGCTCTGAGCATGGGGTTGCATCCCTGATCATCTTGGCTTGTAGCCATTGAAGCATCTGTGCTCCATGAACTCATCTAGTACTTTTTTGAATCCAGTTACACTTTTGGTCATCATAAAATCTCAGGGCAATGAGTTCCATGGGTTAATTGTGCATTGTGTGAAAAAGAAGTTCCTTCTGTTTGTATTAAACCTGTCATCTGTTAATGTCATTGTGATTTTTGTATTGTTGGAGAGGGTAAATTACATTTCTCTATTTACTTTTTCCACACCATTCATGATTTCATAGACCTCTATCACATCCTCCTTTACTCATCTCTTTTCTAAACTGAACAGCCCTAATCTTTTTAGTCTCTCTCCTCGTATGGAAGACTTGATCATCTTTGTTGCCTTTCAGTGAACCTTTTCCAGTTTTACTATATCTGTTTGGAGATGGGGTAACCAGAACTGGACAAGGTGTGGTCGTACTAAGCATTTATATAGTGCATTATATTTTCTGTCCCTTTCCTAATCGTTCCCAACATTCTGTTAGCCTTTTTGACTGCTACTGCACATTGAGCTGAAGTTGTCAGAGACGATGACTCTAAAATCTCTTTCTTGAATGGTAGCAGCTAGTTTAAACCCCATCATTATATACATGTAGTTGGGATTATTTTTTTTCCAGCGTGCGTTACTTTGCACTTATTGTTGAATTTCATCTGCCAATTTGTTGCTCGGTCACCAAGTTTTGTCAGATCTTGGTAGTCATCTTTGGATTTAACTATCTTTAATAATCCTGAAGTAATCAGAAGTACATGTTGGCCAAACTAGAGCTGCTCTTGAAATCTGCTAGCCAAGTTATTTACATAGTAAATGGATCCAGAGACTGGTTTAAATATACTTTCAGAGCTTTTGACCAGATTGTGCCAATGTGGTATTAGCTGAAAAATGCTCAAAATCTGTATACACTGACTTATTTTGTTCTGCATTTTGGATTTTCAGAATTTAGCTACAAAGCGTAACATTCAGAATGTGAAACTTTTCCCTGTAATTAAAATGTTGACCCTTTGTTATCTGAAATTAAAAGAAAATAGTTCATGTCACAAGGTAGGTGAGGTACTATCTTTTAGTGGACCAAATTCTGTTGGTAAGAGAGACAAGCTCTGACCCACACAGAGCTCTTCTTCAGGTCTGGAAGAGATACTCTGAGTGTCACAGCTAAGTGCAAGGTGGAACAGATTGTTTTGTATAAGTAGTTAGAACATATTATAACAGACCATTCAATGTAGAGTAGCCCATTAACTCCTCTGCATTCATAGGTCAAAAAGAGGGAATTAGCGGGTTACAGATTGCTGTAATGTAAAGCCATGAATCTGTGTCTTTTTTTCAGTCTATGGTTTTTAGTGTCTAGCAGAGTTATGAATTTCAGGAATATTGTTTGTCACACATAACTTCACCAGAGGGAGTTAGCAGCTAACTATGATTTTATACATTTTTTAATCAAGTAACCTAGAATGGTGCAAATGTTTAGCCTTCATGTTAACTGCAGTGATTTCTTTTTTTTAAAGACCTCTATGTGATGTGTGTATGTTTGTAATGTTATAGGTATACACATGCACAAATGTGTGTACACATCTTCTAGGTAACATACCTCCCCACATGTTTGTTTATTTTATATATCAATATATGATTTATTTATAAAGACACTGAAAATAATTTAGTTTTAAGATGAATTAAGTTCCTATGACACAGTAAAAGAATTTGCATTTTCATGTCACTGATTTTAATAGCCACAAGGGGGCATTGTGGCTTGGTTGTCATTCACAAACTTACAGTGTGCCTGTAAATCTTAAGTCCGGGGAACATTTGTGATTTCTCTTAAGGAGGAATCCTGTCTAGAAGGGAACAGATGTAGATTTCTTTTGCTTTACTAGAAAACCATAGTGTTGTCA
The DNA here is from genome assembly GCF_965140295.1 of Lepidochelys olivacea. Lineage (NCBI taxonomy): Eukaryota > Metazoa > Chordata > Testudines > Cheloniidae > Lepidochelys > Lepidochelys olivacea. The sequence goes on from NC_140422.1 coordinate 30,525,061, forward strand.
AATTTGCTAAGCATAGTCAATTGAAGATTAACATACAATAAGCAATATGAAGGTATCTAACTACAGTACAAAGTAGATCACATTTTTTATGCTTTCTCTGAACTTGGAAGTTGTAGGTTTCACTAGGGTATGATAAAACAAATTCAGTTCAAGTATATCTTTTAAATAAACTTTGAAAACTTGGGCAATGAGGTGCCCTCATTTTTTAAGCAGGACCTCCAGTTAATTTCAATAAAGAAAACATTAGAAGGTACTGTAGGTCCTACACATCAAGTGGGATTAATAGATGATAATACTTTGTATTTGTGTGGCACCTTTGATGTGAGATTCTCAAAGTGCTTTACAAACATGTAATTAAATCTCATAAGAACCCTTTTTGATGGATGTAGTATACTCATTTCACAGGTGAGTACATGGAGGCACAGGGAAGTTAACTGACTTCCCTAATCAGCATTCAAGTCAGTGACAGAAAGAGGAACATACGCCAGAAGTCCTGGCCCAAAGTCCTCTGCTCTAACCACTGAACCACAACTCCCTTACTGTAACTTGGAATTTCTGTACAGCAATTAAGAAAAGTATGGTGCAGCTATTTTCACTAGAAATGCGTGTGTTTGGGGGTGTCTAGCTGGGAACAATTGGCATTATTAAATATTGTTCTGCTGAGAGACAACTTTTTAACTACTGTGTATAAGATAAGTCATCATCAATAATTCTTGTAGAATTTCTTTTGTAGTTTATTTCTCAGTATATAGTTATGCACTCAGCACTGTGGCACACATTTGAATTATTATATTGAAGGAAACATTTGCAGTGGAGCCTGTGTTTGATGTTACTTTCTATTGTCTGGTGCAAAACCAGGGCTTATATCCAGTAATTTAGATATCAGTCCTCAGGTAATAGACTATACTCTGGATTTCATATGTTAAGATGAATGCCACTTATGGGCCACAAGATTGGGAATGCTGCTGTCTGTTCTAAGGCCTTGGGGCTTGTCTATGTGGTACATCAAAGCATACCAGAGAGGTGTGATTTGTAAAGTGCTCTTAAATGCTATGCTCTAGCTACCCTGTTTATATCTTGCTGGTGCTTTGTAAAAGATGCCTAGTTCACATTAATGTAGTACCGATTTACAGATCACACCCCCTCTAGTGCTTTGTTGGAGATATGCAACAACTATCCCAAACTAAAAAGAAAAGGAGTACTTGTGGCACCTTAGAGACTAACAAATTTATTTGAGCATAAGCATGAAAGCTTATGTTCAAGTAAAGTGCTCCTTTTCTTTTTGCGGATACAAACTAACATGGCTGCTACTCTGAAACCTATCCCAATCTTGTTTGTTTTTAACTCACTTCCTAATCTTACAAGTCGACTTATTAGGGCTTCTGGCATCTCATACCTATAGTATCTGGTAAGATTTTAGTGTGAACCAATAATCCAGGCGCTTTAATATCTCCTATAAGCAACTTGTCCTGTGGCATAGGAAACAGCAAACCTCATCTGAATCAAGCACTCCACAGTTTTAAATATCGAATCCTCTTCTATTATCAGTGTTTCTCCTCTGTTCCACACTCCCTCCCTTCTAGTGTCAGGATACAATATGACATACGCTGATGTTACTTTTTTTTTTCCTTCTCAACTTTTATATTTGTCACAATATTCAGCCTCACATTGAAACCAGAGGCTTCTTTTGACAATTTTATTTCAAAGTTTGTCATCTCTCTTGGTGACCTTACCTTCTTTTTCTTCTGCCCACATATTTTCTACACTGTGCACTCCAAACCCGCCTTCTCTTGGCATGGCAACCTTTCTAAATGTCTCTTCTATAAATCTTTCATTCTCCTAAACTTTTCATAGTGTGGAAAATTGGCTGTCAAGTAACTTTGCCCTCAGTATGCTCAATAAGAGGACACTATGAGTACATGTATTGCCCCTGGATGTCTTTACCTAGAGGGCACCAATTCTTGCATTACTTTATCACTGGCTTTCCTTCCATTTTAGATCCTTAATTGCTAAGATTTACGGTCTCTTATAATCTGTGCAGAAAAAGCTTCCAAAGAGAAAGGATGCTAGATATAATGTAAAGATATTCACTGACTCTGTAGTCTCTCACTGTCAGCACCAGTTGTAGTCCAGTTAAACTAAACAGTTCAGTAATGGTTAGAAGAACTGCTTCAGATTAATTTAAATGTTATACATCAACATGGCCAAACAAAACTAGAAAAGAACCAAATGAGATACTTTGTACATGTTGAAAAAGACTTGAGGTGTTGTACTGGTTCATTTTAAAAGTGAATTTTCTTTCCAAAAGAAATTATTTTAAGCCTAAAAAAAGTTTCTATAGTAGAGATGTCTGCCCATTGGAGCAAAAGATTATGAATTGATTATACTATGTTACAGTTTGCATATCCTCAGATATTTCTTGTTATTCTAGTTGAGTACAACATTCAGACAGAGGTTGCCAATAAAGTTTATTGTAGGAGCTAAGTGTCAATATCTGTAGTACCCCCCGCCTAGGGTGCTTGTAATTAAAATGCCACAGATAGTCTGGGAGATGCATGAAAATTTGATGGCAAATTGATTTCAGGTTCATCTTGAAATTTGTCCTCAGCTGGACTCGATACTGCTGGCAGACATTGGATGGCTTTTGTCAAAAGGGTTTGCTGGGATGAGACAGAGGTGACTTGATCTGAATATTAAATACAGCACTCTGCTTGTGACAAATGGTTCACTTAGTACTAAAACACTCCTTTTTTTATATACACTTTATTGTCTGTGCAATGTATAGGATGCCATCATTCAGGTCTATTTTACGTAGAAAAATAAGTTATTTAAAAGTAATTGGGCATATGAAAGACCAGATTAAGAGATACCAGCTTCTAATCTCAATATAGATGGTAGAAACTTACAAACTCTGTAAACAGCGCTAGTGCTAAGATTTAACTGAGCAGCACCAAGAAAAAAATATGTTGTCAAGATAGTGTCTAGATTTAAAACTGTATCTATATTCAGTGGGACTTTGCTTTCTCTATTTTTTTAAATAAGAAATTATTAGAGCAAGTATATAGTTCTCTTGTGCACATTACTGATAGATAAGAATCTTAGTAATTTCAGTATAAACCTCTATTCATAGATTTACATTTTAGGAGTAAACTTCTGCTCATAGTAGATGCTTTAAACAAACTCTCATGATGAGAGTAAATTATATTTTATGAAATATGAAAATAAGTTTAGCTCTGTTTTTAAAAAACAATTTGTTTGTGTGTATATGTTCTTATGTACTGTGTCCCAAGACTGTAACATCTCTTTATCAGGGTTAATCTGGGATTTTTTTTTAAGGTAGTTTCTCATGCTTGTTTAGGGCCTGCTTATGCTTATCCTTCAAACAAACAAAACCTGAATAACAAGCATTACAGGAGTTTTTGAGGGGTGTGTGTGGAGAGTTGTAGTGGGGTTCTCTGTGCTGAAGCAAGAGCAGGAAGGATTGTTGGAGAAAAGGAGGGAGAGGGGAGGAATGTAGGAACAGAGTAAATGAGAAGAGGAAGGGAAAGGGGTAAGTAGTAGCATATGGGCAGGGAGAACAAAATTGGACAGCTGTAGTATTCCACTGGTCGGAGAAAGGCAGGATGAAGAGGGATCAACAGCCAAGAGTAACACACACATGGCAGGTGGGGAAATAGGTTGAGGGTGAAGTCTTGGCTCCACTAAAGTCAATGGGAATTTTGCCTTTGACTTAATTGGGGGTAGGATTTTACCCCCAGAATTGGAGCATCAGAGTTGAGTGAGAGATGATGGCAAGTGACTGTGAAGTCTTCTCCTGGCTGCTTTTATTTTTCTCCCTATGGAAGAGGTCCAGGCTTGATCACTCCCATTTGGACTTGCACAACATTTCAGTCTGTCCCTATCCACGGTATATTGTTATATTACTGTGAGAGAGCAGAGGGAGTGAGGGAGCTGCCTGGAGCAGGCTTGCTAAATGAGCTAAATAGAGACACCTGGCGCAGGGAGGTAACCAAAAGCTGTTAGTTCCTTGAAAAGAGCTGAAGCAATCATTTGAGAGAGCTGACTCTGGAAGTCTACAGGGGAGTCAGTTCTGAGCAGGACAGCTGAAAGCTGAACCTGAGGTGGGTCACCCCAAAGAACTCAGGAAAAAGACTAGATGAAGGAACACTTTCGCTCACCCAGGCTCTGAGGTAAGAGCCATGCCTTGGCACTCTGCTTTTTACTTTTGAGTTACCATCTGAATAAACCCATACCCCTATAAGGGAGGCAATTGGACAAGCATGTGTGTGTAGTCTCTGTAAAAGGGCCTGGAAGAGGGAGAATACAAGGCAGGGCAGAGCAGAGGCACCTTGACCACAAGAGGACATGTAGGCAGCCAATTACATGCAAACAACCGCACTAAAAAAGAGTTATGTTGCAAAGTCAAGCACTCACAAATTAGGAAGTGCCAACATTAAGATTTCCCATATAGCATTAATTCACCACCTTTTTTTCATAATGATACAGTCTCTAATTACATAATCTGAATATTTTTCCACAGTACCACACCTCATTCAGGTCACAGAGTGAATGGTGCTCAATGAATGAATCAGGTTTTGTATAGGGTATGAACCTGATGTGTATAGGGTACCTGCTTCATTTGTTTCAGTCTCTCTCCCTGCTCTCAGTTCTGATGCCTGGTGCTTGGTATGACAGTGGCCTGAATCAGCTGGGAGCAGCAATTGTTGGGGAGAAACCTCTTCAGTCCCTGCAGTCCTGGGCTGGAGCATGCTCAGTATGGATGGAATTGTCACAGAATTTAGCTGCCAAACTCTAACAAGTCTCCACTGAACATGTGCAGGTTTTGTTTTTTTTTCATGGCTTATAACTTTGCGAAATTTAGACAGAATTTCATGGGGATAAAGGAGGTACATCGCTGACACCAATGTGATCCCCTGGTCAAATTTCAAGCCTTTGCTCTAAAACACAGAGACACTAGAGATACTCAATTAAACAACTGTATGAATATATTTTAACATAGACAAAACAACATATTTTCCCTGAACATCATCTTAGAAATGGTTGTTCCATTTTTTGATGAAACTTTAAAAAAAAAAAATTCAGCCTTAAGATATCTGGCCTGGAACACTTCAACCCAAACCATTTAAAAATTGGCAAAGTATTAAGCAACTGAAAACAGGGTCTTATAACTGAAAGTGTCTGGCAACCTTAACTATAGGTTACTACTTATTCTGCCTATCATATCAACTGACTATTCTGTTTCAGAGACCAAAATTCAGGTGAAATTATGCTGTTAAGCGTAATTTAAACAGCATTTTCTTAACACAGCTTTCCATCTAAATAATGCCAGAAATTGTCTCTTTGGGGCTTTAGAGCTGTAAGTTTAGGGCTGTTTCCTATTTTACCCACTGGCTGAACAGATCTGTGGGAAATTGAGAACTGCACGATAGTGATATGAGGATTCACTTTATTTTATTTTGATTTTTTTTTTAAATACACATACTAGGATTGCCCATCCCAAGCTCTTGGCAACTCTCCCAATATTTAAAATAAAATAAGTCAGCAATTGCATTGGAACGAGGGAGAGCGTGTCTCTTAGGTGACCCAGTTCTATACTTAAGTAACTGATCTTATTTCAGATGGTCAGTTTATTTCCTCCTTTTGTGACACTGGTGATATTGTGTTTTTTATTTCCAGCTAAGGTTGATTTGTTCACTTTGTAAATATTATATGGTACAGAAGTCTTCATTTTTTCATATAATCCTTGTTTACAAAGTCAATACAATCAGCTTGAAAATATGTAGCAAACATTGCAGTATATTAGAATCTTGTGTATTGTGTTTGCTGTAGGTACAAATTCAATATAGCGACTCTCCAACAATTGACATGTCAAGTAATGTATCAACTTCTGGTATATTACTTTTTTCTCATCCTATTACCACTTATCAAAAATAACTCACCACCCACATTTTTCTTCTCATTACGAGCCAGAACTGTAAGATATACTGAATACTATCCAGTCCTACAGGTCTCAATGGGATCTGACAATGCTCAGCATCCTTGCAGAAGGTAACCTGGATGTAGCAACATTGTATCCTAAAATCACACAAAGGCATCTTTGTGATTTCATTCAAGGAGATCATTCTTTACGTTTTTTGGGGGTGGGGAATCCATTTTAAAGAATAAATGTAAATAAAATGAGTCTGTTGAATGTATACAATATATATTTTGAAATGTTTTCTATTACTATATAAACACAATTTCATTTATGCTAAAATCAGATGTAACTCAATCTTTCCTTTAACTCATGAATTATCACATCTTATTTCAAATAGCAGAGAAATGGATTGGGCATTTGACTGGGACTCGGGAGACCAGAGTTCTATTCCCAACTCTGCAATTAGCCCTGTTGGGTGACCTAGGGCTTGACGTTTAGTTGTGCAAGCCACTGTTTTCCTTTGTTCTTCACTGCCCCAACATGGTGGGTCATGTGCAGCATTTCCTGTCAAACCCAAAGAGCTGTTTGATCAGTGGCTGTAATATAGCGGCTTTTGGTGTTCTTGAATTATGAATATGAAGGTGCCTTATCACACACAGGCCACTGAACAGCACAATTTCTAATCTTTCAATTTAATCAGCAGTCTTTCCTGAGCTTCACCAGTGAAACCCAGAATTGGAGAATCCAAAAATAGCATCTGTGGATACATAGCACAATGCTGCTGGTTGCTCCAGTGAGTCAAGGGTCTCTACTGAAGCTGTGCCTTGGCTAGCCTGCACCGGTGGTCTATGGGCCAAATCCGGAGCACCAGATGCTTTTGAACGGACCCCGAAATATTTTTATGTACTTATAGTTGTTTTTTATTACTATTATTTTCTCTGGAGTCTGGACCTTGACTATACCTTGACCAAGAAATTTGGACCTTGACTAAAAATAATTGATGATCTGTGCTGTGGCCCATGCTGCACTGTCTTCACTCTACATGCTAGAGTGACTCAACGTAGCTTGGGTAGGCTAGCCTGTGCACCGCTTTTGCAGCAGATGCGTACTGGTGTTCTTGATGGGTGGGAACAGACTTAATAACAAAGTTCTCATCTATTTTGAGTCTCATCAGAAAGCTTACATGAAACTGGCTGATATAACAGTTGTGTGGAACATCTGAGTGACTGCAAAATTGATCAAAGGGACATGTAACCCTGGTCTACTGTAGCCTTTTGCAGCTTTTGCACTTCCACAGATATGCTGTGAAGCCTAACTACATATTGATGTTTTGATGCTCTTCTTGGGGCATTGAAAATCATATGACATTTTGTAAAAATCCAATGGGATTTCAGCCCCATCCACACTGGAAATTTCCAGGGAGAGGGGGGGGATTAAATAAGGAAAGCAGCAGGTGGAACGTCAAAGCTTCAATGGGAATGGATAACCTCTTGGAGTGCAGAGCTTAGGAAGCAAGGAACAGCATTGTCAGGCAGTAGGAGGGAGGCCTGAAGCAGAGAGGCCAGAGTCTGGTGAGGAACACGTGTGTGAGCATGCTGTCATTGACAGACAGAGGCGGTCTGCCTTTGTAGCACATCATGCATGATCTGTAAGTGCCTACATGGGGAGAACATTTCTGATAGCAGAGGGCTCTTTTGCATCCGAAGATTCAATGGCTGGAATCTGGACAGATTGAGAATAGAAATCAGATGCCGGGTTTTAATGGTGAGGGTAATTAACCATTGGAATTGCTTACCAAGGATTGTGATGGACTCTCCAACACTTGAAATCTTTACATTAAGAGTGAACATCTGCTGTAGCTCAGCCAGAATTGGGCTGGATGCAGGAATCACTAGGTGGAAGTCTATGGCCTCTGTTATGCAGGAGGTCAGATGAGATGATCCTGATGGACAGTCCCTTCTGGGCTTACAGTCTATGTATTAAAAAATCATCCCAGTAGAGTAATAGTATGTCCAAAACCAAACCAGACTTAAATTGTTTCCTCGGGGAAGAGCAGACTTCTAGTAGCTTTAGCTACTTCTTTCTTATTGTTCCAGTAGTTCTGTCTGAATTGTTTTTTTAAAAGTCACCTTTAAAAATCTGATTTGATATTTTTGCTAAGTTCTTCTGTGTGGCTATTTTCAGTCTGGCTCCTGAACCAGAGCCCAAAGGCTGAAAATTTACTATGCTTATGCAGTCTAGTAACATATGATTAGTCCATTATTCCTTGTAAATTTTTAGATTAATTATCTATCTATTAGAGTACTATGTATGCTCTTCAACTTGTGCTTGTGAGGTCACATAAACGTGGGGAGGAAGGATGGTGGTGGTTAGAGCACGGGGCTGTAAATCAAGAAATCAGTGTTCAGTTTCTAGCTCTGCTGCAGCCTTTTTCTTTTTCAGTTTCCTCACTGTTTTTCATCTTTCCCACACCAAAAAGTGGGGATGAAAAGACCATGAGATAGAGCTGTGGTGAGGCAGTAAAGCACTTTAATAACTTATTAAAATTACAGGCTTATGAGTCAACTTTCAAAAACTTCTGTAGCATTTTTGAAAACCTGCCTCCTATATTACCCTGACATACTCAATTGGCAAAAGCGGCAAAGAGTCATGTGGCCCCTTATAGACTAACAGACATATTGGAGCATAAGCTTTCGTGGGTGAATACCCACTTTGTCAGATGCAGGTAGTGGAAATTTCCAGAGGCAGGTATAAAAATGCAAGCAAGAATCAAGCTAGGGATAATGAGGTTAGTTCAATCAGGGAGGATGAGGCCCTAGCAGTTGAGGTGTGATCACCAAGGGAGGAGAAACTGCTTTTGTAGTTGGCTAGCCAGTCACAGTCTTTGTTTAATCCTGAGCTGATGGTGTCAAATTTTCAAATGAACTGAAACTCAGCAGTTTCTCTTTGAAGTCTGGTCCTGAAGTTTTTTTGCTGCAGGATGGCTAACTTTAAATCTGCTATTGTGTGTGCAGGGAGGTTGAAGTGTTCTCCTACAGGTTTCTGTATATTGCCATTCCTAATGTCTGATTTGTGTCCATTTATCCTTTTACATAGGGACTGTCCAGTTTGGCAAGTTACAGCTTAAAATTCAATTGGCAAGTTACAGCTTAAAATTCTTTAGTCCCAATAAGTTTTTAAAAATAAATTAACATAAAGTCTCGCATGATTTTCTCAATCATATCCTGTTTCCCTCAGTAAATGTTTGCACACGTTCCTGTAATGACATTTGTGATTCTTTTCTACAGAACAGCAATAATTAATCTATCCAGTGCTCTTTGAATACAATCTCGCTATTCTGTAGACAATGTCATTTCTATCTGTGAGCCCCTCCCTTCCTTCAAAAGCTATTACGTGACCTCCAGATCTCTCTTAGACTCCATGTATTACCATTAGAAGACATCCACACTGGGAAATCATTCTGTTCCTGTTGTTGATTAATATTTTATCAGCCACGAGAGGAAATGGTATTCTTTAGCAACACTAATAAGTAATTGAGCAGATGAGATGCCCCTGCTAGCTTTGGTAAAGGGGTATGTAGAGGTTATAAAAGAAGAGCTTAGATGAGACTTAGGATAATAAAGTGAAAAAATTCAGAAGAAAATGTTGTCTATAGTGAAAATCCAGTAACAGCATCAGCAGAAAATAAACAGCAATCATCTTTCTTAAACAATAGCTTGCCAAAAACAGTAATTAAAAAAGTGCATCTTGCTCAAATAGGTGTTTGTTTGTTTTAACAAAAGTACTTGCTTTAAGTCTTCCAAGAAAGTTTAGAATGATTCAATGAAAACTACATACTATAGACAGTAAAAATTGAGGAGTGCTTAATACAAAGGCTCAAAGGCCTTGTTCAAAGACTTCTTTCAGCTCTTTCTTGATAACATCAGTAGTTAGAGTAGGAAAATTCTGGAATAGAAATTCACACATTTACTAACTACTCTAGATTTATTCAATGTTGGATCCAAAGATGACGGTGTGTGTGATGTTCTCTTCTGGGTGGATAATTCTGTCAAGAAACATAATGATTGACTGATGTGCAAAGCACATCTGTTTGAAAGTTTCATTTCACTTTAATAGACTTTCCTGGGCTACCTACTACAATGTGGATAGAAAATGTTGTCTTAAAGATATGTCTATACTGCAGCTGAGAGCAAGTCTCCTAGCCCAGGTAGACAGATTCAAGCTAGCACTCTATAAATAGCAATCTGGGTGTTCTGGCTCCAGCAGAAGCTCCAGCTCTCATGCCCACCTGACCCTCTAGGCTTGAGAGCCTGAGCTCCTGAATTAGTCAGAATGTCCACAGTCCTATTTTTAGGATGCTACCTGAAACCCCACTAGCATGAGTCTGACTACTTGGACTGGGAGGCTCCCTCCCAGATGCAGTGTAGACATATGCAAAGTGCTCTATTATTCCACTGGCTCACATAGCTGTATAATAACATTGCATTGGTCAATGTTCTACTCTGGCAATGGAGAAAGATAAGTGTCCATGTTAAATTCTTTTAGAACTGGGAGTAGCCTTTGGTACCATTGACCAAGAAAGGCTAACAACATACTATGGATCCAGAGAGGAGTTGATTGGGTCAGTTATGAGTGTGGGCTCCTTTGTTTCCATTATGAGACTTCCAAGAGGGGGTATACTATCCAATTGCACATCTGTCCAGAGTGCTCTTTAATTTGCAGTACCACAGGGTTATATGCTCTTGGACCTCCTAATCAGTGTGTATGTGAGGATACTAGGATATATGGATTAACATTATGCATCTTGGTGTTTGTCAGAAGAAATGTGAAGGGTTCATAAGAGATCACTGTTATGGGAAACTGGTCAATGATTGTCAGATCACAGGCAGAGTAGGGCCAATGGGTTTTGAGATGTATTTTAAGCAAGGGGTAGGGGTTGGTGAGACACAGGGAAATGGCTAGAATGCTTTACATCAGTGGCTCCCAACCTTTCCAGACTATGGAACCCCTTTCAGGAGTCTGATTTGTCTTGCGTACCCCCAAGTTTCACCTCACTTAAAAACTACTTGCTTACAAAAACAGACATAAAAATACAGAGACACGCTATTACTGAACAATTGCTTACTATCCCATTTTTTACCATATAATTATAAAATAAATCAATTGGAATATAAATATTGTACTTACGTTTTAGTGTATAGTATATAGAGCAGTATAAACAAGTCATTGTATGAAATTTTAGTTTGTACTGACATCGCTAGTGCTTTTTATGTAGCCTGTTGTAAAACTAGGCCAATAGCTAGATGCATTGAGTATGCCCTGGAAGACCTCTGCATACCCCCAGTTGGTGTAGTGGCAGCAAAATGTATAATTATGATTATATTTTTTAAAAATTATACAGAAGAATGAGGTCATGCATCTGACACTAGCAGCAGAGTTGCGAGACTGTGACACCACCTCTGGTTTGGAGGAAGTTGAGTGTTGCTGGGCTGAGTGAATGGATAAAAAAGGGGTAGAAGAGTCATATACTAGAGCAAAATAGCAAGCAGGGTGAGAAACCATAAGATAGATTGTATGGAACAAAAAGAGAATAGCTATAAGGATGAAGGGAACCTTCAAGAAAAATCCCTTAGGGTCTAAATTATGTTCACACTGAATGGAAGAATTTTATTGCTTTTATTGTAGGGGATATTCTTATGGAAAACCTTAGCAACAAAGTCAGGATGATGACACCATAATTTTAGGGCTGTGTTCCTCTAAGTCATGTATTAATGATTGTCTTTTTAATATACAGGGAAACTCCTAAATTCATCGTGTTGTATTCCATATTCAGTACTGGGACTGAGGACTGAACATTTAACCTTACAAGATACCACTTTAAAAAATTAGATTTTAGACCTCGGTGGTTTTGTATTGTCCCCAAAACAAATGAGGACACTGAGGCCCAAATTCTGCAGTCTGTGACTCTTCCCTAGTAGTTTTGCCTGAATAAAGGCCTCATTAGACCTGAAGCTACTTACTGTAGACTTTTAAAAAACTACAAGATTTTATAGAAGTGTTGAACAGGAAATACAAGATAATGGATTTACTATCTAATTAGAGAAGGTATGTAAAATGTCTTGTATATGAAGTGTTATATAGAGACTAAGAATTGTTATTCCTGAATGGTATTTACTCCTAAAAGTACAATTGGCTGTGTACATTGCTACTTTGTATCTTCATGCCATCTTTAATGCTAAAATGAACTTCATGAATTAGAGGATCTAATTCACCAGAATTTATTATTATTATTATTATTTTATTATATTATATTATTATTTCTTTAGCATTAAGCCTCTATAATTAGCATCTTAAACCCAAGTGGCATTGGTGATCTTTATATCAAAGTAAAACCTTCCATTAACTATGTAATATATAATAGGCAGGAGCTAGTTTTGCTACTAGATTCAAAACTGAAACAGGTTCGTTTAATGTGATAAGTGATACGTTCTTGCTTGTGAGTTGATCTGATTCCTTTGGGTTTTAACACAGAGAAAGCTTTGGATATCAACATGGACAAAAAAGCAGAGGGTTTATTCTTCATTTCCTCACAACATGTTTGAAATATTAATAGGCCATATATTTTATTCCCGTTTCAAAAACAATCACATCAAGCTAATTGTCATGCCACTTTGCTCCTTCGAAGCTGGTAGCCAGACATGTTCTGAATTACATGTGTGACCTCAACACAGCAAGCCTTCTCCCGAGGCAAGGTTTGAAGCAGGAAACATGGGTACTAATCAGCTGAGTCTTTCTAATGAATATTTATCAATATTCCTATCTGTTTTTTCATAAAATGCTATTTTTATTTTATATTTATTTTAAAATATTGAAATTTAAATCTCTTAAACTAAACATGCTTGGAGTTGTTTTATCTGAGCATTTAGCCTAATGGAAAACGTATTCAGATGTACCAATAAATTATTACTCTCCAATGCAGGTAAATGCAGACTACAATATTGATATGCATTCTTTTGTTGGAATGAATGCACTGTGGCATAGGCTGGCAGGAACTAGAAACTGTTATTCCTGTAGTAATGGAAACTAGAAATGACATCTCCCCTTCCCCTAATTATGATAATATGACAGATGACGTGTTTATGCAAGTGCAAAACCTTAATTTCCCATTCCTTTCTCTGGGCTCAATTATACCTCCCACTGCATAGGTGCACTAGGCTGATGAGAGGCCACAGGGAGCCTTCCCCCTCCCCCCAACCCTCTGTGCCCCTACACCTAATGTACCTACAAAGGGTGCGAGCAACATCTAGTCCAAGCATTTGGACTAACCAGGGGAGCACAGCCAGCACTGCTGAGGGCATGAGCAGCCTCATTTCAACTCCACCGGGATGTTGGGCAGTAGCGCTGTGGGGAGTGCTGATTACACCTTTGTACCAGGTGCAGCAGTGGGTACACCCCAGCTTGTTTTCCCCACCACAGAGTGCCTTTTCCAGCTTTCTGCACAGAGATTCTGAGCTGTCCTCTTCCTTACTTGGCCTCACAAGGCATATTTGAGCCTTCTATCTTAATGACTCTCCTGACCCTGACCAAGAGCATTTACTAAGAGGTTGAGGTAGATCTGTGAACACCTAATTGGTCTGAATGAAGGCCTTGAGTGCTCAGCCATCCTTTTATATTGCTTTGCTCTATTACTGCTTCCCTTCACTGATCTAGCTATGTTTATTTGCCGCTGATAGGAGATACTCAGAGTGCCGAACAGACTTATTTATCCTTTCTTTTCCCATCAACTCCTTCAGACTTGCCTCTTCATTGAGCTAGGCAGTTCTCCCTTTTCTTATAATAATTAGAGGTGGGCCTCAACTGCCAAATTCAGCCTTTCTCAAAGATCAGAGAGGAGGGAGGTTATGTTTGGATCTGCAGTTTAAGTTTGGGCCTGTTTCAAATAAAAATGGGTAATGAGGTGTTGCGTTAGCACATCTTTCAGAAGTATGTGCTGCAGATTGCCTGATCTTATGGTGAGACTGCAGTTAATTTCATTAGTCTAAGTGTAATTACATTACACACAGAGGAAGCAGTCTCAGATTTCATGGCCTGTTCTGTTTTTCCTCCAGTATGCCACAGCCTTCATAATTCTAAATATTTATTTTAGTTTGGTTTATATATTTAAAAAAATAATAATTTGATCACTTTCTGCAGTGATCTGTGAATGGTCCACTGAAGAGTTAGACACAAGGTGGCTCATGGGTTTAAGAAGTTGTGCTGCTTACAGATAGAACCTTTTGTTTCTTCTTCTGTTGTTTGTTACCTTTTCTGTTTGTCATTATCAATATATGGATAATTAGCAATATTATTGACTGGAAAGGAATGATATTTCTAATTTTTATGGCACAGGACTGATTAGTTGTGGTTCACTCTCACACCTCTTGGGCAATGGTTGTGGTATGTGTTGGGGCTTTGGACTGGATGGCATCAGTGGCTCTCAGGAATCCATTCAGTTTAGTGTTTTATGGAGTAGAAGTATATTACAGGTGCTTCTTCCTTTTTCATGTAACTCTTCTAATACATTCTACCCCCTTTTAGGGATGTATTACACAAATATTTACGTTGTTCACCATGTATGCGTTATATATTTTTTGCCAGATGGAATTCTACTTTCCATGGAAAGCACTATTTCAAGACTCCTACAAGCTTTCTGAAGGGTGTCAAATTTTTTTTTCTCTAAAGTTCTAGTGGACTTGGAATGAAGACTACGTTTTTTTAATATTGTTTGAATGCTAGTTGTGATTTATTTGCACCAGTTTGGAGCTAGATTCTGAGAAGTGCTGATCACCTGTAACTCCTGTGGAAATTAGAGAGAGTTGTGGGCAATCAGACGGTGCTCTGTGCATCTCAAGAAGTGCCCCTTAATGCTATCTCTCCTATTACTAGGGGCCAAGTTATGATATCCTTATACTCCTAAGTCTGTGCACAGGCTCATTGACTTGAATGGAACTGCTCTTTGAATTTTGTCAGGAATAAGTGTATCAAAATCTGTCCCTATGTGAATATAGTAAATATCTATCCATCTATATATATGCATACATGTTTGTGCTAATTGATATTGGACTGCTGTGAGAAGAAAGGTATAGTTCAATTTATATTAAAGAAATACTATGATCTTTTTAAATAACTTTAACAGGCTTGTAGAAACCCACCCTTATCTTTTCTGTCTGTTTGCATTCTAGAGTGTTAGGAATCAGAGACTCAGGTAGTTAGTGCTCCCAGTGGTTGTTAATTATTAATGAAGACTATTGTGCAAATACCAGAGCAAAAAAAAAAAAAATTCTAAAGTTCTAATCCCTAGCCTTCAGCCGTATTATCGAAGGCTATGATTGTATCAGAGCTCATAAGCTAAGCATGGCTGGCTTGGTCAGTACTTGGTCTGGAGCTCTCCCAGGAACACCAAGATGTTATGAGTAGTGTCTGTTGCTGATTCAGTAGGTAGAATTCTTTCTCAGTCAGTACTGAACCAATGCTTTAGCATAATACTACTGTATGCTGCTGGACGTGATGTGATCTAAAACCCAGATCTAGACTACTTATGATCATTTGAGATCCCATTGCCTGTTTGCAAAAAATGGGGTTACTGGCTAGAGTGTTCTAGCCAATTTCCAGTTTGGGTTAGAATCATAGAATCATAGAATATCAGGGTTGGAAGGGACCCCAGAAGGTCATCTAGTCCAACCCCCTGCTCGAAGCAGGACCAATTCCCAGTTAAATCATCCCAGCCAGGGCTTTGTCAAGCCTGACCTTAAAAACCTCTAAGGAAGGAGATTATACCACCTCCCTAGGTAACGCATTCCAGTGTTTCACCACCCTCATAGTGAAAAAGTTTTTCCTAATATCCAATCTAAACCTCCCCCACTGCAACTTGAGACCATTACTCCTCGTTCTGTCATCTGCTACCATTGAGAACAGTCTAGAGCCATCCTCTTTGGAACCCCCTTTCAGGTAGTTGAAAGCAGCTATCAAATCCCCCCTCATTCTTCTCTTCTGCAGACTAAACAATCCCAGTTCCCTCAGCCTCTCCTCATAAGTCATGTGTTCCAGACCCCTAATCATTTTTGTTGCCCTTCGCTGGACTCTCTCCAGTTTATCCACATCCTTCTTGTAGTGTGGGGCCCAAAACTGGACACAGCAATGTCGAATAGAGGGGGACGATCACGTCCCTCGATCTGCTCGCTATGCCCCTACTTATACATCCCAAAATGCCATTGGCCTTCTTGGCAACAAGGCACACTGCTGACTCATATCCAGCTTCTCGTCCACTGTCACCCCTAGGTCCTTTTCCGCAGAACTGCTGCCTAGCCATTCGGCCCCTAGTCTGTAGCGGTGCATTGGATTCTTCTGTCCTAAGTGCAGGACCCTGCACTTATCCTTATTGAACCTCATCAGATTTCTTTTGGCCCAATCCTCCAATTTGTCTAGGTCCTTCTGTATCCTATCCCTCCCCTCCAGCATATCTACCACTCCTCCCAGTTTAGTATCATCCGCAAATTTGCTGAGAGTGCAATCTACACCATCCTCCAGATCATTTATGAAGATATTGAACAAAACCGGCCCCAGGACCGACCCCTGGGGCACTCCACTTGACACCGGCTGCCAACTAGACATGGAGCCATTGATCACTACCCGTTGAGCCCGACAATCTAGCCAGCTTTCTACCCACCTTATAGTGCATTCATCCAGCCCATACTTCCTTAACTTGCTGACAAGCATACTGTGGGAGACCGTGTCAAAAGCTTGTTGCATTTAGCCTACCAAATTTCCCCCCTTAAGTTTCAGCTGGATAAGGCATGCATCATTTCAGAGAACAAGTCTTCCTACATTAATGCATTCTCCCCTTTATTTCTCAGGATTCTTGAGAGAAGTTTGCACTTGAGATGGTGAGTCACAAAATATGTGAGTTCAAGCCAACAGTCTACCAGGTAGAATCAACTCCACTTTGACTTTGTTTTAAAGACAGGCAGCTTTAGGCAGCTACTTTTGGGGAAAGAGAAGAGTTGCCCATTTTAGTACATTTGTTAAGTTTTTGAAGAGAATAGATTGCAGAGTTTTTTTAAATTAATGTTACTCATTGAAAAGCTAGGAATAGTTCACATTATATTTCCCTAGACTGAGAGCAGAAGTGCAAACATCTGAACATTTCTGTCCACATTCATTTATATATTTAAAAAAAAACCCTGCCTTCCTCCAAACAGTGGAGCGACATGCAAGTGTAGGCTTGGTATGTGCACCAGTGCTATGACTGCACCATTGTAATGAAGATGAAATGACTGTAATGATGACCTTTCTGTGCCTTTGTCTATACCATGCCCTTCTCTTTAACTGAACACCTTTCAAATGAACATGTTCTGAACTCTTGAACTGTTCATTCTGTTCACTGAGCTTATTGCTCAATCTGCAGTTTATCATTATGTGTCTCCAAAGACTTCGTGTTTCCTTATATTTGACATCTAGATGGAATTTTTCATAACCCTTTACTAGTCATAAATTGGATTGTTAAGGGGCTAAATTAATCCTGTTTTTATACTAACATCTGAATTTTAGAGCTCTAATTTAGAGAGTTTTCTTTATTTGTATGCTTTAAACTACAAGAACAAAAAACTAAAATATATTATAAGATTCTGTATTGGTGGAAGTATTTATTTCTGCTCATTTCATTTGGAATAGTACCTATGAGGTACACTTGAAAAGTTGTTTGGTCATATTTTTTTCTGTATTACTATTTCTTCCCTTCTGTCTAAATAGCTGCTCTTGAGAATGAGCCAAAGCAGTGTGTTGCCAAATAAGTGGGGTAACGGTAAAAGTGAAAAGACTGTAGAAGAATGTGTATTTCCCTGTTCCATTGGGAAAGGAAATAGGAAACATGACTTACTGCTTGCAGAAAATTACTCATGTATGTTGGTCACATCCTAGGTTTCACTCCCTTTAGGAGTGAGATATCAACACCGGCTGTTTACATACTCTGTTCACCAGCCAGCACCTCATGTGAAAACACAGAGTTCAATGTACTTTTGAAGGAGTGTTTCGTGTTATATGAGTGGTATAGTAGGCAATCTCCTTATTTTTGATTTGTTCATACAATTTTAAAGAGGCAGTTGAATAAAAACTAAAGACAACGTTTTTCACCATAAAATATGTGATGAATATAAATGCCATAAAGTCTGGTGCCCAGGAAATCATCATGCTGTTCTCGATTAAAATATTGCCAAGATATTCAAAGTATCTTTATTAGTAAAGTACATTGGTGAATAATTGGAAGTTTTGGTATTAAAAGCACTTTGGAATACATATAGTGTAACAAAACAGTTTGCCATAAATAACTTTTTTACACATAATTTTTACCTTCAATTCTGCAAAAAGGTTGAGACTTGTCAGACTGGTAATAGAAGATGAAAAATCTTGAGGTATTCTTTGACCTCCTTCATGACCCTGCCTCCCTAAACTCCACCAGTGACTTGAACTCTGACTTTGAGAACAGTGAGACATAATTCTTCATCCTACTGTCATAAAAACCCCACATTCTGGTCTAGACGCATTTTTTCCCTTTTACCTATTGTCAACTAGCATTATACATAAAGGGTGAGGCTTTCAAAAGCTATGTGCCCATTGAAGTCAATGGAAAAACTCCCAGTGGAGTGAAGCCAACACTGTATATTTTTGAAAATCTCACCCACAAAACAATGAAATATAAGCTTTTTTTTTTTTTTTTTTTTTTTTAAATATAGTGACAGGGTCAGGACAGATGGCTACAGGAGAATGTTTGGTTTTTTTTGTTTTTTGTTTTTTTCCCCCCGGAAATAGGCCCCACAGTCACAGGAGACTCCATCGGCCAACCTCCTCACTCTTACAGGAGAGAGTTAGAAGGCAGATATATTAGTCCCAGATTAAGCAGGTCCATTTTCCCTGTGTAAAGTAACAGGGGCAGTTCCAGAACAAGAAGGAACTTGCTGGAACAAATTCAGGCAGGCAGGCTAATTAGGATACCTGGAGCCAATTAAGAAGCTGCTAGAATCAATTAGGGCAGGCTGGCTAATCAGGGCACCTGAGTTTAAAAAGGACTTCACTTCAGTTGGTGGGGTGCGTGCAAGGAGCTGGGAGGAAGAGGCACTAGGAACTGAGAGTGAGAAGGCGTACTGCTGGAGGACTGAGGAGTACAAGCATTATCAGACACCAGGAGGAAGATCCTGTGGTGAGGATAAAGAAGGTGTTTGGGAGGAGGCCATGGGGAAGTAGCCCAGGGAGTTGTAGCTGTTGCACAGCTGTTCCAGGAGGCACTCTAGACAGCTGCATTCCACAGGGCCTTGGGCTGGAACCCGGAGTAGAGGGCGGGCCTGGGTTCCCCCCAAACCTCCCAACTCCTGATCAGACACAGGAGGAGTTGACCTGGACTGTGTGTTCCACCAGAGGGGAAGGTCTCTGGGCTGTTCCCCGAGCCACATGGTGGATCAGCAGAGACTGTGGGGATTGTTTTCCTTCCTTTTTCCCATGATGGTTAGTGATGAGGTTAGCTGAGTGAACGGCAAGTTTGAGCCACTAGCAAAAGTGGCCAAACTGAGGGCTGCCGTGAATCTCTGAAGCAAGGAAATCTGCCAATAAGCGCAGGACCCACCAAAGCAGAGGAGGAACTTTGTCACAATATATAATTAGTTCAACTTTCCAACATGAGCAGCATTAATTACAAGTGCCAATATTATTTTTAAGTAGTGCTAACCATAAGATCACTGAAGAAAATAAGTGGGAATATCTATTAAGAAGGTGGAAACAAAGCAAATCAAACTATGTGAGGACAAGAAAATGTTCCTCATTTGTCTCTTCCTCTGAAGCCATTTCATCCATTGTTCTGAACCATATTTGCAATATGTTGCAAATGTCATTTGTAAACAGTCATAAATTCTTGCCAGCACTTAAGAACAACAGCCCTACAATGCAAGAAAAAACATATATACCAAGCTGATAAAAATAATTAGGAGCACGGAAAAATTCTCACATGGAGAGAGAGTGAAAAATACTGGGATTGCTTACCTTAGAAATGTATAAGATTGAACATTATGAGGTTTTTCAAAATAGTGAATGGTATACAGATTATGAATCAGGGAAGTCTCATAATACCAGGAATTGGAAGGTGGCAAATTCAAAACTTCTAAAAGGAAGAACTTTCACAAAGTGTACAGTTAGCCTGTGGAACTCATTGCCACATGATATAATTAAAGAATTTAGTAGGATTCATAAAGGGATTAGGCAAGCATATCCAGAGTAAAATAGTAAATATTGAAAAAAAAAAAACACCATGCATTCATAGAATATCAGGGTTGGAAGGGACTTCAGGAGGTCATCTAGTCCAACCCCCTGCTCACAGCAGGATTAATCCCCAATTTTTGCCCCAGATCCCTAAATGGCCCCCTCAAGGATTGAACTCACAATCCTGGGTTTAGCAGGCTAATGCTCAAACCACTGAGCTATCCCTCCCCCCTAAGTCCTAGAAAGGATTTAAATCATCATGCTTCGAGGCATAAAACAAATGCACATTATACAGTTAAAGATTCCTTATAATTCCTCTGAAGTACCTGGTGCTGGCCACATTCAGAGACAGGATAGTGGTTTAGTCAGTGTTTCTCAACAATCGATCCATGGATTGGTGCCGGTCCCTGAGATTTCCCTGACACAGTTTAGAAAGGCAATAAGCCCCGGTCCCGGTTATCAAAAAGGTTGAGGAAACACTGAGCTAGACCACTGGTCTAAACCAATATGACAAGACCCATCCTCCTCTGTTCATATTACTAATACCAAGTACAGTTGGTTTTTTTGCTGAAATGCTCGTTAATTCATAATAGACTGCTGTCAATTTCCTGCAGGCCAGGAGATTATTACTGTTGTATCAAGAAATTATTTCTCACACAAAAGCTTGCATTAAGACACATGCTGTTCAGTCCTAAAACAATAGGAGGCCTGTCATATTACTAATATGAAACTAACTGACATCAAGGCAGTGTTTTTGCTGTTTACTACTTCCAGAGCAGCTTAATTTAAGTGGAAAGTTTAATCAAACTCAAGCTTAGAAGTTAGTTTTTGATTTGCAACAGAACACAGTGGGTGTTCAAAGCATATGTTCTTCTTTAATCCTTCAAAGAGCTTTCAGGGAATAGCAGGCAGCATGTGATAAAACACTGTAGAGAGACACTATTAACAATTTAAAATGATTTATATGGATGATTATACTTTGTGCATTTTGGCTCACTTTGTTTCTGTGGGCTAGACTGTGCCTGTTCCTGTACAGGTACATGAGGTTGGAAAGAGAGTGCAAAGACTTCTCCTCCCTCTCTTGCACAGGAATGAGATGCAATCTAGGCCTTTGTATTCTTGGCACATAAATGAGGGAGACTCCAGTCACAGATGAGGTAGAAACCCCATAGGGATAGGGCAGGGGCAGCAATAGCGCTGTTTAGTGGAGGGATTTGGGGAAGCCATAGTGTATCCTATAGAAGAGTATTGCAAAAGTCACTGCTGTACATTTCTCCAGAGGTCCCACAGGCATTGTGCTTGTCTAGACACAATACTTCCAGGAACTACCACAGGCTTGCATTCTGCTCCACTCTCCAACCCCTAATGTGGGCAGTGTCTTAAAGCCGTAATTTCCATATTCTAGCAAATGGATCTCTGTTTTTACACATTTGTCGCTGGGTATTTTGTGATTCTGTTTAGTGAGTGGCCTTCTAACTAAATGCAGTATGTCTCGTATAGCATTGAACTAGAGGCAGGTGTGTTCAAGTGCCTCTGAAATGGGAAAGTCATAGACCTCTTAAATCATCCCTCTTGGCAGCACCCTTATTCTGTTCAGGCTGATTCTCTGTTGCTGTCTTTATTTTATCATTACATTATTATTTAGCATCTTTCATTTATAGTGTGGTAGTACCTAAAGGCCTCACCAAAGGAGGGCCCTCATTGTGTCAGGTGCTGTACAAACATGTCATAAGTAATGGTTTCTGCTCCAAGGAGGTTCCAGTCTCAAAGTCAAAATATAATAGGTGGGTAAGAAAAAGCAAATTGTATGAACAAATCGAAAATAGGGAGATTGCCTACTATACCACTCATATAACACGGAACACTCCTTCAAAAGTACATTGAACTCTGTGTTTTCACATGAGGTGCTGGCTGGTGAACAGAGTATGTAAACAGCAAATACACTTTTGTCCTCATGGGTTGATGTGCCCGGGGACTGTATGGCTGTGATTATTTCAGATGCAGGAAGCATTCAGAGCTCAGGAGACTGGAAAGTACTTCCAGTGCATATTTAAAAGACAACTGTGCTGTGCAGTTTTAACTCTCTATTTATACCATGACATTTAATGTGCACTTCCAATATTTCCTGCATTAACCTCTCCAAAAAATGTTCAAAGTATCCTTTCAGTCTGCTTTTTCTTTTAAAAAACCAAAAGTTTTAAAAAATGAAACTCTGGAAACTGTAGTCCCCTCTGTATCTGAAGAACAAGTACAACATGAAAAGGATATACTGGGTGTCATTCTATGGCCTGTGTTGTGTAGAAGATCAGATTAAATTATCACAATGGTTCCTTCTTGCTTTAACATCTAGAAATCTATGATGCCTAGTGTAAACTTCCCAGCACTGCAATTTAGTTCTGAGCTCAAGAGGTGAGAGGGTAAGGTCTCCATGCCCAGTCAGGCCCTGGCTAGCTTGCTGAGTCTGCCAAGGAGGGTTACCAGTTACAGTAGCGATTTCTGTGATGTGGAAACCTGTCCATTAAGAACTTGGTTAAGACTACAACTCATTTCACAGAGGCCAACATACATCTGCTAAATTGCAATGTCTTTAGGTCACTATCCATTAATGACATATTCAAGCTAATAACCTGGAGGCGAAGGTCTCTGACTCTGTACCAGTCCCATAAACTATACAACTCCTAGGGTTTTTTTAGTTTTTACATAAATAAGTAGTCCTTTATTTATCTACAAGAAAATTGTTCGGTTTATTACTTTCATTTACAGTGTTCCATTGTATATGCAGTTATTCAGAATCTCCTAGTGTTAGATTTATTCTTTTCACTTTTGTCATCTCTTCTTCATGGTTCTCTCTGACTATGCAGAAAATCAGTACATTCCTGTGATTATCTTGATTATCTTTTTCCTTTTATTATCATTTATTCCAAGTGAAAGTTATTCATTTCCACTTTCCATTTTCCACAGGTCCCCAATAGATCTACCTATCAAGATATTTTAATGTAATCATCTTCAGACCATACTTTGAAAGTGAGGATATAGTTTTTCCTTAAGATGGCCTCCAGACTTCCCCAAACAGCTCCTATCCCTCAATAAATACTAACACCCTTCCTTGAAATTGTGTAGCATAGCAAACTGACTATCAATATTATTATTATTGTAACACTTAAGATAGGGGACAACCTCTGCCGAGGAGGGCTTTCAGATGAAGAGTAGGGAATGTTGTTGTGACATACAAACAAATGAATATGGTGAAGAATTGGTACATCTTTGTTAGTTACATGCTTTGTTGGTGTGTTTTCTTTTTTGTTTTAATTGGGATTAGACGTAGGATAAGGTTATTGAGAATAAAAGTAGGGATAGAGAACATAGGGAAGACAGTCATGGCTTATCTCCTGCCTTGATCAGATAGGTGGAATGAGGTGGGCTAAGTTGTGAAGAGTATCAAAATGTAAGACAAGAGGCTTGTGTTTGATACAGAGATGAAACAGAGACTGGTGGAGGAACTGGAAGGACTCAAAGTGAGTGTTGACATTCTCAGAGTGATGTGTAAAGAAGATGATCTTAGTAGCAGCATTTTGAATTGAGTTGAGGAAACCAAGGGAAAAAGGCTAAATTGAGGATGATGACCCACCAAAGGATTGACATTGAAGGACTGATCAGACAGGTAGGAGAGCCATGAGAAGACTGAACCCTAAAAGGTAATGGAGGACAGGATTTCAAGAAGTAGGGAGTAGTCTGTGGTGTTATTAAAAGCTGCTGAGAAATCAAGGAGAATGAGGATTGGGTCAAAGTCCTGAGATTTGGCCAGGATAAAGTCATTAGATACTTTGAGAACAGTGTCACTGGAGTATAGAAGCCAGATTGGAGAGAATGAAAGACAGAACTGGAAGAAAGGAATTGAAAGAAAGTGCCTATAGACATCATGTTTGGGGAATTTGGAGATGAAGTGAGAAGAGGGATAGGTGGTAGGTTGGGGGGATTTCGTTTTTTAAGGTATGGAAGGTCAAAGTATTCCTTTACTGAGTGGGGAAGGAACTCGATGAGACTAAGATTGAGGGGAAAAGTGGGAGGGGGCAAGGAAAATTAAGAGACAGGAAAGGTTGCAGAAAAAGGGGTAGGAGGAAGACATCAGGCTGGAAGTCTGTGTCCAGTGAGAAGGATGAGAGAGTACTAAAAGTAAGGAAAAAGGAAAGGAGTGGGGAGAAGCCATGCTTGATCTTACTAAATGTTTTCTTTGAAGAAATCTGTACGATCCTTCACAGAGATCAAGCTCACCATAGATCCCCACCTCCCTCTCTCTCTCTCTCCCCGCATCTCACCTGATGGCTTGATTCATAAACTATACATTGCTCTGCTTGCACATTATAGTGGTTCCCACAGTTTTAAATTTCCATTTTATTCTGACTACAAAAATCTACATCAGAATTAAATTGACCAGTTCCCTAAAGACTACAGACATGCACTATTCACTCTATGATAATCACATTCAAAACTTGGGATAGAGCAATACAATTACTAATTACTATTCACACACAGACATTCAATATTTTGTTGGAGGCTGCCTAGAATGTATGCATTTCAAACCCCTTTAACTTAAACATCTGCAGTATTTGGCATAAAAGCCTACCCTTCACCCTGGCTCTTTTTTAATTGTTTCAGTGCTCAATAATTTTTTTCATGCCTACTTATTTATTTTATTTATCTTGTGAATGAGCTACTCATTTACAGTATATAGAGGGCAGGAGTTATATGTTGAGAGAGACTGGCATAACAATACTGAAACTGAAGCAAGGGATTGCTATGGGAATAAGCAAGGGGCTTGAATGGTGGTGGGAATTCTTAATCCAACCTTTAGATTGGAAATGGGTAGTGTTGTGCTGTCTTTATACCATGCATGCATTCTGTTACACAAGGGAAATCCCTAGCTGGCCTTCAAGGGTTTCTGTCCTTTTTGTGCCACTGTAATGGTGCAAAGGGGGTGGAGTCAGGGCTGGAATCTGTCCTACTGGGTTTTTGTGTGATTAAGCATTGATCTCGTCTGTTGGCTCGCCCATTAATGTAGCTATCATTGTTTTTATGCACTGCTCTTGGTATTACGGGATTACAGGTAGGAGGATCCTTTATACTTCATTTAGAGGAAGCTGGTGTCTGGTTGGTTAGTTTTGTGACCCTTTTCCCATCTTCTCACACAAAATTGCTGTGTCCTGTTTGTGTCAGTTTGGTTTGTCTTTCATGGATTATGAATATATATATATATATATATATATATATATATATATATTTTCAACTAAATTATTTAGTGTAATAACTATAATGTTAATGGAACTGTATGTTATGGTTGAGTTAAGGTTTGTCAGTTCGAAAATAAACATCTTGCCTTCATTTCGACATTTGCCTTTCAGCGGCACTCTGTTAAGCTGTCACAAGCTATAACTTCATTAACATCACCATTTAATTGTATGTTACTATGCCACTGGTTTTTTTGTAGGAAAGCCTTGCATACTGACTGAGTAATTTTGATCTAAATTTTCTACCAACATGATTCAAATCAGTTGAAACATTAAATGGTCTCCAAATCTGTTTTTTATAATGGAAATACTAAGCAAGGGGATGCAGCTCATCCTTAAATACAGCAGCATTACTGCTGCCACTGTAATAAAGATGCAAAAAGATATTTTTTTTAAAGTTAGAATAAAGTGGGAGAGTAAATTTTAGCCACATCACTACTGTGCTCTGTATGTGTAGCATTGTACTACATCTGTAATTGGGAAATGTTTCAATTATTAAAAGAGGGACAATGTAACCTCTATAAAACTGAAGATGGAATTAAAAAACTACATGCTAATAGCTTTGCTGACAGTCAAAAATGGATTTGTTCTTTACATCTTGGATACATACAGCTTATTTCAAAATAAATTCTAGGTAACATTCAACCTGATTGAATCTGCTGAAGCTCTGTTAATATATTTGTCCAACTCACTTGCACTCAAAAGCTTTTAGACAGAATATCACTTTTTCATATTATTCATGGTAATGTAATTCCCGCCTTTAATCTCTTCAGGATTTCACATTAAGTCATGATATGCAGTTCAGGGGAATTTGGATCATCCATTAATCATAGTATCTGTACTTTTGTGTGTCTACTTTTTGTCCATCTCTTAAATCAGTCACTTAGTAATGGCAGAACTATGAGAATATTCAAACTTTTGATTGAGGGGACCTTATTTATTAAACTTGTCTTCTGTTACAATGTGCACAGACTCATGCAATACGTTGTACATTGAAAATGAAGCTGTTTGTGTCTTCATGTAATTAAAGACTGTATCTTGCATATGCACAAGGGAGCCAAATTAAGGTTTTAATGACAACCTTAATTGTGGCATTTCCTAATTTTGTGAGAGTTTGACTTTGCAACCTTAACATTCCTTTAACATAGGACATGAGTATGTGTGTTTTAAAAACCTAGTGGGGCTGATGGGGGATAGAAGTTCCACTTATTGACACCCACATGGGTTATTAGCGGGGTTGGATCTTCAGATCCACAGCACAGACATCTGCCTTTTGAGATGGAGTAACTGATAGCAGTAGTCGTTTGTCTTTCTCTATGTGGACCAGCAACTAGAGGGGGATGAGATACACACTTTGTAAGTGGGTTTTATAGTTATTTGCTGACAGTAGAATATTGAGACTCCACAATCTTGGGTTCCATTCCAGGTTCTCCAAGGAGTTGGTTCTTGCAGTCACACATCCTTATTTTCCTCTGGTGCAAATCTTCCCCCATTTGCTACCATCCCAGACCTGTCTTTTCCCCACCTCCTTGTCCCAGTATTAGTCTCCACCCAACCCCCCACCCCATGGGCTGTTCATTCCAGTCTCAGTATATTTGCTCAGCTGGTGCCAATCTCCTCCCAGACTCCCAGTCCTGATTTTTTCCACCAGGCTCTTTCTCCCAATCTACTCCCTTCCACCTCTCCCCCTTTTTGCCTGGGTCTGTCTCTTGTCCTTTCTGCACTCAAGTCAGTTTGCCTTCTCCACCAAACTCCCTGGAAATCAGCTGGGGCGTATTGGGACAGGAGAGACTTTGTCCCTGCTCTCTGTTTCTGTGCCCTGTGTCACAGCGACCCGCAGGAGTTGGGAGGAGCAATTGTAGGGAAACTCCTGTTTGGCCCCCGCCATCTTGGGCTGGAGCAGACTAAATCTTCAGAGCCTTTTGCTGCCAGGCTCTAACAAGTTTCTTGTGAACGTATGAAAAGTGACACTTTCCAAAAGCTTATAACTTGGACAAAATTTTGCAGATT
The DNA here is from genome assembly GCF_965140295.1 of Lepidochelys olivacea. Classification (NCBI taxonomy): domain Eukaryota; kingdom Metazoa; phylum Chordata; order Testudines; family Cheloniidae; genus Lepidochelys; species Lepidochelys olivacea. The sequence goes on from NC_140422.1 coordinate 30,552,574, forward strand.
TTCTTGTATCCCTCACATAAAGGCAACCCTCTGCGAAACTTCAAGGCCCTGTTTCCAAGCATGGGCTTGCAACAGCTTCTCCACAAAACACTTGTAGAAAATGTATTAAACATTGCAAAACAATGTATTTCCCCTAATCTCCTTCTCAGAAATGGCTGAACCATTTTGCTGAGTTTTTTGGGTTTTTTTTTTTTTTAAGTTCAGTCTGTGGCAGACTCCCGAAATGGAAAATTTGCACACAAATGGTTAAAGTTTGGCAAAGTTATGAGAAACTGAATCCAGTGTCTTATGAAAGGAAGTGTGGGGCAACCTGAACTACAAGTAGTGCTATTAGCTCCGCCTATAACAACAACTTTAAGTTAAAAGGTGGGTAGAAATTGTACTATCACTTTTTTTAACTGGCAACACTTCATTTACTGGGTTCTGACATCCCTGAAGCATTGCTGAGCTTGAAATTTTGCACACCTAAACTGGTTTGTTTTTCTAAGAGAATTATCAGTGCTAAATGTAAAAATAAATAAACAATTTGTGCCTTTGTTTTAAGGTTATGAATATATAGTCCTGTCAAATGATATTTTAGCAGCCAAAGTTTCTAATTGAGTCAGACTTCTAATATTTATGTTCAGTGTATGCTGTAAATTGAGAACAAAAATTGCTCAAAGTATAACCATCTATCATGCTGCTTGTGATATGTATGCACTGAAATAGGCCTAATGGTGAATTACTGTATTCTTCACAATATTAAATGAAAAATGTGCAGCATACAGTTATTTTAGTATGAGTGGATGAAGATATGGAGACACAGGAGGAATGACAATTAAAGACACTAACCCCCCTACTTATATTGAAAGCAAAGCTATATGTAAATGTAGCTTCTGATTAGAGCTGGATTAGTTTAACCCCGGTTGTACAAATGGTTACAGATTTTTACCATTTAGACTAACAACTTCTCACCGTAAACTATAATATGATTTATATGAATCTATCTGCCTCCATAAAGGTTTGCCCCAAGCATCTGCATTTTCTATTGCCTCTGAATCATAATGAATAAGAACGTTGAGCATTCTTTAAATCCACTAGCATGATTCTATTTATATTTTGATACAGTTTATTATAACATAAATCCACTTCCAATATTTACTGTTAGCCATGCAAGGAAATTAGCTTCTCTGCTTATTTTCTTGTACAGCTAATAGTAATCAAAAAAGTAACTGGTAGGTACTGGTAATCCAAGCACATAATGTACATGAGACAGCAGCGTAATTCACCTGCTGAGAGTGTGTGATCAACATCATTTATAAACACTGCATGTGTGCATGAATCTGTGTGCCAGGTAGCTACACTTTAACACACTAAGTCAAATTCTGTTTTGACCTTTACCGTGTGCAAGCCCAATGACGCAGAGTATGCACCAGGGCAGATTTGGAATCCTGGGACCTGATTCTCAAAAAAAAGTAAAAACCATAGAAACATTAGAGTGGCTGTATTGGACCAGACCAATGGTCCATCTAGCCCAGTGGTGGGCAACCTGTGGCCTGCGGGCCACATGTGGCCCATCGGGATAATCTGATTGCAGGCTGTGAGACATTTTGCTGACGTTGACCATCCACAGGCACAACCACCCCCCACCCATGGCTGCAGTTCACCGTTCCCGGCTAATGGGAGCTGCGGGAGCTGAGCCTGCGGATGGTCAACGTCAGCAAAATGTCTCGCAGCCCGCAATCAGATTACCCTGATGGGCCGCAGGTTGCCCACCACTGATCTAGCCCAATATCCTCTCTCCGACAGTGGCCAGTGCCAGATGCTTCAGAGGGAAGTAAAAGAACAGGGCATTTTTGAGTGATCCATTCCCTGCTGTTCAGTCCCAGCTCCTGGATGTTGGAGATTTAGAGACATCTGGAGCATGGGGTTGTATCCCTGACCATCTTGGCTAATAGCCATTGATGAACCTATCCTCCATGACCTTATTGAAAACTTTTTTGAACCCAGTTATAATTTTGGCATTCACAACATCCCATGGCAACAAGTTCCACAGATTGACTGGGCTTTGTGTGAAGAAATACTTCATTATGTATGTTTTAAACCTGCAGCCTATTAATTTCATTGGGTGACCTGTGGTTCTTGTATTATGTGAAAAGAAATAACACTTCCCTATTCACTTTCTCCATGCCATTTATTATTTTATAGACCTCTATCATATCACCCCTTAGCTGTCTCTTTTCTAAGATGAACAGCACCGTCATAATCTTTTTAAGCTCACCGTGTATGGAATCTGTTCAGTACCCCAAATTGATTTGTTGCCTTCTCTTTGCCTTTTCCAATTCTAATATATCTTCTCTGAGATGGGACTGTATGCAGTATTCAAGGTGTGAGCACACCATGCATTTGTAATGACATGATAATCTTTATTGTTTTATTATCTATCCCTTTCCTAATGGTTTCTAACATGCTGTTTGCTTTTTTGACTGCTGCTGCACATTGAATGGGTGTTTTCCAAGAACTGTCCACAAAGACTCCAAGATCTTTCTTGAGTGGCAACAGCTAATTTAGACCCCATCATGTTGTAGGTATAGTTGGGATGCCCATAAGTAATTGTGCAGAAAAAGGGGAGGGGGCAGACTAGGAAGTCCAAAGGAAACTGTGGCTTTATCTTTGGAATTAAAATCGTATCACAAATTGGCAAAATTTCCAATATATCCATCTTGTAGTGATGACTTCAGAAGTATCCATTGTGAAAACACAGCTGCTTAAAGATTTAAAATAACTTATCTATTCCACGTAACCAAGGGTCAGTTCAGGAGATCTGAGTTAAAATCTTGGCTTTGCCATAGATTTCCTCTGTGTTCTTGGGCAAGTCAGTTTCCCTTATGTAATAATACTTCCCAATGTCAAATGGATGTTGTGAGACTCAACTCATCAGCATTTAAAGTGATAATTAGATCCTACAGTGGTGAGCAACATTAGAAAAGCTTATAAGTACAGCTTACAAATACATACAGGCAAATATATAAAGACAGCTTACAACTGCCTGCATCCACTAGAGTCTGTGAGATAAAGAAACCAAAATTAAATTCTGTTCATGTCTCCATGGAAGACCTGGAGTGATTCCTTCCTTTCCAAACTCGATGCACCTCTCCTACAGAGCTGTCTGGGTACCTCTCTGCTGCGATAAAAGACCTGCACTTCAACTGGCAGGGTCAGCTGACTTGGGCTGCCAGGGCTATAAAATTGCAGTGTAGACATTCAGGCTTGTGCTCGAGCGTGACATCTGAAACTCTGCGAACGGGGAGGGTCTCTACACCTAGGTTCTAGCCCAAGCCCAAATGTCTTTACTGCAGTTTTTAGGCCCACAAACCCAAGTCAGCTGATCCAGACCAGCAATACCCAGGCCGCGGGTCTTTTGTCTCAGTGTAGATATGCACTTTCTTATTCAGGCTTTGTTCAATGAGGAAAGGTTAGGGTCAAAGTGACTTGAGGGACAAGTTAATTTGTTCCTTTTTGGTTCTCTTTGTAGATTTACATACTGCATGCTGCCTGTATTTCACAATGAGTTTAACTATAGAGTGAAGGTGCCTCTTTGCTACACTCTTATTAGGTTGAACTCCCTGTTTTTGATGGTGTATATTACAATACAGGTTTGATTTGTTTCATATATATTGACATGCTCAATGTGAGATGTCTAGTTTTACAGTGTGATTTTCAGTTTTAGTTAATGTGCTTTGCAATTCTTTTAATAGTAGCATCACCAAGTCTACTAAAAGTAATATTTTACAATACACTATTCAATTATTTGACCAAAATATTTTACTGAATAGAAAATAGCAGTATCAAATCCAAGTAAAATTTGCTCTTTGGCTTGTCAGACAAAAGTCATAACTTTACAAATTTGCATTTTATAACTCTCTTAGCCTCAGAATGTTAAACACAGACATTAAATATGAGAGAAGTTTGAAAGTGTCTTAATGTATTTTATAATATACCCTACAGCATTATAATCAAGCCAATCAAAAAGTGTATTAGTGTGATGTTCTTTATTACAGTGAAGAGTCAAGAAATGGAAATGTGACATCCTATTATTATGAACTAGACTCTACATGAAGGAAATAACTGAAACCTTGTAAGTGGTCCCCATTATGGTTGATTTTTTTCCTCTAAATCAAACACATGGATATATGATGACACTTCACTGTACTTTCTAGTAACACATGAGAAAAATATTGGTTGTGGGAAACTATTTTGAGTAACGCCAGTAATTCTTTTCTATTACATTATATCTGTAGCATCCTATTTTATCTAACTTTTTGGATTTATAACAGGATATTTGTAAATTGGCAGTAGTCTTGCTTATGAAATACAAGGAACAGATTCACCATGACAGTGAAGAAGAAGAAAAAGAAGAAAATTGTACAGTAACATAACTCCTTGAGCCAGAGGTCCAGCCAAACTGTGGCTATTAATCATCACCGTCCATTATTTACTGAGGATTCATTCATTGTTCCACAAAGGTATCTAGAGGGTCAATTAAAGACAACAGACAGGATTTTTCAAAGGCACAAGAGAGTCAATTAAGCCCTCCTTGTAATTTTCTGCTTTAACAGCAAATGCCAGCCTATCATGCAACAGATACAAGGGAGTTTAGAAATAAACAAGGTGCTTCTTTGTATTTACTTATTTATTTTAAATGAAGTCAGTTGGCTGCTGGTAGCACAAGGTTCGCTGTCAGGCCATGGTCAAAGCAACGGGAGGATTTTAGCATTACAAATGGTAAAGAGCAAAGTTCTTTTTAGGGTCAGGACACCCTAAGGAATCAGGGAATTTCTAAGATGAAATGGTCTGTTCCCGTCACAGAGGTGAATAATTTATCTCAGGGAGGGTCTTGACTACAGCTCTGCTGCTAAGCACTGCTATAATACCGCTAAAAGACTGAAGTAAATTGTTACCTGTAATCATTTGAAGTAGATAGTTGAAATGCTACACGAATGGTACATTCAAATCTCAAATAATGTTCTAGCAGAGATTATAAATATATATGAACATCTTACTGTTAAAAAAAACTGCAGAAGTGTTTAGTGAAGCTTAGAATAATTGTACAACATTGTATCTTATGTGCATGTTACTTTTCATCCAAGGTACTGATTATTTAAGCTTCACATCACATCTGAGCACAAAGAGGTGAAATGACTTGATCAAAGTTGCACAGTAGTTAGTGGCAGAATAGTATTAGGACAGTCCAGAACTTGGGAATCGCTCCCCTGCTTTAGCTTCTAAACATTCTCACTTGTTTTCTCTTTGTCTGGAAATATTCTTTCCAAAAGGTCAAGATTTACTCTGTATTGTGAATATTGGTTAACACCCATATGAGAATAACTGCACTCAAGTTGTTTCTTTTTGCTGGTTTTTGTTTTTAAATGGAGTTTGGTATTAATGCCGGGTGTGCTGTTCCATGCAATGCTAAAATGGAGGGGGTTTCCCCTGTAAACTTTCATTCAATTATACTTTTACTCTATTTAGATCTTAGATAAAATCTCTTAACTGAAAACTGTCTCCCTAAGATGGCATGTCAGTCTTGTAAAGATTTTAATCTTTTAAAATGGAGTTTTAGAATTTCTGAGGATTTGATAGTCTCTTGTGAGAGTAAATTTCTGATTGTGCTGTTTCAGTGTGATCCTTTCAGCCTTGGATGCCCCCTATTCTCTGTAGTCTTTCAGCAGAGACTTCTAACTAATGACTTAGGGCCAAATTTTGCCCTTAAGATAGAGGCATGCAACTCTCATTTATTCCAGTGGGAGTTGTATGCGCATATCAGAGAGCAGAATTTGGCTTTTAGTGTGTGAAATTATAACACACATGGTTAAGAGATCCTTCTGCACATTCATCTTACTGACCCCAAGTCTACAGGACCAATAATACTAATCTCACCCTTTTTTTTTCCTTCGCATTTTCTCCTCAGTTTGTGCTGTAGCTTGCACATCACCCCAGTTCCCCAGTTCTCACTTGAATCTACCACAAACAGCTAAGTCCTCACTATATTGCTACTGTGGTTCTTCAGAGAAAGTAGTGACATTGAAACAATTAGGTTGTGGGGGATTTTTTTGTGTGTGTGTTTTTTGTTTTTTTAAATAATGGTGCTAACAGACCTGTGAGCTACAGCTTATGCTCAAATAAATTTGTTAGTCTCTAAGGTGCCACAAGTACTCCTTTTCTTTTTGCGGCTACAGACTAACACGGCTGCTACTCTGAAACCTGTCATTATGCAAGGCACTGAATTTAGCCATATGGAGTGGAAATCTATCAACTTATGAAAAAACTCATCCACTGAATGCATCCAATGAAGTGAGCTGTAGCTCACGAAAGCTTATGCTCAAATAAATTTGTTAGTCTCTAAGGTGCCACAAGTACTCCTTTTCTTTTTGCAGATACAGACTAACACGGCTGCTACTCTGAGACCCTTGGAAAGAAATTTTTTTCTGTTTTTGGGAGATTATGGTACAAGATTATGGTACAAGAATGATTTTGTTCGTATTCTATTGGCCTTATGGACCACAGAAGATAACAATTAGGGAAGCGTGTGAATTTAATATACAGTTGAATGTGTGTGCATGTGTAATATACAGTTATGTGCATGTACATAAATACAGCAGTTGATGTGCTTTCAAACATACTTTTGCATTTTCACTATGTGTTGAACTTATTTTGCTTATATACAAATGGGACAAATTTCACCTCACTCCAACACTGAGTCTCCCCCAACTCTAAGCAGCTGCTGGGTGGTTTTACATTCAGCACTCTTTTTGAGGCTCTAGCTTTTGGAAGCAAGTGGATTTCGTTTATGGGCAGCGGCTGTGGAATCGGCTCGTCCCTAGATTCCCTTTGACAAAACTCTTCCGCAGCCAATGCTGCACAATTTTCTATCTTTCTGTCTGTCTTTAATACACTGGCCTATTGTGGCTGCTGGTGCTTGGGAAGTGGCTGTTGTTGTTTTGTGTAGCCGTAACCTCTCCCTGGAGGAATCTCTCCATTGAAGGTTGCTCCACCATGATTTATTCTGATGAGTGCTGGAGTAAACCCTAAGTGGATTTGGCCCAGTGATTTTAATTTGATGTAACTGAAAATGTGATTTACCAGACCAATTAAAATCTCGTGCCTAGATCTACAGTCATTGTCATAAGCTGAATGCTTAGGGTCATCTGGGCTTCTCTTACAAGGTGGGAATGAGGTTTGCCTCATGTAGCTCACGAAAGCTTATGCTCTAATAAATTGGTTAGTCTCTAAGGTGCCACAAGTACTCCTTTTCTTTTTGCGAATACAGACTAACACGACTGTTACTCTGAAACCTGTAGAGTACATCAGTGAACGTGTGTTTTCTCTGCTATTTGGGATGTCTTCCTTCCTTCCAAAACAGGCTTATCAGGACACGGTACATGTCTTGAAGATCCCAGCCAGACGCAGGATATTTGGGGGTTGTGACTGACCATCCTTGCTGTTTGACAAACTTCTGTCCCCCACATTTCTGGCTCAACACTGTTAGCTGTACAGATTTCAGGGCTCTACATTAGGCCAACCTTTGGGCTCTTTCTGTCTCTGGAGCCTCCTAAAAGGTTCCTTATTCAGGCAAACACTTTTTGGTTTCATTTTTCCAGCTGCTGCGTCTCTTAAACCCAGCACAATGGCTGCTGGGACTCCACCTCCAATCTTCTGTCATACTCCCATCAATTAGACCTCTATACTCTTTTGCATAGTGCATTTTAAACTAAACATAACATCCAATTTTCACTTTATGAATCGCATGCTTTTTAACTAATCTGGTTGTAAAATTTTCTTATGAGTCCTTAAAAAGCTGGCCAGTAGCAGTATTATTTCTGAAAGGACTTGTGTAATCAGTGTGATTACCTTGGGAAATAAATTGTAATTTATTATTCAGAACATATAATTTGTAAATCATTCTGGCAGTGCATTATGTCTGTTTTCTACAGTGTAGGGGAATAACTGGCCTTATTAAGCTTTGTTTTTTTGGAATTAGTATCCTTCACCTGAAACCAGAGCTAAGCAAATAATCCATAATGAATTATTTATTTTACATAATGTACCTATTTTCCTGCTTCTGGATATCTACAAGTAGATAGTAATCTCCTCAAATTTATTCATTATTCACATTTATTGGATGCATGTCTTTTGGAATTTTGTACTTTATAGATTGACCTCTAGTGTACAGAGTTCTCGAACTCTGTAGCTTATTTGCAGTTGTTCAGGAAAGTCATGTGATATTGCTTCTATTCTTCGATTACATGGGGGTGTCAGTACCTTCAATGTCAAAACTTGCATGTACATATTGAAAAGTTCTGTTGTCTGTTCATACTTATGGATGCATCTTCAGTGTTCAGTTTCTGCCAACTTTATTTAAAGTAAAACTTGATTACTTGAGTATTTGTAGTTTGCAGAATGTTGAACACAAAAGTGACATGGCTGCAAAACAAATTATTTTAAAAGACTGAATTAATATTTGCAGAAATGTCTCTTTGCATTATCAACCAAGCAAGAAATCTACAGACACAAGGCTGCAATGACACTTTTCTGAATTAAAAAATGGCCACAAACTTCTCAAACTGGCAGCAAGATGCATTAAAAAGTTGTGGTGGATATTAATGCACAACATGCTATCAAGCATGCAGAAGAAAAAATAGGAGGAAACTAACAGCACATGTGCTGACACAAGAGGCATGGTGAGCTCCATAATAGCAGGAATACAACATACAAACTGCATAGCAATGGAAGAAAAAACAGAAATACCTGTTACCCACCTCTTGGACAATAATGGGAATGGCTAGGGATATCACATTTGTAAGCCATATTTAAGCTCTTGTTATTATGAGGTTTTTCTATGTACCTGGGTTTCCATATTTGAATCAGAGTTGTTTTAAGTCTTAGGATATATATGACATGTCAAGTTTCCAAATGCCGTAACTGATGAAGACTTGCCAAAGTCTATATAAGTGTATGGCAGACTCTCCTGATTTCTGAGGAGACCAGACACATGCCATATGCCTCTGATACAAGTTGTTTCAATCTCCATTCTTGTTTGGGCCAGATATAAAATGGGGATAATAATGCTTACCCACATTTTTATAATGCTTTCAGATCTACAGAGAAGAAAGAATTAGGCAAGTGCAAATTATTGTTAGCTCCATTTTTCAAATAGGAGTAATCGAGGCACAGATAAGATGAAGTACTAATTCCTCGTTTAATTTAAATAGAATTCATTGCATCATTGGTTGGTCCCAGTTTCAGTACGATAGACTGAGTTAAAATGAAATGTGATATAAAAACATGGTAAAACAAGACAAAACTGGACCAATCACTAATTTAAAAAATAAAATGAAAGGACTGAGGAGCCCTTAAACATTTTCATAGCCTGGACCGCATCTAAATGGAGATGTTAGGCCTATAGTTTACAATCACATGGCCCATCTTCCTTTCCTACTGCTGCTACAGAACTTGATTACATGGAAAATTAACATGGAAAGTGTTTGATGCCCTTTTAGCTGTTTTTAATGTAATTTAGCAGATAAAAACAAAGAAGAGGAGCCAGCAGCATTTGACTAGACAGCTCTCTGGAGACCACAATTTGGGAACCACTGCTTTAAATAGTTGGGCCAGTTAAAGGTTAAACTTCCTGCTACAATTCTGTCTACTTATCACTATGGTCACCTACAAGGCTACTATGTAGACCCAGATTCTGCCACCCTTACTCATGCTGAGAAAAACCTTTCTCCTCAAGTAGCCCGCGGTGGGATTACTTGTGTAAGTGCTCACCAGTGTGAATAAAGGTTACACAGTCTCACCCATAGTGAATAATAATGACAAAGAGCTATTAAAAGCAGAGAGTGATAAAGTGTGGAGAGATCCATCAACTCATCTTGTGTTTAATGAAACAGAAATGAACATCGTATTGCCCTTGTTTTCTGTCAGATTTTCCAGGTCTCCGTGAGGTTTATTAATGTTAGGATGTAATGGAAAAATGTGTTGCTATGTTACATACTATAGCACCCATTCAGTACTCAAAGGATTGAAGACATTATTAGTCTTTGTCTTAATTACATACTGTACTTTGGTGTATGCCATGATAGCTGCACTTAGAGCACAATGGAGAGTGCAGTTATAAAATGTTTGTAGATTTCAGAAGTGCGTATTAATGCATGTGACCAGATGGTTATCTGCAAGCCACTTAACCAGAAGTTACAGCTGAAAACACTCTTGTGAGGAACACAAACAGCGCATATTAAAGACCTTGGAAACTGCTTGGACTCTTAAGAGATACATGGTACAAGGGAAGTGTAGCTTCATAGCTGTATTGCATGGTCCTCCAGAATATCCGCATTTGTGAACCCATTTTGTTCCTGATACATGTGTGGAACCTGATCTCATAGTTATTATACTAATTTATTCTTTACTCCACTGTCATATTTACATCATCCTGTATTCTGTATCTTAACCATGGTATCATATGTTTAAAAAGAGGACTTCCAATTTCTTAAAAACAAGAGGCAGCAAACTGTTAGGGAAGATGCCACAGTATCAAATATTATATATTTATTGAATCCAATAAGGTTTGTATTCTGCTTGCATTTTTAAAGTTTTAAGGGCCATCTATGGACAAGCCTAATAACATCAGTGCCGTCATATTTTCACTTGAGGTCTTATTTTTCTGTTAATGTAAACAGATGAATAATCGAGGTCAGACATCAGAGATATCTTCTTCTACCAAACACCTGTACCATGAGATTGTCAAGCCCTGTTTGTTAGGCTATATGGCTCATTACAGGTAGCAAGGTCTTTGTGCAGATAAAGCTATGACTGGGGATTAGAAGGGGTTATTAAATGGTGCTCGTGCTCCGTCTGATGAGCTATCAGGTTTGTGAGGAGTGTTTTTAAATGATGATAGAAGTCCCTGTATTTTGTTTAAAAAAACCCAAACATTCTGGTAACAATGCAGCTTTCTTCAACATGTACAGCATTGGCAATTTCAGAGATTAAACATCAAAATTGTGTATGTGATAGTGTCACTGGAAATATTTGTCTAGGGTTTATTAATTTTGTAAACTGATTTTTCTCATTTTTATCCTTTTACTTTACAGATAGCTTTGTTTAAGAACCAAGCATGTTTTGATATAGCTTTAATGACATATTAGCCATCTATATACATTTCAGTGATAGTGTTCAGAAACTTCGATTATTATAGATGATTCTTCTCAAAGAATGTGAAGAATTTCTCTTTTAAATTATATTTTTTTCTGACAGCAGTTCTGTCAGTTTCTTGTTGTACATAGTATGGTTGTGAAGCAATTTGCATAACATCTACACTGCCAAATTTTGAAAATTGCCATGTTTGAAAAGGAACTGCTGCTGTACTCTGCACCACACTGATTAATCATAGCCTTAGACTAGATATAACATTTTTTATTAAATTTCCAGTGAGCAGGAAAATTAGCACTTCCTGAAATAACTATACTAATTCTATTAGTGAAAGTTCCCATTTAAAGTGCTCTGTGTTCCTATTGTGCTTCCGTTATCGTTTTCAAGCTAAAGAAAAATATCTGATAGCTATGTGCAAACTCACCTAAAACTGCCTTGCTGTTATATAGACAAATTGACCACATGCTCGTTGTGGTTAATTGTATGTTTGTTCTTACATGAATCTCCAGAGTAGATAAGTGTTTACATACTGCAGTTTAATACAACATGTACCCACCCAACATGTTGTGATGAGGGAGAACATATTGGGCCAACTCTTAGGCCTAGGAATCCCTGTGCACAGAAACTTCAGGACTTTGTGAACTGACTGCGGTTGCACTGATCCTGACCAGAAGGTCTCCACTGGAGGCTGCCATGAGAGTGGTCCAATTCTCTCCTTTCCCCAGAGGCAGAGTCTACTCAGCCAACACAGCTAGTTTGCCATCTGTAAATGGTCCTGGCATTGACTGGAGGTACTGTTACCATATAGCTGCTATTGTACTGGCTGTACAATATCAACAACCTATTAAAAACGCAAGATTTTGGAACCTAAATCTAACTATGTTACAAATAAACATCTTAAAAATGAAAACTAGCAGAATTCTACTGAGTTGTGTCCCATCTCCCCAACCTCCCAAGCACATCCATCTCCTCATCGCTGTCTTTATCCTAATAAATCATCAGAAGTAAGCTCCCCCACAGACCAGGCACTAGAGCCTGCCATAACGAATGCAAATCCTGCGGACATATCTCCACTGCTACAGTCATCAGTACCCCCCATCTCACACTTTTCCAGATCCATGGATCCTACACGTACCTAAGGCCTTGGCTACGCTGCCACTTTACAGCGCTGAAACTTTCTCGCTCAGGGGTGTGAAAAAACACCCCCCTGACCGATGCAAGTTTCAGCACTTTAAAGTGGCAGTGTAGACGGTGCACCAGCGCTGGTAGCTACCCCCATCGTGGGGGTGGTTTTTTTTACAGCGTTGGGAGAGCTCTCTCCCAGCACTGGTGCTGCGACTACGCAGCCATGTTAAAGCGCTGCCGCGGCAGCCCTTTACCGGTAGTGAAGACATACCCTAACAACAGGTGATGTACCTCATCCCGTGCTTCAAGTGCCCCAACAACTATGTGAGTGGAATCAGACAATCCCTAAGCTTTTGAATTAACTCACACAGAAACATGATAAAAGTAAAAACACCTATCACCCGCGAGTGAACTGTTTTCACAAAATGATCACTTGATAGTGGATCTCTGTCCTCATCCTCCAAGGAAACCTGCACAACACCTTCAAAAGACAAGCCTAGGAACTTAAATTCATAACTCTACTAGACTCTAAAAATAATGGATTCAACAGCCCCTGTTTTTGTGGCTCATTTTAACAATTTGTAACTATTAATCCTCCTTTGTCCTATGACTGCAGAGGTGTTAATTGCCCACTTCATTTCAAGGGGTCTCCTGCAACATGTGTTAATCTCTTATGTTTAACAAAATGTCCCACTTTGTACTTAGCTGTGACACTGATTACTTTAGACCCGAAGAATACCTCTGTGCAGCTCAAAAGCTTCTCTTCCACCAACAGAAGTTGGTCCAATAAAAGATATCACATCACCTACCTTGTCTCTTTTATCTTAATAAATATTTTAAAATATACTTTTTCTCCCCTTTTCTTAAGAAGAAATCAGATTATCATAATTTGTTTGGGATATCAATGTGTTTATCAATATGTGATACTTTGCTGTACTCATAAAAGTGTGATTCCTAGATAAACACAGAAAAATCAATTTTCATAAGGTTACATCTTTTTACCTCTCTGTATATACAACAGACTATATTAAAAAGAGATTACATTTTACTCTGCGGAGTAAAATGCAAACACAATTTTTTTTTTTTTTTTTGCTTTTCAGGATAGGCAATGGATTATCATTTATTTATGAGACTTTTTTAAATCTAGAATATATGGAAATCTTTTCTTGAAGCACAATATAATATTGAATTGGGAATGTTGTTTGCCAGTTTGCTTCTTACAGTTGCATAGAATGATTCTACAGTATGAATTTTTTAAAAAGGCTTCAATATACTCTGCATTTGAAAAGAAGGAAGTAATCAGTGTAATCTTGAAGAATCTCATAAATGCACTTCCTTCTATCTATTTGTATTTCAAACAAGCTGTTCTGCAGAAAAGGCTGCCTTAGTGATTTTTGTCATCTGACTAAATGTCCAGTTATTTTGCGGTTACCCACAATACGCATCTGTGTGCAGTAGTTCATCACTTCAGCCAAAGTACATATTCAGTCATCCATTTCTATGCTCTTTCGTCCTACTGAAGTCATCACTCCAACACACCCAGTACTGAGGGACAGCTTCTGATCCCAGCTGTGCTGTGCAAATCTGATGAAGACAGTGGAATTATTCCATAGTTTACACAATGTGACTGAGATCAGTGTCTGGTCCAAAATGTCTTGGCCCATTTCATGGGAGCAAAATAATTCTTTACCTTAATGTTTTGGGACCATATTATACTAGTAAAGTTGGGCAAGCTATTTTACCTCAGAAGTATTCACCCACTGCTAGCCTTGGATGGGGCTGGGAGCATCTTCGGAGTGGGAGGGACAAATCTTGTTTGGGAACAGTAGAAGAAGTGTTCACTTTCCCTCTCCTTTTCACCATCCCCCTCACCTCTGATGCATGGGGACTGTTGCTTCACTCTATCCACTTCCTTCTCCCTCACCACCTTTCTCCTGATGAACAAGGTGGAGAAGGATGGGTCATATGTTGCTTCTGGGTCCATGCTCTGGGATTTATCCCACCCATTGCTGCTGCCATTGATTGGAGGGGATGGGGTGGAGCTTGATGATGGGTTCCCATCTGATGTGCATAGATGGGAGAGCACTAAAGGTCTCTCGCCCTGTGGAGTAGCCATCAACATCTCCCTGTTTCAGCCTCACCCTTCCACTAATATGCTGGATTCTTTATGATGCTGGGGGAGTTGCTGATGGCTAGTTTTAGGGAATGGAAAGTATTTAATATGGCAAAATTGACAAATTGGTGTAAGGCGGTTTTCACCTTCCACTCAGCATCCAGAAGGGGTATGTGTGTGAAAATTACAATTGTTGCAAGTTTGGCAGAAATACGTCATCAGAGCCGTAGATCCCCTATGCTCTCCTGGCTGTCTCAGCCCATCTCTTAATTATCAAGTCCTATTAAAGAATACATCAGATAAGTGGAGCAGAGTAGTGGCCCACTCAAAACAGAAAGGCACCCTGTAAACTATGGGTGTTGTCAGAGCTCAGGATCCAGTCATTCTGATTAAGTTACCAAGGACCAAGTATGATGCTGTCCTTTTAAAAAATGGGCAAATCGCCAAAATGAAGGACACAGCAAATGATGCAGAAATAATTTCTTTAGTGTAAGTACATTTCTCTACAACATTAGTTTTATAATTTAGTAGTTCTGTTGTTAGTAAATTACAGTAACAGTGTGACACCAATCCATGTCCATGGGATATAAAAAAAGTTTACATTAAAACATTTGATACTTATCTGTAGTAGAGAAAGACCTTTGAGAAGTGTGAAGCCAAATAGGAAGAACTAAAGGACGTGTGTGTGTGTACATACCTTCAATTAAATACAGGTATATAAGACAGAAAAATGTCGGACACCGTATTCACCAACTTGCCATCTCCTTTTTCTTCTCTGAAAAATGTATCTGTGCATTAGTGATCACAATATGTATCCGTAGGAGAAAATACATTATTTTCCTACTGCAGACCAATATGGTAAAAGAAAACAGTTTCCAAAGGGGTCAGTCTTTTCAGTGCAGGGGCCATTTCTACCTCTGTGTTTATTTAGTGTCCTAATCAGGGCATCTGAGAATACCTTCCTTCTCTGCTCTCCCTTTATCCCATTCAGGAATCAGTCAACTCACGCTACCCTCACTCACATTGAGTAGAATCTTCTTATTATTTATGATTTGTGTTACTATAGCTAGCATGTAGGAGCCCCAGTCATGGATCTGGACCCCATGGTATTAGGCACTGAATCAGTGATGCTATTTATGGAGTAAAAAAAAACATAGGAATGCCTACTATGGGGTTCTGTTGAATCCAATATCCTATCTCTGACACTGGTCAGCACCAGATGCTTCAGAGAGAAAGGTGGCAGCAGATCTGGTATGATCTGTTACTCCACATTAGGTTTCATGCTGATCTGTAACAGCAGTTGGCTTAAGCTCTGAAGTGTGAGGTGCTATACAATATGAGTAAGGGTGTCAGAATCAGTCCTTCAGACTCCATCATGTCTGCTAGGCACAGCCTTGCATTGGAGGGATGTAGCATGCCTGCTGAGGTTCTCCTTCACCTACAGGAGCACCCTTTGTGGGTTGCAGTGTGCTAGGCTGCTAATCCCTCTCTATGGTCAGTGCTGGGGGAACGGGGCTGAGGCCTCATTTCATCCCAACTGCTTTGGGGCACTGTGCCGTCCAGTGGGAGCAGAAATAAAGAATTCCATTGCCCCTTTGAGCACAATGCTATCTGGTCCGTATCTGGGTGTTGCAAAGGCCGGGATGTTCTTTACACCTCATGCCTACATAAGGATGAGACATGATTTTCCATGACTGGCTTGTGATACAGTGGCTAGTTCACGATGATCTGTAGTGTTTGTAGGGCACATGGGGTGCTCAGGTTTTATATCTGCATGTAAGTCACAGTGGACTCAAATTTGAGTGCCCAAACCCACAACTGAATAAACATCTATTTTCGACAGCCCAATGCTATGCTCTGAATTGGGACTTTGTTGCTTGAAATGAGTTAGGGACACCAAATTATGGATTTTGGAACCCAAGTTTGAAAATTGAGTGCACAAAAATCAGCCTTGCACAAGATGCGTAAACCAGTTTAGGGGGAATAAATAGTGAGAGCCATAGTATGGTAGACGTATGTAATTATATTTGGGCTTTTTAACATTTTTTTTAAAAATAACAGATCGTACTGTTGTAATAAAATATTTTGTGATATTTAGTATTCTGGCCACAGTAAGCAAAAAGCTATTTGTAAAAAAAGTTACATATGGTCATTTGAGCTAATTGCAAAAATGACACTACATTAGACAATTAAGGACTGTGAACATGTGGCTATTGTATTCATTGGGCTTTAAGCCAACACCTTCTATAGCTGGTAAATTTTGTGTTAACATTCAAAATTCAGTTGCTGTACCCTTTTTCATGTGAAAAGATACGTAGAATGGGTCTTAAATCTGGATTAGAAAAACCTGTAACCAGTATTATTCTGAGTATTAAACACCTTTACACTATTCCACTGTATTTGTAGTTTAACCATTTGCACTGATGGCAGCTTTGCTTTTCTAGCATCCATCTCTCAAATTAATAGTATTGATTTTTTTTTAGATTTGTTAGCATTTTGAAAAGTGTTCTGTAAGTGTAGATGCTTTGTAACGTGAAGCCTAGTGCTTTCTTGTTTAATTTGAAGAGGATGAGTGTTGGCATGCAGTTTGAAGAAGTTTGTAATATCAGTAAATTGTCTATGTGCCTTACCTTTACTTATCAAGGTTATTTGTCAGCAAAATTATCTCTTGTAACTGTAGGTCTATATCTGGGGATGAGAGAATTTAATGGAAAGATTTTGCCCATACCAACTAGTAGTATAAGTTGATTTTATGTCCTTTATAAAATAAAAGTTTTGCTTATCATGTTTGTACTCAATTTGAAATTTAAATTTATGGTCGCAAGATGACCTTAAAGTAACTGACCCCCAAATCTAATCACTCCAGGCTCCCAGGAAACTGACAAATATGTCAGGTTTACCTTTGAGTATCAAAACATTGTTTTAAATATTTCATTTCCAGGCAGTGCAAAAATAACTCTCAGGTTAGTTCTGATGTCTCTAAGGCTAGACTGCTTTGTTGGTAGCAATGCTGTGTATTTACTGTCATACAATCTTCGTACTGTTTTACTCTGCATAATTTGTTTTATAAGAGTAGAAAATATTCTGGGTGAGTGAGTTATTGATTGGTTTTGTCTGTGCAAAATGGTCACAAATGGTCAATACATGGTCAAAGAGTGTCAGATGTGCAAAAAATTAGATCAATTTTTTTATATATGGATATTCTTTTATTTATTTTATGCTCATAATCCTTTTTGCCTTTCTGATTCTCTTGAAGTCAGTTGAAAGAGTTAGTTAATGACAGGAATGTAAAATGATTGAGGAAGAAAGTAATATGGAAATGCTATTTCTGACAAGCAACAAGTCACAGTTAGGCTTAATTTGCGTGCATTGTTTTTATCCAGAAAGGATTGTCATACTTCAGGTTTTACTAGGTTTCTGGTGGAAATACTCACTGGACGATATCATTGGCTATATTTTTTATTTTCCCTCTTTAAGATCTTTGATTTCATATTTTTCTTTTAAAAATGCTATTGCAACATATAGTGTATACATGTGTCAAACTATGGCCTAGAGATCGTACCCAGCCCAAGCATGAAGGAAACTCTGCGGGTATATACAAGCTGCAAGTTCCTTCCTAGTGCAGGTTTTGCATAACTTGACAGGGAATTTGAGATGATCACTTTTATAGCAATATCACAGGAGAGGAGCAAATGCTAAACAGCTGTGATAGGCTTCACACTCCAGCAATACTCATTTTAGATGCATCACTGTACCAGGGTGAAGGATGTTAATGGGAATGGCCTCATTAGGAGAGAGACCTAGAAGACTTTCTGAATGACCTGATAATACTGTATGCCAGTCAGAAAGATCATCAAGAAAAAGAGGGAGGCACTGATGGAATTTGATCAAAATATTATTCAGGACTACCAAGGTGATGGCAGGATGCAGTTCTCAGTTCTGAGGTTTATTCCAACGGGAGAGGCTGTCAGTTTAAAGTTCAGTTGGTTGAGGCAGGAGCATATTTTAGGGTCTAGCTAGCCCCATTACTTACGAAAGTTACAAAGAAATGTTAAGAAACAAAATTCTTTATTGTATATACATGGGCTTGTTTGAATAGCCAACGTAGATTTTACTCTGATGTATTTTAAACATTATCCAGTATAAAGAAGTTAATGTGATTGAGACTCCTCAATAATATTGAAACAAAGAAGGCTGACCTGTTGGAAAAATGGTAAAAAATATCTGCTAGCACACAGATGAGTCAAGATTCTGACCCTGGGTCTACAAGGGCTGGAATCACATCATACTCAGTTCTTGTGAGGAAGCAGGCATGTCACCTGTCTCATCAATGATCCTCTGTCTGATTGAAGAAAGGTAATAACAAACTTTAGGGTAATCCACACAGTCTTCCACTGCAGGGCTTTGAGAGTAAAAGGAGTGAGGTAGAAAACTGAGGGTTGCCCTTGATGATCAAAGGACCCTATTGAAGATGGTAAGAGGGAGAGAAATCAGGTTTTGTTTTTGTCTTAGTTTATATCATTTTAAACATCAAATTGAAGTGTGGTTTTAAAGCCAGCATACATTGATAAATTCACTGTCCAAGTGAATATAGTGCCATAGGCTTCAGGGGTACCACTGCACTGAGCTTTTAAACTTTGCAGAAGTCTAGTTGTGTAAATTACTTTATCAACTATGGAAATTAATTTCTTATCACCACTCAAATGTAGTTCAGCATGTGACCCACCAAGGGGAGCTGTAGATTAGTGTGGACAGCCATGTGGTTTCATAAACCAGAAATTCTCAATCATTTTTTGGAAGATCTATTTTGGCACATTTCTGAATTTTCACAGTAATTTTTTGGGGTTGACATAAAATATTTATTTGTGGGGTGAAGGTTGTTGGGTAGGAGGGTCCTACTTATCCTCTTCACCAAAAGAAAGTCATCAGAATTTATAAAGACTGTGCTGGTTCTATGACAGAATTAAAACAGCATCAATATCTCCATGTGTGATTTCAGTGCATTTGGTACTGGATAATCTGGTACAGAAGTCAATGAATTTAATGCAGTATTGGTAATCCAAAGGGTTTGGAGTTAAGTGCTTTTGACATGCAGAATCAAGAGTCAAGGACAAAGCAGACTTTAAATATTCTTTCTGCGGTGCCTGTTATAGATGTAATTGAATACCTCACATGAAGCATCTTATCAGAAGTAAAGCTGGTTTAGTATCTCATCACCAAACAGAGGTTTAGGGTGTCTTCTCCACACAAGTGTTCTTTTGACATTGTAGAAGGTCCTTTGAGATCCCAGATAGTCCCTAAAGGAATGCTGCTGGGAATGCATCTGTACAATACAGGATGAACTCTGTATTATCCACGTTATCCCATAATATAAGAGCTTATAGTCCTAGTGTTTTAAGAGTTAATGCCAGAGCAGCTAAATTAAAAACAACAAGGAATTGAAAGAAGTAGTATAAAAGGGAATCAGGATAGAAAAAAATGCATGAATGTTTGTATTGTTGGAGAAATCCTAATAGTTAGGAACAGAAATATCTCAATTCAGATTGTACTTGTATATGCCCTTATGGGATGTACTGAGATACCAAAATGCCACAGAGTTCATTTCTGAGACAATTGCTGAGGTTGCAAGGAATTGTGGAGTCTTAATGTGAGTAATGCTTTCAGATTACTGTAATCAGAGTTCAGATATTTCTTCTGCAGTGTTGTCAGCCTGTGATTATATTGTGAGTCTCATGATTTTGGGTGTTTTTATTAAGCCCCAGTTCCTGTAGTCATATGATTGTGCGGGAATCTCAGCTTGCATTTAAAAATAAATAAATAAAAAGTTTCTAGCCCTCTTGGTTGTGGAGAAAAGCTTGAAAGTGTGAGCCTGAAAGACTCAAAAGCAGAAGTCAAATTAAAGGGGTACAAAATATATTAAATATAAAATATAATGGTTTTAAGCAAATTTTATGATGGTTTTAGGATCTGACTTCCGATTTTTGAATGCTTGGGGTTGGTAATATTGGTAGGTCAAGGAATGATTATTTGATCCTTTAATCACAATTGTTTTCCATAGACAATTGAAGTCCATAGGGTGGAAGTACATATACCTTAGTTTGGGAGCTGTTGAGCCATTCTTTAATTTTACTAGCCACACAGTATATATTCCTTAATAACCTGCTTTTGCAGTGTTCTTTTTTTTTTTTTTTGGAGACTTACGTGATTCAAAGTTGTAGGTTAGTTTTCACTCATCCCCTAAATAGATACATTGGACCAGATTCTGATCTCGTTTACACCGATGTAATCCAGTATAACACCATGGCCTTAGTGGGGTTAGTCTGGTTTTACCCAGGTATGGTTGAGGTTCCAATCTAGTATGAAGCCATGGATCATCTAAATTGGCATCCCATTTTTGTGATTTATACTTAAGGGAAGGTGAAAAGTCTCCATCATATACCTCTAGTTGTGCATTACTATGCCTTTGGATCACCTTAGTAGGTGAGTTGCTTTCTGAACTCACCTGGTGATTAATTTGTGCCTTAAAATGTGATCACTGTGAACTCTTGTCATTGTTTATTGTAGGTAAATTAACTCCAGATGCCATTCCTATATGTATAAAATCCTTAGCAAAACCAAAAAGAGTTGACTCCCTTAGTAGAAAAAGATCAGATTATCTTAGACGGACAGCTTTTCGGTCTGGTCTCAGCTGAGCCTCCAATTTTGCAAGTGCAGATAATTGTGGGCAAAATTTAGAGTACTTAAAATCGATGATAAGCTACTGATTTATGAGCAGAATAAGAGTCACCAAAAGAGGTCATTTTCTGAAAATCAGCCTGATAGCTGCAAGTGTTAACAATGTTGATGTATGCACTGTTATTGTAGCCGTGTTGATCCGACAATATTAGAGAGACAAGTTGGTGAGGTTGGTCCAATAAAAGATATTACCTCACATACCTTATCTCAAGAATATTGATGTTCTTTCTGGGAAATCTAACCTTCCATATCATGAGAACACTGGAGACTAAAGGAAGAAGACTCCCACAACAGTGCTGTGGGTGAAAGGTGTCAGATGGCCATTTTTAACCTAAGAAACCTATTTAAAATTGTCACTGAAAACCTAACTATGCCTAATCCTGCCTCGGGATGTGTGTGTGTGAACTAGATGACCTCTTGAGGTCCCTTTCAGCACCACATTTGTATGATTCTATGAAAATAGTCCAGAAGAGGGTCAAAGAAATGGTGTGGTCTGATTCCGTTTGGACTAAAGGAAAATGAGAGCTACATAGCCAAATGTTGCCCAGACTTGGGGGAGTAAAGCCAGGGCCCAGGACTGACTTTTTGAATTTATTGAATATACTAAATTTTAATTGTTTGCTTGATGTTTATCTTCCACAGCCCATTTCGTGTGTGTGTGTAATAAATACTGAAATAATGTCATGTTTGGGAGTGTAAAACAAGCAAAACCAAATCTCTGTCCAGAGGACCTCCAACTAAAAGTAGTGTAACAAATAGGATAACTTAAAAATTACAATATCCTTCAAGTCTATACTCACAGAGAACATGATCCAGGAGCTTTAGGAATGAAAAATGTGCAGACTTTAGTACCATGAGTGGTTTAACTGGATGGACAATGATTCTTTAAAAATATTTACTGCATAGTTTGATTGTGTTGCATCATTTGGAAAAATCTAGTAAGATGGAAAAAGCATAATTCTAATATAAACAAATCTTCAACCACTAACATACACCCTTTTTCATTATCTTTTCCATTCATAATTGATTCTAAACTTACATGAATCTTTCAAAATAAGTGTCTTATTGATTATACCGGAAGCAAGCTGTAAAATAACATTACAAGATTCATTCACTCTCTGTCTCTGATTACTGTAAACAGAGATGCTGATCAGATGAAATGCTATTTTCCCCCTTTTCATATATTGTATAATTTGTAAACTATTACATATGGAAAGTAGTGAGAGGAAAATGGCACACATGCAGAAGGGTATTTATCATGGATAATATCTTGTCTTAATGTAGTTTGAGATGGACGATTTTATCTTCATGCAAAATGTGATGCTCTCCCCTGTATTGAATTGTGTTACAAAATTTGTGCCACAGCCTTTTGCTAGTAAAAATGCAAAGTATTCTAATGAACAGCAAATTCATTGCTGTCAGGAGCCATTACATTTATTAAGTTATAGCCATTTTTGTACGTTTGCTTGCATGTAGTCTAAATCAAGTACAATTTCTCCTCAGAAAAACAATAGTGGTGGTTCTGAAAAAGTATTTTCCAGCAAATAGTCTAGTCTAGTCTAGGTTTCAGAGTAGCAGCCGTGTTAGTCTGTATTCGCAAAAAGAAAAGGAGGACTTGTGGCACCTTAGAGACTAACCAATTTATTAGAGCATAAGCTTTCGTGAGCTACAGCTCACTTATAATGTTAATAAAAATAGAGTTCAATAAATAAGTATTAAAGTAGCTGTTATTATTTCCTATTTAATAATTATGCAATTGCTACAGTCTTCATTCTCCACTTTTTAATAATTAAGCCTTTGCTGTGAGAAGTGTTTTTTAGTTTCTCTCTGAATACAGGGAAATCAGAACTAAAATGTTGATGATCTAGGTGGCCATACTAACTGTACATCTTAAAGGTAGAAGTAAGTTTGGGTTACTTGGGAAATTGTTACATATTCTCGCTCTCTCAACAAATCATGCCTATGATCCATGTGTGGAAATATGTGAAAAGCCACAGAAATTGATATAAAAGCGCTATTTAGGGAGCTGTTATTTTGAAGTCTGAGCCAGATCCCTGAATCTGGCTGAAGTGTGTTTCTTACAGAACCTGGAATGATGGAGGAAAATAGAGCTTAATGCTACCTTTCTTCTCCCCTCATTCTGAGCCCAGCTGGGTGTCAAATCCATCATCAGTATAACTGAGAGCAGTCCTTAGGGATCAAACTTGGCCACTGCCCTAGCTTACTCAAAAATACTTTTGTTCGCCTATGGGATGGGCAGGGGAAGCAGTTGACTTGGAGTTGGTTACATCAGCTTTGCGCCATCCAGTGATTCCCATATGCCAAACTGCACAGTGAGGAGAGAACCATGCAACAGCATCTGATCCTATTTATATTGTTTTTGTTGGTTGTGAGAGAGTTCAGAATGGGTCTGTTAGCAAGCAACTGAGGGATGGCTGCCTAGAGAGGCATCACTAATCGTCTTTATAATGAACTTTGTTGATCTCTTTTCAGGGAAGCTTCCATGAACTGCCTCTGTTATAGTCTATTTTCTATATGATAAATGTTGCTGAACATAAGAGTGATGATCATTGTGAGGGCCTAGTGAAATATGAACTTTTGGTACACACACTAGGGAATTCTGATGCCAGTGGATTTACTGCATTTACATTTTGGTCCAATCCAATTTTCAGAGAGGATGTGACTTATATGGCAATTTCTTGTAGTATTGTGGACAAACTTTATTGAATGAAGTTTGTGTCTCAGGAGTTCATTGTAGTAAAAATGCAAATGTGTGTGTATTATCATGGGGTTGTGTGTAATGTCTCTAGGAGGGAGACATGACTAATGTAAACCCTGGGAAGTGTTATGAGCTTCAAAGACTAGACAAGAATGAATTTATAAAGTTAAGTGGGTTTTCCAGCAAATCTCTAGGGGGAGGCATATGCAAATAGACCTCTTCTGATTATGCAAGAACTCAGCCTTTTGAATCTTTGTCCTGAGGAGGGACCTTTGTCTGCTGATCACCTGTTACATGAGGACAAGATCAGAGGCTTAAATTGTATAAAGAAGTGACTCTCAGATTCCTGGGGGTTCTTGTACTGAGCAAATGACATTATGAATTTGTAACTGTAGAAAAAACCCTTGTATGGAGTTTGAAGTACTGACTTCTACCAGAGACCTTGTTGAGTTGGGGTGATCTCTGGTAAGCTTATTAGCATGTGCGTAGGCTCTTTTATTGTTTTAATATGTTTTTTTTTCTGTAATGCTTTCACCTTAAGAATGAATGTGTTTGCTTAGGAAAAGCTGTGTGATACCTTATAACTGTGGGCAATTACGCTGTTGATAGCCTGTGAGGAGAAAGCAAAGCAGGCCTGCTTAGACAGTGTGACTTGCTTGGGAACTCACAGTCGTGTAGTCAGATGCAGCCTGGAAAAACCTTGGTCAGGCGAGAGAGAGAGTCACATGTCTCCACCCAAGAGAAGTGATAGCTAAGGAGCTGGGAGCCTAGAGTGGGTGCCCTTGCTGGAACATGAGAGGCAAATACAGGTACACTTCCCCTGAACTGTGACAGAGGGGAGCCCTTTTATTTTTGCCCCTTCGTTTGTCTTTCTCCACTGTCCATGATTCACTTATGCTTTTTAATAATAAAATCCAAAAGCTACAGCAATCTGTTGTAGACACTATGGAATTTTAGGGCAGAAGGAATGCAGTCAAGGAGAAAAGTCATAATAGTCACAGCAAAGAACAGCTGCAGAAGAGGGGGAAACAAAGGGGAGATAGGAGGGTGAGCTGGAGGGAGAAGGTAGCCATGTATTATGTGGAGTAAAAATGAGGACAACTGAGAGTTATGCTTTGAATGCTGTTCCTGGGTGTGCTTTATCATCTTCACATGAAGGTAAATCAAAGCAAGGGAAGATTACTCTGTAAATGAAGTGGGGATATTATTTCTTCATATGGTATATTTAAGCTGTTTTTGTCAGAGTGACAGATCAGGAGCTGTAAGGCATGTCATTTAGCAGTCACAATCCAACATTTTAGCAGATAGATTTGCCATACTCTGCAGGTCCCTGACGCAAATTATTCCATGGGGAGCAGCTCTTGTGTAATAAAGGCTGCCAGGTTATACAACAACCTTGCCATAAATTGACAAGACATGAGGAAAGGTGCCTGGCCTCCTTTAAATATATTCAGACACCTGTTGCTTTTACCCCTCTCACGTAGATTTAAAAACCAACCATCAGGAATTTGGAAGCCTTTAGCACTCGGTTCCAGCTGAGAAACAGGCAGTAATTGGAACTCACTTTTTATTAGAGATACTTGTAGTGGAATCAGCTGGGCTTGAGGGCAAGATAGAAAAACAGAATGAAAGCAAGAAGTGGAGAAATTTTCAGAGAATTATCAATTTCCTTGATTATGAGCACATGGGAACATTGACACTCAGGGTACCTAATTCTGATGATGTTCACTCTCATTTCTGTCTTGTTTATGCTGCCAGAGGCTGTCAGTCACTGCGATTAATGGGCTTCATTCATTCATTCAAAGTCTTGCAATTCTGTCCACGTGGTCCTTTCAGTCTATTCACTCTTTCTTAATACAGCAGCAGTCCATGCCAAGTTTCCTGTGTGCCCACTGTTAAAATGGAAACTAAAAGCCCTTTAGCTAAGCCTTAGGCTCCGAGAGGACCTCCTTTTATTATGAACTTTGGTCATCGTTTCTCTGAAAATCTTCTGAGAGTCACTTGCTGAAATCTCAATTGATAGTCACAGCCAAAGGGCAAAAGGTAATCAGATACCAGCTAATTAGGAAATAAGTGTTGATTGCGGTGATCATACGTGTGGATGTTTTTTATCTTTCATTAATTTAAATATTTCAGCATTGATAGACATTGTACAAGTTACTCTTCATGCCTGGGCCAAACGGGTTTCCTTTATATTAAACAGTAATAAAAAATGTGATTATGGAACTGCAGTATCTGTTCTTCAGGAGCAGAGAGAGAGAGAGTCATCAGTGTAATGATTCTCCTTAGTTTATAAGCTTCATGGGAGCAGAGTGAATTGCCAGGGCAAGAGGTCCTGCTTAGCTTCTAAGCTCCTTATGAGCCACACAAAACACAAGGGCTGGGAATCCTGTTGAGTGAGCTATGAAGAGTCAGGGAAGAGACAACTGGCACTGGGCCCACTGCAGAGTTTCAGACCATGGGCACCAATGCAATTGCCACAGAATGTGCACATGCACCTCTTGTCTGGGCAAACTCCGTATTTGCATGTATATAAAGGTTGGTTGTGAACCTTGTTTAAATGAAATTTGGTTGGGATGTAGAAGTCAGTTTTAGCCTGTTCTATTGAAGTCTTTTGTGACAAGGCTAATGAATGGGATGGTGAAATCAGTTTTGTTTCCTCTTCATCTCCATGCAGCACTCAGTCATATATAAACAAGCCTAGCATTTGTTACTACTTCTTCTCCAAATTAGTTCAGTTGACAGCTGGAACAGAGATAGCAGAAAAGTCTCAGATGGAAAAGTTTGGGGGAAAGAAATAATTGGAAACATTTCTGCTTTTACAGCATATATATTTTCTGTTTTTTCCCTCACCTTGTTCTTTATTTCCAAAGCAACTCATTGTAATATCATAGGGAAAGGATTGCTATGATTTCAAGTGAGGTATCTGCATGAAGTTCAGATGAACTCCTAAGTAATTACATTCTTCGTTTAATTCCAATGAGCAATTAATGACGACCAAGAGAAAAGGAATGTGTGGTACACCAACAGCACAGTTTATAAATTAGAAAGCTTTCCAAAGATTTCAGCAAGGTATCAGAAACAGTATCAGTAATAAATTCAGGTGTACTTTCAACTATGTTGGCAGAAGCGACAGAAACAGTTGCATGGTGATATGCAGCCGTCATGGCAGCAGCTATAGCTACAGGTTCAGATGCTGCAATGCCAACAACAGCAAAAATAGATTTGGAAACAGACCTTGCAATCATGGCAGAAGAAGCAGCAGTAGAGGAAGGCCTATAGCAGCAAGTGAACAGCAGCTGTAAATCAAGGCTGTTTTCTCTTCTTCCATAAAACAGGGGTAAACAGAAACAGCAGTTAGTGCTTCTAATTTACTAACAAGAAGATTCTTCGCATTCCATTAATATCTCCTCTATCAGCTGTTGTAAAGCCTCTTTCTCTGCCAGAAACTATGTGGATGTATTGAGAAAAGCACATACATGTACTAGTTAAGGTTAGCAATGTCAAAAGATTAGGAGTACTTATGGGATTTAGCAATGGCCAGCTTCATGCAGGACTAAATGGCTTGGCAACTTGGGTATTCGTTATGGGATGTGCATCCTTTTTATCTTTATTATGGGACACTGTTTCATATCTTGCCTGGGTTACTACTGACAAAAAGTCATAACTGTCTGATGGTGGTTCAGTGCCCTCCTGCACGTAAAGTTAGATTAGTCTCAATCCATTTGTTAGTGGACTCAGTGGATATGTCACAAAAATCACCATCAGGTTAGCAATGATTGATACTTTTCAGAGAGTCCATGGATTGAACAGACATAGAGACTCTATACTGTCTCTCTGAGTGACCAGCAGTTTGCTAGGTACTTCTGAGGCACAAATAAAGAGAGATCTTCAATCTAAATTCAGACCTGGCACATACAAAATGGGGGAAGGAGAACAGAAGGACAAAGGCTATCAGAATAAGTTTGCATAGTTATCCAGTAAAGCATTTAATTAAAATTCTTTAATTATTTTATCTAAAGATCCAGCTCCAATAATCCTGAGTCAGGATAACCCAGCTGTATGTCATTGTTGCCTCATAATACACAGTCTTAACTTCCTGACCTGAACACTGTAGTATAGCGCTAGTGGCAGCTAGACTGATTGCCACGTCTACCTCCATACACGTCTGCATGGCAGTAGTGAATACAGAGATCTCTGTATAGAGGGATTTTGCAATTCTGTATACCACCTTGATGCTTACAAAAGGCTCTGTAAAAATTAATAAATAACCTTACTAAGAGAGGGTAGTATTTTTGAATTCTCCTGATCGGATAAACGTAGATATAAAAAATAAGATGTAAAGGTGTGCAAAGGAAACATATTAAATGAGAACTGAATCAATGTTGAATCTGTGATGTTTATGATCAGCATCATTGTATTACTGATGAAACTTTAGTGGAACAGTGATGAACTATTAAACTTCTGTCCTCCTTCCTCCCCTCCCCCCCATTATCCGTGACATTTAGTTGTCACTGTTTTGCTGTGATAGTCACCAGTAAAAATAGTTAGAAGATTGCGGGTTTTTAATTCTGTGTACAAATTCTCAGCTAGTGCAAATTGGTGTATCTCCATTGACGCCAATGATGAATTAATTTGCACCAACTGAGGATCAAGCGGTTTTGTGCTCCTCTTTTACTTATAATTGAAGATAATGCTTGTGAATGGGTAATAATATCTGTTGGCAAGTGCTAGGTTCTTGGTTAAAACAAAACTCAGAGGCATTATTCTTCTACCAATGGGATATAAGTAACTCCCATTTGCTTCAGTGGAAGTTACTTGAGTGGGTGTGGATCATGCTCTCCTTGGGTAAAAAACCCTTGCAGAGATTGCCCCATATCTCTCCATTGGGGCAGAGCCTCCTTGCACAGAGTAGGCCATAGAACCATTCCCCAGCTGTTCACATCCTAGGTGATTGGTGGGAGCTCTGTCCCACAGTCTGCCTCCTTGCAGTGCACCTCTACTGGAGCTGTGCTTCTAGGACTTCTCCTGTTACAGCTGTCATGGGGAGCCTCACCACAGAGGTGTGGGGCAAATATAGTATTGTCCCGTGCTATGTTATCTATTTTTAATAAACTTTGACAAGAGTGGAGGTGGACAATGTGGCACCTCCCCAACTCAGTGCAGGGTCATTCAGTCTCTGTCTCCTTCCCCTGCACAGATTCTGACTCTATAAAGTGCTCCCATGGGAAGAGGGGAGATTTTGCCATGGAGGAGACAGACACTGACCACCTTCTGTGTGAGAGGGGAGATCTGTGTGTGAAAGATGATGATTCCCACTGCAATCCACAAATCCTGCAACAGGGAGAGAAAGGCCCCAGGGTTTTTTTTTAGAGTCCTTGTTACTACAGAGCAACTGTATAACATGTGCTTATGGGAAAAAGTACAGTCAACAAATTCCTGTTAAAATAAAACAAACAAACAAACATAGCAGCCAGAAATATTAATGTCCCTTCTTCACATTTTCCTGGTGCGGTACATGGTATTATGTCATTTAGAATGTTATGGCAATGGTTACGCTAGCTTTGTAGACTATTTTTACTAGCATTTTTTACTGTTACATATGCTTACATGCCTAATTTTCTGTTGTTGCAATGATGTTGCATGTTGTGTTCAAATAATCGAAACTAGTACAAGGGCTGTTCCACGGGGATCATGTTATATGAGTTTATAATATACAATATGTTCTTTGATGAATACACAGAGCGTTGCTGGGGGTTTTTTTTTTCTCTTTTTAATACAGAAATTTCTAGTTGTGTTTATTCCCCTCGTCAGCATACTTTATCATATCAAAGCCTTTACAGACATTGTAGAACTACTGAGTTATGTTTGGGTCATGTTTTGCAGTGTGCCCTTTAATACTGTAGCTTTAGAAATGCAATTTTCAGCCTCTGCTTATTAGAATATGATAAAGTATTCCTGGTCTATGTCCAGCTCCACTAATCTCCAGACTACACTTCATGAATTAGGCATGAAGATTTTAGTCAATGTGCTTTCAAAGACCAATGTTTAGGGAATCATGGATTTTCTACAAGCTGAGGGAGAAATCTATAATAGGAGGAACTGATTTTCAAACATCATATTCTCTAGAAGAAATGACCAGTTCGGGCTTGGAAACAGAAAACATTTCCTTATTAGAATACTCAAGAACTGGTTAAAAATGCCGTATTTCTTTTAAAAGCACTAGTTGTTTTTTTTTTTAAAATGCTATGTAAGTACAGCATAGTGTATAGTGTCTCATTCATTTATTAGGTACTTTGTATAGACCTCCTGAAGGGTAACAACATAAGAGTGGCTAGACTGGGTCAAATCAATGGTCCATCTAGACAGTATTCTGTCTTCGGACAGTGGCTAGTTCCAGATGCTTCAGAGAGAATGAACAGAGCAGGGCAATTTAGCGACTGATCTATCTCCTGTCGTCCAGTCCTAGGGTGGGTTAAAAACTGGAACAAGTTGAATCAGTTTAGCAATATTAACGTACTCACTAGTGGACATTTGTCCGCTTTACCTCTGCACAGTTCACACAGCTGACAGTTTCTACATTTGTGAGGTCTGTCACAGCAATGCTACCATCTTTTTTTTAACCAATTTACATTTTTTACCAATTTTTGTGTATTGGAACACTGATACATGAATTGAGCTGCGTCATAGAGGTTGATTCCCCAGTTAGCTTTCTCAGAAGGCTAAATGCACCATAAAATAATAAAAAAAATACACAAAACTAAGCATGCAAAGTGCCATGCAGTCTGACCCCGAAGTACCAGTTGATGACCTTAATTATCTCTTGTCTCTGCAGCTAGACACATCATCTTGACTTTTGTGAAACAGGCTCAAAGATGATTCATGTGCTAATCATCTTCAGAAAGATCTGAAGCCATCAGTCAGGCTTCATAAACAATTTCCTACTCACTGATAAAGTCACTACACATATTTTGCTTCAGCCATGATACTTTTTGAAAACACAGGTTATATGTAATGTAGTCCTGGGCCCATAAGATTGACCTTCCTATGCAAAAATCCACCAGAGCTAGATAAATCAGTGTGTTTATAGCACCGATACCAGTCACATGAAATTACAGTGGCATTACATTGTCCCTTTTATTGAGAAGCATTTTTGGAAAACAGTTATGGTATGTGATGTACAGAGTGTCTTCTAAGCATTCTGACATCAATTTAGAGACTTCCTGTGTGTATTCATAGTGTCTTGCATGTAGTGGGCACTACTGGAATAATAATGAACAATGATATTGACACATCAAGGTATAGGACGAAAGTTATTGCCTGCCTGAATGTGGATGAGAACACCTTTGTTTTAAAAAGCATAATTTATAGAATAATGATAATTAAAATAATAAATAATCTTTGGGAGGGCAATTATTTTTGTGTGTATTTGCCTGCATTTCTTCCTGACACTGCCTGGTATTCAGATATTTTACTAAAAGCAGAATCATTTATTCTCAGCTGTTTGGTAAAGATCAAATATGAAATCCTGGCACCATCAAAGTCAATTGGAGTTTTACCATTGATTTAAGTGGGGCTGAGATTTCATGCAAAATGTAATATCAGTTTAATAATCAGAATAGGGCATGCCCACTCTAGGAGGATGGAATCTGATGCTAGCTTGGGGGAGGTGTAATGATGGCCTTTGCCATCTCTATGGGCCCGATTCTTCAAATGCTAGTATCAGTGTTATGCCTTCATTGGGCAAATGGCTTCAAAAAGCATAAGGTCTGGTGACCCAGGCCTTTGAACCAGCTCATCTATTGCCATTTTAAATGTGTTTCCAATAAGTTAAGTTTAAAGCCATGCTTAACAATACATTTCCTTTGCCACTTCGGATGATTTCAGGAAACACACAGATGTATGCTTGGGATCTATAGTAGCTGGCTGCAACTCTGTTAATTCTTGAACCCAGACTTAAAGTAACACCCAGCTCAGCACACACATGTAAATATCATGATGCAATCCATAAGAGGGAAACCTGGTCCCCACTCCCGCTTG
The DNA here is from genome assembly GCF_965140295.1 of Lepidochelys olivacea. Classification (NCBI taxonomy): domain Eukaryota; kingdom Metazoa; phylum Chordata; order Testudines; family Cheloniidae; genus Lepidochelys; species Lepidochelys olivacea. The sequence continues at coordinate 30,584,496 of NC_140422.1, forward strand.
CCTCAAACCCCTTCAGACAAACCTTCTGCCATGGAAATTTGGCTCACCTTGGACATAGGCACAAAGTGCTGGAGTGGGGTTATCCCCCTCAAGTGGCCTCTATCTGAAGGAGACAGAGTAGAGCTGCTCCTTTCCCATGCTTAGGAATCACAGGGAGGGGAGAAGCACAACGAGGTAAAGGCAGAGAGACAGACTGAACTTTGAGTGAGATGGACAGAGATAGGGGACTCAGCGAGAGAAGTTATAGGTAGAGTTAGGATAGCGTGTGTGAATTTTTGTGGGGAGGAGACTGTGTGTGAGAGTTTTGGGATGGAGATAGTAGTAGATTTTGTGTGTGTGTCTGATGTTTGGGTGGTAAGTACAGGAGAGACGGTGTGAGAGATATTTCGGAGAAGGCAGGAGAATGTGCATGAGATGAGTACAGAGAGACTGGGAAAGTGGAAGGTGAGAGAAAAATGGAGTGGAAGAGGGGAGAGTGTGACCCTATGGGGGAAGGAAGGAGAAAACCACATAGGAAAGAATGAGGCAGGTACTGGAGGAGAAGGGGAGAAAAGAGAGGGAGCAGGCACTGCAGAATGTAGCAAAAAAAATGGAAGGGGCAATAGCTTGTAAAACACTCAGGAAAAGAACAATGTGTGCATTAGAAGAAAGGTAAAAATAAAATGAGGGAAGTGAAAAGAAGGAGGGTAGGAGAACCAAAGTTAACTTGCAGTGAGTTTTAGTTTTATTACTCCACAGAAGTTTTTAAATATACAAAATGTTACAATAAATAAGGGTGTTTTGTTTTTCTTTTAAGGGATGAGGTACAATGTGCCAAGAGATAGCAATAGAAACTCTTATTGTAACTCCTACATGCAGCCTTTTCCCTAGTTCCCACCCCAGAAACTCAGAAACTTTTTTCATGTGGTTATGCCTGTAGTTGTGGGGACATGTGACTAGCATCTAAGCCAAATTTTAATGTTCAACCCCCTGTCCATTTTCTTTTTCCTGAACTTCAGCCACACCAGCTCCTAAATCCACACCAGATTTGGGAAAAAGAGGCAAAGAAAACCCAACCTTACCAATAGGGTCTCCTACTAAGGTTGCTGCAAAGGAAGTAGCAGAATTGTGACTGAAAGTTAATGCTGCCAAATACTGGACTGTACCAGAGGTCCTACAGCATTCTTGTTCAAGCCATGAGGAATGATAGCTAATAAGCAGAGAACAGCAGACCAGCAGACAATGAGCAGTAGCCCTATTTAGTGACCATCATGAATGCAGGAAAAAAAAACACTCTGAGGGAAAATGTGCTTTCTGACCCCTGCATGTGGTGATCACTGCACGCGAGCAAGCACCACAAGAATCAAAGTGAAATTTGACTGACTCAATATCTGCAAGGAAGGGCATTGGTAGGTGAATATTGCTGCTACTGGAATGAGTGGTATTGCACCCCCACTGGCATATTTATCCTGCCTAGGTCAGGAACCAAATCTAATCCTCCACTGATTTGGAAACCCATCAGTCCCCTGAACACTACTCTTACACATCAGCCAATCTGGAGGTCACAGAGCAGGTCCCTTGATGTCCACACATCTAGAGAACAGGTGAGGTTCCATGTGAAGACAAAGTGTTAAATAGGAATCTTCTTTTCAGTACAAAGGCTTTACAAGCTAAAAGTGTGTAATAAATATAAAGTCTAATAAAAAGAATGGGGGTGCATTAATACTGCAATAAGAATAAGGTAAGAAATTCCTGATAAATTGTAAATTGGAAGGATAATCAGCAGCAGCTCTTTCTTTGGAAAGAACAAAGGACTGAAATAGGTGGACAGTAATGGTTTTGTTACCAGTCTAAGTTATTTTTCAGTGGAAGAGTTGGAAAAGGTGAGATTACTACTGGGAATATAAGACTATGCAGATCTCAGCTCTCGAGTCTATTGCTCCATTTAAACTGCTGTGCTGTGCTTTGCCATATGAGCCAAATGTTTTATTAGAAAAAAACATTGCATATTTCACTATGCTTTATTAAAAATGCACTATCTGTCTTTTAATAAATTACAGAATTAGCCAGACATTGGGTATGCATTTGAGATGCATTGAGAGAGCCTTTTAAAACTCTGTCTTTGAGGTTGTGAAATTTAGAATCTTATTTCTGAAGAGTACCATTGAGGGCAGTACTGTTTTATAAAAATCACTATTAATTTGGCAGCATTTCCATAATTTGTACAAAAGAACTCTAACACTTTGACAAAGGTAAGGATAAGAACGTTTTCTGTGATGTACTTGTTTCTTGAGCGACAGTGCATAACTCTGTACTTACAAAACCCTAATTATCAAACAGTAGTCTGACCGTCTTTCCCTTCTTTTCACACTGTTTGCCGTGTTCTTTCAAGGAATACATGAAGCAATATTTTCAAATGTGCCTGAGTGGCTTGAGGCCAGAAATTCAGAGGTAGGTACCAAAAACGTAGGTAGATGTCTAGTGAGATTTTCAAAAGCACCTAAGCAGGGTGTCTAACTCCCATTGATATCAGTGTGACTTTGGCTCCTGTGTGGCTAGGTCACTTTTCAAAATGAGATTTAGGCTCCTAAATCAGTGAAACATTGCAGTGCCGAGAAGAGTAATGCCTAAATGCCTTTACAAATCTGGGCTATGTCACTTTTGAAAATGGGACAGAGCTTCCTAAATCACTTAGGTCCAGATTTCTAAAGGTATTTAGGTACTGCTGCATTCAGCATTCCAACACCTAACTGATTTCCTAAATCAGATTGATATAGCCCCTCTGAGTACAGCAACTCCTAAATACCTTAAAAAATCTGGGCCTTAAGGATTTTTGAAAATGTTGTTGAAGGTGTTTTAAAGGGGCATCCTCTTTGCTATGTCTTGTACTTTGCTCTGATGAGATGAGACTACAATTAAACTGTCTCAGATTTTCAGAATTGCATGTGCATTTGCACACATAACTTGTGCATACAATTCACATGCCTAATTTACTCATGCAGTTCCTGTGACTGAACATGCAATCAGATTAATATATCAGCAAATGACAAGTGAAATGTTGTTGAATGACCAAATAGAGCAGTATTATACATATAGTTTAGATGTGCAAATGTTCACATAAAGTTCTTATAATCTGGGTTTAAAACTGCACACTTATTCTGTATGTTTGTGCTACATTTTTTGCTCTTCAACAGTACCTTATTTCCTCCCCCCATCTTTATCTTTTGTTCAGGCATAAAGTAGATGCCATTAATAAAACAGCATTTGTCGACAGTTAAAGCAGATTAGTATATCAGATTATTACAGTTTTCCTTATATTTATTACAGGAAATATCTATGGTAAATGGTTGGCAAATGATGTCTTTTTAATGTCTTGTCCTGCATCTGTGGGCTATAATGGATTGAAGAGCATCTTATATTTTCATTTTGTCAAAATCCATACTGGTTATACACATGCCCATATTTCATAGTGTTATAACTACATCATTAGAACTCGTGCTGATGATTAATAGGACTGCGATTTATAGGACTGTCTCTGAAGGCAGTGCTAGTATAGAAGGTGCTCCAGAAGAAAAAATAAATTGTTAACATTATAATTATGCCAAAATATGTTAAACTTCTGAGCATTCTCTGAGTGACATTGGGTAACACTAAAGAAGGACTGATTTTTTGTATGGAGAATATTGCAGGTTAAAGCATGGTCCTGACCCCATCGAAGGTAAATGTGAGTTTTGCTATTAAGTTCCAGGGGTCAGGATTTCACTGATGTCTTCAATGATGGATTCATTGGCTTCAATAGAAGGGGCGGATTCAGAAGCCTGGAGATCAGGGCAGTCCTTTTTTTCTTTTTCTTTTTTTTTTTTTTTTTTTTTACTGGCACTGCTCTGAACATTACCCATCTTGTGAAAAGGAGGATTCATTTGCCAGTTACTTTACTGTAATGAGGGTGAACGTTTATACAGACTCCTCTGGTCCTGGCAAATAATATAGGAGGATTAGCCGAAGTTTGGGGCCCTACAGGTTATTTATGTTAGGAAGAGAAGTTGATGGTGGGGTCAGGTATCTTTGATGCAATCCTGTGTGTTGAGAAAGAATGCAGAGTCCTCTGTCCCTGAACACAGGAGCAATCAGACAGTGACAGTTTATTTGCTCACAATTCCAGACCACTTTCAGCGAGCACTCAGCCCCAAAAAGTTCTTCACAATGTTTTTCTCAAGGTCATGCTCTTGGAGCTTTGTTCGAGTTGTCTGGCTTTTTGCTCCTTTTCTGTGTCTGTTCTTCTGCCTTTCTCTGTCTACGCAGGCACCTCTAATGAGACAATCCCCAGGAGCTCATTGCCTTGGGATGTTGTGAAGGCCAAAACTATAACGGAATTAAAAGAAAGTCCATGGAGGGGTAGGTCTATTAATAGCTATTAGCCAAGATGGTCAGGGACACAACCCCATGCTCTGGATGTCCCTAAGCCTGTGACTCTCAGATGCTGGGACTGGACATCATAGGATGGATCGATAATTGCCCTGTTCTGTTCATTCGCTCAGAAGCATCTGGCATTGGCCACTATCAGAAGACAAGTTACTGGGCTAGATGGACCATTGGTCTGACTCAGTATGGACATTCCTTATGTTCTTATGCAGGAAAATTTCCTCTGCTCACGTATACCTTTGTTTTGGATGGTGATGTGCCTGTGTTTTAAGTGGAGGCTGCTATTGTTTCAGATTTCTTGTGCCATAAAAGAACTCAATGGTTTCTTATAGTTACCGTAAATGAACAGTGGTGATTACACCATCCTGCTTCAGTGGTTTTGCCCAATCCACAACAGTAGCATTACAATCTTTTCCAACCTTCTTTACAACATCATTCTAGGTAGGCTTGAGATTCTATTATACCCTTTGGAGTGCTGTAAAGAAATGACATATTGCAGGATCCTATCCCAAACCAGTGTTTCTTTTCAAAACTCCAAAACCAAACATTCTTAATCATTCTTAATTATTTTTTACACCAGGATTTCAGTCCCCTCATGGTTAAAGCTATTTTTTTCTTCTTGGCTTGTAAAAACCAAACTGACCCTCAAACCAATTTCCAAGTGCAGGTTTAGCTTAGTGGCAGAAGACACAGAAGCAAGAAAACTTGCAACAGAATATCAAAATTAGAATGGAAACAATGGCTTCTAACGTGGCAGTTATTCAAACTGTTGTCAAAATGTATCCTTGTTGGGAAATATATTCTTAAACATGGGTTTTAATGCTTAAACATGAGATATAGTAAGGTTTGATTCGACTCAAAATTAATATGGTAGTGGGAGGCGTGGATGGCAGAACTATAGAAGATTTGGCTTCAAATTATTCACTAAACTTGTGATTATTTGTCAAGTTAAAAACTCACTTGTCTGGTTGAGTCCATTATGTGTAAAATTATGTGGAAATTGCAGTCAGTTAACATTACAGAATAAAGCTACATGGAAATAAATAAAAGGTCATTTTTATATATTAAACTTCATCTAACTATGGCACTTTTTATATTCTATCTTGCACTATATTGAGTTGTCCCTTTTAATCTCTGATAAAATGTAACTAATGATGTAAAAGATCAAGTATTTCTACAGTTCTATTCCAATAGTGCCATTACGTTAAGGTTTGTTTTTTAATAAAACCCTCTCCTAGAAGAGCGAGCCTATTACTTCTTAATTAAACACATATACTTTTCTGATCTAATAACTGGCATGCTAGGGACTGGCTGAAAGTATTTTTTTTTAACTTTATGTTGGAAACAAATACAGTTTTTTTTAAAAAAATCACAATAAAAAAGATGAATTTTTGCTGCTCTTAGACATTTTTGTGCTGGTGTATGATGAACTGTGTTTTATAAAAACAGTGTTGGCAAGAATAGCTTGGACTTATTTGCCAACTCCATCAAGCCAGTGCCATACTTGGACTTCCACGTCACAGTGCTCTGATTAAAATTTTTTCTTCCTCTTTTTTGTTTTGTTTTTTTTGTTTAAGTAGATACTTCTTGTCATCAGTTCTGCACAAGTTAATCAAGTCACATATCCTCTTTCTAGAAGCAATTTTATCCATGGCATATAGATTGAAATTTCTGTGTGTGTCAATTTGATAAAGAGCACATGGGCTATATCTTTGCTGGAACTGTACTACAGTTGACAGATTCTCCCCCCTCCCACCCTTCAACTCTTGACTGAACATATGTTTTGGTTATCATGAATTGCATCAGTTACAGTAGTCCATCTTTGCAGCAGAATTACTAGAGTGTATTAGTCTCATTGTAAGCCATGGTTAAGGTTCTCAATTTTAAGACTCTCTCAGCCATGTGCACTTGTGCACGCAGATGCAAGCATACATATATATATATATATATATATATATATATATATATATATTATTTGGAAAAAATAAAATAGAATGTAATTTTATGAGGAGGAGCTAGGGATCAAAGCACAGCTGACCAGGCTGTCAAGGGAAGTTGGTTATTAGGCCCAGAAGCACATCAGTTGTGTAGCTCGGGAAAGTGCCAAAGTGTCATATTTCTGCCCTGTGGGATGTCCTTTCTGGTTCCATTCCTCTCTGGCTTCACCCCTCTCCCCCTGTATCCCCCAACCCTGCACACGTAGTGGGGGAACCAGCTGTGGGAACAGCCCACAGTAGCACCTGGACCTCTCCAGTATTTGGATCCCTCATGTGAAAAAGTTAGCTCTGCCTAGCTGCTGAAAATCACCCACCTGAAAGCTGCCACCTCTGACTTCTTTGTCAAATAGAATCCAGCCTCAGTGTCCGGGAGCTTCCACCAGGAAATCAGAACTCCTGGCAGAAGAGGGGCAGAGGGGAAGGGTTAAATAACATTAACTTTGGGAATAAAGGCAAAAAACAATCATTGTTCCAGAGCTTCCAAATTTGAAAAGTTAATTTAAAGTAAAAAAAAACAAACATAAAACGTGAAGATTGGAACATCATGACCACAGCATCATAGTTTCACATGTGCCTAAAACCAACCATCTTGAGTTCTCTCTTCTTGTGAAAACTCATCAAAGAGCAATTTTTCCTCTTATTTTCCAAACATAGATGGTGATTCTTGTAATTTGTTCACTTTCTTTCCCTCTCTGCTTATTTATTTAATAGTTGTATGTAGTGCCACAGATGTGCACAACATTTTACACAGGGAATGAAGACATGATCCCTGCGTGGAGGTGTGAGGTATTTGAAACCTGTGTTGGAACTGTAGGTTGTCTCTTTAATTTGTAAGAATTTTCCTGATCCTGATGGTAGGAAAACTTATGATCAGAGTCACTCACACCTTCTTGTCAACTGTCTGAAATGGGCCACTCTCATTACCACTTCAAAAGTTATTTTTCCTCCCTTGGTATCCTGCTGTTAATTAATTTGTCTTGTTAGACTGACCTCACATTTGGTAAGGCAACTCACATCTTTTCATGTATTTATACCTGCTCCTGTATTTTCCACTCCATGCATCTGATGAAGTGGGTTCTAGCCCATGAAAGCTTATGCCCAAATAAATGTGTTAGTCTCTAAGGTGCCACAAGGACTCCTCGTTGTTTTTGCTGATACAGACTAACACGGCTACCACTTTGAAACCTGTCACATGAAAAAAGGCAGCCTAAATCTAGGTGGGATGACTTGGGCCTCTCTGCCTTATAGAGCAGGCTGCTTTTTCTCTCTTTTTTTGGTTCTTGTGTGTTAAAAATTTGGATTTTAAGGTATTAAATGTTATCCCATTGAAGCCTTCCTAAAAGAGTGTTTTATCTAATTTCTCTGTTCATACGCGGTTAACATAACAGGAAGGGTTTAAAATCTAGTTGATTGACAGGTAGTACTAAAGTGTAGTAACAGCAACCTTTGGTGCACATGCACTCCAGCAAGGTTTAGATGGGCCTGTTAGTACACAACACGTTGGTGTACTTTAGTATTCACACCCCACTAGTATTGTGTAAACAAGCCCTTATGTAAGCAGGGAGCAGGATTAGCAAATGACTCCTAAAGACAGTGAGAACATACGACCTAATATGGGAAATATCTATAATATTTTCAGCCCAGAAAGGAATGCGGGTCAGTTGATAGTGTAAACTCTACAGTACAGGCAGGTGAAATAGGTTGTGAATGCTTCATGAACCATGTCTATGCTGAATATACTGACAGAACTAAACAAACATGAAGTCATCCTAATTACTGATGAGCAAAGGGACATTTTCCACTGAATTCCTTTCCCTTTCTTCCTTTTTTTTTTTTTTTAATGCAGGATGCTATTGTAGTTCAGAAAGCCCCAGGCAGCTTAGAAAACAGGCAAAAAATCAATAGCCCACTTGTTGAGGATAAGTGAATTAGCTTGTGTTGAATGTAACTGAGTACCTGAACACTTCAGTGAGCAGCCTTTGTTTTGTGAGAAAGGAGAATTGTAAGGATTCCTTTCCAGTGCCTGTGATGGTGCAGATCTTTAATCATGCCAAATAAGAAGGAGCGGGACATTTCTGGTGGGTATTAATGTGTGAATTTTCTTTCTTTTTTGTTGGTCTGTCTGACCGGAGCATACCACAGTGAAAAGAACTACACATCGTTCAAAGCCAATTATGAAACTCACAGAAAAATCTGAGACAACTATATATAAAGGAAAAATGTTTAGTACAGTACATCAGCACGGTTCAGATTCTTACCCATTCTTTTCAATGTAGTGGGATTTTGGCGAGATGAGGACTGTAGATTTGGCCTTATCTTTGCATCTGGAATGCAAACAATGAAATATTTTCCTAGATTTCAATAAACTGTGCAGCCTCTCTTGTGAAACGTTGGGTGCTTTGCAGAATTGCTGTGCATGGTGACGGTATTAAAGGTTTGCTGAAGTTACCTCACAATTTTCAAAGTGTTGTGAGATTACAGCTGGGACACAACTATTAGAGTTGCATGACTCCAATTGACTTTAAATCCATGCAGCACTTTGGAATTTTAAGGGCAGCAGTCACAATCGTTCCTGCAAATGTTTGCTTTACAATCATGGATTTCAAATTAAAGTGGTTACACCAGATACTTTGAGGAAACTTTGATCCAAAGCTTTCAAGCTGTGTCCCACATAGGCAACTTGCTCCCCATCTTCAGTTCCTTCACCACCTCTCTTCTTATCTCTTTCCAGTTGCCAGAGCTCTTTTCTTGCCTCACCCCCATTACCTGCGCAGATGTGCCTGCTATTTCCACAAAAATTCTCCAGACACATCTCTAGTTCTGGGAGCCATGTGCATGCATGGTGAATTAAAATTGCTATTTTGATTATCAAAATCTATACCGTTGGGATAAGCAACCAAAAGTCTGGAGGTCCCTCAAGCGACCCTGTGATCTATTACCCCCAAACCACCATTTTCCAAGAAATTGCCCCTACCTACATTTATGTCCTAGACAGTAAGGGCCTGTCAGAGGGAGAGTCCACCAGTGTATTTAACACTTAGCATTTGGGCCAGTTCTAACTCCAGTTTCTGTAGAGGAAAGCTCCCCATCGTCCATTCCCCAGGAGTGGAGTGAGGGAAGGGAAAGATGTTTTTATGCCACAGTTGCAACTTCCTTACTCTTTAGCCAGCTCCTATGGTAACCTACAGCAGCCTCAGGATACATCTATGGCCCCAAAGGGCCATTTGAGCAGCAGGAGAGTGCCCTAGTGCATTGTTACCAACTCTTGTAATTTCTTTACAAGTAGCGTGTATTTGGTTGGGCCTGGAGTCAGTCTCATGGGAGAAGCTCCAGCCTGCTCATGAATTTCAGCCTTACATGAGGAGTGGGGCAGAATTGATGTGGGTTCTGAGGCAGGGGCAGGTGTGGGTGGGGGGCAATGCAGATTTAATTAATACAATTTGGGGGTTTGGGTAGAAGCTGGAAGCTCCACACCATGTGGCAGTCAGTGAGAGCTCCTGTACTGGGGACCAAAATCACCTTGCTTTATAAATTTGGGAGAGTTGACTACACTTATCATACAGGGGGAGTTGAAAAAACAAAAGACAGACCAAAAAAACACAATAGCCCCATACCCTCCCAACAAAAACAGGATTTTTGTGCCAATTTCATGAATTTGGGGGTTCCAATTCATGATTTTTGAACTTTTTGGGGGTTGCTTTTCCCCTAGTAACATTCTCTAGGCTGGGTGCTGCAAGGTAGGGGTGGCATAGAGTTGCTATGTCAGCTCCATGCCACCCATGGGATCCCCAGCTAGCTAGGTTTGTGCCAGTTAAGCAATGTTTGCGGCATCTTCCAGAGTGGTGCAAAGGTGTTGAGGATTTGGCCCTATAATTTCTAAAGACGAGAATGGCTTTCCCTAGCTGCGAGACTTTGGCTTGGCCCCTCTGCTCTTGGGAATGCACTGATAAATTAAAGATAGATGGGAAGTAAACGCTTGTCTATTATGCTATGAAGCATTTAAAATGAAACTTGCAAGTGTCAGTTTGCAGCTCCACCAGCAATGTGAGCTCAGGGCAAGTGGGGAGCTCAGCAGCTCTGCTATTTTCTTTTCCTTGTGCTGTATGT